>NC_080748.1:42970570-44203784 GCF_020826845.1 Diceros bicornis minor
GGTTAAGTACACGCGCTCTACTTCGGCAGCCCCTGAGGGTTCACAGGTTCAGATCCCGAGCGTGCACCAATGCACCGCTTGTCAAGCCATGCTGTGGCGGTGTCCCATACAAAGTAGAGGAAGATGGGCACAGATGTTAGCCCAGGGCCAATCTTCCTCAGCAAAAAGAGGGGGATTGACATTGGATGTTAGCTCAGGGCTGATCTTCCTCACAAAAAAAATAAAAATGAAAAAGATTATCTACCATGACCAAGTGGGATTTATTCCAGGGATTCAGGGATGGTTCAACATCCACAAATCAATCAACATGATACACCACAGTTAACAAAATGAAGACTAAAAATAACTTGATCATCTCAACAGATGCAAAGAAAGTATTTGACAAGATAGAGCATCCATTTATGATTAAAAAAAAAAAACTCTGAATAAAATGGGTATAGAAGGAAAGTACCTCAACATAACAAAGGCCATATATGACAAACCCACAGCTAATATCATTCTCAATGGTGAAAAACTGAAAGCTATCTCTCTAAGAACAGGAATCAGAAAAGGTTGCCCACTTGCACTACTCCTATTTAACATAGTATTGGAAATCCTAGCCAGAGCAATCAGGCAAGAAAAAGAAATAGAAAGGATACAAATTGGAAAGGAAGAAGTAAAACTGTCACTGTTTGCAGATGACTTTGTGTTATATATAGAAAATCCTAAATAAGTCACCAAAAAACTTCTAGAAATAATAAATGAATACAATAAATTTGCAGGATACAAAATCAACATACAAAAATCAGTTGCATTTCTATATGCTAACAATGAAGCAGCAGAAAAAGAAATTAAGAATACAGTACCATTTACAATTGCAACTAAAAGAATAAAATACCTAGGAATAAATTTAACCAAAGAGGTGAAAGATCTCTACGCTGAAAACCATAAAACATTGTTGAAAGAAATTGAAGAAAACACGAAGAAATGGAAAGATATTCCATGTTCTTGGATTGGAAGAATTAATAAAGCTAAAATGTCCATACTTCCTAAATCAATCTACAGATTCAATGCAATCCATAGCAAAGTTCCAATGACTTTTTTTCACAGAAATAGAACAAAGAATCCTAAAATTTATATGGAACAACAAAAGACCCCGAAGAGCCAAAGTAATCGGGGGGAAAAAACAAAGCTGGAGGTATCACACTCCCTGATTTCAAAATATACTACAGAGCTAGAGTAACCAATCAGCATGGTACTGACACAAAAACAGACACACAGATCAATGGAACAGAATCGAGAGCCCAGAAATAAAACCACACATGGATGGACAGCTAATTTTTGACAAGGGAGTCAGGAACATACAATGGAGAAAGTCTCTTCAATAAATGGTGCTGGGAAAACTGAACAGCTACATGCAAAAGAAGGAAAGTAGACCATTATCCTACATGCTACACAAAAATTAACTCAAAATGGATTAAAGAATTGAATGTAAGACCTGAAACCATAACATTTCTAGAAGAAAATATATGCACTATGCTCTTCGATATCCGTCTTAACAGCATATTTTCAAATACCATGTGTGACCAGGCAAGGGAAACAATAGAAAAAATAAACAAGCGGGACTACATCCAACTAAAAAGCTTCTGCACAGTGTAGGAAACCATCAACAAAATGAAAAGACAACCTAACAATTGGGAGAAGATATTTGCAAACCATATATCTGATAAGGAGTTAATATCCAAAATATGTAAAGAACTCATATATCTCAACAACAAAAGATCTAACCATCAATTATAAGATGGGCAAAAGATCTGAACAGACAGTTTTCCAAAGAAGATACACGGATGGCCAACAGGCAAATGAAAAGATGTTCAACATCATTAATTATTAGGAAAATGCAAATAAAACTACAATGATGTATCACCTCACACTCGTCAGAAAGGCTATAATTAACAAGACAAGAAATAACAAGTGTTGGAGAGGATGTGGAGAAAAGGGAACTCTCATACACTGCTGGTGGGAGTGCAAATTGGTGCAGCCACACTATGGAAAACAGTATGGAGATTCCTCAAAACATTAAGGATAGAACTACCATATGATCCAGCTATTCCACTGCTGAGTATTTATCCAAAGAACATGAAAACACGAATGCATAAAGATATAGGCATCCCTATGTTCATTGTAGCATTATTCACAATAGCTAAGACTTGGAAACAACCTAGGTGCCCATCAAGGGATGAATGGATAAAGAAGATGTGGTATATATACACAATGGAATACTACTCAGCCATAAAAATGACAAAATCTTGCCATTTGCAACAACATGGATGGACCTTGAGGGTATTATGCAAAGTGAAATAAGTCAGAGGCAGAAAGTCAAATACTGTTAGGATCTCACTTATAAATAGAAGATAAGGAAAAACAACAACAGACAAACAAACACATAGATACAGAGATTAGATTGGTAGTTACCAGAGGGGAAGCAGGGAGGAAGGAGGGAGAAAGGGGTGATTAGACACATGTGTGTGGTGATAGATTGTAATTAGTCTTTGGGTGGTGAGCATGATGTAATGTACACAGAAATCAAAATATAATGATGCACACCTGAAATTTACATAATGTTATAAATCAATGTTACCTCAATAAAAAAAAAAGCACTAATAAATGAATTCAGTAAAGTTGCAAGATACAGTCAACATATAAAAATCACTTGCAATCCTATACACTAACAACAAACTATCTGAAAAAGAAATAAAGAAAATAATGCCATTTATAATAGCATCAAAATTAATAAAATACTTAGGAATAAATTTAGCTAAGGAGGTGAGAGATCTGTACACTTAAAATTATAAGACACTGATGAAAGACATTGAGGAAGACACAATTAAAATGAAAGATACCCCATGTTCATGGATCAGAATGAATATTGTTAAAATTTCTATACTACCCAAACCCATCTATAGATTCAATGTAATCTCTATCAAAATTCTAATGGCAACTTTCACAGGAATAGAAACAATAATCCTAAAATTTGTGTGTAACCACAAATAGCAGAAATAATCCTGAGAATGAAGAACAAAGCTGGGGCATAACACTTCCTGATTTCAAAATATATTACAAAACAATAATAATCAAAACAGTGTGGTACTGGCATTTAAACTGACACATGGACCAAGAGAACAGAAGTGAGAGCTCAGAAATAAATCCTCAAATAGTCAGTCAACTAATATTTGACATGGGAGCTAAGACTGTTCAGCGGGGAAGAGATAGTCTCTTCAATAAATGGTGGTGGGATAACTGGATATTCACATATAAAAGAATGAAACTGAACTCCTATCTTACTCCACTCACAAAATTACCTGCAAATGGATTAAAGACATAAATGTTAAACCTGAAACCATAAAACTCTTAGAAAACCCACATAAAAAGTTCCGTGGCATTAAGTCTTAGCAATGATATTTTGGATATGACACCAAAAGCAAAAGCAACAAAAGCAAAAATAAATAAGTGGGCCTACGTCAAACTAAAAACCTTCTGCACAGCAATGGAAATGATTCAACAAAATAAAATGAAACCTAAGAAATGAGATAAAAGATTTGAAAATCATATATATGACAAGGAATTAATATTCAAAATACATAAGGAACTCATTCAAATCAATAGCAAAAAACAAGGCAATTTAAAAATGGCCAGAGGCCCTGAATAGACATTTTCCAAAGAAGACATACGAAGGCCCAAGTACATGAAAGGATCTCAACATCACTAATTATCAGAGAAAAGCAAATTAAAACCACAATAAGATATCATCTCACATCTGTTAGAATGACTATTATTAAAAAGGCAAGAGATAACAAATATTGATAAGGAAGTGGTGAAAAAGGAATTCCTTTGTACTGCTGGTGGGAATGTAAATTGGTGTATCTACTACGGAAAACAGTATTGAGTTTCCTCAAAAAATTAAAAATAGAACTACCATTTGACCTAGCAATCCCACTTCTGGGTGTATATCCAAAGGAAATGAAGTCACTATGTTGAAAAGATAATCTACACCACCATATTCATTGCACTGTTATTCACAATAGCCAAAACATGGAAACAAGCTAAGTTTTTGCTGATGGATGAATAGATAAAGAAAATGTGGCATTTACATATAGTGGAATATTATTGAATCATAAAAAAGATGGAAATCCTGCCTTTGCTTCAACATGTATGGACCTTGAGGGCATTATGTTAAGTGAAACACGTCAGAGATAGTCAAATACTGTACGATATCACTTACATATGGAATCTAAAAAAGCCCAACTCATAGAAATAGAGTGTAGAATGGTGGTTGACAGAGATTGGGGGGTAGGAGAAATGGGGAGATGTTGGTCAAAGTGAATAAATTTCCAGTTATAAGATGAATAAGTTCTGGGGATACAACATACAGTATGGTGATTATAATTAACAATACTGTATTACACTCCAAAGTTATTAAGTGAGTAGATCTTAAATGTTCTCACCACAAAAATACTAATTATGTGAGGTGATAGATGTATTAACTAACTTTATTGTGGTAGTCATTTCACACATATATGCACATATCAAATCATCACATTGTACACCTTAAACGTACACAATGTTATGTCAATTATATTTCAATAAAGCTGGAAAAAAAATAGTATGTGTTTGTTCAAAGATTGACTTGGATTTTTTTAAAAGCAATTCTAAGGATGAAGAAATAAGCCTTAAGTCCATTAAGTCATAGTACCAAGAAAGAAGGAATAAAACTGAAACAGCAATTTCAGAAATTATTACAAAAATGGAATCATCCAAAGAGTAAATTATTGAAAAATTATTTAAAGAGATAGAAGATAGATTATTATAAATGATCTAGATTATTGATGGGATCAGAGCTGAATGCAGCTCCATGATATAAGTACCTGCTATAAGATCATAAGATATAAGTACTGGGGGGTAATATTTCAAATATACTTGCTGTATCTATTATGAATAAACCTAAATATGAAGTAAAAAAATGTGTCAGAGAAAAAATATTCTAAACCATCAAAATATTAGAAAGTAGCACAATTATTTTACTATGAGTCATAACACACTGAAGAGGCTTCTCAATTGAACTGAATAATTTCTTACTTTGAATAGAAGTTACTGCCTTTTTGGAAAATTTTCATTTTCCTTTTAGGAAAATTTGCTTAAATTTTTTATTAAAAAATGTCAGCTAAACACTTGCCTGAAATTGTGTTTATGATCTAAAACTTTAACCTCCTACCTCTCTTCCTAAGTTCCGTGGCAGGTTCTTTTAGTAAAGGCTAAAGTAAATGACCAGTTACCCTGAGGAGTAAGGGTGACTGACGTTAAAATAATTAGAAGTCAGATTTCTAAAGTGCTGTTATTAAATATTAAGCATCATTATAATAATAGTTTAATAAAAAGGCACCAGTTCTATTTCATGTGAAATTAGAAAAATGATTTATTTTTGATGTATAAAAAGGCAAAAAGGAGCAATATTTTAATCTAGACTCCATGTCATTTATTTAATTTATGGCAATTATAAAATTATTACAGACACATTTCAAGTGATCTTTTGTAAAAGAAATATTAATGCTCATGAAAAGACAGAAACTCAAGTGATTGTCGATAGTGTGCCATATATGCTATTTAAGAGACAGGTAAAGAAATATACAATTACCTGAGTTTGTTCTAAATTCGGTTGCAAAGAGAGTGAAATATGGGAGACTCATCATTAAGGTCCATTTGTGTCAGAGAGGTATTGGGACTTGCCATAAATATGAGTCAGTCTTGTCTCTATTCCTGGTTCAAATGGAGGCCAGATCTCCCAATTGGCCACCTGCCAGTGCTGGTGCATCTTCTATGTAAGTGTATGTGTGTATTCTGTATCTTCTCTAGAACAGTCCCTTTTAATCCAGACCGAAGACTTACTGAGAAAAATTTTGTTAGAGAATCACATCAATCTTTCACAGAACACAGCCTACCTTCCACATTGCTGTAACACTGAACAAGCGTAGATTTCCTCCAAAAAACATGAACCACAGAAAGCATACCCCTACAAAAACATGCTGCTGTTTAAAACGCATGCGGCAACTAGGTCTCTGGAGAGTCAGAGATTCCGCCATCCTTCAAAATAGATTTAAACTTACAAACAGAAAACACTGTAAATTCTATTCTCCATGGGAATTGAGAAGACACTGTACTTGTAAATAGAATATCTAGGGAGCGGTCCTAGGAACAGTTTGCATGTTTTTAACAGACTCTTCTATAGCTCTTATTTTGCGTCAGGCTTTTTTTTTTTTTTTTTTTTGTAGTTATGCACTGTTTAATCTGAGAACAAATATAGGAAGAAGTTATTTTGACTGTATTTTACAGATGAAGTATATAGAGTAATTTTTAACAGTGGTTATTATGGTGGTCATGAGAATGCACTGGATATTCTACTGCTACAGCGAGTGTAATTGAACACGGGTCCTAGGTGCTGTGCTTTGAAATCCTTCACCACATTTTTTGCCAAGGCTGTGCCTCACACAAGCTGCCCCAGGACAGTGGCTTAGCTGGTGAGATTCTAAGGCAGACAGGTTCTTGGAAGACACGAGACCCCTAGGTGGATGACTTTGGCCAGGATGCTTCCTCTCAACCTTCTCTAAGTTCAATACTATCTCAACCGTTCCAAAGGATAAAATGTATGGAATATTTTATTTCATGATTTTAGCATGTTCATGAAATTGTGATAATTTTAAAAGAATACAATAAATAAAGAGAAAACAAAAAAAAACCCCAAAAATATAGGATAAGAAATTAATCTCCATTGTGTTTGACTTCACTTACAAATGTAAGTGCAAAATTCTAATTAATATGCCTGGAAATAATTCAACACCATAGTCAAGAAAAATCAGAAATGAATATCAATAGATTTTTAAAAAATATGGTGGCAAGGGCTGGCCCGGTGGCATAGTGGTTAAGTTCACACACTCAGCTTTGGCAGCCCAGGGTTCATAAGTTTGGATCCTGGGCGCGGACCTATGCACTGCTAATCAAGCCATGCTGTGGCGGCCTCCAACATGCAAAATAGAGGAAGATGGGAACAGCTGTTAGCTCAGGGCCCATCTTCCTCAGCAAAAAGAGGAAGATTGGAAATGGATGTTAGCTCATGGCCAAGTTTCCTCACCAAAAAAAAAAAAAAAATGGTGGCAAAACATTTATTTGCTAATATTCAAAATCCATTCTTCAAAAATAAACATTAAATTGGAAATATGAGGTTACTTTCTCAAGATAATGAAACTATCTCATACTGTAGTAGGATTTAGTGTCTTCCTTCTAAGTTTGTAAATGGGACCAATCACTTTTCAAAGATCATTTAGAAATAACTGCTAAAATTACTAGACTCATAAATATAAGTTTTGTAAAATTAATGTAAACACTGAAGGAAAATCGAATTTTTTAAAGTCTTTAAGGTAAAGGTATTGGATGCTAGGTTAGTTTTTGAATTGGAGAAAGGACCTCTAAATAATCTTTAGGGCACAAAAAAATTTACCCTTGAGTCATCAAAAGTGTAAAATTTTAAGACCATTCCATCAAGGCACCTAACCTTATCTGATGAGTTTCTACAAATTCTAAGTGCTTTTCTTTTCTGTTAAGAAGAAAAAACAAGCAATGTTTTTAAAATTGAAACAAAAATCTGAATCTTTAAAATGATAATAAAAATCACAATTCAATTGATAATTCAAAATACAAAAAACAGTTATTAAGTTTTATTACGTGTCGTTACTCTACAGTTCATATCAGAATTTGTAATGTAAAATGTACAAATGAATAATATTATTTTGTCATTTTATGCTAACTTTTAAAAAGTCTCTAAAATTGTAGAGTATTTTAGGTGAAATATAGTGCTCATAATAAAAAAAATTAGGCTTGAGGCTTACATTATTCTATTTATCATAAATAAGATTGTAATGCAGTCAAGGTCTTGTGCATGAGTCAATTAACTGACTTATAGCTGCATTCCAAGCCACATGTAGCCTTTTGCAAACACATTCTGTTCAATTGTTTCTTCATACTGGATTATAGATTATTCGAGTACAAAGCCAAGGCTTATTCACTTTTGCATTTCAATAGGAAGAGAGCCAGATATAAAACTGTGGTTTCTTCAGTGAAAATCTGTGTAATACATATTGTATTTTATTGAAACTTAGACATCATTAATTATAACATGCAGCACTAAGACAGCAAAAACAATACCAATTGCAAGTGTAAAATCCATCTTTATTTCAGAGATGGTACATGTGCAAAATTTTGCATCTTAGAATTCATGAAATATGATATGTCCATCTCTATGGTCGACCTCTGGATCCTCTATGAAGCTTTAAAATTAAATACTTATGGTCTTGAGCCTTTGTGTTCTTAAGCTCTTGAGTACAGCCAAACCAGAATTAGTACCTTTCAGAGAGACTGGAGTAAAAATATTCACAGACTCCAATCCCTTATGTAACTTATTCTTCCTACGATATACTAGGTGTCCTGACTATCTCCTTCTCCCAAGTTCCCACCTCCCATTCTCTATGGGACCATCAGGAGTCATTTTGTTTAACCTTATATCTACCACTCCATATTTTCCTGGTCTCCATTGAAGATGTATGCCTCTTCAGTCATCTATTCAACCCACATTGTCCTTTCTTTTGAGCCAGTTTCCCACTTATCTCTCTCCTAGTTTTTGAACTTGCCTGACTCAAACTCTATTCTGTTTGCAGTAGGTACATGTTTTACCGTTTATATACTCAAGTGTGCAAAATGTAACTGTATTTTCCTATAATTCAAAGTAACGTTTATTTTAAACCTCATTTCACTCTGTAATGGAAAACTTAATCTCGCCAGTTCAAAGTAAATTCAGTCAAATTTGTTATTTTTGTTTAATATGGGCTTATAAATCAACCATGCTAAGATGTAAATGTACTTCTGAGATTTTCTCCTTGCCCTTCCATAATGAAGTTACTTAAATTATAAATTTTGCCAGGCACGACTGTTGCTAGAGGGTCAGTGTAGAGATGGGACTCTCTAGATTCTTTGGAATATAAGATATCTGAAATCTTATGCATGGGCACAAGAATGGTGAGCTGCATAATTTGAAATATATTATTCCGTTTCCATTTTGCCTTCTGGTGTCAATGACTCACTAATACATGAGCTATGTCTTCACAAGACTGGCAGTGGGGATAGTCCAGACTGTATTGGGCAAGCCATCTCATAGTAGACCCAATAGCTTTCTCTCAGTTAACTTCTGTACCTTATTTGGAGACAAGGAGAGCTTCCAGATACCACTCCAATCTACAGACTCAGATGACATGGGTGATCTCTAGGCATCACAAGCCCTCAAATGTCACACATCTCCATAAAGAGATTTCTACTCTTCAGTTCTAGGTTTTTGTGTCTGCTTCAATTGAACTCAGGTATAGAAGCACAGCTTATCCCTCCTCTTAGATTCCAAACTTGAAGGTAGATTCCAGGCTGGGAGGTGGAGGAAATGAATTTATACTCCCAATCCACCCCCTTCCACCACCGCCCCCACCCCCACACACACAATTGCTTCTAACACATTGGTTTTCCTTTCCAAAACTCTCTCTCTCTTTTTTTTTTTTTTTTTTTTACAAATTCTAAGTGTTTTCTAGTTCAGAGATTTCAAGGAAGAACTTCTTTGGCCAGTACATGTGGACCTTCTGTCTCACATCTGAAACCTAGGCTTTTGCACCTAGATACAGAATATATGGGTTCCTTTCTCTCTGACTTTAATTTGACTATTTCTCTCTTTAGTGAAAGGTATTCCTGGGTCCTGCACTATGAATTTCAGTGGCCGTGGAGTAGCAGAAAAAAGATTCTACAATTAATGTCTCGGATTATTATTCTGCCACACTTGGTTAACATCTTCACTCTCTTCTTTAACTCTTTCATTTCCTGAACTAAACAGAAACAGCTTTTTCCAGAGAGCACTGCTGCCATAAAGCCCACTTAATTCTCTGTATTCCCAGGCTTCATGTGACTCAGGGTCAAGAGATGCAAAGTGTCTTCTTTGTTCCGTAATTCTGGGAACAACTGTCATCCCTCCAACCTGGTGTGGAAACTCCTGCTACTGAAAAATGCAAGAGATTCATATAATAGAATTTTAAAGCAGACGTTGATGTAATGAGATACAACTGATATCACTTTTCAAATTGTGATAACAAATATGGGAATTTTCAAACAATTGAGATAAAACCAGTTACAAGGTTTTGCATGCTCATTTAATTTACTGATATAGAAGAGTTGAGACTGAAAGGATTCATTAAAAAGGATTTTGGTTTGGGGGCTGGCCAGGTGGCGCAAGCGGTTAAGTGCACGTGTTCCGCTGGGGCGGCCCTGGGTTCGCTGGTTTGGATCCCGGGCACGCACCAACGCACTGCTTGTCAAGCCATGCTGTAGCAGTGTCCCACATAAAGTGGAGGAAGATGGGCATGGATGTTAGCCCAGGGCCAGTCTTCCTCAGCAAAAAGAGGATTGGCAGATGTTAGCTCAGGGCCGACCTTCCTCACAAAAAAAAAAAAAAAGGATTTTGGTTTGAAAGGGTGTTTTGATATTTAGAGTTGACAAATGGTGTTTTTTAAATTTTTAATTTTTTAAAAATTAATTTATGATTCACCAGACAAGTCATAAGGCCTGTGTGATTTTTAATTTGGGGACAGTGAGTAAACGAATAAATGTTAAGGAACAGTGGGAAATAAAAAGATGCTTTATGTTTTCATACCATAAGCAGTATTTCAGAATTAAACATTTATATTCTGATAAACTTTTCTTCGTCACCTCAAAGTTCTTTGTCCTTCCTACTCATTCACTGAAGATATGGCAAATTCCTCATCATCTTTCCTACTTCCTCCAATCCTGCCACTCTTATAGGTTACTTCACCATCCATGTAGTTAATCCAGCCAATATTGTAGTGTTTCACTAGCTTATCTCCAGTGACTCTCTCACCTGTACTGTTTAAATTTCCCTCCTCCGCAGTCATACTTTGGACCATGTGGTCAGCCAGAACTACTCCCTCTCTAAAATAATAAATAAATTGTTTTGTCTGACCAAAACCTTCTCTGTTAATTTAAATAAATCAATTCCTCCACCTTACAATATATTTTTAATCAATGTAATCCTCTAATTTCTTCATAGCAACTCTCTCATCAGAATTTTTTTACATCTTCCCTAAGTTTCAATGTTTTGTCCGCTTCAACCACCCTCTTTCTAGTATCTTCATCTTATTTGTTCTGTTTTCTTTTCTTCACTCATGTCTAGCAAATCTCAGCCTTGGTTGGGAGTCATATATCACCTTTCTCCATGTATGCATCTGTGCATATGAGCAGTGATTTACAAGATGACAAAATCATGCAAATTCACATTCAAAGCATCCATTGGTGTCCTTTCCATAATCAGGTCCTTTTCCTTTTCCTTGAAAGTAGCTATTTCAAACATCCTCAACTGTCCACAAATTTCTAACTCTCTCATCTCCCCTTAATTCTCAATAGATGATTTCATCTTTCTACTTTAAGGGAAGAATAGGTAATCACTCTTTTAAGTTCCTTTAACCAACTCTACAATTTCACTCATCTACAACTGCAGCCGTCTTTGGCTTCTTCCTCATGACAATGAAGCATCTTTCGCTGTGACTACGGCCATGATCTCTACCTCTTCTTTGGATAACATGCTCTTCTGAATTATCTTTGACTTGAGCTATTGATTCTTCTCTATTTTCTCCCTTCAAATCTCCTTTCCTATTGATTCTGCTGCATCCAATATTTTTTTATGGGAGGAAGGAGGAAATAAAACCTCTTCCAACCATACATCCCTCAACTTTGCCCTATATATTTTCTCTCTCTCAAAGCCAAATATCCTGCAGGGAATTATCTGTCCTTATTCAGATTCTACTGACTCTAAATTCTACTGCAACTTTGCCTTCACACCCACTAATCCACTGAAACTCCTCTTGTCGAGGCCACAGTGACCTCTTTGATGCTGGATCAATCTGGCACTTTAGAATGTACAAATCATTTTCACTTACCTTCTTTTCTTTTGGTATTTTTTCAACCTTTTATTATTATTCATATTTTCTGGAAGAAAACTGATATTCTGAAAGCTAATTTGGTCAAGATCACAAATTGTGGGGCCGGCCCCATCGCTTAGCAGTTAAGTGCATGAGCTCCGCTACTGGCTGCCCGGGTTCGGATCCCAGGCTCGCACTGACGCACCACTTGTCCGGCCATGCTGTGGCGGCGTCCCACATACAACAACTAGAAGGATGTGCAACTATGACATACACCTATCTACTGGGGCTTTGGGGAGAAAAAAGAAGGAGGATTGGCAATAGATGTTAGCTCAAGGCCGGTCTTCCTCAGCAAAAAAAAACGAGAATTGGCATGGATGTTAGTTCAGGGCTGATCTTCCTCACACACACACACACACACAAAGATCACAAATTAGAACAATAGGTGTCAAGAGTTGATCTTGAATCGAGGGCTTCTGACTCAGGGTCCCATATTTTGCTATAGTAAAATAAGATGAATCACATATCTTCTCATAATCATTACTCCATGGATATTTACAATTTATTTTTTACTTAAAATCATAGATTCTCATGGCCTACATTGATAGCAGAGGCCACAGTGTCTGAAGTTATTTTAATAATTTCAAATGACCCAGAAATTTTGGGGTAAAGGGGAAGCAAATGAGAAAAGTTTTGTGTCATGAATTTCAGAGAAAAAAATAAGGACATTAAACATGTTAGAGACTGACTATTCCTTCTAATTAATGTAAATTGACTCATGCAAAAGTATAAAGGGAAAGATTAAAAGAGTAAAATCTCATTCATTTTTAGGAATTAGCTTGATTGGCCTAAAAAGCCAAATATTGCATTATCGATCTCTGATCTATCTCTGATCTGATTTGGAAAAAAAATCCAACTTTTTCTCTTTTCCTTCGTTGAGGAACTTACATTTTGGTGATAAGAAAATCACGCAGAAGAATAGTTGTAATCTACAAAATTTTTCAGTTCATTGCTATGGTATAGATACATGCAAAATGCCCTGGAAGCAGAAGAAAATAAGCTTCAAGTGTGGGCTTTTGAGAAGAAATGGCATTTAATGATGTTAATGGATCATTAATGGAAAAGCATCTATGGATGCTTTTCAGGTGGACAAGAGAGGAAAGAGCAGCTAAGTGGAGGGACCAGCATGTGCAAAATGCAGAGACGTAGATATTCTGGTGTGTTTAGAGAACTACAATCAGTTGTTCCAATGAAGTATTAGTCAAGACTTTAAAAAATATAATTACCAGGCTGACAATTCAAAGTAGTTTGGAGGAACAAAAACGGCAGAGAGGACTTATTGTTCACACAATGGAAAATCTCCAGAGTGGCTGGTTTCATGCGCAGATGGATCAGAGGATTTAAAAGATGCCATCAGTTCTCTGTTTTGTTTTTCTCTCCTCTCTTTCTCTCTGTTTCTTTCTTTCTCCTCTTTCCTTCCTCTCCTCCCTCTCCTGCCTTTCTCCTTCATCATCTGTGTTAGCCTGATCCTCAGACAGGCTCTTACAACAGAGAAACCAAAATAGCCACCAGAAACACTAAGCTGAAATCATCCCCATAGTACTGGATCACAAAGTGTGTATTCATTTTATGACTAATCTCCTGCGCTTGAATCCAAAATTCTTGATAATATGTCCCCTGTTGCCCTGTCCCACTTCATTTTCTGTTTTCTACCCATATTTCAGTTGTACGCATACCAGGTTAAGAATCTCTGCTCTAGATGAATGGGGAGCCTTTGTCAGGAGTGTAATAAATCAATATGTGAGAAAACCAAGATAGCTCTAGTAATTACAGGGATAATCCAGGGAGACGAAAAAGTGCTATTGAGTTTGTGATGCTTCAGACGTATACTATATAGTCTTTACCTTGTTTATGTTATAATTTATTTAACCAATTATATATTAATGTAAATGTAGGGTTTTTTTTTCCATTACTATTAAACTCTGCAACAAGTATGCTGTACACACAAGTTTGAAGCCATTTTCTTTGGTTATATTTTTAGAAGAGGAAGTGCAAAGGAAAAGAATAATGCACATTTTAAAATATATACATATTGGCCAAGAGCCCTCCAGAAAAACTTTCACAATTTTTACTTGCATCAGCAATCTACTTATTTCAATTTTCCAGCAGCATAGACTCCCTGAAACTATGCATCTTTGTATTGTTAATATGATAATACAATTCTATTGGAAGGGATTTCTTTGTGTATATTTTTACAACACAAGATTTATCCGTAATTGTCTTCTGTGTCCATTCATGGTTTGGTTAGTAAAGGGTGGCAAAGGTGGTTGTCTCAGCATGTTTGCTGTCTTGTAATTTAATTTCTAATCGTAAAATGTCTCAGTTTGTTTACAGGCGTGAGAGAGAATTGACAAATCCTACATTTTTACAAAAACAATAGGTTAGCAGCGCAGATTAGAAAGGAGCCAAATGAAGATGGCGTATATTACTGGCATCATGTCTCAGATGGAAGGGCCAGGAAAACAAATGAGAGGACCATTTGGGTGCAATTAGGGAGCGGGAGGCAGGGAAAAGAACGAAAAAGTCTGTAAACTAAGGAACAGCTGATGCATCTATAGCCCAAGCTCCCCAAATTTTTCAGCTTGCCTCTCGCGCTCGTTCTGCTGTAACAATATGTGTGGACACTCACTGAAATGTACTCAGCCTTGCGATTATTAATAATTTTGAAATTGAAACCAGCTGCCTACAAAATACTGTACACCAAATGCTTGAATTGATTCTCTTGGCTTTGTTCATCCTCTATTAAGACATTTATCTCATTAAATTGCAGTTTGATTTTCAGTGTCCTTAACTAAACTCTGAGCTCCAAAGAATAATTCCCACTGCACGTTTTTAAAATATCTCCGTACATGCTACATACTTGATGCTTAAGAAGAATTTTTAATAAGTTAATGTATGAATCACTTTTTGCATGGCTTTATGTGTTTCTCTCCCACCCCCCATTCAAAGCACTTGAAATGCAAAATAATACCCACTACCTTTATTATTTGTTCATTCTACAAACATTTAGTGCTAGTTCCTGAGGACACAAAAATTAGCCCTGAAAATTTCTATGCCCCTGACGTGTCGCACTTTAAATAAAGTGGGGCAGGCAAAAGGGAAGTGAAAAGAAAGGCGATATCTGACCATTGACTACCATGCACAAGGCATCGTGCCACCGACTTCACACACATTATCTCTGATCCTCAGAACAACTGCAGGGTCATCGCCCTGTGCGCATCTGGGGAAAATGAGGCTCATATATATTCATGAAGTTTCCTCAAGGTTTTAACACCCGTAGTCAGAAGATCCAGGATGTAAACATGTGTTTTCTTCATCTTATTGGATGTTGCAATATGCAATTGCACTTCACTTCATCAAGCAAGGCAATATTTTCCTGTTTCTTTTCAGTCATTTGAAATGGAAGGATAAGTAGTGAGATCCTCATCAGCACATCTTTCATTCCTAACCATTAACATTACTAGTAATTCTCTTTTCTTTACCTCAGATTTTCACGCCTTGAATATAATTTTCTATGTTTTCCTCCTTCTATATTTTATAATCTTCCTCTTTACTAGACAATTCTCTTATTGGTAGTTGAAACAGGATTTATAGCTCCTGGAAAAGAAAACCTCCTGAGTGATTACATCTTTTGCCCCGGTGGCCATACGTTATCCTCCCGCTGCCCACTCCCTCACTTGTGCCCCCTCTCACTACCCTCTACCAGAACACTAAGGGTATGTAAGATGATGGGGCAGATTATTCCTGTTCTCACTGCAGACCCTCCTCGGAGCACTACTCCTGGGCTCGGCTCTAAGCCTCTGCTACATTGCCTTTTGAAGTCAAGACATAATGGTTTTCTTCTGAAGCACATAACTACTCTAATTTATGTGTTAGGACTACCTGCCATTCATGCATGCATGTATTCATTCATTCCACAAATATTTTTATTGAGTCTCTGCTATGTACCAGACGTTATTCTAGGTTCTAGAACTACAGCCTAAAAGAGAAAAGAAGACAAGGTTGCTGTGATCATCAGGCTTATATTCCAGTAATTGTCCTAGACTAAAATTTCCAGAAGGTAGACATGCTGGTACCATTCTAATTACTTTGTCTGCTTTTGATGAGGAGGAGGACAATGTTCTGATGATGATGGGAGTAAAAAATGATCAGATTCATGCTAATTTATGAGTTCAGTCTTTAGGTGGTGTTGGATATAGTGTCTTATTTTATAGTAGGTTGGAAGGGATGCCAGTGATGAGAAAAATCCTGAATAGGCTGGGTGTTAGAGTACCAAGTAAAAATGGCAAATTATAGAAATAATGGGACTCTGATGATTCTCAAACTTTGCTGCACATTCAAATCACCTTGGGAACTTTAAAAATTCTGACTTGCATCCTATACCCCATACTAATTAAACCAGAAAGTCAGGGGGTACGACCCAGGTATCAGTATTTTTTTTTTTTTAACTCCCTAGGTTGTTTCATCATGCAGACAAGCTTGAGAGCCAATGATCCAAACACATTTCTATCAACCTTTAATAGACATACAAATCAACTGGGGATGTTATTAAACACAGATGCTGGTTTAATAGATCTGTGGTAGGCCCTAGATTCTTCACATCTAAAAAGCAACCAGATGCTGCTGCTGTTGCTGATCTGCATACCACACCTTGAGTGGAAAGGCTGTAAACAACATTTCTCACCTTATCAGGACTGTAAAAGCTCTCTAGCCAGCTGCCAGCCCTTTTCTGAGCAGTGGTTACCTCAAACCCCATTCAGGATAGTGGAGGCACGTCAGTGTTGCACGATAGGGACTGCTCAAAAAACATTCAGGGAGGATCTGGCCCGGTGGTGTAGTGGTTAAGTTCATGTGCGCTGCTTCAGTGGCCCGGCCTTCACAGATTTGAATCCAGGGCACGGACTGACACATCACTCATCAAGCCATGCTATGGCAGTGTCCCACATACAAAATAGGGGAAGATGGTCACAGATGTTAGCTCAGAGCCAATCTTCCTCACCAAAAAAATAAATATATAAATAAAAAACAGGGAAGACACTCTCTGATGTTGTAGGTTTTTCTGACAAGTTCAAAAAAACTTCCCATCCCAATCTAAGCATGATGTACACCTGGAGATGCTGATCTCCTTCAGGGTCTTCAGAAGGGACCATCAACAGCACTTGGCTCCTGTTTAACCAACAACTAAACCTCTGGGAAGAGAAGACAAAGCCAGGCTTTTTATGTCTATATGAAACTCCAGTTTTGTAGATTCTTCACATCCTAAATGTGTTTCATAAGTGAATAACTTGAGTTCATATTATTCTATGACCTAGTGGGTGGTTAGACAAATGGCAGGAAAGACAATAGGAATAATGGGACTCTAAACTGATGATTCTCAAACTTTCTTTTTGTGAAAGTGTAGCTAGAATGGGGCAACATTTAGAAATGAGATATCTAGTTCCATGAGTGTTCATCCCAATTTCTTTCTAAAATGTGTTCTAAATGATCACTTATGATCCCGTCTCCACCCCAATTGTTTCTTGATTAACTATGTGAAAATTTTATTCTTGGATATGTTTTTCATGTTTGGATTTTAGATTTACTTGAACCAGTTTCCCCAGTTTTTTTCTTAGATTATAATTTAGATCAAAAACCCTACAATCATCAAAAATGACTGACATACAAAGAGAAAGAGAAATGTACACATTTAAGAAAGAAACCTGTCTTTTTGCAAAATAAGGAAAAACATGACTTTGTATTTTATCCTTTCAGTCACAGGAGTTCTGATATGAATCCGAAACATTTGAATGCACTTGCAAAACGATATCATTTTACCAGTACAAAATGTATTCTATAATACAGTCCTATGTATTATGTATTGGATATGCCAATAGTAAATGCCCAATAAAGTCAGTGCATACTAAATCAATGATTCTGATGAACTTCATCTTCTACTGTGAATTTATTGTCTATAGTGAAGCAGCTTTTGAATAGGAAGTAGAGTTGGTAGAAAAGTGGAATAAGAATGTATTTAAAAAGAAAAAAAGCTTCCCAAAGTGCTTGTTTTCAGAGAATTAGAGATTACAAGTCACTGTAAATGATCCATTGATTGAAGAAACTCATCCATTAGAAAGGCTATTTTGTCTGCAATAACAAAAAAAAGAATACATTTTAACATGCATCTTTTTCATCACAGCAACCCTCTACATATGCAATCACAACACATCCACCCACAGTATATCCCCATTACAAATATCAGTCATTCAGCTCATCTCATCCCAAATTGGGTCTGAAATGAATTCAACAATTCAGCACTATTCACTCCAGCTCTAGTCAAGTGAAAAAGTCTTTTATGAAAATAAAAACAACTCTGGTTTTCTGTTTATTTCTGTAACTTACTAAAAGTAAAATGAACATAGAGTCTAACTGGTAGGGTCACACTGCCTGGAACACACTAGGCTCACATTACATGATTTTATTTTCCATTTATATTTATATTGATTATTCTAAGATTTTTTTCTTTACTTAGCAAATTATAATTAGATATGTACTTAACACTCTTGTTTTGTAAAGAAAATTTCAAACATCTGTTGTAAAAGTTACCCGAATAAAACAATCTTTTGTTATAATGAGTCAACTAAACTCGGCCTTTAATGGACGTGTAATGTATTTTTCAGGATATTGTAGTAGTTTTCTACTACTGCTTTAACAAATTATCACAAAATTAGCAGCTTAAAATAACACCTATTTATTAATAACAACCGTTCCTGTAGTCAGAAGTCTGGGTACTGAGTGGCTCAGCTGGCCCTCTGCTTAGAGTTTTGCAATGCAGAAATCAAGGTGTCAGCAGGGCTGTATTGCTGTCTGGCAGCTTTGTGGATGAATCCACTTCCAAGCTCATTCAGGTTGTTGGTGAATTCAGTTCCATGTGGTTATAGGACTGAAGTCATTTCCTTGCTGACTGGTCAAGCACCTTTCTATTCCGTCAAGGCTGGATATCTCCCTGTTTTAAGGTCTATAACATCAATTACATTCGCAAGGGACCTTTTGCCACGTAACAGGAACATAGGTTCCATGCATTAAGGCATGGACATCTTTTTGGGGCGGGGCTGGGCGGCTATTCTGCCTACCATAGATAGGCTAATAAATGGATTCAGAGAATATTGAGCTTCTCTAATGAAAGACCAACAGGATGATTATGACCAAGGAAGCTCAAAGGGGAAGAAAACAAACATTGATGTCTTGAGATTCCTCCTAGCTCCTAGTTATAAAACATCTGTCTCATGGATATTTTAGATATTTTACCTTTTTTTCCAATATGTACATTCACCACTAAGATCTTTTAGAAATCATCTCCAATTCGGCTAACTGCCATTCCCTACCAAACGGTTTGATTGGGAATGTATGTCATGTATGTCATGGTACTTCAAACACTGTGTCCTGAGTCAAGCATGAAGCACAAAAAAGGAATCAATGTGATTCACTTCAGTTGTATTAAATCTCTTATTTCAAAGACTTTTATAAGGCAACTTATCCTCATTTATTCTTCACAGAAATCTGTACATTCAATTGCTAAATACATTTGTAAATGAGATGGGAAAAATGGTATGTTCTATAGTGCTTTTTGTAGGAAAATATCCTTTGTAGGAGTAGATTGAGAAGTCAAACATATGCATGATAGTTGGCTTTGCTAAATTTGAATGCTTAGATGATTCAATGTAAGTAATTTAAGGATAAGCTAAATACCTGTTATTGAAATTCTTCTCCTTGCAGAGAATTTTAACTGCTACTTACAAGAAAATCTGTAAATCAAATGGAACTTTTTGCTGTTGAAAAAATGATCGAAAGGAGCATAAATGGAAAGCTGTCTCAACATACAGCAATAGTGGTTTTTAGCACCTGGTTTATGGTGAGCATTGCTCACACTCATTTGACTTTGAAAATATTTAGAGTTTTATAATTTAACTACAAAAATGTGAGGGATGGGGCCGGCCCCGTGGCTTAGTGGTTAAGTGTGCACGCTCTGCTACTGGGGGCCTGGGTTCGGATCTGGGCGCGCACCACTGCACCACTTCTCCAGCCATGCTGAGGCGGCATCCCACATACAGCAACTACAAGGATGTTCAACTATGACATACAACTATCTACTGGGGCTTTGGGGAAAAAAAAAGGAGGAGGATCGGCAATAGATGTTAGCTCAGAGCCGGTCTTCCTCAGCAAAAAGAGGAGGATTAGCATGGATGTTAGTTCAGGGCTGAAATTCCTCACAAAAAAAAAAAAAAAATGTGAGGGAAACTAGTTTTCCAGTTTAATAAGGCAATGAGGGTGGTGAGGAGGCAGGAAGTTGGATGGATGATGCTTTTCAAAAGGATAAATTTTAAAAGAATTTTAAAATTGTTCCTCAGTTATCTTTCTTCCTTTGCCCATTTCACTCTACCTTTAAAGTACGTTTTTTTTTTTCACTATGCATTTTCTAGAGTTCCCATCTCTGGAGTATTTTTTTCTTCATAATGAAATGGAGGATTCAGAATGTATGTCCAGTAACTTTTATATATTAACATTAAAATGTCTTCTGATCATACATTTCACCAGATCTCATAACTTTTAAAAATACTGTTACATAGTATTATTTGAAAGATTTACATAACAATTCCCAAAGTACATTTTATACTCCCTTAAATCAAACCTCATGTTGCCAGGAAAGCCCCTTAAGAAAGCTTATCAACACAAAACTATGAATTTGAAATGATACAGAGTACACTTACCAGATAAAAATCAGTGCTATTTTTGACATACAGTGGAAGGGTTACTTGTGCATATGTAGAGTCAATGAATATCATAATTACATTTTAACTATACTGAAATGTAAATTTATGATCTTTCTGAGGGGAGTAGCTGGTTCACAGCACCCAGTGCATTTATTTCTGTAATCTTTTAAGTAAAAATCTTGCACTTGAGAGTTACAGGGAATTCTAATTTTCAAAATAAGTAAATGAAATATGTTATAAGCCTTTAAATTTACTCATTCTATCCACAGAAAACACTCAATCCCTATTTTGTAGTTCATGTACATTGCAAAGATTATATTCCCCCAATAATTTTGAAATTCTCCTTATTAGCTTCCAGTATGTGGTACAGACCTCTAGGTAGCACTTTCATCTGCCATCAGGATCCTTGTCTCGCTCCAGTAGAGGTGCACGTGTAAGAGGCACAGGTGATGAGTTGATGGAAGGAGGAACATATTCATCCCTATATATGTGTGGTTTACAATAGTTTTCCCAAACCGAAGAGTAATCTTTTTTGAGGATGGAAGAAAACTTACCCTTGTGCCAAGCACAGTGTCTTACTTGTAATAGGCATAGGCTAATAGTAAATATGTTTAGTAAATAAATAGTTGAGGATAATAGTTTTTATCTTTGTTGAAGCTTCAAGGTATTGTACCCAAAACCGTAAGGAGACAACAACAATCCAGTGTTCCTTTGAGGTTGTAAAGTTTGTGATTTAGTGAGTTCCTAACATTCAGTCATTCTGGATTTACCTTCATTTAACTTACTGTATGTAAGCCTGGTCATCTTCACTTTCAAATCAATCGTATCCCTTGCATACACTCTTGAACCTGCCTTTTCTATATCTAATATACACATGAATTTTGCATAAGTAAATGTTTATTCCCGTATTATAAATCAAGTTTATTCCTTCCATTTTTCTGTGAAGCTCCTATAATTGTCCTTGATTATTCTCACCTATTCTCATCTCCTAAAGTTTTGTGTTTTCTTACTATTTTCTTGGAATTATTATATTTGTCAAATACATAATTTTACAAATTTTTATATTTTTCTCTTTGTGAGGTAAGGCAACTTTATTTTTTAAATTGTATCTATTTTTTTCTCCAAGTGTATGCAGGGAAGATATATGATTTTTAATAATTCATTTTAGTAATTAGTTTTCATTGACCTCATTTTTTTTTTTTTTTTTTTTTTTTTTTTTTTGTGAGGAGATCAGCCCTGAGCTAACATCCGCCAATCCTCCTCTTTTTTTTGCTGAGGAAGACGGCCCTGGGCTAACATCGGTGCCCATCTTCCTCCACTTTATATGGGACGCCGCCACAGCATGGCTTACCAAGCAGTGCGTCGGTGCGCGCCCGGGATCCGAACCAGCGAACCCCGGGCCGCCGCAGCGGAGCGCGCGCACTTAACCGCTTGCGCCACCGGGCCGGCCCCTGACCTCATTTTTAGATGAAATTTCATCTTAGAGAATTTTTTTAAACACTTGATGTATTGTCTTTATAACACTTTGGTTAACTTTTCAATGAAAGTAAAATTAAACTATGTGTTTTAAGGGAAATATTTGAAGGAAAATAAGTCTGCAGTTTTCAGTAAGATTTTAATTATTTTTCACATTCATGATTGCTGTTTTCTCTTTTAATCTCCTCAGTTGTCCAATCCTTTTCTCGATATTCTATGTCTTAGCTGTCTTAACTGTAAAACAAGGAGGTTGGACTGAATTATCTCTAAAGTTCCATGGTCTGAAGATGTAAACCACAGTCCTGGCCCTCACGAGATTTCCAAATGAAAAAGGATGCATGAAGTCATCGTGAGAAAAAAAGGAAAAGAAAAGTCAAAGGGCCTAAGAAATGGATAATGAGGATAAATATATCAGAGTGCTTTGAGCCTATAGGCTTCAATCTAAAACAATATCAACTCTTTTCTTTTGCAGGGGAAGATTTGCTTTAAGCTAACATCTGTTGCCAATCTTCCTCAATTTTTTAAATTTCTTTCCCTCCCACCGAAGCCCCAGTACATAGTTGTGTATAGTTGTAAGTTCTGGCTCTTCTACGTGAGCTGCCACCACAGCATGGCTACTGACAGATGAGTGGTGTGGTTCCCTGTCTGGGAACCAAACGTAGGCTACCGACACGGAGCACACCAAACTTTAACCACTAGGCCATCAGGACTGGCTCTAAAACAGTATCAATTTTATGAATTTTTGTTGTAGAATAAAAAACATTGGTTGAATGAATTTGGTGGAAGAATGAGTGAAAAAACTGCTATGACAGCCTCATGGCACACTATTTAATTCCAACAGCAATATAATAGTTAATATTTGTGGAGCACTTCACATGTGTGAAATATTTTGCATAAATTAATTTATCTGATTTTTCAAAATTATAACTTGAGATAGAGTACGCTTATAATTTCCATACAGATAGTCTTAGGAGGGGCAATTTTTTGGAAGAGAGGACAAATGACTTTTCTTGAAGCTAGGACTACATACAATACTGTTTTTACTACATGTTTATTTAGCCTGGATTTGAAACTTCCACCACTGGGTACTAGATACTATTAAATTCTTCATATACTCAAGATAAACTGAGGCATAAGATTTATTAAATGACTTATTTCATCCAAAAGTGATGTTAAGCCTCAAGGCCTATGTACTTCTTGGCCCTAACTATCTATTTCACCTGCTCATATTTCCTGGCTCTTGTTCAGAATTGCCCGCAACCAACATATCATTCTTTATGGATATTCACACAACACGTGGAATTATATTTACATATTACGTTGTCCACTTGGCATTTTGTCTTTTTTCTTAAATTTTTAACATGACTCTTCTACATGTGGAGATTTTTAGCGCAACTACAAGCAAAATATTGCAAATGTCTTAGTGAAAATATTCTTGATGAGGTCAACCTCACGTTGGAATAGCAACCACATGGGCACACAATAATATTTCTTAAATTTAATAGAAAAGGCAGTCATAAATATGAAATAAACTGGGTAAATTAGTGTCTTTATAATTCCATCTGTGTTATAAAACCCAGCATTAGAAAGGGGTTATGGCTCCAGTGCTGTGATTGCTGATTTAATGTTTAGTAAATGAGTTCCCTATCCTTTTCAAATTTGTAAAATAGGCTTGAGAGCAAATTATGAAAATTATGAACTTTCTGGTCTATCACATGTGGATTAATTCCTCTTGGTATCACAAGTTTCTTTATCAGCTATAAATTATTTACCTACTATATTCCATACTATATCTCTTTTATATTCCCTGATTTAAGACTCCATATTCCACTTAAATTGTCACTATATTACCTTCTAACCAGTCCCCATAATCTTATTTAACACAAACTCCACACATGGCCAAGTGATCTTTTTAAAACACAAATTCTCTGGTCAAAATCCTTAAAATTCCCATCAGCTTTGGGATAGAATTGCCACTTCCAAGTATGACACGTGAATCCCTTCATTATCTGCAGTGCACTTACATCTCCAAGTTCTTTGTTAATAATATCTTTCATTCCCTCCATCCTTTCAGCCAAGAAGAATGATAATATTTCTGGTTCTTCCATCATGGACATACTTTCACATGTGTGCCTTGCACACAATTCCTTTTTCCTCAAATATTCTTCTCTCTCCTCCCCACTTTCCCCTGGCTAAATTTTCCTTTTTTATACTCAACTTAGACATTGCCTCCTCTGAAAAGGCCCAAATTAGAAATCATCTTCTTTGGAAAGCTTTCTCCAACACTTGCCAAGACTGGGTTAAGTCCTGTTCACGTGGCATCCTGGGAATATGCATTTATCCCACACAGTGTTTCGAGATTGAAGGTTTTCTTATTGGCCTTCCACACCATAATCTAAATTCATAAAGGGACTCTGTCTTGTTCTCAGTTAAATCCCTGGTAATTAAGAGTACTAAAACAAATATGAATGGAATGAATGACTGAGTGATTTCTTTTTTAATTATTATAGTGTTCTTAATTCTTGACATTGGTGGGTTTAGTATTAAAGTTCACCCAATTTTGTTTTATACTCTTAAAAGAATACATTCCCAGTTTAGGGATTATCAGAGAAAAAATTCTACTATTTTAAGAACAAATATATACAATGATGGACATTCAAAAATGATTATAGACTGTATGTATGTATATGTTATCTGAAAAAATACCTGATCTTTTTTTTATCAGAAGTAGAAATTACTAGAAAAAATATTATGGCGGGGTTTTTTGTTTTGGTCAGGAATTACCAATTTCTTTAATTGATATTTTTTTCCTGTTTTGAGTACATTTGCCTGACTGTCAACTCTCTTCCTTTCAAAAATATTTATTGACAACTCACACTGTAAAGGCACATTGCTAGGCAGAGATTGCACAAGTCAGCAAAATGGTATTTTGCAGCAATTAACTGCTTTCTTGCAGTGAGAAATCTACCTTAGAGGGAAGAAAAGGCTTAGGTACCTATGTCTCTGGCCTCTATGAGCGGAGGCTGCCCAATGGAGTTGAAGAATTTCATATGCTCAGAGCTGTCCTTTCGTTACATTCTCCATTGTCTGTCGAAGGCCAGGACCCACAGCGTCCTCACCTCCCCGAGGAGAGATTGGAACCTGAGTCTCCAGAGGAGAGCCTTGCATGATTCCTCCTTTGACAGTTGTCAATTGAGACATTTTCTGGGAGCACAAATTAGAAACCTTATGAGAGATCTTAGTGCAATCAAGTCAACTTCATACCCCAGCACTTATATTGCTTCAGTGATGTTATTTCATAGCAAGATCATGCCTGGTGTTTTCATAAAACACATGCAGAGCTCCCCAAACACAAAGGATTTAGAATTTTTTAAAAACACTCTAAGACTACAAAACCATTTTAAAAGAAGCATTTGTTTTTCCTTTTCCTTTTTAACCACCACTGATAGAAGCATAACTGCCAAGAAAACTTTTTTTTTTAATAGGGTCAGGGAATCTACTGTAAAGAGTTAAGTAACGTAAATTGTTTTTTCCTCTGTAGCTGAAATTGCTATGTTGGTTTTAAATTTCCCAATGCAAATTAATGAACAATTTTCTCTATAGTATAAGAATGGATTTGGCAGTGCTAAGATCAGAGCAATCTCTTCTTCATTAAATGGGGCAAAGAGAACTCGCTGGTTCTCAAACTGTTAAATGGATATTAGGGTTTTTAATGAATGGTACATTTATTTTTGTGCCAGCTCAACTAACAACATTGACATGATTAGCATACATTTTGGCAACTGTTCTAGCACAAGGTGTTAGTAAAAAGGGGCTTTTATCTCTGAGCTTAATTTACTTTAACTTTCCTTGTTTTAAATGTTTTTAATGTGAATGAGATGTTTTTGTAAAGGAATTCCTGCCACAAGAAGTTATTCAGAAATACATCTTTATATTCATGTTACAGGGGTAACATGAATATAAAAATGCTGGAGATGAAGTCCATACCCCAAAACACATGAACCTTCTCCAAATTTAGAGATGAATAGAATATTTTGTTATTCATACTGACGGTTAAAACATTGCACTTATAGAGGATTTTTTTTTAATTAATGATGCTACTTGTTTCATACGAAGTTGCTTCCTTTAAAAAAGGAAAATAAGATATAAAAAATGACTGGTAAAGAATGGTTTCCTCCATTGCTATACATCAACTATGAATGAAAAGTTTTAGGAGTTAAATGATCTTAGCTCAGGTGCCTCTCATACAAAAGGAATTTCCAATAAAAATATATTTCCTTTTTGTAACAAACACTACTGCCTCATATGCTTATTATTTTATTTATTCAAATTGTCAAATTGAAGAAAACAAGAAAAATGAGTTAATACAAATTCAAAAGGTCTTGGTTGTTTGCATTCAATTCTTTTTTTTTGCAATGTATTTTTATTTTAAAATTTATTGAAAGCTATTGTAACACAGCTGAGGATTTGTTATAAGTATGTAGTAAAATGAATGTTTATAATTGATACTAAATCAATAATAAATTAATATGCATGTGCACATGCATGAGTATAAATTTTCATATGAACTTCTATCAAACATATAGGCATACTCTCTTTCTATTATACACATGTCTATAACTGCACACATATTTAATAATTTACCCAATGTTCAACTGAGTTATGAATTAGTTTAATATAAACTTTAGCATAACAGAATATCTACAGTTTACCCACATATGTCTAAAAGCAAAAGAATGCCAATAACAGGCACTTCAGTGAAAGAACAAGCCCATGTTCAAATATAAAATGGTAAAAATGAGAAAGAAATTATGAAAATATATACCTTTAATTTGCAGACATATAAACACTTTTGGTACAGTACAGACGGATGATGTCAAAAACTAGAATGATCCAGTTTAAGCTAACACTTACATTTCTTGTTTACACAGACAATTTTGCTATAGCTCTCACATAAAATAAACTTGCCAGCTTACACAATGAAGTGAAAGTGATCGATCACTGATGAACCAGCGTGGTCCATTGCAAAGGATTCAGTAAAAGCTAAATTATCAAAGAAATCTACCACTGGGCTTACAAATAAACTCTTGGACCTAATCCAAAGCCAGAGAAAGGAAGCCAGAAATGGTAGCCAACGAACCTAAACAACAACAAAAAGATAAGTACAACTTTCATATAAAACGCCCAACTAAAACAACCAGTAGTGTACATTAGCTTCTAGAATAATTCTGTTTTAATATAATTTTTTTCTTATGTGATGGATGAGTTTAAGCATAGAAAAATCTAATATATAACCCAAGTAGAAAGTACTACTGACAAGTTGAGAAAGCACCAAAATGTCATGAACACCTATGAAGCAACTAAGGATTGAAACATTTCTTTGCTTCTGGCTGTTTTTCTTGGATACAATTTCTAGTTACATTTTCTGTAAGGAAGAATACCTATATTTTCCCCTATAATCATAGCAAGTGCAGTGGTAAAGCAAAGAGAAAGCAATTTGAGTACACAGGAAGTAAAATACTCTTCAGCAGGTCAAATCTTTAACACATGGCGATGTTTTTATCCTTGCTAAAAAGAAATTGCACTTCTTTGTAATGCCTTCTCTTTCAAACTATACACGATGTACTCGTGAGGTAATCAACATTCTGTTTACAAATGCATTTCTTCTTTTATCATATATTTAAGTGGGGTGAAATTCAATTTACTTTCAGTTCATATTTGTTAAATGTTAAAAACAATGTATTTAAAATATACTCTTTCATTAATTTCATGTACAACAACTGTCATGTACAATACCTCAAAACACTTCCCTGCAAAGGAGCAGCTGATGCCCTCTTGTGGTTAAAGGGCTTTTTAGACAAAAAATGCAATGTACCATTTTCTTACCTTACTCCCAGGTTTTATCAATCTGCTTGGCGTATGAAAGCTGCAAATCGTGTCCAAGCTTTTTTACAACAGTTCTATAACTGTTAGTAATAATTTTCATTAAAAAATGCTGTACACATTTTATAACCTCTGAATTTGAATTTAAAAACCTGTAAACAGCTATTTACAATATAGTACAAGTTATAAATTAGTCATCCTTCATTGGAATTGCCATCCACACACTCTTGTTTAGGTGGTGAAGACCACTCCAAGTCAGTTAAAACATCTCTGTGTTATTCCACAATGAAATATCAAATATTAGAAATATCCACCGGTTTCCTCTCTCCCATATGCAAGTCAATTTTTCCTTTTAGTGGAATTTGCACTTCCAGATTTTCATCTTCCCTGTGATGCTTTTTCCCTCTCCTTAAACAGATGTATATGCCCATCCCTGTGACAAGTGTGATAGACCCCAAGCTTATTACAGACAGAGCTACTAAGGTAGGAATACAGGACACAGATTCGACCTTCCTATGAGTCGGTTCTATTGAGATCTGTGGTTCTTTCTCCTCTATATTAATTTCTGGCTCCTTTCTTAAAAGACTCTCGATGTAGCTCTCGTTACTGACAGTATCATTAACAAATAGGTTCACCATCACAGTGGAATGGAGAGGTTCAGGATAACCATGATCACTCACTTTCACCAGTAAACGATGGAGTCCATAATCTGTCTGCAGCAATGCCTCTTCCAAAGTAATGTTACCAGTTTTAGAGTCAATCCTAAAGGACTCAGGCCTAGGACCTCTTCTCCCTATGATGCTGTAAGCTATGACGGCATTCATGCCTGTGTCTTTGTCAACAGCATAGACTTCTGTAACTGGGGAGCCAGGGAGCGTAGAAGGTAGTACCAACAGGTAAGACATGTTAGACTGAGGAAATAAAACAAGAGGAGGGTTGTCATTGATATCTAGAAGGAGAATGGTGATTTTTGCAATAGAGGAGAGGGCAGGCTCACCCCCATCAACAGCTTCAACCCACAAAGTATAGGAGCTTTGCTGCTCTCTGTCCAAAGAGACTTTAGCTCTCAGCATGCCCTTTCCTGTATCTATGACAAAAATATCACTCTGGTTCAGCACTGAGAGGGCGACCCATCCATTTCGCCCAGCATCAGCATCTGTTACACTAATTATTCCAATTTCACCATATCCGGGAAAGTTTTCTGGCACGAAAAAGCTGAAGTCCTTGTTGATGAACCTAGGGCTGTTGTCATTTTTATCCAACACTGTGAGAGCCACAGTGGCTACTGATTCTCTGGGTGGCTTCCCAGAGTCCACAGCTCTGACCGTGTACCTGTACTTTTCTTTCTCTTCTCGGTCCAGCTGAGTAGAAACCGTCAGAATTCCTGTGACACTGTCTAAGGAAAAATATGATGGAGCATCAGGTCCCAAAAAGTAGGAAACTTGGCCTCTCTCTCCACTGTCAGCATCTGTAGCATACAGCTTAGCCAAAAAGGCATTGGGTGTGTTATTTTCTTCAATGGTTAGTTCTATCAAGGGTTGAAGGAAAACAGGAGCATTATCATTGTCATCTAAAAGTTGCACTTTAATAATTTTTTTGACATGAAATCCCTCAGAGTTCCAGGCCACCACGGCTATTTCATAGAACTGTTGTAGTTCATAGTCCATAGGTTTTGTGGTTTCTAGCAAATATTCATTATTGTATGGTTTGTAGGGTGATAACCTAAATGGTCCTTCACCATCCAGGTAGCAGTTCACCTTGTATTTACCTTCTGGATCTCTTATGGTGAAGAAGGCAATTGGAGTGTTAACAGGTTCCAGTTCTTTCAGGTAAACAATACCATCTATCTCATTTGCTATATAACGAGGAACAATTTCAGGTGGTCTGAAAATGACTTTGATGATAGACACCAAGGCAGTGATCACAGCAGGGATGCAGCCTGGTCCATTAGCAAGGATGGTGAGCTTGTGCATTTGCAAAACAGTTCCCCCAATCTTACTGAAAAGCTTAATGACGCCGGTGGTTTCATCCAGATGGAATAAATCCTTGGATGCTTGTGGAACTTTCTGGCTGTAAGAGTAAGTGATCTGAGCATTGGTTCCCAAGTCTCTATCCACAGCCTGGACAGCTGCAATCGGTGTGCCCACTGTAGCATTCCCATACACAGTGACATTGATTTGTGATTCTGTGAAGAGAGGACAATTGTCATTAACATCACTTATGCCAATGGTGAGGGTGGCGCTGCCCAACAGTGGTGGAGACCCACCATCCTCAGCTATGATGATGCTCACATACTGGTCCTGGGTCTCCCTGTCCAGCAGTCCCATGACAATTAGGTAGGGGGTGCGCTCCCCATTCTCATTCTCCTCCACGTCCAGGGTGAACATACTGTGGTAGTCCAATAGCCGGTAGGTCTGCACCCCATTCGTGCCTATATCTGGGTCCATGGCAGGATGCTCTATGGCCAGCCGCGTGTTTACAGGTGCATTTTCCGGGACCCAAACCGTGATTTGGGAAACCGGGAACTGTGGGGCATTGTCATTGATGTCCCGGATAGCGATTTTCACCTTCACAAACCTAAAGTATTCCTGAGGCAGGACCAGCACATCCAGGAGCAAAAGACAAGAGTCCGAGGAAGGCGAGGAGGAGATGGAAATGCTGCCGCCCCAGGCAGCCCCTCCACCTCCTTCAAGACACAGGGCCTCGCGGTCGATCTCCTGGGTAGAAGTGTGCAGCTCCCCGGAGCGGTTGTCTAGGGTCACGTACTGTCCACTCAGTCCCCGGGAGGCCAGGCTGAAGGAGAGGGGGGGCTTCTGCTCAGCGCCGGGGCGCTCTGGCGGCTGCTGGTCCTGCCTCCCCGCGGCCCGGGGCACCAGCCGTAGGTCCTCGGCCAGGCTGCCGATGAGCACCCCGGCGGGCAGTCCCTCGTTCAGGCTGTACAGAAGCTCCGTGGCCCGGCTGTAACTCGCCAGGCAGTCGAAGGGTCCCACGAAGAGAAAAAACAGAAACAGATGCTGGAAAGGGGTGGGGGTGGGGGTGGGGGGAGAAAGCTCGTTACACACACCGGGAAACACAGCGATTGGAGTCAGAAACCAGTGGCCAGGGGTCACGGCTGTTCTATCCCCATTCCCAGAGTCAAACCCTCTAGTCAAAGCGGGGCGAAGAAGAAACTTGCTGCAAAGAAGAGATCTATGGGGCAACATTGTCTCCAAAACTTAATTTTTCTGTTCACTTTCTACTCCCCGCGCTCTCCATCACCACCCTCATCCAGTTAACATTCGGAATCCCCAACCGTAAAGCACCCCCGGAAACACACGCTGGAGTGGAGAGGACTCCAACTCAGGGAGTGCGCAACGCGACAGGAAACCACCCGGGTAGGTTGCGGAGAGGGAGGGAGTCGACAGGGGAGGGGCTGAGAAGTGGGCAATTTATCATTTTATTTCCCATTGAAATATTTCTACCACTAAGGTCCCCGGAACCCGAAATGTGTTAACATCTCTTATTACGAGACCAATAACAATAAAAACAATATCAATAATAATAACAATATGGAAAACATAGTAACACTTTCCCCTCGGACTCCCTCCTCCACCTCATTAAGGAAACACTTTAGGTCAGAAGAAGTGATTTTCATTTCAGCAGGCATCTAAAAGCAAAGCGAAAGGATCTGGATCTCCACCACCTATCAAGCCTTCACTAATCCCCCTCCCCTAGGGGAAAAGAAGTAAACGCGGAAAATGGTTATGCAAAAACAATTTGTCAATTGCAGTAGACAGTCGTAGCCAGATGCCGGCAGCAAGAAACAATCTCCAAATCCCTGAATCTAAAACGGATTGAGCCCCCTCCCCACCTCATCTACCTACATTTCTGCTTCAGAAACTTCATCTCACGCCCCAAGGACTTGACTATTCCTTGCTAAAATGAAGACACATTATCCCAAACTCCGTTTCCCTCCCCTCAACCTTCCCGTGAAGTTTGCATTAAGGTAAAAGGTTTGAAAAATCGTCAAGGAGTAGGAACCGCCTCATAGTACTGCAACTTGTCAGGGCTGCGGGGCTCCTGGACCCCAAACCTTACCGGCAGGTGTCTGTGGCTGGTGCTGCTCCTGGGACGACTTAGACGCCCCATATCCAAGCGCGGGTGCCAGGTCGCCGGGCGCCAGCTCAGTGCCAGGGCCCGCGGGCTGCGCGCATTCCCTCGGCCGCGCATTCCCAGGGAGGCTGCAGTCAGCGCGCTCCGGACCGGAGGGCGGCAGAAGACACTCCCTCTCTGTTCATGCAAATCGCTGGGGAACTTCAGCCAATAGTCACTGGCTCGTCAATTAAGGACGGGAGCTGAAGGCGGGCAGAAAGGCGAGGGGCAGAAGGGCACGGTCAGGGTTTCCTGCCCCGCACGCGGGTAAGTCCAGACCCCGCCGGAGGAGCCGGAGTGGGGGACCTGCCTCTGAAGACTGCGACGAGGCGCCACCCGGTCGGGCACCGGAGCGTGTGCCCACCAGCCTCCCTCCTCGCCGCACCAGTCAGAAGGCGAGTCCACAGGTTGCGAGCCTGAGAGAGAGAATTAGAATAAACAAATAAGCCTGCATTTATGTCTGTATCGAGAGAGGAAGTCGGCGCTACAGAGCAATCAGAGGCGCGATCCCAAAACGCCTGCTTTGCCTCCGTTCTTCCGAGACACTTGGACCCAGCGTTGTTGGCACAGTGAGGGAAAATCCACTTTTCTCTGTGGAAGGAAGGGATTTAAAATTCTTTCTAAGGCCATCTGAACCGCAAAAGCAAATATATGAATTCGGTGAAGGTTTTGACATGCTCTAATTTCAAAGCTTCGCTGTTGGTGGTGGCAAGAGCTTCTGCTAGTTTCCTAGTTGCGGGAGCAAGTGTCTCTGGGTGTCTGCCTTGTGGTCTTACTTTAGAGGCAGGGAAGGCTTCTGGCCAAGGGAAAGAGCCAAGGGGGAAAATGGAAACAACTGTGCAATTTTAACATATTTCTCTAAGGGATGATTTTTTTTTTTTTTTTTTTTGAGGACACTCACTGAAGCCTAGGTAAATTACTTTTCAAGTTTTTTTTTTTTTTTTTTTCTTGGAATGCTTACTAGGAAAGTGGTCCTTTAGAAAGGAATCCTGGAGGGATGTGCTGCAAAATGCTTGTATATCCTCTCTGGCTCTGACACTAAATAGCCGTATGAGCTGTTTCCTCATTTATGACATCAGAACTGGCGAGAGACTCCAGTGCATTAAGTCTGTGAAACACTTTTTGATCTGCAGGGTGCCATGTTAGTAACGGAAAAGACCATTGGCCTTTCCCTGAGTAGACATTTCTCATCACTAGGTTTCCAGATATCCTGTGCACTGCCCTGAACATAAAACCCTCTGGGCTGAATAACTAGTGACTGCGCCTAGAATAGAAAAAGTCTTCCTTTTGGTCAAAGAAAGATCTGACATCCCTGTGTTTTCAATAGGAACCACTTTAATTTTCTTCTTCCACCATGTACTAGCTAGAATATAAATTGCTTGGCTGAGCTAATTGTTTTGCTTCTAACTCTTCCTATTTTCTCCTCATCTCCACTAATCCTAGAGATGCAGAGTCCTAAATATTGACAATACACTACATCAAAACACCTGATGTGTCTAACAGCTTCTTACTGCATAAATGGGACTATACATGGAGTTCACAAAACTTCCTATAATACAAATCTGGAATATAACGTAAATCTGCTTATAAAATTAGCTCCGTTAAGTTCTTTAGAGTGAAATTGGAGTGCTGATGAAGGGGTAAACACACACACACGAACATGTACACATGGGTATATAGCCGGTAAACAAAACCCAGTCAGGCAAGTATGAGTTGCCTCTCCTTGCTGCTTCAGCTGCTGGTTCTGCCCTATAGCTGAACTTCTACCATAATTGGCAAATATTTACTTTGGGGTCTGTAGTTGAAACATATCTGACTCCAAACCTCAGTATGTACCAAGTTGCTTCTGAAATGTGTTTAATTCATGTCTTCACACAATACCCACAGCTTCTGGAAGTTTGGGGCACATGGCCAGAATTAGGCAATCCATCAGTGGTCAGAGTACATGCAGGCTGGACCCAGGATGTGAACTGATTCTACATCTATACAGGAAGCAACAGCAGTTGGCTGTATATCTCCTCACAGCTCATGCCCTCTCCAACAGGTTACGATCACTTGCCTTTTATTTAAGTGAAAATATAGGGATCTCTTTGTTTAGTTTTTCCTTTGTTTACAGGGACACTACACAGGAACCTCTTGTTTATGAAGACAGTCCAATTGAAGTGACATCACTTCTTTGTAATTATTTTCTCAACTGTATTTAATTTTCCCTGGACTCTTAAGCTCTGTCTTGCTCTACTTTGCAGTGGATGCTTTGGCACAGGTGCCTTTTTCAAGTGTCCTCATACCCCATCCCAGCAGAATCTTGGTCTTCTGGACATATCATCCAGCTCCTCCCTATAGAAAGCGTTTTTACTCCTCCTCCCCTTGGTTAAGTTGGCAAGAAATTAAATCTGCCTATTGAGCAGTAATTTTTCTAGAGTGTTTCTAAAAAGCACGAACATATGAACTATGATGTAAGTTGAAATACAGGCATTAAATATCTTCTGGCGATAATGTTTGACATGACAATAATAATACCCTTTGCTTTAAGTTACTGTGTTGATTGCAGAGTCCCTGCATGGAAGTTTGTCATCAAGACTGGGAGACCTTGGCACAATTTTGGGTAATACCTTTCATGTCACATTCTAAACTGTTAACTGAGCTACTTGTTGTTATCTTTCCTCTTTGAAGATCCAAGCAGGTTTCATGCAAGTTTGCATTGTAATTGGGCTTTAAAAAAAAAAAAAAGAAAAAGAAAAAGACCGAATACCCTTCTTTCATCTCCTGTACCTTCTTTCTGGGCACTGTGAAAGCATTCCCAAACTCCTATTCCTTATGATGCCAGCCCTGTGACCTACCATCTGGTGTCACGTATTTCTTTCTAAAGATGACTTAGAGAGCTTCTATGCTATTAGTCCCTTGAAAATAATACTTATGAACTTTTCAGATGTCTCAGTTGCTCTGGGTCTGCTTCCCAGGTGTTTTGTAAAAATTGATCTAGAAGAATAGTTAGATTATATGTCTCCCAAGCCTATTTTTTCTATAGACAAGGAAAACAACTTGATACAATAGACGGTGTACTGAGCCAAGCCAGGAGATTTGCATTTCATTCTCTGGGTTATTGCTTAGTTACTGTGCGACTTTAAACAAGTCATCACACCTCTCTGTTTCAATTCACCATAAAAACATCCACACACACTACATGGACATATATGCATGAAATGGCTTGTGTAATATCTGTCATTACAGATACCATAAGATGGTATACAGGTTACTTTGATTATTATTTACTGCATTATATCACTGAAGGTTAAAAATATTTTTAATTTCCTGCAAGCTTTTTGTCCTCATAGTTTTTATCTCTTTATAAAGCTGTAAGAATGCTTATAAATGTCTACCAGGATACCATCTTCAAACTTTGCACATTTAGCACACATACCCTAAAACCTTTAAATTATTGAAGTACTGTGTTTTCCAGGTAGCTTTTATTTGTATTTTTCAATTAATTCTGACTGTACCATTTAAAGTATTTTAATAACAGTATGGTATCCACAAACTTTCATGTAACTAATATCTACATAGAAATTTAAACCTATTTTGAATCATAATCCTATAGATATTCTAGTTAATTCAATATTGCAAATAAATATAAATTTAGAATATTATTTTAGTAGTCTATTTTAAGACTACTTCACTTTTTTCTTGTTAAGATATGAAATTAGCAATCCTTTTAGATGACTTAGAATATGCGTATGTGTATATATAATGTTTATATTATATATGTACATAAATAAATGTAACTAGTACAAAATATAGGACATATAATATTAATATAATATAATATATAATAATTATAAATATATAATTAAAAGAATATATTCTTTTATAAATATATAATTTATAAATATAAATATACTATATCTTTATAATATAGCTATAAAATATATATTTATAAATGTGTATATATACATTCTTTTTCTGATCTGATAATCAAGGTTAAGGGATGATCACATTTGTAAAACCAATACAATATGTCAAAAATGATTAAATTGACCATTTATTGAGTATCAGTTATGTTCTAAACATGTTACTGGCTACTTTACATATTTATTTAATCCTCATAACAATTTTATAATATAGATATTATTATACCAATTTTACAGCCATGAATTACAAGTTTGTCAGTGTATATGACGACTGGGCCCCATCTGTGGTCTCCAAAGTGCATGATCTTTCTGCTCTGGCACACCCATCTCACCTGAAAGGGTGGATCTAGGGCCTGTATACATTTAAATGTATTTCAAGTCAACAAACACTTATCACTCACCGACAATAAGAAAAACATTATTGTAGGCATAGATTTGCTATATGATGCATTTTGGAGTAAAAACTTCTGTAGTCAATTTCTATTTCCTAAACAGATATACACACACAGACACAAACTCACCTGTGTTCGGCTAGCTTAGGTCTTCTCCCAACGTGTAGATTTAAAATATTTTATGTGTATATATTTAAAAGTAAAGTTCTAAGTAATTCTATAGATCACCTAGTTAGCCCTCATTTTACTTACTAGTTGAGTTCAAAAGAGATGGCCTGTAGTGAATACAAATTCTCAAAATACTCCTATTTCTTAGAATAGTAGTAGATTTTGGCCTCAGGATTGTCTCTGATATTAAAGGCTAACTTAGAAAAACAGCGTTTATTTTTTTACCATCTATTATTTCCAAAAGCCTTGATCTTAAATATTACCATAAGTACCAGTTAATTTTATATTATTTTATTAATTTTTCAAATTTACAAGCATTTTTAAGAAACAGTATTAATTTGGGTAGATTATTGTTCAAGTATATCAGACAAACTTAAAAAAAGCCTATTGCATTTTCTCTACAAAACTCAGAAATTAATTGTGAGACTAAGAAAATTAGCATATTGGTTCTTTTGCTAAAAAAGCTGGATAGTTACTTTAGTAAATATACATTTACATTACTTTTATGAAAAGGGTGTAAATAAGCTAATTTACTCTAATACAAATTTGTATTCTAAAACATTTACCACTGTACTGTGCAATTTATGTGACTTTTGTAAGCATGAGTCTATCCTAACTAGTACTTTCTTTTTGTTTTAGAAAACTTTGTCTAAAGATTTCACATCTCTGCTCTTTCCCCATATAGCCCAAGAGGAAGAGATATGATAGGGTTGAACAGTCCTTTTATTTTCAGAAGTCAATTAGCATCACTTTAACAGGGATCAGTATAGCGGAGTGAAGTCACCAGAAAACCTCAGGCCTAATTTTAGCTCACATTTTCAACTTTCTCTCCTTATCCTCAAAATAAACTTTAAAAGTCATTTTCAACTCATTTAAGTTTCACATTCTTCCTTCTCACTTCTGGTAGAGGTGATAATGAGCAGTGAAATCATCAAAAGAAAGGTAGTAGGATTGAGGAGGAGATGAAATGAAGGGCGTGGAAAATCCACAAAGTGGATCAGCAGTCGCTGAATAATGAACAGTTAACTGAATGCAGTTTATTGATGATATATATGCCTTGCTCCCAGAGTCAGTTCCTGGGAGACTTGAAAGAAGGGAGAGGTATGCACTGTGCAGAGAATAAAGCAATCACAGACCCTATAAATTAGCATAGAAATTAGGTCAGGGGCAAAACAAATCCATTGAAGAAGAGAAATCATTTTAAATTTCATTTTAGGGCACTGATCCTGTGCCCTGTATCCTTCACATACCTATTCGTCACTCTCACAAACTGAAGTGTTACATTTGGAAAGGCTTAATGAAAATTTGCGCTCAGGTAATGTTTTTACACAGATCGACAGATCTTTTCCTGGCTTTATAAAATCTCTTTTTATCTGATTCTTTGAATCTGAAGTGAGATTGTTAAAAACTGCATGACTGTTTTGATCTCAGCGTGTGTGGTATATAAAAGCACTGAACTAGTATTATAGGGTCAATGAATGGCTCTGTCAATAATGTGGAAAGTCAACATTTCCGTGGTGGTAGAGCTAAGATCACTAGCTGCTTCTTTCTGGTTATCTTTTTAGAAAGAGGGTGGAGGTTGCTGACCTCAGTGTCATTTACTGCTAACAGTTACCAATTACTGAGCACCTAACTTTTGCCAGGTGCATGGTGAGCATTATCTCTAATCTTCACAAGGACCCCGGGAGTTAATGATGACCTCATTTTAAAGATGAAGCATCTGAGACTTTCAGAGGGTAAGTAGGTTGCCTGAGGTCACACAGCTGGGAAGTGGCCAAGTTGGGATTGAATAAGGAAAATTTGAGGTAGTTTATTTTAATGTTTGTGAATCTTCATTCTCCATATGGGGGGTATTCTAATATTCACTGAAATAGGTACGGATGTTGAATATTGAGTATGTACACTCTACAAACAATGCGTAGAATCTGACAGCAACAGAATTGTTTAAAAAAAATACCAACCTCGTAGGAAAATTGAATAGTTATGACCTTAAATAAAAAGTAAATGTCATATTTAAGAAATAAATGTTTTCTTATTTCCTTATTTAGATTATCAAGAAAAGGAAGGATTTTACAAATGAATTTTCATTAATGGTTTGGAATTATATGACAGTAAAACATTTATTTGGTGAAAGCAATGTACTTCTTGATAATGAAATCATAAATATCTTAAAGGCTCACCAATTCTTAATCGTAGATACTATTTAAATCTGGTCAAGTTGATATCAACTTCATTTAGAATACAATGATAATAATTATAGTTTTTCGTGGATTTCTGCTCTTTATGGATCAATAAATTCTTCATTAACTAGATTTAAGTGGAGCATCACTAATGATTGGCTTTTAATGACAAAATTGTAGAACTAATTTTAAAATTCATATGGTTTTTTAGGATTTAAAATAAGTGAAATGAATGTAGATAAGATGAACATTACTAAACTAATATTTGTCATTACCCAAAATTTACATTTTATGAAGTTTAACACTTGCAGACAAAGGAGAAAAGAAAGCTAGAAAGAAAAAAGAGATTGAGAGATTTATGTGGGAAGTAAATGCTTTTACAGTATTTTTCTCTAAATGAAAAGGATTAAAAATTCCTTGAATGTGCCATAAGCATGACGTATAGTCTCTCTTGAAGCAATTTTCCTTATTCTAAACATGGAAATACATGGTATGCTTTCTTGAAAAAAGAAAAAAAAAAACATTAAAACACGGTTACTGCCACTTCCCTATTCCAATACCTCTTTTAAAAAAAATCCTGAATCTACTAGAGCTTGTTAAACTATTCAGTAATGATCATGAGACATTTTACACACAACGTACGCTAGTTGTAAAGCTGAGAAACCCCAGATATCCTTGCTAGCTGTGAGCATGAATATTTTAGCATTTCTGTGGGATTTCTGGATAACGATTGATTCCAGGTGCCATCTCCACATATCCATTTTTATGTAAGAGAAGCTCTTCTAGGCTGGGCATGGATCCTTTGAATCTGCATCACTGTCAAAGGCTCTCAGAGGTGTTACACCACAGCCTACAGTTAACCTACTTGATACCATAATCAAAGCAGCAGGGACCTTTTTTTGGAAAAAGGACAGGTTTTCACTTACCACTTATCAGCTATCAAAAAAATATTAGAAATCTTGAGTCACCTTATATTTTCCCTCCAACAGATTTTGGCAAGTAAATGGCATATTCCTTAGAAGTTATCAGACACTGAAGAATGGCAGAAACAATATAGAAAGTGCTAGACTCTTATTATTGTGGTTGCTGTGACTTTCCTCATAAGTCCTTTACATGTTCCTAGTCCACTTTTTGTGACTCTGTGACACTACACTTAAATGTGTTTTGTACCTTATATCTCTGACCTATTTTGTCTTTGCTGCATTTTCTTGTTCTTCTCACCTTTTAACTATATAGGTTCCTCCCAAGTTCTCTTCTGTTTCCTTCTAATCACTCCCTGGAAAGTCCTTTCATTATAATTCTAGCCATTCTTTTCTATATTTAGGTGTCCCAATTTCACTCCTAAAGTCCTCAAATTCTACACATCCAGATTTTTTCCTGTCACTAGGAGAATTCATCTGAGGTTGAAAATGCCTTTCTCCCAGATGACACTTTAAAGTCCTACCCGTAAGCACATTTGCTCCTTCTTTTTCAAAATGGCCTATTCTAGGTCAAATCATCTAACATATTACAATGCTTCTAGCATAAAACAGAAATGTCCATACTTATAAACATATTAACTACTGAATTGTAGTTCATAAATATCATGAAACCAATAACTACTATTGCCATCTATTGAAGGAAGGCAGAACTGAGGTATGTAGTTTTGTTTTCACCATATTAATGCATAGGAGATTGACTATTCTTGGAACCGTATTAATACATAGGAGATTGACTGTTCTTGGAACATAAGATATAGAAGTTTGAAGAAATCACGTGGCAGTAGAGAGCACTATTGCCTGAGAAAAGTCAGCTGCCTGCCTCACCGGAGGCCTCAGAATGTTGTATGAGAGTAGTGAGAAAATAATAACAGCTACTGGTTTTTGAGCATTCACTGATCTGATATACATGTATATATATGTATTCATATACATAGACATACAAACACGTATGTGTATATGTGTATGTTGTATATAAATTCTCACAATAGCTGTATCAGGTAGAAATTATTATTTCCAATTTAAAAATAGAGAAATTACAGCTCAAAACATTATGTACATTATCCAAGATCACAGAGCCATAATTTAAACCTTCTAAGCATTACCTTAATACAGTCACTGTTATTCCAAGTGTACTAGCTTATATAGTCATACAGGCTGAAAAACTCTAATTTTGGGAAGGAGAGGAGATAGAATATTTTTAAATCTCAGGCCTTAACTCATATTGACCCAGCCTGACTGTATGTCCCAATTTCCCCAGGACAGTCTGTTTTCAGCCTTTTCTCCCAGGGCATTGATAGCACCCTCTTTCACTCTTAAAATAATGTGGTTTAGATAATGAAATACGAGGCCAACTTAAATTAACCACATTTATAAGATTAGTGCAGAAAATCAATTGTAGTGAAAATATAGCTGTTATGAAGACTTTCGTACTCCTGTGACATGGTCAGTGCATTCTTTTCTGAAGACAGATCTAAGTGGGAAGCAAAAGAACTAGGAGAAACAGATTGTAAAATAAATCAAATGTTTATTTACAACAGGCCTCACCTGGGACTGTCCTGCCAATGGAAATGGAATACCCAGAGCCATTTGGCTTCGATCCCCTCTCCACTGCTCATGCTTCAGTGCAGACTTCCTCTGGGATGCCCCTTTTTATTTGTTTCCAAAGCTAACCAATCTCTCTTCCAAAGAACACATGACTTCTTTAAAAACATAGATACCTTTCTTAGGGTATGGAGAAGCCTGAGGTCTGGGCGCCATTCTTTCATTGAAGAGCACTTTCACGCTCCTGCTCCGTGTATTAAATCAGGGGAGAGAGCGTTTTTCCTTATTGCCAAGGTATGGAAGGGCATTTCACTGAAGCCTGTGGGTATGGACCAGGGGGCAGCATTGTGCCTACAAGCCTACACTTTGTGGTCAGACAGACCTGGCTTCAATTCCCCATTCTGCAAATTACTAGTGGTGTTACCTCGAGCTTTACTTAGAATTTTGAAGACTCAATTTTTCCATTTAATAAAAAGAGCTTAAAATTTTCAGCACTTACGATTTGCCAAGTATTGTCATAAGAACATTGCCTATATTAAATCATTTAATCTTCATAACAATCATATGAGCTAGGTACTGTTACTATCGTTATTATTAGTAGTAGTATTTTTGGTGAGGAAGATTGGCCCTACTCTAATATCTGTTGCCGATCTTCCTCTTTTTTATTTTTGCTTTGAGGAAGATTGTCCCTGTGCTAACATCTGTGCCAATCTTCCTCTATTTCATATGTGGGATGCCTCCACAGCATGGCTTTATGAGTGGTGTGTAGGTCTGCGCCCCGGATCCGAACCTGCAAACCCCGGGCCACCACGGAAGTGGAGCACGCAAACTTAACCACTACACCACCGGCTGGCCCCACTATTGTTATTTTAATACGAAGCTTAAAGAGCCTCTGTAATCTGCCCAAGTCACACAGCCAGTAGCGGAGGAACTGAGAGAGGAAGCGAGGCAGTGTGCTTCTAGAACCTGCTCTCACCTACTCCCCTGTACTTTGTCCTGTAAACATGCTAATGGCAAGTATTTAAGTAAGAGAATGCATTTAAAGTGTTTATCACAGTTCTTGGCACAGAGTAAGGTTCAATAAATGTTAGCGATAAAAATGTAAAAATATTAATTCCATTCTCTCCTTTCTTTCTCCTTCTCATCACTCATTTTCACTCAAGCTAGACCATGGCTCTTTTTATTTCCAGCACACTGCATAATTATGGCTATTTCTGCGCCTTTGCCAATGCATTTTTGTTCAATTAGAAATTCCAGTATTGACTGCTAAGTTTTTCAAAACGTGCTTATTTTCCACAGTCCGGTGTATGTGACTTTCTTCATTCCATTTTTTGTGTCTTCATCTACATCAATTTTGATTCCTATGAGTTTTACTGAACTTAGAGATTTTTCAAATCATTTCATTTATGTTTTGTAATAAATTATGAACATTTTGCCTATCTTTACATATTCTTCTGTATCATTTTTGGACAGAATAGAATTTACTCACATGGGTTTGCCATGTGGATATAAATGTTTTACTTATTTAAATATTTCATATAAATATGTTTTCAGTGAAGCTTTCTTTATCTACACCTTTGTAAACATTAATGATTATTTAGTATAAGTTACTATATGTTGAATATGTGTTTAAAATGGGGTGTAAAAATTTAAGGTTTTCTGGTATGGAATATGATATATTCCATATAAATATAAGTATAAAATATCTTAAGATATTATTATACTAATAATACATAAATATAATAAATATGTAATATAGCTCAGTAAATGTAATATATCTCAAAAACCAATAAATATATCTCAAGAATTTTTTAGTAATTTGCAATAACAGTGTATGAGGATACTCATTGCTTTACATTATCATTACTAGGTAATATATACTTTTTATTTATTTCTAATATGGTAGGCCTGAATAGCATTTAGCATTGTTTTTACTAAAATAGTAATAATTTTGGAAAATGGAAAATTTCTTTTATGTTTTTCATATTTGGAGGAAATGGAGAGTTTTACTTATTGCTTTACAAAGTTTGTTATACAAGAAGGGTAGGAGTGCCATGTTTTCTTTCAAATGTTTGGTACATTTTTTAATTATTTACTCTACTTTGACTTATATTTGCCCAACTAAATAACAAGCTCTTTATGGATAATGGTTAACACAGACTGGGCAGATAATCAATGTTCAATTAATAATTTTTAAATGGCTGAAAGCATTAACCTCTTAGATTTTAATTGTTTATTAAATATTCTAAAATGCCTTTAAGTTTCACTAGCAGCATAGATGATATATTTCTAGATACAGGAGATTCTGCCTATTTATGAAGTATTTGCCATAACACTATTTATTTTTAATGACTATAACAATGTGTCTTAACATAAGTGTTCTTTGACTGTAATATGTTATATAGTTCTCTAATGTGAGCATAAACAGTTTAATTAATATTTCTTTACCCAGAGTTAAAATATAATGGGGCTAACTTTATTGAAGAAATATGAAACTCTTTTTCTCCAAATCAAATATATTTGAAACATCATATTCTCATTTTCATCTCTGCTGGATGGACCTCCTGGCATCTAGAGACTGTTGGAGCCATGACATCTGCTAATCCATTTGTTTCTTTCCTTGGTCAATAAATTCTTCCCTAGAGTTCAGCAAAATGACAAAAATACAAAAACACTTTGCTCCTCCAGGGAAAATATTTCTTTTTTTTTTGCTTTGAGAAACTGTTCTTTTCATTTTTGGCTCTAGTTTAAAACATGAGAAAGAGCAATAAATGAACAACTTAGTGGAAATGAAGACCTTAGAGTTAATTTCCCCATAAAGTAAATGCCTTTGGGTAAGGAGTGAATCTCTTTTATTCTTCCTGTGGTCTACGGTATATTTTTCTTCTTTGCAAAGTACAGGAAGTAACACCTTTCTCTGATGTCATGCGGATTAAGTAAAAAGTGTCTCTGTAAAGGGCTTACCTTTCCGAAGCAAAAAAGAAAGTTCTTATTTCACTCCTAGGGTTGGAGATGAATTCAAGTCGTCTTCAATTCCAAAAGTTGATAGATCAAGTCGTAATTAGAGCATTACAGAACAATCCTGTGGTAATCTTTTATACTCCAATGTCTACCACTCTTGGCTCTTGTCTCTCTGTACCCTCCCCCGCTTCTTCCTGTTACCTAGCTAATGTTTCCTTCTGTATAATAGAAAATAATGTATTGTTTCTAAAAATCAAGGTATAATTAATGTCAGCAACTGGGATATTTCTGTCAATATGCAAATATTTCACATGACAAAAATATTATATATCCTAGAAGAGCTATTTTATATTAAAGCAGAATTTGAGACATTATTTTTTCGTTTGAGATGGCAGACATTGTAGAAATGTGAACTCACTGCTGGTTAAATCTAGGCTCTCTTAGAATTTAAAATCTATTAAGTGGAGGGGTATATAAACTACTACTCTTATTAGGAATTACAAAACTGTATTGATCTCTTGCTTCAATAAAATCTTACTAACAACCACAAAAATAGTTAGGTACTGTTATTATCCCAGTTATAGATGAGGAAACTGAGACACAGTGACTATATTAGCCGTATTAGGCAGAGTTATGCTGCAATAACAGATTAATTCCAAGCCCTCAGCAGCTTAACACAACCAAAGTTTACGTCTTGCTTATTTTACTTGTCCATTGTTGGTCTCCATGTACTCACACTTAAAGACCAGGTTGATGGAGGTTCCATTGTTTGTGACTCCTCTATCCCACCTCTTAACTTTCAGAGTCACTATAGTGGGAAGGAGAAAACATGGAGAACTCAAACCAATCTTGGCCCAGCAGTACACGTCTTTTTCATCCATAGTTCCTTGTCCAGAATTTATCACATCTCTTGCCCATCTATAAGACATAGAGAAATATAATCCTCCCTTGTGCTTAGGGAGGAGAAGGGAATCAGATTTGAACACGTAGAATAATTTCAACAGAAAGTTTAAGTAGCTTGTCCATGGTACCATAGCTGGTAAACAGTGGAACTGGGATTTAAATCCAGACAAATTGGCTCCAGGGCCAGCACTCCTGACAACCTCACTATCATTAATATGGATAAAGTAACACCTGATGTCATTTTATGACTTCCACTTCTTATTCCAAATTATAAACTCATTACTTGATTTTGGAATCACTTATTCAAAATATCCATTGCATTAAAAACCAATAAAGGAATGGCTTCTTAAAAGATCATAGCTTTACTGTCATGTAATAAACATACCATGAGTATAGCTGTTGAGCATGTTCTCAGTAAATATTATAGATATATATTTTAAATATAAATATCATATATAATTAGCATATAAATATATACACTATTTACAACAAATTACTATAACTGAGACTGGTCCAATGTCTGTCTGATTCACCTGATTTTTTAAAGGAGCACATCTTAATTGCTCATTCTCTTCAGATTCTTAAATCTCACACTATATCTGTTACTTTATAAGGTTACTAATCAAGAAGGAGAACAAAGCATTCAGAATATTCTACCCATATCCTGGAGCTGTAGAAATTCCTTTTCCTCAGCCTACAAAGAAAACTTAATATTGCGGTAACTGTAAACATGGACAAATTCTTTGTCGAGTCCTAAGTAAACAGCAGAAGGATTTCAGGTTTTCTACATTATAATTTACATACACTCTTCAAAAGCTATAAATGCAGAAATTTGATTTTCCTATCCATATCTTCAGGGAAAACAAAAAACCAAAACACACATTAGATTTCAGAATATCATCTTGTTGTTGCCTGCTCAATAGCAAATAATATGAGGATCATAAAATCTTGAAGAAGATGCTGAATTTCTTCTGGGAATGGATGGAAGTGCTCTCTGGTGTGTTAAACTCATTCCAAAGAGTGCTTACTAGGGAAAGCAAGATGTTTTATTGCCAAAGGAATTTCAGGTGTACTGAGGTTACAAATTTGTACGGACCTGCTATAAAAAGTATCTGCAACAATGAAATGAATAAATTAGGCTATTGAAGGTCCTGTTTTTTTGTGCTTAGAGATTGGTGTCTTTCCTTTGATTTGGATTAAACTTGAATTCATTTTAATCAATTATTTATTACACTGAGAAAAAATATTGAAACCGTTGACAACAATGTAATGCCATATATTAAGAGTTTAATAAAACCCCTGAAGGAGTCAAAGTAGAATTAACATAGGTAAACTCAGATTTGGTTGGCTTGCACTATTTGTAAAGTTGGAATTAGCTAATAGACTTACACATGTTTAGAGTAGTAAGATGCTTTAAGGTACAATTCATGTTATAAACGTCTCATTTTATATATGGGGAAAGTGGGCTTAGAGAAGTGAAAGTCAGGCCACTAAATGTCTAACTAGGTAAATAGGACAAATTAACTCTACTTACTGTTATCTTATAATGCTACATATTTCTTTTTAATTTTTCATTGAATTACAGTTAGATAAACTTTCAATTTTGGATATTGTGATCTGTTTATAATTAAAGATGGAGATGCCTCCCATAAATGCCTTAAATTGCATGGAATAAACAACAACAGCTTTGAAGCAATGCAAAAGTAAACTTATAGAGGCATGTAATGAATTAGGCACTGATTAGTTTGACACTATGATGAATTTAGTTGTAACTTTAGAAGACTCAATTGGCTTCTCACCTTCTTATTCCACTTATTTTAGTCATCTCAAAGAAGAAATATTTCCTTCTTGTGGGGTCTACAAGATTATGACAAAGAATTACATAAAATAGCTTTTTATTGCAAAGCTATATTGTAATTATAAGCTTGTACTTTTTTTGTAACAAAGCAATTTTTAATAGCAGATCTAGAGTTCTTGTTTTTTTAAATATTTATTCTAATATCTGCTAGTACTACATTCCTTCAGAGAAATTATTAGTATTGTTCCAAAGCAACGCTCTATAGGTGGAAGTCTTTTTACTTTTATCAGTCAACAATTAATATATCACAATATCTAAAAATAGATCTAAAATATTAATGTCATATTGAACTTTACTTCTACCTACTCACAGATTTCTAACCTTCCCTGAGTCTGTTATAAGCTATTCTCAGTTTAGGCTGACATAGAATCCTGAATTAATATAAAGAACATGCAGATTCTAACTCGGATTCTCTCTAACCATTTCTATGATCTTGATCAGATCATTTGACTTTCTTCTGTGCCTCAATTTTATAATTTATTTAAAAATATATTGGATTGGGTAATCGCTAACTTTCATTACTTATCTTGAAAATTCTGAATCTGAGAGTCTATATAACACCTCTTTTATGAAGTAAATGTTGCACAACAGTGAAAAATAGAGTAACTTTGTTTTATTACTCTATTCCTTTTTCCTTATATTCCACTGGTTAAAGGACAATTGATTCTCAAATTATCATAGCCTTTGGAATTATTTGGCCAAACTAATCCCATCATATTGTACCAAAGCATAATCTTGTGTTGGAAACCCACATTAGGTAGCAAGAAGCAGCAGGCAGAACATATCAGTTCTCGTTTTAATCAAAGGGAGAAAAAAGAAATAGAATAAATTTTATTAATAATTAGGGAAATTAAAATTAAGACTTTATTGAGGCATGTTTATACTTGCTGAACTGGTGAAAATTAAGAAGTCTAACACACCAGGAGTGGCTGAATATGCGAGTCAGTAGGAATTTTCATATACTGCTGGTCTGCTGGTGATAGATCAATTGATCCCACTGCTTTGGAAAACAATTTAGCACTGTTTAAGGATATTTACATATGTAAAAGAGCTATACTTTTTTAGAAAAGAAGGGAATTATAAACGTGCAATTCAGACTAGCAGTTACATCTCAGAGGAAGGCAGGGGATGGCAAGGGAAGGAGCAAAGAGAGATTCAAGAATAGGCGTTTTTAGTCTAGTTCTTAAGTTGAGTGGTGGATTAATTTATTGTTTTTATTCAGAATTTATTTATATGTGACATATTCTTTTGTTTGTTTCAAGCATTATACAATGTAGGCATTAACAAGTAATTGTAGCAAATATGTCTTTTTATAGACTGACTCGTAACTTTTTGCCAAATTTTTTTCTAGAAACAATATTATAAGAAATTTTTATGAGTGAATTTATTTTTTCCCAAAGGAAAAAAATATTATAACCAGGGGATAAACTAATAGTCAATGACTCAGTATTAAAGAACTTCGAGATCTAGTTGCATTCAAAAGTGAATAATGTTCAGACTTCTTTTCTGAAAGCAGATGGACATCAAAATGATTATGACACCATGTCATGTGAGAAGCATTTGCAGAGTGTTAATGGAAGCACATAAAAGAAATTCATTAAGTCCTGGGGGGTTTATGGAGGAAAATAAAAAAGAGCATTTCAAGTTAAGAATATTACAAAGGAATTTGCTAGACGGAAAGAGAAGTAGAGCAAACAGCATGATTAAAGATGCCCAGGGGCCGGCCCCGTGGCTTAGCTGTTAAATGCGTGTGCTCCGCTACTGGTGGCCCGGGTTCGGATCCCGGGCGAGCACCGACGCACTGCTTCTCCGGCCATGCTGAGGTCGTGTCCCAGATATAGCAACTAGAAGGATGTGCAACTATGACGTACAACTATCTACTGGGGCTTTGGGGAGAAATAGGGGGGAAAAAAAAAGGAGGAGGATTGGCAATAGATGTTAGCTCAGAGCCGGTCTTCCTCAGCAAAAAGAGGAGGATTAGCATGGATGTTAGCTCAGGGCTGATCTTCCTCACAAAAAAAAAAAAAGATGCCCAGGAATAGTTAAGCAAAACACTTTGGGGAGGACAAGTTGCCCAGTGAGGGTGATATTTTGAGGCCATGAAGTAGAATGGTAAGAATGGGTTAACAGCGGAAAAGAAAACTAAGATGTGAGGAGTGTGTCTTCCATATTAATACTTTTGGATGGTAATTGGTAAGGAATTGAGAAAATTTCTGGATGACTATGATTTCTATCTTTGATAACTGGGAGGATATTTTTATGGGGGAAAGGTGACAAGTAATCTATTGTACTTGCTGGATTTCATATTCCTTATTTGAGAAAGAATTACAAGAATACTTAGACATACAGGCTAATTTCTGGAGAGAGGTGAGAATTACAGATGTAATTATGTTTTAAAAAAATCAGCTTGGGAGTAGCAGATGAAGCCATGAACTTGGTAAAATCATCTAGAATTAATGGTTAGAGGGATGAGAAAAAGAACCAAAGGCAGAAATCCAGATTATAATAATCAAGAGACAGTTGTAAGAGACTGAGAAAGAGAAATCAGAGAGCTAGGGCTTTAAAACCGGGAGAGAGAAGAAAAGGAAGTAAATATTTCAATAGGGAATAAAAGGTCCCTTTGTTAGAGCACTTCAGTGTTAGATGCCATACTGAGCTCTTTACATACTTTATCTCACGTCATCCTCCCCACAGTCTTATGAAGTAGTATCTTATTTTCCTAATTTTATAAATGAGGTGAATGTAGCAGAGCATAGTTAAATTTGCTTAATGCGACACACATCTAGTAAGTATTAGAGGTGAAGTTCAAACTCTGGTCTGTCTGACTGCAGCTCACACTCTTAGATGCCCCTCTGTACCAGAATAGAGTTGATAGTGCCCAAAGCTAGAAGGTAATCAAGTGGAAATTAATTAGAAAACAAAATTGAAAAAGAGGTCTTTAGATTTAGCAGTTAGTAAGAGAAAGTTTGGTATATTAAAATGAGAAATCAAATCTTGGAGAATTTATGGAAAAATATTTTTTTAAATGTAACTTGAAGGTAAGAAGATTACAAGGGAATTTATAAGGCAAAGATGATAGGCAGCAATGATCTGTATAGTTAGGTAAACTTTGAACAATAATAAAGTTAATTTTTCATTGTCAGTTTTCTCCTATCTGAAATGCAAATAATCCTCAAATTATTTTTGATGGATAAGTTCAGTAATATACACAAAGTCTCCTGTTGCTATGTAGTGTATAATAGAAGTTCAAATAAGAATAATATTTGCTATCTGCTAATGTATGAGATTGCTCAGTTGAACTTTCAAAGAGTGAGAAGAATAGAAACTAGGCTGCAATAAGTTGAGGAGTAGATGAGAAATCTGGTAGCGGAGATAACTAATGGAGAATAATTTCCTAAAAGTTTGACAGTGAAAAGAATTGCACTAGGGATGTAGTTGAATGGGATGATGGGAATTAAAGAAGGAAAAGTGTTTGTGGAATATATAGAGAGATAAATTGAAGATGCAAAAGTTGATGGAGCAATGCCTCGAAGGAGGCCTGGTGAAGGACAAAGTTGAATCATATGCCTGAAAAGAACTGGATTTGAGTGATTCCCATGATAATTTGTTTCTTTCCCTTCTTTTTAACCACTTTGAAGAACAGATGTTGGGTCATCTTGCAGTAGAAGTGATATCAGAGCAATTTTCAGAATATCTGAGCCAGGGTCTGTACTTTCTGCCACTAACTAGCAGTGTGACTTTGGGCAAATCACTGTGTTTGCTGTGGACTGAATGTTTGTGTCTCCCCAAAATTCATATGTTGACACTCAGCCTCCAGTGTGATGATGTATGGAGGTGGGGGCCTTTGGGAGGTAATTAGGGTTAAATTAGGTCATGTGACTGGGGCCCTCATGATGGGATTAGCACCCTCATAAAAAAAAGACTTTTTTCACAGAAAAAATCTGATTTTTCATAGAAATCTAATTTCTGGTGAAGGATTTAAGTCAATATTTTGTATTGTGTGATCCTGATTACATCAAAACAGAACTTAATAAACAGAAGATTTTTTAATTATTCAGAATTTAGGCATAAATGTTAATAGCTAAATTCATACAGAATTGATTTTTAAGATCTGATTTCCATAGTATTCAGTTTTTCAATGGACTGTCCATGTCAACAGAATCTTTGACTTGGCATACAAAGCCTTTCCCTATATGGCCAAAAGGTACTATTCTGTGGCAACCTCTCCCCTTATCCCCTTCATACCCACCACTAGGCCATTTTATGGCTTGTATGAATATACTGAGTTACTGATTTCTACTTAAATCTACCATCCTGGCTCACGCTTCTGTGACATTGCACATACTTTCCCACTTACCTAAAATGACCTAGTCCACCTCATCTACACAGTTAACAGCTACTCTTAAAGACTCTGCCCAAACATTATTTCTTCTATTTTTTCATTTCTTCAAAAGCGTACTGCCCATCTCGTATGTGCCAGGTGGTGTTTAGGCGCTGGAGAGATGATGGAGAACATTAAGGGAGCTCACATCTAGGAGAAGCAACACAATAAACAAGTGCATAAGTAAACGAGGTAATTATAAGTTGTGAAAATGTCCGTGCAGGGAGCAAATGAGTGATGTGAGAGAATGAAGTGTGGGGAAGCGTAACTCTAGATAGACGGTGAGGGAAGGACTCTCTGCAGAATTGACATTCCAACTGCGATATGAAGATGAGGAGGGACCAGGTATGTGAATCCCTGGGACTAGATTGACCTTGGCCTGTTCAGAAATTAAAAGGAGGCCAGTGTGACTGGAGCATAAAACCATGAGCCAAGGTGGTAGGAGAAGAGCTTTCACTCCCAAACGTCTCGATTCCATCCTCTTGAAGTCAGGCCATCGGCAGTGTCTTTCCTAACAACCCGTGTTATGATGTTATAATTGTCTGCCTCCAACTCAACTTTGAGCTCTTTGAGGGCAATTATCATAAATTATATATCTTTATATCACCATCACCTATCAGGGCCAACTACATAGAATATATTCAACAAATATTTGTTCACCTTTAATGTCTGTACCTAGATTCTGGATCCTAACCCCTTCCGATGCCTGCAAGGACTCATTTCATCATTTCCCACATTTATTCACACCTTTACCCTCTCTGTTCACTCAATGCATAAATAACCTCAAATCTTTCCAATTAAAAAAATTTCTGCCTTCAGCCTACCTCCCCTCCGGCCAGGACCTCTCCAGGGCACTTCATGAAAATTCCTTGAGAGAGGTATTCACTCATTGTTTCGGCTTCCTCATCTCCCCGGTCCTTCCTCAGCTCACTGCGAGTTCGCTTTACTCTTTAGTTTTTTGATTCTTCAGCACTGCTAGAGCTGGTTGTTATGGATCTGAACTCGGGAGTCAAACTGTGTGGATTTGAGTATTTCTTTTGTTTTATAATGTGGGGCCGATGACTTACCCTCTCTGTGCCTCAGCAGCCCCATCTGTAACATGGAGATAATAAGAACGTCCTGCCCATAGCTTTGCTATGAGGATTAAATGAGCTTTTACATGTAAAGTGTCTGGCAAAATTAGTGCACTTGTTGTCTTCCCCTTTACCTTCACAGTGATTTACTCATCACACTGACCTTTCTGCAGCTCTTTTTGGTCTCGAAATTATTTCTTCCCATGGCTTCCCTATCACCTGTCTCTTCATTTCCCTTCTCACTTGCTAGCCATTATTCTCAATTTCATGAATCATTTTCCTCCTAAATGTCAGTGTCTACCAGAGCTCTCTCCTCTTTTCACTCTATATACTTCATCCAAAGAGAGAGGACCCCTCTCTGTGCACACACCAAGGAAAGGCCATGTGAGGACATAACCAGGAAAAGAGCCCTCACCAAGAACCTGACCGTGCTACCACCTTGCTCTCAGACTTCCAGCCTCCAGAACTACGAGAAGTAAATTTTTGTCATTTAAGCCATGGTATCCATTAATAGCAGCTCGAACTGGCTGAAACAGTGTCTCAGGTGTCTTAGTTTATCCTTTTGTATAACAAGGCAGTTGGACTAGAGAATTCCTGAAATCCTTTCCTGTTATTCTGACTTCAGTTCTGACAATGTCTAAAACAGGTTCTTCTTCAATTTGCTGCTTGTTGTCTTTTTCTTTGTTCTTAACCTAACCCTAATCCCAAACTTTGGGAAATAAAAAGATAATCACACAAAGCAGCCTGAGAGTATGTGAATGTGGTTGCGGGGGAACTTGCAATGCTTTGCTCAGGTAAGCCCAGACATTTACAGGCTAATTATGTACATGTCAGAGTCAGAGCTTTCATTCTCCTTTTCTTTCTTCTCTCCTTCTCTTTCTCTCTCTCTTTCCTTGCTTCCTTCTTTCTGCTTTCCTGCCTTCCTGCCTTTCTTCTAAATCAACAAGAAAAGCTATTTCCTTTTTGACTGCTCTTGTTCTCTCCATTACTCACTGTGTAAATCGGAATTTGATTCAATACAAATAACATAGAAAATTTTTCAAATAGAACATAATGTAAATGATATTGGATGAAGTACATTTAGCAAATGCAAAGCACTGAAAACTAGGCACATCATCAACTTTCATGTTTTGATGATTTGCAAACCTAAGATTTCCTTTTTAAAAAAAGCAGAAAAGTATCTAAATTATCTTAATATTCACCTTTTAAAATAAAATATTTTACCTTTTAAAATCAACTGTAACACCGAGAATTATGTAATTTAAAAATCTGCCAAACGTCTTTGCAATCTGTATATAACAATGTCTAGGCAAACTGGTTCAACAAACTGGATTTAGGCTTCAGTTCCAGGAGACTATACCATCAGGTCAGTTTTCAATGTTTAATCATTATTAATTCATAAAACATTTCCTGTGTCTATTACTAGCAAGGTTCTAAGATTGACACTGAAGATAAAAGCATAAAAATGATGCTAAATATGCATTCGATCCAGTTAAGATATAGGCAAAACCTTATGGAGAGCTCTACTATAATCTTGACCAAGGCAGTCAATAAGTAATTAAATGAAGTCTGTGTCTTTAACACTGTCTTTCTAATTACAGAAGACATATCTAAAACTTCATCTATGTCTCCAAATTCTGAGTAAACATAATTTATTTTCTTCCAAAATGAAATAAGTAAATATAAAAAGGATTCTTTTTATTCTATATTTTCAAATGAGGTAGCTGAACCATTTATGGGTGAAACATTTTAGATAATTTTGCTTACGGATATTAAATGTTGATTTACTAATGAATTTTTATTTTAAAATTAGTCCATTTTTCTAAAAAATAGGAATTCTACAATACATATATGGACATGTATATTTCTTTATAAGTCATTTAGAAAATTTGAAGGTCAACACCTTACCTCTTTCCAGCTCCAATTCTATGGGTTCCACTTGCTCTATAAGCACACATGCACATACCTGCAACATACCATACAGACCTTCACACATATGCAGTCAAACACACACACACACACACACTGCAAACACATCCACATGCACATACACCCACATTTCTGCCAATAGACAATGATAAGAATAAGGAGTAATAAAATTTTTTTTCTAACAAAATTATTTTATTCCTTTTCCAGAGGATACTGTAAACCAAATATTTTTAGACATATTTTGATTTGGGGAAGAGTTTTAAAGATATACTTTTTTTTTTAAAGACAAAAGTTGAAATCACAATGCATTTTAGATCTCCTATCCCATTAGTTCTTTTTCCAATTATTTCTTAGAAAGAAAGTCTTAACATAATAATGACTTCTGTATTGTGCTGGGGAAAAGTAAGGTCTATGATACAGTGCTAATATGATACAGCTGAAATGCTTAATACCATAAGTCTTTCATACCATTTCTTATCACATTAACACAGGGACAGCATTCCTTTCCTGGCCAGCTTAGCCTCCCCATTGCCTGCAACTATTGGAGATTCATGAATATTTAAAACTTTTGAAAATAAGCTCTTGTTGACTGTGCTACAGCTCAAGAGCTGAAGTTGGCTTTTTTTTTTTTCCAAAAAGTTAGATTTTCTCAAGGAAGATTCTATCACCTGTAGTGGAGCACACTTGAGAGAAAGGGGTAGGCCTTGGCGGGTACTTCTCAGAACACAGGAGTGAAGATTCTGATATTGTTCTCTGTCATCCGGTTGACTAGACAGGGCCAATGGGCTGCAGGCAGCAACTCCACCACATTGGCCTCAAAAGGAGAGGTATGTACGTTCGGAGAGTTTTCCGTTTCTTCATTGTCAAGCTTCTTACTGACCTTCTTGCAGTTGTGCATGTAGCAATTGAGCAGTTTACTGTTGATCCCTCTAAAGCTGATAGTTTTGCATAAGTACTTTGCATACGCACTAGGCCATCTCATGGATTTGCCTGTGTGATTCTGTGTTATACCTGATTCCTTTTCACTGAAAGAAAGAAAATAGCAGTGAATAAATCTGGATTCCACTGTGACTGCTAGTTTGTAAGTTTTTCTTTTTGCAAAGTGGACAGGTAAGACATTCACTCAATACATTTAAATGGTGCTGGTAGTCATCTAAAAGTAGAGATATAATTTCTTATGAAAATGCATTTTCTTTTTGAATAATCTCTTTTGGCTTTAATATGATTAGATAAAATTATTATGTATTAGGTATAAGTAGATTCAGCATACCAATGGTCATTCAATCAATTCACATTTATTCAGTGATCACAGGCTTTGGACATTGTCTTAAGTACAATAAAGTCATTAAACTGTATTAGTTTAGATCGTTCCATTTTGGATATATAAAAACTCATATATGCTATCCTTACTGAAAAAACTTTAAAACTTTGGTATAATATTGTCCTTATAATTTTCACAGCTTGAATCTTCAGTGAATCTAAACTTAGTACTTAAGGAGTAAGAAGTAGGGCCGGCCTGGTGGCATAGGGGTTAAGCTTGCGTGATTTGCTTCCGTGGCCCGGGGTTCACTGGTTCGGATCCTGGGCACAGATCTACTCACCGCTCATCAAGCCAGGCTGAAGCGGCATCCCCCATAGAAGAGCTACAACTCTACAACTATGATACACAACTATGTATTGAGGCTTTGGGGAGAAAAAAAAGAAAAAGAGGAAGATTGGAAACAGATCTTAGCACAGGGCCGCTGTTCCTCAAAAAAAAAAAAAAACTTAAGAATTACTTCAATTTCTAATGTTGTTTATTATATGTTATGGATCAACAGTAATTTAATATTTATTATGTGATCTTAAAACATAAGGTAATCATGAACGAATGTAAGTGTGCATAACAAAATTCTCAATCAAGGTGACTTAAACATTTATGACATATATTATCTCATATAATAGGAGGCCTAGAGATAAGGTGGATTCTAGACATGCCATCATCAGGGCTCTGGTTCCATTCCTCCTTAATTTTCTTGTATGTACTCTCGTCCTTACATCAACACATTTGTCCCCAGCCTAGTAGACCTAATGATTATGTCAAAGCCAAATTTGCACTAAACAAAGTTAAACAGGCAAGGAAGACTTTATTTAAAGCTATTGCAATAGGGGAGACAGGCCAGGACTGAGTCTGAACTCAACTATGGTTAAAGGAAGGAGGATTTTTAAGAGGTAGGGTGAGGTGTATCATAGGCCTTCTGTGTTTGCTAATTGGCTTTACCAAAAGGAGAACTATGCCTTCTTACACCTCCATGACAGGAAGTAGTTTTACAACTTGGAGTAGTTTTACAAGGGGACTTTGTATATTAGGCTCCTACTCTCCCATGGAAATTGGGAGAGGGGGCGCTATTTTCCTTGATTACATTTCAAAAAGATGGCTCCTAAGTCTTTGAGAAAGACAGTCCTTGTTTGTACAACTTGCAAGAGTCTTTTTAAAAGATTTACATCTCAAAAGGGCAGAGAAAAAATTTACGGTTACAGATATTCTAAACTAAATATTCTAAGAAAAGAGAATTCAGGGGCCAAGAGTCAGGCAGAAACCTGTCTAAAGTTTAAACAAGCTGAGACAAACAGTAAGGCTGTCTTGATCAGTTATAATGTGGTTTCCAGTAGCAATCAAGGCAACCTGTTTCTTTCTTGAAGTTTAGTTGAAGAAAGAAAACCTATCTTCCAACTATGGTTTATAAATTCTTCCTTTCAGTCTGTTGAGTAAACTCAGTCCTAAAGAGCAATACTGATTAATAGGAGAATGTCAAATGGTGATTGGCCTAAGCCCAGGTTTCTGCGTCAATCTTTGGAAAAAGAGGTTTTATTATTCATTAGTATTTAACCTGGTGTTGGTAATGGAGAGACTACTTTAGTTAAATTTGGGTTTTGTTGAGGAAAAAGAAGAGAGAAATGGATTCTTGGTAGGCAAAAACCATTGTCTCTTGGTCTTACTTTAAATATTTTCTTCATTTATATATGTATTTTACTTGGGAGGGGGACATGGGTAGTTGTCATTTAATGGGTATTAGAGTTTCAGTTTTACAAGATGAAAAAGTTCTGGAGATTGGTTGTACAATAATGTGAATATACTTAACACTACTGAATTATACATTTAGAAATGGTTAAGATGGTAGATTTTATGTCATGCGTTTTTAATACAATAAAAAAGGCATTTTTTGATAAAAAATGAAAAAATATATCTATTCATAAAAATATTGGAGTATTTTAAAATAACTTAAACTAGTCAACCATTTTCTATAATTCTAATTGTTTGTGAAATTTTGTTTTTAATTCATGTGTATATATTTTACTCTTAAGGATTTTAGTTCTCATAATAATATGTCTCATAATAATATGAATTATTGCAAACACTGCTACATTAAATATGATTTACTCTTCTCTGGAAATATTTATTACATTAGTCTGTTAAACATATTGGATTTAACTAATTTATCTTCATTACAAAAGTCAGAAAAATGGACGCAGGAATATAGGGCAGTAGGCTGACACACTTTAAACCCACAAATCATTTAGAAAGCTGTAAACTTACTCCCTTTACACATCTAAAACTACCTTTATGCATCCCCCACAAGAATACACACAACTCTCAGCTGTGCTATAAGAGAATGACTGGCTTTTGCTTCTGAAAATTATGACATGGAAAAGCTTTGATTGTATTAAAAAAGTGATAAAAAATGAGGAAGCATATAAAGAAAGATACAATTTTGCGACATAAAAATATCTTATGGATATATAATATTTCAGGGCAAAGTTTCAGAGGTTAATGTCCCATTAGAAAGTTATTTTAGAACAAAATAAAGCATAGAACTTTTCTAGTCATGATAAGTCTGCTAACATAAATGGAAACTACTTCTTCATTGAGATAAGATTTATGAGTTCTGATTTATGAGTCATTAGCACATAAATATGCTTCTTGAATTAAGAAGGACATATGCCAGCTTGTTAAGAATTAATAAAATTGGATAATGACCATAATTGTTACTTAAATTGTGTTTTTCTAAAATATAAATTTACAACTTTATTAACTTTCTGAATATAAACTTACAAGTTTATTAACTTTCTAGATATAAACTTTACAAGTTTATTTCAAGACTATTCAGAATATTCAGACATATCCAATATAACTCAATTCAAATAAGAGACGTATAATTTTACCAGTAATAAGTTGATCCTTAACAATTTAATTGGATGGTTTATTTCCTATAATCATCATTTGCCTAACGAGTAATTAAATGTTAAAAAATGAAAGCTGAGTTATATATTTTGAGTCCCGCTTAATTATCAATCTCACTCAAATAACCATGTACTTTTAAATATCTGAAACTCAGGAGATAGCCAAGGCAGGGAGGAGTGGGGGGAAGAGAGCGAACTCAAAACCACCTGGATATGCTATGTTAAATGCATTTGGTAAAATGGTAAAGTTAACTCGTTTTTTTGTTTGTTTGGTTTTTTTTTTTTGGTGAGGAAGATTGGCCCGGAGCTAACGTCTGTGCCAATCTTCCTCTATTTTGTATGTGGGATGCCACCACAGCATGGCTTGGTGAGTGGTGTGTAGGTCCACACCTGGGATCTGGAAGTTAACTCATTCTTAATCCTTCACATGTTTCTTCAGGGAAAACAATTACTTATTTTAAGGAAGAGATTATATACCTGTGGGTATTAACAGTTTTTTACAAATCTGAAGTTTGCTATATAAAAAAGTTTAGTCATAATTTTCTATTTAGTCTCAGATAGAGTTATTAGCAGTCAAGTTGTGAATTTGTTTACTTTGTTCATTTTTAGAACTGAATTAATAGTGATTGTTTATTTGGGGTCGCTTGGCTTTTCTATGTGTAAAATGACTTATAAATGGGGAATTTTGTCACTCTTCTTGCTATTAGTTTATTCTTATGTTTTGCTTTAAATAAAACAGCAGCAATATAAGTTCATCAGACAAGAATTACCAAGAGAAACGATATAAAAAACCAAAAGTTACATGGACATCAATGTTTTCCATTTCTCTTTATATAAAAATTCTATAAGCTATATAGCCATTTTTTTTAAAAAAAACTTCAGAAAAGCAACAGATTGCTAACAAAATATCAGTATTAAATCATCCAAATTCTAGGAAAAGATAAGGACTCATATATTTAAACCCAGCACTACAACTGCCTTTACCTTGTGGGCATTTGCCTATATAAAGCAAACACCTATGAAACTGAGTGGTGTTTTGGCAACATCAAAGAAAACAGAGATAAGAGCTAAAACTCAGGTTTTGCACAAGGTAGACAATCTGATAACCTTTCCCACCTTAAGCTGGGACCCTGATCAGCTACAACTTCATGGTAAAAGTAACTGTAATTATCAGGACCTCACCAATAATTGTAGTGCAGTGTTCTGTCACTTGGATGGTTCAGTGAACTTCACGTGTTATAATTTGACTCAGTGTTTCCTGGAAATGTAGTGCCCATAGGGTTTTAAATGAAGCTAATGAAATTCTTCTCCGGGAAAAAGTTGTTTTAACCTAGGCCTCAAGTTATCCCATAAATTAATTTTTCTGCACTGTCCAAGCTACAGCCTAAAATATCCAGACATAGAAGGAAATAAGACACAATCAATGAAAACCAGAAAAAAAATAGCCCAGATAAAACAAATAGCACAGAAACTGGAGATATTAAAATTATCAGACATAGGCTATGAAATAACTAGACTTTCAAAGAGATGGGGAAAATCTTGAAAATGTTTACAAAGAGCAAGAAACTATAAAAAAGTGAAATACCAATTTAGAAAATAATCAAATAGACATTCTAGAAATAGAATATACAAAAATGGAAATTAAAAACTATAGATTACACATAACTAAATGAGATTTATTGAGGAGAATTATTGAAGAATACAGAGAGAAAAATATGGAAAATACAGAATAGAAAATAAGAGACATAGAGGATACTATGAAAAGTTGTAGTATCTATTTATTACTATCTTATGTAATGTATTTTTTCAGAAGACAATAGAATGAGAACTTTGATTTAAAAAAAGATCTGTCCTGGAATACTATGCCCAATTAATTATATACTTCAAAATCATTTTCAAACAAACATAAACATACAGTTCACCACCCAGAGAACTACACTAAAGGAAACTGTAAAGGACATATATCAGTGTAAAGGAAAGTGATCCCAAATAAAAAGTTTGAGGGGTAAGAAGGAATGAAGAGCCAAAACAACGAGATAAATATATGGGCAAAAAATCTCTAACAAATAAACATTAACTGTATAAAACTACCCAAAAGATAAGCAAACAAACATTTTGGATTATAAAATAGAGAATTAAAATACAGAAATAGTGCATAAATTGACAGAGAATAAACTATTTCAGTATTTTAAAGTAATTATTTTATTGAGTAGGTGAACAAAGGTTTTGATTAAAGTTAGACTTTAATAAATACTAGATGCATGTTGAAATCCAGATGAGCCAATACAAAAGATCTAATTTTCAAATCAAGCTCATACCCCTTATCAAGCTTTACTATTAATTTCAAGAATACAGGTGATCAAGAGGCTCTGACAAAGTAGAAAAATATCTGGGCATTGAGGTAGCTCCTCAAGTCTTCTCTTATAGGGCACCCAATCTCTGGCCCATATTGGAAGATGTCCCTAAGTGAAGTACATGGATTATTACCTCACACAGCTGGGGGCATTCTTTCTTTGAAATATATCCATTTCATACTCCAGCTTGCATGCTGTATTTTTAGAGAATAATGCTTCATAAATCCATAAATTCTAAAAGGTTTATTACTATCAGTAATTCTCTAGCCTGGAGTTGCTGTTTAAAACATTCCGTAGATAAAGACATACCCCCTAGAAAATATCATTAGTCTATTTACCTATAGCTCCAGTTATCATGTTGATAAGGAAATTAGATTAGGTCACCGGCCTTGTTTTCCTTCCCCAAGGGGCATCCTTCCAGTAATCTGGGAAGGAATGAATTAGAGGTTAGCTGTTTAACTCCTTCCTTTTCACTAGGGTAAGCGATGGGAGAATAAAAGAAAATATGTAACTTCCATATCGGTAGAAAAGACAAAATGGAATTGTAACAAAATAATCATTCAATCCTACAGAAGGCAAGAAAGGAGAAAAACAGAGAGGATAAATAGAAAGCACAAAATAAGATGATAGAATTAAATTTAAATATTGCAGTAATCATATTAAATGTTAATTACAGCATGTTCAATAGATAATAATTATTTGATAAAACAATAAAATCCAGTCATATATTGTTTATGAGAAATCTGAAGTAGAGTAGTATAAAAAAATTTAGTAACATTTACAATCAGACATGTAAATATTAACCAAAAGAGAACAGTTTTAAGTACATTGATGACATTCAAAATGCACTTTATTGCAAAAAGCATTACTAGAAATGAGTTATTTCAAAATGATAAAAAGATTCAATTCACCAATAAAGTATACTATTTTAATTTATGTCTCAATAATGTTCTTAAATTACATAAAACAACTGAAATAATTAAATCCATAATCGTAGTGGTTGATTTTGTTCTTTAATTTTTGTCATCTATTCTAGGTTAGGAATTCATTCATTCATTCAATAAAATATTGTTCAGTGCCTGCTGTGTACCAAGAACCATTTTTTTCCAGCTTTATTGAGGTATAAATGACAAATAAAATTGTAATATATTTAAAGTGTACATTGTGATGATTTGGTATACATATACATCATGAAATGATTATCCCAATCAAGCCAATTAACATATTCATCACCTTACATAGTTACCTTTTTTTTGTGTGGTGAGAATACTTAATATCTACTTTCTTAGCAAATTTCAAATATGCAATATATTGTTATTAACTATAGTCACCATGCTGTACATTATGTCTCCAGAACTTATTCATCTTAAAACTGAAAGTTTGTACTTTTTGTCCAACATATCCCCTTTTCTCTCATCTCCCAGCCCGTGGCAACCACCATTCTACTCTCTGTTTCTGTCAGTTCAACAGTTTTTTAATAGATGCCCCATATAAGTGATACCATACAGTATTTGTGTTTCTCTATCTGACTTATTTCACTTAGCATAATGCCCTCCAGGTTAATCTATTAACCTGCTGCAGATGGCAAGCTTTCCTTCCTTTTTATGGATGAATAATATTTCATTGTATACGTATGCCACATTTTCTTTATCCATTTATCCATTGAAGGACACCTGGGTTCTTTCTATATCTTGGCTATTGTGAATAATGCTGCAGTGAACATGGGCCTGCTAATAATTTGAGATAGCGATTTCATTTCCTTTAGATAAAATCCTTCAGAAGTGGGATTGCTGCATCATATAGTATTTCTATTTTTAATTTTTTGAGGAACCTCCATATTGTTTCTACAGTGGCTGCACCAATTTACAATCCCACCAACAGTGCACAAGGGTTCCCTTTTCTCCATATCCTCACCAACATTTGTTGTCTCTCATCTTTTTGACAGTAGCCATTCTAACAGGTATGAGGTAATATCTCATTCCTGGTGATTAGTGATGTTGACCATCCCTTCATATACCTTTTGGCCATTTGCATATCTTTGGAAAATTGTCTATTCAGGTTCTTTGCCCATTTTTTAATTGGGGTATTTGGGGTTTTTTGCTGTTGAGTTGTAAGAGTTCCTTATATATTTTGGATATTAACTGCTTATTGGATATATGGGTTTCAAATATTTTCTTTCATTTCATAGGTTGCCATTTTATTTTGTTGATTGTTTCCTTTGCTGTGCATAAGCTTTTTAGTTTGATGTAGTCTACTTACTTATTTTTGCTTTTATTGTCTGTGCCTTTAGTGTTAGACCCCAAAAATCGTTGCTAAGACCAATGTCAAGGAACTTTTTCCCCATGTTTTCTCCTAGGAGTTTTACAGTTTCAGGTTTTATGCTTAAGTCTTTAATGTATTTTGAGTTGATTTTTGTGTATAGTGTAGATAAGGGTCCAATTTCATTCTTTTGCTTGTGTATATCTAGTTTTCCCGTTACCACTTATTGAAGAGACTATCCTTTCTCCATTGTGTATTCTTGGTGCCTCTGTCAAAAATTAGTGGATGGTTCTGTGTGGGTTTATTTCTGGGCTCTCTATTCTGTTCCATTGATTTATGTGTCTGTTTTTATGCCAACACTATAACATTTTGAATACTACAGCTTTGTAATATAGTTTGAAATCAGGAAATGTGATGTCTCCAGTAATGCTCTTGCTCAGAATTGCTTTAGCTGTTAGGGGTCTTTTGTGGTTCCATATGAATTTTAGGACTGTTTTACTTCTTTTTAAACTCATCTCTATTAGTAACTGGTGAAACAAGCCAAAAAAAATAGTAAGTATGTAGAAGATCTAAGAAACATTTTAGCAATTTTGACCTAAGGGCATGTATAGAATATTTCACCCAACAGCTGTTTTTCCCCTAACCCAATTATTTTGAGCACATATAGCACAATTACAAATATTAACCATGTGCTAGTCCATAAATCAAGTCTCAGTTAACTTCAACGGATTCAAATCATACTGAGTATATTCTCTGACAACAGTACCTTAGTCTAGACATCAGTAAGACAAAATAGTTAAAAATCCTCATTTATGTGGGCATTAAGACATGTAAATATATATGACCCACCTAAAAGCTAAATACTAAAATCTAAAAGCTCCTGGGTTTGGGTTGATGGGGTAGATGTAGGGGAGAAAAAAAATAACGAAAGAAAATTCAGTTACATGTGAAAAGAAAAACTGAGAGCCAAAGGAGTGCAGATTGATTTTCAACTCATTAATTTATTTCCAGCAAAACTATGAAGTGAATGTAAAGGCAGAGTAAGGTTTTTATTAGCAGGAAAAGATTCATAAAATTTATCACCCATGCAGGCTGCATGGGTTTTTCTTTTCACATGTAACTGAGATACTGAAGAATTTGCTCCATAAAAATAAGTTATTAAACCAGTTTAGGTAAAAAGCTGAGATATAAGAAACAACATAACTGATTGAAGATAGTAGCAACAAAGAGTCCTGGGATGGACTATAAATCTACAGATGAGAGCAGATTGGAAGTAGAAGATTCCAGGAGAAGAAGTCCAAGAAAACAAACAGACACACAGAGCAAGTTAATAAATAAATAAATTATAACTAAGAAAATAACCTTACTGTACCAGATTAATGGTTATCAACCCTGATCACCTATCACATTAGCATAGTCTGGGGAGCTTTAAAATGGTAGCAAGGGCTGGACATCACTAAAGAGTTTTTGATCTGAGTCCAGGTGAGGTAAGTGGTGGATATGGTAGGTTTTAGGGGGAAGATTGAAGGGCCGAGTTCATCATACACCTCATTTCACGGCCATTATTGTCACTGGTCCTTGCAAGATGCTACTCTTAATTTTTTTATTTCCTTTTATTCCTATGCCACACTTCATTTCTTCTCCTACCATAGGAAAACATTTTAATATATCTATTATGCATTTTTTTTCTGTAATAGCTATGTAAAACGAATATTGCTTTGAATATGTGTATTTAATTAATGGAAATATCAATGAGCGATATACCTCATTCTACCTTTTTTTCCCATTGAGTACTAGGTTTTAAGGTTGCTCCATGTTGTTCTGTGTATCTTAGCTCCATTGTTTCTGTGGGATGCACAATTTACACGGAGCAGTAATGAGTTATTCTTTCTTTTGATTCTAAGGCAGTTCTTCTGCTGATCATGCATGGTCGTACTTATGTTTTTACATTTGAATGTAAAGTCTTTTAATGGCTGGGGCAGCTGGGGTGGCTTGGCCTCTCTCTCCTCGTGGTCCTTTATTTGGGCTTCTTTGCATCATGTTTCATGGTTCCCAGAGAGCAACAGCAGAAACTGCAATGACTCTCAAGACTTAGTCTAGGAAGTAGAACAATATCATTTCTTTCACATTCCATTCATAAAAAGAAGTCAAAGTCCAGCCTGACTCCAGAGGTGGGGAAATAGACTCTGCCTTATAATGGGAGGAATAGCTAAGTCATGTCTCAATGGGCATGGACAAAAAGAGGCGTGCTTCATTGGGACTATCAGTGTAACCATCAGCCATTGCAAGTAAAACAAACAAACAAAAAACCGAAAAAAATCATAAATGAAGGAAAAATAAGAAAATGTAAAGTAACAAGTAATCATAGACCACTACTTGGCTCTGAACAATATTTACATTATCACCATAATAGTGTGAATACTATTTATCAATGTGGGTAAAGAGAATGTGATAACTCTGGGAAGGCTACATGCTCTTCTAGAACCACAAAATATCAACAGATAATTTCTAAAATCAATAAATTAAGGAAAAGTAGCATAGTATATTATTTTTTTAAATTGGAGTAAATACTCAAAGCATTGAAAATTGTTACCAGTGAAGTGTGGCTCGTGGACTGGAAAAATCAGGAATTCCTGCTTTTCGTTATCAGCCTTTTATCAATTTTGTAATATGTGCGCAAGAGTTATTATGACTAAATTTTTAAGAGAACTCAAAACCAAATGAAACTCAAATACATAAAAAAATAATTATTTGGGTGATTTTCTGCTTAAAATACCACTTGATTAGCCTCTTTAGAACAAATTCTTCCAACACCTAACTAGCACATCTGAGAAGACACAGAATAAGATGAAACTTCTCTACACACCATAAACTAGGATTCAAAATCAGCCTCTTGCCAGACTCCAGGAGGAAGTTTTTGTAATCACAAGGTTGAGGAGACTGCTCTTTTAAAAAAGGCACATACTCTGTCTTTTCACCCCAAATAAATCTTCTTTGTGAACATCTGCTCTCTGGCTCAGAAATTCGAGTGCACTCAGAAATTCAACCTGAAAGCTGGGCAGATATGCCTTCTGACACGATAGCTATACACCACACCAGAATATCCAGAGTAAGAGCCCATGCATTGACAATCTTCCTGAATCCATTCCTAGACTGCAACAACAAGAGTTTGGCAAGAAATCTTTGTGGTTGTGGGTGAAGTGTGGGCTGGGGAAAGTGATGATCATCAGCAGCGCATTACGTTTTGCAAAAGAGTCCCAATGAGCAAAGTGCTTTAGATATGGCCAAGCCAGGAAAGAAGCCCTAGTAACAGTCCAAATGGTTTTGCATTTTTGTATTGTATTTTGCATTTAGTTTGTATAGAATTGTATAATACAATTTTGTTTCTTGTGAACCCCTTTTCTTTTGAATATCAGAAAACCTAGCATACAGGAAAAGAATATCCTATTTCAATTCAGGAAAACAGTAGTGAAAAAAAGCCTGTTTGATACAAGGATTTGAGATGGAAGCTATGCATATGAACATGCCTGCAAGCTGTAAAATGAATGGGTAATTTCAGTAGAAACTATTTTTGCATAGAGTGAAAGTCAAATAATATATTCAATTTTACATATTATTTTTATCACATTTATGGCAAATACACATAGCAAAAAGAATATAAGAATATGCTATATCATGTTAAAGATGACTGTATCTGGGCTGTAGGATTCTGGATTTCTTTTTTTATCTCTAATTATTTTTATTTTCCATAGGGACTATAAACTACTTTTCTGATAGGAAATATCCATATTAATTTTAAAAAGACTTAATAAGACAGTGAATATTCTTGTGGAAAAATAGGAAAAGAAGCACTAAAAAAATTTCTGGACACAATCAACTCAGGAGAAAGATTGTATTTGATAGCAAAAATAACAAAAGTCAATAGTTGCAAACAGTGGGCAACTGTCAATTGGTTGTTTTTTCAGCTCCTTCCTCTTTTCATAATCCTGGCGTTCTTGCTCACCACGATTATAACTCCATCCACATTTTTTCTTGATTCTATCTCTAACTTCTATAGTTGGGTCTCCCCTTCTTCTAAGATGGTTAGTGAATTTGAAATACTTTCATATGCTCTTTAATTCCTAATAGCACTCTGACGATGTAAACAAAATCTTGAAGGCTAGGTGGCTTGACCTCATTATATGGTATGAACTTATTTGTTTAACAGAACTTAAACCTCGTAGGCATCAAATGCCTAAATATAGTATAACTCATAATAAAAATGCATACCTAAAATGTAATATAATCCTTTTGCTGTAGTAGTCTTCCACACTTTCCCTCTCATTAAAGGTACAGTGTATTTCCCTGCTTGTTGGCTTTGGTCTTGGCCATTTGATTTATTTTGGCCAATGAAATATTAGCAGATATAAAGAAAGCAGAAGCTTAAATTGTGCTTGTATAGTTGGGCTTGTTCTTATGTTTCAGCCATTGCCATAAAAGGAATTTAGTAAGGCTATCCAACTGGTCCAGGGAGGATGAGAGATGTATGGGGCAGAGCTGCCCCCAGATGAGCTCTTCTTCGATTAGTCAACCACCTAGTCATGTGAGCAATAATTAATTATTGTTATTTTAAGTCACTGAGTTTGGAAATGCATTGTTATACTGATACAGAAACTGATACTAAGTGGGATGTTGCAATTATGTATGTATATATTGTATATACATATTTATATATAATCACGCTTTGCTTGACAACGGGGATACATTCTGAAAAACGCATCATTAGGTGGTTTCATTGTCGTGCAAACATCATAGACTGTATTTACACAAACCTAGATGGTATAGCCTACTACATACCTAAACTATATGGTACTAATCTTATGGGATCACCATAGTATATATATCATTGACTGAAACATCATTATGTAGCATATGACTGTATGTGTGTGTGGGTGTGTGGGTGTGTGTGTGTATGTTGTTTGCTTTAGGATTGGGAAGTGATAGGTGAGAAACTTGTTAAAAGAAGTAAGGAAATTGTTATAGGATGCTTTAAAATTTGCAAACCATGTTATGTGTTATGTAGTAGAAGGGTAACTAACTATCACAGTTTGCCTGGAGTGGAGAGGTTTTTAGGAATGTGGGACCTACAGTGCAAAAGCTGGGAAAGTCCTGGGCAAATCATGATGAGTTGAGCACCCTATGAAAGGTTGAAACACTTGGTAGGGTTTAACATGCAATATAGTAAATGTGCCTTAAGAACTTGTCCACTTGGGTAAGATGGTAGCCAGGCAGATATTGAAATTGTGTGTTTGATGTTTTGAGCCACATACTCTACAGTTCTGTAACACAAAGAGCTCAGGAATGATGTTTTGAGCCACATACTCTACAGTTCTGTAACACAAAGAGCTCAGGAAAGAATTGTCCAGTTTGCAGCAGAATTATTTGCTTGGAAACTAAAAGTTTTTCTCATCTTCAGCCTTGTTAGCCAGCAAAATTTCAAAAACAGGATGTGGACAGTAAGAGATAGCCTCAAAGTAAAAACCAAGTCAAAGATACGGCCCTAAGATCCCTTTGTTAAATTCTCTAGAAGTGATGAGGTGGTCTCTAGTGGACACTTTCAGCCAGGCGATAGGTCTCTTAGAAAACATATGGGCCAGATATGCCCAAAACACAAATAGATTAAATCTGGAGAGAAAGATTTTTACCCCCAAGAATTTTGGTGTCAAATACATAGAATGCCCAAAAGATATTTGAAAGAGATGTCTTAGCAAAAGTGCCATAAGTCTTACTAAAAGGTACGGATGCTGTTTTAAATAGTAAAAACAAAAGCAAAAACAAAACAAAAAATGCTTCTGAGCCTCCAACCATCTACATACAGAAAGCAGATTGGGCTGCTCTATTGCTAAAAAGGATTCATTTTATAACACCCTCTTCAGATGTAATGGAGGAGGATGAGAAACACGTGGAGCAGCACCGGACCCGCTGAGCTCTAGCCAGGGGCAGATCCATGCCTATTCACAGATCCATGAGAATAAATATTTGCTGCTCTAAGCCACTTGGAAATGGAGTGGTTTGTTACAGTCAGCAATAGCTGGCTGACACAAAGGCCTTTGCATATATGCTCAGAAACAGATGTGGGGCTCCATCCCACTTTGAGAGAAATTTAAAGTTGGTAAAAGTCACAGACACCTGCCTCCAGGCGCTGCAAATATTCCCCTTGTAATTACAACATGAATACTAATACATATTAATTGACTTGATATACAGCCTAGGGCTGCCAGAATTTTGCAACGTGGAGTAGACATGTTATGGGAATATCTGGGGAATGTGGTCCATTCCTTGTATGGCCCATGCTAAAAAATAAAGAGGGAATTTGGGAGTAGTAAAACATGTGTGATGTAAATCAAAATATTCTTCTATGGTTAACCACATGGCATAATAGCTTACAATCTTGATATGATATTTAGTTATGTTTTTGCAACAGAAAGAATGCATCGCTACAGTCATGCATCGCTTAACGACGGGGATATATTCTGAGAAACGCGTCCTTAGGCAATTTCGTCATTGAAGGAACAGCATAGAGTGTACTTACACAAACCTAAACGGTATAGCCTATTACACACCTAGGCTCTATGGTACTAATCTTATGGGATCACCATCCTATACACAGTCCGTTGCTGATAAAAACGTTGTTATGTGGCACATGGCTGTAATAATGTGTAAATCTCCAAATATTATGAAAAACATAAATGTTACAGATAGACTCAAATTAATGATAAAATATAGAAAAATTAGAGTTTACTAAGTGAAAGGCAAAATAAATACATAAAAATAATCAGATGATTGAACGAAATAAGTTTGCTATGTTTTGGAAAATCAATTATATATGTGAATCTGCATCGATAAAACAATACTAATAATTATTTTATTATTTTAATTAATGTTTATGGTTTATTTTATTTCAGCTACTTTAAAGTAAAACTTTCCAAATAGCATATGATCTCACTCATAAGTAAAAGACTAAAACAACGGCAAACAATCACACAGAGACAGAGATTGGATTGGTGGTTACCAGAGGGGAAGGGAGGAGGGAGGAGGGCGAAAAGGACGATTAGGCACATGTGTGTGGTGATGGATTGTAATTAGTCTTTGGGTGGTGAATATGATGTAATCTATACAAAAATTGAAATATAATGATGTACACCTAAAATTTATGTAATGTTATAAACCAATGTTACTGCAATAAAAAATAAAATAAAACTTTCTATTTTACATTTCTAAAAATTGCATCTCTGCAGTTTTTATAGCAGAATCATTGAACCAAGGATAAGAGACAACACTTAGTTGATATGCCAAAAAGGAATCAATGAAGTTAAGTTTTCTCTTTAGCAAGAAGGAATTTCCCACTATCTACTATGATAATACGCAATGGGCATCGGTCAAAACCATTTATTGAGCCTTACTTGGGGCAAAGCATTGGGGAAATATGTGAATGTTTCCTTATCTCTTTAAATGTCATTTAAATAAAAGAAGCAGGGGAAAAAAAGAGTGAAAATTGAAACACCAAATATTAGAAGTGTATTCTACAAATATAAATTTTATTTTTTTATTTTTATTTTTTTGCAGGGAAAGATTTGCCCTGAGCTAACATCTGTTGCCAATCTTCCTCTTTATTTTTTTCCTCCCCAAAACCCCAATGCATGGTTGTATATCCTAGTTGTAAGTCCTTCTAATACTTCTATGTGAGCTGCTGCCAGAGCACACCAACTGACAGACGGGTGGTGTGGTTCTGCAGCCGGGAAGCGAACCTGAGCCGAAGTGGTAAGAGCGCTCAACTTTAACCTTTAGGCCATTAGGGCTGGCTCTAAACTTTATTTTTGAAAACTCATTAAAAGATCTAAAGTGTAAATGGAGTGAATAGAATTCAAGAAAACTTCCTGAGGTTCTCAGAAAATAACTTTGGTTTATCAAAAGTAAACGCATTGCTGATTTATGCTTCTCTCTTTTCCTAAATGTCTAACATATAATTACCTCCATTCCCAGGAAATAAATTTTAACTTCAGTCTTTAAAAGCAGAACTCAGAGCTGACTGTTTAATTATGTGATTCAATCAGGAAATACCAACATTCTTACCAACTTTCTCAGCAATTCACTTCTATCGCACAGTCTGAGGAGCCATCACTCCTCTTATGGAGGGCAGTCCTGTTTCAGAATAGCGAGAACTTTACTCTGAGAAATGAGACTGGGGCTACGTTGGTCTAGAGATACTGTCCAGAGAAACTTGCATTATTGCCTCTCATGTACCTGTTCATTGCACAAACCTTCGCTTTGGCAATGGAGAAGGTAAAAATAGCCAAATACCCACAGAAAACTAATACTCTTCCAACATCATACTCCATTTGTCATCAAGTGAAATGATCTTGTCATTACTTTATTAGGAAAAAAAAAAAAAGAGAACACAGTTTAAATTTAACACACCCAGGCTCTACTCTGCCTCCTCTTCTCTTCACCTCCAACTGAAAAACTCTTCCTCTGATTTTTTTTTTTCTCTCAGTAAATAGCATCATTATCTGCCCCACTGCCTAAACTGAGTAAATCGCTATCATCTTTGCTCTTCTCTCACATATCGAGCTTCAAATAACTTCCAAATTATCTTTCTTTATGTTTTCAGCTTCCATTTCCATTGTGCCGGGCACATCATATGTGTTGAATAAATGAGAATTGTTAGTGTCCACTCCTTAGCAAGTCCACTTTCCTAATCTCATCTTGAGCTGTGTCTTCTCATGCCCACTGGACTATACAATATTTCCTAAACATGCACTTTCAAATAGTGATTTTGCAGAGACTAGGAGCTCTATTTGGACTGTCCTCCCCCAATTTTTCTACCAGGTAAACTAACTCCTACTCCACATGAAATTCCAGTCTACATAAATTTCCCTGACTAGCACTCATATTTAACTAACAACTCCTGGATCATGTTCCCATTCAGCTTTCTAGCTACGTTTAATATTTCACTTACCTTGCATTTTAGATGTTTGTCCTTGTTTCCTACGGTGGGATCCGGAGAGTAGGAGTCATTTCTCATTTATCTTTGAATTTCCACAGAATGGCAGAGTACTTGAAATATTGAAGGTGCTCAATAGTTTTTTATATTTTCTTTTTCTGTTCTTTATACAAACATCATAAGAATCTTATGACTTATGAAAGACTTAAATGTAATAATGGTCTCTGTGCCATGCCAGGTGTAGAAGTAGTCATCATTTGGAACCACAAAAGGTGGGAAGTTTTCATGAGGCCACTGAGAGTGCTATAGATGCAGAAAAGTCTGCTAGATTTAGCAAATAAAAATATAGGAACTCCAGTTAAATTTGAAGGTCAGGTAGACAATGAACAAGTTTTAATATTGCATGGAATATACTTATACTAAAGAATTATTTATTATCTATCTGACATTCAAATTTAACTGTGCATCCTGTATTTTATCTGGCAATCCTATAGGTCCTTCCTTTACAATGTACAGATAAGCAATAATTAGAAAGATAAGCAATAATTAGGATGACTATAAGCCCTGGATTGCCCCGAAGAGGACTAGTTTACATTTACTGTCTTCATGTAACTAATGATAGGTCCCACTTTGACCTTCAAATATTGGACACAAATTGTATGATCTGGACATGAATTGAACATGAATTTGCACATGAATTGTATGATCACAGCATATATCAATAGTAGCCCAAATCATTATTTAACAATAGTGAAATGACAAGTATAATTTGCAATCAGTTCTAGCAATACATTTTTAAAGTTACGAGAATCAAAATTTACAACTTTGAACACAGAGGAAGCCAATTGGAATAGTGAAGCTCCTAGACTGTGTGAAGGATAATAGATGGAACTGGAGATACTTGTTCAGCTGAGAGGTGAGAGATGGAGATGGTAACTCCTCAAGTATATTGTAGTGTAGAATAGGGAGTAAATGTACTGAGTGTCACTTTAGGGAGGAAATAGCAGCAAATTTAGAAGATAGGACCTTTAGGGCCCTAGTTGGGTGTGACCTTTTTTACCTCTCTGGTTTTCCCTTGCAGCATTTTCCCTCTTGTGCAAATTGCTTCAGTCACTTTGTCTCTTTTGGTTTCTTGAATGCAGCTACCTGTCTCCCTCCTCAGCGCCTATGCATCTCATTTTCCTGACTGACCTCTGCAGTGAAACCAATCTTTCCTCTCCTCCTCTCCTCTGGGCACCCTCCATTCTTGTCTCCCCAATTTCCATTTAACCTTTTCTAATGACTTTTTTCCCCTTCTCTGCACTTATTTCAATTTATGATAATATATTTGTGTTATTACTTGGTTATTCTATGTCTTTTCTATTGTGATTTCAATTTTTCATATCTGGCATTAAATAAATATTTGTAGCAAGCATGCGTGAATATAGGGAAATACTTTAATAGAAGTAAAGTTTAATAAAGACTCCAGCTGTCCAGATGCAAAATAGACTGCCTTTAAATTACTGAGCCTGTGATCATTTGAGATTTTTAACCAGAGGATGAATGACCATCTGTCAGTGATAAGGATGTTCATGTGGGTTTACACAAACAATGGAGTGGAAAGTTGATGGCCTCTAAGGTCTTTTCTGACCTTTATATTCTATGAGTTGCAAATAAACTTTATAATACAAGTTGCTTGCAAGTTAGAACTGCCTTGTATTTTACAAATAATCTTAATCATTCTGCAATTCTACAGGATGAGACCCACTGATTATTGCACATTAAATTCGTGAGCAATAATTGATTAAAATAGTGAGATTGAGAGGTAATTTTATTTTCCAGATAACCATTTGAAGACACGTATTAATTCAATGAGGTGTCAAATGGAAGTCTGGGGTAGATTGAGATTTAGAACTCAAGTTTAAAGAAGCCTCCTTTGCAGGTTGCATGGTGAGTTTCTGAACTTTTGAATTTCTTAAAACGTAAGGCTCTATTTCTGTAATAAATTTGACAAATAGTCTCAGACATATTTGTGAGCATGTGTGTATGCATCATGGACTATACATATGTACAGTACATACATGTCTGATATATATGTGATATGATTGTGTATATGGAGAGAGAGAGAGAGATATATATATCCACTTAAAATGGCTACAAGTATTTATAAAATTCATACACCTTACCTGGCTTCAAAAATAGAAGGTAGTAACCTTATGTCAAGTAACTATTCTGTGAGGGCTTGTATGCTGTTTTATTCATCTTCACAACTATGTTTCCCAGGCACAGTAAAAACTCTAAAAATTCTTCCTGAATGAAGGCTGATGTTATAAGCTATTTCTTTATTGTTCTCTATCCAAACAGACCCATTGTTTGCATGTGTGTATGTGTTTCTTTTTAATACGGTGCTTAGATTCTTATGACCAGAAATTAGTGGACGTAAAGGGCATTAATAGAGATCTACTAATGTGTAACGTTAAAAGCAAAATAAAGGTTGCATATCCAACTCAGTTTTCTTTTAAAAGAAATGATTGTCAGATTTTGTAATTTAAAGTTAATTAAGACATCAGAGACATAAGAGAGTTGTGGCCATCATTTTGCTCTTTTTTCTTTTGTTCCAATGTATTTATCCCTATGATAAATGTTAGAGATTTTTTTTTTGTCTAATCACATTAGTCTTGTTCCTACTCTTTGAAGGAATAGGACAAACTACATTAATTGAAATTATGTTAAATAGCATCTTAAAACCAAAAACATCATAATACATTATTATTTTTATACAAACATTTTTAATTGAAATGCAAGAAGAGTTTATTTTACCACAAAAATCAAAAGAGATTTTCTGTAATTAAAATAACGATTTTGGGGCCAGCCCCAGTGGCCTAGTGGCTAAGTTTGGTGCACTCCACTTTGGCGGCCCAGGTTCGGTTCCCAGGCACAGATCTACACCACTCATCAGTGGGCAGGCTGTGGTGGTAGCTCACATACAAAATAGAGGAAGATTGGCAACAGATGTTAGCTCAGGGCAAATCTTCCTCAACAAAAACAAAAAAAACCCACAAAAACATGATTTTTTGAAGTAGGAACATTTATTCTATTTGAATACATGTCAAAAAGTTAAAAATGTTCTCCAAGTAGGAGACTGAAGTTTTTACAAACTCACATAACTGATTGTGGGTAAATCAAGAAAGTTCCTAGGAACACACACATAAATACACACACAGGTACACACAAAATTTGTTTTTATATCGTTAGCCTATAAGCAATCCCAAACACCAATAATGAATGAGATATAGCAGTTTTAAAAGATAATTCAAAAATTTATAGTTATGGAAATAATTCATACAGTTTATGATTTATCTTCCAGAAAATTTATTTTATCCTTCTCTAATTATTCTTTTTTTTTAATAATTTTATTTATTTATTTTTCCCCCAAAGCCCCAGTAGATAGTTGTATGTCATAGCTGCACATCCTTCTAGTTGCTGTATGTGGGACGTGGCCTCAGCATGGCGGGACAAGCGGTGCGTTGGTGCACGCCCGGGTCCGAACCCGGGCCGCCGGTAGTGGAGCGTAATTATTCTTTTTTGTGTGTGTGTGAGGGAGATCAGCCCTGAGCTAACATCTGTTGCCAATCCTCCTCTTTTTTTATTTTTTTGCTGAGGAAGATTGGCCCTGAGCTAATATCTGTGCCCATCTTCCTCTTCTTTACGTGGGACACCACCACAGCATGGCTTGACAAGCAGTGTGTTGGTGTGCACCTGGGATCCGAACCTGTGAATCCCAGGACACTGAAGCGGAGTGCATGCACTTAACCACTTGCGCCACCAGGCTGGCCCCTAATTATTCTTTTATTAATAATTTATAACAGATAATCATGACCCTATAAGTTGTACATATATATTATTAATCAGCACTCAAATACCCATGATAAGTATGTTAGATTCTTGATGAAAGAAAATTATTTTTTCGGTATCAGTAAATATTTTATGAAGAGTTTTTATATCTAAGGAATTCCTTATCCCACAGATGGTATATTGCTTATACCTATATTTTTTAAACAATAATTTGGAAGCAATGCCTATGTGTCATGTCATTTGTACATACCTTACAAAGTCTGTGACTAGGATTACAAAAATATATATCACATAACCTTAAAACAGTTCAGTTGTTAATGTGTTGTTGGCGAGAATAGAACTCAGTGTGAATAGACACTTATCCAAAAGAAAAGCTTTCTTTTCTTCCTTTTTTCTTTCTGTCTCTTTAAGTATTAATATTCTTTGGGAGTCCCTACTATTGGTTAGCATCTTCTTTTTTTCATTTTTTTTCCATGCAAACCTACCTAGTCTCTGTATGCTGTCACGTTTTATTGTAATTTATTTTTCTTAAAGCACAAACCAAACCATGTCACTCCACTGTTCAGAATCCTTCAGCTGTTCCTCAGGGCCCAAAGGATAACAACTCTATTGCTTTGCATGACGTAAAAGGCTTTCTTCAATCCGGTCCTGTCTGTCTTTCTAGCCTTATCTTTCAACATTTGTTCATTGTATGTTTGCATTTCAGTCACATTGGGCTGCTAGTGGGTCCCCATGAAGCCATGCAATTTCACGTTTCCATGTCTTGCACCTTGTAATCTTATAAAACTCTTTTACTCTTCAAGATTCAGCTCAAAATGCTGTTTGTTTTCTTCCTCTATTCTACAGATATCTGTATGTGTAGCTCAGTTGGCATTAACTTACCTTTATTTTATTAATAATGTGTAAATATCTGATCCACATTAACTGGAAATGTCTGTGAATCTTTGCATCTCCAGCTTCTTACAATAATGCTGCACTCAGTCAGTGTAAAAATATAGAATGACTGACATTGGGGTAAATAAATTAAGTATTTATCTCTTAGCATGATTGCCACTGGTAAGTCTGGACGTGATTGATTTAGAATATGGGACATTTGCTTACACCTCTATTTAATCTCCTACATATAGGACGATTCTCTTTAGACTGGCCCTAGTGCTTCATATTTATGTTTGCAAGCTTATACATTTTCAAATATGTAACTATCCCTCTGATTTCCTAACATTTGTGTATTTAGGCTCAAGTTCACTAAGTCAAGAGCAACAGGATGAGATGGTCATATATATAACATGCTATAAATATAAAATGTCTATTATAATATATACACAATGCATGTCTATGTATAATATATACACATATCACACATGCAAACACACATATGTGTATTGTGCATTGTACATGTATGTATATACATATGAGTTTGTATATTTATATTTATATTTACATATACTTGTCTTTCTAATAAACTTATGAGGACTAGCTATATTCAAATGAATAAGCTATACAAAAATAATATTCTGGGGGCCGGACCCATAGCCTAGTGGTTGAAGTTCCACGCACTCTGCTTTGGCAGCCCAGATTTGCAAGTTCAGATCCCGGAGCAGACCTACACCACTTGTCAGCCATGCTGTGGTGCCAACCCACTTATATAGTAGAGGAAGACTGGCACAGATGTTAGCTCAGGGCCAGTGCTCCTCATGCAAAAAAAAAGAAGAGGAAGATTGGCAGTAGATGTTGGCTCAGGACGAATCTTCCTCAGCAAAAATAATAATAATTATAATATTCTGGATATAATAACATAGAGACTATAAATGTGGAAATTGACAAACTAATTGAACCATAATGGAGGCAGTGCTTAACAGATTCTGAAGACAAAAATAGAAGCAGATCAATAGACATATAGAATTTTTCATAAAGAAAACATAACACTTTTTCATAATTGTTACATATTAAAATACATCATATTGTGAAAATGTTACTAAATAATCCCTTAAAGATACTTATACTATAGTTCGTAACTATTGTCATGTATGATACTGTCTCTTTAATTATTTTAATCCAAGCATTCCTCCTCAATATTCAGAATTTTCTGTTGGGCTCACATTTTGAAAGTCGATGTAAATAACTTCTATCTTGACCAATAGCATAAAGTTGCTTTGAGCTAATTATGTAAAACATTCTCAATTTTATTTAAATCAGTAGTTTCCAAACGGAGGTGGTTTTACTCTTAAGCAGACATTTAACAATGTATGCTTTGGTTGTCACAACTTGGGGAGGGGCTGCTACTGACATCTAGTGGGTAGAAGCCAAGAGTGCTGCTAAACATTCTGCAATGCACAGGACAGCCCCCCCCATAACAATTATTCCTCCCAAAATGTTAATATTGCCAAGTTGAGACACCCCACTTTAAGCAAGTTGTGTTCAGTCCCTACATTTAGAGACTCACTTAAGATCATTAAAAGAAGTAGCCCAAATTCCCTGGTGACCTAAGTAGCATTAAATAAATCAGGTTCTGTAATTATTTTATATTTCAAAACCATTGGAAAAAGACTTTCAAGGTATCCACTGAGGTAATGATATTTTCCATTTCTTTCTAAATTTGTTTATTTTTGGTGTCTAATGATATTTTAGTAATTCTTTACATTGGGACCAAGTCCTTTTGATCAGGACCATGATGGCTGCATAATATGATAAATAGGCATGCTGCAGCCAACAGGACAGGTTTCCACAGATGACCAGAGCCTATATATTGTAATCTACTCTTTCCAGAAAAGCATCCTGTACAAAGGGGTGACTAGAACTTGGGGAGATAATCTTGCCCCTCTGACATCTCTAGGCAACATTCTAACTAAATTAGGTCATGCAGACATAAAAAGTTAAGATATTCTTGAAAAAAACATTTCCAACCTTCTGCAGCGTCTAGTTCACCTCGACTGAAATGAATGAGGAAGTATATAAGTACAAAGTAAACCAAGATCATTGACATCCTTCATTTGTTTTCAAAATAAGATGCGGGTTGAAAGGTATTAAACTAAATGGTTTGTTACTATGACACCAAAGTTTTCTGAATAAACTCGGAAGAAGTTGCTCTATAGAAGTTCATTACAAATTATGTTCTATTTGGAATTAAAAAATCTGTTCTGAGTCTCATTGTCAGTACATTTAAGATTAACTTCTTAATCAATTTATTAAATGTGACACTGGCGACATTTTTAATTCCCTTTGAGATCTACTTCTGTGAAGAATTTCACAAATAGTCTCTGATTTATATTTGTAAGCGTGTGTGTGTATCAAGGACTATGTATATATTGTATATATATGGTACATATATGTCTGATATGTATTTGATATGTATGTGTGTGTGTATATATATGTGTGTGTATCTTCCCTTAAAATGGCTACAAATATTTGTAAACTTTAATCTACATAAAGAGTAAGCATACAATAAGTGATGCTGAGCACTTGTGTTATACTTATTGATTCCTTTGTGAGAAACCATATTCTAAATTAGCAGGGAGGTAAGCTTGGTGGCACGTATTGAGTTACATTTTTGTTTGTTGATTCACACATTTTAACTAAAAAAAGAAAATATAGAAATTATTTTAAGATGCTACTACAAAAACCCTAATCTTCATTAAATGAGAGATGGTTGTATTTCAGTGAAAACAAATATGCCTAGTCCACATTACTTGCCTTCAAAGAAGATATAATTTGTTTCAGTATATTGTCAACAAACTTATTTTAATACAAGGCAGAATAAAGCACATCTTATAATAGAGTTAGTGATTATATCTGGTTGAGTTTAAAACACTCATCAAGAAGATAGCTTTTGAACTAGGTTTTGAAGAATTAGGAAGATTTCTATAAGTAAAGAATAAAGTTATCAAGATGCAGTTTCAGGCTTTCTTATAGTCAATTAAATTTAACTTCTGATAAACTTTCAATAAAAATATGAGATCATGGTTTATCATAATCTGATCATATGGTATGAGGGTAAATTCAGATACATAGTCATAACTCCTTTAGTTTAATTTTTAGAATATATGCCATTTCTTTATTTAAGTTAGCTTATAGTAAAATAATAACAATTATAATAATTTCTAAAAGTAGATATTTTTGATTTTAGTTTCCCTTAGCCTAAGCATTTATTTTTTGCTGAGGTGTTGTTAGTAAATTATTTCTCTCTCTTTGCCTCCTTATGCTCTCTAAGCACATGAAAAAGGGTCTATAACAGTCTCTTTTCAGTTTCTGTATATGTATGTGGCAGTGCAAAATAAGGGTGGAGTGGTAAATAGAGGTCAGATCACGCAGGGTTGTATAATTAAGTTAAAAAATCTAAAGTTAATGCTAAGTGAGAGTGGGTTATATTGAGAGCAGGGAGACCAAATAGGGTGATGCTGGCAGGTAAAAGTTGGAGTAGGTAAGACAGAGATACCTGGACAGAATATACACAGGAAGTATAGTGAATATACGTTATGATCGTATGAGCATAGAGAAGTAGGAAAGCAAAAGTTATGGATGATCCCTAGTTCTGAGTTTTAGAAACTGAATTGCAGCTGCTGCCCTTCTGAAGATGGTGAAAGGAGCAGGGAAGAGGCAGGGAAATCCTGAGTTCTATTTCTGACATTTTGAGGGTGAGGTATCTCTGGACAGTCAGTAAACACAGAAATATTCAAGTTCAGGGAAAAAAAATGTGGGCTTGAAATATAGAGACACATATCATAAGCATACAGGTGACATTTGAAGTGGCAGGAAAGGATGTGAATGCAAAGGAAAGATGGCTGGTAGGAGAAGAGAAGAGAGCCTGGTTGGGATTCCTAAAAACTAAAAACAATTAGGAGCTTTCCTTCCCAGTCTCTCTTTCTGTCACTTCTTATTTCTTCCCAGGCACACCTTCTCCCCAGGATGCTCAGGGTCTGCAGAATATTGCTTTATTAGCACTAAGTTCCTCTTTCATTTACAAGCACATACTTCCCATGTCTCCCAAAAGAACAACAAATAACATTAGGCTGCTTCTACTAATCCTTACTAAATTGTTCTAGTTTATTCGAACCTTCCCTGGTAACAAAAATGCTTTAATCCAATTAATTATGCACCAAGGCATGTCTACTGTTGGGTATTTTATTCTCTGGAGGGTGGACAAAGAGCATAATTCTGTTCATAACTCCTATTAACAACTCTCAAATTATACTGTGATGAAATCTGGCTCCTCTGCCAGGCAACATTTCCCAAGCATCAGGAAATATTCCAGCCTAACAACTTGCAAAATTGCAATGAAGGCAGAGACTATCATTATAAGGGACATTTGGTTGCTACTTTATTTGCATTCATCCTTCTTTTTACTCTACTCAGAACACCCACCCCCTCTTCCAATTTTCCTCCCACCTCACTGGCCACATCATTTCAGTAACCCTGCCTGGCATCTCTTTCCCTTCCCAAATGGTTATTCCTCTCCTGTGGCTATGAGTACTCTCTCACTATGTGATATTCTGTATCCCCATGGCTTTAAATATCCTCCATGTGGTGATGACTTCCAAATATACAGCCCATGCCTCTGCCACCTCCCTTCAACACACACCACTCCTCCAAGTTCCAGACTCCTATAGCCAACTTCTTTCTTAACATCACTACGTGAATATCTAGTAGGCATCTCAAATTAAATATATCCAATACCTACCTCTTGATTCCACCACCCTCCACCAAATTTCTCCAATATCAATAATAGCCTCACCATTTACCCTGTAGCTCAAGCCAACATACTGACAACATCCTTGTCTCTTTTCCTCTCAGCCTACATGGAACTGATCTACCTTTATTATTGCCTCAACATTCAAACTGTAGTCTCAATTTAACTACTTATTACCATTTCCACTGCTACAACCCTAATCCTTCATCTCTTGCATGGAATTGATGATAGCCTTCTAATGGGTATCACTTCATCTCCTTTCTGCCTACCTCCTGTTAACATAACCCAGTTCATTTTCTCTTCAGGGTCTCTGACCTTGCCGTTCTATCTATGTGATGTGTTTCTTCCTCATGTCTTTCCATGGCTCATGCTCTCTTTTAATTCAGGTCTCTGCTTAAATGACACCACTTCAGAAGGGGATCGAATGATTGCCCTTTGTAAATTATCCCCCACCCTAATCACTTGTCATCTGCTGCCTCTGCTTTATTTTTCATCACAGTACTGACATCTTATTATATATTTTTAATATTTTTATTTGTTTATCACCTGCCTCTCTCACTAGTATTTAAGTGCCATGAGGGCAGGAACTTTTCCTTCTCCACTTCTGTAACCCAAGAACTTAAAATATTACTTGGCTATAAATATTCAGAAATATTTGTTTAGTGAATGAATGGAGTATTCTAGGAATTTAGAAAATCAAGTCTTTTATGTTTGACATGACTCAGCCTTAAACCTTTACAATTCTATTGCAAGGAATGTAGGCAAAATATTTAAGGATAAAGGAAGGCAGAACGTAACAGCATTCCCTGATTATTTCCACCAATGATCTTATACATTTGCCGGTGAAAAGCCTGCTTCTCCTAACTGAGCATTCATGTTTTATCTGTTGCCCTTCTGTTTGTCTTAAGAGTCTTTAAAGAGAGCAGTCAGACTGCGTTCTTCCAAAGGGTTTTATTTCCTCATGCTGAAGGTAGGGCTTTTATATTTAGAAGCACAAACTCTTTCCTAATTATATACAACCTACTGTTCTAAATTTTGCATCCCACTTTGCAGTTTAGTGCTACGTGATTTACTTGCTACCAATTTTGGTGTCAGAAATTTGACATTTAGATTGCTTTTGAAAAGTCATGTAAAGTGCATTTAGTACTGAATGAAACTTAGCATCTGCTTTCATGGCTTCTTTTTAATTGTTTTTTTCTTTCACTTACGTGTAATGATCTACCCACAATGTCATGATAATAGGTCAAATACTCCTCCTGATTTATAAATTCAGAGAGATATTTTTAACCCTGAGGAAGCTAATTTTGCTGAGACTTTTTTTCTCCAAACAACAAAGGATTAGAATACAACTTTTATAGTTCATTAAATAAACACCTAGACATTAATTCACATTTATTGAAGATATTATAATTTATAGACAGAACCTGGTAGAAGTATTGGTTGATCATGGAATTCTGATGTTAGCTAGATCCATATCATGGTTTTGGATTTTACCTAACAAATGAATTATCCCTAACTGAACAGCATCACTTACATTTTGGGATCATGTGCTAGGTCTCTCTCTCTCTCTATAGATATACATACACATAGATATACATATACATATGTGTTTTTATATATATATGTATAATTGTGTGTATGAATATAAATATGTATAAATATTCAATTAACAAAACATTAATTAAAAATTCATAACAGTTAAAATGAACAGAAACTCAAATCCTTCCTGTTTTGCTTAATGTCTGTTTTTTCTATTCACTGATCATAAAATTGAGTTTGTAGGCAGTGTGTTGAAATACTACAAAACCTGCATGGCAACGTATGGTAATACCTTTTAATATAACAAAAAATAAAAGTATAATTCAAAATTTCCCTTAAGATGTTGCCTAATTTTAGTTATACTGCAAGGCAGCTTGAAAAAGTGCAAACTTATTAAAAGATTTCATTGTGAATATTTTTCCAACTTGTAAAATAAGATTGAAATTACTTTATTTACAATTTTGCCTTTGAGCTATTTTTTCCTTCATTGTAAAAGAGACCAGCTGGTGGTATTCCCAAATGTTAGCCTAACTTTAAAGAAGCTCACACTCCTTTTTGCTTGTTTAACTTTATTTAAGATATCACAGCTACATGATGAGAATCTCCTTTAGCTTTTGAAAATGAAAGTTGAGAAGAGCTCAAATACTTATATGTTTTAGAATATAGGTAAGTGAAATTTCTCTGGCAAGAAGTCTTTCAATCTTATTTGATATTATTCTTCTTTGCCATTAATCCCATATTTCCAAGGTAAATTATTTTTTCTGTTCACAGACTGAAAGTCAGCCTTGCAGATCACCACTGTCAATTTCAAGTTTGATTTAAATGGGCTATGCAATATTTTTTCCATTTCCAATAAAAGATTCTAGGGTGTTTTGTTTGTGTTTTTGTTTTTGTTGTTTTTCAGAAAAGAATGTGATAACTTGATTATTTCTTCAGTAATTTTATTGTTTGGCATACATTCTTCTCATAATTTCCAAATATCTCCAAATTTTTTGTCATTGTTTTTGAGAGAAGTATCTCTCAGGATAAATTACTTCAAATTTTTTATAATAAAAGTTTAGTGATATAATTTGTTTGATGCTAATTGGTAATTCTGTTCTACATGTTCAATTAGAAGCACAAAACTTAGCCATTGAAATTCTATGAATTTTCATGTTATGTGAATTTTTTTTAATGTGGGTAAATCCTATGAAAGATAAAATGTACTCTTCTTCTATAACATACTTACCACATCTTTTAAAAATAGGGTTCACCTGTACTAGAGAACTATTTCTGGTGTTTGGTATTTGGCATGCAAAATTGTTATAAAATGATGTTCCTCATACTCCAAATCTTCTTTTACAATATTTTCCCAAAACATATCAAGAGAGCATTCAGTAAGTATAAATGCAAATAAATCCCTTTATGGGAAAATTGTTCAGTTGCTTGATTTAGTATATTATTTTGTCTAATGATAAATTATACTGCCAATAATATTTGTCCATAATTTTTGACAATTTCCACTGTTCTCCTTCTCCTGTAGAATTTTCCTCTGTGTCTCATTTCTCTTTGGCCAATTTTTATTTCATATAAACTTCTGATCATTATCGCCAGTCTAAACTAGAGAGTAGAAAAAGGAAGGAAATTGAATGTCCCATCAGTCAATAATTTTGTTTTTTTATTTTTTATCAAAGCCACCCTACTCAAGTAATAATTATTACTGAATTTCTGTTCAAATGGAAGCTATAAAGATGAAATATAATTTTCTTCTTGCATTATTTAGAATCTTTTTTGTTCTTGTTTTTGTTTTAAACATGCTAGAAATAATTTGAAACAGCAAACAATCAAGGATTTATCCTGTATAACTATAATATCTTGTGGTTTATTATGGCTTCAGGCAGAGCTTGGTCCAGTGGATAAAATAATTTCATCAGGGCTCTGTTTGCCTTTCTCCATCTTCTGAATTTGCCTTCATCTGTGACGGCTTCATCTGGAGAAACACTGTCTATGAAATGGGGAAAATGGATTATGTGGTCCTTATAGCAGCCCTATGTACATAGCTTACCTCTATACATAGTCCTTACTGCTTAAAGTTTAGAAAAAGTAAAAAAAAGTTTTTCACAATGCTAGCACATAGAAATGATTGGAAGTGAATAGTTTAGAAGACCATTAAGAATTTGAGAAAATTGTATTGGCAAAGAAGCCATGAATTTGTAAGCAAAAGCCTTTATGGTTCAAGCCTAAACTCATATACGGGCCCCCAGACTTGCATGAGATCACATTGCCCCACTTATTTCAACTGGCGGGGCATATAACTGGCTCTTGTCTTTGGAGCGTGCTATGTATCATGTCCAGGACAAGGTAGTTGAGAGTGAGTATGCTTTTTTCAGGTTTTCTCTCCTTCCTTGTCTGGTGGCTAAATGTAACTGGCCTTGAAGAGTGCTCTGAAGACCTAGAATATGACAGTGTCATTAGAAGACAGGAGCCAGGTGCCTGAATTGCTACGTAGAGACAAGTCCTACTGACACCCATCAAACTGATATATGCAAGAAATACACTTATATTTGTGTTAAAACACTGAGGTTTGTTTGCTGGTTTGTTTTACTGATTATCTAGAAACTCAATGGAAATGGAAAGAAGGAGAGAAATCCAGGTAAATAACCCTAGGTTTGATAAACCTAAGAGAATAAGTGCGTGAAATAGAAACAGAGAAAAGGCAACAAGAATGGAATGTATCAACTAAATCACATTTATTTTTTTGAAAAAACCTATAAAATAGAGTCCATCTGGCATATATTAAAGAAAAGAAGAAAGGCAAAGAATAAAGCATAAGTGTATAATGTGAGGAATAAAAGGGTAATGGAAGACACATTAGGAAATCTTAAAAGATGACCTAAAATTGTATGTCTGATCTGTTGAATCGTGAGTTATATTTTATGTGACAATACAATACCAATTGTCATGATATTAGCCAATGATTTATTTTATTTTGAAGAGGAAAATGTCATAAACAATTTTGTTTTTCTCAGTTCAAAGTATTTTTATGGTTTTGGAAGATGTTCTCCCAGAAAATAAAGACATTTTTTAAGGCATTCATTTGAAAGATTGAAAGAAATTTAAAATTTTTACAAATATGAAGCAGATTTTGTAGTGAATGAATAGACATATTTCTCCATCACTGTCTTTGAATAATTATGTTATTTTAATCAACAATATTTTGAGCCTACAGGATAAACTTGATATGTTGTGGGAAAGGGAGATAGAAGGTTTTATTATTTCTCTGCATTTCAAAATTGTAAGTAAATATAAAAGTAAATTATATATTTTTTCAGCTGTGTTTGCCTTTGTTCTTTTCAGAACCATTTATCGGGGACCTACTATATTCCAGGCACTCTGTTACACTTAGGATATAATATGAAGATACCTGTGCTTATGACTTCTACTTTTTCTCTTCTTCTCAACCCCAAATATAGTTCTATGCAAATAGACCCCGATACAGGTCCAGATAGCTTCTCAGCTAGATGAAGGCAATTATTCAGATATATGAATTAGAATTTTGTGACTTTATAACTACACCCTAGCTCTTTAATTTGGAGTGAGAACAGTACAGTCTAGAATGTATTCTTTCGTTTCTGTTCTGGATTATTACCTTAAATGTTCTGTTGATTATGCTTAATTTCTTCTATAATTTTAACCTCTGTGTATCAGACCCCTCATATGCATCCTGTCAGATCCTCTAGATCCTTCCTGTCTCCGAGGTTTTTTGCCTATTTGTTCCAAGCCGGGTGCACAATGTCTAATCAACTGTTTGAACTCTGGCCAGCTTTCATGGGTGCAACCATTCCTGAGCTGGTGCATCTCTCATGTGCCCCAGAACTTCCTGCTGATGCTGAGGCTTGAGACCCCAGGGACACCTTTCATGCACAACATGGGAGTTCAATCTATAGGGTGAACTTTTGACCCATGGGACCACTGGATCGGTTTTTCCCCCTTTGTTGTTTCAGAAGGACTCCCTGAGATGTGCTAGGTTGGACCCTTGAGAATGAGCAACCAGTCATACTTGACAGCAAGCCGTGGTCGGACCAGCGATTAGGACTTTATGGGTTTTCCTTTCTTCCCTGATTCACTTCCTTCCTCTCTCTTTCCTTCCCTGAGAGTTTAATCCCTAGTAAATTAATAACATATAAGACTTTGCTCAGGATCTGCTTTCTAGGCAATCCTTTCTGCTGATTCTGGTAAACAGATTTAAATCTCTGGAATCTAATAAATCCCTCCGCTGTTCTATTGCCTCATCTAATTATTACCACAGGCTGAGTTACCATAAAGCTATTAAGTTCAGGGCCTTTTCACATGCACACTCTTCTAAAGCCTTATACCTAAATTTGTATTTGTAATTTTATATTCTTTTTAAAAGTATATCCACATGACATACTGATTGTATAAGCTTAAGGCCCCACAAAAACTAGCCCTACTCCAGGCTATTATACTGTCATTTGACTTTCAACACATTCCAATTTCTTGAAAATTACTTATCTTTACCACTACCTCCCCTTCCTCAGATCCAACTATGATGTGTTCCAACACCACCATACCGTTACAATTGCCCTAATTTCCCCACTGAACTCCTTCTCATCAAGTCCAATGGACATTATTCTTCCCTTTTATTTTGCTTCCTCACTTTTTTAAACATTGCTAATCATTCCCCCTTTCAATAAACACTGTCTTCCCTTGCCTTCTCCAAAAGCATGCTATCTTAATTTTTCTTACCACTCTTTTCCAGATTTTATTCTGACTTTCCCCTCAGTATTTATTACTTCAGGAATTTTCATTTTTGTTTTAGTTTTTTCCTCCTCCTCTCCAACCATATATGAATCTTGTGTGATGTATATATATCCACAATATTAATTACTATCTATTTAAAGTTGATTCATAAATAAATATGTAGAGTTTATATTTCTCTCCTGATTTCTAAATATGTATATCCAACTATTTACGCAGCATCTTCACTTGAATATTTTCAAATGAAAACACCTTTGAATATGTCTAAACAGAATTTATCCTCTTTCTCTCCAAATCTGTCTTTAGTTTCCTTTCACAATTGATAGTACTGCCATCCATCCAATCAGCCAATCCAGAAACCTGGAAATTATTCTTGTTAATTTCTTTTTTTGATATATTCTCAGATTACATCACCAAGTAAACTAACTTAAATTTTCTAAATATCTATCAAATATATTTATTTCTATTTTTCTTCAAATTGCAGGGCCTTATCACGGCCCATAAAGCCCACTTTTACTTCTTTAGTCTCAGGTATTGCCGCCTATACTCACACACTTGACTCTTCAGTCATTTTAATGTTCTTTAAATTCCTTGAATGTTCTAAGCTCTGTAGGCCTTTCAACTGCTTCTATCTACCTGGAATATATATTTTCCTTCTCTCTCCCTCATCCTGCCACCTTGTCATGTGGAATGTCACATCAGAAGTAGGGTAGAAGTGTTCCTCTCCACTACTATTCTCTAGCTTTTTGTTTTCTTAAACTTGTTGGGCTTAACAATTAACTCTATGGTTAATCAAGGTTGTGGCTTCCCTCATATCAGAACAATTATTCTTGAGGAAGCTTTTCCAATATTAACCTCTGCTGCTTCTTTCCCTCTCACAAACAATTGAGACTATTTAACCTCATTCCCAGTAAAGACAACCTAAAGTCACACCTAGTTACTGAATAAGCCTCAAGACTAGAGTTAAGTTGATGTCTATTCTTTTCAGGTCTGCAGCAATGCTACATTGGTATTCTGCATTGTGTGAGTGAAATGGCAAATGCAACAACCCCCAAATAACCTACATACATAGCAGAGAAATGAAGAAAGATCAAAGTAAGATATATGACACAGTAAGCTGGGAAATGCAAGAGAAGCTATGTAATGGTCATAGTATAGAACTTGTGTTTATGACTTCATTCCTCTGCCATACATATTACTATGTGTTGAATATTGTCATAGTCTCAGTTTATAGATTTCTTTTCCAAGCAGAGTGACCTCGAACTTTCATCTTTAATTCTTGTTGTATCATCAAGGTTCACTGGACCCAATGTGATTTTGAGTGTTTTTTTTTAATTGAACAATTCTAACAATTATAAGGATTGGTTTGTTTGCAACTTTTATACTTTATTAGAAGTCTTCCAAAAAACAAAGGAATTTTGAAATATTTTGCAATTTCATCATTCTAAAAATTATTTCAGCACCACTAGTCAATTATTAATCCACGCTAAAAATGACTAAAATAATAAGGAAATGAAGAAAAAATGGAATTGCCCAGAAGGATCATGCAACAGAAAAGTAAATTATCACTGTTGTATCATCTATAAGTTTTCTTATCATGTTACCAAAGTATTGCATTATCTTTCAAGAAGATATAAATGACACTTGGAGACACCGTCTTTGTAAGTTTTAAAAAGTTTTCTTACTTTTATTAAGCTGTTGATAATTCAAATTTCTAAAAATTTTCTGCTCATAATGTCAATGAGAAAAAAAATTACAAAAGAAGGAACTTCACCATCATTAGTAAATGCAGAAACCCATAGCAGCACTTGGATTCTAATAATGAGGATGATATTGATTGCATTTTACTATTCTTCGTATAGTGCTATTCTAAATGAATTTTCTCAAATGAGTAAAAGGGAGGGATTTTCCTTTCTTCTGTTTTTTATTTTCTCTGAGAAATAAGAAAGGGGAATGGGAATCAGTGGGTTATGAGGAAAGTGCAGAACATTTTTAATAGCCATTGTGATGAAAGGGAGAGTAAGATGAACCAAAAACAACACAGGATTGTTCAGTTGTGGTTGGTGATCATCAAATTATAGGTTTACCTTCTACCCTGTTCTGTGCTTTTTTTCCTCCACAAAAATACTATTACAATAAGTGGCTTTATATTTATTTTATTAATGCTGAACTCTCAGGTGCAGAAAAATCCAGTCAAGTCTCACTCCCCTCATCCTCTTCTTTACCCAATTCTTAGAGGAGGCAGGAATATTTGTCTTATTGATCTTAGGAAGGAAAACTTGTTTAGTTCCAAGATGAAAATCTGCTTCTAGAGTTAAAATATCCCTCAACCACGAAGAATAGAGAATTGACAAGTAGCTTTTAACAATGTCTTCCAAATTCTCAAATACTTCAAAGCTCTGTGACACAAAAAAGTTTAGGTTTGTCAAACTTTGAAGATACATTTTTTCCTGTCTCTGTGCAGATAAGAACATGAGGAGTTAAGCTATTTCCATTTCTTAAATTCTTAATTCCTTTCTATAAGTATTGCAATTTTTTGATAACTAGGAATTTGGAATGTGGAGATTTTATCTATAAAATGTGCCTAATGTCTTTATGTAATTATTAATAGAGTCCACTTTCATTATCTATGAGATATAGTTGGATCAATATATGGTCATCTTAGAATTTTTATGGAATGCTAGAATTCCCTAAAATGCTCACATACATGTCAGTTTATCACCAGACAGACACCCTCATGATCACTTTAGGTAGAAGGAAATGTAAATTGGGCAAATATTATGCTTATACAATCAGGATTAACTGATACCTTCTTGGGACAAGTGGTATAATTATCTTCTTCAGTTCAGATATTTCTACACACAGTTGTAATGAAGAGCTAACAATGTTTATTGTAGAAGTTGAGAGCAGCTGAATGGATTAAATTAGACAATTACCAGCTGTTATTCACTTCAAAAATTGGCTGGAACTCAGAAAAGAGCCACTTACAAGGCCTAAGAGAGTTGTATGACATGGTTAGATACTCAGGTGTCACACAGAGATGCAATGGCTGCAGTCTTTCTCCATATTGAAAAAAGAGAGAAAGAGTATCAAGGGAAGGCATTTGGCTAAGACAATATTCAAGTTTTATGAGGATTTGCAAACCTTATTCCCAATCCCAAAACTCAGAATCATGGGATTTGGATGTAAATCATGATTTTTTGTGTGTTTAACAGCTATTTGTAAATTGAATTGCCAACTTTCCAAATCTCTTTATGCACTTAGAAATATATATATAAACTGTACCAACACTCCATTAAAGAGTTACATGATTGTTCTGAACTTCTGCTGGTGATAATGTTTTCATATTTCTGTCACTGATGATTACATTTCTGTGTTTCTGTCACTACTGATTATATTTCTAGAAGTGCTGGTTATTTCTTAGCCCTGCTGATTACAGAGATGTGGGCAATTTGAAGTTTCCCCCATTATAATTAGTTCTCCTTTGATGGTATTTTTTTCACTGTCATTGCATGTCTAATGTGGCACTTGACTTTTTTGAGATATAAGTGAATAAATTGTTATTGATAAGAAAATGATCAAGTGCTTCCATTTATGATGTAAATAAATAAGTTGTGATATAAGATTTTGTTCGTTGATCATAGTAATTTATTAAAACAGTAACCATACATACCTATACTGATCAATATGTTATGATATATTTTGAAAGAAAGTTTTAAAATCTGTCATTCCAGTGAATTTTAAATAGTGATTTTGGTTTTATTGTATAATAAAATAAACAAGTATTCCAAGCGTAGGAGGCAGTACTATGTCACTCATTACCTTATAATGAGTTCCCTTGTTTAGTCTAGAACTGGATTTAATAAAGGCTTTAAATGTGGGAAATTTCAAGGTGTTCCTTTTTACTTTACAAATTGTGTTCTGTTTTCCACAACCACAATTATTTGATTAAAATGACTTCAACTTGAGTATGCACCAGGGCCAAAAAATAAAATCCAAAAATTTGTCATTCACAAATGAAGACAACACAATGCAATTTTTGTTCTTTGGGACTGTCTATAAGCTGCTGAATAATGGGGTCAATTCTTCTCTCTTTGAAGGGCATGTAAGTTCAACTCTGTGGGTAATCATCTTCACTATTTTTCTATCTTTAGTGTTTCAATTTTTGTTCAAAGAAGTCACATTATTTCTCATATGACATCTCTTCATATAGAAGCATAACAACCTATACAGGAATATCAATTAATATAGGAAAGAATTTAGAATAAACTAGATAAAGCATTGACTATGTCCAGAAATGCTGAGTTAGGGAAATTCTTCTAAGGCTTCTTTATAATAAAAGCATTTTCACTTATATTGAGCTTCACAAGTTGTTTCTTCAGGATAATATAGCACCTGGGCTTTGGTGTAGATTCCTATTAAGCCACATATATTAAAGCAGAAAGAAGCCCAATAACTTCTGCTGAATGATGCAGTGAAAAAATCCAAAATGTAAACTAGGTCATTCCTCCCACATTTGTTTCACAGAGCAAGCTGTCTTTCCTAATTAAATAAAACTAAAGTCATGACCCAGGACATAAGAGATTTGTCTAGAAATTTTCAATTGTTGCTCCAGCTTTAGCTTCTCAAGGGAAGATAACACAGTCTTCAATTTGTAACAGCATAAATAATCAATAGATTATAAATCATGAATTTATAATCAACATTTCCATAATTCAATGAAAACCTCTCCATCCTACCTACTCATCTCATGATGTGCCCTCTTCCACCCAGACTTGTACTTTGCACATACTGAGTGTGCCGACTCAGGTGTTTGTTCATGGTGTACACTTACGTATGTATTCTATCTTTATTCATAATCTAGTTGGCATCCCATTTCTGCCACAAAGCATCCCTAGCCAGGTAGGTCTTTTTAATTTGCTTGTGTCTTCAATTGTTTTCCAGCATGCTCATGAAGCCCTGATAGACATGAAATAGTTGTCCTTCTCTCAATTCCACTGCCTTTAAGTACCTCAGAAAGTTTTCACATAATCTAATGGCCTCTTGCTATAAAAATTGCACACGTAATCTTAATCATAGAACAAAATATGATATTTTTAGTATGAAAATCCCCTTAATTGTTTTTCTCCACAACACTCACAATCAATCACTACCTACCATGTGTACTTGTTTACTGTCTTTCCTCTTCCATAGAATGTAAAGTCCACAAGTGAGGAGACTTTGTCTGTTTTATTTATTGCTGATTCCCAAGCCTATTATGGTGCCTGACGTTACTCCCTAAATATTTGCTGAGTTATTGAGTGGGAGTCAATACATGTGCCAAGATATTAGACTAAGGAAGCTTGGTTTAAAGATGAGCAAAAAATGAATCACAAAGTACTTTGTTTTCTGGCTTCTGTCATTAATGATATTTATTCCAAGGATGATAAAATATTTAAATGATTTTAATTACATTGGCAAATTAGGAGCCTATGATCTCTCTTGATATGTAGGTTCTACAATACATTACTTCAAACATTTTTGAGCAATTCTTCAAAAAATGATTTTGCTGTTTTCGTCTTATACCCCACTGACTCTTCAGTGAGATTATATGATAAGAGAAAATAAATTAATTATTTAAATATTAATAATATTGCCATTCACATTTCATCATTTATTAAAAGCTTTTTTTGAAAAATGTAAGATCCTTTTGAGCGAATAGGTCTACTATTCTTATTTTGTTTTGACACTTGAACTTCTGATCCTATGTGAATTTGTGCAGCACTCCCTAGGGAAATCTGGCATAATTTCTATTTTTGTAATTGTCCTTAACTGTAGATTATTTAGGAGCCAACATGAAATATCCTCAAGTAATGTCATTTTATTTGCAGAATACTAATACTCTTTCCAATAATTCAATTTGTATAGCTTTTAGTATTAGAACATTAAAAAAACAAGAAGTTCAAAAACCTTAAGAAACATTATCTCAGTATAACTTTAGAATGTACATACACCCTGCCTGACTTCAAAAAGGGAATCTAGTAATCTTATGTCAAGCAACTTCCAAGTAACTTTATACATTAATTGAAATTCTAATTTCTTCCCTGGGATTATCTGGATCAATATAATTTATTAAACAAGAAGAGTAGTTCAATGTTAGTCATATAACCATTAAGCAGTTGTTTAAAACATCTGCTTATTGTGATCCTTCCTATCAGATTTTAATCTGTAGGTCATGAAGTTAGAGAGTAAGAATGACAGGTTTCTTAATTCATTTAAGAGGAAATGAGTGTCATACAACACACACACACACAAACATATATACACATTTAAGAGAGTGGGATACTCTTAGAAACAAAACTGTAAAGTGGTAATCTTAATAATCTTCATATTACAGAATCATTTAAAATTAAAACCAACAAACTGAAGATTGTGTTTTTGATTGTCACACTCCCCAACAAAATGGAGAAGTGCAGTCTTGATCCTGTATGTGAATTTGGATGTTGAAGTATGTATTCGTCGTGAGCCAGGCAGTAAGTACTTCATTTTCATTTTTGACTCAATAGGAAAAACTCAGGCAAGCACATTTACCTACTTTACCAATCACACCTAAGCAGCCTCTGTGACACAGGAATCATCAGTATTAGACTCCAAGGGAACCTCATGGGGTCAAATTTCAGGAGAAGGTAGCACACGATTAGAGAAAACAGACTACTATGGTGAAATTTTATATGCTCATTATCAGTGCTTATTCCCAATTTCTTAGTATTAAAATACAAACTACTCCAATGCCTGAAAGACAAACTGGAATAGTTGAAATATAAGTGAAATTTGAGAGAAACTATACAATTTAATTATATATAACGGTATACATGTATACTTTTGAGGAAGAATGAGAGAAAGTAAGAAAAAGGCAGGAAAGAAAAAGAAAGAGAAGAGAGAATGAGAGAGATAAGAAACAGTGGTTGAGAAAAAGAACATTTAAATTCAAGGGAAAATATCAGCATTTTGAAGACTACCAAGTGTGAGAAAAAGTTCTGGAGATTATAATATTCTTGGGAAAACAAGATAAAAATTGGAGTTAAAGGGGCCGGCCCGGTGGCGCAAGCGGTTAAGTGCGCGCGCTCCGCTGCGGCGGCCCGGGGTTCGCTGGTTCGGATCCCGGGCGCGCACCGATGCACTGCTTGGTAAGCCATGCTGTGGCGGCGTCCCATATAAATTGGAGGAAGATAGGCACAGATATTAGCCCAGGGCCGTCTTCCTCAGCAAAAAAAAGAGGAGGATTGGCAGATGTTAGCTCAGGGCTGATCTCCTCACAAAAAAAAAAAAAAAAAAAAAATTAAAAAAAAAAAAAATTGGAGTTAAAGATAGTAGTAAAAGATTTTGTATCACTACATACTAGAACTTGAGCTGCTTTGAGAAGTGTTTGTCATTTTTGTACATTAATGTGTCCTGATTTCCTGCAACAGAATCTGGCACATGGTAGCTTTTCAATAAATATTTCTCAAATGAATTTAATGGATGAATTCATATAATAAGTAAGAGTTTTTCATAGATACGTTTAAATTAATTGCCTACTTAATTACATAGATTCCAAGGAGAGAGAGATTATCTTGGGTTAGTGTGGTGATATTTGAAATGTGTTGGTAGATTTTAGGCTAGTAGATTTTGGATAGCTAGAAATGAAGTATTAGGTATAGTTCATTAATTTCTTGTTTTAACACATTTATTGAATGTCATATGCCCATCAATATGGTAGGTCCTATGGATAGAGAGATAAAAGGGACAATATCTGGTTCCACATAGCCTATATCCTAAGAAAAACAAGAAAAAAAAACAGTTAATACACACAAACAAATGTTTACAATATAGGAAAAATGATATGCTAGAGATACAAGTGTGCACAAGGCATAATTGTCTAGTAAGCACTGAAGAGATAAAGAGGAATGCCTAGAGGAAGTGGTAACCTGGTTGATCCTGAAAGGTGAATGTGGGACAATCATAAGGAAAAGAGAGAAATGCTTTCCAGACACCAGGAACTGCACCTACAAGTGCCTTGAGGTTTGAGAGAGTCTAGTGCTTCTGAGAAAGTAAAAGTCAGGAAGATCCTGGGGAGGAGTAGCAGGGCATTGCATGCTGAGCGACAGAGCTTAGATTTTATGCCGTTGGCCATGGGAGTCGTGGAAAGAGTTCGTGCTGGGGGTTATGTGACCATATTGTGTTGAGAAAGGTCACCAACAGAAGCAAGAATTGAATGAGACCTCTTGTAACATGAGAATAGGTTGAATGTAACTGAGGATATGAGGAAAGTATAGTTCTGTAATTCAGCTGAGAAATGGTGAGAGCTTGAACTAACACAAGAGGAAATGCTAAACTTAGTGTTTAACACTGAAGTGAGGAGGATAAACATCAAGAAGTAAATAAATAATCACGGCTGTAGTTTATCGAGTACTTTTCATGTGCTGTACTAGTATGAATGTTTTACAATTATTAACACTTTTAATTTATACTACAACCCTATATGAAATCTATCATTATAGTCATTCTCAGTTTACAGATAAGGAAGTTGAGATTAAGTGATTCACTGACTATCACAGCTAGTAAGTGGCCAAGACAGGAAATATATTATTTTTTATTTTTTAATGATATACTCAATAAAGCAATCTTGAACTTATGAATACAATAAATTTCTTAGGAATTAATTTCTAGATATAGAATTATTATTCAGAAAAAAATAACTTTTACCGTTTTCAAAGATATTACTAAATATTTCTCACTGAATATATTTAGAGATGGACGAGACTTGAACATCTTGAATGTCAATAACAAATGATCTCTACTCTTCTATGAAATCTTCCTTAATATTACTAGAAAGGACTAATTTCTCTGTTTTGGGGAGTTTCTTTTTTTAGGGAGGGTTCACCTACAACATGCTACTTATATCTCATAATAACACATTCTTCCCTCAGCATTATAAGAAAATTAGGTTGAACATGTCTGGTTCATCCTTTTTGTCTCTTTCAGGAGCTCACGTATTAAGGGCTGTATAAACATTCATTGAATTGATTTTAATAAGTGAGTGAAAGCTAATAAAAACAAAATGATGGTAGAAAAAAGATATACTTTGGGGAAAAGTAAATAGCGTAGTTGTGCCCTAATTGATCATATAAGGATGTTAAAAATGACTCAAATGTGTATTCTATAGGTATAATATTTTAAATTTTATATTTTAAATTTTCTTGATCTTGGAATAAGCTGGATCTATCACAAAATTCTTGTAAAAAGAACTAAAATGTCCTGGGTTATTCAAGAAGCAGCATTGATCTTTTGATCATAATGTGCTTAAAAGAGAAATAAATTAAGCCATAATTAGACACAAAGACGCCCTTTACAGAAAATGTATATGGCTATTAAGCATTTGCACTGTGACGTATTTGTTAAAAATTGCTTGTGATAAACATGTTCCACTTAAAGCTGACATTCTCCCTTGATCTTTGTGACTGTGGGTTTGATTACAACATGTCTTGATGAAGCTAATGAAAGGTTTAATAAAATCAACTCAGTTTAAAAGTGTAATCCAGAGAAATGATGTTTGTTTTCTATTCTTAGAGCAGGTTGACCAATCTCTACTTTTTTCAGCGTGGGATGAGATCAGTATAGACCATTCAAAAAGCTTCACAGTGAAGCTTTTTGCTTTATGCTAATAAGTATCTTATAATTAAAAAGAGGAACTTTTATCATTCCACAAATATTTAATTGTCACACTAAAATCAAAGTCAGCTTTGTTCAGTTCCCCAAAGGAAACCTCAAGTTACTGAGTCAAAGCTTCACTTGAGACAGCAAATTGCTGTTGCTGCTTGGTTCAATTACACCACTGTAACAAATGTATATGAACAAAACTGACTATGCAGGTATCCAGAAAACTTATAGGCTACAGCAAGCATCACTTTCTGTTTTATATATTTTTGTACACTACTTCTAATTAAAGTAATATGAGTAGAAGGCTAAAGGAAAAAGTATTATACTCTTTTTATATTGCTTAGATACAAATTTAGATTGTCTGTTCAATCTATAAGGTTATGTGAGCCCACCTGCTCCTTCCCTTACGTATACATTGCCATTTACTCTTGTCCAGGCCCACTTATACATCAGAGCTAGAATTTGTTACTGAGATTTCCCTAATGTTGTTTTTTTCTGTTTTCTAACTTATTGAGTATAAAAAGTACCAATCTATAATGGATATGGTCATATGTCCATTACGTTCCATTCACTGTAGTTATTCTGTGACAAGCTAGCTTTGAGTTACACACTCACCTCTGTGAGTTGAGTCAGCAAAATTCTGCATAGCAAAAGGTTATTCTATAGAGAAATATTCAAGTACTATTGTTGAAGAAAGGGGAAATAAATATTATGTCAAAACAATAAATGCCAACCCCATACTTTGAGAAATGTTGTAATATTTATTTTGCAGTCTTATATATTTTGTTCTGTTTTGAATTCCTTACATTAAAATGAAATATAATTAGGGGCCGGCCCGGTGGCATAGTGGTTAAGTGCACAAGCTCCGCTTTGGTGGCCTGGGGTTTGTAGATTCAGATTCCGGGAGTGGACCGACACACCACTTGCCAAGCCATGCTGTGGCTGCGTCCCATACAAAGTAGAGGAAGATGGCTACGGATGTCAGCGCAGGGCCAATCTTCCTCAGCAAAAAAATAAATAAATAAATAAAAGGAGGATTGGCAACAGATATTAGCTCAGGGCTAATCTTCCTCACACACACTCAAAAAAAAGAAATATAATTAGTATATTTAAATAAACAGAGGTTAAATTAAGTTTATCAAATAGAAACTATATATAAAATACATCTATATATTCTTGGAGCTGTCCATTTTTTATTAATTCACATACTTACGATTGAATTGATTATGCATTACATCATAAAGTTATCCATAAAATCCATTTACGATATCTTATGATAGAGCACTTTTGACCCTTTGAGTAAAAACAACAAAAAAAGATATAGTTTGGAATATAACTAGCACTTGATCTTTCAACTGTATTTTACTATCTTCAGTTACATATTTTCTTCCTCACACCAAAAAACACAACTTTTTGATCAAAACACACACTTTTGAAGATTAATTAAAGTTATAAGAAGTTTACTATCTTTCTTAAAACAATATTAAACATATTACTAAGACTTTATATAACATAAGCTCATTTGTTACAAACAACTTTCTCTTTTCTTTCTCTTTTAGTGCTTATAATTACTCTGAGGGCACTCAAATGGCATTTCTAAATGCAGTGTTTGAAAAGCCATATCTAGGATGCTTACAGATGTGGTTGGAGAAATAAGCTAAATACAGCATAAGCCTCTATCTGACTCAACAGCTCAAATTGTTCACAAAGAATTTTGAAACATCAAGTTGTGTTTTTTTTCCAACTAATTTCAATTATAAAATAGTACAACAGTAAAACACTGGAAGGCTATACCACAAGCTCTACTTATACAAAGTAATTCAAAGTCTACTTTGAGAATTTCATGATTTATTGCAACTTTGAACCATTTCATTGAAAATACCTTATCAACCTTCTAGCTAATAAGTAAATAACACTATTTTTAAAAGACATTGCTTTAATATTTTCCTCCAAATTAGTAAATTTAAAAAATACATTATACATGTAAAATTATTATATTATAAGGAATAAATACTATTTTTTGGAGCAATCAAATCATACAGCGTTTTTCTTTGACTCAGAGAAGACATTACGGGATCAAAAAGAATTAATGTATGTTGGTGCTACCCTCTCTCTATGGCCCAGACCACTTGGCCTTCCTTAAAGACTGAGATCCGTCTCAGGAAGTAGTCAAACGCTTGTAAACACAGGAAAGCTATACTAGTCATTTTGGAGTTGGGACTGAGTATTTTCAACAGGAAAAATACATGTTTCTTCCTGTGTGATGAAATTGGGCAGACTTTGAGGAAGAATACATACATTTATGAATGTTTTTTGTTCCTTAGTAAACATAAAGAAAACGGATACAGCATTCACCATCTCCCCACGCCTCATTAGATCAGTTTCCTCTCTTCCCTCTTGATTTCAATGAATTCTGGGCAAAATAGCCTGTCCACTAATATCTGGTTAAGGCTTGATGTGCCAGAGTTAGAGTACTGAGCCCTTCCCCTGTGAAGAGGCACGGAATTAGTATCTCGTCAAGATGGATTCTTGGAGCTGGGTAGTGGGAGGAAGATTTCAGGCACTGAGGAGGTGGAAAATTAGAGCAAAAGAGCTGCCCCCGAGGCACTCTCCCAAGTCTGATACAGAATAGCGTCCTTCCCACCAGCCTCCTGCGGAGATACATAATAAAATACAGAATAACAGATGGAATTAAAAATAGTAATATTTCTCTTTTTTTGAATGCTTAGGAAAGAAATTTGAGATAAATATGGTATGATTACCAAGATTCAGTATTAACAGGGAACTCTCAACATTAGGATATTCTACAATTGTAATAAGCTTCTATTTTGGATGCAAAATAGTAGTTTACATGACCTACTAAGCTGTTAAAAATGTAGTTCTATTATTTCAGTACCATAAAAAATAAAAATTGCCTACCCCAACATCCTTTATCATTTTCAGTGTACCTAAAAGCTGGATGACATCACTTGTGAGTAAACGAGCAATGTGGGGATTCGGAAAGCTCTCTGTAAAAGGAAAAGGACATATTCTTCTTCCCCTCACTCCAGAGCTGGAATTGGATGTGATATTGGATGAGTAGCAGCCATCTTGGACCACATGGGATAGGGCCACGCCTCAATTGACAGGACAGAGAATCGAAAGCCTGTGTCTCTAATGGCTTTGAGGCTGACTTACAAATTGTATACAGCCATATTTCCAGACATATTTAATGGGAAGTCTAAATAAGCCTTTATCTTGTTGAAGTCAATTATTTGGGTTTTCTCTTATATGTAGCCAAACTTAATCTTAATTAATTACCTTATCTAGAAATAGAGAATTACTATTTGTTTTTTAAGTATGGCTCTGTAGTGGTTCTGAGTGAATCTGAGTTAAGGAAATGTTAATAATATATCTTTATTATCTTTCCAATTATATGTCTGTGAGTGTCTCTAAAACCTGAGAATGTTGTAAAAATGTTATTTTAATTTTGTTTCATTTTAAGTAACAATTATTTCCATTGCAAACTCATTTATACTAGAAAGTAGCTCTGTAAATAAAAAAGTAACTTAGCCATAAATTTCAAGACATGGGGTAAGCCAACTGTCACCAAATCCTAATTAGCAAAAATTGAATATCATTAAGATTTTCTGAAATAATTATTTCCCTGCCCTTTTTCTAAAGTAATTTACTATGGGATATAGAGTATGCAATTATTTTCCTATATCATTGAAAGTGGTGATGGTGTGAGAATTATTACTCACATATCTTGGTGTGATCACAAAATCTGCTATTCACAACATCTTTACATGAAGATCACCACTGCTGAGATTCTAACAGCTAAGTAGGAGAAACTGAATTTGAATCAATGAGTTTCCGCTGGAATTCTTTTGAGAAATTGCATATGTCTCACTCATGGTAATTATATCCTTTTATTTCTAAAAGTATTTAAAACATTTAACAAGGAGTTATGCCACTGTAGGGAGAAAGAGATTGGTGTGTTGGGTAGTATGCTTCAAGAAACATGGAAACATAAACATGGTCTTTCTTTAGCATTCTTCTCACTGCCTGGACCCTTTAGGACATTGAAAGCTTTTTTTTTAACCTTGTTGTCTTATTTTCTTCATTGAAAAAGGCAAACAAGCTTCTACTCATTCCTTTTTTAGAAACAGCAATAGCATGCAAAGTATGTAGTTGATTCTAGAAAATATATAAATATTAAAATCATCTAAAATAATTGTCTGAAATAATTGAGAAAATCATTTCTATTTTTCAATACTTAACTATACAAACTCTAGATTAATACAGTCACAGTTATATACCAAATTTCTATAAAGAGTTAATGATAAAAAAGTAATTTTGATCCTTATATGTGATATTCTATATAAACAGCAAATATAGAAGGCAATTCTGGTGTCAAGAAGATAAATTAACATTATAGCATGATATTTAATATATTTGTTATAATAATTTGTGTAGAAATAATATGTAACTGAGGAGATAAAGCTGTTCTCTTAGTTTTCAAGTTTGCACAGAGGAAGAAAAATGGAAAGAAATAGCAAAGTCAGAACATAATTTCTATTTGTATAATGTACAGCAAACTTCTGCAAATACGTGAGATATACTTTGTGCAAAAAAGGACTGCTCGTAGGAAGAAGGTTTTTGAATTTTTCCACTATTATTATCAAATTTGTGGATGGTAAATATTATTTTCTAATAAATATGAATAAACTAGTAATAAATATAGAGATTTATCCATTAATCACAATAGGACCAATAGGTTATTCCTTATACAGTTGTGACCACAGAAGCAGAAAAATTATGAGTAAACAAATAATTAACATAATTATTCTTTCATCTATAATTCAAAAATAATATATTTTCATTGAATCTTAATTATCATGGAACTCAGAGGTTTATTTCTCTAATTTTTAAACAATTTTAGCAGTTCTTCAGAAGGAAGGATTGAAGATTTCATAATTATATTGGTTTCTTTCATATGAGTGTTATTTCAATTTTTTTCACTAAATAAAGTGTGAGACCTATAAGTATGATATAATTTTAAAAACTGTGATACAATGCTACTGAATTGAAAATTGGTAGCTGTTTTTGATGGATTGTTTCCAGGTGTGATATTGTGATTTGTAATAAGAACTATATATTTGGTCTTGGTCCCTGTTTCTGGCACAGAGCTGCTAAAACCCTGGGAATTTCCTAAGTGATAAGAGTAGTAAAGATGTCTTTCGTTATGTTAATGATTGTACTTTTGGACCCCACCTAAGGATGGGGGCTAGTTGTCAGCGGAACTAACCTTGTGATTGGAGAGTTGAAACTTTCAATCCCTCCCCACCATGCCCCGCACCTCTGGGGAAGAGAGAGGGGCTGCAGGTTGAGTCAATCGTCAATGGCCAATGATTTCATCAATCATGACTGTATAATGAAGTCTCCATAAAAACCCAGAAGGATAGCATTCAAAGAGCTTCTGAGTTGATGAACACGTGGAGATTCTGGGAGTATGGAAGCTCCGCACCCTTTCCCCATACCTTGGCCTATTCATGTCTTCCATCTCGCCGATTCTGAGTTATATTCTTTTATAATCAGCCAGTAATCTAGTGATTAAATGGGGTTTCCTGTGTCCTGTGAGCAGCTCTAGCAAATTAATTGAACCCAAGGAGGGGGTCGTGGGAACCTCTGATTTGTAACCAGTTGGTCAGAAGTACAGGTAACAACCTGGGCTTGCAGCTGGCATCTGAAGTGTATGTGTGTGTGTGCGTGCCTGTGTGTGACAGAGGCAGGGCGTTGGAGAGTCAGTCTTGTAGGACTGAACCCTTAACCTATGGAATCTGACATTCTCTCTTGGTAGACAGTGTCAGAATTGAGTCCAATTGTAGGACACCCAGCAGGTATCTGGATAATTGCTTGGTGGTATGGTGAAACCGCCCCCTTTCCCACCACCACTTTGGAATTGATACCAGAACCCCTTTACCAGGTTTTAGCTTTTATGAATGAAGCTAACATGGACATTCTTGTATTAGCCTTTGTGATCACCAGCATTCACTTCTTTTGGGTGTAAGCCCAGATTATTTTAAAATATACGACTTAGAAGATGCTATTTTTTTTTTTAATTCTCCTACTTCTGTATATACACCTATGTTTAATACTTTAGGAGAGAGGTGTTACTTAAAGGTGAATAGGAAAATACAAAATTTGAGTCTTCTAATAATAGAGAAAAACACTTGAAACTTTAGGCTAAGATGATTGTAAAACCATGCTTTAAATTTTAACCACCCGTCTTAACATATAGGAATAGAAAATTATGTAATTATCATGGGTAGAAACCTACAACAGCAGGCAGAAGCTAGAGTTGGGAGCCTACAGGACAGAAAGAGGCAGGCCTTTGACTTGTGCAGAATAATGGAGACCAAAGATTTACATGCATGGGAGGGGCCTGAGATAGACTCACTTCATAAAACTAGGAACTGAGATGGAGCTGTGTCACCCGTGAAATGAGGCTGAGCAAAGCATTTACTAACAACTCTAAAGAGATACTGTTGCTCTAATGCTGCATATCCGTGATGGTTGAAAGGATAGAGAAAGCTGCCCTTTCAGGATCTGGCTTAAGGCTCAGTGAATCCAAATTTACTCTGGGGCAAGGGTCCTGAACCACACCTTAAGAACACTTTCTGGATGGGCATTTTAGGAATCTAGGTAGAGTTGCCACAAGACCACTAGGAAAGAAGGAGGATGAACAAAGAGAGGAAAAAATACAAAAACCTCTTATCAAGGTGAGCCTAAAAACTAATAAGTCAAAGAGCACGGGGAAAATTATTACGAAGAAAGATTTTTTTACATGAATTATCAGGAGATAAATACACTCCTGGGAAAACTAGAACAATCGCAAAATGATACTATATTAAATATATATGTATACATATTTTTAAAACACTCAATATATAAAGAAAAATACTATCTTTAAAAAAATAAGAACTTATGGAAAAAATGTACATCTATATCACGAACATATATACCTGAAAACTAATTAATTACAGATTGTATGTGTGTGTATTTTTTTCATAATGATTTATAAAACTTAATGACTTAATATGTGGTGTATTTTCTACACTGAACAGAATAAGTAAAAAAATTAGTGACTTAAAAGTTAATATTGAATATTTAATGAAAAAAGCAACACAGAGATAAACATATGAAGAATGTGAAAATTAAGTTTTGAGACAACAAAGTTAAATTAAGAGGCTCTAAGTAATCCTAAAATACACTTCTAAAAATAAGAATAAAAGAAAAAAGTGATAATCAAATATATAATCACTGAGAAATTTCTAGTATTAAGACAATGCAGTATTCATGATGAAAGCTCACGGAGTGCCAAGCAGCATAAAAATAACTCCACTCTTAGTCAGCAGAACAATGCAGGGGGGAAACAAGACAAAGAAAACGAATTTGATATTTGATTTACTGCTTACCGACCTGAAGAAACACAGAGGGGGGAGGGAGGCTGACTTTCTGTTTAAACCTAAATTGAAGAGTGGATTTGTTGTGATGAAAATTCCAGCACAATGTTATTCTGTCTAGAACAATGGTAAATTGACAGTACCAATGAGGCAACCACGGTGGACAGCAGTTACCTAAGAAATGACATAAACTGTGGTTGTCCAATGGCTTTATGGAAAAGGACACAGAACAAAGAGCAAGAGACACGATGGTGACTTTAGGAGCATTTGGAAGATAGCACCTTGGCCTGGCACTGCTGGGCACTGGCACTGAGGTCATGGAGGCTTTGGAGGACTCTCAGGGAGAATTGCAGCCATTGTCACTGGAAGGTCCACAGTAAAAGCAAAAGAAAATGGTTCTTGTCACATTGCATCTGAGAGGATTAATTTATTAGCATCATAAGATTCTATCTAAAAACTATCAGGACTAACTGTGGGGTGATTGGCTATCTGTCAATACCAGGTGGTGGGTGGGGTAAAAGCTAAAAACGTGTACCTTAATTGTATCCTCAACTACTTCCTTCAATCTTCTCTTCTTTCCCAAGGTGTGTGTTCCAACTAAGTGTGCCTAAAACATTTTGGGTAAGATTTGGAGAAACCAGATGAAATATATTTTTCTTTTTCTTAGTTGGTAGAGGAACAGAGAATATTGTTAACTTAATACTGTAACTTCCACGTAAAATGCTTCTTTCCTGTTACAATGTATTATAGATATTTTTCTAAAAATAAATCTCAACAAATGTATTATATTCTAATATAATATTATGCCATAATTTATTTTACCCGTAACTTGTTTTTGGACATTAGATTTGTTTAATTTTATTATTATTAAGAATGTTGGGTAAACAGCTTCAAAATTAAATCTCATCACATAATTGTGATGATTTAATAATAAATTCATAGAGGAATGATGAATAATAATTTATGAATAATTAAGTAGAAGCTAAGAAGAAAATAGCAAATGAAATTAGAACCTATTGTTAAAAAACCTGATCATGATAATAAGTTATCTCAAGCTGAATAAAGAAATGACACCAAACAATTGAAAACTATGTACCTGGACATAGTTTAACATAAATATCAGTGCATATAAACAACTAAAAAATTAAGAAATATCAATATAAGTATATCATTTAGAATATAGAAATATATACCGGGTGTAAAAATCTAATAAATGAAAAGAATCTGCCTCTGAGAAGTGAGAATCAGGAATGAAAAGGATTGGAACTAAGAAGCACTATTTCTCTTACAGACCGTTCAACCATTTGACTTTTTAACTTAATCTCTCTTCAATTAGATAAATATTAAAGTTAAATAAAAAGTAGAACAGTGTATCAGGAAGCCATATATTCTAGAGTGTCCTGCTCTCCTAGAACACATAGAAAATATTTTAGAAATTTAAATGAGGTATAGTCTTGACATACCAGAGAGCCATGGAACTAATGTCAGTATATTCGTCTTCTGTGGTCTGTTGGATTCTTCAATAAGATTGCAAAATTATATTCAACTTTTAATGCTTGGTTTCTGCTATTGAGTTTACTGAAAATAAGTTAAAACTTCACTTTGTAAATGTGATTATGAGAAATGTAATTCTTTTATTATATTTTAAACAATAAAAGTTTTACATTGGCATATCAAGTTCTTCCTATTCAATAGCATTTGTATCTATTTATATCTCTGTCTCTGTTTCTGCCTCTCTCTCTCCTACACACACACACACACAAATACACATACACATGCACACACACACACTAACCACCATGTATCTATTGGTTTGATTATTTATATATTATGGTACAGTGAAACACCTAGAGTACTCTACTATTAAAGTAAATATTGTTGTTCTTAGAGAATCTACCAGATGATAAAATAGACCAATATTGGTATTATTTCAATTGATTTAAGATCATATAAAAAGTTGTAAATGTCCTTTGTTTTTAAAATACACTGAAATATTTATGTGTGCGTCTATTAGAAACTATGACTAAAAAGATCTTGAAATATTAAAAAGCCGACTGTTGCCTTGTAGCCGCCTGCCTTACAAAACACAAATATGCAAGATTCTGTTTCCTAATGCTTCTTGTCCCCAAGTGCTACTTTTATATTTCAAAGGAACCAATAAGGTTTTCCTTTGATGCTATAATATCTATTATTCAATGTAGATACCTAAATATGTTTTAAAATTCATTTTTTCAAAATTTACATTTTGAGCTTTTTATGCTCATATTATTAATCCAATCTCTATCTCAAGTAAGAAAACAACAAAAAACCAATCTTCTATAGTGCAAAATACCTTAGGAAAGTTCTTGATTACCTTTCTGCTATTCCATTGAATTTTCATTTAAGGGATACAGCAATAGAAGTCGATGATTTATTTAAACATTTAAATACTTTAGTTAAGTTGCATTCTAATACATGGCAATCACCCAAAGGAACTACCCAAAGAAGCAAAGAAAAAAAAATCCTGTCAGTAGCAGATGATAGAAAAGCATCCTTTTCAAGAGAGGTAAAAAATTATTCACACGGTGAAGTATTTATCACTGTCATCAAAACATCTTCAGGGAAGCTTTTCAAATATGTTTTTGATACATATTTTTGAATGAAAAGAAAAAATGATCTATGTGGATTTGAAGTCTCTACTACACTTACTTTATTAGTAGCCACTTTAATGAGGGAAAGATTTTCATAATTATTTATAATTTATTGTTAATGAATGTGACATGAGAGGTCTCTATGTTCCCAATCCAGTGACTTTGTTCCATTTTCCTCCTATCTTACCACTTTACAGTATTTGATCCTTCTGACCACAAATTTGCTGGAAATTATCTCCTCTGCTTATTTCCAGAGACTACTTTCTTCTATTTTTTTCTATCTCTCCGACAATTATTTATATAGGTATTCTTAAAATTTTTAATTTTTTACATATAAAATTTCTACATATATACAAAATTATATCATAAGTTATTTCTTATACAATACTAGTTCCATCAAATATTATCTACGTTAATGTAAAAAATTAAGAGTTGAACAGCAAAATAAACTTATAGAAAACATGTTTGTCAACTTACATGAGATTCTCTATCGCAGGGCTTCTCAGAGACTTTGACATTTTTAATCATCACAAAATGCACTTCTAAATGAAATAATAAACTGAGAGAAGTTCAGTACATCTTAAATAATAAGTTAATATAGTTACTTCATACAGTCATCTTATAAATGTATAAATTTATAAATTCTAGTAGAAAATGGTCAAAAATTTACAAATTTCCCAAATCAAATAAGATATTTTAAACTATTTCATTGCTCTAGTTATCAATGTAACTATTAAACTGATGCTGTTAGATGTCATATTTTGCCTATTAGATGAGGAAAAAGAAATAAAACAAAATCCATGGCATTCATATTTGTAGAGGACAAGAATATTTAGATATAACTTCCATGTGCTTCAGAGAGTCTAAATTGGTACCTCTCTTCAGATGAGTAATTTTCAAGATGTATTAAATCTTAAAATGTGCATTCTAATTGTACAAATTACTCTTCTATCAATTTATTATTATTAAATTATCACAATTTTATGATAAAATTTAATTTTGAGGCTATTTATCCAGAATTCTTAATAATAATAAAAGTTAAACAAATCTAATGTCCAAAAACAAGTAATTGGTTAAATAAAATATGGCATCATATTACAGTGGAATACAATATATTAGTTATAACATTTTGTAGAAGAAATATTTTTGATATATTGCAACATAAGAGAAGTATTTTAAAAAGCAAAACATCCAGTATTGTCTTAATTTAACAATATTTATATGTACTTGAATGTGCAGAGACCAAAATGCCTGCATACATGAAATCATTGACAGTGATTTTCTGTAGGAGTAGGATTAACAAGTGATTTGTACTTTCTTCTTAATGCTTATCTGTACATTTCAAATTCTGTATAATGAACATGAATTATTTGTAAATCTGCTAAAATTTATCCATGGATATTAAACATTGTTTCAAGTCATGGTTTCCTTCTCATATTCTTTCTAAAGTGAAATTTAAGAAGCATTTGAGTACCTTATATGTACCAGGCACTATAGTAATTACTGATGGCAAAACAGTAAATAAGGTATAGTTCTTATATGCGTGTACTGTAAATATATTGTGGTAGGTGCTAAGAGAAAACTAACCACAGGTGCTATTGGAACACTGATGAACAGGCCTTGGTCTAACCCAGAAGCTCAGGAAAATATTTCTGGAGGAACCATATCTGAGTTAATATGTAAAGGTTCAATCATAGTTCACAGGGATACAATACAGATAAATCATTCCAGGCTGAAGAAAAAACACAAGAACAGACGAGAAGGCATGCAACAGAGGGCATTGCGTCTCAATGCCTTTTCACCTATTCTGCCCATTTTCTCCTTCCTTTTTCACCTATTCTGCCCATTTTCTCCTTCCTGATTCATGAATTGGTGTCCTCTGATTTCCCATGACTATCAATGTATACCTTCACGAATTCTTGCTCAAGTACTACAAATGACACCCTAAATGGTCTCCGCAGCTATAGTCTCTTCAATACTATTTTATTTTCCAGATTGATGCTCCATTTTATCTATAGTTCCAAGTTTTTTACTTACTGTTTTTAAATTACTCTTCAATTATTATTATTATTATGCTTCTTTTTTTTCTATCATCACCATAATGTACTGCCTTTACGTTTCTTTACTAGTTTTTACTATTATCGTTAGGGACATCTGTGTTTTCTTGTACCATACTGAAAATGCAAAATACATCAGTAATATTTTTTTCTGGCTCACCTACTCCAGTCATGTTCATAATCATGTCCGTATTCATGCTATTCCTTAAAATGAGGCTTAAGGATGACTTTTCACACTCCTGTTAGAGGATCATTTTTCGTAAAGTACCTATTGCTGTTTAAGATTTATAAGAGCAAAGAATGTATTCTTTGTTCACCTTTGCTTCCTAAATGCATTGCCTAGCACATATAGATGCTCAACAAATAATTGTTGCATGAATGAAATATTTTATTTTATTTTTCTATCTTATCATCCTTGAACGAAGAAAGGTATTTCCAGCCCTTGTTGGTTTTATCAAGAGACAGCACTTGTGGGTTGATCTTGGTACCACTTTTTGGCTGGGCAACTTGGTCTCAGTACTACAATGTAGAGTAATTTAGGTGGAAAATTTCTAACTAATTTTCCATGTTTCACAGGCTTTGCCTAATGCTGAGCTTGATCTATTTTTTTTAACACAAAATCGAGTTTCCTAACAATTTGAAGAGATAGCACATATAAGAAAACAAAAACCCTCTATACTCTACCCCTCTGACAATATGGCCACTTTCCCTTCTTGTCCATTAGTTTTTGTGATTTGTAGGCTCACAATATAGGAAGAGAAATACTGCTGGGAGTAAGAATGGAAGTAGCATAAAGGAATTTCATTTGTTTTTTTAAAAATTTAAAAAATAAACAGATTGTAAACTAAAAGAATGGATAGGCAATATTTTATTTGTTTAAAAAAAACAATTTACAGATAAGAGAAGAGGAAGTGTATAGCTGGGGAAGGGATCAGTAATCATTCTAAACAGCTTCAGAAGGGCAAGTTTGATTAGTTTTTATCAGCATAGCACACTTTAATCATGAGTTTTTCATTCCAGTCCTATCAGACTAGAATTTAGCTCAAATTACTCTTAGATTCTATCAGAATATTAATTCCATCACTCATTTGTTCACTGAACAAATATTTATACCGTGCATGCAAGCCACTGAATAAAATGCAGTATTACAATGGCAAAAAAGACAGAAGAGTTTCCTGCCTTCAGGGAGATGATGGTGACACAGACAATGAATGGATAAACCAACGATGAGCAGTGCAAGTCCTCAGTCTGATAAAGAGACCACAGAGGAGTGAAGTCAACAATTTTAGAGATACAAGATAGAGTGGAGGATCTACTATGGATGTACCTTCACAGGTACAGCTGCTACTCAATTCTATCGAGTTAGTCTTTGAGGAGTGATAGACCAGTGGTGTGAGATTTTCTGGGGTTGTCAGATATTAAGATTATTATGTGATATTTCCTAATGTTAAAATACGGTCAGTAAATGTGATTTTTAAAAGAATAAATGCAGTGCTAGCTAACATTGATTATAGCCTAAGAAAACTCATCTTATGGCCATGTTTGTCATAAAGGTCTGCAACATTTTTAAAAACATAAGCATGTAACACCATAGCAAATCAAGATACAAGTCTTTGAATAGAGAAACAGAATGCAGTACCAAGTATGCCTGATTAAAACAGAGTGGTTATAGACTGCTTCTTAAGAAGCTGACTGTTATTCTAAGACTCAAAATACAAAAAAAAAAAAAAAAAAAAAAAAAGCCAAACGTGTAAAGGAATAGGAGATCAGTACTTGAGGCAGAGAAGGAAGCATTATGAAGGGCTGGGGGATGAGAAAGAGCCTATGAACCAGTGGATGGAGGTGAGAGCTTCATGAGATGAGGCGCAAGGATGGAATGGGGACCAGATTTTAAAGGACGTTGTTGGCCTTATTTGAAACTGGGATTTATCCTAAGTATAGTGGGAAGTCATTGAAAGGCTATAAACTGGGAAATGGCTCAAATTGACATTTGTTTTAATTATCTGTGTTATTGCATGCTTTTACCTTTATCTGTTCATTATAAATATTTTAAAGGGGTGGTGGGAAAGGCTACATGAAGAATTTATAGCCAGATATATTTTATTTATTTATTTTTGTGAGGAAGATCAGCCCTGAGCTAACATCCCTGCCAATCCTCCTCTTTTTGCTGAGGAAGACTGGCCTTGGGCTAACATCTGTGCCCATCTTCCTCCACTTTATATGGGACGCCGCCACAGCATGGCTTGACCTGCGGTGCGTCGGTGCGTGCCTGGGATCCGAACCTGGGCTGCCAGCAGCAATGCGTGCACACTTAACCATGACACCATGGGGCCGGCCCCCTTAGCCAAATACATTTTAAATTGAAGGCTCTGAAAAGTTAAAATGAGAATTTATTTTTCAGAAATAAAGGAAATTGTGTAGAATTAAGAGTTGTGACATTTCTCCTTATGTTACTCAAAGCATGGCTTCTCCTCTATTTCTCTGTCCTCATAATATAGAGAAATTCTCCTCTCTCCAAGTAATGCATTGTCTTGATTTTTTTTCCACTTTGTTTAAACCAATCGGAAACTCTAAGGAGGATGGACTTCCATTACACCTGGGTGGAAAGAAATTATGTGAACATTTGGAGCCATTTCCTGTGGTGTTATAACATTGCCCGGGTGCATGATGAAGAAAATGCAGCATTTTTTATGTTTAGCGAGAAATAAGAATGTGCCTTATGAAAAATGCTGTGTCTGCTTTCAAGTGGACATATTTTCTTTACATTTCTAAAGATGTGATAGAGTTAAACTAGAATTTTCTAAAACTTGCTTAGATAAGTTCTTTTGCAAGTATTAATAGCATATATCAGAGCGAGAGGCAGGATCAAATGAAAATTTATAGACAAAAAATGCCATCGATACTTATAGAAAGAGATGTGTAAGCCCATTATGCTAAAGGTTACTTATATTCTGCCTTTGACTCAGAATCTACTCTGTTTCCATTACTTCACCTATTTAGATGAAATGTTCCAGATATTAAGAAAATGCCTCTTTATTTTAAATGCCAGTATCTGTATTAGCATATTTCCACTCTACTTCTCAGTGAAATCTACACAGACAATTATCTAATTTGATTTTTGGATACTTCCTGTTTCCCATTAGCTTATACTTATTACTAGTTTCCTTACTTTAGATCATGCCTCCTAATTTAGCATTCTTTTTAAGTTTTATGTGTATTTTATGTGAGTCAGTTTTGTAGTCCTCTTGATCATATTCAAAGCTTTAAATATGTCACCAAAAACACAAGATGGCTTTATTTGTGAAAACTTTCAATGATGCCTATTCAGAAATATTTACACATCACAGTGAAAGAAATGTCTTGATGGAAGTGACAAATTGCATTTTTTTGCAACACTTTCTAAGTGAAAGCACATCTGTAAAGTGTTATATTACTGTCAAGAGAGTTTAATATTTTTAACAATTCTCAAAAAGTTCTTGAAGATAAAATAAGCTTTATAATATGATAATTTGAACATCATTGATGCTCTGGAAACAAATTTGGTGTTATCTCCCAATTACATATTTGTTTAAAACATGAGGGAAAAAATTAAATAGAAGTATTTATTTTATCATACGATAAATATTTCAATTGAGGTGATGGTATCTTGGAAGAAAATTTTTAGATGAGCCTACCACAAACCACCTTCTCATTCTCCAATTTGGTATGCTCTCTCAATTTTAGTTAGGTTCAGAAATTGCAAAGATATTAGCTTTCCACTTGAACTGCTCTGAGCCAAAGCATAGTGTCTATTGTGATGTTTCCTTTAGACTTTATGGGAAGCTCCTTAGGGAGTCCTCCCTGGGGAGTGGCTTGGAAGGACCCTCACCCAGCTTCAGCCAGAGCAGTCTTTGGGCTTCCATGTTTTTGAAAACAAGTTTCCCACAGAAGATTCAAAATCAAAAACACTGCTCTAGAAGGTTTTTTGTCAGTACACGAAATTTGGATACCAAATAGTCGTATATGATTAGAGATCACAAATTCTGTTTCATCCCCTCTTCTTTTGTTTAAGAGAATAGTATCCTTTATAGTCAACCTCTTTCAGTTAGGAATTTTATAATTATCAAAAATGTAAAAACCTGACTTTCATACACATATTAAATGAACAGATGTGAAAGATTTATGAAACTCACTTTCTAATGAGGGAAATAATAAGGAGTTAAAATCAATTCCAGTGAGAATTTGACCTTTGAAGGTTTATTTTCTCTACTGGACAAAATTCATTTGCGTTGCTACAGGTGAAAACATTTACACTACAATCAGTTTCCTATAAATCAATTTCTGTTCCTACAGAGTTGTAAAATGGACTAGTCAATCAGAGTCAATAAAAGATATTAGAAAATGCTCGGGTCATGCACTGGACAATCCCCAGATGCCACTTAAAGGATGTGGTAATCTCTTTTGCCCATTTACGATTCTTTGACATATTTTCCTTACAGTAAGTCCCCTCAAGTCACGTAAAATAAATACCTAAACATATATTAGACTAATACCTTAATTTTTGTATAATATATTGCAAGTTATAAGTATATAATTCACAAAGTTGGTTGCCTTTACATTCACTTATCCTTTTTTTTTTTTTTTTTGTGAGGAAGATCAGCCCTGAGCTAACATCCGTGCCAATCCTCCTCTTTTTGTTGAGGAAGACTAGCCCTGAGCTAACATCCATGCCCATCTTCCTCTACTTTATGTGGGACGCCACCACAGCATGGCCTGACAAGCAGTGCGTCGGTGTGTGCCCGGGATCCGAACCCGGGCTGCCAGCAGCAGAGCACAAGCACTTAACCGCTACACAATGGGGCCAGCCCCTTATCCTTTTTTTTTTTTAATATCGAGAAGCTAAAAAATATTATCTTCTGATTGCTTTTAGTGTTTTGGTTTATTTTTCTAACACATTTATATTATGTCATTTTAGTTTATCTTAAAAAGGAATTTAACAAAATCACTTCTTTGTAGTCTTAGTATTTCTATAATTTATTATTCCACTCCTGCTCCTGTAGTGAACAGTCCAGCAGAAAGGACGCAAACAAGAGACAGAGAAGAGCCTGAGAGGCAAGAGAGAGAAGAAAGAGGAGAGGACTGTAAAACCACTCTTATAGAATATTCAGTGTTAAAATTTGGTGCTTTTTAATTTAAAAAATTAATGGAACCAAAAGGAATAATTACTTAAACAGAATACAATAAGAATAACAATACAGATATTTGCAAAATGAAGAATTTCATGGATTAAGACAATTTAAAAATAAGAAAGGCAAATTCAGAGGCTCATCGATCAAAACCTCTAGGAGCAGACTATGGAATTATTTACGCTAGGCCATCCTCTGATATATTTTTTCATCCAACGGAATAATGATTAATCACAGCAGTATTGTAAAAATAAAATAGTGAAACTGAGAGCTTTAACTGTTTAGGTGGTGGATGGAAATAAAAGGAGAAAACAAAATATTAGACACAATTTTCCAAGAAATAACCTGAATCTTTTGAATAAAATGTTTGCTCAAGTGAAATGAATTAGCTCATCCTGCTATGTAATATGAGATCCCAAGGCCCTAAAATTCTCTCCAACATTCATGTGGGAATTGAGAATAGTTTGCTTGCTATAGAATCAGGCTCTTCCTGTTTTTATAACAATGTGAATTATTTTAATAGGATTACACAAAGAATTAGTGAATTTATACTATAAGAGAATTTCTTCAAACAAGATTATTCACACTCCTGTAATTTATATTTATGTACACTAGATTGTTTCCATATATTATAAAAGTGTGCAGATAAAAGAAACAGTTTTTAATTGGTTGACATTATAAAACTTAATTCCTAGAAAATTGGTGAAGTCCATTTCATTTACTCAACAGATTATCATTACATCTCGAAAAGAGTTTCATACAATCTTCATAAAGAATAAATTAACTCATATGATAAAAATATGACTGCATTTATTCCAGGAAATTTTTAAGGGATTAAAAATATAATGTGGTCCTCAAAGTACAGTGAAATTTTGTGAATACATCAAAGAATTTCACTTTGCGTATAAATGAGAAAATCTGGTGTTGCCAAGTAATATTTAGTGTACGGAAAGTCAACAACTCCCAGAAAAGGGATACTTTTCTGAAAGTTAATTTTTGACAATCAATTATTTTAGAACATGGGATTTATTTCTTATATGACCATTACTGTTCATAGCAGTATAGTTCTCAGATTAGTCAAGGAAAGTTGGTATATGCCAGAAATAGAGAACTAAAAATAGTTTCAATTACAGATAGTCAATATATGCATCATTTTGATTCATATGAAACAAAAATGTACCATCAATTAAAATTTAAAAAGCTAGCAATTCATCTCTCATCCTGGGTAAGGTAGTTTCATGATATCGTTAGAGCACAAGATTTCCTGCTTAAATATTAATAGACTTTATTTTTAGAAGAGTTGTAGCTTTCCAGGAAAATTGAGTGGATTGTACAGACCATTCTTATATACCTAGCACCCAGTCTTCCCTATTATTAACATCTTACATTAGTATGATACCTTTGTTGCAATTAATGGACCAATATTGTTATATTATCATTAACTGAAGTCCATAGTTTATTTATACTTCCGACCTAGTATTTTATTTGTTTGTTCTTTTCTTTTTTGTTTCAAGATTTCATCCAGGATACCACATTATATTTAGTTGTCATGTTTCTTTAACCTCCTCTTGGCTGTGACGATTTCTCAGACTTTTTTTATTTTGGATGATCTTGAGAGTTTTGAGGAATATTGATCAGATATCTTATAGGATGCCCCTCTATTGGGATTTTTCAGATGTTTATGGTTTTTTGGAGGAACAAGACAGTTATAAAGTGCCATTTCCATCACATTATATCATGCTATCAACATGATTTCTGACTATTGATGTTGACCTTGATCATCTGCTAGTTTTCTCCACTGTAAAGTTACACTTTCCCCCCAGCTTTCCATATTGTACTCTTTGCAAGGAAGTCACTATGTACACCCCATGTTTAAAGGTGGAGTATCTCCATAATTTATTTGGAATTCCCTAGATAAATTTATTTTGTTGGATATTTATTTTACTTTGGGGTTTTTTTTTTTGCTCAAATTGTTCCAGCTTTGGCCATTGGGAGCTCTCTCAGTTGCCTCTTGTGTCCCTTTGACATACCCTGTTAAGGTAGGTTTCTAGTTTCTGTTATTTTTATTTTTTTGAGCACTTGTGACTTTCTCACACTGTAAGAATACAAGATGCTCCTGGCTCATCTTGTATGTTTCCTTCCCCAGGCTTAGAATCAGACATGTCTCCCAAGCTATCCTGATTCCTTTTTTTGGAGAATGATATTATAAGCCAAGTTCTGAATGCTTGTTGCTACTGGGATGTTGTTTCTTTTAGAATTTCTCAGCTGACAGAACAAACAACTGTATGTGTATATACTAGAAGATATATAAACACACACACACCCCCCTACAGACACACACATAGTTTGTGCAGATTTTTAAAGCTAGCCTGGAAATTAATTCTGTATTTTTAATGTAATTCTATTTAGAATATATTGAAAGAGCCAATGAATTAACTCTTAAATTAAATTGTTACCCCAAATCTCCTAATAAAATGCAGTGCCCTGTATGTTGATGTCTCTAGGGAAAAAAAAAACAAGTTAGTCTGACAACTAAATTTTGATTGTGATAACTTTTCCAGTGTTGAAGAAAAGTAGTGGCAGCTAAAAATCTTGGTGATGTCATAATGGCCACTTAGTAATAAGTACATAGCAAGACTACTTTTATTCTATGCTCCTACTTTGACCTTCTCTAGAAGACTCATCCTATTCTCCCCTCTGTCTTTTCTGCCTAAATAACCTCAGTCTTTTGAGGAAACTCACAGATATTGTTAAAAGAAAGAGACTGTTTTAAGTAACAATCGGAGAAAGTCACTCCAGGATTACTCAGGGTTAAGGGGAAGAAATCTACAATATGGATAACATTACTAATGGAAGATAACATTCTTTTTCCCTCCTAAATTTGTTTGGGATATGCTATTAATGTTACCATTGGATTAGGAGATGTATCATGATTTATGTCCATGGATGTTTTCAGCAATAGAAATCTAAAGTTAATTAGACATGGGATTTTACTGTTTTTGTTGTTATTTTAGAACCCACTTTCAAAGTTAATTTTTGGAAAAATTGTCTCTTGTAATTATCATGAAATTAATTTTAGATTTATTAATAATGAAAACCTCCTTACAGTTTTATGACCAAGTTTTTGCATAAGATAGACATTTATTTCCCAGACACCCAGTGGTGCTTTGAGAGTGTATCATTTAGGATAGGCTGAGTTAGGCTGCTATAACAAATAAACCCTAAATCTCAGTGGTTTGTTAGAATGCAAGTTTATTCTCACCAATATTATGTGGTCTGTGGGGGTTTTCAGAGGTGCTCAGTTCATTGCAGTCTTTCTGGGGACCCAGGCCAATGGAGACTGTACCTTGATACATGTTCCTATGATCACCATAGGAGAGAGAAGGGAAGGTGTCTAATTGCACACTGGCTCTTCTATGAAGAAGTTATACATGCTGTTTCTGCTCTCCTTTCATGTAACTTCAGACAGGGAAGTACACTCCTGCCGTGTTCCCAGAACAGATACCAGGAAATATGTGGTTTCCAGCATCAGTGACTACCATAGTGATCAGATAGGTCACATCTTGGAGGAAAGAGAGTGGTGGGGACCAATAATGAGAATTCTTTTCTTTCCTAATTTAATAAAGCTAAATTTTGAGTTCTCCAAATTTATGAGTTCCCTCAGAAAATATAGAAAATACACACAACCTATATTCTGAAATTCCAAATGCCACATCCTTTCCACTTGAAATATTTCCCCTTTCTCTACATCCTATGTCATATTTGCCCAATGTGTGTGATTCCTCACTCACAGTGAGTGATTTGTGTTTCAAAAAATAACTGCAAATGTGCTAAATCTCTCTTAAGAGGTTGGGGCTCTGCTGTATCACTCTGCTGCCTTGCACATAGCTCCTGGAGCCAGATCAGTCTCCACCAGCCTGAGACACACAATGTCAAAGATTCTTTGCTCCTGCTGCAAAAACCATGTGAATTTTCCTGGCCAGTACTGGAAAGAAGAATGCTATTTATTTTTATATTGTGTATATTTTGTAGTGGCCTGCAGATTCCCTGTTTCACTGAAAGTAACACTTATCTCAATAGTTTGTTCAATATTGTGTGTTAGATAATTTTTTAAAAGAACTTTTTAAAAACTTTTTCATCCTCAGAGATCTGTAGATTTATTTCCATCTAAATTGGTTATTTTGTATAAAGTACATTCTTAAAATAATTGAAAAAACATTGCAGTTATGACAAGTGTGGTCCCTTGGGTTAGACTTCCTGAATTCTACCCCTGCCCTGCCACTTGCTTACAGTGTGAATTTGGATAAGTTGCTAAACTTTTCTATTTCTTTTTCTTGCCTAATTGCTCTGGCTAGGACTTCCAATACCATGTTAAATAAGAGAGGCAAAAGTGGGCATCCTTGTCTGGTTCCTGTTCTTACAGGGATAGCTTTCAGTTTTTCTCATTTGAGTATGATATTAGCTGTGGCTTTGTCATATATAGCATTTATTATGTTGAGGTACTTTCCTTCTATACTCATTTTATTCAGAGATTTTATCATAAATGGATGCTGTATCTTGTCAAATGCTTTCTCTGCATTTATTGAGATGATCATGTGATTTTTACTCTTTATTTTGTTAATGTGGTGTATCACATTGATTATTTGCAGATGTTGAACCAACCCTGCATCCCTAGACTAAATCCCACTTGATCATGGTGTATGATCTTTTTAATGTATTGTTGTATTTGATTTGCTAGTATTTTGTTGAGGATTTTTGCATCGATGTTCATCAGTGATATTGGCCTGTAATTTTCTTTTGTTTTGTTGTCCTTGTTTGGTTTTGGTATCAGGGTCGTTTTGGACCCATAGAAAGAGTTAGGAAGATTCCTCTCCTCAATTTTTTGGAAGAGTCTGAGAAGGATAGGTATTAATTCTTCTATGAGTGTTTGCTAGAATTAACCAGGGAAGCTGTCTGATCCTGGGCTTTTATTTTTGGGGAGGTTTTTGATTACTGTTTTGATCTCCTTACTGGTGATTGGTCTATTCAAATTCTCTATTTCTTCTTGATTCAGTTTTGGAAGGTTGTATGATTCTGAGAATTTATCCATTTCTTCTAGATTATCCAATTTGTTGGCGTATAGCTTATTGTAGTATTCTCCTGTAATCTTTTGTATTTCTGAGGTGTCCATTGTAATTTCTCCTCTTTTATTTCTGATTTTGTTTATTTGAGCCTTCTCTCTTTTTTCTTGGTCAGCCTAGCTAAATGTTTGTCAATTTTGTTTATCTTTTCAAAGAACCAGCTCTTCTTTTCATTGATTATTCTATTGTTTTTTTAGTCTCTATTTCATTTATCTCTGCTCTGATTTTTATTATTTCCTTCCTTCTACTGATTTTAGGCTTCGTTTGTTCTTTTTCCAGTTCCTTTAGGCACACTGTTAGATTGTTTACTTGAGACTTTTCTTGTCTGTTGAAGTAGGCCTGAATTGCTATAAACTTCCATCTTAGTACCGCTTTTGCTGTATCCCATAAATTTTAGCATGTTCTATTTTCATTTGTCTACAGGTATTTTTTGATTTCTCCTTTATGTCTTCATTGACCCAAGAGTTGTTCAGTAGCATTTTGTTTCATCTCCACATATTTGTGGCTTTTGCAGTTTTCTTTCTGTAGTTGATTTCTACTTTCATACCATTGTGGTCAGAAAAGATGCTTGGTATTATTTCAGTCTTCTTCTATTTACTGAGACTTGTTTTGTAGCCTAATATGTGATCTATCCTTGGAAATGTTCCATGTGCGTTCGAAAAGAACATGTATTCTGTGGTTTTGGGACGGAATGTTCTGTATAGATCTACTAAGTCCATCTGGTCTAATGTGTCATTTAAGGCCTCTGTTTCCTTCTTGATCTTCTGTTTGGAGGATCTATCCATTGGTGTAAGTGGAGTGTTAAAGTCCCCTACTATTATTGTGTTGCTATTTCTCCTTTTACGTCTGTTAATAATTGCTTTATATATTTAGGTGCTCCTATGTTGGGTGCATAGATATTTACAAGTGTTATATCCTCTTGTTGAATTGTTCGCTTTGTTGTTATATAGTGCCCTTCTTTGTCTCTTCTTGCAGTTTTTGTTTTAAAATCTTTTTTGTCTGATGTAAGTATTGCTACCCCAGGTTTCTTTTCATTGCCATTTGCATGGAGTATCTTTTTCTATCCCTTCACTTCCAGTTTGTGAGTGTCTTTAGGTCTGAAATGTGTCTCTTGTATGCAGCATATATATGGGTCTTATTTTTTTATCCAATCAGCCACCCTATGCCTTTTGATTGGAGCATTTAGTCCATTGACATTTAAAGTGGCTATTGATAAGAATGTACTTATTGCCATTTTGTTATTTTTTTCCTGGGTGTTTTAGTAGTTCTTTTCTGTTCTTTTCTTCTTCCCTTGTTCTCTTTCTTTGTGGTTTGATGGCTTTCTTTAGTATTATGTTTGGGTTCCTTTCTCCTAATTTTTTGTGTATTTATCATAGGTTTCTGGATTGTGATTACCATGAGGTTCATATATAATAACCTATGTATATAGCAATTTGCATTAAGTTGATAGTCTCTTAAGTTTGACCTCTTGCTAAAAGCTCTACTCTTTCACTCCCCTCCTCCCACATTTTATTTATTTATTATGTTTTGCTTGAGGAAGATTAGTCCTGAGCTAACGTCTGTGCCAATCTTCCTCTATTTTGTATATGAGTCACCGCCACATCATGGCTGATGAGTGGTGTAGGTCTGTGCTTGGGATCCAAACTCATGAACCCATGCCAGCAAAGTGGAGCATGCCAAACATAACCACTAGTCCATAGGACTGGCCCCCACATTTTATGTTGTTATCATATTTAACCTCTTTTTTGTGCATGTGTATCTGCTACCCTCTGAGCATGGAAATAGATAATTTTAGTACTTTTGTCTTTTGACCTTAATATTAGCTTCATATGTGGTTGATCTGCTATGTTTTCTGTATATTTGCCTGTACCAATGATTTTTTTGTTTTGTGGGTTTTGTTTTTTTTTTTGATAATTTTCCAGTTCCTCTTTGTGGTCTTTTCTTTTCCACTTAAATAAGTCCCTTTGGCATTTCTTGTAAGGCTGGTTTCTTGGTAATAAACTCCTTTAGTTTTTGCTTGTCTGGAAAACTCTTTATCTTTCCTTCCATTCTGAATGATAACTTTGCAAATTCTTGGCTATAGGTGTTTTCCTTTCAGCACTTTAAATATATTATGCCACTCCCTTCTAGCCTGTAAGGTTTATGTTGAGAAGTCAGCTGATAGCCTTATGGAGTTTCCTTTGTAGGTAACTTGTTGCCTTTCTCTTGTGGCTGTTAGAATTCTCTCTTTATCTTTAATTCTAGACATTTCGATTATAATGTGTCTTGGTGTGGGCCAGTTGGGGTTCACCTTGTTTGGTGCACTCCATGATTCCTGTACCTGGATGTCTGTTTCCTTCCTTAGGCTAGGGAAATTTTCAGCTATTATTTCTTCAAATAGATTCTCTGCCCCATTGTCTCTCTCTTCTCCTCCTAAGACACCTATAATACAGATGTTAGTGCACTTGATGTTGTCCGAGAGGTCCCTTAGATTGTACTCATTCTTTTAAATTCTTTTTTCTTTTACCCAATCTGATTCTTTTTTCTTTTAACTGATCTTTTTACTTTTATCTGATCAGCTCAAATAAATAAAATCAGTGATTCCTGGGTGATTTCCTCTAGTCTTTCATCCAGCTTGCTGATCTGTTCTTCTATATCATCTACTCTGCTATTGAGTCCCTCTAGTGAATTTTTCAATTCCATTATTGTATTCTTTATTTCTGATTGGTTCTTTTTTATGTTTTCCAATTCTTTGTTGAGATTCTCACTGAATTCATCCATTCTTCTCCCAAGATTAGTGAGCATCCTTATGACTATTAGTTTGTACTCTTTATCAGGTAGATTGTTTATCTCTGTTTCATTTAGTTCTTTTTCTGAGGATTTATCTTGTTCTCTTATTTGAAACATATTCCTTTGTCTCCTCATTTTGCCTCTTTTTCTTTGCTTACATCTATGTATTAGGTAGGTCAGCTACGTCTCCCCATCTTGGAGAGGTGGCCTTATGTAAGAAATGCCTTATGAGGCCCAGGAGTGTGCTTCCCTCTCATCACTAGTTCCAAATGTTCCAGGAATGTCTGATGTGTGGACTACATGTGTCCTTCTGTTGTGGCAGGGTTGCTCTTGCTGCATGTGCATGGGGAGGCTAGGTTGTTCCTCTGGCCAGCTGGTTATAATGCTCTGATGTGTGTGACTGCTATGGTTCCTTCAGTCACTTTATTGGTCGTGGGGAACCCCAGCACAGTTGGGTGCAAGGTCTAATAGCACATTCCTGCTGCAGTTTTTCTGTTAAGTTGAGTAGGCCCCCAGCATGGCTGGTTGCTAGACTCAGGCGCTTACAACTGCTGTAGGCCTCCAGCCTGCAAGGCTGTTGTCAGCTCTCTTAGTAGTACAGTTGGGTGGGGCCTGCCCCAGGCACGGCGGCAAACAATTGTTTCAGGTGTTGGGAGGTGGAACCTATCCCCTATGTGGCTGTTTGAGAAGCACACATCTACTGCAGCTGACAAGCCCCACTGCCCACAGGTCCACACACCCTGTCAACAGAGTCCTGCCCTGTGTGCAGGCCCTGGCTCACTGAAGTGGGCCCACCTGCCCCGCTGCAGAGGCCCCACATACTCTGCCAACACAGGCCTGCCCCTCGTGCATGCCCTGCCCTCATTCATGCCCTGCCTCACAGAGAAGGACCCACTCACCCTGCTGTAGAGGTCCCACAACCCCACCAATGAGGGCCCACAAGTTACCCATGGGTTGGCTGTTTGGTGGGGCCAGTCCCTGGGGTGGGCTGCCTGCCCTGGCTGAGCTGGGTTAAAATTGGTGCTCTAGTGGGTGAGGCGGACCCACATGCTAACAGACAACTGGACGACCTCAATGACATCTGCCTGCGTCTGTGTCAACATGCCTGTACTAGGTCACAATAATGGCTGCTGCCAATGTCTCAGTCCCCGGGGAGGTGGTACCAGCTGCCTCCTGCCTTGCTGTGATGCGCCCAGAGCCTATCAAGTGAGTCTTTTTTCACCAAAGGACTGTATATCTTTCTTTCCGGTGACTTTATGTTGCTTTCTGCAACAGGTGAATTTGTGTGAGGGCCCTTTAAGAGCAAGCTTTTCTTTCTCTTATGTTGGATAGCTTTTCTGGGGGTATTTCCTGTTGTATTTAATAGCCAGCAAAGCCAGATATTATGACGCTCATCTCTGTCGTGCTGAATTCAAAAGCTGCTTATTATGGCAAAGATCTCCCTCTCAGATCCCCCACTCCCCCAAGGAAAGCTTTGTACCTTAAGATTGCTCCTTGCTGTGAAATGCTGCAGCTAAAATGTGCCTTTTTTATCTCCAAAAAAGAATTTCTGCCTCTTTCACCTCAGTCAGCATAGCCCCTTGTTGTGGGGGTTCTTTTTATCCAGTTTCCAGTTCTCTCTCAGAGGTAATTGTTCCAAGGGTAGTTGTAAATTTGTTGTGTCTGTGGCAGGAGGTGAGTTCATAGCCCACCTATGCCACTGTCTTCCCGGCAATCCCCATAAACCTTTCTACACCTCAGTATTTTTTTCTGTAAAATTAGAGTGAGAAGACTCCCTGCGAATTAAAACATATAAAGCACTTGAAACAACTCACAATATGCCCTCAGTTTACATTAGCCTTGGTGGCCTACTAGTCTTTTTGATTTAGGAACAAATCAGACTTCTGTTTTTATCTGACATATACTTTTTTTTTAAAGATTTTATTTATTTATTTATTTCCCCCAAAGCCCCAGTAGATAGTTGTATGTCATAGCTGCACATCCTTTTAGTTGCTGTATGTGGGACACGGCCTCAGCATGGCCGGAGAAGCGGTGCATGGGTGCGTGCCTGGGATCCGAACTCGGGCCGCCAGCAGCGGAGCATGTGCACCTAACTACTAAGCCATGGGGCTGGCCCCTGATATATACTTTTATTAGATTAAAATTGGTATATTCTGGGGCCAGCCCGGTGGCGTAGTGGTTAAGCTTGCATGCTCCACTTCCGCGGCCCAGGTTCGTAGGTTATGATCCCAGGCGAGGACCACCGCACTGCTCATCAAACCATGCTGTGGCAGGCATCCCACTTATAAAGTAGAGGAAGATGGGCATGGATGTTAGCCCAGGGCCAATCTTCCTCAGCAAAAAGAGGAGGATTGGCAACAGATGTTAGCTCAGGTCTAATCTTCCTTACCAAAGAAACAACACAAATATTGCTATATTCTTACATTTGAGATGTATTAATTTCAGTATGTATGCAGCAATGTAATGTACATTTTCCCCAGATAGCTTATATAATGTAAAAAAGACAGATTTTATAGCTTTTTTCTAAACTATGGAAAAGATGATTTCTTAAATTTAAAAGATGGACCACTTTTATTATTTTATAGGGACATGCATATTCAATAGCTAAATATATCACTGAAGTGAGTGAATATAAATTAAAAAATATATAGATAATAATAAAATTTAATATTTTATTAAATAAGTTAAGTATCTTACAAGGAATATTTTTCATTTAAAGGAGGAACTACCTTATTCCACTTCCTGAAGGATTCCAAATTTATATGCATAATATTTTAGTGAAAACATGACTATAAATATTAAATATATTATAGGGGGATTAAAGAGGACAAAACTGACATTTTGTGACTTTACAAGTATAATATTTTAGAAAACTCAAGATTATTCAATTACTGGGATAACAATATACATATATATATTTCAAATTTTCAAAAAGATTGCTTAAATTTGCCAAGAGTTAAAATTGTGCTGAATATCAAAAAGCAAATCTAAGTACTTGTCCATCTATTGAAGATAAATAGTACATCAGTAGAATAATGGGGGTGTAAATTCCCCTTAGAAATAGAAACCACTGATGTTATTTATATATGAATGAATATGCATTTTATTGCATCATATCCAACACAAAAAAGGGCTTTTGTACTTTCATTTGTGATCATCATTTGTTTTGTGAGCTACAAATAGCTAATCTAAGTTTTCTGAGTTAAAAAGATTAAATACTATTCAAGTTACCTAATTTGAAATCAAAATAAAAAGACTATTCATTAAAATATAGATTTAAATGCATTCAATTAGGAAGATTGCTAAGAATGGGCCACGTGTATATTTTAAAAGTTGAAAGTAATTATATTCACTAATGGAAGAAAGACCTGTTGAGTAACTAAATTTTTAAGTGAAGGGGATGCTGTTGTCTGGAAAGTAACTTTAAGAATGATAGAATTGGTTAATTTACAAAATAAATGACAATACATTATATTCTGTCGTAGTAGTTGGTACTGTGGGATTTTCACAAATTTGTTATCATATATTGGCATGTAGCAATAAGTATATTTAATGAAAACCATCTCTATCCACATCAATTTTCAGTTATATATTATACTTCATTCCCTCTATCACTTATTCTCATTATTATTTGTATATAGAATTATTAAAATAGTTAGAAGTGATGTTAAATTTCATTATATTACATTAAATAATATTAATCACATTAATTTAGAAAAAGCAAATTTCTAATATGTTATTAAATAGTAATAATATATTTTGAAAATACCAGCAAGATAATTATGTTTCCATAGATGTGTGCTACTGTTTATATTATTTGTGATTTTTAGTTTTACTCCAGGAAGTTGTAATATGATCTTTAGGTAATTAAAAGTAGAAAACTGCAAAAAAAAAAAAGAGAGAAGAAACAAAACTACAATTCTGAAAAATTTCATTACCAACAGAAAGAAAAATTATCTGTTTACAGAAGAAATGCAAATTTATGTATCTTAACAACTGCTTATTAATTTATCATGAAAATCTGGTTTAGAGGAGGAAGCTCAGTTCTATATCACATTTAATAATTTAAAATTATAATAGTTTGTTAAATAAATGTCTACACACACATGTGTGTAGATAGTGAGCAAACAGATGAATTATTTTCTTGCTTTATTGTGGAGAATAATAGAGTGTTTCAGTAGTTCAATCTAGGTGTTTCTTTTTATTTTTCTGGTGAGGAAGATTAGCTCTGAGCTAACATCTGTTTCCAATCCTCCTCTTTTTGCTACACTGCCACAGCATGGCTTGATAAGTGGTGCATGGGTCCACGCCTGGGATCTGAACCTGTGAACCCCAGGCCACCAAAGCACAGCATGCAAACTTAACCACTACACCACCAGGTCGCCCCCAATGCTGTTTTTTTTTAAGTTTTATATTAACATTGCCTCTTATAGATACACTGCTCTATTCTATTTCTGGTGATTTATAAATTATCTTCTGTAGGTTTAAAAAGTAAACTCTGTAATTTATAGTCTGAAAGATGGCTAGGATTTAAAATAATTTGCTTGAAATTTAAATTTGGATTTGCAATTTTTTTCAAGGAAGATTAGCCCTGAGCTAACATCTGTTGCTAATCCTCCTTGTTTTTGCTGAGGAAGACTGGCCCTGGGCTGACATCTGTGCCCATCTTCCTCTACTTTATATGTGGGATGCCACCACAGTATGGCTTGATAAGAGGTACGTATGTCTGTGCCTGGGATCCGAACCTGTGAACCCTGGGCCACTGAAGTGGAGAGCACAAACTTAACAGCCATGCCACTGGGCTGGCCCCTGGATTTGTGTTTTTAAAAACGACATATAAAACCAAAAAGTGTAATTTCTTTCTGTCTTTCTATTCTTACAGAGAATTGTAGCAGAACAAGGTAATTTTACTTCTCTTAGCAGTTATGAAAAATATTTAGTTCATGGATATGCCAATTTGATTTTGGCATTTCATTTATTATTTTTCCTCTATGTTTTTAAAAAGGAAAGAGAAAATTCACAACCTACAATTTTGGAGATAGGAAGTTTTGCAGATGTGCCCTGGGAGCAGTAATTTATCATTCTTAAGTCAAATATTACATAAAAGTGGAAATTTATTGGTGCAAAATTAACTGGGTCTTGTTACATGTTTATCTTGATTAATCTAATCATTATCTTTGTCCTTGATCTTTCAAAGACATTCATGATGGTTCCCAAATTTGGGAGCAAATATATAACCAAGACGTTTCTGTGCATTTAAAGCTGGAAAATTATTTTCAATATAAAGTGAAATTTAAACTAAAATGTAATTCTTTATCCTTTAGTGGCACTGCCTAATATAACTTTCTGTGATGATGGAAATGCACGTGTGCGTTGAGCACTTGAAATATGGTTAGTGCAACCTAAGAACTGATTTTTAAATTTTATATGATTTTAATTAATTTAAATTTTATATTTAAATAGCCACATATGAAAAGTGCCTACAGTATTAGACAATATATCTTTAGAGTGCTATTATTACTCTGGCTTTTGTTTGTTTATCTAAAATTTAAAAACAATGTTGTTTTAATATTTGATTTTCACATGAAATTAGTAGGTCAATAGCTACTAAATGTCTCTAGCTTTATAGCAACATAATTTTTACACAATTTAATTTACCATACAAGTATGATAGAGCGATATAAGCAAGTGAGATTTTTTAAGAGAGATGTTTCAGTTTATCATTTTCTTGGTGTATCGAGACTTTTGTAACAATCAACCACAAGTGCCAGTCAGATGCTTTGTTTAAGGTATTAAGGTACTTGTTGTCTGGACCATTCACTGTGATCTGGCCCAAGTTCAGAGACAAACAACGTGATGATCTCCTGCATAGAGAATTCTATGGAGAATTTTGGACTAATGTGGGAATTCTAGGGGAACTGAAGTCTCATAATTTAGTACTTAGAATATGAAAAATCCATCCCAGGGGCAGGTGCAAAGGCAGGTGCAAGCTTTTATCCATGACATTTAAAGAATTTGACATATGGGGCAATCTTGCAATCATGACTATTGGTCCTATTTGTATTTGAACTTACTATAGAAAGAAATATGGAATTTAAGAGTATGCGATGACATTGGCTTGGAAAGTCCCTTAGTATAGTTTAGAGTTGATGTATAGATACAGATATAGTGAAGAAATCAGGTGTAATTAAGGAATTACAGTTTTGTATGTGGAGGGAAATGAAATCAGATAGATTCTCAGGTATTAAGGAGCAATGACTCCATTAGAAATGAGAAAGTGACTTAAAGCTACATTGAATTGGGTGGGGCAAAACAGGAACAGAAATAAAAGACTAGGAAATCAAAGTTATCTCTGCTGCACTTCCTAACAAGTTGGGAAAATTACTCCCAGAGCAGCATTTCAGGAAAAGATTGAGCTTAAAACTTGATCTTTTCATCTCAAGTGGCTACAAGACACTTGAGGGGAATAGAATAAAATGCAATCACTCTTTAGGGTGAGTAATTTTAAAAAAATTTTTCTTGGTAAATATTTTTGTTTTAAGTATAAATTTGGCATATATTAGCAGAAAAATGGGAGAGGAAAGTAAGATCATGTGGTTGAGGTGGCCATGTTTTAGGAACCAAGCCTGGGCAGAAATGCTTTTACTTTAGGAAGTAGAAAATGATATTTCATAGTACAATCAGGATAAGGTTAATTATTAAATTTAAGGTTAATATTTAAAATTAATTGGAATATTAAAAAAACAAGGATAAATAGAAAATTAAATTTGAGCCAGCCCTGGTGGCCTAGCAGTTAAAGTTCAGCACACTCTGCTTTGGTGGCCCTGGTTCGGTTCCTGGGCAAGGGACCACACCAATTCTCTGTCAGTAGCCATGCTGTGGCAGCAGCTCACATAGAAGAACCAGAAGAATTTACAATTATACACAGCTATGTACTGGGGCTTTGAGGGGGAAAAAAGGAAGCCAAAAGGGGGAAGATTGGCAACAGATATTAGCTTAGGGCCAATCTTCCCCTCCAAAAAAAAAAAATTAAATTTGTATTTACCTTAATAGCATGGTTTTGAATTCCAACATATGTAGTTATAATGGAAGGCTGAGTATGAACGTAAAGAGCAAGTGGCAATTACTTAAATGAAAGTAAACCAAGTGCTGAGACAGACTCCAGACATGCAAGATTAATATTTTGAAATATAAGTAGAAAGATTTAGTAATATAATGGAGGGAAAATTAATTTGATACCTTATCACTTGTTGGCCAATATAATACTCTTTATTAGCAGATATGAAAAATAATTGATTGTTTCAAATTAAGTATTTATTATTAAAACATCTCCAGGTGCCCCCAGGAAGTGTTTTATTTTATCAGACTAGAATAATGCAAAAGTTTAATAATGCACAAAATTGATATATTTGTGAGGAAATGGTCTCCCATATATATTGCTGTTGGAAATACAAATTAGTACAAACATTAATTAGGGCACTGCTTTTTTTATTAGTCCACTGATTTTTTAAAAAATTCTTTTTCCATCTTTATTAAGATATTATTGACATACAACATGTAAATTTAAGGTGTACAAAGTGATGATTTGATACACATATATTGTGAAATGATTACCACAATAGGTTAGTTAACACCTCCATCTCCTCACATAATTACCATTTTTTTGTTGTAATAACTTTTAAGATCTACTCTTGTAACAACTTTCAAGTGCCTAGTACAGTATTGTTAATTATAGCCACCCTGCTGTACATTCGATTCCCATAACATTCATTTTATAGCTGGAAGTTTGCACCTTTTGACTAATCTCTCCCAATTCCGCACCCCCCAGCCCCTGCCAACCATCATTCTACTCTCTGTTTCTTTGAGTTCAGGTTTTTTAGATTCCACATGTGAGTGAGAACATAGAGTATTTGTCTTTCTCTGTCTGACTGATTTGACTTAGCAGAAAACTCTCAATGTCCACCTATGTTTCTGCAAAAGGCAAGATTTCCTTCTTTTTATGGATTAATAATATTCCATTGCATATATATATATATATATATATATATATATATATATATCACATTTTCTTTATTCTTTCATCCCTCCATGGACCCTTAGGTTATTTCTATGTCTTGACTTTTGTAAATAATGCTGCAATGAACATGGGGGTTCAAATACCTTTTTGTTATGTGATTTCTTTTTTTTTGGATAAATACGCAGAAGTGGAATTGCTGCCTCATATGGTAGTTCTATTTTTAATTTTTTGAGGAACCTCCATACTGTTTTCCGTAGTGGCTGCACCAATTTACATTCCCACCATCAGTGCACACGGGCTGCAGGAGCGGCTGGTGCCTTGGGATATGTGATGGTCTTAAATTCACCAGATGGGAGATATGGGGTCAGTGAAATAGGAAAGAGAGAAATACCTATACACTTTTTTTGCATAGAGATATTTTCATCTGACCTATAATTTTCCATGCTTTCTTATTTAAAAAACAGTATCTCATTGGTTTCTTGCTATTCTTGAACCTCCATGGCTATGACTCTGTGGTACAAACAATGATTGTTGATTCACTTAATTTTTACATAACTATTTTTGGAGTTATATAATAATTAATGAATTTTGTGTTTTCTGGTTGCATATTGGGCATTTCTTCTCAGATACTAAAGAGTGAGATCATACTTAAGACATTTAAAAAAAAATTCATCATATTTTAGAATAGTGATCTCTGATCCTGTCTGCTCTATTACAATTAATAACATCGTCACTCTGTAAGTCCACGGTCCTGTAAGTTCTGTCTTATTGACTTTTTTCTTGGCCAAAATCTCCTTAAAACTATTTCTCATGTTCATATTTCTTTTCATTAATAACTGTCTTTACATACTATCCTTACCTTCCCACTCACCCTGTTTTAATCAACCCTATGTCCCAGCACAAACTAATTTTCTAAAACAATACTTTAATCAAGTTTTATAACCCTTTAAGATCAGTTGATAAATTCCTGCTGACACTGGGCATTAACCCCAATGACTTAGCTGTAATTTAACATGTTCTATAATCTGACTTCAACCTACATTTTTTGATTTAGCAATTCCTCTACATATCGGAATTCTAGTCTTCATTGTGCTATGTTCTTCAACTGAAATATTCTCAGCTCCTCTATTTACCTATCTTCTATTCTGCTTTTGAAAGTCTATGCCAAATAGATCTGAGTACCTTAAAAATGACAGTCATAAAATCAAATGTCTTCCAATTCAGACAGGTGATGTGGCCTGGTTTAAGAGAATGGAATGGTGTTGCCCTCAGCAAACATGAAAGAACAGGGCCCTTCCCCCTACTTCCCCAAAGATGTTACAATTCAATAATAAGAAACCCAACCCAACCAAAGTAAAACAAAAATACTGCTTTGGCTAAACAGAACTCCTTAGCAGGGATGAGTTTGGCTCGTAGACGCGGTACGAAGCTATTTCTTTCATCATTTACCTGATGTTGAAGACCAGCTTTCATGGCATGCCCTTACTTGTCTTAAAATTCTAGTGATGTTTACACGGTGCCTGTTGAAGGCATGTTTTGTCCTTAGGAATGGGAAAATGTATAAAGTTTGGAAAGCAATGTGTAACTTCTGCTGTGTCTCTTACTTGGTTTTAGTAATGTCAGTGCACAGTGCAAACAATATGTGTGTAAATAGAGAATTGTACTGATGAAGTGTTACAGATTGTATTTTAAAAATAAATTAGCTTGAAAATTAATTTTTATAGATTTGTATGGATGTTAATTCTTCATTTTCCACCCATGCATACGTATACACATAGATATATGGATTTACTGGTTTTAAGTGGAATATTTTCTTATTTTCATGAATATTTGGATTAATGCATGGTCTGTTTTCTTTTCACTATATTTTGTATATATTAAAGGGCAAGGTTATAAATTTCCATAGCAACAACTACAGTTTTAAACAGTTTATCTGTAGTAAATGTTGACATAATGACTTTGTTATTTTCTGATAATCTGGACTTTTCTTTTTTTCTGTGCTTTGAAAAGTAGAATGAACTATACATTTTCTGGCAAAGTATGAATTGGTCCTGATGACTAGCTCCTAAAATCTGGAACAGCGTAAGTTATAAGTACTGAGTTCTCATCCTGGCTCTGTCATTTCATTTACTATTATTTGACTTTGGACCAATGATTGAGAATTTATACCAAATATTTTCCTCTTTCTACATTAAACAATACTAGGACAATTATACTCCCATGTTAAACAATATATGAGGCATCAAAATCTTAGCTTCTTCGTCCAATAAATACTTATTCCTGAAAAATATCTGTGAACCTACGATAGCAGCTTGTTCAATGGGAAATCTTAAAGAGTAAGGTTTGACTTTGCATAAAAATGTTAAAAAAAAAATCTGAAGTCATCTCTAAGTTACATAGAATCAATATAGTAGAAATGTGGCTTAAAATATAGGTAAACTAAAGGATAATGGAAATAACATATTTAACCTACTTATAAACACCTATAAATGTCTATAATTTTATAAAATATGTGCTAGAATATTCTAAAGAGTTCTGTTTATGACACCTTATTCTGAGAGATGAAGAAAAAGATATCAGTTTGCGTATTTCTTAAAATTCTACTACTGTGATTTTTTTTTTTTCTACCCTGAAAAGGAGGGGGTCAGAAGTCAAATCAAGCATTTCTTGGTGAAGAATTTGTTATTGTATGTGAGAAATTAGACATAATTACTTTATGGATAGTGAGACCTGCACTCAAAGAACATTTTCGTTCTTAATATTATTATCTTTTTTTCTCTTTAAGTAAGATAAAGTATTTAGCCAATATTGATTAAGAATCCCTCTTTCTGAGAAGTAGTTCTAGGTTTAAATAAACCAATAGCAAGCAAGCTCCAATTTGGGCAAAAGCAACTAGAATGATCAAGCTCTTCCCTGACACCCAGTAACGTGATTGTCAAGGATCTTTCTAAAAGCACCAAGCCTTTGCCTGGGGATGGGACTGCTTTTGTGCTCATTTTGCTTGTTCAAATATTGAGATGTAACTCCACTCCATTACTCAACCTTTAAAAGTAAAAGCAATTGCAAATGGAAGGCACAACAGCAGTAAGTTGTGGTCCGGTTGAGTATGTAACATCACCTCTACTGAGCTGTGTTTTCTTTGAGGAAAAATAACCAGATTGCCTTGTGAAAAGCCCTCAAAATGAGTAGACTACTCACATTTTAAGCAACTCCACTTTAGCCTTCTGCATCCACTTTAACTGGCCTCTCTTCATTTTTTTCAGTGCTGGATGAGAGTTAAAATAACTCAGTTTGTTTAAACAATACAGATGATTTAGGGAGGAGTGAAATAATTCTTCTCTTTTGCTCGCTCAGAAAAGTCATTTTAAGATGCTGCCACCTACTTACTAGCAAGTTACTAAATAAACCACATCATCCACCCATATCCCTAACCATTAATCCATTCATTACCTGATTCATTCATCATCTATTTCTAATTTATTCAACTAAATTTACTAGGTACTATCACTATGTTTTCACTGCTTTAGGTTTTATGGGTGTCACTCTCAGAGCATTTTTCTATAAAACATTAATATCATATTTAAACTGGTTTAGGATTATGGTATTTTCTTGGATATTCTAGTACAGTTCTTAAAGAACCTTCTTTTAAAGATCAATGTTTGGCATATATACTTACAGATTCCTTTTTAAATGGAGAGTGAGCATATTGTCTTAAAGAAATGAATTTGTTCCACAAATAAAAGCCAGGCTTCCCTATTACGCATTGGCTTAATGTTGAGGTAGATTTTCTCCCCACTCCACATTCAATCTAGAGTCATTATGTGTGACAATAGCTAAATGATAAATCGGTTATCCTCTACCTAGTACTTTTTTATGCTTTTCCTGAGCAAATTGCTCCCGAACCATGACTCATGAAAAGAGCCCTGAGGTACACATGGTACAGTGTTTCACTAACTATTTCTGGATTCATTCCTGTAACAAAGATCAAAAATGGGAAGACAACATAAATTATTCTGCCTGACCACATAGGTGCTCATTTTGGAATTCAGAACTTGGTTTTGTTACACAAAGAGAAAAGTAGAGTTTGTTTAAGGATTATAGTAATAATTTAAAAGAAAGGGGAAGGATTAGTAATGCAATGGAATAAAACTGATTGCTAGCAGTTATTATAAAGCTTCTGGAAGGTTGGTTCTACATTAAAACCAGAAAAAAATTCAAATGTATCATTGAGAGCAATATAAATCACAGTAGGGTGGTTTGATTTCATTTAGAAATTTACACTGCACATTTCATCTAAATTCTAGAAACATTTTAATATATTGTTTTTAAAATTGGAAGTTCTTGGACCTTTCAACCTAGATATTATCCCGGAAACTCAAATCTCCAAATACATAATCTTTGCTGCTGTAAATTATATATTTTCTTTCTTGTTTTGATATTATAAAAGTGAAGAATAAATGTAAAAAAATTACATTTTCCAAAAGCTCTCAAGATGTTTTTCTATTTTTGTTTCAAATATAAAAAAGAAAAATTCTTTAATAGTTATTTATTTTATCCTACATATTTTTCACATATTGGAAGAAATTTTGGAAAAAAAGCAAAAGGAGGTTTTGAAGCATCTAGCCCAATTTCAACCCAGCAATAGATAAATTTCACATTATTCTAGTGTTGTCATTCTGAAGCTTTTATAGATTTACCTATTCACAAAATAAAAGTCAACCCTGTCTGAGTATTGCCCATTTTGTCTCTTTGGAACTGAAATGTTTTTTTTTTTTTATCATTCACTGATATTCTTTAAAACATCATTAATAGGCATTAAAACAAAATTCCAACTGGTAAAAGTAATTTTACCTGGCAGAAATTTTCTTAGCAGGTAAGAAATACATATCATCATATATCATATCATATTTCATATCATCAATAGTTAGCAGCTAACACAAAATTTAAACTATATGCTTTCAATAAAATAAACAAAAGAAATAAAACTTACATCATATCTTATAAGTAATTCAATGAGTTGATATATTGAGTAGAATTCACAGTAGTCCATTTAGTAGGTAATATTGTACCATTAGTTAGCAGATACCTAAAGGCAACTAATATTCTCCCCTTACTGGAAAAGACTAACAACATATTGAAAATTTTAATGTATATTATCATACATTATTAATATTTTGTCAGATCTACAGATGGAGACTATTTTTCAAACTCTTCAGAAGTGTCATAGAAATGACTAAAATTCATGTTGTGGAAATATGAAAATAAATAAGTATACGTTAATTTGGCAACCGAAATATAATTCATTGCATGTATAAAAATCTGTTATACATTATATATTCTATATAGCATGTCTTTTTGAGATTTTAATGCTCATGGGGTTCACACTTCTTACTGCAGCCCACATTTTGGTAAAGGAGAGAGGGGATGAAGGAATCAAGATGTTGAAGACAGAAAATCAAGAGATTGAGAGAAAGTTCTTTGTGAGTATGAGTGAGGATGTGAGGCTTTAGGGATTGTATAGGGCTAGTAATTAGGTGAGAGATGGGTACTGTCTAAGAGTCATAGGTGGATCTGTTGTAAAACCCCCTTAAATGTCTATAAAAGACTTTAGATTTAATTTTGTCTGTTTCTGTTTGGCCTGGGAGTCTTTAAAAGCAGCTCTGATCTGAGACTGAACTGTACAGCATTTCACCCTTTAGTAAAGATGATCAGCATAAAGAGTGCTCTCATTATTGTCTTGTCAAGACAGTAACGTGTCCATAGGTAACATGATCTTCTGGAGCTGAAACTGTGTCAAGGCGTATTTGAATGTTGAGGTCAAATAGGGGGAGTTTGTAAGACAGTTATTTTTCTATATCCTGAGATCTTCTTGTGTTAGAGTAACAACTGTGATATAAATAACTCTAAAATTTTAGAATCTTCAAACAATGAATGTTTATTCTTTATTCCTATAACAGCCCAGTGTGGATGTTTTTGGTCAGCTGGTTGTCCTGTGACATGATTCAAAGCATGGGCTCTTTCTGTTTTTTGGTTTTGCCATCCGCTTTGATCTTAGGGTCTTCTGCTTCTAGCTAGCTGACAGGGCAGGAAGCAATGGAGAAGGATATTTACTTAGTAGAAAATTGAAACTGGAAGTGATACGTCACTTCCATTCATGTTTTATTAATCGTTATATGGTCCTACCAGGATAAAAGGGAGACTAGGATACATGGTTTTAGTTTCAGGCAGTTCCTGTCAACAAATGCCCTGTGGCAAGGGTCAGCATTTTTTTGAGGGTGGTTATCCGTATCCAACACACTACCATTTGATGCTTCTACTTTTATGGGACTTTTAAATGTAAATTTATTGTGGTGAGCTAAGATCAGCTATTTTAATACACTTTCATGAAGCTAGTATCAGAGTCCAGAAGAAAGTATTTGATTTCCTTCTTAGCTGTGGATCCGAATAGTTTTGAACCAAAACTATTGGTTTTGGTGATTTGCACCAAATCACAGTCTCTGGTGGGAGGTCCATGGTGGGTGCTCCCAAGGCTCTCAGAAATTCTGCCAGAAGCACTTCTTAGACCCCATTTTCCAAATTTTTCTACAGGAAAATTGTATTTTATGTATTTAATTTGGCCTATCCTCCCTCCCTAATATGTTATTTAAGTGGAAATAGTTTGATTACAGAGATTTAAAGCCAAGTAATTGAGTATTTAGAATGTCCTTTGTTTCAGAGGTCCCCAAGACCACCTTCATGGTTAGCGATTCACTAGATGGACTCAGAGCCAAGGTTTATCATAGTGAAAAGATAAATGACATGATTAACAAGAAAAAAAGCCACAGGATATGTAGTATCTGTAGAAATCCATATACAGGTTTCTTTATGCTCTCTCCTCTGTATGATGGGGCAAATTAAGTATGATCCTTTCTTCAGCAATGACAAATGCAATAAAATTTGTGCAATGTTTCTTCTCAGAGAAGCCCATTGGAGACTCAACACTGAAGGTTTTATTGGCCTGGTCTCATAGACACCCTCTCTCTAGCATGTTCAAAATTCCAGATTCCAAGAAGGAAAACAGATGTTTACTGTAAATCACATGATTTGTACAGTCTACACACTGTGATTTACCTTTAATCAATTAGGGAACAGATCAAAGGCTTTGTTCCCAGACACCAGCCAGGGGCCAACCTTGCAAGCAGGCCCTTCTAAAGATAGCAGCGTCAGATCTGCTATGTTAACTCTTTTCTGTACACCCACTAAAGTGTTAATATGTTTTATCTCATTAAGGCCCCATAGTTATCTTCTTCAATTGAGATACTTTGTATAAAGAAGGAAAATTTGAGTTAAAGGGAACTTATGTGTTTTGAGTCCCCAATATGTATCAGACTCTTTACCAGGTACTTTAAGTATCTTATCCCAAGAAAGTTAAGAATTTTACCAATGGCCACATAACTAATAAAGAATCAGGGTGCTGAAACTGAAAACCAGATTGGATGATTTTGGCCTTTAATGTTGTGCCTTTTTTGAAAATACTTAGAAAAAGCCCTATATTTGTACTGTATGATATAATAGCCACTGGCCACATGTGACTATTAAACCCTTGATGTGTGGCTAGACCTAACTGGTATGTTCTATATGTGTATATGCACACCAGATTTTGAAAACTCAGCATGAAAAAAAAGTAATATATCTCATTATTAATTTTTAATAATTAAAAAATAATCTTAAATATTGAATATACTTTGAAATAATATTTTTGCTACTTTTGTTTACATAAAATATATTATTAAAATTGATTTCATCTGTTTCTTCTTACTTTTTTTTTTCTCTCTTTATTTCCAATATCAACTTTTTTTTTTTTTTCCCTCAAGGAAGATCAGCCCTGAGCTAACATCCATGCCAATCCTCCTCTTTTTGCTGAGGAAGACCGGCTCTGAGCTAACATCTGTTGCCAGTCCTCCTCCTTTTTTTTTTTTTTCGCCAAAGCCCCACTAGATAGTTGTACGTCATAGTTGCACATCCTTCTAGTTGCTGTATGTGGCACCCCACCACAGCATGGCCGGAGAAGCGGTGCGTCAGTGCACACCCGGGATCCGAACCCGGGCCACCAGTAGCGGAGTGCGTGCACTTAACCGCTAAGCCACGGGGCCGGCCCCTCTTCTTACTTTTTTAATGTAGCTAGTACAAAATCTTAAATTACATAAGTGGCTCACATTATATTTCTTTTGGACAACACTGGTCTATATGTTTGATCTTTAAAGCCTAAACATTGGCAATTACAAAAGCTTTGCCTGGTAGGCCTCATGGGAGAAGCTGTCATCCTCACACCAGACTCGGTGCACAGCCAGTGTATTGCAGTCTTTGGAGGGAGTTGTGTTGCAGGATTCAGCCCCTCCCCCGCCTGAGCCAGCCATGCTCTTATACACATCTGCATTACTAGTGCAGACACCTCCATCTCGGAGTCTCCTTATTGGAGGCAGGGGAGGGGCTTGCTGAGGGGCTTCAAAAGTGCCTCTGTGACCGTCACTCACAGTTTGGTTCATTGTTCTAATTGACCACCTAGACATCTTGGCAGCTCTGACAGACCTCCATAAATATTAGGTCCTCTTTTTTGTGAAAACTATAATGTTATACGAGAAAATATTGGAATCAGAAAGGTTGAGTTGAAACATCCCTCATCTGAGCTTTCATACCAAATTTTGCACATTGATTTCCAGATCATTTAGGTATCTAGATTGTTTCACATGGTTCTGTGTCTTGATTTCCTCCTCTATCGCCAACATTAAAGCCACTTCAAGACAGCAGTTATCCCTGATTTGATTTTCTGTCCCAACACATAACATATGCCTTTTACATAGGAGAGTCTCAAATATTTGTCAATTAAATGAAGAAATGTACTTGTCTAAAATAATGTGGATAGTAAGTGGTAGACAGGTGTTTCAAATGCTAGTTTTTTGATATCAGGTTCAGGGCTTTTCTGCTGTGATAGCCATCTATATATTGGATTTGTGGCATGGGAAGGGTCCGCAAAGAACAGATAGGGATGTGTAATTCTAAGTGATAAAATTTTTCAGTACCTATATTCATATTCTATTATTGCTGTGACATATTACCACAAAATTAGTGGCTTAAAAAGATGAATTATTATCTTAGAGGTCTATAGGTCAGTCTAACATGAGTCTCAGTAGGCTAACCTCAACGTGTCAGTAGGACTGAGTTTCTTTCTGGAGGCTCTATATAAAAATGTGTTTATTTGTTTTTTCCACCCTCTAGAGGCTGCCTGCATTCCTTGGCTCATGGTATCCTCTCCTCTTACAAGCCAATGTCACTTCATCTCTCTGACTATTCTTTTGTAGTCACATCTCCTTCTCTCTAGTATAGCTGGGAAAGTTCTCCACTTTTAAAGACACATGTGATTATATTGGATCCACCTTCATAACCCATAATCTTCCCTCCTCAAGGTCCTTAACCTTAATCACATCTGAAAAATCTCTTCTGCCATGTAATGTGACATATTTATAGCTTCAGGAGGTTTGGATGTGGACACCTTTGGGGGACCATTACTCTGCCTACCACAATATCTAAATCAGAAGTTCTTAATTGTTAATGTCTACATCAATATTTCTCAAAATGTGGTACCCAGACCAGTAGTGTTTACATCACCTGGGAACCTACTAAATCAGGAACTCTGGAGGTGGGGCCTAGCAAACTATGTTTTTACAAGCCTTCCAGGTGTTTCTAATGTACAATGAAGTTTTAGGACATTATAAACTATTCTTATATTTAGCATACTTTCAGGAGGTAACTATATCTGAGTTTGACATAATCCCATAACTCTTCAATAGGAAGCACTGCAGCTGGGTAACAATCCTAGGAATCAGAGGTCAACACGTAAGTGCTTATTAAGGCTGAATGTCTGAGTATCCCTGTTATCATTAAATTTTCAGAGCCAGTTGGAAACAAATGAAAAAGTCATCATCTCCAGTTGCAGCTTAGAGAGTCATTGAAGGTAGGCTTTCAAAGAGGAAGGAGATAAAAATAATATATTCCACACATTGCATTTTAAATCTATTTCCGAAGAAAATGATTTTCTGAAGCTGGTGACACCTAATATTATGAATTATAGGAGTTTGAAGAAGCCTCTTCTACTTTTAATGCATTTCTATTTTCCAGTCTATAACCAACCACTTAAGTGTTTGTTAACATCCACACTAAGACTATCACTGAGTGGGTGGTATATAGTGGATAGACAGAGGTATATGGCACAGTCACCATCTTTGAAAAATGGAAAATATTGAATGGGAGATATGACTAATACATAATAAAACCATTTAAATACAATATTCTGCAACACATAATTATTTCAGACAAGTTCACTTAGTCATATAATTGAAGAGATTGTCATAACCTGACCAGATCTCATAAATATTTTGAGAATTCAATAATACCTTTGAGAGTTTCTATGCTGGATATGAGCTTTATTTGGTAAGGTAAGTGCTTCAAGTGAATCCAGCTCATCTTCTAGAGCTACAACTCACTCAACTGCCATCTTTACTTTTTATTCTACTTTTATGATATTGTAGATAAGTTTTACATGTCTACATTTCCATAGGAAAACAACCCAGACAGCTGGGAGCTGCCGGGCACTATCAGCTCAGCCCTGGATTTGTTAGCAGGTGGTCCGGTTCTAACTGCTAGGCTGTCACATTCTCCTGTTGAACATAATTTCATAGAACACTAATATCAGACAAAGCAACTCTGTGACTGTGACAGATCAAGACACAAAACAGAAGAGCCTCATAAGCATATCTGAACAGAGAGAAAAGCAACAGTTATGTCCAAACTATGAAGTTGATCATCCATCCTCCTATACTGAATAGATAATATGAGTGGTATAGTTTAGTTATAAAATCTAGATTATTTTCATTTAGGAAAAGGCAAGTAGTTTTACTTTGAATAAATTTAAAATTTCTTTAATTACATATTCCCTAATCTATCATATCTTTGGGTGACAAAGATCTAAAATATCCCACTGAATGGGTACTGGTTATTTGGAGCTGAAATAGACCTACTCATAAAATGCCAGAGTCCTCAAACAATCCGTGTCATAGTCATTATTTTGTGCATCAGATCACTGTGACACAGCTCTTTAATCAATAGAAGGAATGGTCAGGTCCAAGTCCAAAAACCCCTTATCAACTCAATTGAAGTATGGCAGCTTGAACTGATTGCTAGATTCAACTGAGTTCTAATACACAACACTCTTTGTTACATTGCCAGAGTATAGTATAGATGTGTAGATTTAGGTTAAAAATGTATTTACTCATTTCTTTAACAATCATATACTAAACTATTGCAAATACAAATGCTATTTGATTTCCTTTTTCCCCTTTAAATAATGTTTTTCTCTTCTATCTATCATCTGTCTTTTTTCTATCATCTCTCTGTCTCTCTCTCTCTTCTATCATCTGTCTATAATGTCTGTATGTACACACACTCACACATATTTAACATGAGATTGCAATTTTATCTATTCTGCCTTTGACATTGTGGGGAAATTTCCCAACTTAGTTGCCAAGGCAACTTAATCATCTGATGTAATAGAAGCCCAGATGGCATTTAAAGCTTATAAGATTTCAAATTTGAATCATATATTTTGCTTGGTGATTTTTCCTTAGTTAATTCAATAAAACAGAGGTAAGAAATGTTTATATCCTTTTTAAAGTGTTTTGCAATTTCTTTATATAAGATTGTTTCCTTTACTAAATTTAAATACAACTATCAATCTGTCTACATGCATGCATATATGCATATATATATGCACACATATGCATGTTTATATTTATACACATATGCATACATTTAATTGACAGTTCCTGTGCATCTTTCCATGAGCATAAATCATATCTTTATTTGTTCAATCTCCTTTTGGTGATGTACATGAAATTTTTAGATAATTGAATATTAGGTCTTTTTTATTAGTGATGTTTAATTATTTTGTCTGTCTAGTATTTCTCTGTTACAGAACAACATACTTACTTTGAGGAGAATATTCTCAATTCTGTGCCTATAACGTATTCCAGGAATGGGCTACTTATTTTATTACCTTGATCGCTTGGCTATGCTTATACTCTCCAGTGATAAAAGTGCAAATATATGATTCTAATATATGCTGATGGCCATTGTAATGACCAAAATTGAGAAAGGTAATCAGGGAGAATTAAGCCAACATACAGAGAGAAGTAAAAACAAGCAGTGGAGATAAAGTCGTGGATTGTGATGTAAATTATAGTTCTCACTATATACTTAAGGTTGGATTGTATACCTGTCCTTCCTACAGTTCAGTTTCAGGAAGCAATATATTCTTTTCTATCCTTAAGCTATATTGAGCTGGTTTTCCGTCAGAATTTTTGTGGAGAATTGATATGCTTTTCAAAGGCATCTATAATCTTATGGGGAATGTAAGTTAAAAAACATTAAGCGATTCTAGTGTACGGAAAGTCCTCTTCTAGGCGTAACAACATATTTTTTAAATGTAAGTTCATCAGTTATATCTATATGTGTGTGTGTGTTTGCATACATACGTGCAAACGTATTTATTTTTCATAGTGCATAACAGTCAAGAACACAAAAAAATAGGAGAAAGGAATAAATTAGGACTAATGAATTAATTTAGGACTAAAAGATAGACTTGACAAAAAACCTATAAGGAGTCAAAGTTGTGGCTCATATTCAACAAAGGCACAATAAGCCTGCTCACCATCCTGGGCAGCAGGGAGGAAGCAGTGATCAGAATATTCTGACCCTCAGATGTCTTTGGCATTTGCTAGCTGATTATGGTGTCCCAAGAACTGAAATACATGGGTGGACTGCTAAAATCTTAGTTACTAAAATCTTACCTGAAAATCTCTAGATCTGATGAACAGAAATCTGACTTAACTCACCACAATAATGAGTTACAGACCCACACACAATTCTAGACTTGAGCTAGTTCACAACCCAAGAGCACCTTGGATTAAAGGAATGCTGGCACCACTTGAGGAAGGATCCTGCTATGTAGCCAGAAGCTTTCTACTCTCTATCTCCCCAGCCTTCCATAAAGCGACATGTGCTCATTTACTAGGGTGACTATGCACTAGAGAAAGGGAAATAATCAGACATTTTGGATATTGCTGGATATATTGCTTTGAACTGACAATTATTGGTGACCCAAAATACTACTATGGTCCACAGCCATACTAGGGACTCATGGAGGTTATGTTATGAATGGAGTTTTGCCTTGAGCCCTTCTCATTGTGGACCCAGTGGGCCATGAATCCTCCCTGTGATTATATCTCCAGTCCAGAATGCCTAATAGGGATAGACATATTAGTAACTTGCAGAATGCCCACATGTATTCCTGAATCTATGAAGTGAGAAATATGGTGTTAGAGCAAGCCAAATAGAGCCATCAGAACTTCCTCTCAAGTAAAAAAAATATTAAAACAAAATATATATCACATTACTGGAGGGATTGTGGAGATTAGCGCCACCATTAAAAACTGGAAAGACGCAGGGATAGTGATTGCTACCGCATACCCAAACAACTTACCTATTTGGTCTGTGCAGAGGATAGGTGAATTATAGATACCAGCAGTGGATTATTGTAAACTTAATTAGGTCTTTATTCTAATTACAGTTGCTGTCTCAGATGTGATTTCATTGCTGGAACAAATCAACATATCTGCAAGGATCTGGTAAGTGACTATTAATCTGGCGAATGTTTTTTTCTCTATACTTGTTAAAGATCTTCAGAAGCCATGCAAGTCCTCATAACACTTGTATACTGCATTTAATACTAAATTACCTTGATTGGGGCCGGCCCCATGGCGTAGTGTAAGTACACGTGCTCCACTGCTGGCGGCCTGGGTTTGGATCCCAGGTGAGCACTAACACACTGACTGTCAGGCCATGCTGTGGCGGCATCCCACAAAAAGTGGAGAAAGATGGGCACGAATGTTAGCTCAGGGCCAGTCTTCCTCAGCAAAAAGAGGAGGATTGGCATGGATGTTAGCTCAGGGCTGATCTTCCTCACACAAAAGAAAAAAAAAACTAAATAAAAATAAAAACAAAAAACAAAATTACCTTGATTAATACATAGTTGGCAATTAGCTATTTCAATTAGAATATTGAAAACATATCTTTAAAAAATAAATGTTACCTCATTTTATAGACACTGTCCCAGAGTCTTTGTCTTGTACTCTTTATATCTCTAGAAAACGTAGTTCACTTAAAGAGTAATGAGGTGTATGAGCTAAACTGAGTCTATGGTTTATATTTTTGTATGTGGCTGGGGATCCGAATTGGGTTAATTCTGATTGGGGGACAACTTAATCAACATAAAATGGAAAGAAACTTGGCAAAAGAAAGCAGTTACTAATGGTGGGGTTCTTTAAACCAAGTTAACTGCTTGGTTCTATTCTCAATTTTATTATGATTGATCAACCACGTATTATGATTCAAATTCAAAGACTGAAGAAATGAACAGCTCGGTAGAGGAAGTATTCATGAAAAAGCTAAAGGAGAAATGCAGCACAGATCATAAACCCTCTCAGTTTGTTACAGCAGAATAATTTAGCTTCCGTCATATATATCTATTATTTGCTTCTTTGGTGGTGCCAAATGCCTATCTAACTGTTCCTCCATTAGCGCCTTCCTCCTCTACCATCTTCTGTCTTCTTTTAAAAATTTTTCCCATGGTTCCTTAATTAATATATGAATAATATTTCTTTGGAAAAATAAGAAGAAAATACATGATTTTAAAAATCACGTAACAATAGGGCCGGCCTGTGACTTAGCGGTTAAGTGCATGCGCTCCGCTGCTGGCGGCTCGGGTTCGGATCCCAGGTGCGCACCCGACACACCGCTTGTCCGGCCATGCTGAGGTGGCGTCTCACATACAGCAACTAGCAGGATGTGCAACTAGGACATACAACTATCTACTGGGGCTTTGGGGGAATAAAAGGAGGAGGATTGGCAATAGATGTTAGCTCAGAGCCGGTCTTCCTCAGCAAAAAGAGGAGGATTAACATGGATGTTAGCTCAGGGCTGATCTTCCTCTCAAAAAAAAAAAAAATCAGGTAACAATAAAAACATCAAAAAGTCCACCTATTCAAGTTACTGTTTATCAATTATTATTAGGTCTCATTGGACTATTCACAGAGTGGGTGAAGGAAGAAGTGTTTGATGAAGCATTTTGGGAATTGCTAGGCCAGAAAATAGATGTTCAAATACATATTTCAATTCTTGTTTGCCAATACTGTCTATGGCTTGCTAGACTGTGTGATAAAATTTTCTCTCGACAAAGACAAAATGGCAATAAGAAAGATAAATTGGTGAAGTTTTCATAAAGCTAGATTTATTCAATTTAAATGTTTAATACTATAGTTTTTTTAATATGAAAATATTCTGGTAGTTTGGTATACTTTTATATCTATGGTGGCAAAAATTTTTTAAGCCAACTCTATATGTTCTACCGATATACGGGAGTGTGTGCAAATTTTTGCTTGCCTTTGAAATCCAAAATCTCAAGACCATTGTTATTGATGAGTCTATTTTTTAAGCTAATTTAGAAACTATTTTATTCCCTTGTCTCAAATATTGTATATTGATTTTTCCTCATTTCATTAGATTTAGAAGATCTGCCACACAAAATAATGCAAAATTAACCTCCAAAATTTGTCTGCACATATTTCCCTTTTACCAGTTAACACGACTTCATGTTACTAGATTACTGTATAGATATGTATCTCCTTGTGGTATGAACTGATTGGACATAAATGTAAGAGAAAGCGTTTTGTTTTTAAAAAGCTAGTTGATTACAAGAAAACTTTCACTAATGCTGCTACATCTTGGGTAGAGTCCAAGAATGCTTGGGTGAACTAATCATATTCCCTATCAGAGAATGTAAATGGAAGCAGTTAGAGACTGGGGCTAATACCTCACGATTTTCTATTATCTCCAATATTCTTTGTGGTTCCCTTAGCATTGTTTATGGAAAATAAAGCGTTTGAAGTTTGTTCACTCATTTGTTTATTAATCCACAATTACTTATTAAAGACTTGTCATCTATAAACACAGTCTAGGCAGTGAGAATGCAAGGTAAACAGGCAGAAAAGTCTCCTGTATTCAGGGCAAATATTAACATCTCTATAGTCATAAAGATTTCCAGTTCAAGATTTAATTTTAAAACAAATATTCATGAAAGGCTTATCACAGTCTAATTCTCTATTAGTGCCTGGAAAATCACTAGTGAACAAAAAATACTGTTCCTTCCCTCTTGGAGTTTAGATTCTAGTAGGAGTGGGGAGGGAGAGAAAATACCCAAATCAATACATATGAGATGGGGAAAGTTGGTATGAAGAAAATAAACAGGATACAGAGTAAGTGTGGAGGTCCAGGAAAATATCTCTGATTAGTTAACTTTTGAACAGAAACGAGAATACTATACCCAGTGATCAAGATTCAAAAAGAACATTTCATGAAAACATGAGAGAGATTTTATCACCAGCACAGCCTAATAAAAAGTATTCTTAAAGAATTCATTTAGGCAGAATGAAAGTGATCACAAATGGAAATTTTTACTTGCAAGGAGGAATTTTTACTTTGCAAAGCAAAGAAAGTGGGGTGTATGTGAACATATCTCAAACCATAATAATAAGAATGTCCTGTGGAATTTAAAAAGAAAGAAGCAAAAAACTCCCCAACAATACCATGTAAATCAGGAAGAAGCTATTGATGTTACGGCTTTTTAAAGTCCTTGTATTATCTGGGAGGTTGCTATATTGATGGATTTGAACATATGATATGTTAACTATACATGTTTATTATTTCTAGGATAACAAAATAAAATAAAAATGGAGTTTATAGCTTTCCAAATAGTACAGGAAAAAAATGAGAAAAATTAAATGCTCAATTCAGATGAGGTCAAGAAATGAAAGAAAAAGAAAAACACACATTGACTGAGATAAATAAAAGCATAGAATAAGATGGTAAAAATAAGCTCCCAGTTAAGACAATAAATATAATTGGATTAAATGTTTCACTAAAACACAAAAATTTTTCCACTTTATAGCCAAATTCAGCTATCCACTCTTTACGAAAGACAATTTTTAAATCATAAAAATATACAAATGATAAGAGTAAAAAGAAAAAAATAACCAAAAGAAGACCTGTGTAATTATATTAATATCAGACCAAATAGTCACTAATGGAAAAAAGCATTATTGGATATAAAGTGTCACTGCATGATGATAAAAAGTTTAATTCATCCAGATAATATAAAAATTATTTACTTGTATACACTTCACAAAATAATTTCAAAAGCAGATAATATAAATGTTTGTAAAAATCACAAAAAGAAATAGAAAATATATACCTACATGTGGATATTTTATTTGTCTCAATAACTGATAGATCAAACAGGCCAAACATCAGTGAAAATATTGGAGATTTAAACAACACAATCAATAAACAAGATGTAATGAGCATATGGAAGATTTTACACAGAACATTAGAGATTCAACAACTTTTTCTTTCTTTTTTTTTTTTTGTGAGGAAGATCAGCCCTGAGCTAACATCCATGTTAATCCTCCTCTTTTTGCTGAGGAAGACTGGCTCTGAGCCAACATCTATTGCCAATCCTCTTCCTTTTTTTCCCCAAAGCCCCAGCAGACAGTTGTACGTCACAGTTGCACATCCCTCTAGTTGCTGTAAGCAGGACACGGCCTCAGCATGGCCGGAGAAGCTGTGCATCGGTGCGCGCCCGGGGTCTGAACCCGGGCTGCCAGTAGCAGAGCGCTCGCACTTAACCGCTAAGCCACGGGGCCGGCCCCAACGACTTTTTCAAACATACATGGATGTTAATGAAAATTGACTTCCTCCTGTGCTGTAAAGCAAGCCTCAACCAGTTTTACAAGATAAGTATCATACAGATAGCATTGTTTGACAAAAGTTCTGCTAAATTAGACATCTAGCAATAAACAAGATAAGCAGGGAACCTCCATGAGCTTAGAAATTTAAAAACATTGTTCTGAATAATTGGCAGATCAAAGAAAAATCAGAATGGATGTTAGAAAATAGGGCTGATTTTTAAAATTATTATATATCAAAACTTGTGGAATGTATATAAAGTATAACTCAGCTGGGAATATAGAGCCTTAAATTTAATATTAGGAGAAAAAGAGAGGCTAAAATAAATGAGCTAAATATCCCACTTTAAAGTTTAAAAATCAAAAGCTATAGAATAAACCCAGAGAAAGTAGAAGATAGGTCTTCATAAAGACTCTCTGAAGCCAGACTGTCTACATGTGAATCTCTGCTTTCCCTCTTACTAGGTTTTTGACCTTGGGCAAGTAACTTAAGCTCTCTGATTTCCTCATGTATAATGTATGGGGGATAGTAATAGCGCCTGTCTCGCAGAGTTGTGGTGAGGATTGAATAAGTCAATATATAAAAGATACAGGGTGCCAAGATTTTGCGCAGTAGTTTGCGGTTAGCCTTTATTATTAAAAAAGCAGAAATTAATTAGGAAGAGATAAAACACATCTTAAATAAAGTGAAAACTGCTTCTTTTACAAGAGTGATAAAATCGACATACCCCTTCCAATACTGACCAGGAAAACAGAAAGAAGGCCAAACTGACAATGTTCATAAAGAACAAGTGGAACATGAGGACTGAGGGACCATACACAACTCTTTTGACAGCTTTCCTCTGAAAACTGGCATACAAAATGAGGCGATATCTAGAGAAGGCATGTTGGAGCCAAGTGGGGTTGCAAAACTGTCCTTATTTTTTTAGGACGGGCTAAGTTAAGGCGAGTTTGTATGCAGGTGGCAAAGATCCAGCTGAACAAGAATGTATTGGATCCCCTGAGAGGTCAAGGGAAGCAGCAATTCACAGGGGAGCCGACAGAGGCCAGAAAAAATAATTATTTGTGAGTGAGTCTAGTTTAAATAAACAGGATTCTGTGAGACTGTTTCTTTTTTAAAGAAAGCACTGCTTTTGCCAGAGGAAGAGGTGTTAATTTGGGAGCAACTGATTACTGGGAGTCAGATCTCTGCCAGGCACCCTGCTAGGAGGAACACAACGATTAACAAGGTAGGCCTGACTGGGTTTGTTTAATTACTTATTTAGAGTTTTGAAGGAGAAGGCAAACCTCAGTCAGGAATTAGAGCCAGAAACACTAATGTAAAGGAAACCTTAATCTTTGAAACTCCTACTCCAAGACGTTTGTATTTGCCCTTCTGCCTGAAATACTACTCTACCCAAATATCATGCCAGTATCTCCCTGGCTCACTCACCCCCTTCATGTAGCGCTCCTCTCAGACATTACCTATTCAGTGAAGCCATTCCCCACTATGCTATTTAAAGAGTACCCTCTTCATCTTCCATCCTGTGACCCTATTACCTGTCTCTCCAATATTGCTTATCACTCCCTAACGTTGCATAATTTTCCTATTTTTATTTATTAATTGTTTCTACCTCCCATTGGAATGCAAATTGCTTAAGGGCAGGGGCTTTATTTTGTTCAGTGTTGTATTCTCATGTCCTAAAATGGTACCTGACATTCATATGGTCCTCAATAAATGTGAAGGAAGGAAGGAAATGCATAAATACAGTTGTTTTTGCCAGTAATCTAGAGATCTGTCTTCCTTCTTACCTTTCACTCACTCACCATCAACACTGAACTCTAATCCTGTCAACTCTACCTCTAAAATGTATTTTGATTCTTTGTAATTCTCTGTATCTCCGTTGCCATTACCCTACTCCAATACACTTACATCTATTGTCTAGAGCTTAATAATAACCCCCTAAATTCTATTGTTTCTGCCCTATTTCTCTGATTCTACTTAATCTCTTCAAATATGTTTACTTACTAGAATCTGAGACTTTTTTTTTTTTTTTTTTTTTTGCTGAGGGAGAGTCACCCTGAGTTAACATCTGTTGCCAATCTTCCTCTATTTTGTCTGTGGGTTGCTACCACAGCGTGGCTGCTGATGGTGGTGTAGGTCTGGCCCCACGAACCGAACCTGAGTCACCGAAGTTACTTAACCACTAGGCCTTCGGGCTGGTCCCTGAGACATCTCTTTAAAATAGAAATCAAATATCATTACTTCCCATGACCAGTGACTTTCCTCCTCTTAAAAAAATTCAATTTTTCTTAGAAAATCCAAATTTCTTACCAAATTCTTCAAGAAATTATTGTATACTGTGGACCCTATCAACCTCTCCTATATAATCTCCGAACAATTTTACTGTTGTTCTCTCTTCATTCTAGGCATATTGGTCTTCTGACACCCCAACTCTTTCTCACTTTAGAACCCTCAGTTTTCATGTATTGTATACCTAGAACACTCCTCTCTCATACTTCTGGTGGAAGACTCTTTCTTATAATTCATGTCTCAGTTTAAATGTCACTTATTCAGAGATAATTTTCCCTCACTGTCCCACCCTCTCTCTCTGCAATCATGGTCTCACAGCTCTCTGTTGCCTTCCATTATGGCACTTATGTAGAGCTGTAGCTATCATCGTCTTTAATATTTACATGGATTTTTATCTTCCTTTATAAAGTACAAACTCCAGTAGAGCAGGGGCATAGTGGTCACATGAAATTGTACATATAGCACTGGAATCATGTTGAACATATAATTGTCAAGAACTGTGAAGAGTCAGAGATTCTACCCTGCTTGAAAGCTTACAAGTTAGTCTGCCTCCATGTCATAGATGCAAGCAGGAGACATGAGATTTCTGGGTCAGAGACAAAAGATTTTATTACACACAGTATACCAAGGAGCATGTGCTTCAAGTTTGCACCAGTTTCATCTGCATCTCAAATCCCCTGGAGGCAATCTGGATCAGCCTAGGTGAACACTAGTGGGTCTGTGTCACGGCTAAGGAACTCCGATCTTAGGGAACTACAGTCCTTAAAAGGTCTTCCAGCAAACCTGCTCAACCTATGTCCCAGAGGGAGACATTTTTTTATTATCCTAGACAGCCAACGAATCTACTCTCTTCTCTTGAGTGAGACACTATCTCTGTATACCAATGTTGTTTGCATTACAGACATCCTTAAAACGATAATCCAGAACAAAAGCTGGCAATGCCTCTGTTCAGAGGAAATGCAGAAATATGAGACCCATGGGTATTGATTTCCCAAGAATAATAGGAGTTCAGTAATATTTCCCATTTGAGTAAAAGTCAGCTTAATTCTTCGTGTAACTATTTGGGGTAGGGGTGACAGTAAAAGTCTAGATGAACATCAATCATCTCATGAGTAGGGGAAATTAAGCCAAATTGGGAGGATTTCGTGGATGGTGTCCCTGGAAAAGGTAACTACAGATGGCCCCCGTCTTACAATGGTTTGACCTACAGTTTTTCGACCTTACTATGATATTAAAGTGGTATACATTCAGTAGAGACCGTACTTTGAATTTTGATCTTTTCCTGGGCTAGTGATATGTGGTACAAAACTCTTTCATGATGCTGGGCAGCACAGCGAGCCTCAGCTCCCAGTCAGCCACGTGATCATGAGGTAAACAACTGATAAACTTACAACCATTCTGTACCCACACAACCATTCTGTTTTTCACTTTCAGTATAGTATTCAACAAATTATATGAGATATTCAACACTTTATTATTAAATAGGCTTTGTGTTAGATAATTTTGCCCAACTGTAGGCTAATGGAAGTGTTCTGAGCATGTTTAAGGTAGGCTAGGCATGATGTTCGGTAGGTTAGATGAATTAAATGCATTTCAACTTACGATATTTTCAACTTATGATGGATTTATCCAGACATAACCTCACTGTTAGTCAAGGAAGATCTGTACATATGTGAAGTTCCCGAGGTGATATTCCATAGGACAACAGGATGGTACCAATGAACAATTTAGGCAAGTATGCCTAGTGGAAACTGTTCTGTTTGTGGTCTATTTCTCAGACTCCTTATTTTCCTGTAACTACATTGCTCCCTAATACACTTTTTTGTCCATGCTACTTTTTACCAAGCTGGTCATTTTTATAACAGGCATACATCCTAACTACATAGAAATCTCAATGTCTGATTTCTCATATTTCAATCTTCTTCGATGATTTTAATATTGCTGTATTTATTTTGCCCCCTATTTCTACTGCACGTTATCTGTTCAGACACTAGATGCTAATTAGATTTGGCTTTCTTTCTACCTGGGTTCTGCTTACACCTATACAGTTGCCAAGAATGTTGCCTTTCTTTGTAACCCTGGAAAAACAGGTTTTGTATTTCACACAGGCCTGTAAAAAGAATAGGGATGGCATCCAATTTACGTACAACGTCATAGTGTCTATGTTACATTTTATGTCATTCAACCAAAAGCTCTCCTTCTCCAGTGAAATATGGAATTTTGTATTTACGCCATCTCACTCGGTAACATATGTTGCTCTTTCAGTCACCAAGGAGCATTTCTTGTGTGTCCCCTCTGTGACAGAAGCTCAGTCAGGCGCAAGGATTCAACTATAAATAAGATAGTGTTCTTATCCAAGCAGATCTCACAATTAGAGACAGATTTAAAAAATTAATTGGAATAGGCATCAATGTTTTTATGTTAGAATTATGGGCTTATAGGTACATGGCAAAGACAAATGTAATGGTAGCAATGAGTAGGGCAATAACGGTAAAGGGAGTTCCTCCCTCCCAACCAAGGTGACATTTTATTTGAATATTGGATGATGAAAATGAACTCACCAGACAGAGTAGGGGGAGTGGGGAGTCAGCAGGCAGAGAAGAAACATTGCAGGCAAAGGAGATACAGAAATTAAGTGGTCATTTGAGAACACGGATTTTGAGTTATGCCATTAATGAGCTCTCTGACCTAGCTATCTCCATTTCCTAGTTTGTAGAACGAGGCTATTGAGATAGGTGATCTCTAAAATCCAATTGCAGCTGTATCACTCTTGTCAAGTCTAGATATCATTGTTTTGTGTTCTGAAATGGCCATGCCTTTGTTTATTTATTATTATGACAGGGTAACTGTTGATTGGACTCTAGCTTCCTGAGAAGATTCTTTCTTTAATGTATAGGTCATACTCAATAGGAGTGAATCTCTGACGAGAAAAACAGTATGATTTCACCATATAGAAACATTTAATGCATACTATTTTAATGTCCATTGTCTTTTTGCAATAATACACATGGAATAACTACATCATTAAAAAGGAAGATTTAAGTTGTGGGTGAGCTGAGAGTGTCAGAGACAAATTGCTCAGTCAACATTTGTTCAGAACCTTTTTCTTACTGTGAATGTGCAATAAGAAAAAATGTATTTGCTCTCTATTAGTACACATACAGAATAGTTCAGAGTAATTATCTAAATTGCTGATATCTCAAGAGCCAGTGAATTGCTCAGAATGGTAAGAGATGAAAATTTCTTTAGTCAGCTTATAACATTTTGGTATTTTTTCAGCACAATCCATTGCCATTTTATTATCGATATAATGTAATCATTAAGGAAATTGTAATGCAAAACACATAGTGAATCTATTGGCTTACATACATTTGCCGGGGCAATATTAAAGATAAGATGATGTGCTTTATAGTTTATCTTTGTCCTATGTATTTATTTCCCTTTTTATGTCATCTTTCTCATGCAAGCAAGACCCTTATATCTAAAGAAAAATATGAGGTTTCTAAATGTTTACTTAAGATCAGATTTAAATAACTATAGTAAACTCTTCTTGAGCTTTTATTATTTCTAAGCTTGTGATTCTTAATTTCCTCATTCAAAAATAGATGATTAAAATCAACAAATTGCCTGACTCTTTTGATAGGAGCATCATGATCCTAAGGCACTTACTTCATGATACACATTACTTAGCATCTCATACTATGTGGAGATAATTGAAACCCCACAGTATTCCCATAGCTATGTATTACTATACAGTTATCAAAAAGCAGGAAAGTTATTAAGCATGAAAATTAATGTCAGAATTAAAGGGATTACGTTTCCACCCCCGTTTACCTTCTACTCCCCAACTTAGCTGCAGGGAGGATGAATGCTTCCATAGATTTATCAAATCAGAGAGCACTGGACTTGCATTTTTTCGTCACCAAGGTAGTGAAAGCCAAAATTTAGGAGATGGTTTCTGGGGAAGTAGCAATCTCATTTACTGCTGGTTTTTCTGCCTCCTCTCTGCACACCCTCTGATGAAGCCAGGTATAGTAAGTACTACATTAGGATTTGGGGCAAAAACAGTACAATGTGTGATAGTTTTCCTTGCCTCACTCACTAGGTTACAGGTGATATTAAATGAAATGAGGGAGGGAGCCAGCTGGTTATCTGGAGGACAAGTACTCAAGTTAGAAAAAGCACAGGTGCAAATGGTTTGAGTCAAGAATCTACCTGGTAAGTATGAAGAACAGCAAGAGGCCAGCCCCCTGGAGCTAAGGTTGAACAGGAAGAGGGTGGGAGAGAGGGTAATGACGCCGGGTCACGCAGGGTCACGCAGGTAATCTGAGGATCTTTGCTTTGTTTATCTCTATGATCTGACTCTAAATTCAGAAGACAATGTTTACCTTAATAAACCCTCTATCGAATTCCCCTTCGTTCCTCTAACTGAGGAATTCCTCCCTTCAAGCCTTCTAAATCAAGACTCAAGATTCAATCTTTTTGCTTCTTCACAAGGATGATAGCTGCTCCAATTGGCTATACCTCAGTAAGTAATTAATCCAAGTCTAAATCTCCTTTCCTGATCTTTTACCAAAATGAGAAAAAGAACATTCTTAACTTTACCTCACATAAGAGATCACATTCTCAAACTCTGGTCTGATACATTTTGCTTTATATTGTATTTATTTTCTAGAAATTATTCTTCCTGATTTGTTCCAAAGTGTAAAGAACCTAATTATAAGTAAAAGTTCTATATGAATAGCCTCTCAATTCCCCCCCTCTATGTGATGAAAATAAATCATTATTACTTGAAGAGACAAAATTTGAAGTCTATTATTTTGAATGTTAACTTAAGCTTTATCGAAAAAAATTGATTCCTTAAACACTATTTATTACATACGATTAATTTGTATAAGTATAGGCACAAAACATTCACTAGGGGGAGTATCAATGATAATTGAGTTAGTGAATAATTTTTCTTTTTTATGTTATATGTATATATATTTTTTTTCTTCAAAACTTTTATGTTTGGATTTACAAATTCAGTAACTGCTCCTATTTCAAAAGCTGTCCTTTAGTAACTACTCTGTTGTTGAGAATGTGATAATTTCATTTACTAGTCCATTCTAAATTACAGCCCTCACCATCTTTACTTGGAATGGAAATAAAAATATTCTAACTTGGGATGTCAAATTTATCATAAATACATTTAAAGACATACCTTTCAAGATTTATCAAGTAAAAATAAAAATTAAGTGTGCAATTGGGATACTGCCATTCACACCTCCATGCATTATTTATCTGTTAAATAAGCCTATATTAAAAATATAAACCTTTGTTTCAATGTAATTATTTTTTTCTAGGGAAAAAAAAAGAGAAATTCAAAGTAATATACCATTCACATGACAGTCTAAAGAGAATATATTGTTATGACTGCTATGCTAGGTCTTACCCTGTACCCATTTAAACTTCTGTGTTTGCAAAATACTTTTCCAGAATTTGAACATTATCTTATTTCCTAACATATATTCTAATAGAGACAATTTCTTTAGTTTACAGTAACAGGATAATGTTACCCTGACTTTGCTATTCATTAGAATATTGCTTAGTAGAACAGCTATACGATAATCAGATTTTCTAAATTATAGTTAAAAGCCCATTTTATCCTATTTTCCTTGGAAAACTCATGCATGCTTTTTCTCTACCCACTGATTTTCATTCTCTCCATGAAGGCATGAAAGAAGTCGGGGTTATTATGTTTCACCTCTTTTATCTGTCATGCTGGCTTCTTTTGCAACCAGAGAAATTTAGGTGACTGTGCCTTACTAAAATTAGATTAACAAACAAGCATCTTTACAATCCTAAGATTCCTCATGAAAGCTCTAAGTAAAAACCTTAGTATGTTCAATACTTATAATATTCAATGGAAAGCATCTATGGAAATATACCAATAACAATAGCTCATTAAGTAAAAAAATATAATCAGAAGGAACACTAGACCACTATTTCTGTTATTCCTAAAAGTCAAGCAATTGTTTTAGTGAACACTATCTATTTAATGTAATCTGTGTATAAACTAAGCCCTCATAGTTGATTGCATATTATTCTGTTACTCATAAACAAAATGGAGATTTATTTCTTTGTCACTTTAAAGTTCCACTGGCATGGTGGCTATGGTCTTTCTAGCCTCTGTATATTTCCCCTCTGTGGACTGTGTTTCTCATATGCATGATCCAAAGAGCTCATAGTCTAAGAAGTCTGCAGCATGAGAGAAGAAAGAGGTCACAGAGAAACGTTCACCTTTCATTTAAAGGCTAGTCCAGAAGTCACTCATGTCACATCCTTTCACATTCCATTGGCTGAAATGTATCCCCATGATTATGTACTATAGAGTTAGAAGAAAGATCCTTCCTTCTCCCCTTCTCCTCTTTCTTCTCTTTTATTTTAGGAGACTGTTGAACAAAAATTAGGCGGCTTATTACAATAAAATAGGATTGAGAATAAATACTAAGAGACAACGGAACAATCACTCCGGTAGTCTCATTCAAAAACATTGTATTAGATATTCTATTTTGAAAAGCTGTGTATATTGAATTTTAAGTTGATTTTCAATTCCCCAAAATGAATGGATCCTAACAAAAGATGTAAATATAAATTGAGACATACTAATTTTCCAATGTATATCTTTAATGGGAATCATGTGCATCTTATTTTCTCAAAATTTCTATCTAATTATATGGATGATTTTGTAATTTGAAGTGTTTACTTATTGGATTCTTCTCTAAGAATTAGTCTTTACTTATCCCAAGATAATAAAGGCACTATCTCATTCTTTCTTTCTTTTAGTTTTTAAACTTTTACCTTGGATACTTAGGTCTTAAATCCATCAACAATTGACTTTAGTGTATGTTAACTGTGTAATTGACTTTGTTTTTTACATGTGGCGAGTAGCTTCCCCAGTCTTCTACTGATTTGTGGTTCAACCTCTAATCATATACTTTTAATTATCTTTTCTTTCACTCAACAAATACTTAGTAATCGCTGTTACAGGTGCTGGGCAAATAGCAAGGGTTAAAGGTCTCTGCCCTAATTAAACATACTTTTCTAGCAGAGGAGTGAGACAGTAATGAAATGAAAAAAAAATTCAGATAATGACAAGCACAATAACAATATAAAAGAAGGTAAGCATATTTCTGAACTCTGTATTTTTATGCACTAGTTTATTTGCCTGTTCTTTATATATATTTACTACTACATTTATGCAGGGAAAAATGCAGGGTGTATAGGGAATTTACTCCATCTTTGATCTTCTTTTCAAATTTTTCTTTGGTATTTGTTGACATTTATTCTTTTGTATGAATTTTAGTATCAGTTTCAGGAAATATGAAAATAAATCTTTAGAATTCCAGTCAGAATTGCACTGAATTTATAGTTCAATTTGAGGAAAATTAACATATATTAAAAAGTTAAGTTTTCCCATCTATGAACTTGATGTATCTCCCTATTTACAGAGATTCTTTAAAATGTACTTTTAATAGTTTAGAAATCTTATATAAAAAGATCTCATATATGTTTGGTCAAGTTAATTAGTTGAAATTATTTCTACATTTTCTAGTTGTTATTGCTGATGTGCCCAAACTATTTCATTTTTCTGACAGAATCTCATATTTGGCAAACTTTATGAACACTTGTACTTGATTTTTTAATTCAAATGGGGTTTTCTATCTAAGTGAGCACATGTCCTATTGTGTTGGTTGATGCTTTGGGTAATAAGCTGAGCAGTAAAAATGAGAGCAGGTATGATGTTTGCATTCCTTATTGTGTCTCACATGTTCCACTATGACAATTCAGAGTTTTCTATTGCTTTCTGCATCAGTTTTGATAATTTGTGGTTTCAAGTTATTTGTCCACTTTATCTAGACTGTCAAAATTTATAGACAGAAATATTCTCTCTCTATTATCATTTTGATGGCAATAGGATCTTGAGCATGCCACCTCTTTTTTTTCTGATTTTGGTAATTTGTCTTTTCTCCCTTTTTTAAGTTGGTCAATCAGGCTAAAGGTCTGTAAACTTTATTGATCTTTTAAATATAACCACTTTTATTTCATCGATTTTCTCTATTGATTGTCAACTTTCTATTTCATTGATTTCTGCTCTTATTTTTATATTCCTTTGTTCTACGCAGTTTGGGTATAAATTTCTCTTCCTTTTCTAGCTTTTTATGGTAAAGGCTTAGATTACTGATTTTAGACTTTTCTTGTTTTGTAATATAAACATTTAAAGCTGTAAGTATCTTTCTAGAAGTCCTTTAACCGCACCACACAAATTCTGATATACTGGGTTTTAATTAATGTAGTAAATGTAATATGAATGTTTTCTAGTTTATATATTTATATTTCCGTTGACTAATATATTATTTATACATGTATGTTTATATTTTGAAATATGTATAATTTTTAATATATTTTTATTGATTATTAATATAATTTTATTGTGCTCAGAGAATATAGTATTATAATTTAATATTGTTTACATTTATATGTAAATGTTTACATTTATATGTAATATGTATTAGTGTACATATAGATATGGTTGTGGAGTTTAGTTGTAACATCTTGATAACTGTTTTTTTTTTTAATCTCATTTCTCTTTTGTTATTTTTTCCTCTTTTCCTGCCATCTTTTGGATTTAGTATTTCTCAGTATTCATTTTATCATCTCTATTTGTTTATTACTGATATCTTTCTGTTTTTTTTAGTGGGTTCTCTAAGGCAGTGCTATCCATTAGAACATTCAATGATGGTGGAAATGTTTCCCATCTGTAGTGTCCAAATCAGTAGCCACTAGCCACCTGTGGCTGTCGAGCACTTGTACAACAGAGGCACTAAAATTTTAGTTTAATTTAGGTTAATTAATTTAAATTAAACTTGCATAGCTACATGTGGCTAGTGGCTACCATATGGAGAGTGCTGCTCCAGGGTTTACAATGTGCATCTTTTAACTCATTACAGTATCCCAAAAAACAATATTATATACTTTACATATCCCTTAAGACTCTTAAAATAGTATAAGTGCATTTTTCCCATGTCCCATTGTATTAGTCAGCGTTCTCTAGAGAAACAAATCCACTAAGAGATATATCTTATACATATCTCATGTATCTCATATATATACATAAATATCATATATAGCTCAAATATATATATATGTGGAATTGGCTTATATGATTATGAAAGCCGGGAAGTCTCACAGTCTGCTGTCTGTAAGCTGGTAACCCAGGAAGGCCAGTGGTGTAATTCAGTCTGAATCTGAAGGCAGGAAAAGATGAGATGAGATGAGATGAGGTGTTCTAGCTCAAGCAGCAAGGCACGGGTAAAAAGTGAATTTCTCCTTCCTCTGCTTTTTGTTCTATTCAGATCCTTAACGGGTTGGGTGATACCCACCCACATTAGAGAGGACATTCTACTTTACCTAACCCACTGGTTCAAACGCTAATCTCATGGGGAAACAGCCTCATAGCTACATCCAGAAATAATGTTTAATCTGAGCAACTTGTGGCCAAATTAACACACAAAATTAACCATCATACCCTATCCACCTTTTGTGCTATGATTTTAATTCATTTTATTTCTACATATCTTAAAAAGTCCACAATACAGTGCTATTCTTTTTTATTTAAATATTATCTGTTATAGAAATTAATAAAAGAGAAAACATCTTTTATATTTACTCATAAATACCATTTCTGTTTTTGAAGAATATTTTTGATTACTTTGGAATTCTGGTTTGAGGTTTTATTTTCTTTTGGCACACTAATGCCAGCGGTGTGGTTTGTCACAGTTTACAAGTATAGATGATGTAGGTAGGTTGGATTTTAGTAGAGACTTGAAGACAGTAAAAAGTTTAACACATGGTTATCTAAGGGAAGAGAGTTGCAGACAGAAGGAACATTTAGAGTGGATATTTAGGGGAAGAATAGGCTAGACAGAGGAAAAACCTAGAGCAAAGGCTTTCAGACAGGAGTGTGCTTGACCCATTCAGGAAGTAGCGGGATGGCAATTCAGCTAACACCGAATGAGTGAAGCAGTCTTAGGAGAGGAAATTAGGGCACTGCAGATCATTCAGAGCCATGTAGGCCTTTATAAAACAGTTTTTATTCTGAGTGAAATGGGGAGCTGTTTCAGACTTTTGAGCAGCAGAGGGACATGAAATGACTTAGATTTCAAAAATAAATTTTTGTTGAGAATAAACTATTGAGGGCCAAGAATAGAAGTAGGGAGACCATTAGGACAAGACATGATGGTAACTCAGACAAGGGTGATAACAGTGGACGCAGAAGAAGTGGTTAGATTTTGGATACATACTTAAGGATTTTTTGGTAGATTGTATATGGGGTATGGGAGAAAGAGAGAAGCAAGTGGAAGGATGGGTATCTATCAACTGAGTTGGGAAAAATTAGAAAATAAGTTTTGGGGGGAGTCGGTTGTTTAGTTTTAGACATATTGAGTTTGAGATGTCTGTTGACATCTTAGGAAAGATATCAAGTAAGCAACTGATGTAGGTATTTGGACTTTGGGAGGGAGGCGTGGTCTGATGGTATAAATTGAGTGTTGTCATCATGTAGATTATATTTGAGTTCTGAGGCTGAATGAGTTGCCATGGAAGTGAGTATAGATAAAAAGGCGAAGAATATCAAAGACTAAAACCTAGGAGCACTCTAACATTAAAAATAAAAGTTGATAGCAGCAAAGGCTTTTGAGGAGAGATCAGTGAGCCAGGAGTTCAATCACAAGATGCACCTTCGTCAAAAATAAGGACTGAGGACTGACTGTTAGATTCGAAATCAAAGGAGAGTATTGTTGAATTGGTGAAACTGATTAGAGCAATTTCAGAGATGTAGTAAGAGTGAAACCTGATTAGAATGGATTTAAGAGGAAATGAGGGGAAGGATATTGTAGACCATAAGTAATGCCAACTCTTTCTAGGACTTTTGCTCTAAAGGGGAAGAGAGTTGGACATGAAACTGGTGAGGAATATGCTTTAAGATTTTTTTTTTAAGGTGAGAAAAATATCAGCATTTTGAATGCTTACAGTAATCTTTCTACTGGGACAAAAACTGATGGGGCAGGAAAGGGAAGAGTAATTGTTGGAGATATATCTTTAAGTAGAAGAGAAGGAATGTGATCTAATATACAAGTGGTATACTTTGGGGGAGTATTAAAAGCCCACTCCTTAACCTCTGTCTTTAATTTGAATTCAGTAGGTTGGTTGGAGTGGCACCTCAGGACAAACACCTTCGAATGCTACACTCTCTACTTTTTGGATCCCACCCTTACAAGGTATTCTTTTCTCTCCGGGAATTACCTGGCATTACTGATTTGCAAGAGCCACCTTTTTATAGTTTATCACTTTCTGGTTAAATCAGCTATTAGTACATATGGGATGAGAGGATTAAGTATGAGTAGTCTATTATTCCCAGTGGCTAGCCCATCTGCCTGGACCTAATTATTCCTCTCTGTACTCCATCCAAGCAAGGTTATGGCAAGAAATTGCATTATGTTCACACTGTGATTTTGTTGTTTTGATTTTTTTTTGCCGACTTGCAGTGGACATAGGATATTAATCATCTATTCAGGACAATGTTAAAAAAAAGAAAACGGGCACACTAAGAAAATTTGCCCCATGCCCATTCTTGGCCTGCTAGCCAACCTTTCTCTAGAATGACTGCAACTAAATTCCCAGAAATTTACCCGTTTTTCTTCTAGGTGCTTGGATTCTTCAGCCTTCCTATAACCTTTGAGGCACTCTAATGCTGAGTTACAGATAGATCAGCAGTTGCCTGTGTTGTTTCATCATCTTGTTTTATCATGTGCACATAGATTTTAAACACTGAAGAGGCATCTTTAAATTCTTAGTCCCCACTCCAAAATATTCAGAATAATTTATATTTTCCTTATTAAATATAAAATAAAATAAATTAAGCAGAGTCTTATTTCATTTTTATTTGAATTTGTAGTAATAAAGAATTTTGGTATGCAATAATTTCATTTCATTTGCTTTCATTTAAGCTTTCACAAATGCTGTTGAGATTCAAATAACTGTTGGGAAGTACCCAGTCACACATACAACTTTTTGGATCTTTGATAAAATGAAAATTTCATATGAAAGTGCTAGATTTTTAGAGTATTGCTAATTCCATTCCACTTCCTGTAAAAATTCCTTATTAAATTAATAGAGCTTTTAGGGTATATGACTTTCAAATTATTTTCTTGGAACTTGAACTAGGCTGAATGATAAATGATTGAAAATAGTTGAGTATGACTATTCAAACTAGGCTTTTGGATGCTTTCATTTGAGTTTACTCTGAAACCAAATCAAACAAGCTGTGAAAGAATATGCCAGAATTAAGAGGAAGGTGATGGAAGCAGCTCCACAATGCCTCCCTAGATCTGCACATGGCACTTACAGAGCAGCTACAACAGCAAATTGTCTACATTTCCTTTCTTACACTATGCCAGCCATTGCTAGGGGTATTCCTTCACCATGGTAACTGTTACCGTGGAAACTACTAGCATCATCACTGATGGAGGCTCCGGCTACAAAGCACCATCCCTCCAGTCTGAGCCTTCACAGGACCTTACTTGTGAGGGAGGAGAATTTACCTGGTGATCATGGTAAACTCTTTTAGGGAACGTTAAATAGAATAGGACTAGATGATCCTAGTACCTAAAATCTAGATTCACACATTCCAGTTATTTTGCATTGGTTCTGTATTAGGAGGGTTTTTTTTTGTTTTTGTTTTACAAATATGTGTCCCAGCTCCATGCAAGACCTAGTAAATCTCAGTTTCCTGATGTTGGGCTGAGGATTGTTTTTATTTTTAAATGATCCACATATTGTTCTGGAGTACCTCAGAAGTATGAACAACTGAGTAATGCCTTTGGTTACACTTAACAACCCTCTAGCACAGTGCTTCTTAAGCTGTCTCTGGTCAAGTACCGGCTCTCCCCATTCATCACAAATGAAAACTTCTGTAAGATACAGTAAAAAATTATAAAATTATGAGAAAAATGAAACAAAACAAAAATGCGTATAAAATACAAACCCTACTTTTCATTATTAAATTCAACATTTATACAGTTACTCTACAAATTGCTCTAAAGTTTGTAAACACCTACTCTCAATTAAGGCATTATCTCCATTTAGACTGTTAATCAACAGTTTAGGGATAAAAAATGGCTCCCTGGCCTTACTTTGGATGGTCCTGTTCTAAAGTGTGAGTTTCCTCATCCATCAAAGTGGTGAAATATTACTTGTCCCTTTTTTCAGAGTGCTCAAAGAGAGAATAAATTAGAGAGAGATGTGAAAACTATAAGATAAAATTAAGAAGTCATCTTTAGTTTTTCTCAGTGGCTAGTACAATGCCATGGATATGGAACAAGACCAACACTGCTTTTGAAATTTGAATTAAAAAAATGTTCAGAGGGTGTAACGGTGCATTTTGTGTTTCTGTGTAGAGAATTTTCAGTGATTTTTCCCAAACTGTCAGATGTCACACTGGAATTCTGCCATCAACGTGACACTCAGCCAGCTAGTGATGCCAATCCAAGATGTTAACCACAAGGCAGACCTGACTAGCATAAAAATATTGAATTCACAGTACACTTGCTGAGGAGAAAAGTATAGAATTATCCCTCAAGTGCTTTGTTATATTGTCCACAGTTGAGACAATGGAAGGCAGCTAAATATGAATTTTAAAAGATGATTTTTCTAAAGGAAGAAACTATAATTTCTTTCTATGTAGAATGAAAATAGAGCTTTACTTAATGGAAAACTAATACAAGAAAATGTTAAATTCATCTATGATCTGAATGAAAATTTACTTAAAAAGTTTTTCAAATCAAACCTATAGAAAACTGAAATATAGGTAGTGATTTAATTTTTGATGTTCAAAGATGCTAAAATAGAAATAATAAAGATAATTTAAAAAGTGAATTTGTGTTTTTACATATGAAAAATTAACCTAGAGATTCAAAACATTTCCTTCGTGGTTCAAATTTTATATAGTTTTAAGAACATATGGTTGTAATCAGAATTGCAATTTATACTATCAGTCTCTTGATATGAACCTTAAGGTATTTTTCTAAATTAAATAAAGTGAAATAAAATTTAAAAATTTATTTGATGAAAATATTTATGCAGAAATAAATTTAAAAAATTCAAAATTATTTTTAAATTGATTGAACACCTGATATTTCTCATCAGGAACAAATGTGGCAAAAATCAGTATGTGCATATTAATGAAGCAAAAGTATTCAGGGTGAAAGTTTTACTGATTTCATTAGCATGGAATAAAGGGCAGTCACATTATAGCAAGTATTCTAATAATATATGAAATGTGATGTAAATAAAGAAATGCAAAGGAAAAAGTTTTGATAATAATGCGAGTAAGAGCAGAAAGAAAACACAATGAAGACAATTGATAATATCATACTCATAAAAAAAGCAAAATATATTTAAACTTCTACTTATGGTCTACTTTTAGCAACCATAATTCAAAGAAATGTATTAAAGTGGGGTTTGATATGACACCAAAAACATAGGCAACAAAAGCAAAAATAGACAAGTGGGACTACATTAAAGCAAAATGCTTCTGCACAGCAGAAGAAACCATCGACAAAATGAAAAGACAACCTATGGAACAGGAGAAAACATTTGCAAACCACGGATCTGATGGAAGATTAACATCCAAAATATATAAGGAACTCATACAACTCAACGTCAAAAAAACCCCCCAAATAACCCAATTAAAAAATGCACAAAAGCTTGAACAGACATTTCTTCAAAGAAGACATACAGATGGCCAACAGACATGTGAAAATGTACTCAACGTCACTGTCATCATGGAAACGCAAATCAAACCCACAATGAGATATCACCTCACACCTATTAGGATGGTTATTATCAAAAGATAACAAGTGTTGGCAAGGATGCAGAGAAGTTGGACCTCTTATACACTGTGAGAAGGTAGATTCATGCAGCCATTCTGGAAAACAGTATGGAAGTTCCTCAAAAAGTTAAAAATAGAACTGTGATATGATCCAGCAATCCCACTTCTGAGTACATATACAATGGAATTGAAATCAGAGTCTTGAAGGAATATCTGTACTCCCATGTTCACTGCAGTGTTATTCATAAAAGCAAAGCAATCTAAATGTCTATTGATGGACAAATGGATAAAGAAAATGTGAAATATACACACTATGGAATATTATTCAGCCATAAAGAAGGAAATCCTGCCATTTGTGACAACTTGGATGAACCTGGAGGACATTATGCTGCATGAAATATGCCAAATACAGAAGGACAAATACTACAGTGATATCACGTATATGAGGAATCTAAAATAGTCAAACACAGAAGCAGAGAGTAAAAATGATGGTTGGCAGGTGCTGGCCCCGTGGTGTAGTGGTTAAGTACACATGCTCCGCTGTTGGCGGCCCAGGTTTGGATCCCGGGCGCACACCGATGTCAGGCCATGCTGTGGTGGAGTCCCATATAAAGTGGAGGAAGATGGGCACGGATGTTAGCCCAGGGCCAGTCTTCCTCAGCAAAAAGAGCAGGATTGGCATGGATGTTAGCTCAGGGCTGATCTTCCTCACACACACACAAAAAAAATGGTGGTTGCCAGGCACTAGGGGAGGGGGAAAAGAGAGGTATTTCAAAGGGTACAAAGTTTCAGATATGCAAGATAAAGAAGTGCTAGAGATTTACTGTACAGCACAATGCCTATAGTTAACAATCATGTATTGCATACTTAAAAATTTGTTGAGAGGATAGATCTTATGTTAAGTGTTCTTATCACAAAATAATATAATAATAATAATCAAGAGGGCAGGAGGAAACTTTTGGAGGTGATGGATGTGTTTATGGCATAGATTGTGGTGATGATTTCACAGATGTATACTTATCTCCAAACTCATCAAGTTGTATACATTAAATATGTGCAGATTTTTGTATGTCAATCATACAGACTACTCAGTAAAGTAGTTCAAAAAGAAAGGGAGGGTTTGACATTAGTGTTTCTGTTCCTTCTGTTATTTCCTTTAATTATGTTTCGTAGTAATTTAAGACATAGCACAGAGTAAATTTTGCCCAAATAAGATGATACTTATTGAAAGCCTACTCTCCATAAGGCCTGATGTCAGCTCTTCTAGTAACAAAGATGAGATATTGTCACAATGGATACTGAAGAGCAATGGCTTTATAAATTTATCCTTTCACACTATCAAAAATTGCATGTAACTTTTACTGGCCCATGAATAATACATTTGAAAAGATCTTTTGAATACTGGAGAGTTTAATCTTTGTACTACTTGGTATTTGTAGGGAAATATTTTTTCTCCAAGTTGAAATCTTAGAGATATATATCTTCTGATAGAAATATGCTAACTTTCTGACCTTCTAAAATTCTTAATCTATACCTTAGTAAAATCTGTCATCAGCATTGTTTAACTTAACACTAAATAAGTGAATTAATTTAAAATGTTGAAGACAAATATTTCATAATTAATAGATATTTTAACAGGTGCAAAGTTTTCAAGCTCTTCGAATGGAAGCAACAGAATTTTGAAAGGGTTAAAAAATTTGCCCTAAAGTTGAAATATCTGTGTCAATAGATTTCTTTTAAGGCATTTTAATATTTGGTACAATAAAAAGAAGAAACAGGGGCCGGCCCGGTGGCGCAAGCGGTTAAGTGCGCGCGATCCGCTGCGGCGGCCCGGGGTTCGCTGGTTCGGATCCCGGGCGCGCACCGAGCACTGCTTGGTAAGCCATGCTGTGGCGGCGTCCCATATAAAGTGGAGGAAGATGGGCACGGATGTTAGCCCAGGGCCGTCTTCCTCAGCAAAAAAAAAGAGGAGGATTGGCGAATGTTAGCTCAGGGCTGATCTCCTCACAAAAAAAAAAAAAAAAAAAAAAAAGAAGAAACAAGGCTTAATGAAATAAGATTCTGTAGAACACTTGCCTTATCTGAGTAAAAGAATCTGGGTTAAATTCTTCAAAGGCGATCCCCTTGTAGCACTTGGGAGATTCCTTAATTCAGAATTTTATGAACCTAACAAAAGGATTTTTTTTAAAAATTAACTGAACGATTATTATGGAATTTTTATTATATTCTTTTTTACTATAGAACTTACCTAAAATAAAAGAACACAAAGTAGTATTTAAAGGGTATAGAGTTTGTTTCTGAAACTATTTTATGTCTTCTATCTTTAGAGAAATACCGAAAATATGCCGAACTGAATATTTATTTTATTCTGTGACCACTATTTTTCTTTTTCTGTTTTGCTTAGCAGCTGTTTATTTTTCTTCGTGTCTTGTATACCAGTTTGGCAAAAAGATATTGCTTTTATCAACATCAGCGTCCACATTCTAGATTTCTGGTGACCCATGTGTTCACGGTTTAAGTATATTTTTTATCACTTTTACTAATAAGGCAAGTTTGATTTTGGTAATGATCCTGACAAAATGCCAAACATTATTTGCTTATTAATGCAGAATGATTTCCCCTTTGTTCATATGACTATGTCCCCAGCTCTGATCTCAATTTGGCAATTATCGCGTACATGCAGTGTCACTTCTTTCATAATGTTGAGTATCTCTTCCTCTTCTTTTCATAGGAAGGATAGCTTCCTGATTGACGAAGAAATCCTCATTTAACAGAAATACAAAGATTCAGAAATATTCTACGTAGCATCATCAAATATCTCTTAGTAATGCCATTAAACATTCCTTTGTCTGTGGTAGCTCATGATTATTAATTTTTAGCCACTTCGTACTCAAATTTATGTTTGGTAAAACGTGGTGGAAATCATGATGTAGAAATATATATCCAAATGGAGTTTTATATATTGAAAAAATATATTACACACCAGTAGTAGTGCTAAGTATTTTACTTCGATTAATATATTTCCCACTTTATTTAGAATGGCATATTAATTTGTATATTACAAAAGTAGAAATTAAAGTTCAAGAATCTATTATGAAGATTTCATAATGTTAATGTATTCATTTTCTATTGGTACTGTAACAAATTTTCACAAACTATGTGGCTTAAAACAACACTCGTTTATTACCTCACAGTGCTTTGGGCAGAAACAAGGGTACAGAGTAGTTGAGCTGGGTCCTCTGCTTAGTCTGAAATGTCTGAAATCTCGGTGTCAATAGAGCTATGTTCTTTTCTGGAAGGTCTGGGGCTGAATCTGCTTCTAAGTTCATTTAGATTATTGGCCGAATTCAATTCTGTGCAGTTGTAAGACTGAGGTCCCATTTTCTTAAGGGCTGTAAGCTAGAAGACTTTCTCAGACTAGAAGGCACTCTTCGTCATATTGCCTCATCCATTTTCAAACCAAAAATGGCGAGTTGAGTCCTTCTCACCCTTTAAATCTCTCTGACTTCTGCTGCATCTCTCTGACTCCAGCCAAGAAAGTTCTTTGCTTTTAAGGACTCATGTGATTAGATTGGGCCAGCGTGAATGATGGATAATGCAAACTAATCTCTCTATTTTAAAGTATGTAAACTTACTTACACTTGCAAGGTCCCTTTTACCATGTAACACTACATATTCACAGGTTCCAGGGATTAGCATGTAGACATTTTTCAGAGTCGTTCTGCCTACCATACTTAGTACATAACCTAGCTAGAATTTTATAAAGTCATTTATCCAATGACTTTATATCGGTCTCAATATAAAGTGGATACTTTCTGAAATTCTAGGTGACATCTAATTTTACTCATTATCATGTAGAAACCTATTCCTCACCTTAAATTTTTGGAATTGAGCAGAGTGATAATGTTGCAAAATGGCTTTGGGGCTAACTATATGTATGTACCTATTTTTATTTTTCTTGGCTTACCATAATGATTCCAGCAAATTATCCTGGTACTGAGAAGATATGAGAAGCCAACTGGATAAACGTGTGGGGAAAAAAAGGAAGATGAATTGGAAATAGAAGCCCAATTTCACCATTTCTTACAATCTTTGATTTAGAGTAAAAGATTTTTACCTTCAAGACATTTTCTTCACTAAGAATGAATATAATTCACTTTGGAGATAATGCTTACAGTTCATCACAGTCCACGGCTTGGTTTCATAGTCCTTGTCATTACACGTACAGCCACTGAAGTAAGATTGAGTCGCAAGTTCCATCCTCCTAGAATTGGTGTAATAAAGCAGTAACCCAATGTGTGAATTAGTTTCAGTCATTTCCTGGTTCTCTGCTGTGCCCTAGCACCTGTAAGTAAGATGAGGGTTGGATTTTCCTATTTAAATTATAAATCAGGGATATTTATTTCCTTTGTGTTTTTGGCCTTTTTCTTCCTGAGACATGGTCATGGAAGGAATAATCTAATTATCACTTTATTAAAATGAATATTGGAACTAGGAAAGAAGATTAATAATTAGAATATGCTTTGGCTGAGTCTCTTTAATCAATAGACAATTATGTCATATAATATGATAAAAATATAAACACCATTGAATCCCTTAAAATTAATATATTTATTGTTTGTATTTTAAGTGAGAAACTACAACAATGTTCTGTAGAGACACATTTCATTTTGTAGTAGAATCAATTTTTTTATACTTAAACTTATAAATTTAGATAAACTTTAACAACTGTTTCAGATGTAAAATAGGGCTTTCAATGAAGGAACAATTACTTGATATACAATAATCATGGTGTCAGAGAAAATCTGGCAAAGAATTTCTCTCTGTTAGTCATTGGAGTCAAATCATTCTTTATTTCTAAAGCGATCTCTTTGCTATTTATTTATTTATGTGTGTATTTTCTGATAATAATCTACTTTAAGATTCTCTTCCAAGATCTTTATGCTTCCTTAATAATATGATCATATTTTAGATATGGAATGTAGTTCACATATTTAGGCTACATGCTTATCTATAATCCTTTTCAAAATGAACTCAAACCTCTGCTATCATCACCATAGCCTTATACTGATATTTTCAGATATCGGCAATTCCACTAGAATACATTCATTCAGAAGCAGGAATCCTGAGTTGAATGTCTTCAAGGTTGATCAAAATGGCAATGTCACAGTGGCCTATTTATACCTTGTCCCTTGAATGTCACAAAATCTCAGTGAAGACAATTCATCTTGGTTAGTTATGTGGTTTTTAACTCTTACAACAAAAACTAGCAAAGCCAATGTGATGGAGAACTTTTACAGTGTACTTTTATTTCTCTCAAAATTTTTGAGATGATATCTCTAATTTAAGCACTAGGAATCTAACTTTGAGCCATTGGGGATTTTTAAAAATGTGGACACTCTATGAATACAGAAGTATATTATTTCATAAGTTATGATAAAGTTTGTCTACCTCAAATCTTGAGTTTCTTTTATTTTGGGTAGCTTTGACAGGTAACTATGGATTCACTGGAGAAAGGAATGATTAAGCTGACCCTTGGAGGATGAATGCTTATTATCTTAGTGAAGGTAAGGTGGGAAGGAATATTTTATAAAGAGGTAGTAGCTCTTTCAAAGATTAGATGGTAAAAAATATATAGTAGGGTCAAAAAAACTTCAATACATTCAGTAAAGCTATACTGTAAAAAAATAGAAAAGGGTAATTTGGGGCAAAATGAGCCTGAAAATTTAAGTAGAGACGAGGAAAAGAAAATTTTGTGAGCAAGGATGTGGAGATTTTATTTTGACTGGTCCAAGACCTATGATATGCTACGAAAGAATTCTGTCACATATTAAAAAGGAGTTTCAGAAGAAGAAGAGAAAGAGATAGGGCCAGGAAAAGTAAAATATTTGAAAAAATAATGACAAATTTCTCAAATGAGAGAAAAGCAATAATTACACATCCAAAAAGCTCAAGGAAGCTAAGTAGGATAAACACACACAGAAACCAAATACGTATTTGATATATATATCAAACTGATGAAAGCAAAATATAAAGAGAAAATTATGAAAGAGTCAAGAGAAAAATGGCACATCCATTACTGGGAAACATCATGATAAACATCTGAATATGACCCCCCCAAAAAAAACGGAGGTAAGAAGACAAGTGAATGATAAATTGAAAGTGCTGGGAAATAAAAAACAAACAAAGCAGTTATCTAAGAATTCTATATCCAGTCAAACTATCCTTCAGAAATAAAATGAACATATTTACAGATAAATAAAAAATGAAACAATCCAATTTAATCAGACTTGTATTACACAAAATTCTAAAGGAATACTTTAGTCTGAAGGAAAATGACAGCAGATGGTAACAACAATCTATGGGAAAGAAAGAAGACCACTGGAAGTTGTAATTTGTCAGTAGACACATACATTCACACACATATATATGCATGTTTTTCACATACTCACACATGTATACATGCATGTTTTGCTTCTATCGTTTTCTTTTAAAGACATGTATCTGTTTAAAGAATGAAAATATCAAGATCTTGTTGAATACATAACATAAATAAATAGACATAATACATATGCCAAAAATAGCAAATAAAGTGTTAAGGGGAACGGAGCTGTACCAGTGAAAATTTACTATATCTACCAGATTTAAATCAGGAGTAACCTGAAATAGATTGTGGAAAATTAAAGATGTATAATGTAATCCCTAAGGAAATCACTAAAACACACACGTACATGGACTCTTAATGGTAAAAGAATACACAGAGTAGGATGATATAATATTTATAAACGTATATGCACATAATTACAGCTTCAAAATATGTGAAGTAAATCTTAACAAAAAGGAGAAATAGACAATTCAATAATGACAGATAAATATTTCAGTAATTTCTTCAGTAATTGAAAGACCAAGAGGATAAAATATCTCTATGAGTATAGATATTAGAACAACATTGACAAGTAACTTGACCTAATTAACACCTGTAGAATACTATATCCAACAGCTTCAGAATATACATTCGTTCAAGTATATATTAACCAGCATACGCCACATCCTGAGTCATAAAATAAGTCCCATTAAATTTAAAGGAGCCAGCCTTAGTGGTCTAGTGGTTAAGGTTTGGCACTCTCACCACCACTGCTTGGGTTTGTTTCCTGGTTAGGGATCCATATCTCCCATCTGTGGTTGTCATACTGTGGTGGCTCATGTTGCTGTGATGCCAAAGGCTATGCTGTTTTTTTCAAATACAAGGAGGGTCACCCATGGTGGACAGATTTCAGCAGAGCTTCCAGCCCAAGATAGACTGTGAAGAAAGACTTGGCCACCAACTTCCGAAAAAATTGGCTCTATGACTAGCAGTGGAGCATTGTCTTATATAGCACTGGAAGGTGAAAGGATGGTGCAAAAAGACCGGGCAGGGTTCTGCTCTGCTGTACACAGGGTCGCTAAAAGTTGGAATCTACTTGAGGGCACTAACAACAAAAAATTTAAAGGATTGAAGTTGTATGATCTCTTACCATAATGGTTTCAAATTACAAATCAATGACAAAGAAGTTTAAAAAATCCACAGATATGTAGAAATTAACATATTTCTAAATAAACCACAAGTCAACAAAAATCACAGAAGAAATTAGAAAATACCTCGAATTAAATTATAAAAGGCAAAATATCAAAATCTATGGGATGCAGCTAAAGGAGTGCTTAAAGTGAAACTTATAACATTTAATGCTTGTATCATGAAATAACAGTGATTTAAAGTCAGTTCTCTAGGTTCCACCCTGGGAAGTTAGAAGGAGAAGAGCAAATTAAAACTTAAGGTAAGCAGGCAGAAGGAAGGGCATAAAAAAGATCAGAGCAGATATCAATAAGTAGGAAGAGAAAAAGCAACGTATAAAAATCAATAAAAACCAAAAGTTCTTTTAAAAACATCAATAAATTGGATAAAACTTTGGCTAAATGATCAATTAAAAAACACTAATTTCAGGAAGAAAAGCAAAAACCTCAGTACGTGACCTACAGACATTAAGAAGATAATAAGTAAGTATGGTAAACAACTTTGTGCTAATTAACATGTCAACTTAGATGAAATGGACACATTCCCTGAAAAATACAACTGCTTCAAGAAGAAATAGAAAACATAAATAACCCTATATCAAATGAATTTAATTATTCAATTAAAATCATCCCACAAACTAAAACCTAGTGCTAATTGCATCACTTGGGATATTTTTAAAGCCTCAAGTAAGAAATTTTACCAATCTCCCTTGATTTTTTTCAGATAGTAATAGAGAAAGGAATACTGTTCAACATTTTAAGGAGAAAATATTACCCTAATACTTCAGCCAGACAAGGACACCACATAAAAAGAAAATTAGAGTCCATTATGCCTCATGAAGACAGATAGAGAAACCTTAACAAAATATTAGCTGATTGAATCCATTCATAAATACAAAAGGTAAATACAGGACCAAGTGGCACAAGAAAACATTTTGGGGTGAGGGAAGTGTTCCAAAAGCTAGTTTTGGTAGTGTTGCATCACTGTACAAATTTATAAAATGCATCAAACTATTTCCTTAGAATATGTGGCTTTTGTTTTACGTAAATTATACTTCAATCAAGCTGCAATAAAAATCTTTAACTACATAGCCAGTAATTTAATCAAAGATGAAGAACTTAGACTTTTATTAAGAATTCTGATAAATACCTAGGACTCTAAAAGTAAAGTCATAGTTTTGCCCAATCTTATACACAGTATAACTTATATAACATGGTCCTATAAGGACTTATTATTTAATGAAATAAGTGCTTCAGTGAAAAGATATGATTTTAGGCTAGAGGAAAAAATGGAAATATATGCTGTTTACAAGAGACAAACTTGAAATATTACGGACACAGATGAATTAAAAGTAAAAGAATGGTGGGTAAATAATAGTATTTTCCAGCAAATATTTATTCTCCTTCCCACTACACTTTATGAGAATATTATGCTTCTCACTTCAATGGTGTTGAGCTTGCATTATTACTTGCAGTGGCCAACAAAATGTGCATGGATATGACTTTTGCTCCATGTAAGCAGAGGCTTTAAATATGTTTTTATGGCTTTTCTTGATATTTCACATTCTTTCCCATCACCATGAGAAGAGCACATCCCAGCTAGGAGCTCCTCCTGTAGCAAGGTTTCTGACATAAAAAGATGTGTAAAAGAGACTTATACCTATCCTGGCTGGAGCCTGGAGCAGTGCTATCACAGCTGACTGACAGACTCATGAATATATCAAATATTTTTATGTACTGTCACTGAGATCTTAGGCATTGTTTTTTATTCATGTAAAAACCAACCAAAGCAAATCTGATGTTATGGGTGGAATTGTGTCCTCCCAAAATTCATGAGTTGAAGTCCTAACCCCTAGGACCTCACAATATGGCCTTATTTGGAGCTAGAGTCATTGTAGATGTAATTAATTAAGATGAAGTCTTACTGGAATAGAGTGGGCCCCTAATCCAATGTGACCGATGTCCTTGTAAGTGGGGAATTTTGGACACAGACATGCACATGGGGAGAATGTCATGTGAAGATGAAAGGAGATTAGGGTGGTGTTTCTATAAGCCAACAAACATCCAAGATTGCCAGCAAACCACCAGAAGCTAGGCAAGAGACGCGGATCAGATTCTTTTCCATAGCCCTCACAAGAAACCAACCCTGCCAACACCTTGATCTTGCACTTCTAACCTCTGGGACTAAGAAACAATAAATTTCTGTTGTTTAAACTACCCAGTTTGTGGTACTTTGTTACAGCTGCTTCAGCAAACTAATACATCTGATAAATTTAAAGTATCATCCGACAAAGTAGACTTTAAGCAAAAACTATTAGTGATGAAGAGAGATAATTCACAATGAATAGAGGATCATTACACAAGGAAGGCATAAAATTCTAAATCTAAATACTAAAGTATCATCTAATACCATAGTTTCAATATATATAAAGCAAATTCAAAAGAATTAAAAAATAATAGGCCAACTCTATATTCATAGTGCATGACATCAGCACAAACCTTTCAGTTAATGAGGAAAAGCAAAGAAAAACTAAATACAAATATAAAAGGTTTCACATACATGATTAAGAATATTGACTTAATTGATATATATTAATAAAGCAGAACATTCAGCAATGACCAAATACTTGTTTCTTTCACTTGAACATGGATTATTTACCAAAATTGATCATTTTTTGGATCACAAAGCCAGAGCTGGCGTATCTCAAAGTATGTACATAATTCATAGTGTATTTTCAGTGTAATTGAAATTAATAGTACACTAGAAATAAAAAACAACAACAATAAGTAAACACTCAATGTGAATTAAGTAATACACTCTTAAATAACCCATTGGTCAAAGTAGAAATCCAGTGGAAATTAGAATATTTTTTAACTGAATAAAAATCATAATATAAGATGCAAAAACTTGTGAAATATGATTAAAAGCTATTTTTAGAGTGGTTAGAGAGAAAATTATAATCTTAAATGCATACATAAAAGAGAGGATGCATGAACATCAGTTTTGATAAGACAGCACATGAATAGTATATTAAACCAAAGAAATAAGAATAACGGACACGCTGAAGATAAAAGTCCAAATAAATGAAAAAGAAACAAAGTGAACTATATTGAAAAAGTCAGCAAAGCTAAAAGTAAGTTCTTTGAGACAATTAATAAAATTTTTGGACCTCTAACAAGACTAAAAAAAACATATAGACACAGTACAAACTACCAGTGTTATGAATAAAAGAATGGTCATCATTACAAATCATACAGATACTAAGAATATATTAAAATATACCATTAACAACTTTATGCCAATAAGTTTGACAGTGGTTGAAATGGAAAACTTCCTAGAAAAATACAAATTACCAAAAGTGACACAAGAGGAAATTGAAAATATAATCAGTACTAAATGTATTAAATATATAATGAATACTTCACAAAAATAACACTCCAGGATTAAATGGATTTACCAAATACTTGCAAGCATTTACGGAAAAGCTAACACAAAACTTTGAACAACTCCTCCAGATATACAAAAAGAAAGAACACTGCAAATTCATTTAATGACACTAGTACAAACATTCTACGAAAACTTGACAAGGAAGCATTATAAGAAAGAGAAGATTACAGCATAATATCTCTCATGAATATAGATGCAAAACAAACTAAACAAAATATTATTAATCAAATCCAGCAAGATATAAAAGTATAATGTATCATGATCAAGGTGGATTCGTCTTTGAAGTACAAAGTTATTTTAATATTAAAAAAATAAAACAATATAATTTACCATATTATAAAAAAAGAGACAAATCATATGAATACATGGTGGCCAAAAAATGTCACCCAAAAGTCCATGGAATCTGTGATTATTACTTGATATGGCTACATAGTGATTAAGTTTAGGATCTTGAGAAGAAGTGTTTATCCTAGATTATCTAGGTGGGCCCTAAATCCAATCACATGCATCCTTATCAGAGAGAGGGAGAGGGAGATTCACAAGACACATAGAGGGGAAGCTCCTGAGAAGAAGGAGGCAGAGATTGGAGTTATATAGCCACAAGTCAAGGAATGCCTGGAGCCACTAGGAGCTGCAAGAGACAAGGAAGGATTCTGCTCTAGACCCTTTGTACGGCCTTGATGAAATCTTGATTGGAGGACTTTCAGACTTTAGAACTGCAATAGAATAAATTTCTAATGTTTTAAGCCACCAAGTTTGTGGGAATTTGTTATGGCAGCCCTAGCAAAATAATAGTGTCTTTGTAGCTGCAAAAACATCTAATAAAATTCAACACCCATTCATGACAAAAATAAGTGCATAGAGCACTAGGAAAAAAGTCAACCTCCTTCTGATGAGTATCTACAAAACTCCTTCAGCAAGCAATGTATTTACTAATAAAATATTGAAAGCTTTATTTCAGAATCAGTATTGATTCAAATTGACTGTTAAAACAATTTTCATTCAACATTTTTATCCAACATTAAATTGGTTGTGCTAGCTAGTGCAATAAGATTTAAAAAACGAGAATTAGAATAGAAGAAATAAGTTATGAGTATTTGCTGTTAAAGTGATTGTGTATAAAGAAAGTCCAAAATATTCAACAGATATTCGAGTGAATTAGATATGTGTATCTAGTAAGGTCAATATAAAGGAATCAATTATAATTGTATTTAGCAGCAGCTAACTATGAGAACAAGCAATTTTTAAAAATAAAACTGATAAAATTACTTTGTGAAAATTTTAACATTATTCAATAAAGTTGAACAAATATATACAACCTATGGTCCAGCAATTCCACTCTTATGTATATATACAACAGAAATGTGTACATACATTTACCAAATGCATATTAATCTTCATAGAAGCACTATTTGCAGTACCCAATAACTAGTACTAAACCAAATGTCTATGAACTGTAGAAGAAATATATTGTGATTACTTTATAAAATAGACTATCTGAAAAAATCCTTAAGAATTATCTATTGCCACTTACAATAACATGTATAATACTGAATAAGAGAAGCCCAACATAGAATGGTACATACTGTTTGCTTGCCTTTATATTATGTTCAAAAGCAGGCAAAATTAATTTATGGTATTAAAAATCAGGATAGTGGCTATCTTTTGGTTGAGTAGAAACCAGAAGAGGGCATCGGGGAGCTTCTGAGCTGCTGATAATACTCTTGATTTGTATGTTGTTTAAATGGACTTTCACATTGTTAAAATCCTGTGTCCTGAAGGCATCAGAACATAAGAGATTATGTGATCAATAAGGACCTACATTGTTTCCCCAACAACTAGAAAATGTATTACAAGAATTTAGGCGGTGAAATAGACTGGGGGGAAGCTTTATCTCTGTTCATTGTCCGGCCACCTTGGGCTGGGGGCTGAGAAATTGGGGTAATGAAAAACTCTTTACAAGTACAGACAGAATCTGTGTTTCCAGATAGAGTTCAGCTGGTTTGTAGGATAGTAAATCATAAACGGCCAGGTGAGTTGTGGAATCAAATTCTGGAATCCCCACATAGCCTGGTGGGGAAGAGAAGCAGGAACAGCATGATTCCCTTATGCTGAGAAATCATGGGGATAAGACAAAATGTCAGTTGTTACATAAATGTAGCAAATGTAATCAGATCACTGAACTTCAGAATTAATTGTCTAGACTTGTCTGCTATCATAAAGTCCATACACTCCGTGAGGAATCAATGTTTATCCTTTTTAGTATTGTCATTCCAGAATCTGGCTTGGAGCCTTGCATCAAAGTAGGTGACCTGCTGATGTCTGCTCCTTATCTCATTAGCTCACCTGAGTTTATCTGAAGCTATTGACAGTTCACAGCCCTCTGATGGCTGCTCATAACAAAGGTGATGCCTCTCTTTCTTCTCTGCCTAAGAACAGTCTCTAGCAGAGAGGGGGCTTGCTGGGCTGCAACAGGCACAACCAAAGGGCAGGAAAAAAATGACACCACTGGGGCAACCCTCAACCAATGAGAGATGGAATCAGTACATAAGTGACTAAACCTTCCATTCCCAATTAGGCTGATTCTGAGGTACATTTCACACGTTGTCTCAGAGGGTTCTTAATGAAAGAAATTGCCTTTATTAGAAACCTGATCATTGCCTATTCTTTATGGTTTACCTCACTTTCTCTAATTCTTTACTTGTATTTCTTAAGCTCTCTTCTCAATTAAAATATTAAAATACTTGGACTTAAGTCTTTGTCTCTAGACCTACTGTAAGGAAGGATCCAACTAAGACAATAGATACGAAGGTGCTCAAACAAGGAAACTATTCCTGTTACAGTTACCCCATTTCTGATACTAGTACTGCCATAGTACCTCTGACGCTGGAAGCCAGAATTAGAATATCAGTTATAAATGAGAGAAGGATGTGTAAAATAATATAAAAGGGGTACTTATCTAAGGCAGGCTTTTTACTTGGCCAATTCTTCTCAGGACTAAAGCTACAATCCACAGTGAATAAAAAGGGAAGATAAGGAAATGAATGACAAAGAGAAAGTTGGTCTTTAACATATCATAAAAATGTTTACCAATAGAGTGCTTAACAATTATCAACAATTTCCATTTTCTCTAAATTATGTTCTTTTATTTCTTTTTCCTGGAAGAATGAGGAGAAAAGAGGAAACAAATCTGTACATTTCTGCAGTTTTCGGAGTCAATGTGTTATGTTACATTTGTGGCACTAAGTGTTAGTTAATTGCATATTGAAGTTATTAGTTTTAACTCGGATCATTTTAATTGTAATATCGCCATGGTAACACTAGCAAAGGTGACATATTAATCATCATGGTTGGCATTCAAATATGCATATTTAATGTGAACATAACTATGATTATGACAACTTGTAATTGCTAATAAAAATTAGTTAGTTTGGTTTTTCCTTAAATCTGACTGTGCAATCTGAAAATTGCTTATTTGGGCTCCTTGAAAAAGTGATAAATAGTGGGGGGATTAATTTTACTACATCAGAAGTTATATTCCTTAAGGAGGCAGAAAATGTTAATGACTGTGTAGAGTTGCTTTATTCTGTGTTGACCAAGAGACTAGCTTTTAATAAACATTTTTTTTTATCATTTAACCAGAGGACTGAAGGAACAAAGAGCTCATGATATTTCTTTTGAAAATCATCAACATATTTTACTGAAATTTGACATTTTTACTGGTTTCAAAATGTGCTGAACTTGCAAGCTGTTGTTTGTCCCTCACAGCAGAACAACAAAATTTTCTCTATTTTTTTTTCTTTCATTTGAGGAAAATTGATTTAATGCTTAAAATAATTGATTCAATAATTTAAGATTTGTAAATAAATTCTATCAAAATTTATGATGGTATTTATTTAAATTCAGTGCTTGATTACCATGTCTCTCTTTTCCTTAGCCACAGGGGTGAAAGGAGATGTGGGAGATTTGTTTTCCTCTTTGACCTCTAAGATTGCAGCCCAAACCTCTCTTCCACATGCTACTTAAAGAGTCGCTAGGCCAGGCATAATCCTTGCTCTCACAAAAGGTTAACAATTGAGATATTATTGTTTGGATTAGAAAATAAATGAATTGTAGAACACATTGATGCTCAGTAGCTAGAATGGGAGGCAAGATGAGGGGAAAGTGTCTTGGAGAATGAGCCTAGAGCTCAGGCCCAAATGCTTTCTCCTTTCCTGACTCCATCTATGGTCACATTGTTACCACCCATAAAAGGAGGTTCATCTGCCCCCCTCAAGACATGCCAATAGTCAAGAGGCAAGGTGGTAGGAGAAAAAGGACTGCTTTATTACAGCTTGCTAGCAAGAGAGAAGATGGCTGACTAATGTCTGAAAAAAAACATCTTCAGGGACACAAAGTCTCACAGCAGTTATATAGGCCGGTTGGTTATAGGGGAGGGGCTTAGGAATGTTGACCTTCTGGTGTTGCAGACTGGGAATGCCACATCAGATCTCTCAGTTTTCATTGATGGTGACTGTCAGCATAGACTCTCTGTTCGGGGGTTATCCCATTCCTAAGGAACTCAAAAGAACAAAGTTATCATCTTATCACAGCTGGGAGGCACATGCACAAGCAGGGGTCATAAAATCCACAGAGCAGTTAGATCTCCTGGAGAGTGCATATCCAGCTGGTCTAGTTAGTCAGAGGTCATTCAAAGTTACAATAGGGTTTCTTTTCTACAACATGGCTTCCCTTATGTCAACCTTGTCTTGGGCTGGTATCAACATCTCTGCTTTTTTCCATAAATCCACCATCATTTCTCTAGAGCATTAAAACCTCTTCAAAACTCGCTTCACAGATTCAAGTCTTGCACCTTTAAAGTCCATTTTGCAGAATGCTATGGACTTTTTTTTTTTTTTTTTTAAATGTTGGGTGTTTTCTTAAATGGGACCTAGCTTTTATTAATTAAATGTTCTGTTCTTTATTACCATTAGTAAATTTTCTACTGGTTATTTTTTTTGTTTCATTTCCCTGTGATGTTTTCCTATTTCAAGTTTCTCTTTCCTTATCATAGCATCTCTTACATGATTCTTACAAGAAATCTAGATCAAGAATTTTCCCCTTTCCTTTCTGTTGCAGGAAAATTCATCTTATGCAAATTAACAAATATATAAAGATAAGAATACTTATCTTTAAGAGAAAAAGTCGTGTTTAAAGTTTGTTTATTTCTACTAAGAAAAACATTCTACTGTGTACCCACATTTGGAGGATGATTATGTTTCTACGTAATATAGGATTTACCTGGGCAATGATCATTCTCTGAATATCATTTTTTCTCAGGTTTATAAATACATTAAAACACACATAATTTATCTCTTCCAGAGTGGAAGAACATGTTTCTCAGCTTCCAAAGGAACCATTGAAAATTCTCAACTTGAAGTGGTTAACAAGTCCTTCCCATATTGTGTCTCCCCAAATATCTTCAACTTGCTTTGACCATATTTCCAGAGCCTGAGGAACACGGGAACATATTTTGATTTTTCATTGTTTTACAACAATACAGTTTTACTAGATATTTGTATATGGAATAGTATTTTCTCTACATGTAACCCTACTTATATAAAGCTCTGGTCACTGAAACAAAAAGAACAAAAACATAAAAAGCATGAGATGAGGACAAAGAAATCATCACAGAGAAATCTAATAGTGTATCATTATCCTGGAGAAAAACAATTCATTCTTTATCATCAGATCTTTCCTGTTCCTTATGTATTCCGGTAATCAAATGCTGGGCTTCAATGGGTGGGAGGATAAGGCTTTGTTAAGAATGGATAGAGAACTTAATGGTAGATGAGAAGTGATGTGAGGAGTTTGGATATGTTCAACTGATACTCAGCATTCATTCATATCTTCTGCAGTGTGAAAGTAAAAGAACAAAATCTATGTTCCCAGGCTACCTGATAGGTAGAATTCTGGAGACCAATTAGGTTGCACAAACTGGATTCTTTCATGTGACATTTGGGCAGTGAATGTGAATCAGAACCCAATTTTCTGATGCTAGAGGTGATTTTTTTTTCTGGCAGTGAAGGTTATGATGAAGTAGAGTTTTGCTTCAAAAGTGTTCAATATCTAGTCTCCAGTTTTATGGGTGTTTTAGCTTCCTGATCCCTGAATTCGTTATTGTTACTTTGGTGTTTATGGAGTTTTTAATATTTATCTTTATTAATTTTATTCTGAATGCACACAGGAAGTATTCTGGATCAGAGACAGATTTCTTATTAATCTCTTCACGGTAAATAAGTGCATTGTTCCCTCTTTGCTCTGGTGCTTACCCATAGGATTATGTATGAGAGCCAGTGATGTCTCCTACAAGAGTATCCAGACATGTCATAGGTGAAGGGCAAAGAAGTACAGTTTTTCCCTGCTTATGGAGGGAAGAAGGCAGCTATCCTGCTCTCCTCCTGAAAGCAAACGTAATGGGGGCCTGAGCCCTAAATCCAATCCTTTCATCTGTAAGTATAATCCCTCTGCTTTTATGACCTAGGGCATTCTGGGGCTTCATTCCTTTTGAAATATAAATACCTAGAGAGATAACACTTCAGTCTTCCTGGCATCCTGGGGCTTAACCTAGGGATCTAGTCTGAGCTGTAACCATTTGGGCCTCTCAGACAACCAAGAGAAATTTTATTATCCTTTTAGATCTAAGCCAATAACCAGATAAATAGCTACAAATCCAATCCTCATGGTATGTGCAGAGTCTCAGGAGTCTAGGGATTTTTAAAGGAATACTGAGAAATGTCTCCACAGGGATCGATTTTATTATTTATTTACTATTTTATTCATGATATTACGTCACTTTAATTCCAGCTTCTGTATTTCCCTTTCTGATTGTGCCAGTGGTGTTAGCTCCATTAGGTTCATTTCTGCTGTGTTCTAGAAGTTATTTTTGGACACCCAATCTAGATGCTTTTTCTTTCTAGCCCATATTACAATGATTTTATATGCACATAATTTCCTATATTAAACTCTGATAAAAATACGCAGACTCGTTTCCGTTTTTTCACTAATTTGGATATTTTGAGTGGAGACATTTGGTCGCCTGAGGGCTTCCATCTCTGTCTTTTTGTGTTTCTGTCTCTGACTCTCACTGTCGCTGGGTGAGGCTTTTCTTTGGGAGATTCATTTTAATGCAGAGAACTGGAGGGCTCAGAGGAGAGAGAACATTTAACTCAGTTGCCATCAATTCACTTAGAGAGAGCTGTAGGTTAAAGGGACAGAGAACAAGGAGACCTGAAGATTTGATTCTAGGTCGTCTATCTGTCTCAGTGAGATTGGGAAGGGGGCAGAAGGATATGGAAGAAGGCTTTGTCAATTAATGACTTGATTTGCTTAAGCGTTCTGATTCACAAACGCATGGACCACAGCACAGCACAAAGAGACCAGAAAAATAGGGCCCTCCCTCGAAATGCTTTCTCATACACTAACAAATGTAAATTAACTGATATTTGCGTGTTTTTGAACGTTTGTTGTTTATAAAATTGCAATTGGCTTATTCAGATAATTACTTGTGCCTTATTTTTCTCTTCTTTCCTTTTCTCTCACTTTTATTTTTTTTCTTTAAGCTATGTGGGAGTGGATGGCATCTTTTTCTATATATTTTTCTGAGTATAAACAAACAGGGCAGAATGCTTAGAAAGTATAAAATATGTGAACAAAAGGTATTTTAAAAAATCACCTGGAATGTCACAGCCAGGAGAAAAACCACTGTAAATATTTGGTATTTGTTGTATTTCCTTTTGCCTTTTTCCCCTTTATTTTTTCTACATGTACAGATTCACAAGCACACAAAATTGAGGGTAAAATTTACTTTGTTTATTAATTTTTTTACTTAACATATTGTGAGCATTTTCTTATTTATTTTCTTCAAACATATGTTTTATTATGGCTAAATAATATTCAACTTTTTGTAATGTACATTATCAGTTTCATAGTTCTCACAAGGAAGAATACGTAGGCCATTTTTTTCCTTCATAAAAACAGTACAGTGAATTTTATAGTACATAAAATTCTGATCTCATCTCTGAATTTTCCCTTAGGATAATTTTCCAAGTTGCATTACCAAGTTAAAATGTACGCATCTTAAAATGTTTAATTTATATTGCTAAATTTTCTTCAGAAATGTCATAATATTTTACATAAATGCTTAAAAATAATAGTGGAGTATAAAAGCACACATTTTATCAAATCCACCACAATAATGAGTACTATAATTCTTTATAAATGTTGCAATTTCCTATGCAAAACAATGCTATTACATAGTTTCATTCTTTCTTATTTTCTTGTTTTTTGGTGCAGTTAAATCTTATACATTTATTTCTTTTTTCTCTGAGATTTGACTATTTAAATAATGTACCCATATTTATTGGAATCTTTCTCCTTATATTTTTTAAATAGGTAGCACTCTTTATATAGTCAGGTTATTTAAACTGATATTTTAATGTACGTGAAAATAGTTTCCCTGGTGTCCTCTTTAATTTTATTACATATCATCATTGTCGATATATAAGCTATTTTTTTATTATATACAGTATATTAGTGTTTTTTATGGCTTCTAAATTTACTTTAATGTTGGCATTTTAAAATCTATTATGAGATAAACATTTATTTATCTATTTAACTAGCATATTTGAGATTTTACGTAGCTTCTAAATCCATCTGCCATTTATTTTATTGTATGTTGACAGGTAGGAGACTCAATCTAAGCAACATGTTTTGAATATTTTATCCCTTGCTTAAGGTTTTGAAATTTAAACTGTCTGAGATCTATTCCCTTATATTTTCCTCTTTATTCTGTATTCTACTGATATCTCACTATTTTCAATTTTGTCCTTCAAAAAATGCGTTTTGCAGGGTAGCAGTAGGATCTCAACATCTCCAAGAGGGTTGTGGTGGAGGGCGAGGATATAAGTAGAAATACTCAATACGAGGCTATTAAAATCATCCAGGTGAGAGTTTGTGGTTACTTAGACCAGTGTGATATAAATGGAGTAAGTAAGAAGTGGTAAGATTCTTTATATATTTTAAAGGTAGAGGTGAGAAGTTATCCTTATACGTAGATTGTTGTTTTTTTTTGTGAGGAAGATTGGCTCTGAGCTAACATCTGTGTCAATCTTCCTCTATTGCTGTATAGGGGACACTGCCACAGCATGGCTTGATGAGCGGTGTGTAGGTCTGTGCCCAGGATCTGAACCCATGAACTCTGGGCTACCTAAGCGGAGCACACGAACTTAACCACTATGCCACCAGGCCCAGCCCCTGTAGATTGTTTTTAGATACAAAAGAAAGAGAAGAATCATGGATATGTCAAATATCTTTGGTCCAAATAGACGCAAGAACGGAGTTGCAATTAACAGAGATGTAGAAACCTATGGAAGGAATGTCTTTGTGTGAGTGTGTGTGTGCATGTGTAGAACAGGAGTCTATTCGAACCTGTAAAATTGTTGTTTTAGACACCCTTCATGAAGCTGTTGAGTACTGAGTTGGATATACACATTTTGGAGTTGGAGAAAGCTGAAAATATAAATTTAGGAGTTGCATACATAGATGTTATTTAAAACCATGAAGACACATAAGAACATAAAGGAGTAATTACATAGAGAGAGAAAGAAGGGGAGCAAGGATCACGTTCTGGGCAGCCAAAAGCATGGACATTTGAAGGAGACTTTTCTGGTGGAGAGAAATGTGGCAGAAGCTCTATGGGAAAGTGAACACAAAAGAGGGATTTTTTTCAAAAAATGAATGTATCAACAGGATGTTTGCAGATGGGATGCCTTCTTTACTCACATGAAATGGAAAATTTTCTTGAATACATTTAATTATAGCTATTTTTCAACAATTTTCACCTCCTGAACATATTTTTGAAAAAGTAGTATTGGCAGTGGAAATTTCATTTAGATATTTTCTTTGTACTCATAACCTCTTTGTGGATGGCTTTATTAATTTTCATATAGTATTGTGTGGCTACTCAAATTTTCAATATGATATAAAGTAAGAAAAAAGATGGTTTTTGCCTGCTAATTAGAAGATATTCTAAACATTGCATTGACAATGTTGTAGATTTACAGCCTTTAAATTTATATGACATATCTTTTCCAGTGTATCAGTAGTGTTTCTTTGCAAATTATTTACTTAATACACGGCGTTATTGCTTCAATATCGGGAAAAACACCTTGTCATGGTAGCCATGGTAACTGCTAATTTGTGAAGAATGTTGTGCAACTCAATTTGAATGTTCAACCTGAATTTTGTTGACACTTTTCTTTGTATTTTACCTTTTTAAAAAAGTACTAAACCAGAATACTATTGTGTACATAGAAATATAGTTAATGTGACAGATACGAAAGTAGATTTATACAGGTGTGTTGTATTGGTGACTCAAATATTGTTAGTGGTATTGCTGTCATTAAGGAAGTTTTCTAAAATAGTAGTACTTTTTTAATTTTGAACAAAGCAAAGTATAGTTCTCCCTTTGTTTACACTGTGTTGCATTTATGAAAAATTAAGTGATATCAAAATAGTTTGCATTTAGTATTCAGTATATTAAAACTTTCAAAAAACTCACTTTGTGTTATATATAAAATATACTTAGATTCTAGTTTTAGATAAGTAAAAACATATTATTTAAACTATGATAATTTCTAAAAGGACATTTTTTTCTGTGTAGAACTGGTATTTGTGTTGTAGAATATCTAACACTGCTGACTCCCGTTCACTAAATTACAATTATTAACTCCAATCTTTGTATCAACAGCCTTTACACATTTCTAAAATGTCCCTTCAGTGTGAGCCCTCCCAATCAAAACCACTGACTCATTCTTTGTCCCCCTACAATCAATTATCTGAGCATCATTCTGAGTAATCACGTAAAATAGCAACTCTCATTATATTGGCAATCTACTTAAAATATGTTAATGTTATCCTATTATTCTTAAGATAAAGGTTTAATTTTTCAAGACTATGAACTGGTCTGGACCCCATTAACTCTGTAACTCTTCATGGTGTTCCCCTTACCTATATTTGCCCTATTTCAAAATTTTATATCTTCCAAGCAAATTTCTACCACAGGGACTTTGCGTATGCTTTTCCCTTCTGCTTAGAATTCTCTCTGCTCCTCTTTTCATGTAGTCAGCTCCTACTCATCTTTTACTTCTTGGTTTAATTACTATTTCCTCTGGAAAGGCTTCATGAACTCAGTAACTTGGTAATCCCTCTAATTTATATTCTATCATAATTCCATGTTTCTTTTCTTTATGGCATCATTCACTTATGTCTTTATATGATTATTATGATTATAATGATTATTCTATTTCACAACTGGCTTGGAGTGACTATTTTTATTCATCCAGATCTTGTCATACTATCCAACACATTATAGTTTCTTAATAAATAGGTGTGGAATAAATTATAAAATGAATGAAGAAAGAAGGAACCTAACAGTTTAAAGAATTGAGTCATAAAAGAAGCCAAGAAGTTTTGCCACTAAAAAGAAGATGGGGGGTCTAGGGCCGGCCCAGTGATGTAGGTTAAGTTCGCATGCTCCACTTTGGTGGCCCGGGGTTCACAGGATCGGATTCTGGGTGCAGACCTGTGCACTGCTTATCAAGCCATGCTGTGGCAGGAGTCCCACACATATAGTAGAGGAAGATGGGCATAGATGTTAGCACAGGGCCAATCTTCCTCAGCAAAAAGAGGAGGATTGGCAACAGATGTTATCTCAGGGCTAATCTTCCTCAACAAAAAAAAAAAAAGAAAAGAAAAAGCAGGTGGGAAAAGTCATTCCAGCTACAGAGAAGATCATGTGTGAAGGCACAGAAATCAAGACATTTTGACATAAGCACAGATAATGCAATATAACTAGAGTGCTAATGTAGGGATTTAGGGACTAAAAAAGTTTACAAGTTCATAGTAAGAAACCATTGATGACTTTCAAGCAGGGGAATGATAAAGAGTCAGAAGAATCACTCTGGCTATAATAAATGTATGGAAGCATGGCATGTCTAGATATAGAGAAATCATTTACTTATCTATTAGAATAGTCCAAGAGAGTAAATTGGGGCTGGGACTAAAGGAACTTCTACTAATCTGTGTTTGGGGTGGTATAGCTCTTAAGATTTTTATCTACAAGTTGAATTTACTTGCAGTTCTTCTCCTTTTATGCTTATAAAGAGACACAAATGCTCATATTCTTTAGAAAAAGATCACATAAGTAAACCAAATAATTCTGTACAGGAAATTATAAACTCAATTTTGAGTTTCATATTTGTATGAAAAACTTCTAATAGGACCCTAACTGACACAAAAGAAAAGCAATCAAATTATCTTTCAACTGAAGCATATAAACTGGAAATGAAAGCTACACCACAGGATCTTGTTCCATGTAGCACATAAAAAAGGTATTTAAGAGGAAATTAAATTGAAGTATATTCAGTATAATGTTAATTGATATAGAAAATGTCAATTCAGGCTGCTCATAATAGTTAGAGATGAGCAAATGATTCAAAGTAATTTGGGCTATGATGATATTGATCACTCAAATTTTTTTCACTCCAATTCACTTACACTGTGTCCTTGGGAATGTAGTAAAATAATAATAATAAAGAAGTAATTTAAAACATACTTAATCAAGTCTTTATTTTAGGTGTTCTCGATTTCTTTTGACCTTATTAGAAAGAAACATACTTATCATAACCTTTGAAAAGTTTATAGAAGTACTACCATCATTCTGCAAAACTAGATAATGATTTTTACACACTAATCCACACTTAATTCTTTTGTGCTTTCCCTTCATGAAAATCATAAAATATAAGGCAAAAAAAAAAAAAAAGAAAAAGAAAGGCATATGTTACATAAATGTTTATTGTATATTAAATCTAAATTATAGGCATCAAGGTTTGCCTGAATGCTAACATATTTATTTAGTTCAATATTTCTTATTGAAGCCCAACATACTATTCAACATGCTGACAAAAATAGACAAAAAGCAGCAAAACAAAATGTCGGAGAACAAGGGTCTTTTAGTCAAGCTAAAAAGAAAAACGATAATTATTAAATTGCCTTACTCTTCAGTAAAGTTACACCAGCTGACTCATGATGGCAGCATGTAAAATGAATGGGAAAAAAATGTTTGTTGTTGAAAGTTTGGGCTTGTTTGTTACTGCAGCACAGCTAACTAATACACCAGTGAGAAGTTGTGTGAAGGTAGGATGTAGAGGTGTTTCAGGCAGAAAAAGAAGAAAATGTTAAAACTTGAAGATATGAGATCATTAAATGTCTGAAGAACTAAAAGGCAATTAGAATAGATACAAATATAGTAGAAGTGTTTAGGATTATGGAGAATTTGCCTGAAGTAGTAAGATTCAAAGTGCTTAACTATTTTATAAAGTGTTTGAAGTAAGGAACATGGTACAAAAAGTTTTGCAATAAGTAAATAAAATGCCAGATTTACATATTAAAATGCTAATTAGAGAATTTTCTAGAAGGAAACCAAGCTTCATTCCAGACAAGAGGCTAATACAATAAGCTAGATGAGAGATAATGGACCTGAAGTGGAAAAGTAACAGCTAAAATAGAGAAAAATTAATAGATTTAAGAGAGTAGAGCACTTAGAAAATACATCACTTGAAGTTCGAAATGAGTAAGAGAGAGAGAAATCATGGGTGACTCTCAGATTTCTATCAGGTAAACGATGCCATCTAATAAAAAATGGAGAGAAATGTAAGGTCGACATTGGGGATGGGAGAGCAAAGGTGATGAGTTCAGTTTTGGAAGGGTTGGTTGTGGACCGTATGTACATCCGTAGTGATATGTTAAGTTTTATGTGTGGTTTCATAAGTGTATAGATGATAAGAGAAGAGGGTTAAAGATGTGGTTGTTACAACACCAGCATTTAGGAAAAGGACAGAGGGAAATATTCTGTGAAGAAAGCAAAAAATGCCTGAACCTCAAGTGTAAAATGAAGAAATTATGGTATTATGGTAACTAAGTAAATATCAAAGCAGACAGTATATTGAGTACACCCAAATGCTGTTGAAGTATCAAGTATAAAAGAAACTATAAAATGGCCATTGCTTTTTGTTATGAAAGAAGTTTTATGTAAGTGATACAGAGAAAAATTAATGAGTGATGGAGTAGGAAGGGAAGACTTTACCAAAGATTTTACCAAATCTTTCAATAACTTTGGCTTTAAAGAAAAGCTGAGGGGCCGGCCTGGTGGTGAAGTGGTTAAGTTCCCACGCTCTGCTTTGGCGGCCTGGGGGTTCGCAGGTTCGGATCCCAGGCACAGACCTACATACTGCTCATCAAGCCATGTTGTGGCAGCGTCCCATATACAAAACAGAGGAAGATTGCCACAGATGTTAGCTCAGAGACAATCTTCTTCAAGCAAAAAGAGGAATATTGGCAACAGACGTTAGCTTAGGGCCAATCTTGCTCACACATACAAAAAGAGAAGCTGAATAATAGGATGAAAAGATAAAAGTGATTTGGAGCCAAGGAACTTAATAGATTTATTGCTGCTGTTCTGGAAATGACTTGATATTAATGGGAAGGAGCAAGAAGAGACTAACAGGTTGAAGATACAAGGGACAGTTAGGGAAACTGATGGAGTTTACTGAGAAAACCACAGGGATGGGATGCAAGACAGAGAAAGGGGTTTAGATTGCAAGAGGGGAGGCTGGAATGAAGAAAAGCACTTCCCTGGGAAGAAAGACAAGTCAACTCATAGGTCTGATGAAAGGCTTATGTAAAGTAGATGACAATAAGTAAAAGTCAGGCTTTAAAATTCCCCTCAGATTAACCAAACTTTAGACATGTTCTTCTTGACTTTTGGCCCCTGACCTCCCTATTCTCAGAGGATTTACTTTAGAAAACTTTAAATTATGAATTTTTTCTATGTCCCTTTGAAATGTAAATCTCTTCACAGCACCTTGCCAGTTTTACAACCCAAGAATGTCTTTTTCATGAACTTGGGAGCCATCCGTTTGAAATGTAATTATCAAGGAAGATATCACCCCTATATTCCAGCCTCCGTGGGAAAGTAGGGGCCTAACTTTCATTTTACACAAATTAACAAACACAGATGGCCTAATCACAAGGACCAACCGCCACCCCTTACATCCTCCAGTACTTTTCCACTAGCTCATCCCAGTGCTTAAAAACGCTACTGCCTTTTGTTACGGTGGAGTTCAGTTCAGTCTCTCTCCCCTATTGCAATAGTCTTGAATAAGTCTTCCATGCCTATTTAACACTCTGTGGCACAATATTTTTGATAGTTTCATGAGGAAATCAGAAGATGTAGACAAAGAAACCATTTGAAACTAAGAAAAAAATCTTCCCAGGGAAACAAGAAAGATAACTGGGCAGTGATGAGAACAGTCAAGTTTATACAAATATATTATAGAGCTCTACAGTTTTATAGTATATGAAACAACATTAAAAACAATGTTACAATGTCTACCAACAGTTATGAAGAAGTCAGGCAGCTGGATTTACCAGGATGGGTATGTTGTCTTATAGCGGGGGACAAAATGAAAATAGTAAATGAATTTGAAGGTATTGACAAGAGAATGGTTGGAGTAATGACCCTGGAATCTCTGCTGAAGGAATGAATGAAGATAAGAGGCTTATGTTAATGAGGGAGAAATTAGAAAAACAAAATGAGTATTGGATCTTTGAATTCTAGGAATTTATCCCATCAGAGAAATTGAGTAAGAAAGCTGGAGAGAGAGCAAGTTGAGCCTTCCTAAGTCTAAAATCCTATGACTTTATTATCTTAGATCTATTTGCTGTTTCCAAAGTCCTTCATGTCCCCTGAAAAATATCTTCATGTTGTTTAACTGTGGTTTTATTTTTTTTGATAACTAGGCAAGTGTGTTCTATAGCTCAAGTACTTTTCCCCTCAATGAGTCAATTTTGCTTTTTGAAGCTTCCATTGCTGCATTAATCCTTTAACAGAAAGTATCATTTTGTACAAGTTTAGCAATATCACTTGCTACTCAGCGTATTACTGTCTTTCAGTCATTATTTCTTCTTTTGTCTATTTAGAGTAGGAAATATTCTTGCTTTTTTGGCTATTACCGGAGTTTGCCTAAATCTCTGCCTGATTTTTTCTTCTCTTATAATGTTGTGGTACTTTTTTAAGTGAACATAGATGTGTATTTTTTGATAAGCTCAATTAATTTTATTGATGGTGTTACCGTTGCTATGACTGTTGTATGTATTTTGTTTCTTTGTTATGTGAGATTTAGTAGCCAGTGAAATTTGGGAGATACCTAGTAAATGGAAAGAACTCAAGTTGTCGACAATTTGTATTGTTTTAATAGTTCAGTGAAAATCAGCCATGTACGCTCGTCATGGAATAACTGTGGGAGGTGGGAGTGAGCAGGGGGCAGTTTAGTTCTAAGAAGTCAGGGGGCTGCTCTCAAAGTCTTAATGAATTTCACAGCAAAGATAGGCTTTGTTGTCAGGACTCGACAGTTTCCTCCTGGCAGGATTTGCAAGCCCAGATTTAGCGTTTCAGATGAAGGCCCCACATAAATCTAAGAAATAAATACTATCCTGTAATTGACTCACACATGCAAATCTCATGTCTGATGGATGAGCTAAAGCACAGAAAAGTACAGCCTCCAGGTAGCATTTTTAAACCTACAACCTTCTCAGAATCACCAGTTTGGACAAAAATCCTCCAGCAGCTGAGACCAGTTATATAATTTACGGAGCTCAGTGAAAATCAAAATGATGGACTCCTTGTTAATAATACAGGGTAAAAAGTGGCGTTAAAAGTACTAAAATATTAAGCTTTTTTCACAATCTCTAAGCTTGTCATGTTGTTTCATAGTTGCCAAATGATGTTCTAAGTAAAGAAAAAATAAAATTTTATTAGCATCAAGTTTACTATTCCTTTTTATATTGTACATAACCAGTTTTAAATGCAAAGAAAGAGAGCATTTAACTTGTGTGTGGAATCACTGAAATTTCACAATTTATTTCATAGCTCATACATACATATGTATTTTGTTGTTACCAGAAGAGTAGAAACGCTACACAAAACTAACTCAACTGTCTTTTGCTTTTTGATATGCACACATACTACCTTTGATACACACACTATCTACCTTCAGCCTACTGATGAATATGGAAAGACTGAAAGGAAAGGATTGCCTTATCTTTGCTGCTCCTTCTCTGTCCTCATTTTAAATGTAAGTGGTTGGCTTATATAGGGAAATCACATAAGTAAGAGAGTTTGTGACATGGTTTCATGGTCATTCATGTGTCTTAGAATACCTTTGCTTTTTTTCCTGCATTTGATGCAAGTTCTGGTTTAAACAGAATGTGGCCTCTCAGAGTAAATAGGGCTATCAGCACTAACCTCTCCCGCCTGCACAGACATAGACATAACTTTCTTATTTTATACTCATTCGAGTCTCGCTAACTCCCCTGCATTGTGGTTCCACAGGAATTCTGTGTTTGTGGGGCATCACAAACACTGTAGGTGACTGAAATGGTAACGAATGGTGGAAGACACACACGTGCTTTTCTCTTCTACAAACATGCATGCTCCATTGTCCCTTTGGACTTTACTTGCAAAATGCAAGTTCAAAGATAAATTATTCAGAATTCCAAGACAGTGAAAGCACAGAATTAAACAAAAGCCTTAAAGCCCACCTTGCTAGAAGCAGCTGATAAAAAGCTGCCTAATAATTTGCAGACAAGGTTCCTATGAGAGGCCCCCAATGATCAGAAGTACATTCCCTGGCATCTTCCTGCTTTTGCTCTAGTAAAACCTTCCCAGGGTCTGTGTCGCTATTTGGGCTGCCAGTTCCCTGAGTGTGAGAGAGATGGAGGGGAAGAGAAGAAGGGCTTCGTCAGTGGCAGGAGGCAACTGCTCTGCAAGGAGGCCTAGCAGAATAGAATGAGATGTATTTAACCTTATATTCTACATCCAGTCTTGAGAGCTGGATCCCTCCGTTGTGAGCAAATAGACACTCCTAGATAAAACAGAGGATCTTGGACACTCCCACCTCCACCCTGGCTGGGTTTTCCAGGGCAGGCAGGGTATAGGGCTATTGGGGTTGAGACCCCACTTCTTACATTCCCCTCTCCCCCACCCCCCCACTATAAGAAGAAGATTTCCATTTGATTCTAAGCAAGAGAGGAGAGGTGAGAGGCAAACATTTTGGACATGAAAAATTTGTGATCAGCAACATCCCATTTTGTGTTTTCATACCTTTACTGTATCATGGTATGGTAGCCTTTTACCAGCTGCCCATGGTCTTTATTCTGGAAGGATTTTGACACTCTTAATCCGTACCCCCATACTCTTACTTAGCCTGAATCCTTCCCATCCTCCAGGTCCTCAGTCCAATTTTACTTCCTCTGAGAGACACCTACATAAAGGAACTCACTCTTCCTCTATTATCTTTATTTTTTATTTTTTGCTGAGGAAGATTCTCGCTGAACTAACATCTGTGCCAGTCTTCCTCTATTTTTGTATATGGGTCACCGCCACAGCATAGCTGACGAGTGCTGTAGGTCCGAGCCCAGGGTTAGGGTTAGGATCCTAACCCTCAAACTAGGCCGCCAAAGCGGAGCATGCCAAACTTAATGACTACGTCACAGGGCCGGCCCCTATTATCTTTATTTTTAGCAAATGTGTACAGTTGTTCAACCATCACCACAATCCAATGCTGGAACATTCCCATTACCCCAAACCTTTCCCTCATGATCATTTGTACTTAATCCAGTCTCTCACTCGCCCTCAACCCTACCCTACCATCAATCTGCTTTCTTTCTCTGTCAATTTCCCTTTTTTGGACAGTTTATATAAGTAGAATTAAACACTATATAGTCTTTGCATATGTTTTCCTTCACTTAGGATGATTTTGAAATTCACCTATGCTGCAGCATGTATCAGTTGTTTGTTCTTTTTTATTACTGAATAATATCCCATTATATGGATATATCACATTTTGTTTATCCATTCATTCATCATTTGGTGGGCATCTGGATTTTTTTCAGTTTTGGGGTGTAATTCATAATACTGCTGCAAATACTGTGCACCTGCCTTGTGTGAACATGTTTTTATTACTGTTGAGTAGATTCCTCATAGTGGAACTGTTGTGTTGAGTTACATTTTCCAAAATGTACAATTTTACATTCTCACCAGCATCATATGATGGTCCCAGGTTCTCTACGTCCTTGCCAAAGCATGTTATTGTGTCTCTCTCTAATTAGAGCCTTGTAGTGAGTGTAGAGTGGTATCTCATTGAGGATTGAATTTGTATTTCCCTAATGAATAATGTTGAATATCTTTCAATGTGCTTATTAGCTATTTATATATCTTCTCTAGTGAAATATCTGTTCAACTCTTTGCCCATTTTTAAATTGGCATGTTTGTTTTTATATTGTGTTATACAGTCCTTTATACATTCTGATAAAGTCCTTTATCAGCTCTATGATCTGCAAAAATTTTTTCTAGAGTGGCTTATCTCTTCGTCTTCTTAATGGGGTCTTTTGAAGCATAATATTTTTTATTTTGATTAACTCAAATTTGTCAGTTTTTCTCTTTTATGGACTATGCTTTTGATGTCATATTTAAGGCCTTTTAGCCTAATCCAAGAGAAAAATTTTCTCTTGTATTTTCTACAGGTTTTTGGTCTGTAGTCTATTGTTTATGTATGGTGTAAGAATCTAAATCTATTCTCTTTTAATGTGCCCGCGCACAATTTGTTGAAAAGACTAGATTCTTCATTAAATTGTTTTGGTACATTTACTGAAAATGAACAAATACCAGGGCCTATTTCTGGACTTTCAATTTTATCCCATTGATCTGTATGTCTACCCTTATACCAGTACCACACACTGTCATAATTACTATAGTTTTGTAGTAAGTTTGGAGATCAGAAAGTATACATTCTCTAACTTTGTTCTTCTTTTGAGAGATTATTTTTACTTTTCTAGGTACTTTGATTTCTATACAAATATTAGCATCAGACTGGCAGTTTTAAGAAGAGGCTACTGGATATTTGTAGAAAAAGCAATAAATTAATAAATGAATTTGAGGAGAATTGCCATCTTGACAATGCTGTGTCTTCCAATCCACGAGCATAGAACATTTCTCTATTTATTTAGATGTTCTTTAATTTCACTCAGCAATATTTTGTAGTTCTCAATATAAGACTTGCAATTTTTTTGTTAAATTTATGCCTAGGTTGTTTCTTTTTCCTTTTTGAAGCTATTGTGAATGGAATTGCTTTCATTTTCTTTTTTGGTTTCTTTGTTACTAAAGTATAGAAATATAATTAATTTTTTATATTGAGTTTGAATTCTGCAGCCTTACTAAACTTGTTGTTAGTTCTAATAGTTCTTTTGTGGATTCCTTGATATGATATTTTCTACTTATGTTATCATGTCATCTGTAAATAGACAGTTTTACTTATTTATTTATTTATTCATTCTTTCATTCATTTCTGTCTTATTGTACAGGGTAGAGTTTCCAAGACAATGTAAAATAGAAATGATGAAAGTAGACATTCATGCCTTGTTCTTAATCTTGGGAAGAAAGCATTCAGTTTTTCATAATTACATATAATATAAGCTGTAAGGTTTTCGCAAATGCCCTTTATCAGACTGAAGAATTTCCCTTCTTTTCCTAGTTTGTTGACTTTTACTTTTTATTATGAATGTATGTTGGTTTTTGTCAAATATTTTTTTCTGGACTTATTGAAATTATGATGCAGTTTTATTTCTCTACCCTTTTATATTAGTAAGGGTATTACATTTATTGATTCTCAGATTGTAAAACTTGGTCTTGGTATATAATCATTTTTTATATGGTGGCGGATTTGGTTTGCTAATATTATGTTAAGGTTTATGTGTCAATGTTCATGAGGAATATTGATCTTAAGTTGTATGTTCTTGTGATATCTATATCTGGTTTTGGTATCAGGGTAACGCTAGCCATGTAGAATGAGATGGGAATTGTCCCCTCTCCTTTATTTTCTGAAAGAGTTTGTGAAGATATGTTATTATTTCTTTTTTAAATATTTGATAGAATTCAAGTCAGGTCATCTGAGCATTTTCCCTAAAACTTGTCTCATCAAATTTCGTGACCCAACTCTCTGAGCTCTTTCAGATAAGTTTCATTAAACTCTTAGGCCTTTCCTTGCCTGATTTTTGCTTGCCTTTCAAGTCTCTGCTTAAAAGGCATGCCCTTGCAGTAACAGGATTTAACACATTTTGAAATATTACAGAATTGTTTTTCCCATTTTCTAATGTTGCTCTGAATGAATTGTGCTGTGAATGTGTGTGTGTATATTAATCCATTTCATCTATTATTTGATAATTTAAAGGAATTTGAAAAACTATGGAGGTAAATATTTGGGCACATATTACGCTTTAACAATTTAGTCAAGAGCTATTTTTTCATTCCTCCAAAAAACAAAGCTTGCTGTGATTTAAAATGTTTTAATAACTTTGGATTAATATTTTTAAATTCATTTAGAATTCCCCCACCATGTTTATATGTGACATTAGTCTTGTTGGTACTCACCAGCCAGGTTTACCAGAAACACACCAATAGTCAAACAACAGACATTATCTGGAAGTATAGGGCATCTTAGTAAGAGGATGTTAGCAGGTGCTTATTGTAGGATTTGTGGTTGTGTTAGATGGTTTGAATGAAGGTTCAATGAACCATATTACCTTTCAGGATTGAACACTGTTAGGAAGCATTGGTAATTCTAATCAAGTAATGTCCAAACAAAAATATTGTACCAAGTGGAGTTAAACATGCAAGGAAGACTATTGCAGTAGAGTTTAAGCCTTTTGAAATCAGAGAGAAAAATTGAAGTAAACTCTACTAAAACGAAAGGAGAATTTTTAAACACTGTGGTGATCTAATGGAAAAGTACTGGAGGACATTACGCAGGAGGTTGGTCAAGGTGATTAGGTCATCTATGTTTGTTTACTGGTGCTTATTGAAAAAGTTAGGCTCCTACCATCCCATAGAGTTTAGGAAATAGGGGTGCCATCTTTCCTGATGGTTGTATTTGAAAGAGATGGCTTCCAGGTCCTTGAGAAAGACATTCTGGGTTGTAAAACTGGCAAGAGGGTAGGAGAAAATGTACATCTCAGAGGAACAGAGAAAGATTTCACAATTAAAAGTTTTCTAAAGTAAACCCTCTGAGAAAAGTGAAGTCAGGGTTCTTTCTTCAGGAAGAAAGCTGACTAAAGTTAGGTTAAGCTAAGGGGAACATTAAGGCCCTCTTGGTTAGCGTCTTAATAATTGTTTTCTAGGAGGATGGAAAAACAGAGCAAAGCTAAAACTGTAATTGAAAAAGTAGCAGTCACTTGTGGTAGCTTAGAAAGGGGGCTATTTGTGTTTTTTTGTTGCTTGCACAGTGTTATATGTTTGAGCTCAGAAGTGATTGCAGAGAGATTTTGTTTCCTTCTTTCCATCAGGATCATAGAGTAATTTCATCTGATATTGTGAGTTTGTGAAATTATTTATGTTCAGTGGAACACCATAGCCTAACAGGTAATATTATGTCAGCTATGAGCTGACAGCTGTCAGGACTATTTATTGCTGTATGTACCTTGATGTTTTTGTGTTTACTTTTATTTTTGGCAGGAAGAGAGGCATGATTTTGTAGATTGGTATAAAGAATATATATATTTTATTTTTTCTATATTTTGTGTAGATTATCTTTCACCTGAAGGTGTTTTGAATCTCCCCTCTGAAAAACATACAGAACTAAGATTTGATGAATCTCCCCTATAAAAATCATATGGTGTAGAGGAAAGTGGTTGACAATTTTTTCCACTTTTTCTATTTCTATTGTTCTTTATATTTTCTCATTTGCTCATTTCCTTTAATTGTTTTTGTAATTTAACATTATCAACCACAATGAACATTTTCCCAGAAAAGAGAGTAATACAATAATTGGGAAAAAAGCCTTCAATATAGTTATAATTCTTTTCTCATTTCAAATAATATGATAGTATGTTTCCCTCTCCTTTTTTACTTAATTATGTTTGGAACATATTTATTTTTTAATAAACAAACTTAACCCTACATAGGAAATTTCTTAATATTTTTATCATTCTCTCACTTAAGGACTTGAGGAATATAGCTCAGATGAGTGACCACATCTGGTCATTTTCCTGTAAAATATCAAGATAATATCATCTTGTTAAGGAAAGAGAAGATATACACTGCATATATTTTAGTTGGTTTGAATATATGGTGTACGTCAGATAATGGCTCTGACAATCAACATATTTATACTCTTAAGTCTAATAAACACTGCTATCCTAACGAGGATTTCTGAAACTGTGATTATAATCGTAAACTTTACCACTTCCCTTATCAGACATTATTATGATACAAGTGAGTATAAAATCAGGCCTCAACTTTTATTTCCTTAGAAATGTCCACCCTTCTCACGGCTTGAAAAACAATCTATTTGACTCCTAAATTTATATTTGCAGCTTGTCAGCTCTCCTCAGCTTCAGACCATACCTGCAATAGCTTCTCAACATCTCTGTTTGGACATCTAATAGACATCTTAAACTTAATATGCCCATTAATGTAACAAATTCTTGATTTTTATCACCCTCTCAAACCTCAATTCATCTAGATTTCTCTAAGTTAACAGCAGTTCCAGTCTTCCAGTCACTCGGGTAAAGACTTAGATCATCTCTGACACCTTCTTTTAATTACATTCTCTTCCTAATCAGTCATTACATCCAAATGGCTCTATCTTCAGATTATATCCAGAATTCAACCTAATCTCACTGCTATTATCCCATTGAAGGCACCTTCATCTCCTTCCTGGACAATAGGTAAATCCTCCCAACTGTTCAGCTGGATTCTACCTCCTTAGTACATGGACAATACAACAGCCAATGTATGCTGCACCTCATTGTATCTCTGCTTAAACTCTTCAGTGGTTGCCAATTTCCTTCAATATACAAGCCAAAATCAGAAGGCCTCACATGATCTGGATAACATTACCTTTTTGATCTCATCTCCTACTCTGCTTTGTCTCACTGACTCTGGTCAGGCCTCATTGTTTTCCTTGCTGTGATTGCATTCCTGTCTCAGGATCTTTGTCCAGGGTGCTCTCTCTGCCGAGATTTCTCCTCTCCAAGATACCCTCAAGTCTTGCTCCTTCTCTTTCTTTAAGTCTTTGCTAAAATGTTACCTTCTCAGTGACGTCTTACCTGAGAACTTTATTTAAGTTCAGTTCCCTCCCTACTGCTGGACCCTTCCATCAATACTCCTTGCTTTATTACTCTCCATGATAGTCATCACCTTCTAATATTCTGTAAAATTTGCCTTTCTCTTTCCACTAGAATGTAAGTTCTGTGAGGAGAGAGGTTTTAACTTTTTTTTTTTTCCATGGCTGAATCACCAGCCTAGCAAGAGAGCTGGGAGCATAATAGCTGGAGCATGGGAGTGGGTCAAAGGGGTTTATATGATTCTTCAAATCCTCTGTAGAATATTCTTTAGATAGGAGTCTATTAATCTGGATAAAAAACTTCTCTAGATAGCAGTCCCTCATTCTTGATAGAACAAACTGTGTGCCAGTGAAAGACAATCCAAGAATCTCAGTGGCTTACAACTATAGTAGTTTATTTTTAGCTCATGGTCACACATCCATAATCAGTCCGTGGGCTTCTGTCTACACCACCTTCATCCAGGAAGCTAGTCAGTCTTTTTTCAAGAATTTTGCCCTTCTTAGTAGAAGAAAGAAAAGAGACCATGGCTAACTATGTGCTAACTCGTAAACCTTCTGCTTGGAAGTATCACTTTTGCTTATATTTCAATGGCAAAGCAAATCACATGACCAATCCTGAGGTCCTTAGGGCAGAGAATTATAATTCTCCCACAGGAAGAAGAAGAAATAATTGTGAACAATAATAGTATGGCCTACAATGGTATATTTAAGTCTTAATGAAAAGGACCCATTTACATTATTTGTTTGAACTAATTTATTATATTTCTTATTTTATACTTTTTAAATTTGGAGTTCCCCTTGTTATTTCCTTGTTATTACACTTCTTGGGTATATGAAATATAATTATTGTATTTTCATCTTCTCTATTATTTTTAATAATTGGAGATAATCTCTAAATCTTTTCATAAGCAGGCTTTATCTTTTCTTTTCTTTTTTTTTTTTTGGTGAGGAAGATTGGCCCTGAGCTAACATCTGTGCCCATCTTCCTCTATTTTATATGTGGGGTGCCTGCCACAGCATGGCTTGACAAGTGGTGCAGCATATGTCCATGCCTGGGATCCAAACCTGCGAACCCTGGGCCGCCGAAGAAGAATGCAGGAACTTAACCCCTACACCACTGGGCCAGCCCCTATCTTATTTTTCTTTAAATGATGAATAAAGAGTATTCTATTTTAGGCACAAATTTTAACTCACTATTATAGTGTCTAATCCTTCCCTTATGAATGAAAACAAGTGTGTAGTTATTTTAGTTCATTCAGGCTACTATAAAAAAATATCATAGACTGGGTGGCTTATAAATGACAGAACTTTATTTCTTATAGCTCTGGAGGCTGAGAAGTGCAAGATCAAGGCATTGGCAGATTCAGTATCTGGTGAGGGCCCACTTCCTAGTTCATAGAAGGCTGTCTTTGCCCCGTGTTCCCTTAAGGCAGAAAGGGGGAGGGAGCTCTTTCAGAACTCTTTATAAGGGTGCTAATCTCATTTATGAGGGCTCCACCCTCATGACCTAATCGCCTCTCAAAAGCTCCATCTCCTAATATCATCACCGTAGGGGTTAGGATTTAAATATATGAATTTCGAGGGAACACAAACATTCAGTCCATAGCATTCAGCTTCTGACCTTCCAAAATTCTTGTCCTTTTCCCATGTGAAATAAACTCATTCCATCCCAATAGCCCAAAAGTCTTAACTTGTTCCAGACTCAACTTTGAAGTCTTAAGTCCAAAGTGTCGTTAAATATCACCTAAATCAGATACGGGTGAAAATAAAGGTAAAATTTATTCTGAGGCAAACTGTTCTCCAGCTATAACCCTGTGAAATCAAACATGGTATGTGTTTCCAAAATACAATGATGGGATAGATACAGAAGAGACACTCCCCTTTCAAAAGAGAGAAATAGAAAAGCAAAAGGTAACAGGTCCTGACCAAGTCCAAAACTAATTGGCTTCATCCTCATGACCTAATTGTCTCCCAAAGCCCCCACCTCCTAATATCACCACCTTAGGGGCTAGGATTTCAACATATGAATTCCGGGGGGACACAAACATTCAGTCCAGAGCAATAGTTATTAGAAAGATTGCTGCTATTCAAAGAGTCTAGCTATGATTCACTTATTCCCAAGTATATCATTGGTGCAATGGTAATAAAAAGAATATGATGGATTTGAGATACAAGAGGGAAAACATATGGGATATAAATATTGAATAGATGTTTTAGAAACAGACAAAGAAGTTGAGTATTATATTGAGCTTCATGACCTGAAATTTTTGTGCTCAAAGTAACTTCAATCAGAATTGAGGATGTCCTTTTGGGATTCATACACTGAGGAAATCTTGTTTCTCAGCTGTCTAGACAATATTTCTTTTTCACTATTTTCTTGAATTAGATGAAGCTACTGCCTTCTGTCATCATGCATTTCTTTATGTGGGAAGCAGAACCACAAGGAAGACCATTTAAATGCACAGGCTTTTGAATCTTCCAATTCTGAGCCAAGTGGCTCAACGGCTTTGAGTAGTCTTGGGTAAATTACTTAGCTTCTCTAAGCTTCAATTTTTCCTCTCTGAAATTAGGAAATCATTACAATCTATGTGAAAATTTAGTGAATTACTGCATGCAAAATGCCTCTCACAGTCCCTGGAATATAATAAGCTTTCCATAAATATTTTCTGTTCTTATTATCCAACCTAAACACTTTAAATCTTCTTATTGTTTTTCATTATTTGTTTTTGCTGAACTTTCAGATCCTGAAATTCATATGATTTATTCATAACCTATATAGTGGACAACCAATGTGAAAATTTACACGCGAGCTAAATGCTGAGAGTACCTACTGAGAAGAAAAGCAGCAAGTTCTCAGCAGGATACTGAGACTAGGAGAGATGTATGAAATTTTATAATGCAGACTGAATTGAAATTACTTGAGGGATTTATTTTTTGTTTAATAACCTATGTAAATTTGTCCAAAAAAATACATCTACTATCAAGGCAATGAAAAAAAATCCATGAATCTCTGACTTACTGCCTCCAAGATAACAGAGTTTCACTGACAAAATCATGTAAATGCTGCAAATCAGTTTAGTCTTAGGGCTACTCAAAGTTCTCTTTCCTGAGAGTTGAGTATTTTAATTGTCACCTTTTTGATAAAAGTGATACCATCAACCACATGGGGGATATGAAAGGAATATGTGAATTTAGTCATTGTTGAATTATAAGACATTTTGTGTGGAAAGAAATATGAGTATGGCAAATAACTGGAAACTGAATACTAAGTTAAAAGGGACGTTATATTTTCAATATAAATTTGAAAGTTGTTGACAAGATATGATGCTTAGAGCTTTGGAAATACTGAGGTGACCTACTGAAAAACTATTTTTTATAAAGCAAATGATCAAGGCAAAAACTTAGGAAAATGCTTTTATCCATAAGGGTGAATCTCTGGAGTCATGTTGAAAAGAAAGGAAGGAATCAAGAATGTGCACTATCGCCAAGAGAGAAGAGAGCTTTAAAAAGGAAAGTAGGAAATGTAGAGAGATGTCAAACAGGAACCAAGTTTAAAAGATTCAAATTTATCTGGCTTTAGTATTAGATGGTCAGTGATCTTTCAGAAGAACTAAATCTTACCAGATTAGCAAATAGAAAATAGATTGTAGAGTCATATAATCAGAAAATAGAGACAGCAAATATAGATTACTCGAAAATTTTGATAATTAATAGCAGGAAATGGGGGCCCTCATTTTCTATTATTTGTCAGACTTATTCAAACATTCCACTAAAAATAACTGAAACTAGGTAAAAGTCTTAAATGAAAATTATCAAATACTAGGCAAAAGTCTAATTAAAAGTCTATAAGAATTCTGTACAAAAAATTATAAAATAGTGGGGCAAGCCCTGGTGGCCTAGTGGTTAAGTTTGGTGAACTCTGCCTCAGCAGCCCAGTTCAGATCCTGGGTGTGGACCTATACCACTTGTCTGTTAGCAGCCATCCTGTGACAGCATCTCACATAAAAAAAATGAAAAAAAGAGGAAGATTGGCAAAGGATGTTAGCTCAGGGTGAATCTTCCTCAGGAAAAAAAAGTAAGACATTTAAAAATATTACAAATGGAGATATATACAATGTTTAATGATTACAAAAGGTATTGTGAAGATGTCAATTTTCCTCACATTGATACAGTAAGTGAAATTTCAATCCTGATTATCATCACAACAGATTATGAAAGGAAGATTAATCATTATTTTACTAATAAACAAATTAAAATCACAAGGGGATACTTTTACACATCATTAAGCGTACAATAGACTGGTAAGGATGTGAAATAACAGAAATCTAATCTACTGTGTTGAAAATGTAACTTGTAGTAAGCACTTTGATAAACAACTCTCCATTAGCTACTAAATTTTAGCAAGTGCCTACCCTTTAAGCAGCAAACAGACTCTGGTATACCCTAGAGAAATTCTTGAACCTGTGCTCCCGGAGAAATTTAGCAGGATGTTTGTAGCCACTATGTTGTTAACTAAAAGAAAAGAAAATAGAAACAAAAATAGAAATATCCCACGTGTAAATCAATAATAAAATCAAGATTAGCTTCACAATCATGTGATCTATGCAGTCTTAAAGGGCTTCACACTTAAAAGATCCCTATGCTTGTTTTAAGGCTCTGCTGTCACCACCTTAAAATTCTTAATACTTGGTTTAAGGCTCTGCTGTCACCACCTTAAAATTCTTAATACTTGTTAAACTTGGGGACTCATACTTTCATTTTGAATTGGGTCCTCACAAATTATATAGCCAGTTCTGGATAGAACTGAAAAATAAATCACATACTTATACAGTAGATTATTATTTCACTGAAAATGAATGTACCACGGCATCATGCATCAACTTGGATGTAGTCCACAAGTTAATATATCCACTGTGACTCCATTTCCACAAATCTGAAAAGCAGGAAAAATTAACCTATTTTTGTTCAAGGATGGACATACAGGTAAAGAAACTATATTTCAAAAAAGCAAGAGAATTTTATCAGATAAGTCAATATCTTGGTTACATCGAAGGACTAGAGAGGCATATGTAATCTACACAGGAGTCTTCTACAATCTTGGGACTTTTTTTTTAACCAAAGTTATGATTAAATAGGTTTTTACTGATTTCTCCATACATGATTTATATTCTCTTCTTTATATATGATTCATTTAAAAAACATTTACAATAAAAATAAAGTATGGGTCGACTAGAATCAATTAATTCAAGTCAATTAAGTTGACAGCACTAACATCATCAGTTAAATGACATCTATCCATGAATTTGAACAATAGCCCTAAATTTTCTCTTTGTTTGAGTGAAATGGAAGTTGAGTGAAAGTGCAAGATAGAGTAAGCAAGATTAAAGAGGGCTCATTTAAGTTTTACACAGAATTCCAAGTGATTCGCTAGAACTGGGTTCTTCAATTTTGTTGTTAGTGCTGTTGAGTCGATTCTGACTCCTGGCAACCCTGTACACAGCAGAGCTGAACCAGTCTGGTCTTTTTCTGCCAGCCTCCTTTTTTCCGATAAGTGCTCCACTGCTATTCAAATGGTTGTCATGGAGAATTTTTTCGGAAGTGAGCGGCCAGGTCCTTCCTCCTAGTGTGTCTTAGTCGGGAAACTCCGCTGAAATCTGTCCGCCATGGGTGACCTTGTTTGTATTTGAAATACCGGTAGCATAGCTTTCAGCATCACAGCAACACGCAGCTTGCCACAGTATGGCAACCGACAGATGGGTGGTGTGATTCCCTGACTGAGAAACAAACCCGGCCATGGCAGTGAGTGCTGAATCTTAACCACTAGACCACCAGGGTTCTTCAGTTAGTATATTTTAAATGACGGATTAGGAAATTATAACTCTAGTTTGGGGAATAACAATGTTAAAGGAAGCTTTTCCTTGTTTTGTTTTGTTTTGTTTATTTTTCAGGATGGAGAAATTTCAGCAAACTTTAGGCAAAGACGAGAAGCCATAACAAAGTCAACATGAAGTGCCCTTGCCAAGATGCTTTGGGCATGTGGTTGCAGACTTCATTTTTCCTCTAGCACTAGCTACAGAGCTTTCTTCTGCTACTAATGATGTTGAAATTGCCAAAGCTGTCCAACTAGTGAAATGTTTGAAGACATTCTGCAGAATGAGCACGGAGTAGGAGTAAAACACCCATGGGCTGTCGCTAGCTAGGGGACTCATAATTAGATTCCCTCCATGCCTCAGATTCTCCCAGGATGGAGCTCTTTGCCTGGAAAGCATGTCCTGATAACCAGGCATATAATGATAACAATTGCAAGCCAGAGATTCCCAATGTGTCACCTACCTCAGGAGAGGAAGTTAAACAGTTTAAAACTGCCTTCAATTTTTCATACCACAAGGGATACCATTTATTGGGTTGGCTAAATAGGTGTGAAAACTGTGGGTTATATAAATAAGCACTATGATGATTCAAACTACTGCTTATCATTCTAACTACAAGGTCTGTATGATGAACAGCCTCAATTATCCTAACTTCAACTGGCTATGTGGTAGCAAAAGTCTCCATTATCAGTTCTCAAGCTGCACTTCTTGGGGATATCTAAACAAAAGAGTAAAGATCTTGGAGATGACCTGATTTTAAAAGGAGTCATTCTATAAATTGAATTCACCAGTGGAATTTCATTAATGGAAATATTTTAGCTCCAAACCACCAGGGAGAAGCAGGCAACTAATTAAAAACAACGTATTATAACTACTCCTCCTAAAATACTCCAATAGTAAATTGTGCTACTCTGGTGTCGGATAAATTGTTGTTTTCCTCTAAAAGCTGTCACACAATTTTCAAAATTACCCCTTGAAAGTCAAATTTGCATTCATCTGATGGTGGCATTTATAATATGTGAACACCTTGAGCAAAATTTTCTGTCTGCCAACTTAGTAATTTATCTTTTATAAACTTAGTTTCACATCAGATATTCTAATGCATTTTGCCATTCATTATAGCATCATGTCCAGAGGCATATTCTTTTCTGGAATGTGTCAAGCATCTCAGCAATCTTATTTTAACCTGAACATACTACTCCAATATATTAAAAAAATAACACGATTTTGAGGATTTCAAGACCACTTCTACGTCTAAATATCTTGATCTAAAACCCTTATCTTTTGAGGTCCCACTATGGGGCTGAAAACAGAAGTAAGTGCATTATCTGGAAGGTGACCCTACAAACAAACCTGTTACTTTGAATAGATGCAAATGGATTCCTTTTTGGTGCTCTAGATGTTCCAACTGAATTTTAACAGAGGTGGCTATATTCAACCACTTACTAATTAGTGTTTGAAAATTGAATGGACTTTTTTTAGCAAGGCCTTTGCCAGAAAACCAGTGTTCTACTGTTAAGACTCAGTTTCCTTAAATATGAGGGGGCAAGGGAGAAGGCAGTGCTCTGAGGAGAATGCACGTCTCTGAAGGATAATGTCATAAAACAGGAGCCATGAAAAAAAGTAAAGATGATGTCTTATTTCCGTAACTAAGCAATGCAACCAACTTCTAAAGTTTATTAAGCACTGCAAAATGATTGTTAATTAACATTTAAGCATCCTTATCTTATGAAATTACCTCAAATAAGAGATTAAGCTGACAGTACATTTACTGAACATAATGTCATATTTTAGAAAGTTCATTGTATAACAGATTAACTAATGATAAATAAACGTCACCATCACTATAAATAATTCAAAAACCCTATAACAATTTTTGATATTTTTTAAAACTTTATTTTCCTATAACTTATGGTTTTATGTTTAATTATAGTTATATGATAAAGACAGCTATAGTAATCTGCCATTTTGATCTGCCTAGGCTCCTTCTACTTTACTTTTAATATAATTCCTCGTTCCTATAACAAGTTAATTCCATCTGTTTGTAGATAATAACATCTATTATTCTAGCTACAAGTTTGATTATGAATCACTCCAATCAGAATACCCATTTGCAGTATCAATATGATTGATTCAGGATTGAGAACATTACTTATGTGGGGCCAACCAAAGTCCTAGCTGAGACTTTTCAAGACTATTGGGAAAGACTCAGACTTGGTTTAGGTATTGCTAACCTCCTGGAAAATAAACCTACAATTAAAAGGAGAATTTCTTTTTGAATTGTTTTGAATTTTTCTTATTGCAGTACCATGTATATAAATTTGCCTTTTTAACCATTTTAAGTGTACAGTTCATGAGTGTTACATTTACGATACTGTGAAACCATCAGTGCTCTCTATTTCTAAAACTTTTTCATCACCCGAACAGAAAACAGTAATCATTAGGCAATAACTCCCCATTATGCACAACCCCTGGTAATCTTTAATCTGCTGTCTCTATGAATTAGCCTATTTTGTATATTTCTTATAGGCAGAATCATTTAATATTTGCTCTTTTGTGTCTTGCTTATTATGCTTAGCATAATGTTTTCAAAGTTCTTTCTATAATTAGAACTTCATTCCCTTTCATGACTGAATAATATTCCATTGTATGTATATACAACATTTTGTTTATCCATTCATCTGTTGATGGACGTTTGGGTTGTTTATGTCTTTGGCTGTTGTGCAATGCTGTTTCTTAGCTTTTTAAGGAACAACAAATCTGTCTTCCACTGCTGCACCATTTTAAATTCCCACCAGCAATGTACAAGAGTGCATTCATGTTTATAATTGTTACATCTTCTTGATGAGTTGACTCTTTAATCAATATATAATGATCTTTTTTGTTATTGTAGTCGGTTTTGACTTAAAGTTTATTTTGTTTAACGTTAGTATAGCCACCTCATCTCTCTTGGTTACTGTTTGTATAGAATATTTTTTCCATCCTTTTCTTTCAATCTATTTGTGTCTTTCAATCTAAACTGAGTCTCTTGTAGACTGCATATAGTGGGATTTTGTATTTTTGTACCCATTGTGCCAATCTCTGTGCTTTGATTGGAGAGTTTTATCTATTTGCATTTAAAGTGATGACTAACAAGAAGGACTTACTCCTGCCTTTTTGCTGTTTGTTTTCTGTATGTCTTATACCTTTTTATCCCTCATTTCCTTCATTACTGACTTCTGTTGTGTCTAGTTGATTTTTTATAATGAACCATTTTATTTCCCTTCTCACTTATCTTCTGCATAGTTTTTAGATATTTTCTTTATGGTTACCATGGAAATCATATTTAACATCCTAGACTTATAACAATCTAGTTTAAATTGATACCAACTTAACTTGAGTAGCATACAGAATTCTGTCCCTTACAGCTCTGTTCTGCCCCTACCACCTTTATGTTGTCATTGTCACAAATTACATCTTTGTCTATTGTGTTTACGATAACATAGATATATAATTATTTATTCATTTGTCTTTTAAATCCTGTAGGAAATAAAGTGGAGTTATAAAACAAAAATACAATAATACTGGATTACATTTATGCCCATGTATTTACCTTTACTGGAGATCTTTGTTTCTTTGTATGGCTTCTAGTTACTGTCTAATGTCCTTTCATTTCAATCTGGAGGACTCCCTTTAGCATTATTTTTTTTTTTTTTTTTTTTTTTGTGAGGAGATCAGCCCTGAGCTAACATCCGCCAATCCTCCTCTTTTTTTGCTGAGGAAGACGGCCCTGGGCTAACATCCGTGCCCATCTTCCTCCACTTTATATGGGATGCCGCCACAGCATGGCTTACCAAGCAGTGCGTCGGTGCGCGCCCGGGATCCGAACCAGCGAACCCCGGGCCGCCGCAGCGGAGCGCGCGCACTTAACCGCTTGCGCCACCGGGCCAGCCCCAGCATTATTTTTGATAGACAGTTTTGCCAGATGTAAAATTCTTGGTTGACAGTTATTTTTTCCTTTCAGCACTTTTAATATGTTATCCCTCTGTCCTCTGGCCTCCATAGTCTGATGAGAACTCAACCATAAACTTATTGAGGATCATTTGTATGATACACCAACATTATTATTTTTTTAAAAAAAGATGCTTTATGTAAGATGGAACATTTAGTGGCAGAATTAAAAAGCTGAAAAAATTCTGGAGCTAGTATAAATTTTTGCTTATATGTAACAATTTTTTTTTTTTTTTTACTTTGTTGCTTTTACTCTCAGAACAGTTAAGTTACAGGTATGTTAAGAAACGTCTCAAATGTCCTTATTGTGGAAAGACTACTTCTTCACAACCATTCCACCCTGTTATGCCCCGGGAAGGACTAGTAGGCCAGCTGAGTAAGGTTTTACCCTATGCCTCATCAAGAAATATACTTTTGTCTTGATTGTTTTAATTATTTAAGTAGTAAGACCTCAATGCCAAGGTCTAAATGCTGAATTTTGGAAAGTGCCAAAGAATTAATTATTTTAGTTTTATGAATATTTATACATTCTTGTAACATATGTAGATGCTAAAAAGTTATTTCTAAGCTAGATTTAATTTGGGCATTTTTTTATTTTAAAAGTATTTATTGAAGATAGCCTTTATTTGAGATATATATATATATATATATAATGTATATAAGTATACAGTTGTAATAAACATAATATATAGTGATTATAATTATAAATATAATTATATGTATCATTTTATTATACATAAAGCAGAGAATGTTTCTGTATTTTCAGTTAATTTCAGTTTAATAGCATTAATATATATCAAAGAAATTCCATTATATTTTCCCAATCTACCTCACATTTTCAGATCACTCATTGAATCAACAAATTTTTATTCAATGCCTATTGTACCTGATTGTGCTCAGACCCATTCTCCCTTTGTTATGCATGCCAGATTGGCTGTGCTTACTTAAAAAGGCTTTGTTTTCACAAGGGGACTGACTCATTGGAGCAATGTTTACCAGGTTCCTAGATAAGCTGTCTTCAATTTGGGGGCAGTCAATGTGTGACACTTGCAGAAGACTGGGAGGCAGAAAGAAAAGATGCCCCAGTATTCCTCTCCCTCCCTTTCTCTCTCCAATAGGATCTCCACGACTTCTGCTCCTCCTGGACAGGCCCATCAAAGTCCAGCTTCTGTCAGCAGATTTCACTGCCACCTAAGCTCCAATGCATGGATGACATTGCTTAATTTTACAGTAGCATCTTTGTTGAAGAGGTGTAGGGGAAAGCCTGTTTGAGATTAATAATAGAGACAATAAGATGAGAGGAACTGGCAACAAAGGGCATAGACAACTCTTAGGGGGAGTCTTGATGTAAATGGGAAGATAGAAACTGGGTGATAGCTGGCATGGGATACGGCACCAAGAGAAAAATGTAAGAGAGAAGAAATACTAGATATTATTTTGATAGGGATTATCCAATGTATGGAGAAAAATCAATCTCCTAGATAGAAGAGGGAATTGCTAGAAAAAAAATGTCCTTAATTACGTGAGGGTAGAAGATTTACTGCAAAATAAAGGGATTAGTCCTGGCCAGGAGCATGGACAGTTTAACTAGACACTGGACTAGCAGGAGGGAAGGCAGAGTGTATGAGTATTCATGTGGACAGGTGAGTTTACACAAAAGGATTTTCTTTTGACTTTCTTTTTTGATTTGTCTCAGTGTGAATAATAGTTAAATAAAAATATATGGATAAATCTACATATTTTAAAATTTAAAATAGTATAATTGGTACCACTCTACCTTTCCATATTTCAATATTAAAGTATCTTAGGAAATCTCTAGATAGAGTTTGAAAACAATTATGCAAAATTTGCTTCAGACAATTAGATGGATTAATAAATCTGAAAAATTTATGTGTATATATACATATGTATATGTATATATCAAGATATACTTATATCATGAATATATACATTATATATATATCACAAATGTATGTGACCTGATATATTTATATCTTCTAATTTCACAATATATCAATTTAGTCAGAGTTAACAATTTTGAAGAGCATTAATTATTAAAGAAACTATATTTTCTTTTAAAAACAAATTGAAGAACTTTATTTAATTAATAAAAGATGCCCTCTCATTTGTTTCTCATCAAAGGAAATGTTATCAGTTCTAAGATTTCCTTTGAATTTGCAGGTGTGGGCAGCTAATGTAATGATCTTTACTCACTTTGAAATAATTCACAAATTTAAATGTTGAAAAGATTATCCCAGGATTTTGAGTATACAACTTTGCTTGCTTCCTTCACCATTTTGCACTAAATACATCCTTAAATTGCCAATTACTTCATAATATATTGTAGTGTTTGGGTTTTTTTTTTCTTTTTCTTGTACTTTATCATAATTTTATGACACAATCATTAAATTCATGTAAGAGTATCAATCTGGCTAATTTGGAAAATAGAACAACTACTTTTATTCTTTTATTCTAAATTAATTGGTTATTCAAGGAGAGTCTGTGAAAGCTTCCAGAGAAGAAATCAGATGTTATGACCATTAGCTGTTGGACATTAAGACTGATGCTTAGCAAAAGTCCAAAGTGACCCATTCTCTCAGACGTAACTGGGATATTGTCTGAAATATTGAAAAATGGTTTACATTAAATATCCTTGAAAATGTCAAAATGTTTGTGTGTATATATGAGCCTTTATTTACATACCTGTCACACACATGTACATGTGTGCATGCACACTCATACATATACAACACACATACACATAACACAGAGCCAGGGGGTTTGAGTGCTGGAGAGATGAGGATTCTGACTTGCATGGGAAGTTTTTTTTTGATGTGTATTTGGAACTCTGGACAGTACAACATACTTACTGCTTAGAAATAAAGAGTTCTCAGTATATTAAAAGCATCAATAAATAATTGAATGTAGAGTAAGATGTATAGACGATGATGTGGGGCTTCTGATGGCCATGTATCAATCAGAAGAAAACTTTGAGACCCTGGCAATAGTGGAAGTAAGTTTGAGGTTCACATACAGGGTCTATGGACTTTGACCTATAATAAGCATTCTGGAAACCCAGTGGGGGAGGACACTATCATAGGAATATATTGTAAGTTGATTTATTCTAAATCCTATAATTTAAAGAAACTCTTCACCTACCTCTAGAATGCATCAGAAAATCAGAAAAGACAAACTCAGAAGCTGAGTATTAAGAATGGATTTCTTCTTCCTGGATTTACTCATTTTCTTGGGCTTTTTCCAACCTGGCTGATAACTAACAAAAGAAATACTGTAGCATCAAGAGGCCATTTTTTTTCTCCTTTTATCTTAGGAAATAAATGTTTCTTAACATGCAATGTCTTTTCTTACAATGATGAATACATGCTAGAACAAAGTTTAAAAAATAGTATGCAAGAAAGAGTGTTTAACTAGGCCTGTAATTGAGTTTAAGTACAATCATTTTTGGTGTATAGCATGATATTTGGATATGATATGTTATTAGTAATTAGATAACAGGATACTGATGAGTAAAAGTAAATAACTGGCTTCTGAATTTTGTGTGAGTCATTAAAACAGAGATAATCTGTTCATAATGTGAGTAACTTAGTCATCTAAAAACTTTATGGTTCCACATAAAAATTTAATTTGTTGTATATTATTTTAGTAGGAAATCACAGTTGTTAGTATAATTCTGCAATATATCCTGGAAATAGTTTCCTTGCTTATGATAATATATGAGTTTACTGTCTACTTAATCAATTATAATTGTACTTTATTATACATATATTTTTCTCTTCCCCAGGAGATTTCTGTTGTCAAACTATAACAGATGTATGCTGTGTGACTTAACCAATAAAAATTTACATGAATATACTGTAAATATGATAGTTAAATTTTTCTTTCTTTAGTGAGCTAGTAATAGGAAGACTGCTTAAATAATGTATTTCTATATTTTAATTTCTTAAATTATCTGCTAATTTGAAAGATAATGAATAGGAAGAAATAATACTGAGATTGTTCTTTTTTTCATTTTACATCTTGCAATAACACGCATTTATATGCATAATCTTTGGCATTCTGAAATTAACAAAATATGAATTTTTAAAAATAAATGCATTGCATTAATGTTTTTCTCTTCCTTTACTGAGTAACTGTAATAATGGCTAGTGCCTATATTTTGTTAACTAAGTGTCGGTTACTGGTGTTAGCACTTTATCTACATCAACACATTTAATCCTCATAATAACTCTTTCAACCACTTAATATAGCCTGTGAGCATATCAGCAGCTTTTGTTGCAAACATGTGAGGCCTACATGGCAAGGAAATGAGGGGCACTATCAGGAAAGAACTGATGCCCTAATTCAACAAACTTTGAGGCAGTAAGTCATGCCAGTCATAATGTGAGTGAGCTTGGAAGTGGCTTTTCCCAAAATTGAGCCTTTAAATGACACCACAGCCCTGACCAACACTTACATTACAGATTTGTGACAGATCCTAAAGCAAAGAGTCCAGCTAAGCTGTGACCAGATTCTTGACCTACAGAAACTCTAAGATAAAAATATATGTTGTTTTAGGCCATGAAGTTTTGGGGTAATATTTTATGCAATAATAGATAAATAATACATAAAATAATCCATATATTATGTGGGAGGTAATTGCACAAGGGTGTGGATAATGGAGAGGGAAACACTGAGCCACCCTGAAGGCTGGCTGCCCCAATCCACCCTCTGCCCCTAATTATTAATATCATTCCCATATGCAAAACAAACTCACTTTCTCCAAAGGCCTCCAAAATCCTCCAAGCTTTCCATTATAGCATTGGCTCAAAATCCAGAACCTTGTCATCTAAATTATGTCTAGGTACTGATGAGGCTCCTTGAGTAGAGCTCCATAAATTCAGCTCCAAGAATATTCTTTTCTTATTTAATAAACTATTGACACATATTATCTAACCCCTGCACGCCCATAAATAGGATAATTGATATAAAGATTTTTGTTCATTAAAGGGGAAATGGGATGCATAAAGGAAAGGGTACACAGCTGTAGTCAGCACAATTTTGAAATTCAGTGGCGTGCTGGAATTTCCTTGGTTAGGTCTTAGGCCCTGTGAATAATTCTCCACGATTCTAGACTCTGCCTTCTTCTGGGCTCTTGGTTCTCCTCTCTGAGGTACATCCTTCCTTTTTCATAATTGGTAGCATGTGTTTGCAGTTGAGTAATTTTCTCAGCATCTTCCTGACAATAGAATTTTGGGAGTCCAACTCCCGTTTTCATTTTGTACTGTTTCTCTCCATTTCAATCTAAACTGATGATACTTCTGTGAATATATATATGTTGGTCTTCTGTGAATTTTATCACAATTCACTCCATTAAACAGGGTTTTCCACCTTAAGTACTATCGGTCAGTTAGTTTTGAGCTAGATGTTTCTTTATTGTGTGGGGGGACAGTTACGTACCTTACAGGATGTTTAGCAGCACACCTGGCCTCTACCCACTAGATACCAGTAGTACTTCCCCAAGTTATGATAAGCTAAAATGCTTCTAGACATTGCTAAAGGTCTCCTATGGGGGATGGGGTGGGGTTCAAAATTTCTGCTAGTTGACAATCATTTGCATTAGATTAAAATTCTTCAAGATAATCCCTTTTATACCTTCATCTCCTTTTGAGTTGGTTGAGGGACAATATCCTTAAAATATGTATGAGCTTTATTGTTGTTTCATGGGATCTGTGAGGCACACCATTAATCTGTTTAGGAGACCATTTATCTGACTGAATGGTACTTGAAATCAATCGGAGATCTAACAGGAGATTTTAGAGTCACATCCTTGGCTTCACCATTGGATCGTATTTTCCTGGAATTGCTCTGGATGTGATCTTTGCTTGAAAGCCGTTTCTTTTATTTTTTTCTTTCCAGTTTTATTGAAAAATAATTTTCATACTTCACTGTGTAAGTTTAAGGTATACAGCATGATGGTTTGATTTACATGTATTATGAAATGATTATTACAATAAGTTCAGTTAATATCTGTCATCTCATTTAGATACAACATAAAAAAAAGAAAGAAGAAAAAAAGATTTTCTCCACATGATGAGAACTCAGGATTTTCTCTCTCTTAAAAACTTTCCTGTATATTATACAGCAGTGTTAACTATAGTCATCATGTTGTACGTTATATCCCTAGTACTTATTTATCTTATTATAGGAAATATGTACCTTTTGGTCACCTTCTTCCAATTCTTCCAATGATAAGCATTTTAGCTTATCATAACTTGGGGAAGTACTACTGGTATCTAGTGGGTAGAGGCCAGGTGTGCTGCTAAACATCCTGTAAGGTATGTAACTGTCCCCCCACACAATTCCCCGTCCCCCTACCTTCCACCTCCAAGAACCACAAGTCTGATCTCTTTTTTGATGAGTTCGGTTTTTGTTTTATTTTTTTAGATTACACATAAATGAGATCATGTAGTATTTGTCTTTGTCTGATTTATTTCACTTAGCATAATGCCTTCAAAGCCCATCCATATTGCTGTAAATGGTAATATTTCCTCATTTTTTATGGCTGAATAATATTCCATTCTATGTTTATACCACAGCTTCTTTATTCATTCATCCATCAAGAGACACTTAGATTGTTTCCACGTCTTGGCTATTGTAAATAATGATCCTCCATACTGTTTTCCATAGTGGCTGTACCAATTTACAATCCCCCCAACAGTGCACAAAGGTTCCCTTTTCTCCACATCCCTGCCAGCATTTGTTATGTCTTGTCTTTTTTATTATTATTTTATTGAAGTCACATTGGATTATAACATTGTATAAATTTCAGGTGCACATCATTATATTTTGGCTTCTGTATAGGCTACATCAAGTTCACCACCTGTCTTGACATGAGTACAGCCATGTTTGGCTGTTCCATTGACCTACAGCCACCAGCACACAAAGAAATATAAAGCTGCTTTCTGTGTGTGGGAAACTGGCCCTTCTCCCACAGAGAGAGTTGCAAACATTTCAAGGCTCTTTGGGCATTGCAGCTCAGGGCAGACTGGCCATCTGTCCCGAGCTGGGAGGATAACTGGGGAAAACAATGCATGTACACAACTGCCAGACTGGGATGATAGGGCGGAGGCTCAGTACACGTACGCCACTGATAACAATTTGTGTATGGAAACACTGAATGCTTGCTCTGCAAACTCTGTAGCTCCTTACTCTGGAAACTACTGATGCTATATAAACCACTAGAAATTGAGGCCTGGTGAGAGTCTCACCTGTGGAGGGGATGGCTTGCCCAGGACCTCTGATGATTAGATTCCTGCCCAGCCATGTCAATTGAAGGGACTATCCCCTGAAGTGGGGCGTGGATGTTGTGAGAAACCAATCTGATGTGTTTTCTTTTCGGTCAACCTGGTGTTTCTCTTTCCAGTTGATTTGTGTCATTTCCCTTCAGTTGATCTGGTGTTTCCCTTTCCGATCAATCTGATGTTTTCCCCTCTTATTATATGACCTATTCGAATCTGCTGCTATCTCAGTCAATCTGGTGTTTTTCCCTTTTATTATTTGACCTATTCGGATCTGTTTGCAGACTATTGCCTTTACTCTCCTCTATATAATAAAACATACCTTCAGTCCGTTTGTTTGGAGTGGAAAGTTTCTTTTATGTCTCTGATCAAATCCCCCAAACCTCTCAAAACACCACCAAAAGTCTAGTTTCCATCCATCACCGTACATATGTGCCCCTTTACCCCTTTCACCCTCCATATACCCCCTTCCCTTATGGTAATCACAGATCTGTCCTCTGAATCTATGTGTTTGTTTATCTTCCACATGTGAGTGAAATCATAAAGTATTTGCCTTTCTCTGTCTGACTTATTTTGCCTAGGTCCCTCAGGGTCCATCCATGTTGTCACAAATGGCATGATTTTGTCATTTTTATGGATGAGTAGTATTCCATTGTGTATATATACCACATCTTCTTTATCCATTCATCCATTGATGGACACTTAGGTTGCTTCCACATCTTGGCTATTGTGAATAATGCTGCAATGAACATAGAAGTGTGTATATCTTTTCGAATTAGTGTTTTCATGTTCCTTGGATAAATACCCAGAAGTGGAATAGCTAGATCACGTGACATTTCTATTTTTAATTTTTTGAGGAATCTCCGTACTGTTTTCCACAGTGGCTGCACCTGTTTGCATTCCCATCAACAGTGTATGAGCGTTCTGTTTTCTTCCACATCCTCTTCATGCTTGTTATCTTGTCTTTTTAATAATAGCCGTTCTGATGGATGTGAGGTGATATCTCATTGTATTTTTGTCTTTTTGGTGATGGCCATTCTAACACGCATGAGGTGATATCTCATTGTGGCTTTAATTTGCATTTTCCTAATAACTAGTGATGTTGAGCATCTTTTCATGTACCTGTTGGGCTTTCATGTATCTTCTTTGGAGAAATGTCTATTCAGATACTTTGGCCATTTTTTAATTGGGTTATGTTTTTTTTGTCTTGAGTTGTATGAGTTCTTTATATATTTTGGATACTAACTATCAGATATATGGTTTGAAAATATTTTTACCAATTCTGTAGGTTATCTTGTCACTTTGTTGATGATTTTTTCTGCTGTACAAAAGCTTTTTAGTTTAATGTAGTCCCATGTGTTTATATCTGAGTTTTTTGCTTGTACTTTAGGTGTGATATCTAAAAAATTATTTCCAAAGCCTGTGTCAAGGAGCTTTATTCATATGTTTTCTTCTTGGAGTTTCATGTCTTAAGGTCTTACATTTAAGTCTTTAATCCATTTCAAGTTAATATTTGTGAGTGGTATAAGATAGGGATCCAGTTTCATTTTTTTATGTTATATTCAATTACGCCAGCACTATTTATTGAAGAGACTATCTTTTTTCCATTGAGAATTCTTGGCTCCCTTGTCAAGTATTAGTTGACCATATATGCTTAGGTTTATTTCTGGGCTCTTGATTCTGTTCCATTAGTCTATTTGTCTGTTTTTATGCCAGTACTATACTATTTTGATTACTATAGCTTTATAGTATAGCTGGAAATCAGAGAGTGTGATACTTTCTGCTTTCTAATTTTTTTGTCACGGTTTCTTTGGCTATTTGGGGTCTTTTGCGGTTCCATATAAATTTCAGGTGTGTTTTTTCTACTTCTGTCAAAAATGCCATTGGAATCTTGATAGGGATTGTATTGAACCTGTAGATGGCTTTTGGTAGTATTAACATTTTAACAACATTAATTCCTCCAATCCATGAACTTGGGATACCTTTCCATTTATTTGTGTCTTCTTTGATTTCTTTCATCAATGTCTCATAGTTTTCAGAGTAGAGAGCTTTCACCTCCATGGTTAAATTTATTTCTAAGTATTTTATTGTTTTTGATGCTATTGTAAATGGGATTGATTTTTTTATTTCTTTTTGAGAAAATTCACTGTTACTGTATAAAAGTGCAACTTTACTGAATTTGTTGATTAGGTCTAACAGTTTTTTGGTTGAATCATAAAGATTTCTGTATATAAAATCTTGTCAGCAAATAGAGACAATACTTCAGACACCTTTTATTTCTTTTTCTTGCCTGATTGCTCTAGCTATACTTCCAGTACTATGTTGAGTAAAAGTGATGAGAGTGGGCACCCTTGTCTTATTCCTGATCTTAGAGGAAAAGCTTTCTACTTTTCACCATCAAGTATGGTGTTAGCTGTGGGCTTGTCAAATATGGCCTTTATTATGTTGAGGTATATTCCTTCTATGCTTAATTTGTTAAGACTTTTTATCAATGGATTTTAAATTTTGTCTAATACTTTTTTTGCATCTATTGAGATGATCATGTGATTTTTTTTCTTTCATTCTATTAATGTGATATATCACATTGGTTGATTTACATATGTTGAACTATCCTCACATCTCAGGGATCATTCTCACTTGATCATGGTGAACGATCCTTTCAATGTACTGCACAATTTGGTTTGCTAGCATTTTATTGACAATTTTTGCATCTATATTTATTATGGATATTGGTCTATAGTTTTCTTTTCTGGTAGTTTCCTTTTCTGGTTTTGGTATCAGGATAATGCTGGCCTTGTAAAATGAGTTTGGGAGTGTTCCTTCCTCTTTGATTTTTTGGAAGACTTTGAGAAGGATCAGTGTAGATCTTCTTTAAATTTTTGGTGAAATTCCCTGGCGAAGCCATCTGATTCTGGATTTTTCTTTCTTGGGAGATTTTTGATTAGTAATTCAATCTCCTTACTAGTAATTGACTTATTCAGATTTTCTATTTCTTCCTGATTCAGTTATGGTAAGTAGTATGTTTCTAAGAATTTTTTCATTTCTTCTAGATTGTCCAGTTTGTTGCCATATAGTTGTTCAGAGTAGCCTTTTATGATCCTTTGTATTTCTGCGGTATCAGTTGTAATGTCTCCTCTTCATTTATAATTTTTTTGGTTTGGGTCCTCTCTCTTTTTTCCTTGGTTAGTCCAGCTAAGTGCTTGTCAATTTTGTTTATCTTTTCAAAGAGCTAAGTCTTAATTTGGTTAATCTTTTCTATTGATTTTATCATCTCTATTTCATTTATTTCTCCTGTAATATTTGTTATTTCCTTTTTTCTACCAACTTTAGGCTTGTTTTGTTCTTCTTTCTAATTCCTTAAGGTGTAGAGTTAGGTTATTTATTTGATAGCTTTCTCACCTCTTAATATAGGCATTTATTGTTATAAACTTACCTCTTCGAACTGCTTTGGCTACATCCCATAAGTTCTGGTATGTTGCGTTTTTATTTTTGTTTGTCTCAAGAAACTTTTTTATTTCTCCTTTAATTTCTTCTTTGAGTCATTGGTTGTTCAGAGGGGTGTTGTTTAATTTTCATGTGTTTGTGAATTTTCCAGTTTTGTTCTTGCTGTTGATCTCTAATTTTATGCTGTTGTGGTCATAGAAGATACATGGTATGATTGCAATATTCTTGAATTTGCTAAGACTTGTTTTGTTGCCTAACACATGGTCTATCTTAGAAAATGTTCCACGTGCAGTTTAGAAGAATGTGTATTCTGTTGTTGTTGGGTAGAATGTTCTGCATGTGTCTGTTAGGTCCATTTGGTCCAAATAGTGTTGTTCAAATCCACTGTTTCCTTATTGATTCTCTGTTTGGATGATCTATCCATTGTTGAGAGTGGGGCATTAAAGCCTCCAAGTGTTATTGTATTACTGTTTATTTCTCCTTTTAGTGCTGTTAGTTTCTGCTTTATATATTTAGGTGGTCTGATATTGGGAACATAAATGTTTACAATTGTTATATCTTGTTGATGGATTGACCCCTTTCTTATTGTGTAATGACTTTCTTTTTCTCTTTTTACCATTTTTATTTTAAAGTGTATTTGTCTGATATAAGTATAGCTTTCCTTGTGGTTATTTTGGTTGTAATTTGCTTGAAATGACTTTTTCCGTCCCTTCACTCTCAGTCTTTGTGTGTCTTTAAGAATAAAGTGAGTCTTTTGTAGGCAGCATATTATTGGATCTTGTTTTTTTAATCCATTCAGCCATTTTATGTCTTTTGATTGGAGAATTTAATTTATTTACATTTAAAATAATTACTGAAAGATAAGGAGTTACTATTGCCATTTTCTTCATTGTTCTCCAGTTGTTTTGTAGATCCATTGTTCCTTGTATTTTATCCTGCTGTCTTTTTTCATGTTTTGATGTCTTTTGGTATCGCTATGCTTTGACTTCTTTATCACGTTCTTTTGTGTAATTTTTTCCCTTGTGTTTTTTTCTTTTCAGATTTTTTTCCATGTGGTTACAATGAGGGGAAGGCTTTTCTTAACTATAGCATCTTCCACTGCCTGAAGAGGCTGAGAATTTTAAAACTATCAAATCATGTCTACCTTTTCTTTATTAGCCTTCCTTTAGTTGATCTCTATCCTCCCACATTTTGCAAAAAGAAACCAAGTGGCATATTCAGCACTTTGGTTGGGAATCTTAGTAGTTATCCAGTTCATTGGATAAATTTTCTACTTTCCATGTAATTTTGGAGGATAGTGTTGCTAAACTTAATTCTGTTGCATAGCAAAAGTCCTTCTTCCTCCAATTAACAATATTACCTCATTTTACCTAAAACCCTCATCCACAGCCTTATCAAAGACTATGTCTTCAAGTAACAGCTTTCCAAGGCACTTTAATCTTTCACCAGCTCTCTCTGCAAAGCCCTCTTCTCAGTGTCAAAGCAATCCTATAATTTTTGTTTTTGTTACAGCAGCATATCACTTCCAGGTACCCAAGCATTTATTATTTGTTGCTGCATTAAAAAAATTACCCCAAACTTAGCAGATCAAAACAACAAACATTTGTTATTTTGAAGTTTCTATGTGTCAAGTGTCTGGAAACCGCTTAGCTGGTTGATACTAGCTCAGTCTCGTGTGAGGCTATAATCAAGACATCCACTGTTGCTTCAGCCATCAGCCAGAGGCTTGACTGGGTCTGGAAGATCCACCTCCAAGCTCACTTCCATGGCTATTGACAAGAGGCTTCAGTTCCTTGACACATGGGCCTGTGTGTATGACTGCTAACATTATGTTTTCCAGCTGAGAAAATAATGCAAGAGAGAGAATGGGTTCAAGACAGAAGCCACAGTGTTTTATAACCTATTATTGAAGTAACATATTATCACTTCTGCAGTATCCTATTTACCATGTAGAACAACACTGGGAGAATATGATGGGAATTACACAGGGGAATGAATAGCAGGAGGTGGGAATCACTGAGGACATGTTGGAGATTGACTACTCCATTGGTAGAGGAGAAAAATGTAATGGGAAATATATTCGACTCCTGGAACTTAGAACATAGTAGGCATTAAATATATGTTGGTTGAATGTATCATTGATGACAAGACAGGCACTGGGAATTTTGTTTTGTTTTAATTTTTCTAAATACATTTAGATAAAACACTGGTAAATGACATTTCCCAGTTCCTTTCCCTGAATGACTACTTTATTCAGGGAAAGTAAGACAATAATCATAATAAATTTGTGAGGGATGATTTCTTTTGTAGAGAATCTGTTATTTATTTCATAAAACTAGTTATTTTGGATACTTTGCCTTTTCCAAAATTCTTTCTGACATATATTTGAATATACTCCCAAATAGTCAAACTCCTAGTTCTTTTTTTGGTGATCTACTGAATTTATTTTCTGTGCCCTACATATTATGTATTATAAATTATTTGATTCATTTGCATTTATATATGTCTGTTTTATCTCTTCAAATATTTCAAATTTCTTGAAGGTATGACAACTATTTTGTATGATTCTTTATTCATTCATATATATCCTAAAGAATTGAGATCAAAATCTGAAAGAGATATCTGCAGTGTCATGTTCATTGCAGCATTATTCACAATAGCCAAGATATGGAAGCAACCTAAATGTCCATTCACAGATGAATGGATAAAGGAAATGTAGTATATACACACAGTGGAATATTATTCAGCCTTAAATAAGGAAATCCTGCCATATATGACATGGATGAACCTGGAGGAAATTATGCTAAGTGAAACAAGCCAGTCACAGAAGGACAGTGTCTGCACGATTCTACTTATACTCAGTATCTAAAGAAGTAAACTCTTTGAAGAAGATAGTAGAATGCTGGTTGCCAGGGCCTGGCAGGTGGGGGAAATGGGAATTGCTGTTTAATGAGTATATAGTTTCAGTTATGTAAGATGAATAAGTTCTAGAGATCTGTTGTACAACATTGTGCCTTTGTACCTTTAGTTAACAATACTCTATTGTGCATTTAAAAATATATCAAGAGATTAGATCTCATGTTAAGTGTTCTTTTAACACACACACACAAAAGGATGTGTGTGGACAAAGAATAAATGAACACGTTTTTCGTGCCTAGAATCTAGAAATGCAAATTATGGAATTTTTTTCCTGCAGTATGAAAATATTTGCCTGAATTGTTTTGGAAACTGAGTCCCTAAATCAGTGTTCATATAAAATGAGGATATTAAAAATAGTTGCAGAAAGAACTCCAGGATCCTTATTCAAATATATTTACATAAAATCAAAGCAAATCTAGCTAAAGAGATAACTTTGGGAAGGATAGCAAAAAAAATTCTTACATTTTCCAGAAAAACCAATAACATTTAGAAAAAAGAGTTGCTAAACAAAAAAATCTGGACTCTAGTTCTGATGAAATGCCACAAAAGAGTCCTTAAGAAAAGTGTACTTTTATATATCATAGTTTAGTGATTTTTTTAATGAAGTTTCTGGATTTCCATTTATTAACATCTTTATTCACTTATAGTAAAATGGTGACATAATTTTTGTCTTCTTATCAATTGCTGCATTGGTCGTAAAGTGTTGCGCATTTTTATTCAAAGGTAGCTATACTAAACCCTAACTAGGATCAAATAAAAACCAGACAACCTTGAAGGTGGAGGGAACAGAATTCTCTATAACACAGGACCATGAAAATTGGTTTCAACCTAATGGACCAAGAAAACACTTACTAGAAGTAAAATGGCATTGAGATACTGTCTCAAAGGGATTAGTGGGATTATTCAGAAGACCCATTGTTTTGGATTAACAACTCTGCATTTTACCAGCTTCCCCTAACTTATTTCTTGAATAAAATCCTAGTTTTATTGTGACCAGTTATTATGTGTATAAAATTTGGATAAAAATGATGTTCCAAATCAAATTAGACTAATACAAATATTAAACATATATTTATTTGTACAATACAAAGAAAATACACATAAGCTCACATATAATATATAATTATATCTTAAAAATGTACCGGTTATTATGAACAAGAAGCTCACTTTTTGTTGTTTACCACGTAAGATGAGTTCTACTTCCCCATATATCTGAAGGAAGAACATATCTGTTTCGTTTCCTACCAGGGCACTGAACCTTGAAGCCATAATTAAGTAGAAAAGGGGAGAAAAATCAATGGTGCTGGTATGTGCCAAGATAATATAACTACTTAAAAATGGAGAAAAAAGTGGACTCTTTCTATTATTTGTAAATAGATGTTGGTTTATTACACATTTTATTTGATCATTTTCTCCAGTAAAATATTTTGGGAAATATGTTTTTTTACTCAAAAAGCTTTTTTTGGGTGTATTTTATATTCTCCACAATGGTTTCCCTATGGAGTATCATTTAAACAATTCATAAGGCATAAAAGAAATGGCTCATAGAAATGGTGAAATGCATTTTTGTTCTGTAAGAAAGATCAAATCTGTTTGAATAGAATCATGTTAATTAATCCACTCTCTCTTCACGTGATAAACTCAAACAGAAATTATTAAATCATTCTATCATATTACTCATTGTACTGTGTAAGATAATAATTAATTAAAGAGCATCATTTGGTACTGATCATGGACAATTTACAGTGCAAACTACATATAACAATGTTTTTACTCACCCCCTTAATAACAATGTCAGTAACCCATAAATGGCTGTTTAACAGCTCTTCAGAGGCTCATTCATGAGGAGCAGGAGTAATGTACTAATAAGAGCTTGCTCTTCTAAAAGAAGGAGTTAAATGGCAATGCTTACGATTATATCATAATGATCAACTTAAGTGAGTATAATGAAGCATGTGGGGAATACTTAATATCCATTTCAGAGGAAGTGGGTTGCCCTAGTCTGCTTTGATCTCATTGTGTTAAAAGTGTATTCTGCTAAAAATATGTGTGGTTTCAAAGATCAAAATAATCAAGCATCATATGGAACAAAAATGAAAAATGTAAAATAAATGTTTGCTGGAGTATTTGTTAAGGCTTCCAGGTAGACGGTTTTCTTATTTTCCAGCCCTTCTTTCCCACATTTTGTCTTATTGAATCATCTTTCCTGTCCAAAAGCACATTTATACACATGAAGTGAATGGACACGGAACATCTTAGCTCTTCGTTTCAGCTATTACAATGACTGGCACCTGTCACCACATGGCTAATTTGGTCATAGCAACCAGTAACCATTGTGAGATTTAAAAGGAACAGATTGGCCTGCAGGATTTCAACCTGGTTCACTTGCTATGAAAAGATGTTGCTTTAATATCATATTGACTCTACTGAAAATATACAGCACTTCCGTGGTTTATGTTGTGATTAAATAAAAAATGTGGCAAATATTTTGAATTATGCCTGGTTGTGTAGGTTCAAGGCTTAATGATATACTAAGAGTAAATTTCATGGCATTCAGCATATGTGAAATAACGAAAGTTTCCTTTCATTCCTATTCTTTCATTTTCGGTAGCTGTATTGACTGCTGGAATGTAGATTTTCAGTTCCTCAAACTTGCGTATTTTTTGAGATGGCAAATTAAGTCCTACTGTTTCCTAACTCCATCAACAGAAATTGTACTAGAAAATTCTCAATTATCTTTTACTTCTCTTTTCTTCGACTTTCATATTTAGTTTTACTGAATTTTAATCCATTTTTCCTGAAAATAAGGCCAAGAAGTAAAACTGCAGTCCTAGTTCTACATTGTTCCTAAATTTGGGAGCATGGGGTGAGTGTAGCTGTGTATATGGTTTGTTTGGTCAACGTAAGGTTTAAAAAAACGTTGAATGCATAAAGAGAGGACATGCATACTCCGATTTGGTCTCCACATTTGCATTTCATCTGGCCCTGAAATCTTTATGGTGTGTCATGTGAGCTACAACTAGTCATTTGCAATGACCTTTCAAACAATGACAGCATCATAGTCATTAAATATTCTATTCAAATTTTACTCTTAAGCATTGCCAAGGAATCTGTGGAGGCTAATAGCTATAACCAAATGATTCTCCACTTAAAATAAGCATAGACTCTAGATGGGAATAAAGGTAAGGTTTAATTTATTTTTGTCCTATCTTGAGAACATATGTTATTTTGTGGTTGTGCAATGGGTCCTTTTATGAGAAACAGACTCTAAGAAAATACGCATACATGGTAAGAATATAAAACAGTTCAAAAACGTTAGAGCAAAAATTGCCTTTCTTACACAGCTAACACCCTCCCTTCTAGAATTTACAATTCTTGTGTATCTTTACAGAAATATACGGATAAACGTATATGTATATAAACTATTTTTAAAAACACATATTTTATTATGTAAGGCACATGTGTCTGCACTTTATTTTATCTCGCATAACAAAGTCCTGGAGATCATTCCTTAGCAGTACAAATAGAACTAGCTCATTTCCATTTTACAGTTTTAAAGCAGTCCTTTACATGACTGTATCCTGAACTAGATCTTTCTTGATTTTATAGGATTCTGCTTACTCTCTCTTAGCATCAGAATCCTCCTCATGGTCCTTCTATTCCTTGTCCCCCTTTTCTTGCTGCTTCTCTAATAGGTCAATTACAAGCTCACAGTTCCATTACCTCACTGTAACAATAAGTGATAAAAAGTTATTTTTATTCTAAGCTTTATAAAACTGATAGATTATGTTGAAATAAATTTGTTTTCCCCAAGGGAATGAATACAAGATGTTTAATTTAAACACACACACAATAAGGGGGGAGAGACTTTGTAAGTACAATACGGTAAGAGTGTTGTAAAGGTGCTTTCCAGAACAAGGCAGTTGTGCTTTGGTAATCCCGACTAGATGTAGGGAGGCAGGTAGCTATTACCTTCAGAGTTACAGGGTGATGCTCACAGTTTCCACAGAGGAGTAGCCATGTGCTATATGGTGCCTGAGTGATGTGGACAATGGAGGGAATACGCAGGATCTTGACAGAGGTGTTCGTAGCTGATAGAGTCTGTAACAGCTTTCAGTAGTCAACAGTGCAGAAAACACCAGCTTTGCAGTGAGAGGAGTGATGATCCATAAAAGAGGTAATTATAAGGACATTGAATGTTAGGTAAGGCAGGGGTTTTGAAACTTCTACTCTAGGCAAAAATAGAAAGTTGCATTAAAGCAGATTTTTATCCTGAAAAAAATCATTTGAATGGCTCATTTTTGTTACTCAAACTGAAGAGTAAGGAAAGTTATTTTGCTAGAAGGGAAAGAGAAAGAATGTTTTGTGACTTATACCTATAGAGTTTGGGAGACAAAATGAACCAATTTGAAATCTTTGTTTATCCCAGGGTCATGATAGTCTCCTTTGTGTTCTTCTAGAATTTTTATAGTTTAAGTTTTTAATGTAGACTGTGATCCATTTTGAATTGATTTTGTGTATAATGTGTAATAATGATCAACATAAGTCTTATGCTTTGAGGATCAGGTTATGACTTTCAGTGATGGGAGCTGTTAGTGGCCCCTAGGTAAGTAGGAAGAGCCATGTGTTCTCATTTGCCTGGAACAACTTGGTTTATGCCTGCTATTTGTGCAGATTTATTAATAATGTCCATTTTTACTCTCCAAAGTACCCCCATTTGATGCTAAGTGGTCACCACTACCTTTCAACAGAAAGAGATGTAAAGCTGCTAAATGACATTTAGATTGAGTGATAGGTTGAGTTTAACAAGAATCATCTGAAACACAAAGAACTTTCCTTCTTTTTGACACTATCAAAGTTTTCTGTTCTCCTCTCCATCTACTCCTCACCACCACCTAGCAATTCTCATTTTTCAATGGAGTTTAAATGGTGACATTAGAATCAGGTTATCATACCATGGCAACATCAAAATAATGAAAAGGTCTAAAAAACTATTGAATCAGTAGAATGAGAATCTATTATTGGTTGAATATTTTGTTTTTTTGTTTTTAAGAAAAATAAACTTTGATTTTTCTCTTCCCTGCATGACCATCCCCAACTAAAAAGAAATAATAGTTGGGGCCAGCCCCATGGCATAGCGGTTAAGTGTGCGTGCTCCACTGCTGGCAGCCAGGGTTCGGATCCTGGGCGTGCACAGTTGCACCCCTTGTCAGGCCATGCTGTGGTGGCGTCCCACATAAAGTGGAGAAAGACGGGCACAGATGTTAGCCCAGGGCCAGTATTCCTCAGCAAAAAGAGGAGGATTGGCATGGATGTTAGCTCAGGGCTGATCTTCCTCACACACAAAAAAGAAATAATAGTTTAATCAAATAGATTTTATTCCTAATAAGTCAAGTAATGTTGTGAATCATAGTGTTTAGACCATCATGGGTAGAAAGCAGTTGTTCCTGACTGTTTTCGTTAAGCACTCTGGTGATAGGGCTGTTCAAACAGAGCAAGCTCAGACTCAAGTAAAACAAGTGCTAAGAAAGGAATTTTATAGGAAGCTACCATGAAACTCAAAAAGTGATAATTCTCTGGAAACCTAGATTTTGGGAAAACTCCAGACCCTTTTGCCTCCAGCAGTGGCTTCTTGGCTCCAGATTTTTACAGGTACTGCAGTTACCAGACAGCAGGTATTCACTACAGTGGAGCTGGTAAGTAGGGAATGAGATTAAGGCAAATTAAAATGCTATCAAGCTAGCTGTTGTTACCTAAATTCAGCTATTTTTCTTGAGTAAACATTCCTCATACTGTAGGGATCCTTTAATTAATTTCAAGAGTTCTGAAAAATGTGGTTTTGATAAGTTTTCAATTGTCCATATTTCTATTGAGAGGTGGATTTTCAGAGGTCTTTCCTCCCATTCTTGAAATGTTTCCTCTCCTCTATCAACCTTTATTTCTCTTAAATACTTACTCTAGAAATAGAGTTATCCATTAAGTCTCTCATCTCCTTACACAATGTCTAACTACTAACTTTCTTTTTTATTCACATTACCACAGTTTGAAAGCCAATTGTCATACACACTGTAAACTATCTACATACTATACACAACCTAGTTTCCTAAAATACTAATATCATTTTTTATTTCCTCACTACAAGTGTACAATTATTTCCCTTTACTTAAGAGTAAAACATAAAAAATTTATCTTGGAATTGAAGACTATCATAACTGACCCTACTTCTCTCTCAATGTATTTACTACTAATCATCCCAAGACTTTGGAAATAAATTAGAAATGAACTTAACCTGTGATTTTGAAATTAGTGAAATAATAAAATTAGTTTGGATTAACTATGTTCTCAGTTTTGACATAATAAGGAACACACTAAGTCTGAATTCACCAAGTGGGTGGGCATTCAAACCTTTGTCAAACACTTTGAATTCTCTTGTCCTATTTTCTGAACATCTGTGTACGTAGTAATAGTGCTGTGAGGACCAAGGATCAAATAAGATTGGATATGAAACACAATTCGAATGTCAGTTAGTGCTATTTGCTGCATGCTATATTTTATAGCAAGGATTTATAAGCAAAATTTTGATGGAAACTCATCTCCCAAATCAAATAAGATTGCCAAGGGCATTATTACAGTTTAATGGAAGAATCTCATACTGTGCCCTTAGGAAAGGGTAACTGGGATATAAGTGATATAAAATGGCTTGCAACACATATGAATTTTTCTTTTTTTTTTTTGCTATGCTCAAATAGCAAAGTGGTATACTGCATTCATGCCTGAAAATGGAGAGTGAATGGGCAAACATTTATCAACATATATAAAGCCATTTTCCAAGCGAAAATAATAATGTTTCTGTCCACCAAATCTGAATATTTCAAGCCTAATTTTACTTTAAAGCAGGTTATCAGGCTTCTTCATGATCTAAATGAAATATCCTTTAATAAATTTGGTAGTGTTCCCATGATCTCCATCTTGCCTTCTCTCTCACAATAATGGAAAACTTGCTATTTAAATGAGCATATGGCCCTGTGGAATAAAGTCTAATTTCCCTTTATTAATAATTCTTTCTCTGAATATGGGTTTACCAAATAATACTTTGACAATGTTTTATTTCCGAAATATAAAGATGCTTGGCAATAATTATGTGATTTCTGAGAATAAAGGATTTACAGAAAATAGACAGCTTTTCTACTACTAAAACCTCTACAGGTAATTGTGTCTTCCTTAAGATCACCAGAGAACAAGAAATCAAAGTAACAACCTACTCAACACTACTTGAGTAGTTCAAAGATACCTTATTGTAGTATGTCAAACAAACTGAAGACTCCTACTTCCCCTTCTCCCAAATTGGGTCACCTTTCTACATTTTTTCGTTATCATTCTATAACACTGATTCAATACAAAAAATTAGGGAAGAAATTATATATGACATCACACTCCCTTTCACCTCCTTATCCAATCCACTGCAATTTCAGTCTATGTTACCTCCTATATAGCTATGTATACCTGTTCACTTTATTGTATCTTCACTACCATCAGCCTCACTTGAATTAATATTATTAATCTCGTGGATTACTTAGCCTCCTGAACTAATGTTTTTGCAGGTGTTAGTGTGTCATCCCATTTCATTCTCCCCACTGCAGTTAGTGTTGTATTTTCAAATTGCAAATCAATAATGTCACATGCCAATTGAATTCCAATCAAGGCTTTTCCATTCTTCTTAAGGTAAGGCCTAAAACTCTTAAGACAATGGCTAATTGTTCTAAGCCCTTGCCTAGCTCTCTAACTTTATTTAATAATATTATTCCCTTTTATTTCAGGCATTATAACTAGTGGTGTGTTGGAAAATGGTTAATACTAGCTTTCTGGGGGAAGTGAAAGGGTGATTTATAGTATTTGACAATTTCTGTGGTGTAAATCTTCCTGCCGTGGCTGGTATCCAGCTAACATGACATTAACAAATATAGAGTTGCAATAGAGATCTTCAACATCAGACTTGACCAAGCAGAAGAAAGAATCAATGAACTAGAAGAAAGGATATTTGACACTATCCAGTCAAAAGGTAAAAGAAAAAGAATGAAAAAGAGTGAAAAAGGCCTACAGGACTTATGCTACATAACTACATAATATTATATAATACATATTACCAGAAGGCCTAGCCAGATCAATTAGTAAAGAAAAAGAAATAAAAGGCATGCAAATTGGGAAGGAAGAAGTAAAATTGTCTCTGTTTGCAGATGACAAGATAGTATATATAGAAAATCCCAAAGACTCCACCAAAAAACTTTTAGAACTAATAAATTAATTCAATAAAGTTATAGAATACCAAATCAACATACAGAAGTCAATTGCAGTTTTATACATTAACAATAAATTATCAGAAAAAGAAATGAATAATCCATTTACAGTAGCATCAAAAACAGTAAAATACTTAGGAATAAATTTAACCAAGAACAGGAAAGATCTGTGCACTGAAAACTAAGAAATTGTTGAAAGAAACTGAAGAAGATAAAAATAAATGGAAAAATATCCTGTGTTCATGGATGAGAAGAATTAATATTATTAAAATATCCATACTACTCAAAGCCATCCATAGATTCAATGCAATCTTTATCAAGATTCCAATGACATTTTTTCAGAAATAGACAAAATCCTAAAATTCATGGAATCACAAAAGACCCTGAATTGCTAAAGTAATCCTGAAAATGAAAAACAAAGCTGGAGGCATCACACTTCTTAATTTCAAACTATACTACAAAGGTATAGTAATCAAAACAGTATGGTACTGGCATAAAACAGACACAGAGCCCAGTGAGACAGAATCAAGAGCCCAGAAATAAACCCATGCATATATTGTCATTTGACATTTAACAAAGGAGCCAAGAATACTCACTGGGGAAAAGGTAGTCTCTTTAGTAAATAATATTGAGAAAACTAGATATTCACAAGCAAAAGAATGAAACTAGATCCCTATCTTACACCATTCACAAAAATTTACTCTAAATAGATTAAAGACTTAAATGTAAGATCTGAAACCATAAAACTCCTAGAATAAACATAGGGGAAAATCTCTTTGACATTGGTCTTGGCAATGATTTTATGGTTATGCCACTAAAAGCACAAGAAACCAAAAGCAAACATAAACAAGTGGGACTATAACAAACTGAAAAGCTTCTGTACAGCAAAGGAAACCATCAACCAAGTGAAAAGACAAGGTATGGAATGGCAAAAATATTTGCAAACAACATATCTGATAGGGGGTTAATATCCAAAATATATAAGGAACTCATACAACTCAATAGCAAAAAAACAGATCCAGTTAAAAATGGACAAGGGACCTAAATGGACATTTTTCCAAAGTAGGTATTCAAATGGCCAAGAGGTACATGAAAACGTGCTCAACATCACTAATCATCAGTAAAATGCAAATCAGAACCACAATGAGATATCACCTCAAACGTGTTAGAATGGCTGTTATCAAAAAGAGAGATGACAACAAGGGCTGGTGAGGATGTGGAGAAAAGGTGGCCCTTGGACACTGTTGGTGGAAATGTAAATTGGTACAGCCACTATGGAAAACAGTATGGAGGTTCCTCAAAAAATTAAAAAATGGTACTACCATATGATCCAACAATTCTACTCCTGGATCTATCCCTAATGGAAATGAAATCACTATCTCAGAGATATTTGCACCCCCATGTTTATTGCAGTGTTATTTACAATAACCAAGAAATAGACACAACCTAAGTATCCATGGAGGAATGAATGAATAAAGAAAATGTGCTACATATATATATATACACAATGGTATTTTATTCAGCCATAAAAAACAAGGAAATCCTGCCATTTGCAACAACATAGATGAATCTTCTGGGCATTATGCTAAGTGAAATAAGTCAGATAGCGAAAGAGATACAATGTATAATCTCACTTATATGTGGAATCTAAAAAAACCAACTCATAGAAACAGAAAGCAGATTGGTAGTTTCCAGAGATGGGGAGGTTGTGAGGGACATGGGTGAAGGTCAAGGGGCACAAACTTCCATTTATAAGATGAGTCATTTCTGGAGATGTTATATACAGCATGATGACTATAGTTAGCATATTGTATTGTATATATCAAAGTTGCTAAGAGAGCAGATCTTAAAAGTTCTCACCACACACACAAAATTGTAACTATGTGAGATGATGTGTTAACTAACCTTATTGTGGTAATCATTTCACAATATCAATATATTTCAAATCATTTTGTTGTACACGTTAAACTTACATAATGCTGTATGTCAATTATTTTATATAATGAAGCTAGTAAAACGAAAAAAAATTGTTTTAAAAAATGTAGAGTTGGGAAGAGATGTGTGCAATTAGCTCTCATGAGCAAGTCCGAGCAGGGTTCTGCACACAAGTGGTTCCAAAAACTCAGGATCTTTGCACATGTTGTTTCCTAGGCTTAGACCACTACCCTATTCCTCAATTCATTCATCTTTTTTCAGAGCTCTGCCAAGTTATTTCTTCATGGAAATCTTCCTTAGAACTCAGGCTAGGTCAAAACATTCTATTATATGACCTTATAAAAACTATGCCGGTAAAATCTCGCTCTGGCTTTTTCTATTAGTGTTAACTATATTTTCTGGAGTATTTGATTAATATATACTCCTTTTCCATTAGACTATGCAAACTAAGCCAGCAGAAATTATTTCCATATTTTGATCTTATTTTGTTTTTTACAGGTGCAAAAAATATACATCTCTGTTCCACTTTGCTTAGCATGGGTAAAAATTCAAGTTGTAATTGTTATTAGTGACTGTCCAAATTCTCAGATGCCAGGCAGGACTTTCTACAGTGAATAAGACTTTCTGGATCACATATGTGATAAACACTATGGATTGGCTTTCTTAATATCCATCCTATCCTTCTTTTAGTTACTATGGTTGGACCTCTAAAATTATATATATATATATATATATTTTTTTTTTTATTTGTGAGGAGATCAGCCCTGAGCTAACATCCGCCAATCCTCCTCTTTTTTTGCTGAGGAAGACGGCCCTGGGCTAACATCGGTGCCTATCTTCCTCCACTTTATATGGGACGCCGCCACAGCATGGCTTACCAAGCAGTGCATCGGTGTGCGCCCGGGATCCGAACCAGCGAACCCCGGGCCGCCGCAGAGGAGCGCGCGCACTTAACCACTTGCGCCACCGGGCCGGCCCCTAAAATTATATATTTTAATCTCTGCAGTAGGGGTTCTGGATATAAACTGCTCTCCTCTAATAAGTTACACAATGTGAGTTTTGAAATGCAAAGTTGAGGTTGAGGCTATCTCTGTTGATGTTGTGAAGCAAGGCCATGAATATACGGGTGCTGAGAGGCAGTTTCAGTGGTGAGACTCCACATTTTGATATTTACGTATCAGCTTATGGTTGTGTCATATAGTCATAGCAGCCTCAGTTGTAGGAGATTCTTGACCTTCAGATTACAACTCTTGGGACGTAGTGACCACAGACTTCAGCACATCCAACAAATCTTTAAGTATCTAAATCCCTATCGGTGAATACATTTCTGCTTTACGTACGTGGAGTGATTTCTCTTCCCTTCCATAAACTTTGAATGACTCATACTCAGACGTCCCTATTTCTGCTCGTGTATATTTATTAGTAATCTTTGTTTGCAGACAATAACCAAGTGAATTTTAAATGGACTAAAACTGGGAACTGTAATGGCTTCAATACAAGCAGTATCTCATTATATCTCACACACATGCATACATTTCATTGTTTTGTTTTGGTTTGGTTTTTCTCCTTCATTACAGAATTTCATTTTCTGCTTCATAGTCTGTATGTCTTTAAAAATCATGGTTATGTCCTGATGTGGCATATCTTGATTTCAAATATTAGTCAGACTGAGACTGGATTTTTTTAGTTCCAATTCCAAAGTCATAGTTAACAAATTACTTGAGTCCCTGTTGGAGTCCAATCAAACTTGGCCAATGCCACAAGGTACGTGGAACAAAACAACTGTTGGTGTCTCATCATTAACAGGTGTGCATCTAGGTAAAGATCTGTTTCTAGAAATCCTGTAGCTTCTCCAGATATGTCTGTTTTATCATAACTACAACAGAACAACTATAAATTATTTTAACATATTCTCTCAATTCTAAATTGCATGTTTAACAATAACAATACTTTTGAAATTGGGATGTCTTGAAATGAATGCCAAATAACTTAGCTGAAACAGTTTTCCAATGTGGTAGTACCATTTTACATTCCCACCTGTAATGTTTTTGGGTTTCAATTGATCCATATGCTTACCAACATAATAAGTCTTTTTTTTTTTAGCCATTTGGTGGGTGTTTACAGGTATTGCTTTGTGCTATTAACTTATAGTACCTGATAATTGCTAATGCAGAACATCTTTTCATATACTTTTTGATCATTTGATTAACTTGAATTTAAATCTATGCCTAATTATTTCTTAAAATATCTTTATAATATTAAACTTTGATGCAGCATTAAAAAGTAAAGGTATTGTTTATCTATTGGCTTGGCTATAAATACCTGATGAAATAATTAAAGCTGTAGAAATTGCCAATTTTCTCATACATACAGAACATAGACTTTTCAAAGCTAAGAGTGGTAGATCTGACAGATTATGCATTGTGGAGAACTATCACACATCTTCTGAAGTCCATGTCTCAGAAAATTCCCACTATGAGTTAGGTGAATTAACTTAAAATTTATGATCACAAGACTTAAGCTGTGAAATCATACTGCCTGTCAATCACATATATTTTCCATTAAAACTTCCCCGCTCTCTGAGAAAACTATTTCATGCCTTTCTTCTTTACTTAGATCTTCTTCTGCCCTCTTTCACTATCTTCTCTCAGCTGATGACCACTCCTCATTCACTATGCAAAAATAAGAAACAATAAAACCATCATTGTCAACTGCAAAGTATATGAGTGACCTCAAATATACCTACCATTTGTAGACTTTTGTTCTATATTGCTACATTTCTCTCATAACAAAAGAGGCAAAGGACCTTGAAAACCTCCAGTATTTATCCCTCAGCTTGTGATTAGGAGTATATCCCTGTGTCCCTGCTTAAAGACTGTGCTCTTTGGTTGTCTTCCTCTCTGATGCATGGTTAATTATACTCTGTCTATTAGATTGTTACAAAAAGTACACAGGAATGTGCTATTATTATCCATTATTTAAAAACATGATAATTCCACAATACTCTCCACATTGTTTATTTTTCTTTCTCACTTTCTCACCTTCCACTTATTAAAACCACTTCTGTTGGGCCTATATCCCCTAAAACTCTCCACCTAGGTGAATTTTTCTCTTATTAAGGTCAACAATGACCTCCATTGGCCCTTTCCATGGATAACACTGTATCCTCATTTTACTCAACCATTCACTATATTCCACACAGTGGGCTTCCTTCTTGATACACTTTTTTTTTTTACTTCCATGACACCTCACACTTCTTGTTTGTTTTGTGTACAAGTGTCCTTTTATATGATCCCTAAATGTTTACACCCCATATCTTACTCCTGAGATTTTTTTCTCTATCTGCATTATCTCCATAAGTTTTCTCAGTCAATTCAATGAGCTTAATAGCTTCTATGCAATGTTGATTACTTAATTTGTCTCCCTAGCACTGCCTTGCCATTTGAGCTCTGGACTTCTATATTCACCTACCTAAATTATACCTCTAATTGAGTATTTGATTATCATCTCAGTTTGACCTTGTCTAAAACAGAATTGTTGGGTCCATATGCTTCCTCTGCTAAATGTTTGTCCCCAAGCCTTCCTCATTTAGAAAATAAACTCCCATAATCCACCTAGTTGTTCAAACCAAAAAAATCCTAGAAATCATCCTTCATTCTTCTTTGTCCCTCAAGCCATATTCATCATGGTATGTTTTCAGTCTTAGTTCCAAAATATACCTTGAATCTTTTTTACTTCTTCACTTCCTGCAATGGCTCTGGTCCATGTCACCATATCTCCTGCCTTTGGACTGCTGGAATTTCCTCTTAATTGATTTCCCTCTCTATTTTCTCCATCTATAATCAATTATCTAACATGCAAGCAGAGAGATTCTTTCAAAATTTAAATTATTTTATATCACTCACCAAATTAAAAAGGTTGTTTTACATTGCCATTAGAATAAAATTAGAACTCTATATTTCTGATAACCTAAAAATGTCTTCTGCCTACCCCACCAACTTCATCTCTTACTTCCCTATTCACTTTGATTCAATAACACAAGCATTCTGATAGGTCCAATAATTTATTAAACAATTCTTCCCTTAAGCTTATGGTATTTCTGTTTCTTCTGCCTGCAATAATTTCCCACAGGTCTTCTCATAGTTACCCCCTTCTCCTCCATCAGGTCTTAGCTTAAAAGTCACCTCCTCAGAAAGACCTTCTCTGACCTTATTATGTAAAGTTGAATTCTCCAGGGTACTTTTCACAATCTATAATTATTTACTTATTTATTTGTTTATTTATCATATTCTAAAGAAGAATGTAAACAACTTAAATGTAGGGACCTCTGTCTTGTTTACTGTTGTTTTCCCTGGACTGATCACATATTCGGGCAGGTACATGTTTTTTGAGTGGTGCACTGCTCTCTGTTTTATATGTATTCAAAATATGTTTTAATGAAAAACTTAGTAAAGCAACAGACTATTGTTAATTGTGCTAAAATGCATAACTTTTTGTGAAAGTCGTAATTTCATGTTAATTGTTAAAATATATGAGATAATGAAAATGCGTGATGCATTTTGAGTATTAATTTTAGCATATAGAACAGATTTTTAATCTAATTGGACTTCAGAGAACTTCAGATTGAGAAAAACTGCAACCAAGGGGCCTCATCTACACATAAGCTTAATTTATGTTAGGCTGAGACTTTGGGCTTTGAGACACTGTCATAATGAGATGAGACTTTTGTGGGCCTTGGGGATGGGTGACTATTTTGTACATAAGAAGAATGTAAATAATGTGTGGCTAGATGGTGGTCTCTCGTACATTAAAGAAAGCTGCAAATTCACTCTTCCTATCAAGAGGTTATATTTATGTCTCCTCCACTAATTCTAGAAGGGCATAGTGACTTGCTTTTACTAATGAAACAGAATGTAGGTGATTGTGTGCCAAATTCTTGGCCTAAATATCAAGAGACTGGAAGCTTCCACTTACTGTCTCTTGAAATGCTCACTCTTAGAGCTCAACCACCAGTCTCTGAAGAAGTGCAAGCATCCATGTAGAGATACCAAGATGGAAGAAACAAGGCCTCTGAACAACAGCCAGACATGAGCTTCCAGTCACCACCCTGCACTGGCTTGCTAACTGTGTGGATGAGCCACCTTGGGAGTGGATTATCCAGGTCCTTTTGAGCCTGCCCAGATAGTGTCTTCAGAATGGGATGCTCCAGTGGAGTCCTGCCCTATTTGCGTATTTTTGAGAGAAAAAAAGTGTTTGTTGTTTTTAAGCCAATATATTTTGAGGTGGTTTGTATTATAGCAAGAAATAACAAGAATGATAGAGAAATGGATGATTATACCATTATAAGGATTGTTAGGAGACATTAGACCTATAGTGATGTTTTATACTTTTTTTAAGAATCCAATTGTATGCATTTACAACTATGCCCAGATATTTTAGATGTCAAAATATCTGCCTTGGTGAGATAATAATAATTTATTTATAAAATAAGTATATATCCCTAGTTTGTACTAGGCACTGTGCTATGGAAATGGCTATCCAAAGCATTAATATTTCACTTTAATTATTGTTTTTATAAGAAATCTTTTATCAAAATATTTTTTGTACACAATGCCAAAATAATTGAAAAATACAAAACCAGTCAAAAATGTATTTGGTGTGATGTAGTCAAAAACAACAGTTGTCACTTAATAGCCTGAATTTAATTAATTCTTTCACTCAATTTACCATTCGATTCATTAGATTGACCAAAAGAGTTCATTTAGGTCCAGATAAAGAAAACATCAGCCCAAATAGGCATGTATCAAGGCCAAAACAATTTAACAAACCAATAGATAATATTAGTGACTAGAACATAAATATATGTTGAAATTATTAATGTATTATTATTGTATTTAGTATTTATGTTATAGGGATTGCTGGGAAGATGGTGGCATAGAAGGACTCTGATATCACCTCCTCATAGGGACTCAAAAAATTTACAACTATTCTTGGAACAATTACCCATGAGAGAGAACTGCAAATTGGATGAAAAAAACCCCCACAAGGGACAGTGCTGACTGAGGTAGGAGAGGCAGAAATTCCTTTCTGGAGAGGAAAAAGCCACATTTTAGCCACTGTGCTTCAGGCAGGAGCAATCTTAAGGTACGAAGTTTTTCTTGGAGGAGCAACAGATCAGAGCAGGAGAGCTTTGCCACAATAAACAATTTTTAGACTCAACACAACCAAGACAAGTGTCATCATATCTGGCTTTGCTGGCTATTAACAAAAATGAGGAATAACCCCAGAAAAGCTGTCCAACCTAAGAGGAAAGAAAAGCCTGTTCTTTTCACAAATTAACCTGTTTCAGAAAACAACGTAAAATCACCAGAAAAAAATGATGCACAGTCCTTTGGTGAAAAAAGACTCTCTTGATAGGTTCTGGGTGCATCTCGGCAAGAAGCGAGACCTCCCCCGGCTGAGACCACCTCTCTAGGGACTGAGACATTAGCGGCAGCCATTATTGTGACTTAATACAGGTGTGCTGACACAGGTGCTGACAGACACCGTTAGAGTTCTTCTCCTGGCCTGTTGGCCCAGGGGCCTACCCCACCCACTAGAGCACTGATTTAATCCAGCTAGCCAGAGCAGGCAGCCTGCCCTAAGGACTAGCCCCACCCAAGAGCAAACCCTCAGGAAACTTGTGGGCCTGCATAGGTGGGGTGTGTGGGACCTCTACAGCGGGGTGAGTAGGTCTGCCTCTGTGGGGCAGGATGTGCATGAGGGGCAGGCCGGCATTGGCAGAGTGTGTGGGGGCTCTGCAGCAGGGCAAGTGGGTCCTCTTCAATGGCTCAGGGCATGCGAATGGGGCAGGACTGTGTTGAGGGAGTGGGCCTGCAGGCAGTAGGGCTTGACAGCTGCGGCAAAATTGTGCTTCTCAAACAACCACATGGGTATTGGCACCATCTTCCAACACCTGAAACAATTGTGTGCTGCCATGCCAAGGGCCAACCCCACCCAGCTGCACTCCTGAAAGAGCTGACAACAGCCTTGCAGGCTGGAGGGCTATAGCAATTGTAAGCCCCTGAGCCTAGCAACCAGCCAACTGAGGGCCTACTCACGTAACAGAAAAACTGCCACAGGAATGTGTTATTAGACCTTGCAGCCAACTGTGCTGGGGCTCCCTGTGCCTGACAAAGTGACTGTTGTGACCATAGCAGCCACACACAGCTGAGCATTACAACCAGCTGGCCAGGGGAACAGCTTAGCCTCCCCATGCACAAGACCAACCTTGCCACAACAGAAGAAGAACATATGTAGCCCACACAGGGGACATTCCTGGAACATTTGGAACTGGTGATGAGAGGGAAGCACACTGCTGGGCCTCAGAAGGAATCTCTTACATAAGACCACTTCTTCAAGATTGGGAGACATAGCTAATCTACCTAATACGTAGATATAAGAGAAGTGGCAAAATGAGGAGACAGAGGAATATGTTCCAAACTAGGGAACAGGGTAAATCATCAGAAAAAGAACTGAATGAAACCTACATAAAGAGTAGAAACTAATAATCATAAGAATGCTCACTGATCTTGGGAGAAGAATGGATGAATCCAGTGAAGACTTCAACGAAGAACTGGAAAATATAAAAAATAACCAATCAGAAATGAAGAATACAATACTGGAAATGAAAAATTCACTAGGCGGACTCAGTAGCACAGTAGATGATACAGAAGAATGGATCAGTGAGATAGCTGAAAGACTAGAGGAAATAACCCAAGCTGAACAGATAAAAGAAAAAAGAATTAAAAAGAATGAGGACAGTCTAAGGCACCTCTGGGACAAAATCAAGCTCACTAACATCAGTATTATATGTGTCCCAGAAGGAGAAGAGAGAGACAAAGGGGCGGAGAATCTGTTTGAAGAAATAATAGCTGAAAACCTTCCTAACCTAAGAAAGGAAACAGACATCTAGGTACAGGAAGCACAGAGATCACCAAACAAGATAAACCCAAAGAGGCCCACAGCAAGACACATTATAATTGAAATGTCCAGAATTAAAGATAAAGAGAGAATTCTAACAGCCACAAGAGAAAGACAACAAGTTACATACAAAGGAAACCCCATATGGCTATCAGCTGACTTCTCAGCAGAAACCTTACAGGCTAAAAGGGAGTGGTATGATACATTTAAAGTGCTGAAAAGAAAAAACCTACAGCCAAGAGTACTCTACCTGGAAAGGTTATCATTCAGAATGGAAGGGAGATAAAGAATTTTCCAGACAAGCAAAAATTAAAGGAGTTTGTGACAAAGAAACTAGATTTACAAGAAATGTTAAAGGGACTTATTTAGTGGAAAAGAAGAGACCACAAATAAGAATAAGAAAATTATCCAAAAAAAAAAAACACAATAAAATCACTGGTAAAGACAAATATACAGTAAAGGTAGCAGATCAACCACCTATGAAGCTAATATAAAGTTCAAAAGACAAAAGTACTAAAATTATATATTTCCATTATAAGAGAGTAATAGATACACATGCACAAAAAAGAGCTTAAATATGATATCAAAAACATAAAATGTGGGAAGAGGGGAGTAAAAGAGTAGAGCTTTTAGCAAGATGTCAAACTAACGAGACCATCAACTTAATGTAGATTGCTATATATGTAGGTTATTACATATGATCCTAGTGGTAATCACAAACAAGAAACCTATAATAAATACACAAGAAATTAAGAGAAAGGAACCCATACATAATACTAAAGAAAGCCATCAAACCACAAAGAAAGAGAACAAGAGAAGAAAGGAACAGAGAAGAACTACTAAAACACCCCCCAAAAAAGTAACAAAATGGCAATAAGTACATTCTTGTCAATAGCTACTTTAAATGTCAGTGGATTAAATTCTCTAATCAAAAGACATAGGATGGACAACTGGGTATAAAAACAAGACCCATATATATGCTGCATACAATAGATACACTTCAGACCTAAAGATACTCACAAACTGTAAGTGAAGGGATGGAAAAAGATACTTCAGGCAAACGGCAATGAAAAGAAATCTGGGATAGCTATACTTTTCTCAGACAAAATAGCCTTTAAAACAAAAACTGTAACAAGAGACAAAGAAGGGGACTACATAATGATCAAGGGAACAATCCAACAAGAGGATATAACACTTGTAAATATCTATGCACCCAACATAGAAACACCTAAATATATAAAGAAATTATTAGCAGACATAAAAGGTGAAATAGATAGTAACACAATAATAATAGGGGACTTTAACACTCCATTTACACCAATGGATAGATCATCCAAACAGAAGGTCAACAGGGAAACACAGGCCTTAAATGACACATTAGACCAGATGGATTTAGTAGATATATACAGAACATTTCATCCAAACACCACAGAATACACATTATTTTTGAATGCACATAGAACATTCTCTAAGATTGATCACATATTAGGCCACAATAGAAGTCTCAATAAACTTAAGAAGATTGAAATAATACCAAGCGTCTTTTCTGACCATAACAGTACAAAGTTAGAAATCAACTACAGGAAGAAAGTCAGAAAAGCCACAAATATGTGGAGATTAAATAAATGCTACTGGACAATGATTGGGTCAATGAAGACATCAAAGGAGAAATCAAAAAATACCTGGAGACAAATGAAAATGAAAATATAACATGCCAAAATTTATGATATACCACAAAAGTGGTTCTAAGAGGGAAGTTTATGGCAATCAGGCCTACCTCAACAAACAAGACAAATCTCAAATAAACAATCTAACAATGCATCTTAAAGAGCTAGAAAAAGAAGAACAAACAAAGCCCCAAATCAGTAGAAGGAAGGAAATAATAAAAATCAGAACAGAAATAAATGAAATAGAGACTGAAAAAACAATAGAAAAAAATCAATGAAATGAAGAGCTTGTTCTTTGAAAAGATAAACAAAATTGACAAACCTTTAGCTAGACTCACCAAGAAAAAAAGAGAGAAGGCTCAAATAAACAAAATCAGAAATGAAAGAAGAGAAATTACAAATTGGATAATCTAGAAGAAATGGATAAATTCTTAGAATCATACAACCTTCCAAAACGGAATCAAGAAGAAATAGAGAATTTGAATAGACCAATCACCAGTAAGGAGATCAAAACAGTAATCAAAAACCTCCCCCAAAATGAAAGTCCTTGGCTGGCCCTGTGGCATAGTGGTTGAGTTCAGCATGCTCCAATTTGGCAGCCTGGGTTTGTGAGTTTGGGTCCTGGGCACAGACCTACACCTCTCATCAAGCCATGCTGTGGCAGCGACCCACATACAAAATAGAGAAAGACTGGCACAGATATTATCTAAGGACCAATCTTCCTTACCCAGAAAAATAAATAAATAAATAAAATAAAAAATATAAATAAATAAATAAAGATCCAGGACCAGACAGCTTCCTTGGTGAATTCTACCAAACATTCAAGGAAGACTTATAACCTATCCTTCTCAAACTCTCCTAAAAATTGAAGAGGAGGGGAAGCTTCCTAACTCATTTTAAGAGGCCAACGTTACCCTAATCCAGACAAGGACAAACACAAAAAAAGATAATTATAGGCCAATATCACTGATGAACATCGATGCAAAAATCCTCAACAAAGTACTAGCAAATCACATACAACAATGCATTAAAAAGATCATACACCATGATCAAGTGGGATTTATTCCAGGGATGCAGGGATAGTTCAACATCTGCAAATCAAACAACGTGATACACCACATTAACAAAATGAGAAATAAAAACCATATGATCCTCTCAATAGATGCAGAGAAAGCATTTTACAAGATTCAACATTTATTTATGATAAAACTCTAAATAAAATGGATATAGAAGGAAAGTACCTCAACATAATAAAGGCCATATATAACCAACCCACAGCTAGTATCATACTCAATGGAGAAGTACTGAAAGCTATCCCTTAAGAACAGGAACCAGACAAGGATGCCCACTTTCACCACTCTTATTTAACACAGTATTGGAAGTCCTAGCCAGAGCAATAAGGCAAGAAGAAGAAATAAAAAGGATCTAAACTGGAAAGGAAGAAGTGAAACTGTCATTATTTGCAGATGACATGATTTTATATATAGAAAACCTTAAAGAATCCACCAAAAAATTTCTAGAAATAATAAATGAATACAGTAAAGTTGTGAGATACAAAATCAACATACAAAAATCAGTTATGTCTCTATACATTAACAAGTAAATAGCAGAAAGAGAAATTAAGAATACAATCCCGTTTACAATCACAACAAAAAGAATAAAATACCTAGCAATAAATTTAACCAAAGAGGTGAAAGACCTGTGCACTGAAAAATATAAAACATTGTTGAAAGAAACTGAAGAAGACACAAAGAAATGGAAAGATATTCCATGCTCTTGGATTGGAAGAATTAACATAGTTCAAATGTCCATACTTCCTAAAGCAGTCTACAGATTCAATGCAATCCCTATCAAAGTTCCAACAGTACTTTTCACAGAAACAGAACAACGAATGCTAAAATTTATATGGAACAACAAAAGAACTTGAATAGCCAAAGGAATCCCGAGAAAAAAGAACAAAGGTAGTAGTATCACACTCCCTGATTTCAAAATGTACTACAAAGCCATAGTAATCAAAACGGCATGGTACTCACACAAAAACGGGCACACAGATCAAGGGAACAGAATTGAGAGCCCCGAAGTAAACCCGTACATCTATGGACAGTTAATTTTCGACGAGGGTGCCAAGAACATACAATGGAGAAAGGAAAGTCTCTGCAATAAATGGTATTGGGAAAACTGGACAGCCACATGCAAAAGGATAAAAGTAGGGCCAGCTCCGTGGCTAAGTGGTCAAAAGTTCTGTGTGCTGCACTTCGGCAGCCCAGATTTGTGGGTTTGGATCCCAGGCATGGACTTACACCACTCCTCAGCCATGCTGTGGTGGCATCCCACATACAAAAAATAGAGAAAGATTGGCACAGATGTTAGCTCATGGCTAATCTTCCTCAAGCAAAAGAAAAATAACAGGAAGATTGGCAACAGATGTTAGCTCGGGGTGAATCTTCCTCAACCAAAAAAAATAATGAAAGGAGATATTATTTTACACCATATACAAAAATTAACTCAAAATGGATTAAGCTTTGAATCTAAGACTTGAAACCATAAAACTCCTAGAAGAAAACATAGGCATTACGCTCTTTGACACTGGTCTTAGCAGTACCTTTTTGAATATCATGTCTCCTCAGCCAAGGAAAACAAAGAAAAAATAAACAAATGGGACTACATCAAATTAAAAAGCTTCTGCAGAGCAAAGCAAACCATCAACAAAATGAAAAGAGAACCTAACCATTGGGAGAAGATATTTGAAAACCATATATCTGATAAAAGATTAATATCCAAAATATATAAAGAACTCATACCTCTCAACAACAAAAAAACTAACAACCCAATTAAAAAATGGGCAAAAGACCTGAACTGACATTCTTTCCAAAGAAGATATACAAATGGCCAACAGAAACATGAAGAGATGTTCAACATCACTAATTATTAGGAAAATGCAAATCAAAACTTCGATGAGATATCACCTCGCACACATCAGAATGGCTATAATTAACAAGACAAGAAATAACAAGTGTTGGAGAGGATGTGGAGAAAAGTGAACTCTCATACACTGCTGGTGGGAGTGCAAGCTGGTGTAGCCACTATGGAAGGCAGTATGGAGATTTATCAAAAAATTAAGAATAGATCTACCATATGATCCAGCTATTCCACTGCTGAGTATTTCTCCAAAGAACATTGAAACACCAATGCGTAAAGATACATGCACCCAGATGTTCATTGTGGCATTATTCACAACAGTCAAGACTTGGAAGCAACCTAGGTGCCCATCAGGGATAAACGGATAAAGAAGATGTGGTATATATACACAATGGAATACTCCTCAGCCATAAAAAGATGAAATCTTGCCATTTGCAACAACGTGGATGAAACTTGAGGGTATTATGCTAAGCAAAATAAATCCAGAGAGAAAGTCAAATACTGTATGATCTCTCATAAATAGAAGATAACAACAACAAAACAAACACGTAGAAGCAGAAATTGGATTGATGGTCACCAGAGGGGAAGGTGGGAGGGAGGAGGGCAAAAGGGGTGATTTGCACAAGTGTATGGTGATGGATGATAATTAGTCTTTGGGGGGTGAACTTGATGTAATCTATACAGAAACCAAAATATAATGATGTACACCTGAAATTTATGTAGTGCTATAAACCAGTTACCGTAGTAAAGAAAAATTTACATTTTATAACAGACTTTATGAACAAGGCAAACATATAAATGTTAACTTTTTATCTTATTAGAAATCTTGATTTTTGAAAAATATAAACCCATTTTCTAAAAAATAGCTATGGAAGATAAGAAGAAAAATTAAAGGCCTTTTTGAAATTAAAATCAACTTTTAGATGACATTCAAGGCATTGATTTTGAGTTGCCTTGATTTTCCACACCGTTTTCTTGTTTTCTCTTCCTTTTCTATCAGTTTGTGCGATGATCAGCAGTGGGTCATGAAAAAGAATTTGACGTTGGGCCCACGGATGATGTGGGCAGAGAATTGCCAAACTGAGCTAGAATAACAGTACAAAAGTAGAACTAAGAGAAATACGACTGTTAAAACGCAGCAGGCTGTGCCATCCATAGCACTGGTCCATCCTGGATATTGAGATTTGTATGACTTAGGAACTAATATGATCTGGATAATTTGAAATATGTCCTAATGTTAATGAATACAATACCATTGAGTATCCTTCACCTATAGCAATGCAGTGTTTCAACTAAGTTGTGTCTGTGTTTGGACTGAGGTAGGAGTAAGCAAAGTCAATGTTGATTTGTTCTTGGAAAACATGATGTCTTATGTTTGTTTCCCATATCTTGTCACAAAAAGGGAGAGTAAACGCAGCAATGATGAAATGGAATTCACCACCACAGGATTTTATGGTTCCCTTCCTTCTTTCCTTCCTTCTTTCCTTCCTTCTTTCCTTCCTTCCTTCCTTCCTTCCTTCCTTCCTTCCTTCCTTCCTTCCTTCCTTCCTTCCTTCCTTCCTTCCTCTCTTATCTCTCTTCATTTTTCCTTCCTCACACCCCAATCTTCTTCCATTTGCATCTCTTTCTTCCCTTCCCCTTTACATCTGTTTCTCCTCCTCTTCTTCCCTTACCAAACCTCTTTCACATCAGTATACCAGAAGAACTTCAACTGATATTTACAGAGACCACCTGCTAGACAACTACACGTTCTGTCTGAATAACTACAGCTTTGGCATACATTTTTATGAGCTCTCCTACCCGAGTCAGCTTTCTGTGACCACCTGTGTGCCTGTATAGCCCCCTTTAGCTTTAGGCCAAAGCTATAGGAATTGAAACAGTTACAATCCTTGCTTCATTTGCTCTCATCACTCACACATGAAAGCAAGAGTGGCATTATTTTCATCTCACTTTCCAAATTTCCAGAGAAGTGTTTACGTGTCAAGTCTCTTCTATCTTTCCTGAGCCACGTCCTGCTTGCACATAAACTTCTAAATGTGATGCCTGCCAGCCTCTGTCTTCTGCATCATTCACGTGAGAGAATTAAAAAGGCAACATACAAGAGTAGCAACCAGAGGGCCAGCCCGGTGGCGTAGTGGTTAAGTTCATGTGCTCCACTTCAGTGGACTGGGGTTCACATGTTCAGATCCCAGGCATGGACCTACACACCACTCATCAAGCCATGCTGTGGCAGCAGCGCATATACAAAATAGAGAAAGATTGACACAGATAGCTCAGGGACAATCTTCCTCAGACAAAAAGAGGAAGATTCACAACAGATGTTAGCTCAGGGCTAATTTTCCTCACCAAAAAAATAATGTTAAAAAAATAAAAAATAGAGAACGGCCTGGTGGTGCAAGCGGTTAAGTGCGCGTGCTCCACTGTGGCGGCCCAGGGTTCGCCGGTTTGGATTCCAGGCGCAGACCCATGCACTGCTTGTTGAACCATGCTGTGGCAGCGTCCCATATAAAGTAGAGGAAGATGGGCACGGATGTTAGCTCAGGGCCAATCTTCGTCAGCAAAAAGTGGAGGATTGGCATCAGATGTTAGCTCAGGGCTGACCTTCCTCACACAAAAATAAAAAAATAAATAAAAAATAAAACTGAAATGTATTCTTTAAACAAAAAAAAAGAGGCGCCGGCCCCATGGCTTAGCGGTTGGGCGCACGCATTCCACTGCTGGCGGCCCAGGTTCGGATCCTGGGCGCACACCGACACACTGCTTCTCCGGCCATGCTGAGGCCGTGTGCCACATACAGCAACTAGAAGGATGTGCAGCTATGACATACAACTATCTACTGGGGCTTTGGGGGGAAAAAATAAATAAATAAAATCTTAAAAAAAAAAAAAAAGAGTAGCAACCAGAGTCGTAGGAAAGATATTTGTCCAAGTCCAGATTCTTCCATAATAGCTTCATACTGCTCTCTGAATCCTCTTGATTCATCCTAGAAAATTTCATTTTATTCTCTATATCAATGTTCTGCATAGACATAATTCTATTCAGAAGTCCTTGGTAAGAAGAATGTTAGCTAACACATGCATAGTGTTAACAAGATGCTAGGCACAGTTTTAAGCAAATTAAATATATGTTAACTCAATCCATGATTTAGCTATTATAAGGGCGAGCTTGGAATAGAGCACCAAACATATAGAATTCTATGTACCTGGGCTTCTCCCAAGCACTGTAAAATTTCAAGGGCCACAGAAATGCAAAAGATATTGCTCTTCTGCAAATGATACAAGATAAACTATGCTAACTTGTTCATCTGATGTGCAAGGATCAACTGTTAAACTTGTGCAAAATATGATTCTGCTTGTGTTTACCCCAATAACCAAAAAAAATGAAGATGATTGGCATCAAAATCTCTGTATGGAGAATAAGTGACTTATGCATAGAGTTCCTGCATTTTTCATGAAGTTTCATTTTTAGCAATAGTGTTATCATCAGTGCAACTGGTAAAGACCCAAAAGAATTAAAATTTACCTACAAAATATCTCCTTTAAAAAATAATCAGTGTGTTTTCAGCTCTTAAAGGCAAAACATTACTGATTGTGCAGTTTTCATGAGATATATCCTAGAAAGTCTCATTTTACTGTTGGAAATATAAACTTCTCAACACAGTAAAACATGAATTTTATTCATTTTCTTGATCCCTTTGGTAGCATATACTAATATTTTATTGATTTCTTTAAAAATAAGTATAAGAAAAATATAGCTAGGTATTATGCAATGCAATAATCTTGGTCCTCCTAAACAAGAATTCTGGTTTAAAAGTTTGAAACAAACATTCTATATGAGTACCAATAAAACACATGGAAATATTACTTAAAGGTTAATGATGAGCCCAAGGAAACCATTACGTTATTATTTGTGAAAGTTAGTTTTAAAATATCAAGTCTGTAACTCATAACTAGATGTTGAGATTTGTGACAGTATGTGCCCTTTAACAAATAAAGGGGAAAAAAACTCTCCCTTCCCCCCATGTGTATGTGTGTTTGTGATATATGTGATAAACATCCAACATGCATACACACATATAGTTGATTAAATGGCTAAAATAATTAAAGGATGGCAATGATCCAAAATGAATTATTGAATTATACTCATTCAGTTATTATCTCATCTATATTCTGGTCCATGAGAGACAGCAAAACAATATTATTAGATTATATAAGTTAGAAGTTAATTTGTGTAATCTTTCCATCCAACTAAAATGACATTGATACCCCTCTGTGTGTGTCCTTTTCCTAAGAAAGTGTTTTAAGGGGCAGCTGGGTAATGTTACAGAAAATTCTTTCACATTATGAATGACTTGGATTCTGATGCAAGTCCTATGAAATAGTTCTTTTCCAAAGGCTTTTAGTCACATTCTTATTTAGGTAAATGGATCCTGTTTTTATCTTCTAATATTGCAAAATCCAAAAATATTTTTCAAAAGCAATTGTCATGGATTTACTAGATAACCTGTGTTCACTGGGACTTTTCCTATTGCTCAGGAATGAGTTAGTAGGACTCAAGTTGTGAAAAAAGAGATAATTCTTCTTTAAGGATAGAAATGGCCTCAGATTTTATAAAAATGGACTTGACTGACTCTTCTCCCTAATACCTGCTATATTTACCCTCCCTAAGACAATGGAGTTTTAGGGGAAAGATTATGTGCGCTGTGAAGGATAAGCCTAGCGACTTTCCCCAACCCCTTATGAGAAGTTCACCATTTTCCTCTTCCCAGAATCAAAGCGATTGAGTGCTTCTCAAAGATACTTATAGATAACAGGATTACTTTCAAGAAAGAAGGCAGACTTTTCCATAACTCCCCATGGCATTATTAGTCATGATGGAGATAAAGTTTAAAGGAGAGTCAGACAGGTAACCACCACATTCACCCTAGAGAAAGTTGCCTCCTTATAATCCAGGGAGTCCCAAAGTTAGCATTTTTTTTAGACTAGCCTGCAACGATAATGCACAAGCATTAAGTATATGAAAAAAAATGCTCCCTCAACCTCCAATTCAATTTTGTCCTCTACTGAGGAAGAGGAGAAGGCATTGGCTCAGAGGCTGCCCATGCTGTTGCCAATTGAGGGGATGTTCTACTCTAAGAGCAGGCATTGAGACAAAGATGATCAGTAAGGGTTGAGAGAGAAGCAGCCATCCATATCTGAGAGGTCCTCAGAAGTAGAGGGTCCGTGATAATAGAAACTTTATAAGGATGTTTTTTGGGAATTCAATAAAATATCCTTTGAAGGATACTCGGCAGAAAGCTAGTAATCCATGAATGTTAGTTGTTAGTTTTTGTACACTTCTTCATGTGGATTCTGAGAGCAATATCATTCTTTCTTACTACAGGCATAATTTTATTAACAGCACACTATATTCTGTGATAGACAGTGAATTTCCTGTATAGGCCCTCAGTCTGCCATTAAAATATCAGATTTCATTGAGAGGTACATTTGAAGACCATTTTAATTATAAATAGCAAATGCAAGATAATACTAACAAAATATTAAAAAAATAATTTAGTGTTATAAAATACTCAAAAAGCTCTTGATACATGTCTTCACTATATGCACAATATTCTATCCATACCCTTGTTTCAATTTGTTAAATTTGCATATCTGAATAATGAGTGTTGATTATGGTGATAAAAATTCTAACTTCAAAAGACAAAATCTCCTTTTATTAAACAAAGTTGGGGGGTATATTAGTTAGCAAGACCTCCATTACAAAGGGATTCAATAAGACTGAGGTTAAACAAGATAGAATTTTATTTCTTTCTCATGTAAGAGTCCAGAGGCAAACAACTGGTCCAGCTAGATTGGTGACTTTGATCCACATGGTCATTCAGGCATCCAGGCTGCCAGAACGTTCTTCTGTCTTCATCACATTTCCGTTATTACCATGCTTCCAATTATTACCACTTCTTGTAGTAGGTAAGAGGAAAAAGTAGAAGATAGTTTTCTCATACAAATATGAACCTAAATTTGTACACTATCTCTGCTCACATTCTACTGTTCAAAACTTATTCATAGAGCTACAGCTAGTGAAAAGGAAGCTGGAAAATGTAGTCTCTAGATGGACTGTCACATATCCAGCTAAAACTCAAAGGCAGGAGGTTTTTATTTCTAAATGAAAGAGAAAGAAATGAATTCTAGTGGACAATTTGCTGTGTCTTCCACATAAAATACCCTTCCTAACCCAATATTTGGTTTGCATCAGTAAAGTTGCTGTGTTAATCAGTATGTAAATCCTAAAGTGTAGAATGACTACTTAATTGTAGGACATCACAAATATTTAAAGGATCTACTTAGATTTCTGGATAAAAATCTTACTAAGTCACTTATCAGTAGTTTTTAAGAGATATTTGGCACTGAACACTCTTGTCTAGCTTACCGATGGAGGAATTTCACTTTGTCAGAAGTTACAGTTATATGTATAATGTATGATAATCAGAGAACAAGCAGGTTTCTCTCTCAGCTAAAATGAACTTTTGGCTTATCAGAATTTATGCCACCATAGCTTTTAAAAGAACAAGAATTCATTGTATAATCATAGAGCTTCCTATTACACTTAGAGCAGACATATAACATGGAGTAAATATTAACATTAATGACAAAACTTTTCTGAGAAACACACTTAAAAGGAGGGAGTAGAATGACGCTGAGTTTTTCAGCAGATTTTCCTCATGGCATCCAGGAAAATTAGTAAATTATGGAAACATTTGTTTAATGGAGAGTCTAACTTTTAGACAGAAGGTAAGGATAAAGCTTGTCTAAGAGATTCCCAAAGACCACTCTGTAATATTTCAAGTATTTCTCAACTACTACATCTGTAGATAGATCACTCAGTTAAAGGAAGGGCTCGAACCCTTTGCTTTTGGTGTTCAGATTGAAGGGACACGGCCCTCCAGATCTGGCTCCTGGTTCCCTAACGAGCAGGGCTCTGTTCATTCTGCTGCTCTGGGACCTTCACTCCATTGCTGAAAGGAAACTTGTAGTCAGGCTATGTTCTTATCATTGTCTTCATGTCCTTCCCATTTCTGCCTAAGTAGCACCTGGCATGGGGCTTATAGCTACACTTTGATTCCATAAATTGTTTGACAGGCTACCAAAATTTGGATTAAAAAGCTTTACTACAAGAATATTTGAGAAAATAGATCGTTGTTTTTTTAAATCTGCAACTTATTTATTTTGATCTATTCTGTGTAAATGTGTGTGTGTGCGTGTGTACGTGGAAGAGAGGGAGACAGAAATTGTGGCTGTGTATACCGATCAAATAGTTCAGTCCTTGGAGTTCATTTTCCGTTATCAAATTCACATACATGATTTTGTCACATAGTTATTGTGAAGATAAAATGATATATTTGAGGTATATAAAGGTGCTTGTAAATTGTAAAGTGTCATTTAGATTTAAGATTTATTACATTAATTTACTATAAATTATAAAATCAGTTAGGCATAAATCAAATAGCTCAGTAGAAGGTGGTGTATGGTGTATGTTAATTCAAGATGATACCTTGAAAAATTAGCAAATCTAAAACTTTGAGTTAGGGCATGAATCTATGGCTTTAAAAGAAATTCAGCCATTGTCTTGATGGCATTTTTTGCCATATGCTGATGGGACATATTTGCTCTCTTTAATTTGTGTCCCAAGCAATTTTGTGTGTTATCATACAGACCAGATTTGGGAACTGTTTTTTTTTAAACAGAATTGTTTATGGATGTTTATAGTTGCTGAATTAGAAGTGACGTTCATAATGAATTTTGTTTTATTTAAAATAAGTCCGTAATGTAGTCAGTTGCATGGCAGCAGAAGGTATTTACTCATGTCTGTATTGTATCTATGGGAAATATTTCTGCTGAAGTCCAAGTATGCTACTTCTACTTTTGCAGAATGTAGAAGCTAAGTGACTATGAAATATGACTGTAGTTTGATCATCTGCATGTCTTTAATTCCCTCATAGAATTACATTTCATTATGGCATGCTTTAAATGCTGCACTGATAAATGAAATAATTTCTTTATTTTATCAGTGACTATAAACTCCCTCTTAAAATTATTATTTCTATGTTTGAAATAAAGAATACATATCAAACCTTCCATTCATATGGACTCAAGTTGAAGCAGGTGTGCATGTATTACATGGCTTTTTTCATTCCCTATAGAACTCAATGGTTCAGTAATTTATTTAATATGATAACTATAACTAGTTTCAGGCAAGAATCTGACAGTCTTTGATGAGTCGTGTGTAGTCTTGGAGAACTGTGTAAAGCAACAAGGCATTGCCTAAGACAGTAGGAAAGATATTCATACGTAGATTACAAATCAAAAAGGTCTCTTATTTGGCAATTAGATAAGAGTGAGCATTAGCCTTCTCCCACTTCTTAAAGTTTTTCTCAGGAGAGAAATGCATTGCCCTGCACTCATTTCTCAGAGAAACGCTGACTGTAATGCTTGTAAGGTTTTTCTCTCACTGCAAATGGCCCATCAGCCCTATAGCCTGTACATGTCACACTGATACACTTTCCTCTGACAGCAAGCTCTCATTTCAAAATTAAATATCTTGCGTACCATTAATATGAACGTGTTGTGTCACAAACATCTTGGCGCTAGTTAGAGGTTGAAGCTTAAAATCAAATTTAAATTCTCTACATCTGTGGCCATGCTACATTACTTTTTAATGAAAGAATTTTACCAAAGTCAACAATTTGAAGAGCACAAATACTTCAAGTATCCACAGTGTTCAGATAATAAACAAGAGCACATATTCTTTAACAAGCACTTTTTCTTTCCTTCACTAATAGAACTTGCACATAGGAAGCTTGGTCAGGTTGCATATTCCTTACTTTTTCTCAGAAGAAAAACTCATTCAGATGTAGTTACAATATTATTTAGAGCGTAAATATGCATTTAATGTAGAAAATTTCATTTATAGAGAAATGGCAAAAGACTGGCTCTAAGAGAAGTTTTAGCTATGCAATTCTTTATTCATCTGAGACTGCAGTAGCAACAATTCCCATGAGGGAAATTTTATTTCCCTCTGGCCACTCTCCCAGAATCAGCTGCTTTATATTGCAGCCATATTCTTCATTCCGAAGCATTAGGCAGCTACCAGCAAAATAAGCTCCTATGTGCAGGGACACTGTGCATAGGAAAGATCTCTACAGAGCATTGTCAGGGGTGTTCGACTATTTCCCTGAAGGGTGTCATGTTTCAAATCTTGATTTGCCATTAATTTCCCCCTTTTTGGACTTCTCTGGTTGGTGTCATATTCATCTATCATATATATGCATGATGCTAAAGCATAAGCAAAACATGATTCTCTCTCTTGTACAGCTCTGCATTTATCTACCAGAGTTCTGATCTTCCCATCTTTGAGGCAAAGTTCACTCTGCATTTTCAGAGAGGTAGTGGGAAGGTGATGGGTAATCATCATCCACTCCCTACGTGTTCTACTACCCCTGAAATATTGTGGTGGTAACATGAACTTTCATTCATTAGTTCTTTCATTCACTAACATTTGATTAAGATCCTACAATATTCTTGGCTCTGTGTTAAACAGTGAAAGATGCTTCTTATGTGATCAGAGTTACTGTCTTTTGAAAACTTAAACTTGAATAATTCAAACAAAAAGAAAATACAAAGAAATAAATGTATGCCGATGAGGTTGAAAGAAATTATGCATTTTACTAATTTTATTCAAATTAAATTTTTTTTTCTTTTTGTGAGGAAGATCAGCCCTTAGCTAACATCTGATGCCAATCCTCCTCTTTTTGCTGAGGAAGATTGGCCCTGGGCTAACATCCATGCCCATCTTCCTCTACTTTATATGGGAAGCCGCCACAGCATGGCTTGACAAGCGGTGCGTCGGTGCATGCCTGGGATCCCAACCCGCGAACCCAGGGCCACTGAAGTGGAACACATGCACTTAACCACTGCGCCACCAGACCAGCCCCTCAAATTGAATATTTTTGGCATTTGTGCTTTGGCATTTTGTGCTTCAAAAATAACACACTCTTTAAGATAATAAATAATTGACATGAATAATCTTGGTTAATGATGACAAAGACCATCAGTTAACTTTGTTTTTGAGGTTTTGTGGTGGTTGTTGTTCTGGGAGTTTTAGTATTATAAGTATATTAATTATTCCTCACAATTTAGAACTTTAATTGAAATATTATTTCCTTAAATGTTGAGCGCTTGTTAGGAGAGTTCCTTTAATAATTAGACGTTGGAAATTTAACATAGCAGTGTATCATTCATTTTTGGCTAGTATGTTGTTATCTCCAGAAGTCAATTAATTAGTTTGTTGTTGCCTCTAAGTCTCTTTTTTAGCCTGAACCACATTTGGAGGTCCTTTTGTTTTTGTTTAGAAAGCCATGAACCAGGAAATATGTCTTGATTTAATTCTTAAGTGTGTTTGCCATTTTCTCCTATGAATTCTCAGTTTTCCAAGGCTGGGATTCTGAAGGATTTAGTTTCTAATGGTTCTGGGTGCTTTGAAGCTGACATCTAAATATTTGCTTTGAGCTTTATAAAAACTTTGATTAAGGATTTGTGTGTGCTTACTCATGAGCTTGCATTCTTTAGTCAGCATTACCTAAATGCAAATGCTGCCCATGTAATATACGCACACTGCTATTCCTAAACACACACACACACACACACACACACACACACACACACGAGCTTACATACTCTGCTAGCTCTGGAATTAAAATGCACATAAAATATTTATTAAAATGTTAATAAATCACAATAAAATAGAATGACATCAGATTCTGTAGAATTCTCCACAAATATTATAAAAAAATAATATTCATGTCTTATTAAATTATGAGATTAATTTAAAAAATAATGGATCTAATTGAAAGAGATGCACCTGAAGTGAATAAAAGTTGGGTACTTTAAAAGTTGGATGCACATCAAATTTAATTTGAAAAGCTACACACACACACACACACACACACACACACACACACACACATTCTAGAGTGGATAGCTATTCTCTAAATTCATTATTCTTTCAGTTACTTCTTGTATTAAATTTTCTTAAAATAAGGTTCACATACAAAAATAATGAGATAAAGTTAAATCAATTCTTTGTATATATTTCTATTTGTTAACCTTGGGCAAGTCAAATAACCTTGCTGAACCTTGATTTTTTTTCCATCTTGTAAAAAATATATTTGGATTTGATGTCAAAGTAGCTTCTGGCTAAAATAAATAAATAAATAGTAATCTATATTACTTTAATGATATGAAAATAGTAACTCTAAATAATAAACTTTTTTTATGTTTAAATAGTAATTAAAAAAAGAGATTGGTAACCATGTCTTCATCTCTGGCATAAAAAAGATTAATCTATCTGAATCTCAGATTTTGTCTTCATATTTAATTAAATATGCTGATTTAGAACTGTAAGATTTATTTAAGAATGAGAGAATTCTGAATTAATGTAAGAAGAGAAAATATGTACCAATATTATTTCAAAAAATTCATATTTGATCTTAGTACCAAATATTGTGGTATTTTATGGTTCCAATACTAATTTCAGTGATGTGTTGAGAAGTTAACTATCTAATAGCAAATTATATTCACACATACAGACAACTTGCACACAGACAGACACCATACACACAATTAAAAACACAAAATTAAAGTATATAAATCAATATCAAAATCTTCCCCAATTATTTATTTACATTTTAAAGAAAGTAATAAGACAAATTTAAAAATTGGAGCATCAATCAGAACTCTATTAGGCATGTAACTTATAGATTTTGGAACATAATTTTCTTACCTAGTCATTAAATCAGGTGACCATGGGGAAAAGAAAAAACAAAACTAAAAACTGAAAACATGTAAAAATAAGAAAAATAGCATACTTTTATCTTAAACTAACCAATGTTTTAAAAATGTCATAGTGGGAGAAGAGGCCTGTGAATCAGGAAACTTCTAATCAGTTACTCTTGTGAGGGGATAAAGAGTACCCTTCAAAAAAATGATTAGCATTACTCTCTGTGTACAAGTAAAGAAATTTGTAAAGGAAAGCAGTACACAGTGTTTTATCTTTGTTACAAAACAAGAATCCATTTGTTAGGATTCATCTTTGGTGTAAATATACAGGAAGAACATGAATGGTACTATGTCAATCTCAAAATGGTTAGGTGAAATAAAGATATAACTTTTACATCATTGGAGACTGAAAAAAAAAATGCTACATGATGAAGGATTCTCAGTATTTCTCTCAATTACCTCACAGATGAAATCCACACATGTAAAAACTGGTACTTTCCATTATTAATTTCCCATGTAAATTACACTTATTTTTATTTGTGCAAAGTAGGTGTATTTCATATTTTATTTTTAGGAATGCACAATAAATACCCAAAAGACAATCATTGGTAAGTACTGATCACTGTTAAGAACAGCACCACTGTAAAATCATACAATAGTCTATATTTTTTGGTAATTGAGATATTTTCACATTTTAAAGTAAACAAAATTTGAGGTTCAAGTTTCCTAAAATTCATATCATGTCAGAAGTTACAAACAACTATGTTTTTTAAAATTTTATTTAAAATCTGTTAATAATATTTTCAAATACCGTACAAGGATGGTGATTTTTTCTTTCCAGAAAAACAATGAATTCCCATTTGCCTAACACAAGTCCATGAACAGTTGTCTGAGAATGCTGACTCAGAAGTGGGAGTTCTCATTCCAATCATGCTTCATCAATTTCAGATCTTCTGGAACATTTTTTATAATGTCAGTAAAGGGCGTATGGCCTTCTAGTTCTTTCAACACAATTCTTTGGGGAAATAATTCAGCCAGGACTCCTGAAAATTTGTTGGAATTGATAAATAAATGAAAAGCAATAGGATATATTGGAGTATATGAGGAAGCCATTTGGTTTAAAACTAATTTGGCTTGACCTTGTGTTTCCAAAAGGGCCTGATGTGGCCTGTTGAGCATGCATTATACATCTGCTTTAAACATTTACTATGTCCCAAAGACAAGAATGATGCCCTTAAAGATAGGGACATAGCTTCCTCCTGTATCAGCGTTTCCTTAAGGATAAGCATCTCTTCCTGGGAACTAATGATTAATTACCGACTTGCTGTGCTCACCTTGTGACCACTGACCTGCTGACCACTGACCTGCTGTACCAGCTAAGCATCTCATGACAGCAGTAAAAGAGATATTCCTGTCATATGTGATGTATACTCTTTGTTTCAAGACAGTATCTAACCACTCTGTATACCTCACTTCTTTGGTGCCCTTCCTTCCTTAGGAAAGGAAGGCCCTGGGCCATAGTTCTCAGACCTGGCTCGTAATAAACTCACCCCAGTTTTGATTTATAGATTGTGTATGGATTATTTGCACTGACAGAATCAAAGTCTATGTAATTAGTCAAGAAATTAAAAATACTCTAGCCTAGCAATCCATTCTTGTGAACACGGCTCATAAAAATAAAAGCACTTAGTAAGTATGGACGTATAGCATTGATCTTCTACTGATGTCATAACAAATGACACAAATTTAGGGGCCAGAAACAACACAAATTTACCATTTTACAATTCTGTAAGTCAGAAGTCTAAAAAGGGTCTCACTGGGTTAAAATCAAGGTATTTTGGCAGGACTGCCTTACCTTTTGGAGGCTTTAACGAAGAATCGGTTAAAAAACAAAATTCAACCAAGTAAATTTGAAGATTTAATTGACTTTATTAAGTGATTCATGAATTACTGGTATAAAATGGATGGGGTTGTGTAAAGTGAAAAGTTTTTATAGGCAGAAGGAGGTGGGGAAAGAAGGTATTAACAAAAGAAAAGAAGGAGTTATTTTTAGGCCAGGACATCTTCTTTTTGGGAAAGAGGGAACAGCAAGTGTTTTATCAGGCAGATTACCTCACTAGCCCTAATCAGGAAATTTCAGATGAACTATTCAAAGGTCATAGTCCTGGGGTAGTTTGAAAACTGCAATTACGTCGTGGTTTGCTGTAACGGGGGCCATTTGGGGGCCTGTTGTTATTTTTTTTTTTAAATCCATTTCTCTACTTTTCCAACTCCTGCTGGCCTCCCACATTCCTTGGTGCCTAGACAGCATCCTACCTCCATCTTCAAAGACAGCATCTCTCAGCTTCTTTCTTCCATAGTCACATCTCCTTCTCACTCTCTTCTTCTGCCTCTCCTGCTTGTGCGGACCATCACAATTACATTGGGCCCAGGGAAAAGATGAGAACAGCAAGCCCTCCTCCTCCAAAAAAAAGAGAATAGTATTAACTATATAATTATTCACAATCCAGTCTGAAAAAAATTGACATATTTCCCAGATGTGTAGAACATAGAGAAGAGCAGTGAACCTGAAGTCAAAAAACCCTTGGGTTGACTCTTTTACTTCTGCTTAATAGCTGTGTAACATAAGACAAGTTCTTATCCTCTTGTGGCAGATAAAAAGGAGCAGAAACTTCTTTGACAGTCATCAAAGATAAGGAGTCTATTACGCCTTCCCTTGAATCTGGGCTGGCCAATGGCTGCTTTGACTAATAAAGCACAGTGGAGGTGATACTGTGCTCATTCTGGGAATTGCCTGTAAGAGTACTGGAACTTCTGCCTTGATCAGTTTTAGAACGTAGTTACGAGGTAAAGTGTGACCTCCCTGAGACCACTATGTAGTGAGAAGCTCAGAAAACCCCAAAGACACCACAATAAAACTGTTAGAACAAAGGAATTTAGAAAAGTTGCAGGGTACAAAATCAACATAGAAAAATCAATTGTGTTTCTATACAATGACAACAAACCATCTGAAAAGGAAATTAAGACAACAATACTTTGTTGTTAAGGAAGATTTGCCCTGAGCTGACATCCATTGCCAATCTTCCCCTTTTTGCTTGAGGAAGATTCACCCTGAGCTAACATCGGTGCCGATCTACCTCTGCTTTGTATGTGGGTCGCTGCCACAGCATGGCCGCTGATGAGGGGTGTAGAGCCATGCCGGAAACTGAACCTGGGCCTCTGAAGTGGAGCATGCCGAACTTAACCACTAGGCCATGAGGCCAGCCCCAAGAAAATGATATCAATAAACAGATTACAATAGCAATCAAAAAGAATACAATAGCATCAAAAAGAATACAATAACATCAAAAAGAATAAAATGCTTAGGAATAAACTTAACCAAGGAGGTGAAAGACATACACTGAAAACTATAAAACACTAATGAAAGAAATTAAAGCAGACATGGATAAATGGAAAGACACCCCATGTTCACAGGTTGGAAGAATTAATATTGTTAAAATGTCCATACTACCTAAAGTGATCTACAGATTCAGTGCAACCCCTATCAAAATCCCAATGACATTTTTTACAGAAATAGAAAAAAAAATCTTAAAATCATATGAAACCACAAAAGACCCCAAATAGTCAATGCAATCTTAAGAAAGAAAAACAAAGCTGGAGGCATTACACTTCCTGATTTCAAAATATATTATAAAGCTACAATAATCAAAACAGTTTAGTACTGGTGTGAGAAACAGACATATAGACCAATGGAACAGAATAGAAAGCCCAGAAATAAACTGACACATATACAATCAACTGATCTTTGACAAGGATGTCAAGAAGACACGGTGGGGAAAGGATAATCTCTTCAATAAATGGCATGGGGAAAATTAGATATCCACATGCAAAAGGGTGAACCCTCATCTTACATCTTGGAACCTTATGTTACATAATTATTCTCTGTATTCCCTATCTCCTTTTTGGCAGAATCCTTAGAATCTCTTCAAAAACATTTGATATTTTTGAAGTCCTGCTTACCTTTACAAACAAAAAAGAAAGAAGAAAGTAATTTTTAACCATGCATTTCACTCCAGCTACTACCTGATTTTTCTGCAGACTTTCACAACCAGCTACTCAAAATAGAGTCAACATTCACTGAAATTATTCTTTCCGCAAACACTCCTCAACTCATCTGCTATGATTTCCCACCATATCCCTACAAAACACTGCTTTTTCTGTGATCATAAATGACTCTCTTTTCTTCATCTCATGTCATACTTTACTTTTCATCTCCCTTGAACTCTCAGCAATATTTTATAATGTTGATCTCTTGCTTCTTTCTGAAACATGATCTTTCTTTCATATCCATGACTTCAGTCTCTCCTGGATTTTCTCCTACATTTTTGGTAAATTGATTTCAGTCTCATCCTTTGGTCAATCTATTTATGTCTCATCCTTTATTCTGTCATTAAACATTGAGAGTATCTGAACAGCAAGTCCCAGGTTCTTATATCTCCTTATTTTGGCTCCCTGACTTTATTTCCTCATTTCTGTACACAGTCCCAAATATTATACATGAGTTAATGACTTTCAGATTCCTGTCTCCAACTTTCAACTCTTGTCTAAAATTCTGAACAATATGCCCGTTTGACTACATGAAATTTTTATTTAGATGTTGCAAACAAAACAGCAGATTCAATATGTCCCAAACCACCTCATAATCTTTCTCTCCCAATAGAATCTCTCTTACGTTATTTGTCTCTTCAAATGGCACGCTTATAAATCCAGTTATTTTAAAAAGAAATCTAGAAGTTATCATGCAGAATTTCTTGAGCTTCTACATTCAACCTGTAAAAAGTCATATCTATTTTACTTTCAAGTACCTCTAAAACTCAACTATTTTTTTTCTATTTTCACCATCACTACCTTAGTCCAATTGAACATCATCCTTGCCTAGAATAATTCAATTCCTTCATACCAGTCTTTCATTTCTCTAGCCAGCCCCTTCCAATATAGTCTCAAATCACAAACAAAAGCAGATTTTTCAAAATTCCAGTTTGATTTTGTTAAAATAATAATGACTTGATGACCACCATTTTGTTTCAGATAAATACCAAAATCCTTAACAAAAACTCCAGTGCCCTATGATCAGGCTCCTGCTTATAAATCTCCAGCCTCATTCCCAGGCACATTCCCACCACTTCAGCCCAATGGTCTTTTTGCAGTGTCTTAAAGGAACTATGCTTTCTCCTGCCACCAAGTTTTGCACCTGTTGTTCCCTCTATCTGAAATCATGTTCCCCCTTTTTCAATCTACACGATTCTTCTTCATCTTTCCCAAGTCAGCTTAATAATTTACTTTTTCAGAGAAGCTTTTTCCTGAAATCCTAAACTAGAAAAAATTCAATATTATATACTGCCACAGCATGTATATATTTCCTTCATAGTGGTTTTTATAAATTATAATTATATATTTATATTTATAATAACTTTACTGAATCACATAATTCAGGACCCTGTTTTTTGTGTTCAACATTTTCAACCCTGTGCCTGCTGTGTTGCTTCACGGGTTCTACTTAGAGAATAAATTATTTTTTAATAATTTAACTTAGTAGTAAAATATTAATACCTAAGTTTCTGATTTATAGGGCTAATACTCATAATAGATAAGATAAATTGATTAGCATGCTTTAAAAATTACAATTTTCAACATAGAAGATGAATGATAATGACTTCCATTGCATCTAGAACATTCCAGCTCAACATAATTAAAATTTCACCTCTGAATTATTCCAAATAATAATTGGAAGAGAAGAACACAATAGGCTCAAAATTACAATGAACTAATGGAAGAACTGGCAAAATTTTAAAATAATTCTTTTGTGGTTTGTTATCGACTGTGTCCCACTGATAGAACTGAATATTTTGTTAGTTTTCTCTTGCTGCATAACAAACTATCAAAAGCTTTGCAGCTTAAGAAAACACCACCCTTTTTTTTGTCTCACAGTTTCTTAGGTCTAAGATAGACTTGACTGATTTCTCTACTTAGGGTCTCACAAGACTGAAATCAATGTGTCAGCAAGGTTCGGCTCACATCTGGAGGTTCTGGGGAAGAATCCACTTGCAAGAATCCACTTCATTCAGATTTTTGACAGAATCCAGTTCTTTGCAGTTGTAGGATTGTGGTTTTCATTTTTTTCTTTGCTATCTCAGGAGGTTGCTCTCAGTACTTAGAGGCCACTCTCTGGTTCCTGCGTGCAAACTCCTCCATCTTTAAAGTCAGCAATAGCGTACATATCAAATACTTCTCTTGCTTGAATCTCTTTGACTACTCCTTCTGCTGCCATTTGGAGAAAACTCAGCTTGTAAAAGGCTCATGTGATCAATTAGACAGATAATCCCTCAAACAAATAACTGATTAGTAACTTTAATTATATTGGCAAAATTCCTTCACAACAGTGTCTAGATTAGTGTTTGACTGAATAACCAGGGGCTAGGAATCTTAGGTGATCATTTTAGAATTCTGCTTACCACAGATAGTATACGTATTCTTCCAATTATGTATTTAGTTTTAACCTAGTGGTTAAACTTGAGCAGATTGGGAGTGTCTTGAATTGATCAGAATGTGAAGCTAGAGACAAAGCATTCATAAATATGTAAACCTAAAATAGTTTTGGAAGCATTTTTCATTGAATTCTCAGTGGAATTACTAGTTTGGATGAAATAACTGCTTGTGCTTTGAAAATGTTTTAAACTCTTTAATGCCATTAAATACTATGAATCTTAGAGAATAAAGTGATTATTCATTCATAAGCAAGGATATCCAAAGCTGTGCATAGTGATAGTCAGGATTTCTTCCTTCATATAGGCCCTAAAACTAAAATCATAACCTTGAGTGAGGAAAAGGAGCCTATCTGTTAAATAATGACTTTGGCAAAATTTCAGAAATTCTGATTTAGTACCGACAAACTTTTTTTTAACACATCTTAGTTGTTGAGTTCATGATATATTTTAATACAAGTATGAACTTTGTTTGTGTTTCACTGAGAAAGTTACATAAGAATTCATGTAAGTTATAAAATAATAAATTATGGAAACTATTTCTCATATGCTTCAAGCCTGCTGAAAATATCTAAGCTTTTAAAATGGCTCGTTTGACCATGTTTTGCATATTTATGAAAAAAATGGAATCACTATAATGTTAAGAAAGTTACTTAACTTGGCCTTTTTAAGACAGGAAATACATCTATCCAGAGTGACAGATCTAAAATGACCTTTAAAAATGACATTTTTGGAACTGAAATTCATAGGGATGATAGTGGCATGACATTCTGTTGGCAACAAGGTGTTGGAGGAAAAGTACAAACTCTACTGTACATTTAATTATTAGATAGAGGTGAGATGAAATTAATGAATGCAGGCAAACACAAATGCTTGACAGGATTTCTGTTGACTGTAGTTAAATATTTGAGCTTTGTAATGTTATTGTTAGAGGGGCAGAATCATAAAATGATGAAAATGTATTTATCTGAGATTGCCTTTATACGTTTTTATCTAACTATTTAAAGATATATTACTTCCATGAGTAAAAAAAAAAGAAAATAAAAGGAAATATGGCTCAGTGTTATGGAATTGACTGTCAAATTTCAGATTTCGATCAAGCAGAAACTTGGTACAGAAACCGCTCTCAGGAATTAGACTGCATGTGCTCAACTATGAATTCTGCCACTTACAAACCATTGTCTGGATAATATAACAGTTTGTTTATCCATTCACCAGCTGAAGGACATTTGGGTTATTTCCATTTTTGGTAATTATGAATAAATGTTCTAAACATTTTTGTGTGGATTTTTATGTGTAAATAAGTTTTCATTTCTCATGGCCAAGTACCCACAAGTGCAGTTGCTGAGACACATTGTAAAAGTATGCTTACCTTTATGAGAAGTTGGCAAACCGTTTTACAAAAAGGCTGTGTCGTTTTGCATTCTCACTAACCGTGTGGAAGTTTTGTTGCTATGGATCCTCATCAGTACAGTTTTTTTACATTTTTGCCCATTTTTAAAATATTTTATTGTTGAGTATTGAGAGTTCTTTATATTATGGATACAAGTCCATCATTAGATATCATAGTTTCAACTAGTCTTTAGCTTGTCTTTTCGTTCTCTTAACAGTGTATTTCTTAGATCACAACTTTTAAATTTTAATGAAATCATATTTATCTTTTTTTTCTTTTATGGGATTGTTGTACCTAAGAAATCTTTACTTAACCCAAAGTCGTAAAGATTCTCTCCTATGTTTTCTCCTAGAAGTTTTATAGTTTTAGGATTTAGAGTTAGGGCTATGATACATTTTGAGTTAATTTTTGTGCATTATATGATGTATGGATCAAAGTTCAATTTTATGTACATGTGTATCCAACTGATCAAGCGCTCTTTTGTTGAAGGGGCTGTGATTTCTACATTGACTTGTCTTTGCATCTTTTAAAAATATCAATTGACGATATGTATGCAGGTCAATTCCTGGACATTCTATAGTATTCCCATTGGTCTCTGTGTCTCTCTCTTACCCACACTACCCTGTCAGGATTACCGTAACTTTATAGTAATTCTTGAGGAGAGGTAGTGAGTGTTCTTTAACTTTGTTCTTCTTTTCCAAAACTGTTTTGGCTAGTCTACTTATTTTACCTCTCCATGGAAATCTTGGGCTCAGCTTATGAATATCCACAAAAAAAATGCTGCAAATTATGCTGCTGGGATTTATTTAGGTATATTTTAACTTGCTTCATCATTGTTTTGTAGTTTTCTACATAGAAGTTTGGCATGTATTATTAGATATATAACTATATATTTCATGGTTTTATTTATTTATTTATTTTTTTGTGAAGAAGATCAGCCCTGAGCTAACATCCTTACCAATCCTCCTCTTTTTTTTGATGAGGAAGACTGGCCCTGAGCTAACATCCATTCCGATCTTCCTCCACTTGATGTGGGACGCCGCCACAGCATTGCCTGACAAGTGGCACATCAGCGTGTGCCAGGATCCGAACCCGGGCCACCAGCAGCAGAGCCCGCGCACTGAACTGCTACACCACGGGGCCGGCCCCCTATATTTCATGTTTTTGATGCTATTGTAAATACCTTTCACTTTCCAATTGTTTATTTGTAGTATATAGAAATACAATTGATTTTTGTATATTGACCTTGTATCTTGCAACTTTGTTAAATTCGTTTATTAGTCAGGAGCTTTTAAAACATTCTTAAGTTTTCTTCAAATTTTCTCCATAGATACTTATGTCAACTGAGGATTCAGACACTTTTATTTCTTCCCTTTCAACCTCTATGACCTTTCTTTCTTTCTTTTTGTGTGTTTGTTTCTTTATTCCACTGCATGGGACTTTCAGTACAGTGCTGAGTAGCAATGGTGAGAGTGGACACCTTTTTCTGTTCCTGATCTTAGGGGGAAAAGCATTCAGTTTTTCACTATTATGTATAGTGTGAGCAGTAACAATTTTGTAGATACTTTTTTATAAAGTTATATGGATTTGATGTTATTCCTAGTTTGCTGAGAGTATTTATCATGCATGATTGTTGAATTTTGTGAAATGCTTTTTCTTTATTTATTGAGATGATCATATGACTTTTATTTTTTAGTCTCTTCTTACTGTAATTTCTTAGATTGATTTTCTAATGGTGAACCACCTTGGCATTCCTGGGACAACCTTATTTTATTATTAGGTAGTATCCTTTATACGTATTGCTAGATTCAATTTGGTAATGTTTTGTGAAGAATATTTGTGTCTGTGTTTATGAGACATATGGGTCTTTAGTTAACCATTCTTGTAATGTCTTTGATATTGGTGTCAGGGTAATTCTGACTTCATAAAATAAGTTTGGATATGTTTATCTTTTTTTTGTTTCCTGGAAGCAATTTTGTGAATCTGGTGTTATTTCTTTCTTAAATGTTTGGGAGAATTCCTAGTGAAGCAATCTGGGCATTTAGTTTCCTTCTTTGGAAGGATTTATGTGAAAGTTTAATTTTATTGCTTGATCTAGAGCTATTTAGTTTATCTATTTCATTTTAGTTAAATTTGAAGTTTGTTTATTAAAAGAGAAGTCCAATTAATCCAAGTTTTCAAAATCATGGGTTTAATTTTTTTCAAAGTATTTCTTTATTATTGTTTTAATGACTGTTGGATCTGTAATGATATCCTCTTTTTCTTTCCTGGTTTTGAGAATTTCTTTTTTCTTTTTTTCTTAGCAACTTTGCCTGGAGGATTATCAATTGTACTGATTTTTCAGAAAACTACTTTTAATTCTCTTGTTTTTTTAAAATTGTTTTTCTCTCTTGAATTTCATCAATTTCTGGTCTCACCTTTATTTCTTTATTTATATCCCAAATGCTTTTTTGCATTGTGATATTGACATTCTTCCATCAAATGGTAGAGGATAATCTTGAATTTTGGTGAACCTTTGTAACTATAACCAATACAACAATGATGCTTAATTTCCAAGGCTGGACTATAAAAGGTAATATGGCTTCCAAACCACTCTTTTTCTCTTTCTTTCATTTTATCTCAGTTAGCTTACCCCCGTAATACAGTTACAATGTTGTGAAAAAGATCAGGTTATATAGAGAGGCCACAAGTGGGTGTTCTGCCTAACAGTTCCAGCTAGGCCCCCAGGTGATAGTCAACATCATCTGTCAGACATGTGAATGAATGAGATTATTCTAGGTCCAGCCTTCATGTATTGCAGCCAAGCCATAGACTTTGTCAAGCAAATACAAGCCATCCTTACATGACCTATGTGAATCATGGCCTATAGAAATGAGAAATAATCACTACTTATTATTGTTTCAAACCACTAACTTTGGGCTTATTTATTTTGCAGAAATGAATACTTAATAAATATGGAGTGAATAGTTTATGAAGTGTAGTCTTTTTTTTCTTTGTATCACACTTGATAAGATGTTGCTGGTTGGTATATTTGGTGTTCAGCCACGTATGCATCTCTAGATTAGAATTTTCTCCAGCCTGAGCCCCAATCTTATATATCAGTTGTGTGATAAATATGTCCACTTTTACATTTGGCAATTTAAAATCAATAATTCTAAAATTTAATTCAATATATTTACCCCTATATTTGCCATTTTTTCAGTTCCAGAATTTCCTTAGTCATAACAGCTAGAAACATTTATTTTAATTTACTCTCTCTCTAAAGTACACTCAGAGACAAAGCCAATTAAATGGATTCTAGAACTGAATATGTATCAAGACTTCCCCTTCCTCTTCATTACAATGGCAATTGCATGGTGTCAGGACTTCATTATCTCTTGCATAGGTTTTATTATGGTTCTATCTTCCCTCTCTGGCTTTGGTTTGGATTTATCCCTCTCAATTCATTCTTCTCTTTGAAGTCAGAGGACTCCTAAATCACAAATTTTATCATGCTACTCCTTTCCTTAAAGTTCTTTATAGTTTCCTCAATTTCTACAAAGGATATTCCAAAGTTCTTTTCATTAAAAAAAAAAAAAAATTAAGAATATTTTTTCCTTTGATATCTTCTCTCCATCTTCAAAGCCTGGGTTCTAAATTCGTGTACCCAAATATAAAGTAAGCTCCTGATGGCAAAGAGTACTTATTTTCCCCAAACTTAGACTAAAACATTTTTGGTGAGTGGGTGATTATTGAGTTCAATGTGTCAGTTTTAAAATCTTCATATTTTTAAATGGGTTACTGAATAATGTAATTTACTTGAGAGATTTAACATATTTTCAAAAATTTCTATAATATAAAATTACACTTTAATTTATTTTCAAGGTAACTGGAGATATCTAACCAACTACACAGATTCTTATGAAGCTAAAGTTTGCAATTAACAGATAGATTGTATTGGTCAACTTGGGCTGTCATAAGAAAATACCATAGACTGGGTGGCTTAAACAACAGAAATTTATTTTCTCAAGGTTCTAGAGGCTAGAAGTCCAAGATCAAGGTTCTAGTCCATTCAGATTTAGGTGAGGGCTCTCTATTTGGCTTGCAGATGGCCACACTCCCATGTCCACACATGGCCTTTCTCGAGCTCTCTTGTATCTCTTCTTATAAGAACACTAATCCTATCATATGAAGGTGCCACTTTTATGACCTCATTTAACCTTAATAACTTCTTTAGAGGCCCCATCTCCAAATACAGCCACACTGGGGGTTAGGACTTCAGCATATGAATTTCGGGGGGACACAAACATTCACTGCATAACACAGATCTTACTATTTTTTTTGTGTGACTAAAAAGATTCTTTATTATTATAAATCTCTTTTCTTTCTTTGTATCAATCTGATTCCTGCTTCTGAAGACCTTGCTTTTCTCTTTTACTTTTTGCTTTTTTTTTGATTACGGCAAAATCTACTGGATTAATTGTGTGATGATATGAATAGATTTTTTGGATTGCCTGAAACACCAAAGCAGTTATATTCTTGATGTAAAGGATTCTGTAATATACCCCATGTTTCACTCTCCTTATGTATAGTGCTCTACAAAATTACTTATAGTCTTTTATCCAGAATTATGTGTTTATTTCCTACTAAATAGGCTTATATATTTAATGCCAAATCTCAGAGGTTATATTCTAGCAATTAAAAAAATAGTTCCTGAACTCAATAATAAATAGCACTTTCCAATAATTACAACTCTAATCATTTGTCTTTTAATATGTATCTGATATCACATATGCTAATTAAGAAGATTGAATGTTACAATTATTTGAATGTAAGTTGGCCTTGGAATTTAAGTTAATATTAATAGCCTATGGCATTTTTCTTTTTAAATTAAATAATCATCTTATCTAAATAAACTAGTAATAATTTTTAAAAGTAGTAGTTTAGGCCTGCTTTTTAAAAATACATATGTACATTGTTATATCTCTTTTATAATATGCCATGATAAATTCAGTTAATGTGATTTTACTTTAAAAAAATTTCCCTGGTAAATCTTTCGATGGGAATTGTTATTTGAGTTAATGAGGATTAGTTAAGACTTGCTTATTTTCTTCATGTAAATTAGTTTAAACCCTAGAAAATATGCAAATTATTAGCTTCATAAAACATGTTACTGCCTTCTGAAGCAAGTAGTAACTGTGATCTCTTTCACTTTAGGATAAAGTGGTGTCTGAAGGGAAAGCAAAATACATTACCATTTCAAGTATCTACTTGGTCTTGTCTCTCAGACCAATTTGGGTATTTTGTTCATCCTGTAATTAAAATAATAGCATGTCATGCATAATTTACTACCATACTGTAGAACCATACTAAAACTAGTTTCAGTTTTTTGCTTGAGTAATTTTTTCTTTTTCACTTGAATCATTTTTAATTATACAGTCATGTGCCACATTGCGATGTTTTGGTCAAGGATGGACCACATATGTGACAGTGGTCTCATGAGATTAGTACCATATAGCCTAGGTGTGTAGTAGGCTATACCATCTAGGTTTGTGTAGGTACACTCTATGATGTTCCCACAAAGAAAACGCCTAACTATGCATTTCTCAGAATGTGTCCCCATCATTAAGCGAGGAATGACTGCAATAAGAAGACTATTCAAGAAAATAAAGGCTGTAGTAAAGGTTTATATGTCAAATAAACAGTTTTGAGCATGTCTATCTTTTCTAATGTTACCACAGAAATCTTAACAAATGTTTAGAATTCAAGTAGATTGGAACCTGACTTGCTATTTTAAATTACTAGCCACTTAAGATGACAATAAATTATTTTTTATTTTTTGTTATAGTAAAATATAGGATGTAATTTTTTTTTTTTATTTTTCCCCCAAAGCCCCAGTAGATAGTTGTATGTCATAGCTGCACATCCTTCTAGTTGCTGTATGTGGGACACGGCCTCAGCATGGCCAGAGAAGCGGCGTGTTGGTGCGCGCCTGGGATCCGAACCTGGGCCGCCAGTAGTGGAGTGCAAGCACTTAACCGCTAAGCCACGGAGCTGGCCCCAGGACGTAATTTTAATGAACCTTTTTCGGGGATAAATTTTGAATAATTTGTCTTATAACTATAAACTTGTAGGTATTGATTCAAGTTTTAATTTATATCGCTTTGGTGACGATGTCCCAACTGGTAGCAAGTTGCAGATAATCTTATTTCACCAAATGGTCCCTTTAAAAAGAAAATCCTAAAAACTCTAATTTATACTTAAGATTTCCGAAGACTCTGGCTGAACAAATCTTAAGAACAGATGATCCGTTTAAACAGTAGGAAAAAAAGTTTATAATAAGTAAAGATTTGGACTCCGCTGTTAAGTCTTATAAACTATTAATGATAAAATTTTGATTCATATGTGTACAGTAGCAAATTTTCTGCTATTAGGTCTTAATTCATTAAGTTTTCTCTTGCTAACTTCTGTAAGTTTATTCTTATTATAATATTTTTGGTGTTTTGTGTTCTTCATTCATAACAATGCACAAAAACAATGTATATATGTTATATTATTACACGATGTAGTTGAACCTTTGTAAACCCTCAGGAAGAAAAGCAAATCTTTTTATTCTTGAAATAAACCAGACTTTCAGAAAGACTAAAAACAAATTCTTATTCACAATATGTTCATCCTCTTCTACATTCTCTTTCAGTGCTTTTCTTTCATGCAGAGCTAGCCTATCAAACCAAGGCCCTCTTCTACATGTACATTAAAATTTTTTTTAGTTAATTCTTGCCTGGTCATGGTACAACTCTTATCATTGGTCACTAGAGGGTTCCATTTATTTTATTTCTTTATTCTCTTTCATAACAACATTAACTCCTTTCCCCACCCTCTCAGAACAACCACTCTAATGTAATGGATATGGAGCCTTGAATTAATGTGTATTCCTTCGGAATTTTTTGTATATTGTGTATTGTTTATATTATTTTTGAATGTTTTAGGATATAAAAAGTGGTATTCCACTATATTTTTGCTGAACAAGAGATTTCAATCTATCCATATTACTGTGTACATCTAGTTCATTGCTTTAATCATCTGTGAAGTGTTCCACGGCATATATAAATTACATTGCACTTATGTCCTCTGCTAGGGATGGACACCTACTTTCCCTCCATTTTCCCATTACAAAGGCAATGCAACAATGAATAGCTAAATGTGTGTCCCATTAGAGGCCTGTCAAGCATTTCACAGGATTTTATTCCCAGAAGAAGGATCGCAGTATTATAGGATATAGAAAAGATCAATTCACCTAAGCGCTTCCAGATAAGTTTTCTTCAGGGCTGACCTGTTTGTTCCTATTTCCCCTACCTCCATCCAGTAATTAGCATTACCAAATTTTAAAATTTTTTCTAATTTCTTGAGTAGAATCTGATATCTTTATTGGTTCAGCTTTCATTTCTCTTATTACTAATGAGTATGAGCACCTCTTTTTGTGTAATCACCCATGTGGGTTTTTTTCCTGTTGATTATCTGTTTACATCCCTTGCATATTTTTTTTTCAGTTTCCTTTTATTGTTGTTGATTTTAGGATGTCACCGCGTATTCTGGATTTTTGTCTCTTATTAGTTTTCAATGTTACAAATATCTTTGCTCAATCTGTCATCTGCCAATGTCCTTCATCAACCAAATTTTGACATAAAATTAATCACACTGTCAAAGAAAAACCGGATCTGAACAGTAGTTAAAATGGTTAAAAACAGATTTACTCAGGAACTATTGCAATAGGGGCAAAGATACCTCAGTATAGAACTGGGCTCAATTCCGAATACAACAAGGAAAAGCTGGGATTTATTGTCAAGGAGCCGGGTAGGGCGTTGGTGGATGGAAAATTTCTAAGAGGAAACATCAGGAGTAAGAGGAGATTCTAGCTAAACAGACGTCACAGGATTCTTGCTGAAAGAGGTCCAGGGTGATCAGATATCACCCGGGGGATGTAGGAAATGAGGAATTTGATCAGATATCAAGGGTGATCAGATATTAAGAGCGGAGGATTCTTGTTAAACTGACTTAAGATTCTGGCTACATTCGGGCAATGCAAAAAAAGACAAAGTCTAAAGGTAGGGCCCACATGAGCAGAGAGCTCAGAGAAGCCTGACTAAACTTTGGTCAAGGACAGAATTTTGTCAATACCAGTGTTTTTACATTTGTGGGTATTGTTTTGAGAATTACTTTAAGCACTAAATATATTCTGCAATATTTCTTTTCATTGGATTTATAATTTTACTTTCCACTTTTTTCCATTTGGACCAGTAAGGTAGGGATCAAATTCTTCATGTCGATGGGTTTTCTGCAAACAAAAAACAAAACAAAAGAGGAATTAAGCAGTTCATTTATCCTTATTAATTTGCAATATGATTTTGATCACTTATCAAGTTCCTTTTATATGTAAAGCTGTCTCTGGGCACTCTATTCTTTTCCATTGGTCTATTTGTCTATTCCTATGCCAGTATCATATTTTTTTAAATTACAATGTACTTTTAGTATATCATTTTACTTGATAAGCAAGACTCCACTCTTTCTTTCAAAAAAAGATTGAAATCCATTTATTTTAATTCTTATGAAACATAAAAACAGAATTGTGCAAGAATCGTAGTGTAGAGCGCACTTAATTTTCACAAACTGAAAATTCAGCAGCTACAAGATCAAGCGTTATTACTTTGATCCCAGAAGCCTCCTTCACACTCCCTTCTAGTCACTACATGGTCCCCCATTTCCAAATGTCACCAATATTCTGTCTTCTGAAAATCATAGATAAATTTTGCATGTTTTTGAACTTTATAAAATTTGACTCATACAGTATATACTCATCTATGCCTGATTTTTTCACTCCAAGTACTGTGTTTGAGAGTCACCCAGTGTTGAGGGATGTAGCCGGAGTTTCTTCATTCACACTGTTATATAGTATTTCATTGTGAGAATATATCATTATTTATTTGCTTATTTTACTAGCGTGCATTTAGGTAGTTTCTGTTTTGACTCTTATTAATGGTGCTACCATGAATCTTTTAACATGTGGTTTTTTGTGAATATTTGTATACATTTTTATTGGATAAATACCTGGGCATGGAATTATTGGTCACAGTGTGTGAATATTGTTAGCTATATGAGATACTCTTGTATTATTTTATACCAATGTATAGACCCACTAGAAGAACATGAGACATCCTTTTGCTTCTCATTGTTGCTAACTTTCTGCCTGGATGGTGTGTTTGGTATCTCACTGTGTTTTTGTTTTTATTTATTTATTTATTTATTTTTATTGATGTTTTAATGGTTTCTAACATTGTGAAATTTTGGGTTGTACATTTTTGTTTGTCCATCACCACATATATGACTCCCTTCACCCCTTGTGCCCACCCCCCACCCCCACTGCCCTGGTAATCACAGTCCAGTTTTCTCTGTCCATGTGTTGGTTTATATTCCACATATGAGTGAGATCATACAGCATTTGTCTTTCTCTTTCTGGCTTATTTCACTTAACATAATACACTCCAGGCCCATCCATGTTGTTGCAAATGGGACGATTTTGTCTTTTTTTATGGCTGAGTAGTATTCCATTGTATATATATACCACATTTTCTTAATCCAGTCGTCATTCGAGGGACACTTAGGTTGCTTCCACTTCTTGGCTATGGTGAATAATGCTGCAATGAACATAGGGGTGCATAAGCCTCTTTGGATTGTTGATTTCAGGTGCGTTGGATGGATTCCCAGTAGTGGGATGGCTGGATCATAGGGCATCTCTATTTTTAATTCTTTGAGGAATCTCCATACCGTTTTCCATAGAGGCTGCACCAATTTGCATTCCCACCAGCTGTGTATGAGGGTTCCTGTTTCCCCACATCCTCTCCAACATTTGTTGTTTTTTGTCTTGGTGATTATAGCCATTCTAACGGGCGTGAGGTGGTATCTTAGTGTTGTTTTGATTTGCATTTCCCTGATGATCAGTGATGTTGAGCATCTTTTCATGTGCCTATTGGCCATCTGTATATCTTCCTTGGAGAAGTGTCTGTTCATTTCCTCTGCCCATTTTTTGATCGGGTTGTTTGTTTTTTTGTTGTTCAATTGTGTAAGTTCTTTATATATTACGGAGATCAACCCCTTGTCAGATGTATGTTTTGCAAATATTCTCTCCCAGCTGGTTGGTTGTTTGTTCATCTTGATTCTGGTTTCATTTGTCTTATAAAAGCTCTTTAATCTGATAAAGTCCCACTTGTTTATTTTTTCTTTAGTTTCCCTAGTCTGGGTAGGCATGTCATCCGAAAAGATTCCTTTAAAACCAATGTCAAATAGTGTGTTGCCTATATTTTCTTCTATGAGTTTTATTGTTTCAGGTCTCACCTTCAGGTCTTTGATCCATTTTGAGTTAATTTTTGTGAATGGCGATAGCACATGGTCCACTTTCATTCTTTTGCATGTGGCTGTCCAGTTTTCCCAACACCATTTATTGAAGAGACTTTCCTTTCTCCATTGCATGTCCTTAGCACCTTTGTCGAAAATTAGCTGTCCGTATATGTGTGGTTTTATTTCTGGGCTTTCAATTCTGTTCCATTGATCTGTGTGTCTGTTTTTGTACCAGTACCATGCTGTTTTGATTACTATTGCTTTGTAGTATGTTTTGAAGTCAGGGATTGTGATGCCTCCTGCTTTGTTCTTTTTCTTTAGGATTTCTTTAGCTATTCGGGGTCTTTTTTTGCCCCATATAAATTTTAGTATTCTTTTTTCTATTTCTGTGAAGAATGTCATTGGGATTCTGATTGGGATTGCATTGAATCTGTAGATTGCTTTAGGTAATATAGACATTTTAACTATGTTTATTCTTCCAATCCACGTGCATGGGATATCTTTCCATTTCTTTGTGTCATCATGGATTTCCCTCAATAATGTCTTGTAGTTCTCATTGTATAGGTCCTTCACCTCCTTGGTAAGATTTATTCCTAGGTATTTTATTCTTTTTGATGCAATTGTAAATGGTATTATCTTTTTGAGCTCTCTTTCTGTTAGTTCATTATTAGCATATAGAAATGCAACTGATTTTTGTAGATTGATTTTGTACCCTGCAACTTTGCTGTAGTTGTTGATTGTTTCTAATAGTTTTCCAACAGATTCTTTAGGGTTTTCTATATATACAATCATGTCATCTGCAAATAGTGAGAGTTTCACTTCTTCGTTACCTATTTGGATTCCTTTTATTCCTTTTTCTTGCCTAATTGCTCTGGCCAAAACCTCCAGTACTATGTTGAACAGGATTGGTGAGAGTGGGCAGCCTTGCCTCGTTCCTGTTCTCAGAGGAATGGTTTTCAGTCTTTCCCCGTTGAGTATGATGTTAGCTGTGGGTTTGTCATATATGGCCTTTATTATGTTGAGGTACTTTCCTTCTATTCCCATTTTATTGAGAGTTTTTATCATAAATGGATGTTGTATCTTGTCAAATGCCTTCTCTGCATCTATTGAGATGATCGTGTGGTTTTTATTCTTTGTTTTGTTGATGTGATGTATCATGTTGATTGATTTGCGGATGTTGAACCATCCCTGCGTCCCTGGTATAAATCCCACTTGATCATGGTGTATGATCTTTTTAATGTATTGTTGTATTCGGTTTGCCAATATTTTGTTGAGGATTTTTGCATCAATGTTCATCAGCGATATTGGCCTGTAATTTTCTTTCTTTGTATTGTCTTTGTCTGGTTTTGGTATCAGGGTGATGTTGGCCTCATAGAATGATTTAGGAAGTGTTCCATCTTCCTCTATTTTTTGGAATAGTTTGAGGAGAATGGGTATTAAATCTTCTTTGAATGTTTGGTAAAATTCACTGGAGAAGCCATCTGGTCCTGGACTTTTATTTTTTGGGAGGTTTTTGATTACTATTTCAATCTCTTTACTTGTTATTGGTCTATTCAGATTCTCCATTTCTTCTTGGTTCAATTTTGGGAGGTTGTATAAGTCTAAGAATTTATCCATTTCTTCTAGATTGTCCAATTTGCTGGCATATAATTTCTCATAGTATTCTCTTATAATCCTCTGTATTTCCATGGTATCCGTTGTAATTTCTCCTCTTTCATTTCTAATTTTATTTACTTGAGCCTTTTCTCTTTTTTTCTTAGTAAGCCTGGCTAAGGGTTTGTCTATTTTGTTTATCTTCTCGAAGAACCAACTCTTTGTTTCATTTTTAATGGCAATACCCTGAACACCAATGATGTTGAGAACATTTTCATGTGTTTATTTATTGTTTAGATATCCTCCTTTTCTGAAGTGTCTTTTTTAGGGTTTTGTCCAATTTGGGGGTGGGAGTGGTGGTTCTGTCTTCTGTTAGATTTGAGTGCTTTGTTGGATGTGCATATTGTAAATATCTCTTCTTACCAGGTGGCTTTTATTTTCAGTCTCTTAGTAGTATGTTCTGATGAATGGACATTCTTAACCTTGATATAGTCAATTTTGATGTGGGAAAGGAATGGAAATATAACATTCATAAAACAGTGTATTTATTAAACATTTAATTATGACTAATGATACTAAAGCGTCTGTGGATTTGGTACAGTAAGTACATTATTCATGTGATATAGGGATTATTTACTGCAGTTTTAATAATGAGTGTATCAATTTACATGGAGGTTAAGTAAATTGTTGACGTTAGACCACTGATAAGTAAACGAGCAAAAATAAATGTATCAGTCTATTTGCCTATAATATGAGATTTTTTTATAATTCTAGGAAGCTCAAAAATGAGTTTATTTCTAGAACTTTTTTGTTTTGCTTTACACAACTGGGATTTCAGTTTGAACCTAAGCTGAATTTACATTTGATTCACACATATCTTGACCCACCTCAGGTGAGTTCCAAATGAGATTTATGCTTGAAGTAGCCCTATATGTTTCTTTACTAGAGAGTAGGTAATCACAGTGGGTAATTGAGGTTAACAAATATCCCCAGTGACTTCTAGATATTACTGTTGAATGCTATTATTATTTTCTTTGTGTGTGTTTTGATATGCTCTAGGGGAAATTTTGATTTCTAAAATGGAATATGTATAATTCATTATCTTCTCTTTGAAAAAAATCTGTTTTTTACTACTTTAGTTTTAACACAATCTGCCTTCAGATTCCAGTGGGATGTACTGTGAATGAAAGTGTTGAAGATATTTGTATATGAATTCAAGTTATGCTTTTTCTATCTTTTTGAGCCTATCAATCAAACTCATCCCTTCTCACAGTATATTATCATTTCACATGCCTTATAAATTTTGGCAGATGAATAGGAGTTTTATATTCTAGTATATAGTTATAGGACCTCCTTATTCAAAAATAGTGGTTTATAGTTTTCATAAAATTAGCAAAGAAGCCAAAACTATGTTGAAAATAAATCTGATAATTGCATGTTGCCTAAATAATATGAGCCAGAAAACATGAGTTATTGAGCTATAATTTAATCTTTGTGTCATAGTGAGTATATAGAAATAAAACGCATTTATGTTTTATGATATTTCTAGGATTCGATGATAGATATATAGTTCTATAACTCAGAGTAACCTGTTACTCAGCTGATGTTTAATTTTATTTTACATATAAAGACATTATTATAATAAGAAGTGGTCTTAAAGTCAGACAGGAAAAAGCAGTGTATCATCATTCGTATAACAGCATTCAAATTTCAGTGAAAAGAGAGTATACTTTAGTAGATTAATCACTAAATCAAAAAACGAGGAAAAAAAATATAAGATAGCGCCTTACCTTATGGATAAACAAAACTGGGACTCTGATTTTTCTCACATAAAATAAACTCCTAAGATCACACAAAAAAAGACAGACCTAAAAGTGAACTTCTGTCTCATTCTTCCTGATGGAGTTGCAAGCGGTGAGGGTGAGGGTATAAATTACCTCAAAAGGCACGGATATTTTGAAGTGCTAATCTTCACATTGTAGGAACTGAATTATTTATTGCAGGTCTATAAGTTAACTCTACAACCTTAGAGAAAAAATTTGCTGATTCAACCTTGTTACAGAAAATACTTTTTGAAATATCTACATTGTTATTAGCTAAAAGGGTGGCATATATATTTTCACAATAAAATGGACAAAAATGCATCACCTGGCTAATATTTGCCAGCCATTGCAAATTAGCAGACTGCTACTGATTTGATTGAGTTTAATCTAATGGTTTATTTCATAAATGATCACTGTCTTTACTAAAACTAATGAAGAGAATTATAAACTCTGAGAAGTTTGTCATGTATTCTTGAAATGTTGACTGAAATATTTTAAAAAAAAGCAAAAATGTAATATTAAAAAAACACGTGATTAATCATTTCATTTTACTCTACTAGTTTGATGGCCTGATGTAATATTCTACATTAATAAGAGCTATTTAAAGTTGATATGGATTAAAACTAAATACTTCTTGAATTTACATTAAAGAATAGTTGACCAACAAAAGGTAAAACTAACTATTGCTTTTGCCATAAATCTATTTTAAAATATTGTAAAGTAATAGACCTATTAAAACTGAAGATATCATTCCTGAGTCTAGCAATAATACAGGGGGAACAAATCATTTTTTCTGAAAAGTAACCTAAAAGATTTAAGACTAAAATAACAAGCTAAAACACAGTATTTACTAGCATATATACTAGTAATTGATTTATAAGAAAATAGCCATATTTTTTATTTGTTTTAATAATAGATTAATTTGTAGTGAAAAATTGATTTAGTGTGAATAGGTACATTAGAAAACTCTGAAATTCCAAGATTATGAGGTGGTTTACTCTTAGTCTAATAATGGGAATATATTGGCTCCCTTAGTAGTATGTACTACATATATGCAAACCAAAATTATCAGAACAAGACTTGCCATTCAACTATTGTCATATTCTCTTTATCATAGAACAAGGCAATATTTAATACTTGGTGAACTTATCTGACTACTCTGATCATTTATATAATGCTTTGCTGATGATCAATTCACATCCTTCCCACCACTGCCTCTACTGATTTTTCTATTTGTTAGGCTGTCCTAGCTATAAATTTTGTTAGTAATTCATTCAATAGATAATAACTCTTCTTCTCTCCCTCTCTCTTTCTCTCTCATTTATCTACTTATTTGTCTAGCAGTCTAAAGTTTTATAGTCATACTAGCTCTAAAAGTGCATCTCTAGGAAGGATATTGATGGTAATTTTTAGGTTCTCATACTCGTAAGCTGTTCTTTATTAGGTGGAGTGTAATCAGAACAGAAAACAAGAAAAATTCTACTACACTTTCTACAGTTTTTTTCTCTTTCTCTTTTGGTCACTTAGAAGTGAACTGTAAAGGTAAATTATATAACTTATAAAAAGACATTCCATGAAAACATACTTTCTTACAAACATACAAAAAATTTTTCTTAAGCAATTTGATAAGAACATCATGCATAAAAGTACAAAGTAAAAATATTTAATCACTGCTGACCATGGAAAGACCAATTCAGTATTTTATATTTCAGGGAAAAAAGTCAATTTTAGTTATACATTATTCAGAAATATTTGAAAAGAAAGACAAAAATGATTCATTTTTCTTCCCAATAAGACTGTAAATAGAACTGAAAAGAATAGAAAAGAATAGAAAAGAATAGAAAAGAAAAAAAGAAAAAAAAAAAAGCCAAAACACAGAAATATCTAAGAATGAGCCCTAGAAGTTAGCCAAGTAAAGTATTGTCTTCAGAAGTAAGAGTAGGAGTAGTCATAAATGCTTTATAAACTGTTTTGCGTGCACAAATACTGTCTATATTTAATATTTTGGCTCTTGGAAAATAAAAGCTCTGGTATCAGTGAAGGTCTGAGGTGTCTCATGTTTCTAGTTTTGATTCAGTGTATATAAAGTTAAGTTGAGAAAAAATTCTTAAAGATGAGCAAAACTGCACATTAATAAAAATTCCTGTGTTTCTATTTAGAGGAAGTTTTGAAAATATGATTTTTTGTCAAAAATGTTTAATTCTAAAACTAATCCTTTTCTATAGTACATATAAGATATTTTATTTATTAAAAAAGAGTGTCTGTGTATATAGATTCAATTGGAAAGAAATCAGATAATCTTAGAGGTAGCATTAGAGTTATCCTTTAAGTTTGTCCTAAAATGACCATAATACCAGGTTCATTGACAAGAGTAGCGAAATGTTTGGTCTTAGGCTAGCATGGTGATCGTTTGTAGGATTTGCTTGTCCAAGGTTAGAATGATGTCAACATGAAGTAAAGTGGAAGGGGAAGGGGAGAAAGTGAGGACTTTTTCTGACAGTAGCTAAAATTCATGGAACCCTTAAGACATTACACAATGGCAGCCATTCTTATCTATTTCTTTCCCTGTTGCTTCTAGTAAAGACATGCATTCCTGCTTTGAAATCAACTTATAACGGGGATCAGTTCATGAAAAGTTTGGTCTACCTTTATTCTAAATTTTATTAACATCTCCACGTATGTTACTTTAAAGTGTTGTGCTAACTGCTGTCATTCTTTCTGTTTTAACATTTTTGGCACACTTCATTGATATGTGTTAATCTAAATATATATCTGGTATCATTTGCTTACTGCTCAAAGAACTTCCTATAACATTTCTTAGCATGCAGATCTAATAGTGATACATTTTCACTGCTTTTATGTTAAAAATTCTTTATTTTATTTTCACTTTTGAAATTTTCACTGGACATAGAATTCTAAGTTGATAGTTTGTTGGAGGAGGTCATTGAGAGGACATGATAGCTGGTTGACCCAAGAGCTGGACCTGGACAATCAGAGACTCCCCACCCCTTCTTCTGTCCTTGAAATGTATGTTGTGAACACCAGTCCTATGGTGGGAGGTCTTTCAAAGGACACAGCCTTGAGAGAGTAAGGTGTTGTTAAACCAACTGGGCAGTAGGCCTGACTGAACCCAGTTAAGGCCACTATATAAACTTTTTAAGATTCTGGTGGGCGAGTGTGAAGATCTACTCTTCTTGCAGCCGTGCAAGAGAAGTCTTGTTTCTAAGTTCCCTTGCTCATCAAATCTGTCACCTACCAATCTGTAGTAGTCTGCCTCTTTCTTCTCACCCTCTTTGTATGGGGACCAGTTTCAGATTTCACCAGGGAACTCCAGAGGTTGCAAACCAACATAGTTTTGATTTGCTTTTTCCCTTTACATACTTCTTTCTGTTGGTTTGCATAAAATCAGACAAGAAGTCTGAGCAAGTCTTGAACAATGTTGCTCATTATACAATGTGTTTCTTTCCCTCCTCTATTTACTTTTAAAACTTTATCACTGATTTTCAGCAATTTGAGTATGATGTGCCTTGGCTTGGTTTTCTTTATGTTTATTTGTCTTTGGGGTTTTTGAGTCTCTTGGATTTGTGGCTTTAGATTGTTTTTGACAAATTTAGAAAATATTTGCCCATTTTTTCTACAAATATTTTTCTATTCCCTCCTCCAACTGACTTCTTCTTCTAGATATTGCTTGATATTGTCCTCTACATCTCTGATGATCTGTTCATTATTTTTCAGTCTTTTTTCTCTCTGTGCTTCATTTTAAGTGGTTAACACTGCTGTGCTATCAGGTGCAAAAATTTAAATTAAATATTCTGAATTTTCAAAAGTCACACACAAAATATCTTTTAAATAATAATATTAAATAATAATATTAAAAATATAAGGTTACCAGGCCGGCCTGGTGGTGTAGTGGTTAAGTGCACGCTCCACTTTGGCAGCCTGGGGTTTGTAGTTTCAAATTCCTGGTGGAGACCGAGGCATTGCTCATTAAGCCATGCTGTGGCAGGGGCACACATGCAAAATGGAGGAAGATGGGCACAGATGTTAGCTCAGAGCCAATCTTCCTCAGCAAAAAGAGGAAGTCTGGCAACAGATGTTAGCTTATGGCCAATCTCCCTCACACACACACACACAAATATATATATATATACACACACATATATAAGGTTGTTTTAGGGGAATAAAAATCAAATTGGCTTCGTTCTTTTCTGTACTAATATGAATGACAGACGCTAGTGAAGTAAAATCTGCAATGATTTGAAAGAAGAAAGTTGTGATCTAAACATATTAAATTTAGTTGGGTTGTCAATAATACATGATAGAGGACAAAGAGGTTTTCAGATATTTAGCAACTTGGAAAATATATCTTCAAGACATATGTAACTATGGTGTCTTAGTCTATTCAGGCTGCTATAACAAAATGCCACAGATTGGGTAGCTTATAATCAACAGAAACTTATTTCTCACAGTTCTGGAGGCTGGAAGTCCAAGATCAAGGCACAACATGGTCATGTTCTGGTGAGAGCCCACTTCCTAGTTCATAGCCAGTGCCTCCTCTGCTGTGTCCTCACATGGTGGAAGGGGCTAGGGATCTCCCTGGGTTCCCTTTATAAAGCACTAATCCCATTCACGAGGGCTCCACCCTCATGGCATGAGCACCTCCCAAAGGCCTCACCTTCTAATCCCATCATTTTTAGGGATTAGGATTTGGACACATAAATTTTAAGGGGACAGAAACATTCAAACCATAGCATATGGGTAACTAGTAGTACTGAAAAACAGGTTACAACAAATGGAAGTAAATAAATTATCCACATTAGGAGGACTCTCTCCTGAACTGAAAATAACTGACCCATTAAAGCAAATTGCAAGAGCTGGACATTCTAGTAAAAAAAAAAAAAAATTAAAAATAGCTATGCAAATAGAAACATTCTAAAGAATTTGTTGATTACCTGTTCCAGATTTCTCCACCCACAGTGTATTCTTTCATTCTGTGGAACATAAAAAGTAACTACTTTGTGACAGGCAATATTCTAATGTTGGTCATCCAATGGTAAACAATGCATTACATTTCAAACTCTAATGAAGCATGCATTCTAATTAGGTGTGAAGCAATCACACAAACAAACAAATAGATAAGTAGTGATAAGTTTTAGGAAGAAAATAGAATCCTGTAATGTGATAGTGTGATACATTTAAAGTCAAGTAAAGGAGGTAGAACCAGGATAAAAATTGAGATTGAGAAAATATTAAGGTAGGTGTACTATTCAGGATAGGTCAGGGTCTACTTCTGTAACAAACAACTCTGACATATCCGTGTTCAACATTACAAAAGCTTATTTCTCACTCTTGCTTTCTGTCCCACATGAGTCAGCAGGGGCTATGCTCCATAAAATCACACAGGGAACCTTATTACTGGATGCTGAAACGTCTTATAGATGCACAATCTGGAACATGGAGTTTTTTCTTTTTTTGTGTGAGGAAGATCAGCTCTGAGCTAACATCCATGACAATCTTCCTCTTTTTGCTGAGGAAGACTGGCCTTGGGCTAACATCTGTACCTATCTTCCTCTACTTTATATGGGATGCCTCCACAGCATGACCTGACACGCGGTGTATCCATGGGCGCCCGGGATCTGAACCAGGGCCGCCAGCAGCTGAGCGCACGGACTTAACCGCTAGGCCCCCGGGCCGGTCCCTGGAACATGTAGTTTTTTAATTAAAAAAAAGCACTAGAGAGTCAGATACGGCCTTTTTACTGTTTGAATATGGAAGTGACTCACACATTATTTCCCACACATTTTATTGGCTAGGACCTGTTAACGTGTTCCTAATTAAAAGAGTGTGGGAACTGTAGTGGAGCAAAAGGAAAAATACGGTATGCGTTACTGCAACTGATCCACCAGGAGCAAGAAATGTCACAGGAACAAAGAAAAAAAATTTTGGAAGAACATAAGATCACTTTGCTGGCTGCTACTGATTTATGGTCCACAATGAACTCCATATGACAACATAGATGTCATTGGTAGAGTGACATATATAATTTGTTGTCCACCTGGGTAACTTTGAGAGTGAAAAGGGGTATTATTAACAATTAGCTGCGGCAACAAGTGTAAAGCAAGACTTCCCCATAAAAAGCAATGAGTATCTTCACTCAAGGTCATTTAGGTCATTGGCAACCTAAAACACAGAAGTTTCAACAAAGTGGACAAGACCAAAGCCTTATTATGGAGACTGAGCTGAGACTTAGGCAATAAGAATGAGAGAGTGGAAAATATGAGTTTAGGGAGCCCTTCTGATAAATTCTTTTCTGAAGGGGATCAGAGAAGCAGGAAGTGGATGTGGAGTTAAGTTGATTTGTTTGTTTTGTACTGATGTACAGAATGTTTGTAGAGAATGTTTGCGTTTCTAATGGGAATGATTCCTTTAAGAGCTAAAAAAAAACTGATGATGAAGTAGATGTAGAAAGAGTGTAATAGGAGAAGTGAAGCCCTTAGGAAGTCATGGGTAAGTTAGGAGAGGGTGATAGGTGTATAACAGAAGCAATTCTACTTCTGTAACAGAAGACAAGGCACAGAGCAAAGGTTGAAATCAAGGTGATCCGTAAATTATCTAATTTTCAGATTAAGGTATTTTATTAAAGTTTTCTGTTTTCTCAGTAGAGTAAAAGGCAAGATTATCAGTGGGAATATTTGCGGAAAAAAAAAATGCATAACATGTCATTTAGCTGGGTGGGAAAGCCAAAGATGTATATATTGGCATTTACATTGAAATCCAAATCCCTCCACCGCTGTAGTCTTGACCTCGGGAAGTCCTATTAAAGGATGGCCCATCTGTCTGTGTTCTCTTGTTTCTTCACTTGTATGTTAGCTTGAAATTTTACAAAATTTCCCATAAATTTTCAAAATTTCCCAAAACTTCTAGGAAATGCAAGCTTAATTGCATATGCTCATAAATTAGACTTGGTGGTCATTCACCACTTCAGTGAGCAGAGCCGGGACTGTACATATACTTCTAGGCCATGAGTCTCCATGGAGGTGAATTTGGAGGATGACATTATGCTCCACTGCCATTTTCACAACTGTCTCAGTGGTGGTGGAAGTGACTTGCTGCTGATGAACATTGATAGCAGAGATTCTTTTTGTGATGTCTTTGAATTGAGTTCGATCCTCCTTCTGTGTTTTGCTGAGCTCTGAGAGTTTGGGCAAATATTATCTGCTACAAAATTTCGTTAGCTCTAAAAGGTTAAAGTGTTTAGTGATTTACTCTTCAATCCAAACATACAGATCCTTTCCATAGGTGCTTACATACTGCTAAGTTTCCGAGGACAGGATGAATTTTGGTATTAACTGGTGAACACACTCTATGTCAAAACAATACTTCCCTGAATTTTATGTATCCCCCCCCAAAAAAGGATGGGAGGTGAAAGAGGATTGCCAACATTTTATTGTTTCATGTAAGTCTATTAAAATATCATCATTCATAGTTAACCTAGTTTCATGAAGCAAAGGACGTTTTAACACAAAATTGGAAAACACATGATTTAATGATAAAAGTCATCCTTCTGGGTTGCATGCCTTTAGTTGTTGAAAACTCACCACATTTTTCTTTGTTTTGGAAGCCAGTCCTAATCCACACTCCTTCCAATAGTGTTCTTGCTTTTAGTCTTCTATGTAATATCTTATTTCACTGCTTTATGTACTAACATTTTATGAATTTTTCCCTATCTCTCACACTAAGATATCAAGTTCCTCGAACATACGGAGTTTTATGTCCCCATTGCCAAACTACTGTACCACGTAACAGCCATTCATAAAGTATTTGATGAAAGAAAAATGCGTGACTACAAATTACAATCAAAATTTTAGTTAGTTCTCTAACTGGCTCTAATTTGTTTGCTCCTTTTCCATTAGAGCGTAAAAGTGTATGACAGAGATTTATAGGCACTTCAAATATTTTCTTGTTTCAATATACTAGCCATGTGCCACATATGTTTGCTCCTCTCACCTTCTATTATCAGAAGAAAAGGTTTCTAATTTTTGGCTCATGTTCTTCAGACTTTATTGACAAAAATTATTCAATTGAAACTAGCACATTTTGCGTTAGTAATTGCAAACATGGGTGTGGTAACTTCTCTTTTCTCAGAGTAGCACAGTCACTGCTTAAATGCATTTGGCATTTTGTAAGGCTAACTTTCACGTTTTTCAAGGTGAGATAAAAATTTGAATTTTTAATACAATAGACTACTGCCTTCATTACCAAATAGATGCTGAATTCTCATCGTTATTTGCCCATGATAAATGTTTACAGAAACAATCCTTATCATCAACTGTCTTAAGTTGATAACTGACAGCTATAATTTTCTAACGTTATGTTTTTGTGTAAATTTTTGCTTGAATCATAATAGGAAACAATTCGGTGACTGGTTTTCACATATTTATTTAAGACAATGCCTATTATACTTTTATTTGATACAAGAAAATATACCAATTTGGCACTTTTGCACAAAAAAAGTCCATGGAGTAAAATTTGTGTATGCTATTTGAATTTGTTATTGTATGTTTATTTAATTGTGCTTCTTGCTGACTTTGTTATTGTGCCTGACTTTTGCTCTATATGCCTTATATTTTTCTATCTTAAGGCTGAGGACAAGAAAAAACAGTGCGGGTCTCAGGCCTTCAGTCTCTCATAATCACACTGGTGGGTTCCATGCCCAAGTTCACATGGTCCCACAACGGCAGTGGCTCAGCTCTACTTAGCCTAGCTCTAACACAGCACTCTGCCAAGACTGAGTCCTCTCTACAGTCTTTGTCTCCTGCTTGGGCTCATTACACAGCTATTCTCTCTGAGTTGATAGCACCACCCAGAGCATGGCCAGGTAATAGAACATGAATCCCCAGGCCAGGCCTTAAGGCATTTCATTGTATACATTAAGAAAACTAAAATATAGAACAAAGGTACTTTTGGAGTTAGTTCTGCTGATGTTGACTTGGGGAACATGTTAAAGCAGTAAGTGATTTCAGCATAGACATCTTGTATGTTTCACAATCTTACCATGTCTCATGCATTTTAGATTTTATACTTAATAGTGTCATCCTGATAACTCTGTTAGGAAAAATTATACATAATTACACTCTTCTACCAAGATAGTGAAAAGGAACTAGGAGAGTACTGCATTTTAAAAAAATTTTTGACAGTTTTTAGAACTCTTTCAAACATCAGTACCACAAACTCTATGAAGATAAAGATAATTGTCCTTTGCCTCACTTGTAAATCGTGTTTCTTAGATATTCTAGAGTACAGCTGGCTCTCAAGGTCTTTGATTCTAAAATATTTTCCAGGTTTCATTTTTTAAATGCCGGTCTATTTTTTTTACGTATATGATTAGTGGATTCTAGACCTTGGAAATATTCCATAAAAGGGAATGAGATCATTTTTTGATGGGATAGAGTGTTGAGTTGGTATATAACAGTAGCACGTTCTTTTCCTTCATATTAGTGTCATCAAAAAATTTTTAAAATACCATCATTAAAGAGAAAAATTATTAAATTTTGTTCCTCTTCATTATACCACATTTTCTGCATTGGGCTTTTCGAAGGCCCTCTATAGTTTAGTGTAGTTTATTTTTCTTGCTTATTCATAAAAAGTGTCAAGTATGAATCTTAAAAACATCATGCTAAGTGAAAGAAGTCAGACACAAAAGAACGCACATTGTACATTTTGTATGATTTCATTTACATGAAATGTTCAGAATAAGGAACGTCCAAAGAAATGAAAAGTAGATTTGTGGATGCCTCGGGCTGGGAGTGGGAATAGGAGTGACTACAAATGGGTATGAGATTTCTTTCTGGGGTGATGGAAATCATTTAAAATTAGACTGTTGTGATATATTCTGTCAATATACTTAAAAATCATAGAATTATACACCTCAATGAGTGTTTTTTATGGTATATAAATTATATCTCAATAAAACTATAAAAAATGCCAAACATCAAAGACTCATATGCACTATAACAAGGAAATCTCAGATGTTATGATACTATAAACTTTTTTTTTAATTCCAAATCTCTCTTCTTTTTGAAATGGCCACCAAATAGCTTTCAAAAGTACTACAAGGTTATATAAGTAAGGGAAACACATCAGTACCGTGCTAATACACCTCAAACATTTTTCTTAAATATTATAATCATCTATGATACTGAATACAGACATCGGTCCCCTCATTATCCTGGTTCCTCCCTAATAAATTATGAAACATTCTGGTATGGGGAGTAAGCCAATCTTGGAGAGACTTCCCCATGCTGGCTGACTAAATGTTATAGGTTCTGGAAAATCATAGGACATATTGACAGTGTACTTCTCAAGATCTCCATTTTTACTAGGAATCCATGGAAGTGGAGAGTGGATCTGTAAGGTCCAGTATTTAAGTAATGGCAGTAGCAAGGTAGACAGAGCAGTGGAGCTTCCCTTTAGGGCATAAAAAGAACAGTCAACAAATAAAAAAATGAGGAAATGTGGCACATCAGACAAAACTAATCACACACACTTTGAGAAAAGTTATTTGCCATACATATAGCAGATATAGAGCTAATTTATTTTACACACAGATTATTAATATTTAAGACATAAAAATAAATGGTTAAAAGAGGCAACACTTCTCCTGTTTTAGATTGCTTGACTGGTAGGGTTAATTACCCATGTCCTTATTCAGTGGGGTTCTGAGCCCCTGGTTTCCTCACTCTTATCAGGCTACAGTTGCTACAATTTCCTACTTTACCGAGGATGGGAGCACAAACAGGCACTCTAGTGGATCCCCTGAGTTCCAGATCTACTTGTCCCTGTCCCTGTTCATGTAGTAGCAACCCTACTTTTTCATGATATTCAAGGTCAATTACCCCACAAATACAGGGGTTTACTTTTTGTCTATGGACATACTGGCGTGAGGAGTCCAAAATGACCATGTGACATCATTGCTTAGATTCAGTGCAACCTGACTATGTCCACAGGTGAAAACATTCCACCTATTCCATGCTACTCCTGTAATTCTGCCAAGTCTGAAGTTTTAAAGCAGTGAAGCACAAAACCATAAGTGAATCACAGAGAGTAATGTGACAGAGGTCCCCACTAATTCTACATCTGTTTCATAGATACAATTTTTTATGGTGTTGGCAGACACAGTACTATATAAGAAGTATCATTTTAACTTATATATCAATCCTAAATGATGACGCCCTAATTCTACAGGATGTCTTCCCCAATATGGTATTATCTCAGCCTTGAAGAAGCCATTTTAAGGTGCTGTCAGGCCAGAAGTTTCCAAGTGATGCAGTATATGGTACATCTAGTGGATTTTGTGATCAAGTGCTCATTTTCACATCTAAAAGTGGATCTTTTGGTCTGAGGTGTAGTTATGTGAGATCTTATGTTGTTAAATCAAATGTTCGTGTATCTTCAGATGGTGGTGCTGATATAGCCTGAGTGGGCAAGTTTAGACATATCTATCAACAGAACATGAATCAGTCTGGAAATTACTATCCCCTTCAGGATGGAAGAATTGCAGTGCAATCAACTTGCCAATAAGAGACTGGTTGGTTTCCTTGAAAAGTGCTGTATCAGGGACTCAGCATTGGTCTCTATTGCTGATGGGTTGCATATTTAGCAGCTGCGGACAGCAGATCATCTTTAAACAGAGGACGCTCATGCTGTTGGGTCCATGTATAGTGTCCACCCTAACAATATGGCTATGATGTATGTGTAACATTGTGAACACACTTGGGATGGGTGAGGTCAGAGACTGCAGGACATCCACTGGGGAGGCATTTGGTCTTCCTGTTGGTTGAGTACCTCCTCTGCAGCATATGCTCTCTGGTGGACATTGTACTTCCCTGGGTTTATCCACATCCTTCTATCACAGAATTTTCTGTTTTTGGTGATCATATCTTGCTCCTCCCAGAGCCCTGACCCATAAATCTAAGTGATTCATCCACCAAGTTTATGGCCAAGTATGTCAGTGTCCACTGGAACGATTTCTCTCCTCTGTCTTTCAAGGTACCCCTACATGGGGCTATCCCTCTTACGTTCACAGTAACATATTGAGTTTTCTATAAATCAGACCTAGATTTTTTTCTTTCTTCACCAAAGGAAACTTCTTATAAGGCTATATATGTGAGTTAATGAAGAGGCATTAGTGTTACAGAGGTCAGTGGGAGTCTTGATCACCTATTTATGTACCCTCAGATCTGCTTGGACCTGATTCTGTATGTACTATTTCCATTGTATGAGAGACTGCTTTTGCATCTGCTTGACCTAATGACTGGGTGAAATTTATAAAACCCAACCCATAGTGAGCAACTCTGGGCACAAAATCACTTGATATCTCATAATAATACTCTTAGTTTCTACCTAGGCCGTGTAGGATACCAGCTGCTGATTTTTATTTTTAAATTAAACTTTTTATTTTGAGATGATTGTACATTCGCATGTATCTGTAAGAAATAATACAGGATGATCCTCTGTATCCTTTTCAAAGTTTTCCTCAATGAATACATCTTGCAAAACTATAGTACAATATTACAACCAGAATATGGACATTGATACAATCTGCCAGTCTTATTCAGATTTTATTAGTATACGCCTCATTATTTTAATGAAGGGCATATGATCATCTGGTGGATTCTCTAGTCTTACATAATAAATCCATTCTGATATACTTACTTTTCCAGTTTTCTGAAAGGCTTCTTTTGTACTCTTCCAATGCAATTATAGCAATTTTACCTTGATTACTCTAGCACGCTGTTTATTCCAAACTTCAAGGAACTATTCTATAAATGTATTAGGATCAACTTCTTGTCAGAATCACTGACAGGATTTGCTACACCATCCCAAACTCTTTCTCTCACTTACCCTTCAGGGAAAAAATTAAAAATATTTTAAAATAAAAAAAAAATAGTACATAAGCATAAATTTGATAGGTATCTTTCCTGCACAAGTTTATCTATGTATCCCGTACACATATAAATCAAAATAAATAACAAAAGATTATTTTGTATTTGTTATTAAATTTACATAAACTCTGATATTCATTCATTCAGTGAGATTTGAGTAATGCATAACAACCTCCTCTGGATGCTAGGAAAACATCAGTGACTAACAGAGACAAAAATCTCTGCTTTTATACAGCTTACATTGCAGTGAGCAATGGCAATTCCAAAAATAATGAAAACATATAGCTTATTATATGATGATAACTACAATGGAGAAAACCAATCTGCAAAGGAATAGGCTGATGAATTAAATAGTGTTACCAGGGAAGGTTTTAGTGAAAATGAGACATCCATAACAATACTTGAATGAGCTGAGAGAATAGTTTTTGTAGCTATCTGGGGCAAAAGGTGTTCCAGTCAGTGGGAACAAGAATTAGAATAACCCAAAAGATGGAGTGTGATCTTTTGGTTGAAAAAATTAATTAGACCAGTGTGTCAATCATGGGATTGTCAGCAAATGAGACCAGAATGTCAATCTTGGGATGGGCAATGGGGAGAGTGATGGATGTAACAGTCAGTGAGGTAACACAAAACCATATTTCTAGCGTGTTGCAGGTCATTGTAAGACTTGGGCTTTACCCGGAGTGAGAGGAAAAGACATAGGAAGGTATTGTGTGGACAAGTGAGATTATCTGACCTAATTTTTAATAGAATCTCTCTGACACTGTGTTGGAAAAGATTACAGGGCCAAAGTGAGGAACTATTAAAAGTCACTAAAGTTTTCAATCCACATATGGATCTCTGTGTTAACAGGGGAGACTAAGAAATCAGCACTGCCGCGTTTTGACTGTAGGAGCACCATTTATATTGTATTCTTTGCAGCCTGCAGCCCCTGGAGCACGAAGTGATTGGCAAACTCTGGGACTGCTCAACACAGCAGCTATGTGAGGAGTGGTTACACAGACTGTTCTGTCACTTGATTTGTTACTCAATATGAAGTTTTTAAGATCTACTCATGGTGATTCACATAGTAACTCGAGCTCTTCTTTTTTAAATAACGGAATATTATTCCATTGGAAGGAAATACACACAACACACACAACTTGATATATATTATATTATAGTAGAATGATGGTTAAAATAGTGGCTTCTAGAACATATTGAGTAATTTGGATCTTAGTTCTGCCACTAACTAGTTTTGTGATCTTGAACAATTTACATAATTAAACTGTATCATTTTTCTTATCTTTGAAATGGGATTAAAAATAGTAGCTTTCCTCTTTAGGTTTTTACGAAGATTAAATAACAATACAAGTAAAATATTTAGAAATGCAATTGCTCAATATGGACTAGATGCTATTATTATTATTGCTGCCGCTGCTGCTGTTGTTATTTATATATAACCTCATTGATGGACATTCATGTTCTCAGTTTATCACTATTATAAACAAAACTGCTATAAACGCTCTTTATGAGTGGCAATAAACATTTTATGCACTTTTGAAAATGAAGTTTCTCTTGGGTATATATTTCCATATATTCCATGTCACAGGGTAAGTTTAATTTTCTGGATACTGTGAAATTGTTCTTCGGCATGGTTGTAATAATTTATACTCCTCCCAACAGTGTGTAAGACTTAGTTTAACTACAACATTACTATCAACTGGTATTTTCACACTTGGCCCCACAAGATGGTGTCTCACTATTGCTTTAATTTACATTTCTCTAAATGGTAGTCAGGTTGAATATCTTTGCACGTGCTCATATCCCCTTCTTAGAAACTTCTGTTTATATAATTAGCCTGTTTTAAAAAATTATTTATGAGTAAATTCTTTATATATTACAATTTATCATTTAAAACTTTTTTTGTTGTTTATGTTGGAAATATGTACTCAGTCTCTGTGGTTTGTCTTTTAACTTTGTTTACATTGCCCTTCTGTATAACAGATTTTAGTGACAAGAAATAAAATATAATAAACGTTATATTTTTAATTTTAATTCACTTCAAATTCATATATGTGTATGAAGTAATGTATATTATAATTTTATTTTATTTATGTGGAAAGATAATTTTATATCCCGTTGATAGAATAGGCCATTTTGCCCCACTGATCTGGAAGGCAATGCTATCAAGTTCCCATCTGTTTGGTTATGTTTCCACATTCCTAGTATCTTCCATTTATTTAGTCATCTATTTACTCATTAATTAGTATGCCAATTCCCAGTGTCGTTATTGGTATGGTTTAATAAAAGAGTTTTGAATCTGATAGGCCATTTTTCCTTTTCCAAAATTGTCTCAAGTTTTCAGGTGATTTTAGCCTCTGACTCTCCTTGTATATTTCTTTCTTCCTTTTTTTCTATTCTTATCACTGGATTTTCTACTTTAGGTCACCAGCTATCCTTGCTTTTTGCATATTAGTTGGTTATTTCACTGTGAACAATGGCAGCAACAAAAATAATATGGGTAATAAGTAAAAGCCAATTTATTTAAAGCATATTAAAGGGCTCACACATTTCATAAAAGGCAGGAAGATGATGCTGAGGAATAAACAGGATCAAAAGTATCGCCAGAAAGTCAAGTTTGAGGCAAGAATCCTATAACTGGGACAGCTTGGAGAAGAAGCAGCTGAAACACTGCGGCTGCCGGCGTCACCACACCTGGTGTGCTGTGCTCCTCCACGATTTCCATTTCCTGTGCCACGTGCTTAAAATCTCGTCTCAGGGAAGAGCACGTTCTTGGATCGTCTTTGGCTTCTTTCTCTCCTTCTGTCTTTAAAATAACTGATAGAGAAAGGATCAAGCACCCACGGCTTCTGTTTCATCCTCTGCGGGACGGTTGAGGATGAGGGAGAACTCAACTGGGACCAATTTTAAATATTCCTATATCTTCCAATTCCACTTCGGATAAAACGCCAACTCCTCCATGGTATGCATGATCTGATCTGTTTACCCTCTTTAAGCTTATTCTCCGTCTGTCTTACTCTTGCTCATTACAATCGAGTCAGGGAACAAGATGAACCTGTTTTCCCCTCAGGGCCTTGTTCTTCCTCTGGCCTCTGCTTGGATCACTCGGTCTCCTCATCTTTGCCCTGCTGGATCCTTCATTCAGGCTACAGGTCAAACATTATCCCTTCAGAGAGGCCTCGTCACCTATCTATGGTGCCCTCTCTCTCACCTAGTTACTCTCCATCACATTATCCTTAATGATGCAGGTCAATCACTTATCATGACTTGAAATAATCTATAGTCTATCATCTATCCTATATCTCTCTCATCCACTAGGAATAAAGACCCATGCTATCTCAGTTTTGTCATTAGTGCTAATGCCTGGAATAATTGCTATGACTTAGAAAGCACTCGGTAAAAATATGTTAAGAAGTAAATAAAGGAGTGAGTAAATGTGTGGAGCCCAGTGCCTGTGCTTCTGTCAGAGGCAGCCTTTGTGTTCGCTCACCTTGCCTGCTTGACATAACTCTTTTCAGCAGGTATTTCCATTAATAGTCCCCACTGGAACCCAGGACAAAATTCATAGAGGAGAAAGAGACATAATTTTACATTATTTCCCCTCCCTGACCTCAATTCTACTTTGTTTGAAGTGGTGATGAATTTCTGACAATTCTGAGTGTTTCTCTGTTTACCTTCATTTCTCACTCAATACTCTTCTTTTCAAGGCTAGGGTTAGGAGCCTTGCTGGTGTATGCCAGAATATTAAATTTTTTAGCTGCTATATTTTCTTTTTCCAAATTTCACACTCTGTAGTTTTGTTTCTGTTTATTTGGCTGTTGCATATATTTGTGTGTGTGTGTGCATTTCAACAATTATTGGGAGAGGAAAGTCTGTAATCTGCTTCACTCCACCGTCTGTTGATAGAATCTCAAATTTTGTTTCTAAGTTTAAAAGATTACAAAACTGAAGACATTTCATTATATTCCTGGGAGTGTGTCTGTGTGGGAGGGTTGGCGAGGGGAGGGGTTTCATACAGATAGAAATAATCCCGAGAGAACATAACCCAAGATATTAGTAGTTTGTTTTTTCTGATAATGAGAAGGTCATTTTAATTTCTGATAAATGAAAATGCCATTTTAATTTCCTTGTTAAAGAATGTCCTTATTTAAGATAATATAAAAATTTCATTTTTTCTAAAATAAATTAGAAATACTTTAAATATTAAAAATATAACTGAATATTGTTTAAATATTTAAAAAATTAAAAATCTGTTGAATTTGTTATTTAAAACTGTTCATAGAAAAAAATTGATACAGCTTTAATATCTTAATTTAAGCACTTAAGCATGTGAAACTTCCAACAATAACTCAATACAAAATAATCTTTTCAACATGTAGAGTTATATAATATGTGACAATAATTTCACAATACCGATTACTTGGGGAAAAGGTATTATCTTAAACATCTATATAGTAGATTTAAAATGTCAAGTTGCTCTGATTGTGCTTTTGAGATGCATTCTCTATAAATTGTGCATAATAATACAGAAACTAAATGCTTTCTGAATCATGTTTCAGGCACCAGAATAGAAAGATGAATGAAGGACATTAAAGTGGTTGAGGGCATGTAGCCATGTAATGAAGCACGGTGTCCCATTAATAATTGTACTGCAGAGAAGATAAAATTAACAACGGGTACCATAAAAGAAGACTGTATTTGGAATGATTTGATCTAGTTATAAGGAATATGGCAACTGAAAAACTGTTCAACTACATGCCTCACTAAGTATACTGAAATCTGCTATTATAAATATAACAATTTTAATTATGAAATATAAAAATACATTAGAGGAAATGAATAGAAAATGAATTATAAAACAGAAATTCCAAAAAGCTCAAAAGGGAAAATGAGCAGTATAAAGGAGTAATTTGGAAAAGTAGAAAAAAATGTATACTACATGTCTTAGCTCGGGCTGCTATAACAAATATACCACAGACTGGGTAACTTTTAAACAACAGAAATTTATTTCTCACAATTCTGGAGCCTGAACTTCCGAGATCAGTGTGCCACCACGGTCGGGTTCTGATGAGAGCCTTTTTGTAGATTGCAGAATGCCGGTTTCTCTCCATGTATTCTCACATTGCAGAGAGCAGAGAGGAAGCAAGCTCTCTCATGACTCTGATCAAGACACTAATCCCGTTTATGAAGACTCTACCCTTGAGATCTCATCTAATCCTAATTGCCCCCAAAGTCTCTGTCTCCTAATACCATCAAATGGTGGGGGTAGGGTTTCAGTATATGAATTTGGGGGGGGATATAAACATTCAGTCCATAATACTATATTATATATTAAATAATTTCAAAGAAGAAAAAAAGAATAGTTTTACTAAAAGTTTCATGAAAGGGAAATTGCAAATGATGAAAAATAAGAATTTGATGTCCTGATTTTGAAATCTCTTGCTAAGTGAGATTCTGGCACGTAATATGTCTTAAATTTATTTTTTAATCCATTTATGAAATTAGTACAAAGTAAAGAGAGTAAAATAAATAATTATTTAATATTGGTGCATTTTAAAGGCCTTACTGTGGTATAAGGAACCTGCAATATAAAAATTACACATTCTGATAAATGTCTATGTATGTGTACATCCAGGAAATCCAAACAAAAATAAATAACAAAATAATGGACATATTCATGACTTCAAAAGGTTCCTTACCCCTGCTTTTAACTTTTGCCATCATCACCCTCTTTTTCCTTTCTTTCCTAGGCAACTAGTTATTAGTTTGCATTTTCTAAAACTTTATGTAAATGGAATCATAAATTATACATTATGTAGTTTTAAAAGTCTGATTTCTTTTATTCAGCATAATTTTGAGACTTATTCATGTTATTGCATGTATCAGTGTAATATAATTTTTTTTTTAATGTTGTCTTGACCCAGTTTTGAGGTTCTGGCTAGAGGCTGGTCAGTTCTCCTTCTTGAACAGTAGAAATCCATACTCCAACCACTTCCCTTACCAAGCGTTCACACTGAGGGGCCACTATGTCCCCCCCTCAATTGCCCCAGGGGCCAGGCATCAAATAATGTAGGAGAAGCCCCTATGCCCTGAAGATGCAAAATTTATTCAAATTAGCCAATCCACCCAGAGCCCTGGAAACCAATGTAACCCCACATTGTTTTCCAAACATAATCTGCCCCCTGCAGCTCTATCTTGCTGTTACCCTGTTTCTGCTCTAACCATCTGTGTGGCCCTGCCCGGCAGTCTTCTCTCTTTTGGAGTTGTAAATAATAAAGAGTTCTGTCTTTTCTCTATTCAGAGTGTCAGTGTGCTGTGTCTCACCATGAAAAAAAAAATCAAGTATTATGAATCAATCAGTTTCATTTTCTTATTGATGAGTAGAATTACATTGTATAGACATACCACTATTTGTCTATCCATTCCCCTTTTGATGAACTTTTTAGTTTTTTCCAGCTTGGTGTAATAAACAAACAAATAAAGCAATGTTTGTATAAACATATGCTTTCATTCTTGGATTTATACCTAGAAATGGAATGTCTAAGTCATTTGGCAGGTGTATTTTTAATTTTTAAGAAACTACCAACATGTTTAACTATTTGCTTTACAATTTTATATCCCAACTGGCAGTGTGTGAGAGTTTCAGTTACTCTACATTCTTGGCAATACTTGACATTTTTGACATTCTAATAGACTTTTTAGATACCTCAATAGTGGTATCTCATTGAGGTTTTAATTTGCATTTCCCTAATGACTAATGATGTTGAGCATCTTTTCATGCACTTATTTGTCATCCACATATTTTGTTTAGTGAATTATCTGTTAATTTTTAAATTAGTTTTTTATTGAGCTGTTTGTTTTATCTCCTACATTAAGTTAAGGGAAACTTGGGGGCCAGCCCCATGGCTTAGCAGTTAAGTGTGCACGTTCCACCGCTGGTGGCCCAGGGTTCAGATCCCGGGTGCGCACCAACGCACCACTTATCTGGCCATACTGAGGCGGTGTCCCACATACAGCAACTAGAAGGATGTGCAACTATGACATACAACTATCTGCTGGGGCTTTGGGGACAAAAAGGGGAAAAAAAAAGGAGGAGGATTGGCAATAGATGTTAGCTCAGGGCCGGTCTTCCTCAGCAAAAAGAGGAGGATTGGCATGGATGTTAGCTCAGGGCTGATCTTCCTCACCGGAAAAAAAAAAAAAAAGTTAAGGGAAACTTGGAACTTTTAAGTTTTAAGTTACCTTTACATATTGTGGATATAAGCCTTTTAACAGATATAAGATTTGCAAATATTTTCCCCCAGTTTGTGGCTGATCTTTTCAACTATTTAGCATCGTCTTTAAAGGCAATATCGTTCTTAATTTTGATGAAGTCTGATTTCTTATTTTTTCAATGGATATTTTGTTTTTTGGTATTTAAGTTTAGATATATAATACATTTTGAGTTAATTTTTGTTTCAAAGTATGGGTCATGATATTTCTTGCACATCGATAGTGGATTTTATTTGCATATGGATATTTAATTTTCCAGTACTATGTGTTGAAATATTATTGTTTCTCCAATGAATTCACTACGCACCATTATCAAAAATCAAATTATGGAAATGGATTTGGCTATTCTGAATCCTTTCATTTCCATATGAATTTTGGAATAAGCTTGCCCAATTTAACAAAAAAAAGCCTACAAGATTTTGACTGGAATTGTATTGAGTCTATGGATCCATTTGGGAGGAACTGACATAATAATATGGAGTCTTCTAAAACATGAACACAGTATATCTTTATATTTATTTAGTTCTTCATTATTTTTCCCAGCAATGTTTATAATTTGCAGTGTAGAGGTCCTTCACATATTTTGTCAGATTTGTTCCTAAGTATTTCATATTTGTTGCTATTATAAATGGAATTAAGAAAATTGATTTCCAAATGTTAATTGCTAGTATACAGAATTGTAGTTGAATTTGGTATTGATTATTTATTGTGTGAACTTGCTAAACTCACTTACTAGTTCTAGTATGTATTTTGTAGATTTCATAGGGCTTTCTACATAACAATTATCTCATTTTTGATTAATGATAGTGTTACTTTTTTCTTTACAATATAGATGCATTTCATTTCTCTTTCTTGCCTTATTGTAATGGCTACAGTCATCAGCACAATGTAGAAAAATAGTGGAGTGAAAGGACATTCTTTCTGTGTTCACTGGAAAAACAATATAGGTTCTGTGGTTGTGTGGTAGATGTTTCTATCAATTATTTGGAAAGGTTGGGATTGTATCTTTCAAGGAATTGGTCCATTTCATCTAGGTTATCGAGTTTGTGGTCGTAGAGATGTTGTAGTATTCTTTTATTATCCCTTTGACATCCATGGAGTCTGTGGTGATGTCCACTGTTTTATTTCTAGTATTAGTAATTTGCGTCCTCTCTCTTTTATTCTTAGCCTGGCTAGAGGCGTATTGATTTTATGGATCTTTTCAAGAACTAATTTTTGGTATATTGATTTTTTTCTATTGATTTCTTGTTTTCAATTTCACTGATTTCTGCTCCAATTCTTATTCTTTTCTTCTTACTTTGAATTTAATTTGGTCTTTTTCTAGTTTCCTAAGGTAGAAACTTTTAGATTATTGTTTATAGATCTTTCTTCTTTTCTAATGTATGCACTCGATTCTACAAATTTCCCTTTTAAGCACTGCTTTCACTGAGTCCTTCAAATTTTGATAAGTTGTGTTTTCATTTTCATTTACGGTCACGCATCACTTAAAGAGAGGGATATGTTCTGAGAAACGTGTCATTAAGTGATTTTGTCCTTGTGCACAAACTTAGATGGTATAGCCTACTACACACCTAGTCTATATGGTTCTAATCTTATGGGACCGTATATGCAGTCCCTTGTTGACTGAAATGTCATTATGTGGCACTTGACTATAGTTCAAAATATTTTTAAATTTCTCTTGAGATTTCTTCTTTGATCGTGTGTTGTTTAATCTCCACGTATTTTGCTGTTGTTGGATAAAGTAGTCTATTGACGTCAATTATATCCAGTTGATAGATGGTATTCTTGAGTTACCTATGTCCTTACTGATTTTCTGCCTGCTAGATCTGTCCATTTCTGAGAGGGGGATGTTGAAGTTTCCATATATGATAGTGGATTTATTTATTTCTCTTTGCAGTTCTATTAATTTTTGCCTCACATAATTTGACACTCTGTTGTTAAGTGCATTCATGTTAAGAATTACATTTTCTTGAAGAACTGACCCCTTTATCTTTATTTAATGTCCTTCTTTATCTCTAATAGTTTTCTGTAACTTAAAGTCTACTTGTCTGAAATTAATGTAGCTATTCGTGCTTGCTTTTCATTAGTGTTAGCATGGTATATTTCTCTCTATTCATTTAATTTTAATCTATATGTGTCTCTATATGTAAAGTGGGTTTCTGGTAGACAACATAGGGTTGAGGCTTGTCTCTTGATTCACTCTGACAATCTCTGTCTTTTAATTGGTGCATTTAGACCATTGACATTCATAGTGATTATTGATATGGTTAGATTATATCTACCATATTCGTTACTGTTATCTGTCACCTTTGTTCTTTAGTCGTATTTTTTTCTTCCACTCTTTTTCTGCCTTTCGTGATTTTAACTGAGCATTTTATATAATTCTATTGTCTCTCTTTTCTTAGCATATATACTTCTTTTTTACTTTCTTAAGTAGTTGCCCTAGAGTTTGCAATATACATCTAGTAATTGCCCCAGAGTTTATCCAAGTCTACTTTCAAATAACACTCTACCACTTCATGGGTAGTGTGAGTAATGTATAATAACAAAATAATACTAATTTCTCTCTCCTGTCCCTTGTATCATTGCTGCCATTCTTTTCACTTATATATAAGCATACACAGCCATATATATATGTAGATATATGTGTGTATATATATACATACATATATATGTAAATATATACATAAGATTACGTAATGAAATATATTGTTTTTATTATTATCTTGAACAAATGATTATGTTAGATCATTTAAGAATAAAAAAAGTAAAAGGTTTTATTTTACCTTCACTTATTCCTTCTTTGATACCCTTCCTTACTTTATGTAGATCCAAGTTTCTGATCAATATTATTTTCCTACTCTCTAGAGAACTTCTTTTAACATTTCTTGCAAGCCAGGTCCACTGGCAACAAATTCTCTCAATATTTGTTTTTCCAAGAAAGTCTTATTTCTTCTTCAATTTTGAAGGATAATTTCCAGGATATAGAATTCTAGGATAGTGGTCTTTTTCTCTCAACACTTTAAATATTTCGTTCCACTCTCTTCTTGCTTGCATGGTTCCTGAAGGGCAGTCAGATTTAATTCTTATCTTTGTTCCTTTATAGGTAAGGTGTTTTATTCCTCTGACCTCTTTCAGGATTTTTTCTTTATTTTTGATATCCTGTACTTTGAAAATGATATGCCTAGGTGTACATTTTGGGTTTGTTTTTTGTTTTTATTTTTTTGGCATTTATCCTCCTTGGTGTTCTCCTAGCTTCTTGAATCTGTGGTTTGTTATCTGACATTAATTTGCGGGAAATTCTCCATCATTATTGTTTCTAATATTTTTTCTGTTCCTTTCTTTTCCTTCTGGTATTCTCATTACACATATGATACACTTTTTGTAGTTTTCCTACAGTCCATGAATATTCTGTTCTGTTTTTCTCAGTCTTTGTTCTCTTTGATTTTAAATTTTCAAGGATTCTAATGATACATCCTCTGGCTTAGAGATTCTTTCCTCAGCTGTGGCCTGTCTACTAATAAGCCCATCAAAGGCATTCTTCATTTCTGTTACAATGTTTTTTATCTCCAGTATTTCTTTTTGTTTTTGTTTTTTTAGTATTTCCATCTCTCTGCCTACATTGGCCATCTGTTCTTGCACGCTGTCTATTTTATCCATGAGAGATCTTAGCATATTAACTATAGTTTTAAATTTCTGGTCTGATAATTCCAACATTCCTGCCATGTCTTGTTCTGATGCTTGCTCTGCCTCTTCAAATTGCGTTTTTTGCCTTTTGCTATGTGTTGTAATTTTTTCTTGATAGTAGAGTGTGAATGTACTGAGTAAAAGGAAATGCTGTAAACAGGTCTTCAGTAACGTGGTGATGAGGTGTGGGGGCAGGAAAGTGTTCTATAGTCCTATGATTAGGTCTCAGTTTTTTTGTGAGCCAATGCCTCTAGACTGTAAACTTCACAAGTGTTTCTCAGTTCTTTATGTCCCCTTAGGTGGAACAGGATGGGTAGAGTGGGCTGGAATTGGGTATTTCCCTTACCCAATTAGTCTCTGATAATATCCCAGCAGTTCAGGCTTTGGTTAACTAGTTTCCCCTGAGGGGAGGTCTTATTAAGAAGAACAGAGTACTCTGGAGTATTTCAAAATGGTTCCTTTCTCTTCCCACTACCTGAAGCCAGAGGGGATATTTCTCCTAGATTTATTGGGGGAAACTGGTGGAGCTCCAGAAGATAAATATGACAGTATCATTGACTGGGTCCCCCTGGAGTTTTGAACTCTCAGACTTGTCCACACTGAGCCTCCAGCAATTTGTCAATTACAGTTCGGATTTTTAGACCCTCTAGTCTCTGCTCTGGTAAGCCATGATTCCCTGTATGTCTTTAATCTTGGGGGTAATGGTTTGCCCTGTGTCCTCTCCTCTCTTACAAATCTAAGAAGAGTTGTTGATTTTTCTGTCTGTTCAGCTTTTTACTTCTTGTTATGAAGAGGGGCAACTTTCAGTTTCCTTATATGCAGAGCCAGAAACCCAAAGTCCTGCTATTTGATTTTGATGATACTGGAAAGGCATTATTTTTAAAACATTCATATTCTAATTTTTATTGGTTGATAATATAGGGAAATGATTGTATATATTTTCATTTTCCTAGAGACTTCAAAAATTTACTTATTAACTCTGGTAGTTTATCTGCATATTATGTTGGGCTTTATATGTAATTATATCATTTGCATATAAGGATTTTTAAATTTTTTTCTTTAAAAATTTTATATTTTTATTTACCTCTTATTTTACTATTTTACCTCCTGTATAATTCTTTCTTTATTTTTTTTTTACTTCAGTGTAATTCTTAATAGAAGTGATAATGGCAAACATCTTTGTCTTATTTTAATTTCAAAGTGAAAAATTTCAACATTTATCCGTTAAATTTTTTAGATACACTTTTGAAATTGTTTCTAGTTTTCTAAAATGTTTTTATTTGCCAAAAATAGATATTAATTTTATGAAGCACTTTCAAGTTATTGAAATAATTACACATTTTTCTCTATTATTTTGAAGGTATGATACAGTACATAGATTTTTAAATGTTACACTAACATTTAAAACATCTTGCCTTTGTGGAATATGTCCAATTTAGACTTAAATTATAGTTTTACTTATTGCTTATTTTTTTCTGCAAATTTTTTTAAAGATTTTCGCATCAATTAAAGAGCTGTGTTCACTTATAATTTTCCTTTTAATAAAGTTATTTTCAGATTTTGTTATTGAGGTTGTGTAATATAAACAAATTTTCTTGCCTCATGTTTGCAAGAAGTAAGTCTTGACAATTATGGATCTGATATTTCTCAAAAGACGTTTTTAAATTAAAGATAGAATTTCTTAGAATATTTGCATTTTTTTTGTTGCTTTTTGTGTCAATATTACATGATATGGTTTTCCAGGAATTTGTATAATATATTTAAGTTTCAAATTTACTGGAATAGTTTTTAAAATATTCTCTTATGAATTTATTTATATCTGTAGGTAGTGTAGTGAGATTCTTGATATTGGTTATTGTGCTATCTCACTTTTAGTTTTGATCAATCTGACTAAAGGATTCATCAGTTTGTGTTAGTCTGTTTCAAAGAAATGACTTTTGGTTTTGTTTATTTTCTCAATTATATATTTGTTTCTCTTTCATTTGTATCTGCTCTTGTCTTTGCTTTGCCCTTCCTTCCTTCTACTTTGCTTAGAGACATGTTTGCTGTTCATTGCTTTTACTTGTTCATTGAGATGAACTTTTAGCTCATAGACTTGAGGCCTTGCCTGTTTATGGTGATGGGTTTTTTCTAAGCAAGTTCTACAAGTGAAGAAGTTTTTGTTTGTTTTTATAGTTTTTTTTTACTTTGCTGACACTGTTAGCTCATGTCTTTTCTCTATCTCCTTTCACTGTTAATCTCCTAAAATGTGTAGTCCAAATTCACTCTTCCTACTTCCTCCTCTCCTGATCCTTCTCGTAGTAACTTGAACCTTGACTTCCATCCCTGAGACTTTCTTTTTTCTTCTGTTTTATTGAGAAATAATTTACATGCAATAAAATTCATCAATTATAACCATACTGTTTGAAGGTCCTTAAAAATGCATACAGTCGTGTAACCACACCACCAAAAACATGATTAGGATATTTTCATTTTCCAAAAAAGTTCCCTCATGCTCTTTTTCAGTCAATCCTTCCCTATACTCCTTGGGTTCTGACAACCACTAATCTTTCTTCTGCTATAGATTCACTTTCTTGAGAATTTTGTTTATATGGAATCCTCATGCAGTGTGTAGTGTTTTATGTCTGGATTTTTTTCCTTAGCATAAGCCTGTTGAAATTCACCCATTGAGTACAGTTTGTGAGTGTATAAGTAGCACATTCCTTTTTATTGCTGAGTAATATTTCATTGTGTGAATATACCATGCGTTTTTATTCATTCACACTTGTGTCATTTTCAGTTTGGTGTTATAATTAATAAAGCTGCCATGAATATTAGAATACAAATCTTTGCATGAACATAGGTTATCATATATTTTTGGTAATTATACAGGACGTGACTTGCTGAGTTTTATGGTGAGTTTATGTTTAACTTCCTAATTTACTATTTCTTAAATTGGGTGTAATATTTTACATTCAACCCTCAATATAAGAGAGTTCCAGTGGCTCCACAGCCTCTCCAACACTTGGTTTTGTCTCTGTTTTTAATTTCAGCCATTCTAGTGGATGTATAGTGATATCTTGTTGTTATTTTAATTTGAATTTCCCTAAGGACTAATGGTGTTGATCATATGTTCATGTGTTTAATTGCTATTTATATATCTTCGTTGGTGAACTGTCTTTTCAAAATTGCCCATTTATTTTGGATAATTTGTCTTACTATTGAGTTGTAATACTTATTTATATATTCTGAATACTGGTCTACTATCGAGTATGTATATTGTAAATTCTTTCTGGCCTGTCTTTTTGTACTTTTAGTTGTGTGTATGTATGTGTGTTTTGTTTTTGAAGAGAAATATTTTTTATATCATACAAATAGATTTATCATCTTTTTCTTTTATGCTTTTTGAGGCCTGTTTAATAGATCATCACCTCATCCAAAGTCACAAAGGTTTTCTTCTAACATTTTCCCTAGATGTTTGATGCTCTTAGCTTATGTCTTTAAGTCTTTGATCCCATTATATCTCAATTTTTTTGTGTGTATGGTTAGAAATAAATGTGTAGGTTTTGTTTTTATTTGTTTTATTTCCATATGGATAAACAATTGTTTTAGCACAATTTGTTGGAGATAGTACCATTTCCACAATAAATAACCTTGGCAAATTTGTCAAACATTAATTCCTCATTTATGTGTGTGTCTATTTCTGGGCTCTCTGTTCTCTTGATGGATATATATGTCCACTTATACACCAATATTACGCTCTATGATTATAGTTGCTTTATAGTCTTAAAATAATGTAGTGTTCTCCTTTTGTTTCCTTTTTCTTAATGATCACACTTCTTTGATGCCTTTGGTCTAATATAGGAAAACCTATGTTTCATATATTTTGTCAAGTTACCTCATTGTTTAGAGAAGAGGTAAATTCTCATGAAAGTTAATCATGCCTGGTAGGAAGCAGAAGTCAACCATAAGTTTTGATATATAGTATTTTAAATTTCATTTATTTCAAAATGTTTTCTAATTTCAGTTGTGATTTATTTTTAAATTTTTATTCAAAAACACATTTATAGATTTAATGTGGATTGCCTAGACCTTTGTATTATTGAATTATAGCTTAATTCCTTTTGGTAAGAAAACAATCATTATATTACATTAAATTTTTTTTTTAGTTTTTAAATATTTTTCATTTAGGTAATATTGGTTTATAACATTATATAAATTTCAAGTGTACATCATTATATTTCAACTTCTGTATAGACTACATAATGTTCATCACCAAAAGTCTAGTTTCTATCTATCACCATACAAATGTCCCCCTTTACCCCTTTCACCCTCCCCCCACCCCCTTCCTTTCTGGAAACCACCAATGTTCTCTGTATCAATATGTTTGTTTGTTGTTGTTTTTATGTTCCACTTATAAGTGAAATCATACAGTATTTGTCTTTCTCCATCTGACTTACTTCACTTAGCATAATACCATCAAGGTCCATCTGTGTTGTCGCAAATGGCAAGATTTCATCTTTTTTATGGCTGAGTCCATTGTGTATATATACCACATCTTCTTTATCTATTCATCCTTCAATCGACACTTAGGTTGTTTCCAAGTCTTGGCTATTGTAAATAATGCTGCTATGAGCATAGAGGTGCATGTGTCTTTTCAAATTAGTGTTTTCATGTTTTCTGGATAAATACTGAGAAGTGGAAAAACTGGAACACATGGTAGTTCTATTTTTAATTTTTTCAAGGAATCCCCCTACTGTTTTCCATAGTGGCTTCACCAGTTTACATTCCCACCAGCAGCATATGAAGGTTCCCTTTTCTCCACATCCTCTCCAACACTTGTTATTTCTTGTCTTTTTAATAACAGCCATTCTGATGGCATGAGGTGATATCTCATTGTGGTTTTGATTTGCATTTTCCTAATAATTAGTGATGTTGAACATCTTTTTCATGTGCCTGTTGGCCATCTGTATATCTTCTTTCGAAAAATGTCTGTTTAGATCTTGTGCCCATTTTTTAATTGGGTTGTTTGTTTTGTTGTTGTTGAGTTGTATGCATCCTTTATATTTTTTGGATATTAACCCCTTATCAGATATACGATTTGCAAATATCTTCTCCCAATCAGTAGGTTGTCTGTTTTGTTGATGGTTTCCTTTTCTATGCAGAAGCTTTTTAATTTGATGTAGTCCCCTTTGTTTATTTTTCCTTTTGTTTGCCTTGCCTGAGGAGATATATTCAAAAAAATATTGCTAAAACTGATGTCAAAGAGTATAATGCGTGTGTTTTCTTTTAGGAGTTTTATGGTTTCAGGTCTTACATTCAAGCTTTTAAACCATTTTGAGTTAATTTTTGTGTATGGTGTAATCGTGGTCTACTTTCATTCTTTTGCATGTGGCTGTCCAGTTTTCCTAGCACCGTTTATTGAAGAGACTTTCCTTTCTCCATCGTATGTTCTTGGCTCCTTTGTCAAAAATTAGCTATCCATAGGTGTGTGGGTTTATTTCTGGGATCTTGATTCTGTTCCATTCATCTGTGTGTCTGTTTTTCTGCCAGTACCACCCTGTTTGATTACTATAGCTTTGTTGTATGCTTTGAAATCAGGGAGTGCGATACCTCCAAATTTGCTCTTTTTCCTCAGGATTCCTTTGGCTATTTGGGGTCGTTTGTTGTTCCATATAAATTTTAGGATTCTTTGTTCTATTTCTGTGAAAAATGTTGTTGGGATTTTGATGGGGATTGTGTTGAATCTGTAGATTGATTTACGTAATATGGACATTTTAACTATGTTAATTCTTCCAATCCATGAGCATAGAATATCTTTCCATTTTTTTGTGTTTTCTTTGATTTGTTCCAACAATGTTTTATAGTTTTTAGAGTACAGGTCTTTCACTTCCTTGGTCAAATTTATTCCTAGGTATTTTCATCTTTTTGTTGTGATTGTAGATGGGATTGTTTTATCGATTTCTTTTTCTGCTCTTTTGTAGTTAGTGTATAGAAATGCAACTGATTTTTGTAAGTTGATTGTGTACCTGCAACTTTACTGTATTCATTTATTATTTCTAATAGCTTTTTGGCAGATTCTTTAGGGTTTTCTATTCATAAAATCACATCATCCAAAAATAGTGACAGTTTTACATCCTCCTGTCCAATTTGGATAACTTTTATTTGTTTTTCTTGCCTAATTGCTTTGTATAGGACATCCAAAACTATGTTGAACAACAGTGGTGAGAGTGACTGTGTTTCTATTGTTCCTGTTCTTAAAGGAGAGATTTCAGTTTTTCACCATTGAGAATGATATTAGCCCTGGGTTTGTCACATATGGCTTTTATTATTTTGAACTACTTCACTTCTATACCCATTTTATTGAGAGTTTTATCATAAGTGGATGCTGAATCTTGTCAAATGCTTTCTCTGTGTCTATTGAGATTCATGTGATTTTTATTTTTCATTTTGTTAATGGTATATCACTTTGATATGTGGATTTTGAAATATCCCTGCCTCCCTGGAATAAATCCTACTTGATTGTGGTGTATGATCCTTTTAATGTATTAGTGTATTCAATTTGCTACTATTTTGTTGAGGAATTGCATCTATGTTCATTAGTGATATTGGATTGTAATTTTCCTTTTTGTGTTGTCCTTGTCTGGTTTTGGTATCAGGGTAATGTTGGCCTTGTAAAATGGGTTAGGAAACATCCCATCCTCTTCAGTTTTTTGCAAGAGGTTGAAATGGATAGGTATTAAATCTTTGAACTCACCAGAGAAGCCATCTGGTCCTGGACTTGTGTTTTTTGGGAGTTTTGATTACTATTTCAGTCTCTTTACTTGTGATTGGTCTATTCTGATTCTCTGTTTCTTCTTGATTCAATTTTGGGAGATTGTATAATTCTAAGAATTTATACATTTCTTCTAGTTTATCCAATTTTTTGACTCATATCTTTTCATAGTATTCTCTTGTAATCCTTTCTATTTCTGTAGTATCTACTGTAATTTATCCTGTTTAGTCTCTGATTTTTTTTTTATTTGAGCCTTCTCTCCTTTTTTTCTTAGTGAGTCTAGCTAAGGGTTTGTCAAATTTGTTTATCTTGTCAAAGAACCAGCCCTTAGTTTCACTGATCCTTTCTCTCAACTTTTTAGTCTCTATTTTATTTATTTCTGCTCTGATTTTTATTATTCCTTCTGCTGACTTTGGGCTTTGTTTGTTCTTCTTTTTCTAGTTCTTTTCGGGATTGTGTTAGATTTTTTATTTGAGATTTTTCTTATTTTTTGAAATAGGTCTGTATTGCTATAAATTTCCCTCATAGTACTGCTTTTGCTACATCTCATTAGTTTTGGTATGTTGTGTTTTCATTTTCATATATCTCCAGGTATGTTTTTATTTTTCCTTTGATTTCTTTATTGATCCAATAGTTGTTCAGTAGCATGTTGTTTAGTCTCTATGTATTTGTGGCTTTTCCAGCTTTCTTCTTGTAGTTGATTTCTAGTTTTATACCATTGTGGTCAGAAAAGTTGCTTGATGTGATTTCAATCTTTTTAAATTTATTGAGGCTTATTTTGTTTCCCAACATATGATCTATCTTTGAGAATATTCCACGTGCACTTGAGAAGAATGTGTATTCTGCTGCTTTTGGATGGAATGTTCTCTATATATCTAAGTCCATCTGGTCTAGTGTTTCATTTAAGGCTGATGTTTCCTATTAACTTTCTGTTTGGATGAGCTATCCGTTGATGTAAGTGGTGTTTTCTTATGATTAGCATGAACAATTAAAGTCCCCTACTATTATTGTGTTGCTGTCAATTTCTCTCTTTAGGTCTGTTAATGGTTGCTTTATATACTTTGTTGCTCCTATGTTATGTACATATATATTAATAAATGTTATGTCTTCCTGGTAGAATGTCCCTTTCATCATTATATAATGTCCATCTTTGTCTCATTGTCTTTTTTGGCTTTAAGTCTATTTTGTCTGATATAAGTATGGCTACATCTGCTTTCTTTTGGTTGCCATTTACTTGGAATACCATCTCCTATCCCTTCACTTTGAGCTTGTGTTTTTCTTTATAGCTGAGATGGGTCTCTTAGAGGCAGCATTTGGTTGGGTCTTGTTTTTAATCCATCCAGTCACTCTGTGTTTTTTGCTTGGTGAATTCAATCCATTTACATTTGGGTTGATTATTGATATCTGAGTACTCAAAACTACCATTTTCTCTTTTTTTCCTGGTTGCTGTATATTTTCATTGTTTCTTTTTCCTTGTGTTTATGTCTGCCATTTCAGTTTGGTAGTTTTCTGTGATGTGTTTCTCAGTTTTCTCTCTTTTTTTTGTTTTGTGACTCTGCTCTGAATTTTCATTTTGTGGTTACCGTGAATTCTGCACAAAAAGTCTCATAGATAAGTTAGTCCTTTATCTGCTGATGACATCTTATCTTCATATGCCTAGGCAGGTTCTGTCCTTTTCCTCTTCCCCTTCTATGTTTTCGTTGTCACAAAATATCCTTTCTGTATTGTGAGTTTGTTACCAAATTTAAATAATTGTAGTTATTTTTAATCCTTTGTTTCCCTTTACCCATTATGTTATAATTGTTTACTAACTTGTTCTGATAAAGAGTTGCAATTTTCTAATTTTGCTCTGTCTATTTATCACCTTGCTCAAAGTTTTGTATACCTTTGCCTTTTTTTTCAGGTAGGAGAGCTCCTTTCAACATTTCTTGTAAGGCAGGTCCAGTGGCAATGAACTCCCTCAGCTTTTGTCTGGGAAAACCTTTATTTATCCATCATATCTGAAAGATAACTTTGCTAGATAGGATTTTTGGCTGTCAGTTTTTATCTTTTAATATTTTGAATATATCATTCTATTCTCTCCTGGCCTGTAGAGATTCTGCTGAGAAATCTGATGATATCCTAATGGAGGTTCCCTTGTAGGTTATTATTATTTTTTTTCTGGCTGCCTTTAATATTCTTTCTTTGTCATTGACTTTTGACAGTTTTATTATCACATGTCTTAAAGAAGGTCTTTTTACATTGAGATAATTGGATGTGCTATTATATTCATAGATTTGTATATCCAGTTCTTTCTCCAGGTTTGGGAAGTTCTCCCCTATTATTTCTTTAAATAAGCTCTGTTCTCTCTTCTCTCTCTTTTCTCCTTCTGGGATACCCTTTATCCTTAAGTTGCCATTTCTAATGAAACTGGAAAATTCTCATAGAATTTCTACATTTTTAAAAAATCTTAGTTCTCTCTCCTCTTCTACCTATGTCATTTCTAGGTTGCTATTTTTGAGCTTACTAATTCTCTCTTGCATATGATCTGTTTTATTTCAGTGCTTTCTATGCATTCTTCATCTCTTTTATTGAGTTCTTTAGCTCTAGAATTTCTGTTTACTTCTTTTTTTTATGGTTTCAATCTCTTTGGCAGAGTATTCCTTCTGTTCAGTGATTTTATTTCTGAGCTCATCAAACTGCCTTTCTGAGTTTTCTTGAAGCTCATTGAGTTTCTTCATGACAGCTATTTTGAAGTCTTTATCAGTTAGATCACAATCTTTCATGACTGTATGTTTGGTTTCTGAAGAGGTGTTACTTTCTTTTTGTAATGACATTTGATTGTGACTTTTCCTGGTGCTTGCTGAGTTACTCTCTGCCAGCACATTTGTCATAGCAAACATTTTTCTTATTTAGATATAGCTTTGTTTGTTTTGATCCAAATTTTTCTACCAGTTGGAGATTAAAGGCCTTTCTTTTGTTTTTCAGTAGGTGGTGCTATAATGCTAGTTTTTGTTTCCTCTTACTTGAGCAGCTTCTGGCTATATTTGGGGATCTGCATGTTCTACCCTCTGCCACGTCTATTTGGGGTGTTGTCAGTATTCTTTTCATCACCAAATGCACCTCTGGGAATCATTGATGCCTTGCTGTTGCCAGTGTTGATGCAGTCACTGGCCAGGGGTACAGGGATGGCTGATGCCTTTGTTGTGTCCAGGATCACCTGATTTGGAAGCTCTGCTGCTGTGTCCAGAGGAGGGAAAGTGTGGAGAGGGAACCAGATTCAAGGGTACCACCTCTGCTGTTGCCTGTTACCTTGTGGCTGAAGGTGTCACTGAAATGGGGATTTTGAAGTCCTGTGGATGCCTTTGCTCCTGCTACCAGGCTCTAAGCCACAACCAGGGGCCCCAGATCATGGGGCTGTGCCTCCACTGCTTCCCACTGGGTTCTCTGGGGCTGAATGCAGCTGGCTTAGCCACCACAACTGGGGGTCCAAGATCTTGGGCACTGACTCTACTGTTACCCCATTCAGCCTCCTCTATGTGCTCCAATCCATCCACCTTCATATTTACCAATATATGGATCTCCCTGGCATCCTGGTGTGTTGGGCAATGTAGCTTTTGTTGGGTTATGGAATGTTTTACATGCAGTAGATTGAAGGGGAGAGACAAAGGATCCTTTCATGCTGCCATGATGATAATGTTCTCACAAGAGTCTTATACATGCCTTTTGTATATAATCAATGTATTACATTTTAAAACATATTGAGATTGTTTTCTGGCTCAGAATTTGATCAATTTTTCTAAATGTTCAATTTTCATTTGAAAATAATACATATCCCCAGTTGTTAGGTTCAGTCTTCTATAAATGGGCATTAGGTGAATTTTTAAAATTATGTTTTTCAAATCTGTTGTATCTTGTTGATATTTCTTTATATCCTATTGATATTTCATATTTCACCCAACAGTGAATGATACATGAGTGATACATGTAAAAATCTTTTAATACATAATATATGATACCTCATTTTGATATGGTATCTCTTGTAATACTTTTTGATTTAAAATCTACTTTTTATATGATCAAGATATTTTCAAAAACTTTCATTTGGGTAGTGTTTGCATGATATATCTTTACACTTTTACTTTCAACTCTTGTAAATGTTTATAAGTATAACTTACGTAAGCTGCATAAATCACACCCACAATACTTGTATTTTAATTTGATTATTAGCACATTTACATTTAAGGTTCATATCATTATATTTGGTTTTAAATATGTCATCTCACTATTTCCTTTACTTGTCCCATCTGCTGTTTTTCCTAATTTTCTCTTATTTTATTGTAATTTAATTTTTTAATTCTATTTATCTTTTATTACCTGAGATTGGTAGTTATACACACTTTTATTCTTCTCTTGTGGCTACTATATAGATTAAAATCTGCATCTTTGACTTAGCAAAATCAAAAGTTACTTGTTGCTTTCTTCCATATTCCCAGACAATACCCTGAATTAACTTTATCTCCAGTTACCCCTATCCAGAATTATAAACTATTGTTAACTGTATATTTTAAATCATAGTTTATTCCTATTATTGCCTTACACAGTCAATAATCATTTAGTTTACCTACTTATTTCTCTGACTCATCATTAATTTTCTCAACTTAAGTATGCCTGTGCTTATCACTGATTATGATATTTAAATCTGGAGTTTATTTTCTTTCATCACTTTAATTCACCATTGTATTGTCTTCTGTTGCCACCGTTTCTATTGAGAAGTTGGTACTCACATCCATTTTGGCACCTTTGAAAGTAATCTGCTTTGTACTCTGCTTTTAACATTTTTCTTTATCTTTAACTTTGGGAATTTTATTATGATGTGTCTAGGAAAAGTATTTTCCTTAGGGATCCTTGAATGGGTAAGTTGATGTCTTTTACCATTAAAAAAATATGTTTCAGCTTTTGTCTTTTTAAGATAGTTTCTCCACTTTTCTCTCTTCTTGTTTTTTGTGAATTCCAATTACGTATTTGATAGACCTTATCATTTTATATCTATAGAACCTTATCTTGTCTTCATTATTTTTATTACTTATCACTATATGCTTCATTCTTGATACTTTTCTTCCGATCTATTTTCCAGTTCAGTAAGACTCTCCTAAACTGTCTTTTCTCCTGTTAAGTCCTTACATTGAATACTTAATTTCACTTGTTTTATGTTCCTGGATTTCATTTGGATTTTTTATATTTTATAATTCTATGCTGAAATTTGAAGTATTATATTTAATTTCCTTGAACATATTAAGTATATTTATTTATTTATTTATTTATTTATTTTTTATTATTTTTTTATAAATTCTTTTTTTTTTTATGTTTTTTAATTTTATTTATTTATTTATTTTCTTCCCCCAAAGCCCCAGTATATAGTTGTATGTCATGGTTGCACATCCTCCTAGTTGCTGCATGTGGGACACGGCCCCAGCATGGCCGGAGAAGCGGTGCGTCAGTGCGCGCCCGGGATCCGAACCCGGGCCGCCAGCAGCAGAGCGCACGCACTTAACTGCTAAGCCACAGGGCCGGCCCTAAGTATATTTATTTTAAATTTAGGTTTTGAGGACTACAGTGGCTAGATCCCTTGTGAGGGTGTTTTTACCATCTCCTGTATCACATGGGCTAATTCGCATCATTTCTTCTTCATGTGTCCCCATTATTATTCTTTTTATTGAGTGGTAGTATTTTATACATAAACTTATAGAAATAGTTTAAAGTCTGGATGAGGTTATCTTCTTCAGAGAGGATAGATATTTCCTTCTGCCAGTTAGTCAGTGGCATTAGCAATCTTATTTCTTCTCATTTCAATTTTGGGAAATGAAATGATTAAATGCTGGGCTTCAGTACCTTTGAAGAGTTAACTGCATTTGGTTCACCTCAATCTGGCTTTGTTTTTGGGGTGTCCAACCCAAAATATGGGTGGTTTATTACCTCTCCTAGTCAGGCTCTGGATACAGGGTTTGTCTCCCTCATTTACCTCTTTCTAAGTTGCCAGGGAAACTGGAAATTTAAGGAAAAATGGACCTCAAATGCTCAGCTCAGCTTAACTCTCTGAGTTTCCTTCTTCTCCTGGTTTTTGTCACAGTAATTTTTATTTCCTGGTTATCCCTCAAATGTTTGCAATCAGACATAAAAGAAGGTACTGTCCGAGATTTTTTAGTTGCTTCAAACTTTCTAATCCTCCATTGAAAGAATTCTCTCACCATCTAAAAAATAGTTTATTTAATTTAAAACACTAGCTCTATATATTCAGGTTGATAAGCATATATTGTATCATTCAAGAGTTGCACAAATGAAAAGAAAGATACAAAAGTGAGTAGAAAATATCAGGGAAAAGGAGGTGATAAATGTGCAAAAACAGTATAGTGAACACATTAATATGGAGTTATTTTTTTATGATAACTACAGACATAAGAGATTCATATGAGAAGAAATAGGAGTATATGGAAAGTAGCTATGTGATAAGTAAGGCAAAATGATTATTATAAGAAATTATCATATATTTAAAAAATTATAAACAAAATAAATTCCAAATTGGGCAAAGATAAAACAATAAGTTCCTGAGAATCACAATTTAAAATTTTTTCAATTATTACACAGTATTTTATTCATGAGTTTATCTAAATATCTACATTTTCTTTGGAATGTCTGTCAGATCCCATGTGTATTTCCCATAAATTAATGCAACTACAATAATTCACATTACATTAATGTAATAAATGATTAAAGATAAATGAGACAATAACTTTCTGTTCAATTAAATGGAAAGGCTTTACTTTAAATGCAATAGACATAGTGAACTGTGTTGAGAAGTGTGGCATTTTAAATTCTCATCTGTTCTCTTCCACTTTTTGTGCTCACCAGATGCATTCATTAACCCACTCACCAAATATTTATTATGCATCTGGTACATTCCAAGAATTGTCCTAGAATCTGGAGACACAACAGTAGAAAAGACAGATTTATTTCCTGTAAAGCTCAGAGTATAGAGGATAATAACAGCCACGTATTTAGGAATTACTATGTGCCAAGTAATTTACATAATTTATCTCATTTAATCTTCAAAATTTCTCACAGAAACATTATTATTGTGATTGTATCCCACAGGAAAGAATTGAAAATTCTTGAAAATTTTTTGTCTTCAACCTTACATACTAATGTCAGACAATTTTGGAATTTAGGTCTTTCTAACTCAAAAAGCTAGAGTGATGCTGCTTCATGATTTGCATTATTTTTCTAGCTTAAAATTCCTACTTAGCTTATATTATTCTCTTATTTAGCTTTTATGTTGAAGAATACCTTTTCCCAAATCTTATAATGCTCTTACTCAAGAGATGGAATCTGGAGCAACATGTGAAAATATTTTATTTTTGTTATTGTAGGTCAGTTCTTAATTACATTATAGAGATGGAAAATTTTCCTCTCTGGTATATAAGATTTATGTAGCCTGAAATTTTTTATGTGAAGATCTAAGACATTCTAGAGTCATAAGTGGTTGCCTGAAAGTTAGATTCCTCTGATTTATTTGGAATATTCATGGATTAGTTAGTATTATAGTAGTTCCAAAATGGCAAAATCCTACAAATAGATGATACTGCCCTAAACAAAGCTGTCTTTGATTTGAAGATGAAGATTTACTTTAAAGCTTATTCTTCCTATATATTCTGACATGATCTATTTGCCTACTCTCGAATTTGTTAGGGGGAGGCTGAACTGGGGAGAAATTACATGTCATGGAAGAAGTTCTTAACTGTATATAAATTTTTGCAACTGCTTACAACTTTGAGTTACGTTTCAAAAATCATTTGTTTGCTTTCATGATGCTTGCAGGCATCATGAATTAAACTGAGAGGCCAATAGCTTTCTTCTTTATGTGACTCTAGAAAAATGGTGGAGCTTGGGTTTGCCCTGAAAATGGTAACACGAATGCTGATACAAAAGATAATGCTATGTGATAAAAAATTTATCTGTGGATAATAGAAAATTGATTTACTGGACTTGAGTTAATTATCTTCAAGAGTATTACTATCCATTTACAAGTACTTAAAACCAATTTGTAATACAAAATATTTTGTAAGTTCTAGCTGTTTGTATGCATAATGTATTCAAATTTAGAAGAGTGTATCTTCCTTACCAGTAGGAAGAATAAATTTTAAATCTGAAAACAGGAAATTGTAAAAATAAAAAAAAATTAAAGCCTTTTCAAATAAACATGGTAAAAATATTCCTCACGAATAATGAAACAAACATTATCAAATCAGATTAACATTTCCGACAAAGAGAAGAAAAGTGTACCAGTACGTACTTCATAACAATTATAAATATACTGCTAACTACTTGAATCATAGTTTTCATTTTCAAAGATCATCAGAAAATCTCTTCATGCATGTTTTATTTCTTTTTTCTCACTTTGACATTATTTTTTAAATATTGGTGCGCAAGGCTGTGAATAAAATGATTACTAAAGTTTCTCTTAACCTAAAAATATTTCTGTCAATATTTTCTTTGAAATTATTTGTATCTTGCTTCAATTTTTAGTTTTCCTTGGCATCATTCATACGAAAATTTCTAACCTCTTCTTTCTATAAAATGATCTATGAAGGAAAAAAAAATAAAGAGCATCACATCAGGACAAAAATATGAAATTTAAATGCTCATTATTTAAGTCATGTAATCATCAAGCACTGGGGATCCAGCTTTAAATCAAGGCATAAAGTGTATAAAGGCTCAGCCACCTCAATGCTACATGCTCTACAGGTCACAAAATTGTTGATAAATTACTAAACATCTGGCTTATTTCTTTGCTATAGTGATTAAAAATTCTAACCTTTGCAAATCTGGCATGTTACATAACACGGTTGTTAATCATTTTCCAAGCAATAACAGATATCGTTTAAGTTTATGTCTCATAAATCTTTTCTGGACTTACTTTTAAGGAAGCATTCTGGGTTATGTATGATAAAATCAGGCAATGAAGATGTGTTTGTTAAAATCATACCAAAGATTTTAAAAAAATCTTTTAGTATGGATGTATTAATAACTTCAATTGTTTATCTCTTTCTATATTTGTAACCCTGCAAATTTTGGATTTTCCAGCCTTCATATTGCATGAGCCAATTCATTATGTATACCCACATCCTATAGGTTCTGTTTTTCGGGAGAACACTGATTAAGATACCATTAGAGGGCCGGCCCCCTGGCTTAGCGGTTAAGTGCGGCGCTCTGCTACTGGCAGCCCGGGTTCGGATCCCTGGCGCGCACCGACGCACCGCTTCTCTGGCCATGCTGAGGCCTCGTCCCACATACAGCAACTAGAAGGATGTGCAACTATGACATACAGCTATGTACTGGGGCTTTGGGGAAAAAAGAGAAGAAAAGGAGGAGGATTGGCAATAGATGTTAGCTCAGGGCCTGTTTTCCTCAGCAAAAAGAGGAGGATTAGCACAGATGTTAGCTCAGGGCTGATCTTCCTCACAGGCACAAAAAAGATACCATTAGAACCTACTGGAGGATGAAACATAAATTGAGGGGAGTTGCCATATTGGGCCCAGCCAAAGCCAGTGTAAGTCAATCACTAGCCAGTCAATCCTGACAAGATGATCAGTCTCCTAACGGACACCAGCTGACTTCAGGTGCATAAGCAATAAACACATTTCTGTAAGCCACTGGGATTTTTTAATGTTATGTAGCATCACTATAAAAATAAATTACTTATATAGGAACTAAAGTTTCTCAATGCCTAAGATACTTTCCAATTATTAAGCGCTTTTTGAAACTTTTTCTAACTTTGAATTTAAACAGGGCATTGTTTACCAAGTGACTAACAGAATTGTATTTTGTTCAAATTTTTAACGAAAGCATATTCCTGAAGTTTTCCCAACTCATTATTCATCAAAACCAATAAATCTTTGAAAATTATCATTATATTTTATAATTTAAGTGTGATACCTCACTTATGTAGAAACATTTGAGATGTAAAATTGCTTACGTTTAGTTATATCAGTCTGAAAGCTACACATTATTTGGAGGTGAGTTCAAGCACTTGACTACAGGTCTCAACGAGGATGGAAAAGAATTTTTGATAGAAGGGTTCTTGATGCTCTTAATACTTGTTTCACTTGTTGTCATGCTTCTATAAAATATCTTCTACTACACAGAGTACTAAATGTTCAAGAAAGTAATGGGGTATTAGATACTCCCAGTTTTTATAATAAAATTCAAATTGCAAATCTAATTCTTAGGTTCAATTTTACAAATCACTTTTTCTCTTTCCTAATGAGTAAAGCAGGTAAATTTAAGAATAACTAAAAGTATATATCAATAATATATCTAATTAAACCTAAAAAATCCCTAAATAATGGAGAAAAACATAAAAACAAAGTTATTTAATTTAAGATAAAATTAATTTTAATTTTGTCTTCAGCTAACATATATATGTGTATGTATATATACACACTGCTATATATATATAACTCTCAAATTATGTATTATATATTGCATATATATTATAATATATATGCATATACTTATGTATTACATATACATATGCAGATATACATATATTATACATATGTACACATACCTATGTGCATATACATATTATACATATGTACATAGTTTGTGGTCTACCCTAGCATTTCAGGGAATTCTAGAAACGTATCTAGGCAGTTATATAATTTTATATTTTGTGTAATTGCAGCAAAATCCTGCTAATTATTTGAATCTCTTTCTTTCCAGGACCCTCTCTACTTCTTAGGGCTGTAATACCCTTATAAACAGATATAGTCCCAAGGAACTGACACTGAGTTAGTACACTCATCTCCTTTCTATGTAATTCATTTATTTACTCATATGTTATGAGAACATTTGTTGAATGCCTACAAAGCACCAAGTAAAGTCCTTTTCTCTGGAAATTAAAACTTAGACACAGTCCGTGCCTTCAGCTGGCTCACAGCCCTGGAATAACTTGCCAAATAAACACTACACTCAAATTCTTGGCTCTTTTTGGAAAATCCTCCAGTAAGATGACTAACAGGGTAAATAAAATTTCTCTGAAGTATGCTGTGACAGCGAGAGGTAAGACAATAAAGGTTAGTGTTCATTTGATAAGTGTAAACTGCTTCCGATTTCACTTACTAGTGGGTCAATAGCTGCACTCTAGATCTGTGTAGATTTACTTCAGGAGAGGTAACAGATCTTGTAGCTACAACAGATTGTAGCTGATTGGCATCACAATCTGATTAAGGTTGTAATCATATATTGTCATTCTTCACTTCACAAATGACTCTTTTAGGGACCAATTAGATAAATTAAATGGGGCTAAGACAGGAATCATATCTCTTCCTCTCACAGTTTTAATGGTGGCACTAATTTTTGAAGTTTCCCCAAGGAGGTGGTATTACCTTGCGTTTATTATCAAAGCAATGGAGGGTCCCACTTATGGGCTAGGTAGATACTGTGGGGGTGAGCAGTTACCAGGCTTCCACTTAGCCTTTACTACCATGGTATCCCTCACTCATTGAGCCTAGGAACTATCAATGGGTCCATGATTCCACCGGAAGTGCTGTTAGATGGACTTGGGCTAAGTCTTTATTTAACCTCTAACCTCTTGAAGTCTCCATTCTCACTCTTGGACTTCAGTGGCATTTTAAGTCTCTCTGGGTCAATATAAGCTCAGAGTTGGTATCTAATAACCCCCAAAGGTATAGTATTGATCTGTCTCAAGTTTGCAGTCACCTGGAAAATAGAAAACACATGAAGGAAGATTCATGGACTACACATGTGAATATGAAGCAGGATCTTTCCTCAAAAAGACAGTCTCCACCTCAGTCAAGGGATCCAAGCCTAAGAACTAGCTTAGGTTTGGAAACTGAATAATAGACCATGAATTCCCACTATTGTGAATTGTGTTATGATGCTTAAATTTTCCCCCCAATATACATCAAGCAGCACTTTAACAGGGTGCCTATCTATTTCATTTTCAGGAACTTGGTGATTAATTAACCATCACTAGAGATTTCTCATTAAACAGTAGTCTGTTATTACTCCATTCTCATGGCTTACTGTGGTAACTGTGCTCACCTCTCAGATAGTTAACATAACTTGGCCTCTACTCCTCCAGGATCACATTATTTCTATTGAAATGACAGAATACAATTTCATTGCAATATTTATATATCATCTCTGACCTACAAAGGTGAGCCACCACAAACATCTTCAAAGATGCTGGTGTCCTCCTCAGCCTGGGGAATGCAATATCCCATTAGGCATTTGCAGGACTAGCTAAGCAGGTTGCGTATAATAGATTCATTGTAAGAAACCCATTTCCTGCAATCCAAGATTTTTTTTTCTCTACAGTAGGCCTGAGAAATTCAGTCATTTCAAACTCATTAACTGTAGTCCAATATTGAGTCCAGGCTTTGATTAACTAACTTAGCAGACTATTAACACCACTCCAGGGAGCTAAATTCAACACATTGAATAAACCCTTATTTCTAGAACAGCACATCTTTGAAGTGATTTTCCTATTTAAGCCTATATTCTGTCCTCCTTGATCTAATAACCTTAAATCCCTTAACTGGAAGTTTTTAGAAGTAGGCAAATAATCTGATAAATTTTAACAAGACACTCATCTTCTGTGATAGTTAATTGACCAAAGAGCAATAAGTTCAGGGAGATCACTCAGGAAATTTTGCAAAATCTAAGCGAGAGATGAGAGAGGCTTACATGAGGGCTGTATCAACGGTAATAGTAAGAAATGGTTGGATTCAGGTATAAAGGTAATAAAAGCATTCAAATCCAGGTAGTTGATTTGACTAAAAATAAAAAAGGTGGTTGGTATATTTAATACTTTGAAAGTAAAGCTTCTAAGACTTACTGGCAGTATTAGTTTTGATTTGCTTTTTCTTATAAAGGGTTAATTTCAGGAATATTATTTAAAATTTTTTTCTTAGCTTTATTAAAATATAATTGACGTATAATATTGTATAAGTTTAAGACATACAATTTGACAATTTAATATGCATATATATTGTGAAATGATTACCACAATAAAGTAGTTAACACATCCATCATCTTACATAGTTACCATTTTTGTGTGTGGTGAGAACATTTACTTACACCTTGCATAGTTACCTTTTTGGGTGTGTGGTGAGAACATCTACTCTCTCAGCAACTTTCAAGTACACAATTGTTGTTTATTGTTAAATATAGTCACCATAATGTACATTAGATCCCCAGAACTTATTCTAATAACTGAAATTTGTACCCTTTTTTTTTTTCCTTAAGGAAGATCAGCCCTGAGCTAACATCGATGCCAATCCTCCTCGTTTTGCTGAGGAAAACAGGCCCTGAGCTAACATCTATTGCCAATCCTCCTCCTTTTCTTCTCTTTTTTCCCCAAAGCCCCAGTAGATAGTTGTATGTCATAGTTGCACATCCTTCTAGTTGCTGTATGTGGGATGCTGCCCCAACATGGCAGGAAGCAGTGCATCCGTGTGCTCCAGGGATCCAAATCCGGGCCGCCAGTAGTGGAGCACGCACACTTAACCGCTAAGTCACTTGGGCCGGCCCCTGAAATTTATACCCTTTGACCAACATCTCCCCATTCCCCCATCCTCCAGTGCCTGGCAACTACCAATCTACTCTCTGATTTTGTGAAATCAACTTTTTTAGATTCCACGTATAAGCAAGATCATACAATATTTGTTTTTTTTTTTGGTGTGACATTTAACTTAGCATAATATCCTCAAGGTTCATTGTTGCAAATGGCAGGATTTCCTCTTTTTATGGGTTGAATGATATTCCGTTGTGCATGTGAGTGTGTGTGTATACATATATACATATGTATACATATATATTCACACACGCAAAGGAATATATATGTGATATATATATAATACTTTCATTCTCCATTCATCCATCAAAGGATACTTGTTTCCATTGTCTTGCCTATTGTGAACAACGCTGCAATGACATGGAGGTGCAGATATCTCTTCAAGATAGTGATTTCGACTCCTTTGGATATATACCCAGAAATGAGATTGCTGGATCATACGATAGTTCTATTTTTAATTTTTTGAAGAATGTCCATACAGTTTCCCATAATGGCTGTACCAATATACATTCACATCAACAGTGTACAAGAGTTCCTTTTTCTCCTCATTTTGCCAACACTTGTTATCTCTTGACTATTTGATAATATCCATTCTAACAGGTGTGAGGTGATATCTCATTGTTGTTTTGATTTGCATTTCCCTGTTGCCTGTTGATATTTGCATTTGATTTGCATTTCCCTGTTGCCTGTTGATTAGTAGTGTTGAGCACATTTTCAAGTACCTGTTGCCCATTTGTATGTCTTTTTTGGAAAAATGTCTACTCAGGTCCTTTACCTGTCTTTTAATTGAATTATTTGTTTCCTTGCTATTAAGTTGTATGTGTCCCTTATATGTTTTGGATATTAACTGCTTATCAGATGTATGGTTAACAAGTATTTTCTCCCATTCTGTAGGTTGTCATTTCATTTTTTAGATTGTTTCTTTTGCTGTGCAGAAGCTTTTAAGTTTGATACAGTCCTACTTGTTTGTTTTTATTGTTTCTTTTGCTGTGTAGAAGCCTTTTGGTTTGATATAGTTCCACACACTTATTCTTGCTTTTGTTGCTTGTGCTTTTGGTGTCATATCCAAAAAAAATCACCTCCAAGACCAATGTCAAGGAGATTTCACCTGTGTTTTCTTCTAGGAGATTAACAGTTTTATGTCTTACATTTAAGTCTTTAATCCATTTTGAGTTAATTTTTGTGAGTGGTGTAAGATAGGAGTCCAGTTTCATGCTTTTGCATGTGAATATCTGCTTTTCCCAGTACCATTCATTGAAGAAACTATCCTTTCCTCATTGAGTATTCTAGAATCCCTTGTCAAATATTAGTTGATCTTATATGTGTGAGTTTATTTCTGGGCTCTCAATTCTGTTCCATTGATCCATGTATCTGTTTATATGCGAGTATCATACTATTTTTGATTCTTATAGCTTTTTAATATAGTTTGAAATCAGGAAGTGTGTTACTTCCAGATTTGTTATTTTTTCTCAAGATTGCTTTCTCTATTCAGGGTCTTGTGTGGTTCCATATGAATTTTAGGATTTTTTTTTTCTATTTCTGTGAAAAATGTCATTAGAATTTTGATAGGGATTGCATTGAATCTATAGATGGCTTTGAGTAATATGGATATTTTAACAATATTAATTCTTCTGATCCATGAACATGGGATATCTTCCCATTTATTTGTATCTTTTTCAATTTCTTTCAATATCTTATGGTTTTCAGTATACAGATCTTTCACCTCCTTGGTTAAATTTATTCTTAAGTTTTTTCTTGTTTTTTATGCTATTGTGAATGCGGTTTTTTATTTTTATTTATTTATTTATTTATTTATTTATTTATTATTTGTTTATTTATTTTGTGAGGAGATCAGTCCTGTGCTAACATCTGCCAATCCTCCTCTTTTTTGCTGAGGAAGATTGGCCCTGGGCTAACATCCGTGCCCATCTTCCTCCACTTTATATGGGACGCCACCACAACATGGCTTGCCAAGCAGTGTGTTGGTGCACGCTCGGGATCCAAACCGGCAAACCCCAGGCTGCCGCAGCGGAGCACGCGCACTTAACCACTTGCACCACCAGGCTGGCCCCTGAATGAGGTTTTTTAAAAATTCCTTTTTTCATAGTTTGTTGTTAGTGTATAGAAAAGCAGCTGAGTTTTGTTCGTTGATTTTGTATTCTGAAGCTTTACTGAATTTGTTTATTAGTTCAAAATGTTTATTTTTAGTGGAGTTTTTAGGGTTTCCTATATATAAGATCATGTTATCTACAGATTTTACTTCTTCCTTTCTGATTTGGATGCCTTTTATTTCTTTTCTTACCTTATTGCTCTGGCTAGGGCCTCCAATACTATGTTGAATAGAAGTGGTGAAAGTGGGCACCTTTGTCATGTTCATGATGTTAAAGGAAAAGCTTTCAAACCTTCACTATTGTGTATGATGTTAGCTGTGGGCCTGTCATATATGACCTTTATTATGTTGAGGTATGTTCCTTCTATACTCAATGCATTGAGAGTTTTTATCATGATAGAATGTTGAATTTTGTGAAATTCTTTTTCTACATCTATTGTGATAATCATATAATTTTTATTTTCATTCTGTTAATGTGATATATTACATTTATGATTTGTGTATGTGAGCTGTCCTTTCAACCCAGAGATAAATCTCATTTGATCATGGTGTAAGATCCTTTTAATGTGCTGTCATACTCGTTTTCCTGGTATTTTGTTCAGAATTTTTGCATCTATATTTTGTCAGGCATAATGGCCTGTAATTTTCTTTTCTTGTAGTGTTCTTATCTGGCTTTGGTATGAGGGTAATGCTAGCCTTGTAAAATGAAATTGTAAGTATTCTTTCCTCTTCAATTTTTTGGAAGAGTTTAAATGTTTGGTGGAATTTACCTGTGAAGTCATCTCTTTGGGCCTTTTCTTTTTTGGGAGATTTTTGGCTATTGAGTCAATCTCCATACTTGTTATTGGTCTGCTCAGAATTTCTATTTCTTCATGTTTTAGTCTTGATATGTTGTATGTTTTTCAGAAATTATTCATTTTTCCAAGATGTCCAGTTTGTTGGCATATAGCTGTTCATAGTAGTCTCTTATGATCCTTTATATTCTCTGTGGTATCAGTTGTAATACCGCCTCTCTCATTTATTATTTTATATATTTGAGACTTCTCTTTTTTTTGTCTTGGTTAGTCTAGCGAAAGATTTATCAATTTTGTTTATCTTTTCAAAACACCAACTCTAGCTTCATTGATTTGTTTTTCTATTATTTTCCTTGTCTCTATATCATTTATTTCTGTTCTGATCTTTATTATTTTCTTCCTTCTGGTGACTTTGGGCTTAATTTGTTCTTTTTTTTCTAGATCCCTAAGGTGTAACATTAGGTTGTTTCTTTGAGATCTTTCTTTTTTCTTAATGTGGGCATTTGTAGCTATAAACTTCCTCTTAAACCTGTTTTGTTGCATTCCATGAGTTTAGTGTTTCCATTTTTGTTTATCTCTAGATATTCTTTGATTTCTCTTTGATTTCCTCTTTGATACATCCTTGTTTAGGAGTATATTGTTTAATTTCCATGTGTTTGTGAATTTTACAATTTTCCTCCAGGTGTTGATTTCTTTTTTCATATCATTGTGGTCAAAAAAGATACCTGATATAATTTCAATCCTCTTGAATTTTTTAGACTTGTTGTGTGGACTAGGATATGATCTAATTTGGAGAATATTTCTTGTGCATTTGAGGAGAATGTATATTCTCGTGCTGTTGGATGGAATATTCTGTATATGTCTATTATGTCCGTTTGATACATAGTGTTTTTTAAGTCTACAGTTTCATTCAGTTTTCTTTCTGGATGATTTATTCATTGTTGAGCGTGGGATATTAAAGTCCCCAACTATCATTGTATTGCTATTTATTTCTCCTTTTGTTATTGTTAGTATTTTCTTTATATTTTTGGGTGCTCTAATGTGTTTATAGATATTTAAAATTATATTATCTTCTTTATGAATTTACCTTTTTATCATTATATGATGACTTTTTTGTCACTTGTTACCATTTTTAACTTAAAGTGTATTTTGTCTTATATAAGTCTATTTTGTCTTATATAAGTCTATTTTGTCTCGTTTGGTTACCATTTGCATGTAATATCTTTTTACATCCCTTCATTTTTAGCCTATGTGTATCCTTAAAGCCAAAGTGAGTCTCTTGTAGTCAGCATATCATTGGATCTTGTTTTTTTTCATCCATTCAGCCATTCTGTCTTTTGATTGGTGAATCAAATACACTTACATTTAAAGTAATTATTCCTAGGTAAGGACCTACTATTGCCATTTTGTTAACTGTTTGCAGACTGTTTTGTAGGTCCTTTTTTCCTTTATTTCTCTCTTGCTGCCTTCTTTTGTGATTTGATGACTTTTTGAGGTTATAGGCTTTGATTCCTTTATATTAATTTTTGTGTATCTACTATTGTTTTTTTCCTTTGTGGTTACCATAAGGCTTATATAAAATATCTTGTAGTTATAATATCCTATTTTAAGCTGATAAGAACTTAACTTTGATAGAATACAGAAACTCTATGCCTCCCCCCCTTACATTTTAGGTTACTGATGTTATAATTTACATTTTTTTTTTTTACATTGTGTGTCCAATAACAAATTACTGTAGCAATAGTTATTTTTAATACATTTATTTTTTAACTTTAAACTAGAATTGAAAGTATTTCATGCACCACCATTATAATATGAGACTATATATTTACCTTTTCCATGACTTTTACACATTCATATGTCTTCAAATAGTTATTTGGCATCCTTTCATTTCAGTTTGAAGAATTCTATTTAGCATTTCTTGTAAGACAATTTAGTTGTGATGAATCTCCTAGCTTTTTTAGTTTGGGAAAGGATTTATCTCTCCTTCATTTCTGATGGGCAGCTTTGCCGGGTACAGTATTTTTAGTTGGCAGTTTTTTTGTAACACAGTCATGTCTTGCTTAACGATGGGGATATGTTCTTAGAAATGCATCATTAGGGGATTTCGTTGTTGTGCGAACATCATAGAGTATACTTACACAAACCTAGATGGTAACAGCCTGCTACACACCTAGGCTCTATGGTACTAATCTTCTGGGTCCACTGTTGTATATGCAATCTGTTGTTGATGGAAACAGTGTTATGCTACGCATGACTGTATTTTGAATATATCATCCCACTCTCTCCTGGTCTGCAATGTTTCTACTGAGGCTATGCTCTGCAGTTGGGCAGAGCTGCTGGCTTGGCTCCCTCCTCATGCTGGGTGGTAGATTAGGTTCTGTAGCTACCTGTGGTCTCTAACCAGGCTTCCTGGTCATCTAGACCTGGAGGCTATGCTCAGCCATTGTGCAGGGTTGCTGACCTGTTTCCCTGCCCAGGCAGGCTGTACGATATGCTCCACAGCTGCTGGGGGTGCTCTGGACAGGCTTTCTGTTTGGGCAGGGCTCGAAGCTATGCTGAACAGTTGGATGGGACCACTAACTTGCTTCCCTGCCCGGGTAGGCTGTCGGATGGGCTTCACAGCTGCCCAGATCTCTGGCCAGGCTTCCTAGTCGGGCAGGGCTGGAGGCTACACTCAGCAGTTGGGCGGTGCTGCTGACTCACTTCCCTGCCTAGGCTGTACGATGTGCTCTGCAGCTAGCATGGTCCGTTGACTAGGAACCCAAACTGGGGAGAACTCCCAACCAAACTCCTTGGACACATAGGGCCACTGGTTTAGCTCTGCAGATGGACAGTCACTGGCTGGACTTTTGGGTACCACTGCCAGCAGGAATGCAGTCAGCTAAGATCTGCATGCTGGTAGCTATGAGTCCTGCCACCCTTCATCTTTAGCTGGTCCCTGGTAATCCAGCCCTGCTGATTCCCCGATGATTCCTGTGAGGCAACACCTAGGTGGGCCTCAAAGGAAGCATCCAATAACACCCTGGAAGTTGGAAGTCCACCTTGGGCTCTCTTTTTCCCACTTGAGAAACTGTAGGCACAGGAGAATATTCTCAGTGTGGCACTATGCCAGCCTTGGGGAGGGCCAATTAGGTCAAAGTGAAACCACTCCTCTTACCATTCTAATGCAATCTGTCTCAGTTCTTGTGGCCCAAGCCTCACTCTTGGGTTCTGGGAATTTCACAAAGGCGTTCCATCTATGGATAGTTGCTAGTTGGTCTGTCTGTGAGTAAAACAAAGTCGGGAACTATGTATTCTGGCATGTTGCTGACATCACTCTCATCAGGATCTTTAGTTGTTGAGTTTGTCCAGTTGAATGAGTCTCAAAATTTTTGGTCTCACTCTAAAAAATTATTGAAGACCTCAAAGAGCTTTTTTTATATAGGTAAAATCTATCAATATATACTGTGCTAGATATTAAAACCAAGAAATTTGCTGAATATGTATTTATTAATCCATTTAAAAATAACAATAATAAACCATTACAGGGCAACTTATATTTTATAATTTTATGAAAAAATAACTATTTAATAAAAATACAGGGAACAGTGGCATTATTTTATAGTTTCAAACCACTTTAATGTCTGGATTAATAGAACAAAGTTGAATTCTCATAATCAGATGTTGCATGTTGTTTCAGTTAAAGTACGTAAAGAATATCTGGTCTTACACAGACATATACCTAGAAGAGAAAGGCACATTTTAATAGCCTTATCAGATAATTATGGCTATTCTTCTTTGATACTACAACAAAACTTGAAAAGTGGTAGTTTCTTAAAGGTTAACTGCAATGCAGAATTTGAAAACTTATCAATAAATTTCATACTCTACTACATTAGCCCATTTTCACTTTAAATGGATGTTTTGTGTCTGCATGATTTTGTAACATCATGCATTAATCTTTTGGAAAATATTGATTCATAGTGTTATGCAGACTATTCAAATTCTCACACATTTTATTATGCAATATAAAAAATCTCATTCATAAATATCACCACAAAACTTAGTTTCACACTATTTAAAGACTTTCAAATATCAAGCCCATGGTAGCCAAAATAAGCTTTCCAAAATTATACTTTTCCACTTGAAATCTAGAATTTTATCATTGGCAACAAATGCTCTGAATTTTTTTTTTGAAAAAACAAACTCACTTCATTTATTTTCAAGAAAATATCAGCCAAATGGCTAAGTCTTGATTACTATAATTTTTCTGCCTGCTATTCTTTCAAATGAAAATCTTGCTGCATGAAATAATAAGCTAGTTTAGCTGGTAACTGAAACAAGTGCACAAGTGCTTTTACTCTAGACAATCATTGAACATTGATTTGCAGCAAAAGTGCTTTTTGTATACTTCTCATTTTGTCACATACAGTCAAGTGTTAACAACTTTTACTGCTTCATTAAGACATTCTTAAGTAAAGTTGTCTTTGTGTGTGTGTGTAGAGCAAATGCATGGCAGAGAAGAATACAATGAATATTAGTACCATTGGTGGCACTGTTCTGATTTATGGTAAAGTGCCAGCAGATTTATGCACTGTTGTTTTACATCATTAGTGCATATGCCAATGCAGTAAAATATATATATATATATATATATATATGTATATACAAATTAAATCTCAGTATTATTTTTAAAACTGTTTTAAATAGTGGAAGCACAGATTTGATTTTGAGATTCAATAGTCTGGCCCCTTTATTATTCAGGGGCTGATGAAATAATCACAGGATAAGCTCATGGATATGCTGAGTTCACTGTGAAATGGAAATTGGCCAATATTCCATTTCTCACATAAATTCTCCTGGCTTTCACTTTAACCCATGAACGGTAGCATTCTGTGCCTCTAAGGGTTAATGATGACTCAGAGCTAGTGATCAGTAACTGCATAAACATCTCAGTATGTCCCTTTTCCCATATATGCTATTCTCAGAAATGGTCTCATATACCTTTGGCAAATGGTAGTAAGAATTCTTTTACTGTGTCCTTGTAGCACTGTCATAAAAACTTTCTTCAAGAGTCCTAGGTCTATTCTTCCTTTGGGTCTGTGAACTAATCCATGCCTGTTTGAGGGAGGGATTTTTACTCTCTCTATAGTACTGGCTTATGTTTGGACACTATGCACCAATTCTAGAGTTATTTCTTTCATGTATGTAAATCAAATAGTATTTGGAGAGATCAGCTGTGTATTTTACCCTTTGGAGTCCCATGATCAATTAACCAGAAATCTTACTATATCAAACCATTCTGACAACTAATCAGCACTGCTGATTATTACAGTAAAGTATCTGGTGATCATATGCTGCCTTTTAGCTTCTACTGCTTCAGGATCCCAGCTGTTCTCTCGTATCTTTCACAGCATGCAAGTATAGCCAATGCAAAGTTTTTTAAGGATGCTGGTGTTTTCCTCGCCAACTTATTTTTCATTGCCTTGCTGAATTAAGTGTTTAGGCTCTTTTGTAGGATATAGTTAAAATGAGAGGAAGCAGGTCTTATGTGATAATCGACTTGAACATTTCTATTTTATTCATTCTTTGTATTCTCTTTATTATAAGACAGAAGGGATATCTGGTATTCCAACCTCAGTGAATCCAGATTTCAGTCAACCACCTGAGCAAACTTCAAAACCATTTGCAGATGCTCAATTTAGTTCTTTGATTTCAGAATCTCTGTTCAGTATACCCTTATAGATATTTTTGGCCTTATTTAACTATATTTCTTCTTTATGGTTCTAACAAACAGAAAACCATTTCTACAAATACCCAGATTTCTACTGACATGTAAGAATAATGCTACAATATTTTTGGCATGTAAGCCTTCTAAGCTCTGAGAGAACTTTGCACTTGCCTCCCTGAGAGTATGCTGAGATCTGAGTCCATTTATGGATGTGACGGTAATTGGAATAGCTGGGGTGCAGTAGAGGGTCCATTGGCATTCCCTTGCAGGATAACTCCCCTAGGATCAATCACTACCTGGTTTCTAAATAAGCCAAGTTTAGACCATCAGACAAGTCCGTCATATAATTATATTTACAGTTATCCAATTCATCCATAAATTCTCATTTCTATCCTCACAGTCCCACTTTATCCCATAAGTTTCCTAATTATAAATAACAGATATGGCATGCATATGAATTAAACTTATATAGTAATTCAGCAACCCACATTATCAGACTCTGAATCCAATATTTTATGAAAACAGACCTATAATTATAAGAAATAAGATTTTATTTTGGATAGTTGAATCTCTCCAATTCTCTGTGATATGAACCACTAATTTAAAATCTTGTACTTGCCGTTTTTTCTTTACTCTTTCTAGTAAAGGGAGAAGAAGATAGACGGTGCCTGATTTTCATTACTGTCAATATGGTTCATTGCAGCAGACATTTTAAATTTTGTATTTCAAAGAGTTATATTAATTGCCTCTTTATTCCAGGTGACCACAGAATAAAACTGAAGTCACTATTTTACCATTGCATGCCATGATCTAGTAGTGTCCCATTTTCCAACGGTATCTAGATAATAACTGTGTTCAATGATAACCCATTCAAATAATCAAGTTGATTCCTTTCCTTAAGTGTCTGCAGCCACTTCTGGCTCCAAAACTGTACCATTCAAAACTGAGATTGAAAAAGAGAACTCTCACAATTTTAGGAAAAAAAAAGTATCAATATAAGAATATAACTGTTTATACAATCTTTGAGGCTCTGGGAAATGGGATTTAATAAGCTACCCTTATAACTAGTAAATTTAAGACAAAAAAATAAAAACTGCCATAGCTACAATTCTAAAAGGGAAAATGGAATAGACAGCCTTTCTTGTTCTGCTCCTCTTGTTGTCCAGAAAGAGAGAAACTAGATATGGGAATACTAAGAATAGTCCCCACCACCAAAGTTGCCATGAGAAACCAACGTATCTACAATTTTGCTCATTAGCGGGAAATTTTTAAGCGGCAATAAGATATCTGTCTTTTTTTTCTCCTTTCCAAATATTTCATAAATGCATTTAATTAATGGAATCTAATTTGCATCAAGAATCCTAATTAAAGAGTGTATGTGAAATATAGTTTATATTTTCTAGCATCTATATTAAAAAGCACCGTAGAAGTTGGGAGTGAATAGTGAGTGTGCACTTTCTGTATTTAACCCCCTTACAAAGTCTATATACTGTTTGTAACCTTCAGTAGCTCCCTATAGTCTTCAATTTAATTTTAAAAATATTAATTGAGCATAACTGATGTTCTAGACACTATGATAGTTATAAAGGAAGAGTATTTTCATGAAGCCTAGAATCAACAAAGTATGGCATAAATTAATATTATAAAGCATGTTGAAGATATGATTTTTAGCTTGAGGGCAGTGGCATTCAATCGATAACACTAAGAATGGAAGTGGCATAATCATATACTTGATTTTTCAAAAAATGGTTGGTTGCATGATGAACAATATAATGAAAGAGACAGGGAGATAAAAGAGGAGATTTTTCAAGATGGTGGTCCAAGCAAGAATGGCTATAGTATAAAGTAGACTGAGGACAATAGGGACGGGACAAATAGAGCCCAGAAGGTTTGGAAGAGAGAAAAAGAATTTAGTATATATCAGTTGGAAAACTGGAATTTACAACATGGTTTGTAATTGAGATTTTTTTTTTTTTTTTGGTGAGGAAGATTAGCCCTGAGATAACATCTGTTGCCAATCATCCTCTTTTTGCTGGGGAAGATTGGTCCTGGGCTAACATCCATGACCATCTTCCTCTACTTTATATGGGATGCTGCCATAGCATGGCTTGATGAGCTGTGTGCGGGGTCTGCACCTGGGATCCGAACCAGCAAACCCCAGGCCACCGAAGCGGAGTGCACGAACTTAACCACTATGCCACTGGGCCATCCCCATAATTGAGATTTTTTGAAACTACCTAAATTCTCTGTCAATGTGAAATTTATCTAATTGTACTATACTAATATCAATAAATAATTAAAAATAAAAATTTCCATGGTTATGAAGAATATTTTAAACATATTACAAAATCCTTACATTACATGTTATTTAAACAATTAAATGATTGCTTTTGTACTCTTACAGTTCATGGGTCTAGACCATGGGCTGGCTGTTAGCCCAAAAGAATTATTTAATCTCTTTATGTTTTATTCCACAAAATAGATTTTTTTGTATAACTCGTTATACATGACTTCATGTCACAAGCCCTGCCAAGTATTTGTGAATTTGTGATGTATCCAGTACAGTTATACTCACTTGGGTGACATATGACACCCATTTATGACATGAGAAAACCAGGATTTATAAATTGCACAATAAGACCAAAGCTAGATAGTCTAATTTCAAGCCCAATACTTTTTCAATCATTGATGCTACCTTTTAGTAAGATCCAGACAACTGGATGACATAGATAGCTGTAGTTAAATAAGCCTTCTTAGTTGATCAGAGAATTGCAGAGAAAACAATTTTCCTCTAATTTCTCCAAGTAATTTACTTAGTTCTGTAAACAGAAATAGATGAGGACTATTGATTTGCAGGCTACAGAGAGCTAAACAGTTCCTAAAAATACTTGAGATTCAAACAGAATTGGATTAAATCAGAAGAGGAAATTTTGAATAATCTTATACCTCACACTTGAAGAGCACAAAAATTGTGAACACACAAGATTTTTCTGTTGCTCCTATAGTTCATTTTATCCTTCAAACTAATTGCGGTTGATTACCATGCAATTGCTTACATCCCTCTAGGAAGTAAAATGTACAATTTAGATAATGTGATATAATCAATTTATAATGCTAAACTTGTTGGTGCTATAAATCAAGACATATCAAGAGAAACTTATCTTGGAGAGAGAAGATTTTCCGGTCTCCTTTGTTATGTATATGGCTATAGAAATGCCAGATACTAGAACTTGGCATATTCTAAGGAAATTATTGTAATATCCAGGTTTATAAAATTTTCCTTTTTGTGTCAGAATTGCCTTGCTTCCATAGTGTATAGGAATCTATGTGGACAAAAATATTTTGGAAGATTTTGTATTAGTTATGAGACTTTGGATGTAAGTAACAGAAAGTGATTCTGGCTGCTTGTGCTAAAGGGTAAATTAAATGGGTTCTAGGCTTTAAAATAATTATAATAAAACAAAATTGTGGTGCTGATATGAAGGAGTATTGATGCCAATTGACCAAAAATTCATCATACATTCTAAGGCAAAATGATCTATGTCCTAGTTTACCTTAATCTGGGATTGTAATAGGTCACACACACACACATCTTAGTAGGTACTTTTTACTATTAAGGATTTTGAAAATTAAAAGATTTGGAGAAAAGTAGGCTAAGATTTAGGTTGTATTTTGTTAAAGTTTTTTTTTTTTGCTCTCTGAAGAGGTCACAGTCAATTTAATATACCACTGGATATTTAGAACATTAGTTGTTTAAGTAGCAGTAAGTTAATCCATTTCCTCAGTAAAGGGCAGATGCCCTGATCAGACTTGATTTTATATCTGAAAAATAATTTATCATGCTAAGTGCATTCTTAACAAAGCATAACTGATGATAAGAAATTTCATTATACACCTTCTTGACTGATTTGGAGAGGCTTGATTATAACACCTTTTTCACTAACTGATGTTTTGAATGCTTACACATTATGGATTTGTTACCATTTCTGTGAGACATTTGCCCTCTAAAGAGGTCAAGCTGTGAGTAATTGCTATTCTAGCTTAGTATACAGTCACGGTAATATTGAAATCTGTGCATAAGTAATGGATGGTCCCAAACTCTTCCCATTCTCGAAAATCTAAACTACATCTGATAGCAATAATCTCTCTTTTCAAGCAAAATAAACTGTAAATGACTTATTCATATTATTATTTAATCAAAGAACCATATCCCAGGGATAGATGAATATAATCTTATGAAAAAATCAGTTACTGACTGAGAAATGTCATACTGGATATTTATTCCTGAAAAATGAATCTTATTTAGGCTCTCAAGTGCTTACCCAGAGTTCCCCCAAGAGCTAGGGTTGTATTGTAAAACCAAGTAACTGTATCTTGGATATTACTGCCCTTCCTTAAAGGAAGAGGACAGAAATGCTTCTGTGCTCTGTACAAAGGACCAGTGACTACAAATGGATTAACTACTTCCCTTTAAGTAAATTAACTCCTGTTTTGCCCCACCCTCCTCAGGAAATATTGCTACTAATTCCCAGGAGAAGATCAATAATGATAGACATTTCAGGCCATGTGGGAGAGAAACTGAGGAGTTCTAGTAGTGCTAAATTTGTAATAAGTTATATCCATTGAACACTTATTGAAAGCAAGGCACTATTTTTAGCATTCCACATACATAATCTTATTTTATACTTACACCTGTATTTATTGTACTATACCTATCTGATAGATGAGGAAACTCTATCACAGAGATGCAAAGGATTTTAAGTCAGATATTCTGAGCCCAGGGCTTTCACTCTTAAACATAAATATTACATAGGAAGGAGCTAGTCCCTAAATATCTGGCCTGGCAAGTAGCAGTTAGTATAACCGAGAAGCTTTGGGCTTTGGACTAGCCAGTCCACCGCTTCTTTCTCAGCACCCAGAGCAGCACCCCGAGTGGCCCAAATGCAGGCCACCAAGTGTGGTGGTAGGAGATAGATATATAAGTGAAACTCGCCTACTAATCAGTTACACAACTGATTAGTTGTGTAACTAATTATTTTCTGGACAATATGTTTCCACCGTCTTTGACAACTATTCTGCCAATATTATGGTAGATAGAAAACCAGTCAATCTGGGTTTACGGAATACAGCTGGACGGGAATATTGACAGATTATGCCTCCTCCTATCTTGTCCACAAACAGATATATTCTTCATTTGCTTTTCCGTTGTGAGTCTTGCTTCATTTGAAAATGTCTGTGCAAAGCGATATCCTGAAATGTGACAACCATTGTCCCAACACTCCCATCATCCTAGTGGGAACTAAACTTGATCTTAGAGATGATAAAGGCATGATTAAGAAACTAGGTAACTCCTACCACTACCCACAGGGTTTAGCAATGGCTAAGGAGATCAGGGCTGTAGGTAACAAAGTGGTTGGCTATCACAGTAAAGCTTTATAAGACAGTGTTTGATCAAGCTGTTATAGCAGTTCTCTGCCCACTCCCATCAAGAAGAGGGAGGGAAAATGCCTGCTGTTGTAAATATCGAAGCCCCTCTTTCCTTGCTCTGTCCCTCTTAGAACCTTTATATACTTTGCTCAGAAGTTGTGGAGCCTTTGCATTCTATGCTAAGTTTTTCTTACAGATTAATTTTTCCATAAGCCATTTAGAATCAATCAGAAATTTCAAAGTTTCATTTGTTTAATGTATAAGAATTCAAACTTTACGTTCTATTAAAATTTAGCCCTAAAGTGACAAGCCTTCTTAAAGACTTATTTTTGATTAGCCCCTATTCTTGCTTAGATTGACTTGCCTCTGAATTAAGTTGCTTTGTGTGCTACAAACGTTAAGCACCAAACTGTCTTACAGTCTTCTGTCTTTAAAAAGACTCTAGCTTCTGATACTAGGAAATTCAGACACTTTCTAACTAGTTTTTAGATAAAAGCAAAACAGCCTCCTTAATGAAATGTTGCTTTTTAATACATTTGATAATTTGTCAACCAATGTTTGTTAAATAACATACTGTATGTCATAATAGAATGGGTATAACAACTCACTTCTTTGAGTCAATCTACTTAGTTTTGTAGTGAATTAAAAAAATAATTTATTATATTTTGCTGAGATTCTGAACAGAAATCTTACACATTTCCTCTAATGAAGCAGGCTGCTCTTAGTTGTGAGTGTACTGGGGTAGAGTATGTGAAACACTTGACATGATCAAAAGATGAAGACAGTATTTTGACAAAATACAAAGTGAAGATTAATTTTACACCATACTGTACAAGGAATAATTAAGCTGAATAAAAATGTCATGGGTAAAATTTTTAAAGGTTAATTTCTGTCAAATGCGATAAATGATGAAGAAAGGTTGGTGTTATCGGTGTTATCTTAAGATTTTCCCTTTTCTTAAACCTGCCATCTCTCCCAAAATTGGGTATTTAATTCATCTTTGAGCTGGTCATTTCTGTACTTGCTAATTTAGTAAGTACTTTTCTTATGGAACTCCTCCTTAATGAGCAATATATCTCTATGTATTGTAGAATCTTTCTGATAATGTAGTGGAACATTTTTTTTGTAGATTAGTAAAAACGCATTCTTGTTTTCATGTTACTTTATTTATAGTTAATACTATACATGCTTTCCTTAGTTTTCTAAAAAGTAGGTGTAAAAGTCAGATGTTGCAGGTTTACAGTTTGTAAAATATTTTATTCTTAAACTATGAATCTTCTTAACATCACTGTCTTGCCAGATTACCAGCACGGTAATTTGACGAATCCTGTCCCTAGTCTTTACTTCACCTACACGGACACACGCTTCCTACTGTTGCTTTACCTAACAATGTTTCTTTGTGTCCATGAGGTTCTGAAAAGTCAGTGCTAGTGCTAACAATGTTCAGTACAATTTACACACTGGAAGAATACAATATTAGACCATTCAACCACTTTCAAGAACAAACTTTTTAAAATTGATAGTTGCAGAATTGTGAGATGTTCTTACGTTGATGTTTTGCTAATACAATTAGCAGCATGTTTTGCAAATATGACAATAAATCCTTGAAAAATCATATAACAGGATTCTATTAACAACTCCATCCACAAATTTGAAAACTTAGATGAAATGGACCAATTTCTTGAATGACACAAACTGCCAAAACCCACATAAGAAGAATATATAATCTGAATAGCCTATATCTATTAAGGACGTTGAATCGACAATTAATAATCTTCAAAAAAGGAAGCATCTGGCCCGGATGGTATCCCTGGTGAATTCTACTAAACATTTAAAGAATAAATGATACAAATTCTCAGCAAACTATTCCATAAAATAAAAACAGGGAGAACACATCTTAACTCTTTCTAAGAGGCAACCGTTACCCTAGTACTAAAACCAGTTGAAGACATTAAAGGAAAGGGAAACTACCACCTACTGATATTTCTCATGAACGTAGATACAAAGATTCTCACCAAATATTAGCAAGATGAACCCAAAAGTGTATTAAAAAAAATATACACTGTGTCCAAGGATGAACTCATGTTAAGGTTAACATAGATACAAATGATTACACATAGAAATATTTATAAATATGTGCATATACACAGGTTAAGGTACACACATATATGTCCTTACTTTATCAACTAAGAGGACCAATAAGCAATGACACTTCATTAGCGATGTGCCCATCTAATGCCCAAGTCTTAGTTTTTAATACCTTTCTCCCATACAAACAACTAGGGCTCCTTGGAAGATGGCTGATTCTAGAATGGGAGTGCTAATGTTGGAAAATCATCTGAAAAATCATTTAAAAAAATGTGGAAGAGGGACCGGCCTGGTGGCACAGCGGTTAAGTGCGTGCAATCAGCTTTGGCGGCCCGGGGTTCACCGGTTCGGATACCGGGCGAGCACCAATGCACCAATTATCAAGCCATGCTGTGGTGGAGTCCCAGATAACGTAGAGGAAGATGGGCATGGATGTTAGCCCAGGGCCAGTCTTCCTCAGCAAAAAAAAGGGGAGGATTGGCATTGGATGTTAGCTCAGGGCTGATCTTCCTCACAAAAAAGAAAAAAAATATGTGGAAGACCCTCACACAAACTGTGAAACTTTGGTGAAAGTCATAAAAGACCTATACAAATGACAAGACTGCCAGGTTCCCAGATAGATACCTCTGTACTGTAAAAATGATGAGTTTTCCTTCAATTAAACTATAGATTTAAAGCCACTGCATTCAAAATTCCAAAAAAAAAAAAACACTTTTTAAAAAAAATTTCGAATTCTATTTGAATTTAGATATTATTCATCCAAACTCCTACAGCAAATATTTAACATCAGCAACTTAGTATGGAACAATGAAAGATGAGTCTGGAGCATCTTACTGTGCCAGAAAGTAAGGAAGTGCTCAAAAACAAACAGCTACAAGAACAACAAAAACATATCGGTGAGGGTATGTCAAAGGGATACAGGAGCTGCCTGAAAGAACTGCTGGCCAAAGTTGGAACAATTTGAGCAACTGAAGAAAAAAAGTACTATTGAATTATAACTCAAGGTATAAAATAAATATCCCTGAATCCATACTGATATAAACTAATGATTGTACAAATGACTGAAGAAAAGAGAAAAATCTCCATGGAGTAAAATTCCAAAACATTTATGTAGACATTCTGCCTTCAAGGGAGGACGGCATAACTCCTCGCTCCTTAAATATGGGCTGCACGTAGGGACTTCCTTCTAAAATTACAGTATTGAATGGGGAAGAAGAAAAGAATAATCTCACACTGGTGAAACCTGACAAACACTACCCTTGCAACCAGGAGATCCAGGTCAACACGAACAGTGATAAATTATGTTGGTAGTATGTAGCCTTGACCTGATGTGATAAAAATGACATTTTACCTCTCCCATCTTTCTCCAAAAAACACATAGTCTAATCATGAGAAAATAATCAGCAAATTCAAATAGAGGGGCATTCTACAAAAATACCTCACCAGTACTCCTTAAAACTTTCAAGGTCACCAACAATAAGGAAAGTGAAAAACTCTCTTGACCAAGAGGATGCTAGGAGACATAACTAAATGAAGTATGGTATCCTGGATGGGGTACTGGAACAGAAAAATGACATTGGGAAAAAAACTGGGGGAAACTGAAAAACTTAAGAGATAAGAATGGAAGGGATAGACTCTTTCCGGATAAAAAGAACTCATTCTCATATAGTATGGATTCAGCTGAGGGGAGGTACTTCTCAAAAGTGCTTATAAAAATGACCTTATATTTAGCATCATACCAGCATATTCTTTCTTTTGAAAATAAACATTATATGCCATTACATTTTCTTGGATTTTGAAACACTAATTTGATAGTGACGTTTATAATCAACAATGGTTCACTAGATGGGAAAAATGGAAGTTGTTGATATTTTTCTTTTCCTACCAATAACTCCAAGAACATGCTCAGATTAAAAACAAAACACAACAACAACAAAATTAAAGTTCTTTAATCAATTCTTTTTTAAAGATTGGTAAATGAACCATTGAAAGGAGACTCTCACTTTCAACTTAATGCCCAATTAATTTCTCTAATGAAAGAAACTAGCGGTAATTCCTTAGAATACTGGGGATCAAAAAGCTTAATTACACATTCCTTATCCTCAAAGTGTTCATGCTAATCAATACAAAAATCATCATTCTGTTAATTATACTTCTATTTTTCTTATAAGTTACATATCTATTTAAGTCATATAAAGTACATGATCTCATGTGTTTGGAAATGAATATATGAATGAACTCTAGTTCATTGGGAAATACTATGTCTTAGGCAATTTATAAAAATACTAAAATTAACATACAAGTAATTTAAAATTTTATATAAAATTTATATCACCAAGGCAAAATAAAACTAAGTTAGTAAGATTCAGTATTGACAATGTAAATATTATTAGAAAAAGTTGATTTACTATACCAATATAAAAATTTATTTTATAGTTATAATAATTTATTGAGTTGTGATAAAGCATTTCTTGTCTTTTCTCTGAATTATTTATTTTGATAATTTCAACTATTTATATGTGAAATAATAGATTCCTTTTGTTATTTAACAACTCTGGTAATGTTGAACATTCATAAATTATATTAATTTATTTGTCATGGGGAGTATATAAGTTGAATACTATCATGTATATGCATATAGTATTCAAATGGAAATAAAAAATAAATGGCTATTAACATCCATCACTCCATACAGTTACAAAAAATTATTTTATTTCTTTTTGATGAGAACTTTTAGAATGTACTCTCTTAGCAACTTTCAAATATACCATACAGCAGTGTTAACTATATCTGTCATGTTGTACATTTCATAAGTTAACTAAACTTATTGTGGTAATTATTTCACAGTATATGTATTTCAAGTCACCATGCAGTATATCTTAAACTTATATAATACTGTATGTCAATTATAGCTCTATAAAACTGAAAGAAAAAAGGCTATTTTTAATAACTCAAATATGATAATTCAGATTAAAGATTTTATGGACACATGTTTTATTTACTTTGGGGCAAACATCTAGGAGTGGATTGTATAACTTTAACTTTTAAATATAAGAAACTGCCAAAATGTTTTCTAAAGTTGCTGCACAATCTTCATTCTGAAATTTCCAGTTGGATCACATTCTTTCCAATATTTGGTTTCATCAGGTTTTTAAATTTTTAGTGATGCTGCTCTATGTTTCATATAATTTGTCCAATTTTCTAGTTGTTTAATTGGGCAGAAGAGAGCAGTAAATCCAGTCCCCATTACTTGGTCATAGACAGAAGCACAAGTCTGTTAATTTGACTTGTTAACAAATGCACTAGCATTATTTAATAAAAAAATTAATTTAAAAATAGCAATCTGAGAATAGGAAATATTATAATCAAAAGAGAAAACAAGATTGCTCAAATTAAATTTGTGTGTGTGTATATGTTGCAAACAACAGAATCAATATTACCAAAATCATAACTAATTATTTAAAAAAATAATAGAAGGAAAAACAACAAAATATGGAGGCATGTAAACTAGGAAATCTGTTATCAGAATAAGTGTGGCTGCAGCAGGAGGAAAAGGATCCCATGAGTAGCATTCATAATTAAAGTAATGAAATTATAGGAACTTAAGAAACAAGTGGACTCTAAAATGGGAAAGATTACATCATTAAGACCCAAGCAGTCTTAACACAAAAGATCTATATGTAGTTGTATCTTTTTTTCCAACAATAGGAATAATTCTTTCTGCTGAACCCCTTCATAATTCTCTGTAGGCTGACAAATACACCCTTAAAGGCAATTCCTAAGAAACTTTTAAAGACCTCTCCTGTAAGCACAGCAAATATAAATCCCTATTAACTATGAAGAGTGTCTAAAAACTGCTTTTTCTTCTTATCTAACATACTATAAGAGCTGTTAGTAATGATATATACCAAGAACTATCTCTTTTAAATATCACACCTATCTATTTTTTCTCATTAATTTGAATAACTTGCCCAAAGTCACAGAACTAGGAAGTATTCTGTTCCAAATGTGAACTCCAGGCTGGCTGAGCCTACCACTGGAATGTCAATCTCTACGCTATATGTGGGCAATTAAAATAATAAATGTCAACTCAACGTAACCTATTTTCATCCTTCAAATATGCTACCTAGGCCAATCTGTAGTTTAAATGATATGAGTTTTCCAAAAAACATAACCAGAGAAAGGGCCACATGAAATTCCTCTCAAATCTAATGTTTGTGAAAATACAATCACAAATATCTTTGAAAATTACTATGCAAGTCAAAAATATCTCTGATATCAAATTTTGTAGGATCAGTAATTAAATGACTTCAATAATTCCTTTGATATCTAGCCCCACCCTAACTATATATTACTACTTGATTTGTCTATTAATATAAGAATTTTCTCATTCCTTTCTATTATAAATATATATATTTTTGACATTAGGATCATATAATTGTTAAAGAATTTTTCAAATCAGAAACTGAAATCTTAATTCAACCAAAATTGGATTAGAATATCATAGCACTTCTATGAGAAGTATGAACCATACCATATTAAATCAGCTGAAATAACTGTCCTAAGTCTGAGGCTTCCATGAATGGGTGTTTTTATCATTAGTATCTCTTCAACTAAACCTGAAATTTTCCCAATGATATATAGGAAAGTATCTTGAACAGGCCGAGGATGTTTCAATTAAACCGTAAACAGAATCTAAGCATTAATATACAGCCTCTTTTTATGGAATGCAATTCCAATTACCCTAAATCTCCATCGAATATAATTTTCTCTCTGATTCTGTCTTGAATGCATAAAAAGTGGAATATTTGCATATCTTTAAAGTATAGCTGATATAAATGATACTGATTTTTCTATATTCATGTTTACTTTTACACAGTTACTTTCTGATTGAAAAGCTTTATCTTCCTATTAATATATCCCCATTTATAACACAAAATAACCTATGTCTCCTATAATTTTCTTACAAAGCTCCTCATTTCCTTGAGACTCATTGCCCTGGGTAAATGAAAAATATCTCTACCGTTTGAGGTTGGACCACTAAGTTATACCTGCCCTCTACTCAGCAATATCAGTCTGGTATTGATGAATCATTTAACCTCAAAATACCTAAGGGAAATCAATTATTTTCTCTTATTTTTAAAATATAAATATTGTTCCCATATAGCTTGGTTTTAAATGCCATAGTCAATTAATTTACATTGGACATATTTTAATGACAAGAACCCATGTCAAATCTTAGAGTTGCCTAAATTGAAGCTGGTAGGGCGTTAACTCTTATAAGCACTTTTTTGTTTTCTGATTGATGGAACATTAGTGGATTTTCAACAAATAAATATGTCAGAAGACTCTTGCTAAATTCTTAAGAAATATTTCATGTTATACATCATATTTTGACATCATAAAATCCAGATCAAATTGTGGCACATTTCATCAATACTGTTTATAACCTTATGGGAATTAACGTTGGTAAATTGTACTTTTTCTGATGACTTACATTATTTACACATAGCAACAGTTCTGTTTTTTTAACTTTCCTGTAGTAACTAAGAGCACAGAAGGAAACATCGTTTTTCATAAATTTAATAGAGCACAAAATTGGTTGCAGGAGCAAGGAAGTACAGTTGAGACCTCAAAGACTCACTCTGCTGATTTTAACTGAAATACATGACAAGTACATTGCAAAATTACTTCCAAAAAATGAAACGATCTGAATATATATACATATATAGCGGTTATCAAGGAATTCATATACATATGTATATTTACCCCCTGCAGAAAATCTGAGCTTGGAAAGTTTGTGAGTTTTGTTTCCTTTTTTTTATCTTTGATTTTTCTTAAAACTCTTTAAAATGAAATCCCAAGATCTTTCCAACCTATATATTTTTAAGAGTAAAATTATCTTCCTGATCCATCTTCTATATCAATTGCGTATTATATAGCCCTTCTTTGCCAAATCATACACATATCTTTGGTTAAAATTATCTCTATAAGAAAATTACCTTATATGGAAGAAAAATGTGCTACAAAAGGCACAATGTTAGCTCATTTTCCTAGAGGCTTTATTTATCTTTCTAAACTGTTTTTCATTCTTTCAAATGTATCACTCAGATTTTTATATTTGACCTTAGACTTAGAAGTTTATCTGTAGACGTTACTTGGAAGTGACTTTACAATCAAAGTAATAATATACACCCAGGGGCATTGGGGAAAGAAATTAGATTTTTAGAAAAAGTCAGTTCCTCTCTATTAATTTCTCATATTGAATAATAGCATATCTAGTTTCAGGAGTGTTGTACACCAATGGCCATGAGACATGGAGTCAGGCTTGATGGACTCCTACCTTCAGTAATTTCACTCCTCCTATAGGGACAGGAGCTGAAGGGCAGCATTGGGTATTAGTTCATTTACTGTAAGAGTTCTTGTATAGCACCTCAAGGGGTTTTATTTCATCTCTCTCCCTCTGCGATACTTTTTTAAGGCGTTGTGAAGACTGTGATGGGCTGTGTATTACAGTACTAAGAGTTCACTGATGACATTTCGATTTATGTGACTTTTTCTGCTGCGCTGGAAAGGAAAGAATCTTTTTTTGTTTTGTTTTTCTCTTGCAGGAAACTCTTTTAGATAAAGGAGAGTAAAATCTTTTAAGTTTTATTACAACAAATATGTGACTACAAATATTAATATACAATGCTACATTTTAATCCCTCTGAATTATATATTATTATTTATGGGTTATATTTGTTATGTTGCTTGTTAGTGATTGTTTTGCCAAACTGCTGTACTGAATTATTGCCCTTCAGTGTTCAAAATTACATGCTTAATATTATTTTGAAAGATATCTGTCCTTTTAAAAATATTACTCATTTCAGTGTACCCAGTGGTCCTTTAAAATCACAGAAGTTTGGATCTTAAATGTTAGACTTCAAAAATCTCCCTGTTTGTTTTCCTAATTATAGGATTTCAAGTAATGTTTCATACATTTGGGCTTCTGCCATTTTACCAATGCACAATAAGGAAACACTCCATAAGTTTTTTGCATGCAGAGTATAATAATGAGTGTTCCTGAGAATGATCCTTAGATATTTTCAGAATATAAAAATACATTCTAAATTATTAAAATGTGTTTATTATATTCAGTGTGGTTTTATTAATGTATGCTTTTTATTATATGCCAACTGAAAGAATAAGTTAGTCAAATATTACAACTACGTATGGATTGCCTATCATATATTAGACTCTTTCAACATTTTTCATTTACACTTCACAGGAATACTTAGTGCTAGATGTTATCTTCTTTTTTGAAAATAGCTGAAAGAGGCATGGACCGTTAAGGCAAGCACAATATATGGGAATTATTTTTGTGTGTGGAGCTGGTTTTTAATACCTACTATTCAAACCTGAAATCTGTTCTCTCTGCAGTCTCCAGTGAGACTGTTTACTAGTTCTTTGAGTTAATTAGGAGTTCTCATTTTCATTGTCTGAGGTAATTAGTTTCCAACCTATATATTAGAACTCTACATAGTTTCCAATCTATATATATTGGGTTATTTGGAGGTATACAATGAAAACAGCACACGTATATCTGATTGTGGTTGAAGGCATGTATTTTTACATATACCTATATTTTATTTAATATTTCTCTCCACTTTTTAGCATATTCTGTGATAATTAGAAGGATTCTGGCACATACTTACAGTTCTGTCATTGGTATCCTTTGGTGTCAAAATGTAATAGACACTAGGAACTGAGCTGACGTGTTGACACTTGAAACTGCAAGAGATCATTTCTTTGATAAATTCATCCTTCTTTGACTCGTAATTCAGAAGCTGAGGTGTGTTTATCCTCAGAGGGCTGTATTTCACTTCAAACGGCTAATCATTTTTCTCTTTTAATATCACTCATTATTGTTATAAAGAATTTTACATTTGAGATGAGCTTAACTATCATTTATAAATTAATATTTATAAATGGGAAGACATGTAAATCATCATAAACCCCTTTGCATTGTTTTTTAATAACAGCTTTATTGAGATATAATTCACATACCATAAAATTTATTCTTTTATTTATTTATTTTTTTCCCCCAAAGCCCCAGTAGATAGTTGTATGTCATAGTTGCACAGCCTTCTAGTTGCTGTATGTGGGACGCAGCCTCAGCATGGCCGGAGAAGCAGTGCGTCAGTGCGTTCCCGGGATCCGAACCCGGGCCGCCAGTAGCGGAGCGCACGCACTTAACCGCTAAGCCACGGGGCCGGTCCAAAATTTATTCTTTTAAATTGTGCAATTCAGTGGTTTTCAGTGTATTGAGAGTTGTATAACTATCATTATTTATTTTTAAAACATTTCATTGTCCCCAAAGGAAACCTCATACCCATTAGCAATCATACTCCATTCTCACAGCCTCCAGCCCCCAGCAACCAGTAATCTACTTTTTGTCTCCATTTATTTTACTAATCTGGACATTTTCGGACATTTTACATAAATGGAATTACATAATATATGGTCTTTTGTTACTAGCTGCTTTCACTTAGAAGAATGTTTTTAAGATTCATCCAAGTCGTAGCATGTATCAGTATTTCACCCTTGTTATGGCTAAATAATATTCCATTGTATATAAATACCACATATTTTTATCCATTCATCAAGTAAGGGATACTTGGCTTGCTTCCATTTTTTTTGCTGTTATGAATAATGCCGGTATTGACATTTACATAAAGTGTTTGTGTGAACATATGTTTTCAGTTAAGTTAAGATATACCTAAGAGTTAAATTGCTGGGTCACATCTTTAAGATTTTTAGGAACTGTCGAACTGTTTTCCCATATGATTGAACCATTTGACAATCCCACCAGCAATGCATGAAATTTCAAACATTTGTTATTGTTTATCTTTTTGTTTTTTGTCATCCTAGTAAGTGTAGAGCATATCTCGTTGTAGTTTTGATTTGCACCTAATAATTAACAATGTTGAGCACCTTTGTACGTGCTTATTGGCCATTTATATATCTTTAGAGAAATGTCTATTCAGATTCTTTTCCATATTCCAACTGAGTTGTCTTTTTATTGTTGAATTATAAGTATTCTATGTATTTTCCAGATGTAAATCTCTCATCAGATATATGAGTTACAAGTATTTTATACTATTCTGTGGGTTTTCTTTTGATTTCCTTGATAGTATCCTTTGCACATAAGTTTTACCTTTGATGAAATCCAATTTATTTTAGTCATTTTTGCTTGTGTTTTTCTTACTGCATTTAAGAAACTGTTGTCAATCCAAGGTCATGAAGATTTGTTCCTGTTTTCTTCTAAGAGTTTTATACTTTTACCTCTTATATTTAATTCTATGATCCATTTCAGTTAATTTTTATATATTGTATGAAAATGAGGTCCAAATTCCTGTTTTCTTTCTTTTTTTTTTTGTTTTTTGCATGTGTATAGCCAGTTGTCCCAGTACTATTTGTAGAAAGTAATACATTGAATTGTCTTGGCACTCTGTCAAGTATCAGTTGGCCATAAATGTATGGGTTTATTTCTGGACTCTCAAATCTAATCCATTGATCGATCGATGTATCTAACCTTGTGAAACTACCACACTGTCTTAATTATCATCACTTTGCAGTAACACTTGAACTCAGGAAAAGTAAGTTTTCCAATTTGTTCTTCTTTATCCAGATTGTTTTGGCTAACCTGGGTTCCTTGAACTTCCCTATTGATTTTAGGAACACTTTGTCAATTAAAAGAAAAAAAGGCAACTGAAATAGTGATAGGTATGAATTTGGAGGTTATTGCCACTTTAACAATATTTCCTTCTTTCCACAATATGGGATGATTTCTCATTTAGTTAGTTCTCATTTGATTTTATTCAGCAATGATTTGTGGTTTTAAGTGTACTTTTGTTAACTATAACCATAAATATTTTATTGTTTTTGATCTGTTATAATGGGACTGTTTTCTTGCTTTCATTTGTGGATTTTTTATTGCTAATATATAGAAATACAATTGATTTTTGTATGTTGAATTTATATCCTGTAACATTTCTGGACTCATTTAATATTTCTAGTTCTTTCTAATAATATTATTTCTAAAATTTATGATTGTATATATTTTCTTTTTTTGGTGTGTATATTTTTTTGCTTAACATTCTCTATGTACAAAATCATGTCATCTGCAAATAGAGAGAGTTTTACTTCTTCTTTTCTAATATGTGTACATTTTATTTCTTTTTCCTTCCTCTTATCCTGTATTGTCCAGCACAATGTCAAATAGTACTGGTGAAGATATCCTTATCTTGTTCCTGATTTTAGGGTGAAAGTATATAGTCTCTTATCATTAAGTAATATCTTTCTATGACTTTGGTCTCGGGATGATATTGGTCTAATAGAATGTGTTGGGACTTGTACTTTCCTATAATTTTGGAAATGTTTGTGAAGGAAGGGTGTTAATTCCTCTTTAAAAGTTTGGTGGAATTCACCAGTGATGCCATCTGGGCCTGGGCTTTTCTGCACGGAAAGTGTTTTGATTACTAATTCAATTTATTTAATTATTATAAGACTATTAGATTTTGTATTTCTTCTTGTCAGTTTGAGTAGTTTTTGTCTTTCTATGAATTTGTTCATTTCATCTTTGATGTCTAATTTATTGGCAAATGCCTTATAATTATTTTTATTTCTCTAAGGTCAATGTGATGAGCCCTTTCAACTTGATTTTAGTAGTTTAGTAATTTGAGTCTTCTTTGTTTTTCCTTTGTCAGTTTAGATACAGGCTTGTCAATTTAGTTGTTCTTTTCCAAGAATCAACTGTCTGTTTTGTTGATTTTCTGTGCAGTTTTTCATTTATTTCTGCTATAATATTCATGATCTCTTTCCTTCTGCTTGCTTTGAGTTTTGTTTGTCCACGCTAGGAGACTTACCCTTCTTGCCTGTCCACCATATGCGGAGTTATCATCACTTTCATTCTCCTAAGATGTTAACTTTTTACGTGATATCTCAAAATCATTAACATGTTTACTAACAGAGAATCACCTAAGGATTTCATTTGCCTCCGGAAGTAAGCATTTTAACAGTTTCAAGATTTCCAGATGTCAGTATCTCGGTATATATTGGGAATTTGCCTTAAGTATTAATATTATGTTATTTTTACTTGTATTTTCCAGAGAATAATTGCTGATACTACACTATAACAGTGGTAATGATAATGCAATTTAAAGTCCTGCTATGGGTCAAGTGATGGAAGAAATAGATCATTCTGTGATATAGAACAACTTATATAAATGAAAATAATTTTTGTTGATAAATAAGTGGAATTAAAATTGATTAAATGAACTCCTTCAGGGAGTGGCAGCCTATCAAGGTAAAGAGAATATATGAAAACATAAATATATACAATGTTTAGTTAAGTGACTTCTTCATGTTGTTGGAAAATACAGATATACACATATTACATTGTACTTTAAAGTAGGCTTTTGTTTCTGTTCTTATCATATTTCTTATCATATCAAATAATATTCTCCAAATTGATTCTAAAGAAAATTCCATTTGAAGAAAATCCTACTAATTTATTTCCTGAGTAGATATTTAAGTATTTAAATTTGTGAGATCACCACTGAAACCAAGATTCAAACTGAAACCACCTTGATCTCTGAAAACTGTCACATCTTAAAATGAATTTATTTATGTATATTTAGGTTCTCTATTAATATTTCTTTCAGAAAATTTTGTAATATTTATATAGCTTGGATCAATATTAACATTCATATATCACAATATACTTCATTTCATAGCAACTTTTTAAGATAGGTTCCATAATCCCCCTTTTTTAAGAATCTTCTTGTTTAAAACAAGCCCTGAGACTTGGCAAGATTGAAAGAGAAGCAGACATGACTCTGGTTCTCTGATTCCAATCTCCACAGTCTCTATAAATAGTACTAGGATTCTGCCATATTACTCTCTTCCCAGAAGAGGAATTTGAATTACATGCTCTAATAAGAGGTGCTACTAAAGAGAACATGCAAATGGCTTTAGAATATCTGAATAATATTTTATATAAAAATGCTATGGGTAAAATTTTGAAAAGCTGAAAAATATTTATGAAGCTAAGATTTTAATGAATTTAATAATGGTATTTTAAAAAGGCCTTAGAGATTATCTAGTTCAAGCTAATCATTACACAGACGAGGAAATTGAAAGCAAAAGAGGTTAAACCACTTTCCAGTGGTCAACAGCTAAGAAAATATGCAATCAGGGATATAAACCAGGCAAAACAAAAGCCTTATTTGAACCAGAGCAGACTGTACAGCCAAACTGCTGGGGTTTGAAAATAGAGTCTGTCAAATGCCTGTTGTACAGCATTCGGCAATTTCCTAAAATGTTTTTGCTTCGATTTCATCATCTGTAAAATAGAAATGGCAATAATAGCATTTTCTTATTAGGGATGTTTTGAGAACATGTGAGTTAATACATAGAGAATATTTATTATTATGTATTAATCACTCAGTAAATGACATTAGTATTTTAAATTCCAGCCCATGCATTTCATTTTTCATATAAAAATAAAAATCATTTCCTTCCAAAACATAAATTCACATCCAAGTTAAGTATATATTTTCTCTTCCAAATTTCTGGAAGTACCGTATAATCACCACGATTTCCTGATGTCATCAACGTGGGAAATTGGAAAGTTGTCATTTGAATGTTCCTGGCTCTTCCGCTTGTTACATTTGCAGATTCTTTTAGATAACTTGTGAAATCTCTCTCTCTCGGAACATTAATTGATAGGCTTTCGTATTTCTTTCACACCCATCAATGACGAGAATAAGAATTGCAGCCCAATGAAATTGTATGGGCCATCAGCTGGCATTCAAGATTTACTTGTTTTTGATAATAACTGGAGTATATGAATAGATAGTGTTAGACTAATTCAGATGTGGGCAAACGATGGTCCATGGGTCATCCATCTTACTGCCTGTCTTGGTAAATAAAAAATTATTGCAAAACGACCACACACATTCATTTAAGTATTGTCTCTGACTGATTTTGCACTATAATGGTAGAGTTGAGTAGTTGTGAGAGAGATCATGTTGACCACATATCCTAAAATATTTGCTGGCTGGTCCTTTACAGGAAAAGTTTGCTGACCCCTGATTTAATCCCACAAAACAAGTCAAGCAAATCCAAGCATACTAGTTTACTCCTGGAGTATTCCATATACTGCCAGGCAAGGCCATATCATTATTGTAGCTACTCTAACCTGCCTGGGGTAAGCTGATATGTCACAAAATGCTTTTAGGAAGTTATTTTATTATACTTATCACAATCTGAGTAGTATATAACCAAACTGATAAAAAAGAAAGATATATAAACATTGCTGTGATATACAGTCATACGTCACTTAATGAGCGGGACATGGCGTTAGGTGATTTCATCGTTGTATGACCATCATAGAGTGACTTACACAAACCTAGATGGTATGGCCTACTACACACCTAGGCTATATTGTACTAATCTTATGTGACCACTGTCGTATATGTGGTCCCTCATTGACTAAAATGTCATTATGCGACACATGATTGTAATGTAATATATACTAGAGGAGATATATACTCATGTATGTGAATATATGCATTATATTATATATACAATAATATATAATACTATAACAATATAATTATGATATACTTTGTGCTGCATTAATCATTTAATGAGCTAAACATTTACAATTTACTACGGTAGCACAAAAGAGTACTATGTTCATTTTTAGTTTAGATATCCAGAAAGTAGAAACATTTTCATGAAATTTGGAGCATGAGTAAGAGTTTATTAGGCATTGTGAAGATTACATATTGGGTAGAAATTTATTTTGAGACATAAGTAAACAGTACAGTATAATCTTCTAGGATGTGACTGCAGATCCAATTAGAAATTTGAATCTGGATTGTGTTTAAAGGCCTCATGTGTCAAACGATGGGATTTAGAATATTCCTACAGGGAATTGTTGGCTGTGAATGATTTTTATAAGGAGAGCTGTCTATTATTCAAAGTTAATTTAAAGTAAATAGAACATACATTTATAGTGTTTTCAGTTTGACATACCAATAAAAGGAATTTAAGTAGTATCAGAACCTTACTCTATTTATTAGACAATGCTAGGTTTTGAAATGATATGTTTTATAGAAGAGCAAATGTATCCTATAGGATATCATCATGATTTTTCTGTCAATGACTTCACTAGGAAATTCAAATTATTTTTCACTATCTGGTGTAAAAAGTAACTTCCCGCAATACTGACTCTTTTATATTTTGAGAAATTATGAATAAAGAGATCTTAGTAATTCTTAGAGTACAAAATAACGTGCTTGGGTTTACTTATTAATCCCATAAAAGTCCAGAGAAGGAGCTATAGTATTCATTTAGAAAAATAGGAAAGCAAGTTGTTTACCATTTGCGAAATATTTTTTACAAATGATTATGTAAAACTTATGTGAAATTGATAGTTGTAAAGAGGAAAGTCTTGGTGTTCTTATTTGCTTTAGATTTGCCTGAAGAGGTACTAATTCTTTATCTTGACCTCCCCTGCCTTTTGGTCTATGGGAAACAATACACCCAATAAAGTAAATTTATCCCCTGAATCTTTTACAATGTAATGAATTCCTTTCTTTTATTCATTCAATTAACTTGGAAATAATGCAAATGTTGTCCCTCCATCGATAACATTTATTCTATCTTCCCACAACCTTCTACCTGTTATATTCCAAATAAGAAGAGATCATGGCATCAAACATAAATGTACCAATACAGAAAGTTACATACAGAATAATAAAAGAAACATATCTTTCTTCAGTTGCTCATGTGCTGGTTTTATGATGATGCCCAAATGCACGCCCACATAGACAAAACAAAAAACAACCTCAATTGATCGTGTACTTGCTTAATAATTAAACTGCGTAATGTTGATTTGATCAAGATATTACTGATTCAATAAATCTCTTTATTACTTCCACTAAGAAAAATAAGTCAATAAACATTTAATAAGAATAAATATTTTCAAAGACATAGTCAGAGTCGTTTTAAAAGTACAGTATCCCCTGACTTAATGGTGAATGACCTAATTATTTAACTATCTCTTTTTAAATTTAGTATTGCTTAAACAACAGCAACAACCTAGTGTTGGGTAGTTAATTAATGTACAAAGAAAACGACTTAAATTATTGGGCTATTAGTTTGATATAAATTTATTATTATTTGTTCATGGTAGGACAAATATTATTTGAAATATAAACAAAAGTAACAAGTAAGAGTTTCATTCAATAACTTTGATACATATTTTAATTCTGAAGAAGTTCCCTCTTAAAATACATAAATATTACTTACTCCGTGGAAGGTTCAGAAACCTGTCACAGAAGAGATTGTAAAACATTCAAATTCTGAGGTAGGTTAGATAAGTTTAAGATGTCAGTGATTCCCATTTAGAAAACAAATCTAAGTAATCATGACTCCATATAGACACTCACTGTTAGAGTCAAGAGGGTGTTAATTGATAGGAATGTATCAGTGTTTCTATAGCACTGCCAGGAGAGGGACTTTGGATATGAGAGCACGTGCACATTGTTACTGGAGGGGTTTCCTGTTGGTGGAGATATTTCATCGGATATCAACATGTTCTTTATGGATTTTAACACTTTTCTCACTAGAAAAATGTGATTACTAACTTGATTTTACAAGAATCTTGACATTGGGAAAAGGGGGACAAAGAATACTAGCATTCCAGCAACTATAATAAAAAGACATCATTGTACACAAGGAATTGACTTTTGTTTTATGAAACAGAAAATAATAAGTGATTTCTCTTAATTAGAAATTAAGTTAAATTAGAAATTAATTAGTCCAGTCTTACTGAATCTACTGAACTCTAGCCTCATATAGTAAACATTCTATTGACATCTTCAATAGTATGACTAATATAAATCTCAAACTCAATTTGTCCAAAAGTGAATTTTGTTCTTCTCTCCAAAACCCAGTACACTCATATTTTTTCCCATCAGAGTTGATGGCAGTTCTGTACTTTAAGTTATTTAGGTCAAAACCATTTGTTTTTTTCTTTCTCTTATAACTCATATTAAATTTAATAGGAATTCATATTATCCTATCTTAGGAATTTATATAAAATTCCAACTACAGTCCAAACATCTGCTGTAATCACCACGGTCCAAGCCATTTTCATCACTCATGTGAATTACTGCAATGGTCTTCAATCAGGAATATCTGCTTCCACACTTAATCCTTGAAGTTTATTATCAAACCAGTGGCCAGGTAAGTCATTTTAAAACCAAGATCATATTATTCTACCCTCCTGTTCAAAATTATAGTAGGCTAACACATATATCAAAAGAATTATACATCATGACCAAGTGGTATTTTTCATGGTAGTGCAAAGCTGATATGATATTGGAAAACCAATTAATATAAGATACCATATCAACAATCTAAAGAGGAAAAACCCTATGATAATATCAACAGATGCAGGCAAAAAACAAAACAAAACATTTGACAGCATTCAATATCTACTCTTAATAAAAACTCTCAGCAAACAAGTAGTAGAAGGCAACTTCTTCAACTGATAAGGAACATCCATGCAAACCAGATAACATCATATACATCATGATAAAAGACTAAACATTTTATCCCTCAGTCGGGTAAAAGGTAAGGGTATGTGTTTCTCACCAATCCTATTCAACATTGTACTATACATTCTAGCCAGTGAAATAAGGCAAGAGACAAAAGGCATATAGATTGGGGGAAAAGAAATAAAATTTCTCTATTCGCAGGTGACATTGTCTTCAGAGAAAAGGCCTTAAAAATCCACAAAAAGGTTACTGGAACTAATAAGTCCATTTAACATGTTTGCAGTATACAAGAACGAAGAACAAAAATAATTGTATTGCTAAATAATAACAATAAGCAATTGGAAATTGAAATTTTAAAATAGTACCATATGCAATTACACCAAAAACTATGACATACTTGGGTATAAATTTTTTTAAAGTATCATGAAAAGCACTAATCATTGATGAAAGAAATTAGATGAGAGCTACATGAATAGACTGATTTAACATATTTATGATTTAGAAGTTATTATTTTATTATATCAGTTACCTTCAAATTAGTCTATAGATTCAATGTAACTCCATTAAAAATTTCAACAGCTTTTTTCCAGAAATGTACTGGTGATTTTTAGATTTAGGTAGAAAGAAAAATAATTAGATTATTTAAAACAATTTTGAAAAAGTGCAAAGTTGGATGACTGATTACCTGATTCCAAGCTCACCATATAGTTTCAGTAATCAAAGCAGTATGTTTTAGTGAAAAGATAGTTATATAGAGCAAAAAGCAAAATAGAGTCAAGGGTGCTGGAGAAATTGGATGTCTATATTCCAATAGATACTTAGATGTTTTTTCTATCTTGCCTCTCCAGCTTCCTTATTCTAGATCACAAAGATTTTCTGTCATATTTACTTCTAGAAGGTTTATGGAGTTACACTTAACTTTTAAGTCTTTGATCCCAATTTGATTTAATTTTTGTATGTAGCATAAAGTATGCTTTTTTTTTTTTAACAATGGAAGACATTTTTGCCAATTCCAACTAGACAGCAATGAGTTGTTGGTCTGAAAACTGAATAGATCAGAAAGTCAGGAGTAATTTGGTGAATTCAGTGAAGATTTGGCACCTAGCAAGATTGCACAATGGTGGAAAAATCCTCTTTTTTTATGATTGAACATAGCTTCGATTATACCATAATAGTGAAAAACAGCCTATTATTAAGGAAAACAAACAAACAAAAGCAAAAATGAGATGAAAAATTTAATTATTCAGTTTGAATATTATGATAGGAAAATCTTTAAAGCAACCAGTGCAGAGTGGCACACATTCTCACTCAGTTCTCTTAAGATGATCTTATAACAATGTTTTTGAAGTTGTGATTCTATTTTTCATTGGTATTGGTTAGAAACATAATATTTTCTCTGAGTCTAGGCATTAAGGCAAATGAATCTGCTCAGAGCCAATCCCTTCTTCCATTTCAAGAAAGGAATCCGTTTTGTCCATTTGAATCCTTGGTTAAGTTTTCATAAAAACATAAATTTCTATATGAAAATATTAATTTGCCCCTACATTTGTGTATATATTCATTTCCCATTATTTAAAGGAGCACATTTTCATCATTGTTCTTCTCAAAATTTTTTCTCAAAATTATTAGCAAAATAGATTTAAATCTTATTTCAACTACATAAAAATAAAGCATACAATGAAGATGGATTTTTATTATTTATGCAGATCAAGTACCAAGGATATCAACTAAATTTATACAGTCAAAGTAAATTTGTCTTTTTTTTTTACTTTTGTACCTCTGCATGCTATCATATTTCTTTTTAGACCTCTCAACCACAGCTCAACTCCATTAATATAGTACAGTACTGATTATAGGCTAATGGATATACTATCCACAAAATAATCCTGCCAGGTATATTTTATCATTTTAATTGATTAATCTATTTTTTCATGGAAAACATGTAAAAAAGTATATAAAGTGAAAATAATTTTCACTCTAACTGCTGTTCCTGCAATTGTCAAATTTTCTTCTGAAGAAGTAATCAATGTTACCAGTCACCTTTGTATACCATCAAAGATATTTTGTGGAAGTACGCATGCATATATGATTTTTACATAAATGTAGCACTGTATATATACAGTTGTGTACTTTACATTTTTCACATAATGAAATAATCTAGAGACTTTTTTCCTATCTCCTCTTGGCAAGTACTTTGAGGGAAATTTGTTAAACTTGAAACCACGTATCACAAGGTCTTAAACTACACTTTTGGTGGTGAGTATGCTGTCTCATATACAGATGTCAAATTATAATGTTGTACACCTGAAACCTATGCAATGTTATAAACCAATGTTAGGTCAGTAAAACAAACACACAAAAATTGAAAATTAATGAATTTGTTTTAACCCTGTCCCAATTGAAAAATGAATTTTCTTGTACTTATCGTTTTTAACGTGTCAGATTAATACCAATCTCCAATAAAAATAGGCTTCCTTGGAGAAATGCCTGATTCCAGGTTGGGGCAGAAAATACACAAAATGAACCTGGAGCATCTTGTATTAACAGAAAATAATGACATGCTAATAAACCAACCAACCAACAAACAAAACTATTGAGGGAGTAGATCAAAGGTGCACAGGAGGAAACTGCAAGAACTTCCAATGGCCAAAGCTGGGACAATTTGACCAAAAGGTAAATAATACTACATTATTTGTATTGGAGTATAACTCAAAGTTTAAAATAAATATTCATATGCTCATATGATATACACAAATGATTGATAAATTAATAAATGGAGGAAAAGAGACAAATCTCTCATACAGAAGAATTCCAAATAATTTATGCCATTTTATAATTTTATGTCATTAATGACTGTGTCCCTCACTATACTGTAAGCCCCCTGATGGTAAAAATTATGTCTCTTTTTTCACTCTTTTATCATCAATGATTTACTAAGTTCATGATACAGAAAGGGTTATCAATAATTATTTGTGGATTAAATGAATCAATACAGTAATATATTAAACAAAAATAGGAATTTTATCAATGTGAAAATCTTAAATCAAATATATAATTGATTTTCCCTTATATTTTGTGTAAATAATCAATATATTTTTATGGCCATTTGAAAAATTCCACCTACATGATCAGTGCTTTTTATGCTTCCTTTTACATGCACAGGCACAATTCCTCCTCAGTTTGATCTATCTAGAAAGACTCTTCCCTTTACCTTCTGTGGTAGGCAAGAAAATGGCCCCTTGAAGATCTCTGTTTCCTAATCCCCAAAATCTGAATTTTGAACATAGGCAACAAGTCTAAAGAAGGATATATTTTGTGACAGATTAGCTTTCTGAGCTTTACTAAACCAAATGTTCTTTTTCAATTCTACTCAAAGGCTCTATTTTCTCATTTGGCAACTCATCTTCCTTTTTATTTGAATGTAAAATTTTACTGGGGCCAGGTGATGAACTGGCACCAATGCTGGGGCACTGGTATCACCCTTCTGACTCTCTTGCAATAGAAGAATCAATATGATCACTTTTGAGTGATCAGTAACACCATGGATATATAGTGCTCTATCTTCTTGTTATGACTTTTATGAACTCCAAAAGGTTTCCTTCAAAAACTGTGGATAACATTGAAGATGTTACTAGAGTTAAAAGATTGGTATTATATGTAAAATATCTAGACTTAAGATAGACAGAAAACAGACTGGACCTTATATCTGTGTCCATCTAACTGTGTTGAGGTTGCAATCACATTAAGAAGAATTCACATTTTCTTTTATAACTGTGGAGAGCAAAATAAGAAGCTTGGTCTTGAACTTGGATCTTTTGATGCACTGGTATTTTATTCCTGTCACAATACCAGATTTACTTTAAATGCAGGCAACATTGTATAAAACAACTGGAAATTTCACATTTAAAAATTGCTAATGTTACTACTTGAAATTGTTTCTAGGACAAATGGAAAAAATAGGTATTAAAAGACTGACGTTGTTTAGGAAACTTGTTGATAATAGGATTTGAACTAGTAGACTGGGAGAAGTAAATTACTTCTATTGCTATACTTCTAAACTATTATAATGAAAATTATAGTAGCAACAAAATAACACTGTTTTGAATTCAAAAGGCATGAGCAGAAAAGGCAGAGATGAGCTATATAATCCCCAAATCAGATATTTCCAGAATGTTATTTAATTCCCTTTTTCATGTTAGAATGACCTGTTACATGCTGAAGAAATTTTGTTCAGTATGTAGTTTGGTATATACTTTAGTAGAATGGTCTTATGTTTAAAATCTTATTGACTTAGAAAATTGAATAATTGTATTAACTAAGAGTACATGGTACTGCTTTAATAAAAATACTATTGTCAAGAGGGATATTAAGTGGAAAACATTCTAAGCATTCATTATTCATCAAATGCTAAATGCTTGTCCAAATATTTTTCTAGAATTGAGACTTGTGCTTGGTAATAGTTTCAACCAAATATTCAAAAGCAGAAAAATTATATTAAAATAAAACAATAAAATACCTGTTGCAATATTACATTTTTCTAACAATTTGTAACTTGGAAAATGGTTAATGAAACCAGTTATTCTTGACTATGTCAAAAATGACTGTCTTTAATAATATTTACCAGACATATTTTCATTTGCTTGTTTTTGTGGAAAAAAATTTCATGGAAGAGAGGGAGCAAAATAGACAAAGAGAAAAAAAAAGGAAACAGAGATAATGCAGGGAGAAGGAAACATTATCTATCTATCTATCTATCTATCTATCTATCTATCTATCTATCTATCTATCTATCCATCCATCCATCTATCTAGCATCCGCTTAAAAGCTCATTGAAAATCACCTCTTTCTCATTCCAGACAACAATCACTTTAGAATTGACCCCATCTCTTGGATCCAAGAGTAGTTTATCATCCTGGTCACGTGATTCATATTCCAAGTGCCACAAAACATGATTGACTCAGATATAAGCAAATGACTCAACTTGGACCAATCAGAATCAATGTGGGTGTTTTGGCTGAAGCACTTCATTGGGAAATATTGGAAATTTTCCAAAATGTTTCTGATGTTTTCGAATATTTCCCAGCAGGAAATAATTTCTAGTATTGTGAAATACTTTCTAATATGGTGTTGGTGATTTGTTAGTCTGGAGATATGGCACCTACATTTACCATAATATATTGACAAATCCTCCATAATTAAACTATTGCATAGAAAGTAGACTCTGGAAAAGTAGAGATGGAAAGACAGGTTTAATAGCAGTACTATTGTTTTTCATACTGAGTAGAGCCTGCTTGAAACAGGATGTACACAATATTTTAAATTATGCTTTTTGTCACTAGAAACTAATAATATTGAAAAATATCGATGTAGATTTCAGATATGGATGTGGCACTGGTTGGATAATAATACTTGGAATAGCCTGAGTCAGGAGAGGTTGAGGAGCAATGGGGATTCCTGCATCCCCTGTGGGGAAGGCAAAAATCCCTGTTACGGGTAGTGAAGCAGTTGCTTGAACTTGCAACTCAGATCATTTGCTTTCCTAGGCTGAAAATTTAGGAAAACTGAGTTGGAGAGAGTCAGGGGAGTCAGTATGTTGGAGTGTTGTAACTCTCTCTTGTAATCTTCAATAAAGTCCTATAGGAAAGGAAGATGTGCAATCGTAACTGATAGATCTGGAAACGAAGAGAGAAGGAAATGTGACTTTGCAAGTAGAAGCCCTTTTAGCTTGCATCCAACAGTCCAAGATGGCTGAGACTTGCAGTATTAAGACAACTGATTTACTGCTTACCTTTCATTTAGTGAGATGTTAGGCAAGGATAAGGCAGCATGGTGTAAACTAAGATTATAATATGTGAGAATCCTGAACACACAAATGCCATCCAAGGGCAACCTATCTAAAAACAATAGCAATTTACCCCATTGAGAGCATCCATTTATGTATTCCATTTTCTCCAACATTGTAGTCTAGATCTCTAGAGAAATATTCCCATTATAAACACTAAAGAGCTAGAAAAAATATTACATGTCAACAAATCCAGATAGGCAGATCAAAAAAGTAATAAAAACATAGAGGTTAAAAAAGGAAAAAGCACAAATCAAAAAAGAAGTTAGCACGGAGCCAGTGGGTGCACAGAGGGTGTCGGAATCTTGAGTGCTCTAGCATTTTCATTCCACAGCTACACAATGGAAGGAGACAGAATCTGGGCCCCTACAAATTGGAATCAAATGTCTCCACATAACACCAGATCACGTGATAATGAAGTCCACTCTTGGACAGACAATTTTAAGTATAGATAGTTCGTAACCACGTTTAAAAAAAAATTACACTTAAAGTACGAGTAGACATACAAAGATAAAAGATCTGAGGTAAGCTGTTTTCATGGAAGAGAGGGATCAAAACAGACAAAGAGAAAAAAGGAAACAGGGATAACACAGGGAGAAGAAAACGTTATCTATCTGTGTGTCTGTCTATCTATCTGTCTATCTGTTTATGCATCTATCCTACCTGCATGTCTGTATGTGTGTGTATTAGTGTGTATATTTTTCATGAAATATTTACAAAATAAACAATGTTACATTTTAAAAAGAGCCTTGGAAATTTAAAAAAGTTCTGATGCCAGATATGAAAAATTAAATAGAATAATTTGAAGAACATTTTATCTCCCGGAAAATAGAGCAAACAGCTTTTAAAAATTAGAACAGTCTAGGAAATCCAGATATCCATTTAACAGTACTAAAGAAATAAACAAAAAGAAAAACAAATAGTGTAAGGAAACTAAATTTTCTTGAGTTTTTCTTTATCAGAACTGAGTGAAGAGTGTCTAGATTCAAAGAATTCATACAGTGAAAAGCACATGAATGAAAATAGAATTACATAAATGAACATTATCCTGAAATATTAGAAACCTGGGAGAAAGAGGAAGATCTTAAATTTCCGGGAAGAAAACACACACACACACACACACACGCACACACACACAGATTGGCATTGTATTTCTCAACAATGACACTGGAAGCCAGAGAAAAATGAAGATATGTTTTCAAAAATTCTAAGTGAAGATAATTTAAAACCTTGGCATCTGTACCAGTCTAATATAAACGAAGTTTGAGCATAGAATAAATAAGTTTACATACGCAATTGTTCAAAATTTTTTACCTTCTATACTTTCCTTCTCAGGAAAAGATGGAGTAATAATTAAGGAATCCATGTTCCTTATACCTTCTGAAGCTGCCTTCTTTTTTTTTTGAGGAAGATCAGCCCTGAGCTAACATCCGTGCTAATCCTCCTCGTTTTTGCTGAGGAAGACCGGCTCTGAGCTAACATCTATTGCCAATCCTCCTCCTTTTTTTTTTTTCCCAAAGCCCCAGTAGATAGTTGTATGTCATAGTTGCACATTCTTCTAGTTGTGAAGCTGCCTTCTTAAGACATGGCTTCTGAATTCAGTGTGGAAATGGGAGACATGGAGATAACACAAAGAACCCTTAATCACCTTGTCCTGCAATTGATATGCATCATTTCTACTCATATTTCATTCACCTAGACTAGTTATAAGGTCTATCTAGATATCCATAAAAAAGTGGGAAAATATAGTCTGTGGATTGGGTGGCACTTCCCGGAAGCAACTCTAAACCATGGAGGGGAAAATTAATTGTTGACAGTTAACCAGTTATCCCTGCCAAAGTTCTCTCTGCTATAATCAAGAATTAATCAGATTTTGCTCAGTGGCATTCAGTGCAATCTAACTCAATGACTTCAACAACAAATATGTATTTCTTGATCACATTTCATGTCAAAAGCTTAACTTTGACTTTGACTTTTAGTTTAATGTCTGTGGCTCTTCTTCAGGCTTTCAGGCTGTGGGTCAAGTTAGTTCTAATCCATATGCTTTTTTTATTCTATATTTTTGAGTGAAGGAGATCCTTCCTATCTGACAGGAATAGGGGGAAGTAAACCCAAACTAAACAACACAATAACATTTAAAGCTTCTGCTTGAGCATGTGTTAGGACTTCATATTCCATTGGCCAAGCAAGGCATGTGGCCAAGTCCAATGTAAATGGAGTAATAGGTAAGAGAGACATACTTACCCACTTGAAGAGGGGAGAGAAAGAGAAGTGAGAGATACAATTACCACAACTGTATTGGGGAACAACTTGTTCCAATGGAGAACATGTGAAGATGTATCTATTCTATGAACTAAATTTTCTACTCTTTAGTATATACCCTAAAGGAACTGTGAAGCAAAATATTCATAAAAGTAATTTTTCATAAGAGCAATAAGACTAGAAGACTAGTTACCTAAATTAGGACATATAGATAATAGAGAATATAAAAAATGGCAAAATGAATGCATATAGATTAATCTCAAAAACATATTGTTAGGAACCCAGCACACAGACTTGGAATGGTCCACGTGGGCCCAGCAGCAGCCTGCCTGACAGAGGGAGAAAAGACACAGCTTAGAGCTACCACCACCACCATTGTGAGGTCAGCTGCAGCCGTGGACTGCTGCCAGCAGAAAGGATTGATGCTGCTGAAGGGCAACATTAACTAGAACTAGAACTGCCTGTGGGTTGAGAGAACGGCCAGGAGCCTTTGACTGAAGAGATCAAGTGGACCTATTCCAGCTTTCATTGCAGCTCAGAGGAGTTCAAAGGGTTAAGATGTGCAGACCAGCTCTAGGCCAAGCAGTATAGAAGTTTCTGGGCCTCTATATTTAGAAGAAGAAGAAAGAGGAAGAAGAGGAGAAGTTAGCAAAAGATTTAAAGAAGATGGAACCCACAAAGACCATTGTAACTAAAAAACAAGAAAGGGACAAGTGAATAACGACCATAGGCACTGGGCTCAAATCCTTCCATTTCAGGAAGATAAGAATGTCTTATAAAACGTCTTTTGGCCACTTTCCTTCTCTTGTTCTAAGCACTGTAATGCACAAAAACCTAATTTTATTAGCAATTGTCTTTGTCCCTAGAAAAATATACAGAAAACAATAGGTAGGAGCTGTATGTGTGTGGATCTCATGTGGACTTCCAGTAAATGTAGCTCCCACTTTTGAATTCCTTCCAGGTCGTCCTGAGTTTTGTCACTTTGAAATAATATATTGGATATTCTCAGAAACAGATATAATTGCCCAGGAGTATTTCTTATGAGTGAGCTGATTTATTGTGATCCATTTTCCTTTTAGTACATTTCCAATCCTTTTGGGAAATCAAGAAGAAACAAAAATGTTTCTTAAAAAATACTGGAGAGTAGACATTTTAGTTAGAAGAGGCCTGGTTATTCAAGTTATTTCTTTCAAGCTTTGTGACATTGAGTCATTTCTGCTACATTTTTGATTTTCATTTATACATTAGCTCTACATTTGTAAGATATGTATTCACAATTTGTCATTTTCACTGTCTTGAGAAAAGTGAAGGAAAAGGGTGGTGATTCTTATTTTTCTAAAGGCTCTGGTTTGGATACTATCCTTATCACTGCTTGGTTTGACCATTTCACCATATAATGCTCTTCCTCTTGACCAAGTGGGTACCTGGAAGTTACCAAAGTAAAGCCACAGAGAAAATGGTATGATTTAAGTTCTAAATTTAAAAGTTAAAAAAAAAATCAAAACATATAGCTGATCACAAAATAGTATGTGACAAAGTATCTCATACAGTATGATTGTATTATATCAAGTCAAAAACAACAAAATATATATTTAGAGATGTAGATGTGGTATGATGAGGAATTACTCTTGAAGGGAAAGGAAAAAGGGTTGGGGGCACATTGGCAAATTCCAAGATATTGATAACAATTTTTTCTTAAGTCGTTTTATACCCATAAAATATTTATTTTATAATTTTTCTTCATGGTCTAAATAGAAGTTTTGAATATAGTCTGATATAGATGACATGTTACATAATAAAAGCAATGACATTTGGAATACTCCGAGTAAGAAATTGATAATTTTCTGAGTTTCCACATGGCAGCCTATTAATTTTCCTCTGGCAGAGACAGAGACCAAGATGGACATCGACAACTAGACAGCTAGGGGAATGGGCAGAAGGCTGTCATATTTCTAAGAGAAATATAGAGCCTGGAATTTAACTTAAAAGATCAAAATTGCACATATCTCTAATTTGGGTCCTGGCCACCATGTTCAGATTTGCAAAACCTCCAAACCATTTCATTGAAAGTTATTTTTCTGTCTGACAAACTTTGTAACGGAGATAACATGGATTTATTTCATTAGTAAAACCCAGGTAGAATAAAAGTATTATGTTTAATGCTGATAACTCTAAAGACGTGCCTGTTTTAATTAAACCAGCAAACTTAAACTAGGTTTTATTTACTGAAGATTATCCTAGATCATGGGAACTTGAAAAATATTTGGATTCGTTTCTATATTTCTGAGAGTATACTTGACTTACATAAATGCTTGTTTGTCTTTAAGCTAATTAAATAGAGATCTTTACAAATTAATTCTGGCACTATCGTCCAGAGGTAGAAAAAATATCACACATTTATAACATACATAGATATACATAAACATACAAATAGACACAGAGATCTTATAGATTTTGTTGTAAAATTGCAGCCATGAGACGGGTATTGTAATGCAAAACTCACTAGTTTATAAAAGAACAGTTGCATCCAAATCATGTTTCTGGCAGATGAATTAAGGTAAGGTTACCTGCTCATATGACAGACAGCTAAAGCTCTTTACTAATATTTGTGGAAGAGACTTTTAAGATTTTTCATAGGCCTAGTTTTCAAAATAGCTTTTTCTTTTTTCTTCTTCTAAGAATTACCTTGGTTTCTAGAGAAGACTAGGTAGCATAATTACATCTCAACAGACACAGAGAGAGAGTCTAAGTTCCACTGTGAAGGACTTTTGTTCCCTAAGTCCGGATCTTTTGGGACATCTGCGAGCCTTTTGAGATGAATAGGGGAGGTTTTGGAATTGGTAAGAAGAATAGGTGAGCTTTGAAGTTTTTAGGGTCACATTTCTGTTCTTTTAAAGACTGAATTTGTAAGACAAGTAGAATTGTTTTTAATTCCTTAAAGAACTGGATTGCAAAAAAAACAACTGAGTTGCAACTTGAATGATATCACCATGCTGAGCCAGCCATCCAACTACGTGATCTTTGATTTACTTCTTTATATCAGAGAGAAGATCTTCAACTAAGTTAGAAATCAAAAGATTCCTATGTTCTAGAATTAGAGCTGTGTGTCTTTGGAATGTTTTAGTAAATCCTTCCACAAAGGCTTCAGAACGTTTTTCTTTCTCTCTGGGTACATAGCTTCATTCTAGCTTAGAGGAGAAGGCCTAAAAAAAAATTGCCAGCAAGCTCTAAGTATCAGCTTCAGATTTGGCCAATTTCTGACCATAAAGCTATTTTTAAAAAATCCTCTGCAATATCTTGTCAGATTTGAGCTGAGACAAACAGTAAACATTCCTGGCAGCATTGAACAACCCCACGGAAGCCAGAGGTGTCCCCAAAGAGGGTGCAAAAGATACTGACCTCCCAAGATCCAGAGTCACTCTCAAAGATAACCAAAAGAGATAAAGACTTAGACAAATTCCCCGAGAGCTGGCAATAGTCGGTAAGACCCTAGCCACAAATGGAGTGCAACTCACATTTCTGTCGGGCCATATTTTGGCGGCCCCTAACTTGATGGTTACCAAGACAAGTTTTCAGGACATGAAATGAGACAAACAAGAAGGCAACTGCTGTCCCTGGGATCGAAAGGATCCACAACCAATGGGTACCCAAAAGCAAATTTACAAGTCACAATTCAAAGATTTAATTCTTACAAACGGTTTTTGCCTGTCAGTGTGAATTTGGACAGGAAGGGACAACATGAAATTTTACCTTCCTCTCTCAACCAGGCACCACAGATAAAGATCTGGGAGAGCTGATTTGGTAAGAACTCTCACTCTTTGCTGGCTTCTATCAGTTTTCCAGGATCTCATCTGCAGGCTCTGGAGTGATGGGGGTGTCCCAGCAGGTCTCATCCTGGTCACCTGACACTGTAGAGGATGAAAAATAATTTTCCCTCTACCTTTATGTGAGTGCTTAGCGGAGATCCCTTTTTCTTCAGGGCAACTTATAAACGGATAAGCTTATCTAGGTTAAAAGTGCTCCACTGTTGCCACTGTAATTCAAGATTGTCTTTGGTAAGGTTAACCTACTTGTTCAGCCTTAAAACAAACTTTTACTCACCTGAGGCCTCACAGTGGACTCAGTCCCATTTCTATGTTAGATCTAGCCCGACTCAGGCTGGTTTCCAGACCCAGTCCAGAGAAAGAAATGCTCAAAAAAAGTCTGAAAGCTCTTAACTCAAAAACTGCACAGTTAGAATCTGAAAGGGACTTACCCATGATCTTCAGAGGCAGCAAGAAAACAGCGAGCTCCAGCAGCTCAACAGGTGTCTACTTCTGGTTGCTCATTGCTCCTGGGGACCACTGGGGGGTCTCCGTTGGTTCACTCCTCTGACACCAGAACTATTAAAAGATAAAGTGAGGCATATTAAAAATTTTAAGAGTTTATTTGAGCAAAAGTCGATTTGAATTGAGCAGCATCCAGTCTCGCAGAAAGAAAGGAGCTCTGAGGAGCTGTACAAAATGAAAGATTTTTACAGGCAGAAGGGAGCAGGAACAAGGAAGTTATACTAGGAAAAAAATGAGTTGGTTACTGCCAGGTCGCTTTCCTTTAGCGGATGGCAGGGTCTATCAGGCAGGTTACCTAATTAGTGCTGACCAGATGATTCTTGACTGACTGGTTTAAGATTCCACTTCTGGGAGAGCTGAAACTATAATTAAGCTTTGGTTTGGTGATGTGGAGCTTAGCATAAGTGACTCCATTTTGGGCCTGTTGTCATGTTTTTTCCAGTATGTATATATATGGAGAGGAAGAGAATCATAAAGCAAATGAGGGAAAAGTTTGCAATTATATAAAAATAAATAGTTTTCCCAATATAAGCTGCATTAATTTGTGGTTTGAATGATGATATAGTTGCAAGTAGAGGTAATTCCAAAAGGCTCATGGTACTATAGAAGTCATTGATATCTAAGCAAAAACTGTGATTAGAAACATGAAAAATGTCAAGTGGGAATATAGAAGAACAATGAGTTAATTCTACCCTTGGCATGTGGAGGTCATGTAGCACTTCAGAAGGGCTACATTTAAGAAAATGTTGGAGGTGAAGTTAGATTTCTCAGAGTTCATTAACTATATTTCAGGAAGACGTTATAATATGATAAAAGACATGATGACATTATATAAATGTTCAGATTAATTAGTATGTCACGCAGTTAAAAAATTAAGTTGAGATGGAAATGTTTGATTCTCTAGTAACCTCTTTAAGTATATGCTCCCAGTACCAGGAGCCATTACTTCTCATAAGTGCAGTTCCTGGGATCCCAGTGTAATTTAATAGCACATAATGATCATTTGTCCAACAGAATCTTAGAAAATGCTAATGATGACATGACTTTTAGGTGTCAGATAATATTCAGATTTGGAGAAATAAATTTAAAGTGTTTTAAATTCCACTATTCATTACTTTTCCCTCGTTGCTCCCATTTTTACCACTTACAGTTCCTTAAAAATTTACAATACAGGGCCGGCCCCATGGCTTAGCGGTTAAGTACACGTGCTTTGCTACTGGCAGCCCCGGTTCGGGTCCCGGGCGCGCACCGATGCACTGCTTGTCTAGCCATGCTGAGGCGGCGTCCCACATACAGCAACTAGAAGGATGTGCAACTATGACATACAGCTATCTACTGTGGCTTTGGGGAGAAAAAGGAGGAGGATTGGCAATAGATGTTAGCTCAGGACTGGTCTTCCTCAGCAAAAAGAGGAGGATTGGCGTGGATGTTAGCTCAGGGCTGATCTTCCTCACACACACAAAAAGAAAAATTTGCAAGACAAAAACCTTTCTTATTATATCTTATCCGGAGTTCTTAATTCAATTGATATTTAATAATCCACCAAAAAGTGCAGAGTTACTTATATTTTACATAGCAGCAAAATGTTTTCTTATCAGAGGATTATGGAAAATAACAGAGGAAATCTGTTGCAGTTTGTTGGTGATGAAAGGAAAGGAAGAGCATTGACCCAACAGTGTGACCACTTAAAGCTATTTGGTCATAAAGACATAACCCAGGAGAACTGAGTGGGCAGATGCTTTTTATCTTGATTATAGCTCTCGTCAAATACTAAATATCTCAAATACACATCCCTTTCACCTGTAAAGTGTTCAACAGTATATAGGCTTTATACTGATTATTCACTGGCTGACAAAAGTTTACAATTTAAACTTAAAAACATAGTTATGCTATTTCACGAGGGATACACAGACTGTCTATTGTCATCTATTTGACACTGCTGCTTATAAAAAGATTTTCAAAAAACCCTGTTCAAATATTTATGTCATAAAAGAAAAGAAAAACAAACCAAACAATAACAACTAAAAATCGTGATAGTTTTAGGTTGTCACTCTTAGAATCTGAGCTAACGGATAGAAATCATTTAGATGTGCTTTTCCTATTATTCTTTTTAAAATCCTCATTTGGTGGAGAATTATTTTCCATATCAGAGAAAGTATCATAGATATGGCAAACAAATTCTATGACAGTTAACAGTCCACAAGATTTTGGGAGACATGGGAATAAAAATATCTATTTTATCGTTAAACACAAACACAAAAGAGCAATGTTCTTTTAGACTGTGGTAATTTTCTTCTCTATTATTTACCTAACTTGTTACCTAACTTATTGAAACAAATAATTTAACTGCCTTCTGCTGGTGAATAAAAAGAAAAGCATTATCATGCTGTCCTCAAACTCACTAGTGGCTTGAAGCCTCATTCCTATCAAGACCTGATTCAAAACTGCCATCATTATTTTAAAACTCAGGATATTTGCAACCTGCTTCACAGCTGTTCTGCTCTTTACGCTTTCTGCTTTCTTGCCTTTCTTAATACAGGAAGTGTCTTTCTTCATAAAAACTGGCTCTCTTCTCTGAAACTGGTTCAGTCCGTGACCCTTTTCCAGCACCTTGTTGTTGCAGAGATTTTTTTCATTTCAGATCAATTTTAATACAGTAAAAAGCTGGGGTTTTTCATTGCTAATACATTTCTGATTTCAGATTTCATTGCAATATTATTTTAATATAAAAATTACTCACCAAAAATAATTCTCTACACAAACTCTTTGAAGTATTTTATTCAAATGCATTTTGTAGAATAGCAGATGCATGTATTCTAGGGGTGAGAGTGATTAAGACAGCCATTTATTTACTGAACAAAATAGCAAGGTACCTATAGTATATCTAATAACTATGCCAATAATTGTGGCTTAAGAAAAGAGAGTCCTGTCGTCCCTCCTTATAATTTACTAGGAGGGTATAAAAGCAATAATAATAGCACAGGATTCCCAAATGGTCCTCTGCACTAAGTTTAAAGGGATCGTAGGAGAAGGTGGATCTTTGCTTGGATACATAAGGAATGCTTCAGAGAAGATGTAACAGAGGTCTTGGGACAAACTTTACGATAATTTAGTTCAATTTCTTGTGAAACATGAAGAAGCTGAGGAATACAACGCTTAAGTGAATTGCTAACGTTTGCACAGTTTATTAGTGATAATTCACAACTATAATTTAGATCAGGGATGATAGTCTTGAAAAATCTCAAAAGTCTGTAGAGAGAGGCCAGCATAAAGGATGATGAAAATATACAGCCAGGGGCCAGACCTGCGGCCTGGTGGTTAAGATCAGCGTGCTCCACTTCGGCAGCCTAGGTTTGGTTTCCCGGGAGCGGACCTCCACCACTTGGTGGCCATGCTGTGGTGGCGACCCACATACAAAATAGAGGAGGATTGGCAATGGGTGTTAGCTTGGGGCAAACGTTCCTCAGCAAAAAAAAAAAAAAGAAATACAGCCCTACGTTTATCATGTAAATGGAGATACTGGAATGAGCTAAAGAGCAAGCAGAATCCAGGAATCTAGATTATTATGTGAAATGTTGGCTCAGATGTTTGTTTGTTCATTTAGTAAAGTCATTTTAGCCAAGCAAATCCCTCTCTAGGCTAAATACATTGTCACCATTTTGGAAACTTGCAGAGATTTTCAAATTATACAATAATTTAACCACTTGCTACTCCTTGAGACTTTACCAAGGACAGGGACTGATAAACATACATTGATAAAGTTGATAAAATAATAAATCATTATTCGTTTGGCGTTTTTGAAATAAAATTTAAAAGACTGAAATTTTATATATTTACTTTGATAATCTTAGCCACTGTCTTTATTTTTGAAAGGGAATTTATCCTTGAGCAATTCTTGGGTAAATTTTGTCCCATATATACGTCTATGACTATAGGATAAAACAGTTCAACCAAGTCCAACATAGTAGGGAATTTGATGATCCTTAGTACAAATGTATTACATTTTCTAATTAGTAAAATTACACCTTTTTCACAAGTATTATTTTACAGTCCACAACTCATAGACAACTATTACACTTCCAGTATTTTAAGTGGGTAATAGAATATAATAGCCTATTAGAATTCGTACATTTGACAGATCAAAGACTATCCGTGGCCCTCAGTTGAGCTGAGCCTCTTAAGGTTAATCAAATGTCTTTAAATCTTTCTCTGTAACAAAGAGATGATTGATTCAGCTTGAGTTTGAGAAATAACTAAGAGTTCACAAATCCACTACTCAGCACCATTATATGGTTTGGTCGTTAAATGGTTTCTTTCTTTACTTTCTTGTAAAGAAAAAAAAAAAAATCCATTTGGCTGGTCAAGGATTTCTCATTTCAAAAGTAATTCGTACTTGCAGACTATCAGCAATATGGCTTTTTTCATATCCAGCTTTGCCTTTGACTCAGCAGACTTGTTTTATAAGCTGTTCACAAGAATTCTACCTGGGGGGACAAAGTGTTTCTAGATTTCTGGTGGGAAGTAGTTATATTTTCATAGTTGCTTATATTATTCTAAATCACTTATTTAACACCACTGACAGTGACGATACTGATTTTTTTAATTCACTTTCATTTAAGCTTTTATATTCTAATAACATGTCAGATTTTTCAAAATGGTGGAATTATTTTTTATGCTGCAGTTTATGAATGGCCTCAGCTTTTTAAAAATTCTAATTTGCCACTCTCTGTCTCTTTTTTTGTAAATGATAGAAAGATTGCAGATATTAAATTCTGAGTCTTTCTACAGAATTTTAGAATTCATTAAGCATTCTTTTAAAAATATACCCTCTTACTATAGTGTACATTCAAGCATTATATCAACTTAGTGCTTTTTCTAAACCATCTAGAAAGCCATAGAGAAACAATCATTATTTCTCCAATGTTTTCTTTTCTGTTTGGATATTTTCATATTTCTTGACAGTCCATAATTCATAATGGACTGTGGAATTTTTAAATATTTTTTTCCCTGGTAAGTTGTTCTTTATCCTATGTTTGTGCATGTTGTTATTTTATTTGTCAATTTAGAGTGCTGTTCTTGAATATTATGTCACTCCTGTCGTGTGTTATTCAGCATTTATCATCCTTTCTGTTAGGCTATAAGTAGTGCTCCTTGGAGGCATGTAAGATAACAAAAGCTGTTGGTTTACATCAACATTTGACAAAGAATCCCTTATTTTGCAAAGCACTTTTGCCCAGAGACAGATAAAATGGATTTATTGAATATTTATTTTGAGTCTATGGGGACTGAAGATAAAACATAAGTTCATTGTAAAACATCAGGCAAAGTAGGTCTGCATTTCCACTGTGTTTCTAATGCAACAAAGAGTACATCAAGTACAATGGAATTGACATTTCTACATGTGGAAATGTAGTGTTTAAAGGTTTTTTTGAAAATTCAGCATTGGTATTATAAATACAAGTACAGATACAAGCAGTGTAATACTAATGGTGGATTTTAAAATAATCTAGAATCAGATTTCTCATATAAAATGATATGAATCTGAATTCATAAATATATAATGTTCACCTAAATTATGCCTCAGGCAACTCTAATATTATTTAAAAATTCAACAGTTTAGTTTTAAGTCATTCTATAATTTAAAAGGTGTCAAGATTTACTTGAAATTAACTATTCTTCTTTAGTACATACTAAATAGTTATATTGTTTCAGCTTTTTTTTTTTTTTTTTTTCTGATGAGGAAGATTGTCTGAGCTAACATCTGTGCCCAACTCCCTCTATTTTGTGTATGGGATGCCACCACAGCATGGCTTGATGAGCAGTGTGTAGATCCGCACCTGGGATCTGAACCCAAACCCCAGGCTGCCTAAGTGGAGTAGGTGAACTTAACCACTACGCTACCGGGCCGGCCCCTGTTTCAGCTTTTTACAACCGCCAAGTAGTATTAGCAGTTCTGTACATGTAGATAAATTAATGTTATGCTGATTGATGAACACCAACGGTTTTTATAATTAAATCCCTAGTTTTAACTAAAAAATATGCTCTTACTGATTCATCAGAGATGTAACTAAGAGAGAGAGAGAGAGTGTGTGTGTGTGCGTTGCTCTAAAAACAGGACTTCTGAGTTTAGATTTCTGATAAGTTGTATAATCAAATTTACTGGACACTTCTATCTAGATATTCAAGAGAGACTTTAAATTTATTATGTCCAAAACAGAGCTTTTCTTCTTATACATCAACAAGGCTCCAGCCATTCTAATTTTTTTCTTGGAGAAAGATGTAACTATCTACTCATATAGTCAAGCCAAAAATTTGTAAGTAGTCAAAGCACCTCCTTCTTATTCATTCTCACTTCTTACCCATTCCCTTTCATTCAGTCAACAAGTCAACAGGCTTCATCACTTAGCTTCATTAACTATTAATATTCTACCACTTGAAATGCATGAATCTTAATATTACAATTTTAGTTAATGGATAAATCTGTTTTTTCCATACTCTATGAAGTTATTAAGCCAGAAAATTCCATCATGTAACTTCTTTCACCCCTTCAGAGGCTATAGTGACAGATGTGTATACAAATATGTATGTATGTATTTACCTACCTACCTTTCTTTTGCATACTCTATAAATTTATATAAATGAAATCATACAGAGTATCTTCGGTGCCTGGCTTCTTTAGTTCAGCATAATATCTATAAAATTTGACCATGTTGTTTCATGTAGCAGTCTTTTTTTTTTTTATTGTTGAGTGTGTACCATTGTGTGGATATGCCAGAGTTTATGTATTTGTTCTCCTGTAGATGGACCTTTTGATTATTTTCAGTATTGGCTATTACAAATAAGGTGATTATTTGTATGTCTCTTGGGTAAGAGAAATAATGATAATGATACATGCCATTACACATGCCATCCTTGGTCAAAATATAGGAAGGTATTTCAGTTTCTAAGGTACTGACAAAATATGTTCCAAAGCATTTGAAAAATTTTACATTCTCACTAGCAATATATGAGAGTTCAGGTTCTATATATTCACTAACATTTGATTTTACGTGTATTTTTAATTTTTGCAATTCCAAAGGATATATAGTAATATAACATTATGGTTTGAATTTGCATTTCCCTAATAACTAATGATTTTAGCACTTTTATTTATCTTATTTGTCATTCGTATATCTTTTTAAAGTGCCTATTCACATCTTTGATTTATTATTTTTTAAAAATTTTTATCTTTTTGTTATCAACTTGTAGAGTTTGGTACCAGACATTTGTCAGATATATGTTTTCCAAATATCTTCTTCCAGTCTCTGGCATGCCTCTTAATTTTCTTAACAATGTATTTCATGAGCACTAATTCTCACTCTCTCCCCCTTTATCTTCTAAAGGCATTGTCAAATTTAATAACATTTTCAAAGAAAATAATTGTATTCTGTTTCATTTATTTTTTTCTCTTTTCTGTATTACTTATTTCATTGTAATAACATTGGATTTTATTTGCTCTTCCTTTCCAGAATTTAAGGTAGAAATTTAAAAAATTTATATTAAGCCTTTATTTAAGGATACAGTTTTTGTGTAATTACTGCTTCAGATTATTCTACAAATTTAAAAGTGCATTTTCTTTAAAATTTAAACTAAAATACTTTTTAATTTCCCTTTTGATTTCTTTTTTAATGTGAGGGTTATTTAGAAGTATATATATGTACTTCTATACTTTTTGAATTGATAACAAAAAGACAAAAATTTAAAAATAAATAAATAAAAAATGACGCAAAGATTTGAATAGGTAATTTAAAAAGATATGTGAATGACAAATAAAGATATATAAAAGTGCTAAAATCATTAGTCATTAGGGAAATGCAAATTCAAACAGTAATGTTTTATACTACTATTCATCGTTTAGAATTGCAAAACTTGGCGATAAATCTAACACCAAATTTTAGTGAATATGTACAGCCACCAGAACTCTTCACACATTGCTAGTGAGAATGTAAATGTATATAATTTCCCAAATATTTAGAATTTTCCAGAGTTCTGTTTTTAATTTCCAGTAAGCCCAATGTGGTCAAGGGACATAATTTGTACAATTTGAATATTTTAAATGTATTCAGATATTAGGACTATATTATGGTCTACTTGGTGCATGTGAATATAAAAAGAGTCTATTCTTCTGCTGTTACATTTAGTGTTCTATTGAGAGAAATCAACTACGTCAAACTGGTTGATTGTTCCAGTTTTCTACGTTCTTAAGGGTTTTTTGTCTATGTGTTCTAACAATTCTTTGGAGAAGGATTTTGACATTTCTAGCTATAATTGTGGATATCTCAATTTCTTCTTGTAGTTTAATTCATTTAATGTATTTTGAAGCTCTGTTATTAGTGGCATAAATATTTAGATTTGTTGCGCCTCCTTGAGGAATTGCTCCCCTTATCATTATGAAATGATTCTCTTTATCCCTGGAAATATTCTTTGTTTTGAAATATATTTTGTCTGTTATTAATAGTCATTTTACCTTTCCTTTAATTAGTATTATCATAATGTATCATTTTCTACCCTTTTACTTCTAGATGTTTGGGTCTTTTTATTTAAAGGGTATGATTTTTGTAGACAGAATAAATTTCGTTCTTATATTTTCAACTAATCTTAAAATCTCTGCCTTTATTAGAGTGTTTTTTCTATTTAAATTTAATGTGATTTTTGATATGCTGAGGTTTTTTTTTCTTTTTCTTTCTCTCTCTTTTTTTGTTATTTGAAATTTTCATTTCCAATTTTATTGGTAAAATTAATTTATTAAATTAATTTATTAAAATCTATTAATTTTTTCTCCTTTTTTGGCTTATTTACCATAGCTTTCTGTTGTGTTCTGTTGGTAGTTGGTTTAGGGTTTCTAGTATGTAGTTTTAATGTATCATAGTCTATCTACAGGTAACATTATACTATTTCATCTGGGACATAAAAATTTTGCAGTGGTATACTTCATTGTCCCAACTCCTAGTGCTTGTGCTACTATTTCTCACGTATTTTATTTTTACATGTTCTAAACCTCACACTAGGTTATTATTATTTGTGCTTCAAAAAATCAATTACCTTTCAGGAAATTTTTTCAAATTACAAGATCTTTATTTACTATTTCAAGTTATGTTCACTCCTTTGTGTAGATCCAGATTTCCATCTTATATAATTTTTCTTCTGCTTCAGGAAATTCCTTTACTATTTCTTGTAGTGGATGTATGCTGCTAGTGACTTTTTTCAGCTTTTGTATGCGTGAAAAAATTTATTTTATCTTTGTGTTTGAAATATTTGTTTGATAGGTATAAAATTCTAGTTTGAGGGGGCCGGCCCCATTGCCTAGTGGTTAAGTTCAGCGTGTTCTGCTTTGGTGGCCTGGGTTTGGTTCCCAAGTGCAGACCTATGCTAGTCAGTGGCCATGCTGTGGCGGCGACCCACCTACAAAATAGAGGAAGATTGGCACAGATGTTAGCTCAGGGCGAATCTTCCTCAAGCACAAAGAGGAAGATTGGCAACAGATGCTAGCCCTGGGCAAATCTTCTGCAGGCAAAAAAAGAAAGGAAAACTCTAGTTTGAAGTGTTTTTTTCTTTCCAGTACTTTAAACATATTGCTTCAGTTTCTTCTTATTTCCGTTGGCACCAATGAGAAGTCTGCTGTAATTCTTTTACTCTGTACAAATATCTTTAATCTCTTGTTTTTATTATTTTCTCTTTATAATGGGTTTTGAACAATTTGATCATGATGTCCTTGATGTTGTTTTTTTGTGAGTTGAGAGATGATCTAAATCAAAAAGTAACAAGCTGGCAAATCTCAGTCATTGCAGTGCTAGTCATTCAGGGCTAACCTTTTGCTATAGAATAAATATTTTTGTCCTCCCCAAATTCATATATTAAAACTTAATCCCCAGTGTGGTAGTATTTGGTGGTGGGGCTTTTGGGAGGTGATGTCATTAGTGCCCCTATAAAAGAGGTCCCAGAGAGTGCCCTCACCCCTGCTGCCACATGAAGACACAGCAGAAAGACAGCCATCTATGAGCCAGACACCAAATCTGCCAATGCCTTGATCTTGGACTTCCCAGCCTTCACAACTGTATGAAACAAATTTCTGTTGTTTATAAGCCTCCCAGTCTATGGTATTTATATTACAGCAGCCCAGATACCTTTCAAGACTAAATCTTTTCCACTTCTTGCCTTATTTTTGTCATTCCACGGTACCTTCAAATATTTGTTTTTATCTATCTATCTATTTATTTATCATCTATCTCAAATTCTATAGTTGTTATCTGTGAGAAGGTTAGTCCAACCAATCACTGTGCCATTACTAGAAGCCAGATCCCCAAACTGAAATAAACCTCACTGTCTCAAGTTTGCCCTTCTCATGCATATCCTCCATACAGGCCCTCAAAATAACTAAAATGCAAATTGCTCCTTCACTTTTTCCAATATTTTACTCAGGCCCCATAGGTTTTTGTGAACCATCATATGCTTTAGTCTTGTGACAGGATTATTCATGCTAATTCTATCCTCTCACATTGTACCATTCCTCCCATTTACGTGCTGCATTCTAATTGTACTGAATACTTACAGCTTCTTATTCATGCGATGGAGTTCCATGCTTCCACACATTTGCAGATGTTTGTCCTATTTTAAAAGTCCATTTGTCATTAACCACCTATGTTATGCCTACATGTTTTTAAAAACTGACCTTTAAGTTTCTTTTGGAAGCATTTCTGGGTCATCCCTTCTACTGCCTTTTCGGGGGTGCTCTCCTAATCTCAATCATAGCATTTTTCAGCACATTTAAAACTATGTTGTATTTGTTGATCTACTTGTCCATATACACTTTCACATTTACTCCTTTTTAGGGCATTATCTGCAGTATCTAATAAATAAGTGTTGAAATAATGGGTAAATGAGAGAGTATAGGTAAGTGTCTTTGCACTCATATTGTCTGCTATTCAAAAAATATTGCTGAAAATTTTTAATTTACCTCTGATAAACTTTTTTAAGTAAGATATTAGCCAAGGGAATGCTTTATTTGTTAATTTTAGTCCACAGTGACGTGGTCAGAACCTCAGTCGACTTCAAAGTGCTCCAACCCTGTGTCATGCTCTGTCCGTTAACCCAAGTCACAGTCCCTGTGTAGCCCAAGGAATTGCATTCTGAATCAGAGGTGCTCATCCCTATATATTTCCAGAAATATCACGCAGTATTTCCTAAAAAATAAATATGAAAATAGAAACAAAGCAAAGAAATAAAAATATTAAGGCTGTAATTACTATGATTTAAGGAAAATCCTTAATGATCTATGCTGATACAGAAAAAAAATCTAAATAATGTGTTGGAAAGGCTTTTATATTCTCATTGTATGACGGAGAATTATTTTCACCATTAATATCTTTAATTTTTAATTTATTCCTGATAGTTTTATCTTCTGCTTCTATTTGATATGCAGCTATAGTTATACATACTCCATTACACACACACACACACACACACACACACACACACACAAGATATCTTCCGTATTGCTTTACATCGAGGAATTTCTTCTCTTTATTGTGAGTTTGGAGACGCATGAAGATGAGGATGATAAACCTTATGTTAACTCAGGCTTGGGAAGTAAACAGCTATTAATTTATTAAAATGTTTATTCATTTACAAATGCAGAGTTGCTGTTTTGGCGTTCAGGAGCATATGCTTCTCTCATTCTGAATTGCACCCTCTTCTCTAGAATAAAAACATACTTTTAGACAGTTCTTTAATTGAAGAGAGATGCAATTATTTAACACTTGAGCTGTTACAGAAGAGTTGAGAAATTAACTTATTGACAAAAAACATTTTCGCAAATAAGCTAAATTACTAACAATGTGTTAGTTAATTTAGTTTTGTTAAATTACCAGTTTTCACTGGAAAAATAATGATATACATAGTAGAACAATATAGAAGAGTAAAACAATCATCTTTATACAGCAGACTATATCTTGGTATCAGAAAGTTTTAATTTCTGTTTTTATAAGAGAAAAATAATGTTTTATGGCATAATTTCCATTTTCTGACAAGTGAGGAAATTGAATTAGATAATTTTTATAGCCTAAAAGAATCTACAATTCTAGGATATTGAGTCTCAGTAGGACCAATGTAACTCTAAAAGAGAAGAAAATAGGTCCCGGGGAAAAAGCAAAAAATCTTAACATAGTTATGGCCCCCAAAGCTTTTAACTGTATCAACAAAATTGTATTCTTTAAAATTTAGTTCCTCTTGCTTGGTTTTCTTGGGTTTGACATGGGCAGCATTGACACTGAGTTATGAAAGACACGTTAGTGCAAATATATGGCTGCGATGGGAGGACAGAGAGAAGTGGTCTGCACATGCATATGGGCTACAATTGGCTGCTATGTAGATATTGTTTGTGTTTGATCTTCAGTGTTTTTGTGGGTGACTTGGACTTTGAGAATTTAATACCAATAATTCATATTTTATTGTTTAATTCTACAAAATGTATTCAACCTATAATTAATTATGCCAAGTGCTAAAAAGAAAAATATGTTGATAATATCTGAATGAATATGTTGTAGTTAGTTAAGATACATATTATGTTCTCATTTTAAGCAAAAGTTAAAAGTTAAGTGCAGGGGCCAGCCCCGTGGCTTAGCGGTTAAGTGCGAGGCTCTGCTACTGGCGGCCTGGGTTTGGATGCGGGCGGGCAACTACTCACCGCTTGTCTGGCCATGCTGAGGCGGTGTCCCACATACAGCAACTAGAAGGATGTGCAACTATGGCATACAACTATCTGCTGGGGCTTTGGGGAGAAAAAGGGGAAAAAAAAGGAGGAAGTTTGGCGATAGATGTTAGCTCAGGGCTGATCTTCTTCTTCTTCAAAAAAAACAAAAAGTTAAGTGCATTAAAAATAATTGTCAGGAAATTTATTTTTTATTTTAATTGTTCTAATTTTGCTTGGTAAAGTAATTTTGGATGATTTTTAAAACTTGATTACATTATTATTATTGCATATTTATATAATACATTAGCATAAAGTTCATAAGTAATTTCATACATTCCAGTTTATATATGTATATAAATTATATTAAAATTACTCAGCAAATACATTTATAAAGTTAGATTGAATATTGCTACCTTTTACATTTTGATTTTACTTTTAACTTGAAAATTTGATTTTGTCATTCTTAATACTATTCTAGTTACTCTTAACCATGAGTTGAATTAAATAGGGTAATATTTTTTACTGTTCTTTTTGTGTGCAAAGCATAGATATACATGTGGTACATAAACAGATATTCTGTATACCTATTTTAAAATTTCATGGAGGAATATTGTCTCCATAGGCTCTATAGAGAGCTACAGTAAAAAGAAAAAAAAATCAAAACTTGCTGCTGTAGGAAAAGCAAAAAACACTCAAGATTTCTACCAATTTTTTCCATATTAAATGCTTAGAGGGGAATGAACCTGAAGTATAATTATTTACCAAAGTTCTAATTAATGGAGTTTATTGAAAAAAATAAAGAAAAATGAAGTTACATTTGATTACATGCTGAATAGTGAATATAAAAAAAATAATTTCTGGTATGACAGTTTGCATTTATGATTATTTCTCTGATTTGGGTTTGCAAGGTTATTTTTCCCCTGAGATATTGTCTTAGTCTGTTTGGGCTGCTGTAACAAAATACCGTAGACTGAGTGGCTTAAACAGCAAACATTTATTTCTCATAGTTCTGGAGGCTGGGAAGTTCAAGATCAAGGTGCAGTAGATTCAGTGTCTGAAGGCTCACTTCCTAGTTCATAGATGGCCATCTTCTCACTGTGTCCTCACATGGGGGAAGGGGCAAGAGAGCTCTCTGGGGCCTCCTTTATAGGGGCACTAATCCTTGAATGAGGTTTGCCTTTATGATCTAGTCACCTCCCAAAGACTTCACCTCCTAATACCATCACACTAAGAATTAGGATTTCATCACATCAGTTTTGGGGAGACACAGACATTCAATCTATGCTAATAATTTGGAACATTACCCTCAGATGGAATGTGATTACCTAAATTAATATATAGGTAGGTCAGAAAGAAATTTTATGTTCATAATTAACTGAGTCTTAGTATAGTCATGCGTGGCTTAAGGATAGGGATACATTCTGAGAAGTGTGTCCTTAGGTGATTTTGTCATTGTGCTAACATCATAGAGTGCACTTACACAAACCTAGATGCTATAACCCACTACAAACCTAGGCTATATGGTCCTAATCTTATGGGACCACTGTTGTATATGCAGTCAGTTGTTGATGCAAATGTCATTATGCGGTGCGTGACTGTATATTGACCACTTTCAGATAGCCATGCCTTTCCTAGAAAATAATGACGTTAAAATAGTTAGTCATTAGTATTAATTGTTAATTTTATTGTCTAACCAAGCCTTTAGGAAGAATTCAAGACTGACTTCCCATGGCTTCTTCTGCCCATCTCAATCCTGACTTTCTAAATCCCTAAGGAAAAAGAGTCTCAGTAACAGTCAAGAAAACAATACCTTCACAGTCCTCAGAAGTGAAATTTTAGTTTTGACCAAGAGGAGAAAACTGGTTTATCTTCAATATAGAATGGCAAGCTTCCTCTCTTCTCTTTCCCTCTCTCTCCCCCTTCACTAATAATTTTTACTCCATCTTTTCCTTCATTGCTTTGCATTCTTTCTGAGATATCACTCTTTTAAAATCTTTTTCTCAAATAATTTCTTTCCATAACTGATGAAGTAACATAGCCAAGGAACTCTACCCACTTAATAAGAAGCCCCGAAGCCCTTATCTTCCCATCGTCTTCTTTCTGTAACTGTCTCTTGTTTATTTGGAAATTCAAATGTAAACTAGAATGATGACAGGGTAAATATCAGAGCTGACTGATTTTAATAGCTGTTTTAGGTTTTAGGCCTAAAGCTAGAAGAGCAAAGGAATATTCAAGGCATGTTCCAGCTGAGTTCACTAGGGAGTCGACTACAGAGGAATTGGCAGCCAAGTTCCTCCCTAGGAAGGAAGTACTGCGTATGTCTGTAATGCCTTCTGTACACGTGTCCACCAGTAGAATGACAGGAGTGGCGATAGCCACAGCATACAGCTGGCTGGCAATTCAGAGATTGAACAAACCGGCCAACTCTCCCTCTCATGGGACACATCTCACATCTGGTGTAGCTTGGCAAACAGGTGAGGATCTGAGGCAGACTCACTCAGGAACTTCAAACTTCAAAAGCAGGTGCATCTTTTTGTGTGTGTGTGTGTGAGGAAGATCAGCCTTGAGCTAACATCCGTGCTAATCCTCCTCTTTTTGCTGAGGAAGACCGGCTCTGAGCTAACATCTATTGCCAATCCTCCTCCTTTTTTTTTTTCCCCCAAAGCCCCAGTAGATAGTTGTATGTCATAGTTGCACATCCTTCTAGTTGCTGTATGTGGGATGCGGCCTCAGCATGGCCGGAGAAGCAGTGCGTCGGTGCGCGCCCCGGATCAGAACCCGGGCCGCCAACAGCGGAGCACGCGCACTTAACCGCTAAGACACCAGGCCGGCCCACAGCTGCATCTTTTAAATGGCCAGTTCCTTACGTAGAGGAAAGTGCCTGAATTGCTAGGTAATATGTATCACTACATCTTTTTATGATCCTCTCTTATTCTAGAGCCAAGGAAACCTCATCTGAAACTCTCAAATTATAAGTTAGGGAAGATTTTATAGTAATTGCATATAATCACAAAAAATGAGTCACATGTAAAGCTGTATCAGGATCAATTTAGACTTAAATAGCAAGAACATATGCGTGACTAATGGATCATACGTGATATTGAGCAAACAGAATATAATATTAGCAGAGAAATAAAGCTAAGTTATGTTCTGTTAAAAATAGGCGAAGCTTGGTGGTACAGGCTTCGGATTTGATTTTCTTGGGCTCTGATGGTTCTAGTTCCTTCTTTTTTCCCCTAATTTGGCCATGGCTCAAAGCCTTGCATTACAAAGAAAAAAAGTCATTTATTTCTGTTGTAGTGTTCATGTTAAACATGTGAGTTCACACGCTAACCATACGTCAGGGGATTGAGTAACACATGAGCAGTAAAGAGAGCAAGGGAACTTTTGGGCAAGTGAGATGCCCCACTGCTGAAGATTCTTAAATTTTGCAGGAATTAAATTTTTTTTCCCAAGAGAGGCAGGAAAAGTTTAGCAAACCCTTGTTTCACGTAAGTGGGCCAATCATTAGTGAATTAGCTTACATTTGAAATGTTTCCCTCTTAGGCACATTTTAATATTTGAATTGCTCCTTATTTTTTGAATATAATATTACAGATACACTAAGATTTATCAGGACTTGACCTAAGTAGTGTACCCAGGTAGAAATTTAACCTAGAATGTGTAGACCAGTCCTCACAAAATATTTTTTTTTCAAAAAGAAATTTACCCTTTCCAAGTAACGTAAACTATACTGTTACCTTCTTTAGAATATGATTGGATGGGAGAAAAGAAGAGACGCTTGCTTTTTGTGCCTTTGGATGTTCTCATGGGAGCATGCGATATTTGTTATTGCCTCAGCCATCTTATAAATGTGAATGGAGATGTTAGAACACATTGAGGTTGAAAGAGTTGAAACCTGGAGAACACCAGATACTTGATCATTGAATTAATGAGTCAACCTCAGAAGCTCTCCAGATCTTATCTTATTATCTGAGTAAATAAATGACTTCATTGTTTAATTCACTTTTAATGTGGTTTGTGTTACTTGCAGTAAAAATCGTCTTTATATACCTAGAAAAAATGTTTCAAGATAGACAGAGTGTTCTACGACATTAAATAATATTGAGAGGTCATTTAAGTAGCCAATCAAGAAATAAAAACTGTTTTTAGATAATCATTCCAGGGAAGAGTCTAGAGCTCCTTGTACACATGAATGCTTAGCTGGCAAGATAGGCCTGGAACCAAGATACTGCCATATCTTGTTCCAGTTGTAACTTGGTCCCTGGTTACGCTGGAGAAGGGATCCATGCTTCCCTAATCTTGTAACTTAAAAGCCCCACAAACCAAGCACTGTGATTCTTTTCCTACAGTTGACGTTGCCCTCTGTTAGATTTGTGTTAATTGCCATAACAGGAAAGGATGGCCAGCGGGTGGCTCACACATCTCCTACTGATCCTGTCGCAAGAATTTAATGTTGTTCCTGATGGTCTAGAATGTGCGTTTTCTGGCTGTCAGATCTTATTTATACATTTATTTCCTCCCTCCCTCCCTCCCTCCCTTTCTTCCCTTATTATCTGATTTATTTACAAAAGGTTTTCAGTAATTAGCAATGATATACAACAGAAAATGACAGAATAAGAAAAATTAGGATTATGTGGGGAAAATAAAATTGTGAAAGGAAGACAAGGTTAAGTTAATACACACACATATATATGTGTATGTATATGTATATTATATATATTTTATTTATATATAAAGCATATCCTTAAAATACTCTCAGAAATAATTTTGGAGAACACTTCAAGATAAAATATTTGTAAAGTAGATATTTGGAAACTAGCTTAATTGACCCATTGATAAATTTCAATGTATGCCAAATAGTACCTGGAAAATATTTGCTAGAAAATAATTTTTGTTGTTTTTTATTCTGAAGAGGTTGATTTTAAGTCATTTTTTCAGACAGTGCTTAGAGAGAGGGGCCAGTTTTGTATTAAAACCACTCTATATTTATGATAAAAAAGAACTATTTTTGTTTTTTAAGGCATACATTTTCCATCTTTATTTTACACTGGGGTAGAGTGTTAAAAAGATATCCAATACATTCAGAAATTGTTCAATTTACTGAAATATAAAAAAGGAATGTAAAAACACATCTGGTAATGCACCACTTGCATAGGTCAAATCCATTCTCTCAAAAATCATCATAGAATCAAAAACAGACAAAAGTTCACTAGAAATTCAAATAAGACCATAGGTTTTTTTTTTTTTTTCCTCACAGGCTTCTCAATACTGATGATGAGCAAACAAAATCATGAACAGAAATGGACTCATTTGCTTATCATATATAATACTTAGACTAGAAATCCTGCAGTAAAAAGTGTTTTATGCGCTTATAATTAAATTAAGTGTATATGGCATATGATTGGAGACTTTAATTGTTAAATGATACAGTCAAAGTCGAGGAAACATTGATGGCATACAGATAAACAAAAAGAAACATATATATAGTTAAGTTTAAATGAAAACATTCTAATTTTATGAAATTGTCCTTTACTTTCCTAACTCTACTCAAAGATTATCTCGTCACTGAAGTCCTTTTAACCATTCCACCTACAGGACTTTTTCCACATTTATCTCAATACATTTCATGAACTGTGAAGGAAACAAGTCTTATTCATCTTAATCCATAGTATTGTGCTAAGATTTTCTATGCCTGTTTGCTCAATGGATTACTGTGATGAATACATAGCAGATGGATACACACAAACTACTGGGAATTTTTTAGAACTTTAGAATTTGAGACTCACTAAGTAAGCTCCCTACACAACCACATAAAATAAGAAAAGGGTAGCAATTCCAATGTGGCATTTTACAAAGATGCCTGCAACAGTCAAAAGGTACCATTACTTCAGTTGAAATATAGTCGCACGTTATTTTAATACATAATTTTTCCCAGCTTCCAGTAACTGGTGAGTCACAGGCAGGTACATTTATGCATAGAAGTAAAGGACAAAGTGCCTGCACTTTTATTTGCCAGGAATCTGGCAGAAGAGAGGGAGGAGTTTAAGCTCTACTGTTATTAATTAAATAGAGGTAAGGTAATTTTTTTTTTTCTTGAGGATTTTTATGGAAAGTCAGAAATCTCTAGCCCCAGAAGAAGATCCATGCTGAGATCTACTGAGACTGACCTATAAATTGGTGTTTTCCTTTCACTCAGCTTCAGGCCTTTCGGCACCACTGTGGTTTGTGCTTCTGGATTCTTCATGGTTGCCTCCAGTTAGAACCACTTTGTCTAAGAATGCAACCAGGCAGCTTTCAGCATAGTTTAACTCATTCTCATTTTAATTCCTTATTAAAAAATTGAATATGTATCTTAAAGTCAGAATCATGCTATAATTTATTTACTTCATGCAGAAAACCCTTGATTTTTAAATCAATTCTGACTGTTTAGGTAAGTTGTAAACATTAAAACAAATATTTCTTGAATTCATAATATCATGACACAATTATACCAACCTTTATTGGGGCTACATGAGTAAGTAACCATAAAATAAATTGGAATTACATAAAAATGAATATATATATATGAACTTAAAACATTAATTTCAGTTCACATATTAATTGCTTCTCATTTCTTTAGACTTTTGACTTGCATCTTTAATTATTTTAATGTGATAATTATTCCCTTCTAAGGCATAATAGTCAAAACTGTTTCTCATTTGAAATTTATTACATCAGCAAATAACCATACGTATTTTTATCTCTAAATGTGATTTCAGTACAATGTCAATTTCATCCCAATTCGAAATAAATACATTTTAATGGATGATGCTCAAAATTCCACTCTCAAAGCCTAACACTGAGGTCTTTGATTCATATTTAAAAACAACTACACATAAGAGTAATTTTTTTAGATGGGAGAGCCCCTATTTTACTTAAAGCCTTGAAGGACTTAAAAGCAGATTCAACTATGATACGAGATTAGTAATGAAATAGATATTGAATATAAGAAAAGAAAGATGAGAGAATATAAAAATTGGAGAGACTGTCCAATATATCAAGGATGGAATCTTTATACTTGCAATCTAGCTATTAGTGGGAGTTCTTTCCTGTGTGTTCTGCTGACCACATTAGAGACTATTATCCTAATACTCATAATAGGCACATGTTTGATTACGAGTCTGTTTTCCCCATTTTTTCTGTGACCTTTTCAATGCTCCTGGGGACAAAAAGAAATGTCATGTGAATCTAGGGTGTAGTTGGTTTTGAGTAAATGCTAATGGAATGCTTCCACTTAATTATTGTTCATGCTAAATAAGACTTATAATCTTTAGACGTATGTACTGCCTTTGCATTTGGGATCATTGTTCTTGGTACTCAATTTATCTCTTTTATTACAGAATATGTCCTCAGTGAAAGCTGTTGCACTTGGTACTTTTGTGTACCCCTAATAATCTAGGAAAGGTTTTTTTATAGTACAATATTATTGTCTATATTTCATTATACTGTTCTTTAGATGTCTACAGCTTATTTACCACTTGTTACAGGTTTGTACCCTTAAACACCGTCAGTCTTAACCCTCCAACCCCCCATCCCCTGGTAACCACAATTTTACTCTGTTTTTTACAGCTTTGATTTTTTATGATTCCACATACAAGTGATATCATACAGTACTTGTCTTTCTCTGTCTGACTTATCTCGCTTAGCGTAATATGCTCAAGGTCCATCCATGTTGGTGCAAATGGCAGAATATCCTCCTTTCTTATGGCTGACTAATTGTATATATATACCACATCTTTTTTATCCATTCATCCATTGATAGGCATTTGAGTTGTTTCCATATTTTGGCTATTGTGAATAACGATACGATAAACATGGAAATGCATATATCTTGTCAAAATCCTGTTTTTATTTTCTTTGGGTATATAACCAGAAATGGAATTGCTGGATCTTATGGTAGATCTATTTTTAATTTTTTGAGGAATCTCCATATTGTTTTCAATAGTGATTAGACCAATTTACATTCCTACCAACAGTGCACAAGTATTCCCTTTTCACCACATCCTCGCCAGTACCTGTTGTCTCTTGTCTGCTTGATAACAGCCATTCTAACAGGTGTGAATTGATATCTCATCATGGTTTTGATTTGCATTTCCCTGATGATTAGTGATGTTGAGCATTTTTCCATGTGCCTGTTGGTCATTTTGATATCCTCTTTGGAAAAATGTCTATTTAGTTCTTCCGCCTATTTTTTAATCAGATTGTTTTTTCCTATTTCAGTTGCATGAGTTCCTTATTGTATTTTGGATATTAATCCCTTATCTGATACAGGGTTTGTAAAAATTTTCTTCCATTCTGTAGGCTTTCATTTTTCTTTTTTTTTTTTGTGAGGAAGACCCGCCCTGAGCTAACATCTGCCAATCCTCCTCTTTTTGCTGAGGAAGACTGGCCCTGGGCTAACATCCATGCCCATCTTCCTCCACTTATATGGGATGCCGCCACAGCATGGCTTGCCAAGCCGTGCATCGGTGCGCGCCTGGGATCCGAACTGCCGAACCCCGGGCCACCGCAGTGAGCACGTGCACTTAACTGCTTGCACCACCAGGAGGGCGCCAAGTAGGCTTTCATTTTGTTAATTGTTTCTTTTTTTTTTTAATTTTTTGTTTATTGCAGTAACATTGGTTTATAACAGTGTATAAATTTCAGGTGTACATCATTATACTTCTATTTATGCATAGATTACATCATGTTCACCACCCAAATACTAATTACAACCCATCACCACACACATATGCTGAATTACCCCTTTCACCCTTCTCCCTCCCCCCTTTCCCTCTGGTAACCACCAATCCAATCTCTGTCTCTATGTGTTTGTTTATTGTTGTTATTATCTACTACTTAATGAAGGAAATCATACAGTATTTGACCTTCTCCCTCTGACTTATTTCACGTTGCATAATACCCTCAATGTCTATCCATGTTGTGGCTGGATTTCATCGTTTCTTATGGCCGAGTAGTATTCCACAACTTCTTTATCCATTCGTCCCTTGATGGGCACTTAGGTTGCTTCCAAATCTTAATTAATTGTTCCTTTTGCTGTGAAGAAGCTTTTCAGTTTGATGTAGTTGCATTTGTTGATTTTTGCTTTTTTGTTTGTGTTTTTTGGCATCATGTCCAAAAAAATTATTGCCAAGACCAATATCCATGAGCTTCTTCCCTACATTTTCTACTAGGAGTTTTATGTTATCTGTTCTTACGTCTAAGTCTTTGAGCCATTTCAAGTTAATTTTTGTGAGTGGTGTGAAATAGGGGTCCATTTTCATTGTTCTGCATGCGTTTTTCCATTTTCCCTACACCATTTGTTGAACAGACTGTCCTTGCCCCATTGGGTGTTTTTGTCTCCCTTGTCAAATGTTAGTTGACCATATATGCCAGGATTTAATTCTGGACTCTATATTCTGTTCCTTTGGTCCACATATGTCCATTTCTGTGCCAGTACCATACTGTTTTTATTACTATGGCTTTGTAGTGCCGTTTGAAATCAGAAAGCTTGATACTTCCAGCTTTGTTCTTTTTTCTCAAGTTTGTTTTGGCTATTTGGGATCTTTTGTGGTTCCACATAAATTTTATGATTGTTTCTTCTATTTCTGTGAAGAATGTCTTTCGTATTTTGACGGGGATTGCATTGAATCTGTAGATGGCTTGTAGTAATACGGCCATTTTAACAATATTAATTCTTCTGATCCATGTACATGGGAGGTTTTTCCATTTGTGTCTTCTTCGATTTCTTTCAGTGAATTCTTGTAGTTTTCATTGTACAGATCTTTCACATCCTTGGCTAAATTTATTGCTAAGTATTTTATTATTTTTGATGCTATTATAAATGGGACAGTTATATATTTTTTTTCAGATGCTTCATCATTAGTGTAAGGAAATGCAACTGATTTCTGTATGTTAATTTTGTATCCTACCACTTTACTGAAATCACTGATTAAGTCCAAAAGTTTTTTGATTGATGCGTTGGGATTTTCTACATATAAGAGCATATCCTTAGCAAATAGCAACGATTTAACTTCTTCCTTTCCAATTTGGATGCCTTTTATTTCTTTGTCTTGCCTAATTGCTCTAGCTAAGATTTTCAGTACTATATTTAATAGGAGATGAACTAATAAACTTAGAACATAGCACAAAGCTTGGTACATAGTACATTCAATAAATAAAAGCAAATATTATTGTTAAATTAACAAATTACAGATAGTAATTTAGTTTTAATATTAGATGTTGCTGAACTGAACTTATTTTTTAAAATACTATTTCCCTAAGTATAACAAATATTGTTTATATTAGCAATTACTCCAACTGTAATTTATTGTGGATCAGAGCTGTGATCAAAGCTGAGAGCAGTCATCTAAAGCCATAGGACCTACATTTAGCTTTAGCTTGTGGTAGTCATCTGAATTCAAGTCATAGAAACAAAGAAAAGATACAAACTTCTATAGTTCAGGCCTTGGCAATTAAACTTACAATGATGGCAAACATCACAACCTGAATGATTAATATTTATGGTCTGTGGCTTGGGATGGTTTATTTTATACAGCACATTCCTTAGACATCCCTTGAGGTCTTGGAAATATGACATGCTCTGTCTATACATCCCTATTAAATACTTCAGGTCTATAAATAAAAGCACATATCTAAAAATAGTCTATATTTGTTAGTCAGTTTTACAGTCTTAACTGATCAATCCTTCTATGGTTCTATAGCAATTAGCATATTTTCTCTTGAAGATAAATAATTATTTACATTAATATATTTTTTATTATTAATGACAAACACCAAATGATATCATGAAATCATCATCCAACATACCATAAAGTGACTTGAATGAGAATCTTAGTTCAAATAGAAGAAAACTAATTTGTGAATGTTTAATGGGGGTAGGTGGGGGCTAACGATGAGAGGAAGAATTGAGGGGGACTCTGTTATCATCCTACTTAGGAGAGAGAAGAATTCTAAATGTCTTCAAATATAAATTTCCTGATCCTAAGAAAAAGAATTCTGACTTTGCATTTTGCAATAGATGTTACTATGACTCAGAGGTTTTAGCAGAATATTATACTTTATCCACCTGATAATGATTAGAAAAGGTTTTATTAGTACCAGCATAAATATGTTTTGGTAACCTGTCTAGAGTACAATAATTTGTGTATTGAAAGAACTCCATATATTTTGTTGGTGAATTCAATACAATTAAATTTAAGAACCTGATGGGAGTTTTTAAGTGATGTCTCAGGAGAAAATAATAATGCACTGCTCTGTTTCTTTTTCAAGTCAAAGTTTTAGACAGAAGTTGAGAATTTATAGTTCTATTATTCAGGAAAAAGACAATCTTGGGATCCAGAGCAGGAAAAAAGGGCTTGTGATGTATTTTTTAAGCCAAAAAAAGCCACTAAATATAACATTATTTGTGTATCACGAATAATTGCGATGTGTCACATTAATGAACTTAATGCGAGCGAAGTGGAATTACAGATAATTATCTTCTCAACAAAATAATTACATTTTTAAGTGATCTCAAAACTTTTATACACTCTGTATAAGATGTTGGAAATATCTATAATTATTTTTGAAGTGTTGGGGAAATTTTTGAAATATTTCCGGTCCTCATTCAGTAAGCTGAGAAAAAACCCCACAAGCCTTCAATCGGATTAATGGCCCCAGAGGTTGGACAATACCAGTAGAAATGCTTAGTGTAGTCAAATTTGGAAAAGCTTTGTCAAATACCAGGCTCTTAGAGGAACAAGGCAGCCTCAGGACTTAGGACCGCAAACAGACCAGGACAGGCAGGATTAAATAGGTCTAAGAAAATTGTTTAAGGTAGAGGCTGCAAAATGTCAATGATAAAGGAACTCCTTCTTACTGAGTATTGGTGAAATTGGATAGTGCGGCAAGTACAGCTGAAGACACAAGCTCAGATAGGAAAAAAACTTTCTTTTCTAAATAAGATAGTTCTTAGTATAAGAAATGTTGGTATTTCCGTAATTCAGTCAACATAAGGGGAAGAATCTTGGAATGGCCAGAGTCACAGGGGAAACTAATTGGAATGCAGAGCTTAATACTTGCAAGGTGTCTGAACAGAATGAGAATTTAGACAATCATTGCTATTTGAGGATCCAAACTGATGACAGGTTAGGAATCTAGCCAACAGGTGATATATACAAAGTTAGGCAGATTGTTGCCTTGTAATTCCTGACTAACATATTCATGATATTGGTATAACAAAGCACTGGGAAAATGGGGGCCAGAGACCACTCTCTGGTGGCAGGGGATGTTAAGGGCTACCTTTGGACAAGTTGCCTGAAATTTAGATGAGAGATTCATTTTCGTTAGAGACACAGGTACAATACTTGGCTGGACAATGAGGACCAAATTTCAGTCCTGAAATCAGATTAACATAATAGGAAAAAGAAGGAATAAGAAGAAATAATAGAATAGAAAATAATAGAATCCCAGAAACTGCTTTGTAGGCAAGTATAGAGGATGGAAGTGGCCCTAAGGCTTATCCTTAGCATTCTAGATACAAGCAAGATTAATGCTAGACCCCCTTAGCTTGGGGCTGTTGCTGTTGATACATTTTCCTTCCTGATTTAGGAAGACTCAAAGACTGTTCCTTCATAGATTTCATTGGTTGTACATTCCTTCCTGGTGGTTCTGCAATGCCCTCTGCTACCACTGTCTCTTTGCTTATCATAATATTTTATAAATATTCTTTTACATATTTATCTCCTTAATTAAGCTTTTAAATTTTTAAAAGAGATGTTAATGCTTTTATGTATCTTTATACAATTGATATCTCATGCAATACCTGGGAAATTATGTGTGCTCATTAAACGAATACTTATAGATATCTCAGGAGATTGGGTGAATCTGGAACTGTGGAGATACAGCTAAAGGGAAGCTCAGGGCAGTAGATGCTGAAACTCCTGGGCTGGAGAATGTTTTCCAGATTATACGAAGAGAGGAAATGAGATTTCATTTATTTCCATTGAATATACCTAGAGACAATTTTGTTGAACTGGAAAACAAATTATGCGCACACTAACTGCTCATGTATTCTGATTTCATGAAAACCAGCATTTCAGTAGCAGACCCCACAATACTACACAGCTAATTGCATGTGAGTTCTTTATACGTCACATCCTTTTAAAAACCAGTTTTGTTTTAAGGTCAGTGTAGAAAGTCATGATTTTGACATTGGTGCTAACGTGGTTGGGGATTAGAAGGTAATCTGGTGTGGTAGGAACCTATGGGTTTTGAGGTCTGAAAACTTTGGAGGGAAATTCTCTTTCATTCATTAATCTATTCATTTTTTCATGCTAAGTATCATGTATGTAATAGTGAAAAAAGTGTTTATAGTCCTTCATCTCAAGAATTATAACTTTAGAGGAAATATAGATAATCAACAAGTAAATGAAATTAGAGATATTAACTACATATCGCAATGAAAGAAATGAATGGATTTCTATGAGTGAAAATAATAGAATTCAGCTTTAGGTTGGATGGTTGAAGAAATTCTCTCTGGGAAGGGAATGTTTAAAGTGAGAAAAGAAAAATGAGAAAGAGCCAGCCATGAGATGAGCTGAGAATTTACAATTTCAGGAAGAGAGACCATATTATGCAAAGTCTGAGTAACTGATCAGAGTTGGTAAAGAAAAAAAAGATGTGTAAGAGTGTTGAAGATGTAGGGGAAACAGGGACAGACACAGTAGGGAGAGGGGAGAATCAAGGTAAATGGGCTTTGAGTCTAGACATCAAAAGAAAACCTGTGACAATAAATAAGTGTGAGACACTTACATGATTTTAAATCTATGGAAACAAATCTGATAATTAAGTGAGAGTGTAAAAAAAAGCAGAAGGCTTGTGACAGAGCCTAGGAATTCCAGTATTTAGAATTTGGATCAAAGGAAGAATATAATAGATAGCTTGGAGAAAAAACAAAAAATAGTGGTAACAGAAAGCAAGAGAAGAAAGCATTTTAAGAACAATAACATTTTTAACATTTTGGAATAGGAATAAAAGGTCAAGAATGATAAAGAATGAGAAAGGTATAGGATTTTGCAACAAGATGTTTTTGGTTACATTGATAAGAGTAGAATCAAGTGGTATGAGGGAAAGTTATTAGAGTAAATTGGATAAATAACAGCATAAGGGTGAAGAAGGGAAAATTAAATATAAAGACAATGTTTTCTAAGTTTTTATTTAAAAGAGAAGAGGAAAGTTGTGGTAGTTGAAAGAGGATTTGAAATAAAAAGATGACTTTTTAAATGTAGGAGATATTGGACCATTACTACAGACTGATGGAAAGGCAAGAATGGAGATGTAAATACTGATGATTGAAGAGAGAAGTAAAAACCACCTCTCCTGAGGAAGGTGAGATAATTCAAAGTAGATCTGGGAAAGCCTTTGAGATGAACAGAGACACTTCTTCTATTGTAAAAGAAAAAACAAAAAAGATAGGTGCAGAAACATGGAAATTTGCAGATTTTTGATAGAAAGATGAAGGTGTTCTAATTTGATGGTTTCTATTTTTTCAACAAAGTATGATGCAAATTGCTGCTAAAAGATCATTTGTGAGAAGATGTGAGATAAATTTAATAAGTTGTATGAGTCTTAATTAATTTATTTGTTCAATTTGGGGATAATATTAATTATCACTCAAAATTTTGGGGCTACAAAATGAGACATTATGTGAATTCATGCCTAGTAAACTATGTATCTCTTACATAAACAGTTTTATTTTCCTTCCCAGTCCTCTCCAACCTTCTGACATTATGATTGGGTTTCCATTAAGTTGCCTTAAAATCCATAGGATGTTTATGTCATTTTAACATCTAGACTTTATTAAGGGGAAAATTATGAAACAGGTTAAATTGTGCATGCTAATAATTTATAGTAAACCTCAGATGAGCTAGAAAATCATTGAACATTTGGGGTATGAGTTAATAATTTTATTTCTCCATCAGATAATACCAATAACAAAGGTTAACTGCATACAAATTTACAGTAGATAGTAGAAAATTAGACAGTCTATTTAGATCCATGTGATATCAACAGATTTTATGTAGATTCTCCATTTTATGGATGAATAAAGATAAATATAGCAAAGTTTGGTATTTTTTTTTAAATCTTCAAGTAGCGAAAAGGAATGCTGTAACTAATTGAAGGCTCCTGATCTCCAATGCAATAGGTTTACATTACAAAACGTTACCTTCCTGTTTTCAATTATGTGTTGAGGATTAAAGGAGATGTAAACTTTCAAGAAGTGTTCCTTTGGAAATTATTGCCTCACAATTAATTTGTGTGACATACAACCATGAAATAATTGGTATTATTGCTTTGGTTATTTTGTTGATTTTTACCTACGTACTAAACAATTATATCAACACATCAATTAGCATTTATTAATGATAGTGAGAAATAGAAAAAGGAAGTTGCTTCATTATATTTTATATTACTTTAATGTTTAAAATTAAACTACTATTATACTTTTAAAAATTGTTATTATTATACTTGTAAAAATACATTTTTAAAACAAAAATTGTTTTAAAGTACATTTTATACCTTGAATGATGCATTTTCTTTAATTGTGATAATTTAGGTATAATTTTCTGGATCTTCTTGAACATTTGCAAAACACAGTCATTTTTCTTCTCAAAATAAAATGAGAATGAACTACATCACCTACTCTTGCAATCAGAGCTCAATTTCTAAATTGCTACAACGAACTTCAAAAAACATTGCAATCATAAAGATGATCAAAAGAAGATTATAGGCCTAAAGGTCAAATTGATTCAGATGTCAGACTGCATAAAGGCTAATAAAAGTGAGAGTACAAAAAGTATATAAGATTGTTGTCTTATTTTTAAATTCATTTTATTTATTTATTTATTTTTTTGGTGAGGAAGATTAGCCCTGAGCTAACACTTATTGCCGACCTTCCTCTTTTTGCTTGAGGAAGAGTGGCCATGAGCTAACATCTATGCCAGTCTTCCTCTATTTTGTATGTAGGTTGCTGCCACAGCATGGCTTGGTGAGTCGTGCAGGTCTGCACCTGGGATCCGAACCCTTGAACCCCAGGCTGCTGAAGCAGAGAGCACCCAGCTCAACCTCTATGCCACCAGGCCCCCCTGTGGATTGTATTTTTAGAACGGATGGCATAAGCTCTCTCCACCATAGACTTATTTAGATTGAACCTTTCAAGTTAATTTTAAGAAACCACTTTAAACAGTATGCTGTTAACTGTATGAGAAGCTGGAAGATCAACAAGTGATTGTGCTTGTAGTTATGAATGTAGCACTTCCTTAGATTAGCGTTTTAAATTTTATAAAAGTAATTACAATGCAAAGAACAGAGTTTGACCTAACAACACAAAAAGCCCCAGTGATTTCAATAGCATCAATAGCCAATGCATTTAGATTTTAAAGATTAATTTTTTCCTCTATTTTGCTACTTACAGTATTTTAATTTTTCCAAATGCATAGCCGAGCATTCACAGATATTTTACGTGTGTGTGTGCACACGCATATGTTTTTAATCACATGCATACACTCATACAGGAACCCAGCATCTATTGAAACGTGAGTTCTTGATTTACTTTTTACCTATATTCCATTTTTACGGTCTGTTCTAATACTCCTATTCAAGTAACACCTCCATTTTTTGTGACAAGAAAAATGAAATATATGAACAATAATTTGAACTGGCAAAATAGCATGGAACTTGAGGTATTCTATTGACCTTCCTTGAAATAACATTCTATGTAACTGTAATTCTCTATCCCCAAATCTACTGAATGAAATATTAATCCTATTTACAATGCAGCACATTACCTTATCATAAAATATGGAGCAAATATCAGGAAGAACATACCTTATTGTCACGGGATTTGTAACATCACTTTTTTTTCTGGGATAGAATATTGCCAAGAAAACATGAGCTTTGGGAAAGTGTGGAACTGTATTTGAATAAGGTTCTTCCACTAACAAGCTGTGTGACTCTAACCACGTGGGATACTCAGTAATTCTTAAATGATAAAATGAAAATATCAACAAATTTGTATCCAGAATCTCACTGAGGATTAAGATAGAGAGCATACATTGTGTTTAATTGTCTCTATTCCATAACTTATCATTCTTGTCTTTTAAAATAAAAACGAGGTTTTACTTTTCATACATTCAACTGCAAGCATAGATGAGTTAAAATAACGTAATGAGAATATATGAAGTAAAAGAATGATCCATTTTCTTTGGAATTTGAATATATTAGAATCTGCATTTGGTACCCAGCAAAGGTATCAAACTTTTGGTACACTACCCCAAAAGTTTCTTTTGTTTTTGTCTTTTACCTTCTTGTGTTTAGCATAAATAATTGCTGTGTATGTCCTGGATCTGGCATTCAGTCAAACAGAAAACAATACTTTGAAAAGCACAAAGATTGTGGCCAAGCAACCTGGTCCAAATGGGTTGAGAAAGTGCCAAAAATGTTCCTTATTCCTGGCACTGGATTTTTCCACCAGTGAATGTCACAGATCAATGCCGTTACTGAATACTTTGTGGTTTCTATGGAACCATTGAGGATCTTACTAAGTTCTCTGAAGACTGCGAATCTTTAAAACTAGAGTAGAAAATTTTTTAACCATCGGGAAATCAGCAAGTCCACAAACTAAAAACTGAGCTGAAGAAAATACTTCTTGTTATACTCTCAGTTCACAGAATTTAGAACCTGAAAGGGCTTTAGAGTATTCTAGTATTTTAGAGAAGAAAACCATAGAGCTAAAGGCCTAATGGTTTGGATGAAAATCATAAAGACAGCTTGATCAAATTTTGAATAATGCGCAGAGGTCCTGACATCCAAGTGAACAATTTAATTTTCCCTAATACCTAATTGTTTTGCCTCACCTTTAGCTGTGGATAAAAACTCGCATACTTTTGCCAATTTCTGGCGATCTGCTTTCTCAAGAAGGGATACTAGGGTATGATTAGTACAGATAGGCCCCGATTGAAGGGTACCTTATTGGAAAATCTTCATTTATATCTGGACGGGCTTGGAATTCAGAGTAAAATATTTTTTTGGAACAATAATATGTTTAATGTTATTCCAACATTTGCCGGCCAATTGCAAAGTATTTTTCCTGCTTCATAGTTGATATATAGTGCTACTAATATAGACAGCTACCACTATTAATAAACCTAGGCATTATTTTGGTAAATATCACATAGATAACACACTCTTTACACAGTTTCTTAGTGGTATATTCACTGTAATTGAATTCAAAGACAAAATATATATGCAAGAACCAGTGGAAATTTCAGTAGGAAGAAAATTAAAATGATGTATTTAAACCTATAAAGTTTTTATTTTAAATTTAGAACATAATCTTCTCTTTTCATAAATGTGAAACAAACAAATAATACATTTCCAAAGCACAGAGGACTGCTTGAAATTTCTGTTATGTTCTCTGCTGTTGAAAACACAAATTTGGGTTTTTTCCCCTATTTTTACAAAGATATAGTGTCAAATCAGAGAACAAAAATTTTAATGGGCAGTTTTAGAAGCTATATTTTTCCCTTCAATCTATTTGAAAACAACATAAATTGATTTTTGTGTTTTCACTCATTTTTATCAAGTGCTCCCAAAATAAAATTTAACATCCATTTTTCCCTCTTCTCAGATTGTATTAATAATATTGAGGAAATCTGTAAATAGAAGGAATAGAAAGTGATGGAGATAATGTTCTATACCAAAAGAGAGTCCATATTGTATCTGACAGGACTACACTTATAGACTTTTTCATAGATAAGATAGTCAAGTTTGATCTTCATCTTACAAATGAATATAAAATGCAAATAGGTAAAATAAATGATAGTAGATGCCATGTGAGACAGATTCTGTAAACTTAATATTTGATCATAACAGAATCCATTGCTTCTAGAGTGCCACCATGTATCATTTCTGATCTGTTCTTAAAGATTTTCAGGAAACACTTGTTATTTAAAGAGTGAGGGTGAAATAGCAAAGGTGTAATTCATTTTCTAATGTAGTTTTGCTAAATAATTTTTGAAATATTCCTTTAGCACAATTTATATTTGGATGTGTTACTCTTATCCATGATAACGTAATAACATATAATTCTTTGTACTCCACTATGTAACATTGTGAAGATCAGGCTTTTTTATTACTAAAATCAAGGAGCAGTACTTCTTTACATTCCAGGAAGCATGCAGGTTGTATTTGAATGAGTTTCAAAACTGTGTTTTTATATTTGAGTTGCCAAAGATAAACCAAAGCCAGGCAAGGACATTACAAGTAAAGAAAACTATAGGCTAATATCCCTGATGAATACAAATACAAAAATCCTCAACACAATTCTAGCAAACTGAATTCAACAGCACATTAAAAGGATCATACATCAGGATCAAGTGGGATTTATCCCTGGAATGCAAGGATGGCTCAGCATATGCAAATCGATAAATGTAACACACCAGATTAATAGAAACATAAAAGTCATGTGATCTTCTCAATAGATGCAGAAAAACATTTCAGAAAATTCAACATCCTTTCGTGACAAAAGCTCTCAACATATTCAGTATAGAAGAAATATCCCTCAACATAATAAAGGCCATATATAATAAACCCACAGCTAACATCGTATTCAATGATGCAAAGTTGAAAGCTTTTCCTCTAAAATCAGGAACAAGACAGGTGCCCACTCTCACTATTCAGCGTAGTAATGGAAGTCCTAGCCAGAGCAATTAGACAAGAAAAAGAAATAAAAGGCATCTAAAATGGAAACGAAGAAGCAAAATTATCTTTGATTACAGGAGACATGGTTTTATATATAGTAAACCCTAAAGACTTAATAAAAAAAATGTTAGAACTAATAAATGAATGCAGTAAAGTTGCAGAATACAAAAATCAGTTGCATTTCTGTACATTAGCAACAAAATATCCAAAAAAGAAATAGAAAACAATCCCATTTACAATAACATCAAAAACAATGTGGAATCCATGAAGGCAAATGTAGTTAGAGCAAAAAATGAATGAAACGATAATGTCTTGGACATGAAATCATAGGCAAAGTACAAAATGATCCAAGGTAATGGTTCTCAAACTTGCTTCTCAATTAGGGTCATCTGGGGAGAGATGGATGGATGGATGGATGGATAGATACATATATAGATCAATAACCTCGAGTGATACATCTATCTATCTGTCTATTTATCTATCTATCTATCTGTCTATCAATTATCTATCCATCCATCCATCCATCCATCCATCCATCTCTCTATCTTTCAAAGCCTAGCTCTTATCGTACAAATATTTGTATAATTGATTTTATTGATGAAGCTTGGTCATTACTATATTTTAAAATACTGATTGGTAGCACTGAAATTGAAGAGGAAGATTTAGAATTTATAACAAAGAATACTTCCTGACAAATTGAAATCTTTTAGGAAAAAGAGAGTCTCAGTCCTCAGGAATAACTTAAGTTTTGGCCTGAGTAACTTAAAGGATGAAGTTGCTATTTATTGAAATGGGAAATATCATAAAAGAAGCAAATTTGTGGTGAGGATTTGAGTAACTATCTTATGCATCATTGCTATCTCTTTCAGAGTAGCATTTTTCTTTAAATATAGCAAACGTTAAATAAGAACTTATTAAAAGTCGTAGTGATGCTTAGATATGAGAGTGAGGAGGATAAAATGCAGTAATTTTTGCTTTAAATTTTTATTTACATTCTATATTTGTGGCCCATGTTATATTTATTAGAATAGACTTACTCCCCTCTCTTTTTTGGTCCATTTTTAGAAGGATATATTTTTAGAACTTACATTTGAAATGTTCATTGTCTCTTCTTCTCTCTGACGTCACTACTCATTAATTCTTCTCCAAGGCAAACTGATTTATGCTCCCAAATCTATATAAACAGGGTTTATGACCATGATACCTATAAGGTTTGGGGGAAAAGAGAAAGGCCCTAAAAGTGAGGGAAAAATAACTACTTAACAAATTAGTATATGCTGTGGAGAGAGAACACAAGTATACGTGAAAAGATGGAAACATTGGAAATATCTAGACAATGATGGCAATCTGTTGCTTACAATTTTATGAGAAGAAATGTACAAATAAATCTTAGAAAATACTGGATTCAGTGAATATAAATAGGTGACTTTTGTAATTCACTGCACTCTGATGAATTTTACTGAATTCTTCTAAACTTTATTATATGAGGTTGTAAAATCCTTTTCTCCTTTGATTTATTTCTAAATAAATAAAAGTTTGCAATTTTTCATAGTATATCAAAAGTTTTTTATTATTAGAAAGTGACAACAGCAAAATGATGGAATAGGAGTTTTCTACCGTCTTCCTCCCAAAGAATACCAATTTTGACAATCACCCATTGATGAGAGTGCCTCTTTGGAAGTCAGGGAGTTCAGCAGAGAAGTTCCAGCATATGGTTGGAGCAAAAAAAATAATAATAATACCAATAATCCAAGACTGGAAACACTTAAGAGAGTAAAAGGAACAGTTTCACTTTACCCTTGTCATCTCTCCAAGAAGGCACAGCTCAGTGCCAAGAGAGAACTTCTCTGCCTACAATTTCTCCCAGGTGGAAAAGCGAGAGCATGTGAGTGAGCCCTCAACTTCCCCAGCCATGCAAGATGCTACCAAAGAGGCCCATTTCCATCTCACCCCACATAGAATATTGAGGTGCTGCAACATCGGGAGTGAGGGGGGCAAGAGGAATAGCAGCTAGGGCTCTCTCTCAGAGGGCATCAAAGGGATGTAAATCCTACTAACAGGTTCACAGACTCCGTTAGGAAGAACACTCTCAAGCCAGTGGGGATACGTCACTGGCAGATCCTCTCGATTAGCCCACAGGCATCTCTAATTCTCTGCACACCTCACCCCCACACACACCCTCTTGGTGGCTGGCTCCTTGTGCATGCCCCCCAGTGCAGTGAGTGCAAGCTTTCACATACAGCCAGTGAGCATGTACAGAGAGCCTCCCCACTTGTGGGAATAGCCAAAGCAATCTTGAGAAAGAAGTACAATGCTGGAGGCATCACACTTCCTGATTTCAAATTATATTACAAAGCTATAGTAATCAAGTGGCCAACAGGTAAATGAAAAGGTACTCAATATCACTAGTCATCAGGGAAATGCAAATCAAAAACACAATGTAATACCACTTCACATCTATTAGGATATCTAGTATCAAAAAGACAAGAGATAACAAGTGCTGGCAAGGATATGGAAAAAAGGGAACCTGTATACACTGTGGGAATATAAATTGATATAGCTGTTATGGATAACAGTATGGAGGTTCCTCAAAAAATTAAAAATAGAACTACTATATGAGCCAGCAATCCCACTTCTGGATGTACACCCAAAGGAATGAAAATTACTATCTTGCCCTCCTATGTTTATTGCAGCATTATTCACAATAGCCAAGATATGGTAACAAGCTGTGTCTGTTGACAGATGAATGGATAGGGAAGATGTGGTATATATGTACAGTGGAATATTATTCAGCCATGACAAAGAAAGAAATCCTGCCATTTGCAATAACTTGGTGAACCTAGAGGACATTATGCTGTGTGAAATTAGTTAGACAAAGACAAAACTGTATGATCTCATTTATATACGGAATCTTGAAAAAAAAAAAAAAGACAAACTCAGAAACAAAGAGTAGAATGGTGTTTACCAGGGGCTAAGGGATGTGTTAGATGGAGACATGCTGGTCAAAGGGTGCAAGTGTTCAGTTATGAAACAAATAAGCTCTGGGGATCTAATGTACAGCATGGTGACTCTAGTTAATAATTCTGTGTTGTATACTTAATATTTGCTAAGAGTATAGACCTTAAATGTTGACATCATGCACACAGACACAAAGGTAACTATGTGAAGTAATGGATATGTTAATTAACCTGATTGTGGTAATTATTTAATAAATAAACATATTTGAAATCATCACATTGTATACTTTAAATACATAGAATATTATTTGTCAACTAGGCCTCAATATAGCTGAAAAAAATGCTTCATCATTAATTTTACTGTCATATTTGTTAAGAAATATCATAGATTCTATATTTGTATTAAATTTATAATATAAAGAGCAGTATCATACAATATTTATATTTACAATAGCATTTTTAATTGAAACATACAACAGAACAAAAAGAAAGGATTGCCATTTACTGAACAAAAATCTATTTCAGTGATAAAATAATGGTAGAAAGAGTGCTGCTAACTTCCCTGACTAGAAGAGAAAAATCCATTTTTGCTCTAAGAATACCACATTCAGCAGCCTGGAATGACAAGACTCATGAAACATATAGCACTGTTCAATCTTTTCTTAGTTCTTTTTGATTATTTTCTTGTCATTAACTCTGTAAAACTACCTGATTATAAACAATTTCCAGGTATCAGCACTAAAGGAGAAAGACAATTTAGAATAAAGTAAACCCTATTCTCATGTTGCATTTTTATGATATGACTACTTGTGTAAAACGAAATTCTTCTTCTTCATTGAAAATTGGTTTCTCTCATACTTTAAATATTTTATTAAAATCCCCTCACTCTTTCAGTTTCTAAATCTCAGAAATAATTTTGAGAGCTACCTGTCTTATATTACAGATAAAATTGTTGCCTTAATTATGTCAACTATTTCTTTGTAGATTTTATAAAAATCTGGCACTTTTTTCATTGTTAATGACATTATTTTAATTCATTTCTTACCATTTCTTTCCTATAGGACTTCAATAATATCCACCTAATTTCCTTTCTTCCTTTTTTTTCCTTCTTTCCTTCATTAAGAAAACCTCAGTAAACTTAATTACAGAGAAAAGTTAATTCTCTAATGAAAGATAATCTAAAAGAGGAAAAATTAATGTGGTACTCTGAAACTGGGTTTTCTCAAATTATAGGCAGGCTAAATCTTGGCTTACACACTTTTATGACATAGAAAAGGTAAAATATGAAACTCTATACCAAAATTTGGTGAAATGTACCCAGAGGAACTTCAGCCATTTATGAAATGGCCACTCCCAGCTTTTCCCAGAAATCCATAGTAGCTCTGCCATCCAGGACTTTGAAAGGGTTGCAACTTCACAGGCTGATACCAAGAACCGTTCTAGAGCTTCTAGAGCTCATCAACATGATTTGTTTATCATTGATTCCTGATTATTTAATTTTTCATTAGAGAGAATTAAAAATAGCATATTTTTCAGTTAAGACACAGAGTGGCATTGCACCTGAAATTTCCAGGTCAGAATTTTCTACCCTCTGGTGTTTTAAAAAGGCCATAATGAGATTTAGCTCAGCTGTCAATACGAATGTAGTGACAAATAACTTCTAGACGTTGAGGAGGAAGCACTATGGTCTACGAGTAATACAGGCAGCCTCAAGGTTAAAGTGTATTAAAACTCTCCTCAGAAGCAGTGATTCATCTCTTAGAAAATAAAGTACAATTTTGAGTTTGAGGATTAATTATTATTATTATTATTATTATTATTATTACATTGTACTGCTGTTTTCAGACATGGCTTTACACTGCTGATAATTCTGGAGCTTGAGCAATATCCAGGGAATGGTTTTGAAAACCTATAACACGTGCCTATTTTGGCCGTCTTGATCTGCTCCAAATGACCAGTTTGGCAGTCAAGGAGAGAGATGACAGCAGCTGCCATGCTACATATTGGAACAATTTTTACTTGAACTGACTATGCACTTAAAAACCCCATCCCATAGCAATTTTTGCTATTTATTTCTCTTGACGTATTTTTTGTTTGATTGTTTTTGTTCTGAAGAGAAGGAGTCACATTCTATAAGCATGACCTTAAAATATGCTGGCCTGGTAATAAGAAATGGAAATATTTATGAAGAGGATATTAAAGTTGTAAAGTTAAAAAAGGAATTCAGCAACTTTTTGAAATTAACTTTTCTGTTAAATTACTACCATATTATATTTATCTTATTAATTTTTATTTATTTATCCTTTTTTAAAACCATTGACTTGGGACACTGCTGGCTGAAAAGTGGTTTATGTCTTTAATAATCTTATGGAAGAAATAACAAGAAGTGAGTTTTTTGGGGAAAAAAAAATGCATGGAGGTCTTTTCAGGGCTTCTAAGTTACTTAAAAGAATACAAGAGAACAAGGTGTTTAATTTGATCCAAAAATACTATGACAACTTTTCACTCCTAGCGACCAAATTTAGCACCTTAGGTGTTACTGACAGTTTCACATCATTGTTCGTAATCTGCATAATAGAAATAAAATTGTAACAGGAAAAACAAACTTTATATAGCATGATTTTTGCCTGACCCATTCGTTTCATAGCATACTATTAAAAATGATCTTCTGATGGAAATAATATAAAATAGTGAAAAAAATGTTTCTATATAAAAGTACTGCTATTATTAATGCATTTATAGAAATATCTGGCAATAGGACAGAAGGAATAAATTCATGCTATGTCATTATATCGTAATGCATTCACAGATACTGAAAAATGGATATAGATACAACCTAATCATATTCAAGAAAAAGATTATTTTACTTGGAAAATTTATTGTTTATTTATTCATATTTAAAGGCTTTATGTTTTTTGAGAAATTTTAGGTTTACAGCAAAATTGAGAGGAAGGTACAGAAAGTTCCCATATACCCCTTGCCTATAGACATGCATAGCCTCCCCATTATCAACATCCTCAACCAGAGTGATATACTTGTTACGATTGATGAACCTACATTAACTCAGCATAATCACTCAAAGTCCATAATTTGTATTACGGTTCATCATTGGTGTTGTACATTCTATGGGTTTGGACAAATGTATAATGATATGTATCCATCATTATAGTATTTCACAGAGTATTTTCACTGCCCTAAAAATCCTCTGTATTCTTTCTATTCATCCTTACACCACAGTCCCCAACTCCTCATAAGTACTGATCTTTTTGCTGTCTCCATAGTTTTGCCTTTTCCAGAATATCATATAGTTGGAAGCATACAGTATGTAACTTTTTGAGATTGGCTTCTTTCATTTAGTAATATGCATTTAATTTTCCTCTATGTCTTTTCATGGCTTGATAGCTCATTTCTTTTTATTTTATTAATCTATTCACCAACTGAAGGACATCTTGATTGCTTCCAAGTTTTGGCACTTATGAATAAAGCTGCTATTAACATCTGTGTGCAGATTTTTGTGTGGACATAAGTTTGCAACTCCTTTGGGAAAATATCAAGGAGTCTGATTGCTGGATTGTATGGTAAGAATATTTTTAGTTATATAAGAAGCAGGCAAACCATCTTCCAAAGTGGCTGTACCATCTTGCATTCCCATCAGCAATGAATGAGAGTTCCTGTTGCTCCACATCCTTGGCAACATTTGGTGTTGTCAGTGTTCCAGATTTTGGCCATTCTAATAGTTGTGTAGTCGTATCTCTTTGTTGTTTTAATTTGCGTTTCTATGACGACATATAATGCAGAGCATATTTTAATATGTTTATTTGCCATCTGTATTTTTTTTGGTGAGGTGTGTGTTAACGTTTTTGGCCAATTTTTTAATTTTTTTTTTCTTAATGTTGAGTTTTAAGAGTTCTTTGTATAATTTGGATAACAGTCGTTTGTCAAATGTGTCTTTTGCAAATATTTTCTTGAAGATTATGGCTTGTCTTCTCATTTTCTTCACACTGTCTTTAACAGAGCAGAAGTTTTGAATTTTAATGAGGTCCAAATTATCAATTGTTTCTTTCATGGATCGCGGCTCTGGTGTTCTATGCAAAAAGTCACTGCCATACCCAAAGGCATCTAGGTTTTCTCTTATGTTATCTTTTAGGAGTTTATAGTTTTGCATTTTATATTGAAGTCTGTGATCTATTCTGAGTTAATTTATGTGAAGGATGTAAAATCTGTGTCTAGATTAATATTTTTTGCATGTGGATATCTAGTTGTTCCAGCACCATTTGTTGAAGATATCTAAGTGTCTATTCTTTCACCAATACCACACTGTCTTGATTACTAGAGCTATATAGTAAGTCTTGAAGTTGGGTAGCATCAGTCCTCCAATTTTGTTCTTCTCCTTCAATATTATGTTGGCTATTCTTGGTCTTTTGCCTCTCTATATAAACTTTAGAATCTGTTTGTTGATGTTCACAAAAGAACTTGAGATTTTGACTGATATTGCACTGGATCTATAGATCAAGTTGGAAAGAACTGAGATCTTGACAATATTGAGTCTTCCTTTCTGTGAACATAGAATATCTCTCCACTTATTTAGTTCTTCTTTGATTTTGTTCATCAGAAATTTGTAATTTTCCTCATCTTGATCTTGTACGTATTTTGTTAGATTTATACCTATTTCATTTTCTTTGGGTGCTAATGTTAATGGTATTGTCTTTTTAATTTCAAATTTCACTTATTCATTGTGGGTATATAGTAAAGCAATTGACTTTTTAAATATTAACTTTGTATCCTGCAATTTTGCTATATTTGCTTATTAGTTCCCAGAGGAAAATTTATTTTTTCAAAACTTAGCATAATCCACAAAGGAATTAAATCCAGATGTACAGTAAACATCTGAAAAGGTGCTTGATATAAAAATTCGTTATGTACTTGGAATTTAAAATCACAAATATGTACCACTTTACACATACCAGAATGGTAAATGGAAGAGAATGTATCAAATATTGGCAAGGGTGAGGAATGACTGGAAATTTCATATGTTTGTGGTGACAGTGTAAATTGCTACAACTCTTTTGAAAAACCTTTGTCAGTATCTTCTAAATGTGAACATACACCTACATTATGACCCATTAATTCCATTTTTAGATATATTCTGACAGAAATATGCACATTCGCACCAAAAGGCATATAAATTAACATTCACAATAGATCTAAAAATAATGGCTCAAACTTGTAAATAATTCTAATCTTTCTTCAATAAAAATGATCTTCAACTGTTCAATTAATTAAATCTAAGGTATGGTAATAAAAGTCAGAATGAGAATTACCTTTGTCCATGAGGTGGATGGAGACCAGAAAAGAGCTTGAAAGGGTTTGGAGTACTGTAATGATCCATTTCCTGATCTGGATTGTGGCTACACACCTGTGTTCACTCTGAAAAGACACTGAGCTACACATATATGACTTATACACTTGTCTCTTAGGCATAGGACACTATAAAAGAAACGTTTTCTCAGAAAATAAAAGAATATCTGATTTAAATGCAAAGTATGGAACTCAGAAGAGAATTCTGAACTCTAGACAGAGATTAGGAGTCCTGAGCCTACAGAAAAAAATTGAAGCTTTGGGCGCCAGCCCATGGCTTAGCGGTTAAGTGCGTGCACTCCGCTACCTGCAGCCCGATTTTGGCTCCCGGGCGCTCACCGACACACCGCTTGTCAGGCCATGCTGAGGCCGCATCCCATATACAGCAACTAGAAGGATGTGCAACTATGACATACAACTATCTACTGGGGCTTTGGGGGAAAAAGGAGGAGGATTGGCAATAGAAGTTAGCTCAGGGCTGGTCTTCTTCACACACACACAAAAAATTGAAGCTTTGGAAGAAAATAAAATTCTCAAAAAGAAAATATAGAATGAAGAGATAAAAGCCAGAACTTTAAGATATAGCAGCCTTCAAAGAGCACAAGAGAAAGCCAGCAAGAAGAGTAAGAAGGAGTGCTCAGATTTAAGGAAAAAATAAGGAGTGTGTTGGTAACATAAACAAGGGAAGAGGAGTTATCATCAGTGTCAAACGCAAAGATGTGCAATTATTTAGAGAATTAATTTTTGAATGTAACTAAAAATATGTCACTAGTGCCCTTCATGAGAGGAATGTAATTTTAAGTTAGAGCTGAAAACCTTATTGCAACAAATTGAGGTATGATTGCAGAAAGTAGACCCAGTGACTATAGATGAATTATTCACAATGTCCACAAAAGAGATATTAGAGATAGGACAATATCAAAAGGAGATGTGTCTTCAAGGAATAGGAAAATACCTGTTTGTACTAACTCTACAATGTTGAGCAAATCACTTAAGTCTTCTGAGGTTTAAAATACTTACAAGCCAAATAGCATAATAAAACCTAAGTATAGTAACGAAATATATGTGAAAGTGAGTTGTAATTCTATAAAACACTGTGCAAATGCCACTTAAATGCTGTATTAAATAATAGAAAATAGAATATGATAAAACTACATTTTATCACATGGAACATTTTTCAGGTATAAGAGTAAATTTGAAAATATATATTTGAATAGTGTATGAGGAGATATATGATTGTGAGTTCCATTCAGCTTGTGCTTTTTTTGTGTGTGTGAGGAAGATCAGCCTTGAGCTAACATCCATGCCAATCTTCCTCTTTTTGCTGAGGAAGACTGGCCCTGGGCTAACATCCATGCCCATCTTCCTCCACTTTACATGGGACGCCGGCACAGCATGGCCTGACAAGCGGTGCGTCGGTGTGCGCTCAGGATCCTAACCGGGGCCGCCAGCAGCGGAGCACACGCACTTAATTGCTAAGCCACGGGGTCGGCCCCAGCTTGTGCTTTTTCTCTTTTACTATTTACATCTGAAATTTGTACTAAATTTATTTATATCATTTTAAAAAGTAGATTGGTGCCAAATGATAGCAGAATTGTAAAGTAAGGGCAGTGAGGTTCGAATTTTGTCTGAACCAACTATTCACCTATTCAAAAAGTGTTACCTGTTAACAGTGTTTATGCTATTCTATTCTATTTGATTTCCATATTCTTTTTTAAAAATTATTTTATTGAGGTCATATTGGTTTATAACATTGTATAATTTCAGGTGTATATTATTATATATGAGTTTCTGTATAGACTGAATTGTGCTCATCACCACTAATCTAGTTGTCATGGTCACCATACATATGTGCCCCTTTATCCCTTTCAAGAAGTCAAGGAAGTAAAATAATGGAGCAATTTGGTGCTTTATGAAGAACTCTCTAGAGAAAGCCTGAGACAATATTACAGCAGAAGTATCACGACCAAAGACAACATAGACAGTGCCCCTTTAGATATCAGCGATCAACTTTGTAGTTTTTTTCTCATATTTTAAGTAAGAGAATAAACTGCATAGTAATTCATGCAACTGTTCATCACACAGCTGAGAATAATGAGACAATTTGCACTGATTTCTTCATAATAAAATATAATCAACAATACTAATCCCTTTTGGCTTTTACCTTAACCATATTTTTTGTTTAAATTGAATTTCTTGACAATAGATTTTTTGCCCCAATGCAGAAGTGATTATATAATCCCTGATGTGAGAGCTATATATGTATATAGAATATACACCAGAGTCTTTTTAAAAGTTGCATATCTACCCAGTAGTCCAGGGACTGCTTATTCTGTTTCTGCCTCCTGTTTTATGATTCTCTATAATGCTGATGTATTTGTGGTGACTGAAGCAACCAACTATAACTGAACCCCCAAAGCTAATAGATTTCATAATACACCTCAGAAAAATTCAGGAACTTAATTTAAATACTAGATTTCTTCTTTTTGTACATTAGTGTTTTATCTGTGTAATATATGCTACTGATCATTTTAAATCAATAGAATTTGGTGAAAATGTGCTTCTTTTCCAAAATCCCATTAGAGACGTCAGGATGAATTGATAAATGTTGATGTGGTAGTAAAATCACTAACTTTATCTCTCTGTAATGATATTAGCTGATAAATTTGGTGCATATATATTTTAAAATCACTAGAGAAAATTGCTCATCAAAGGGGCATGCAATTATTTAGAACAGTTTCTTATGTAGACACAGTCTTCCTCATCTGCGGTGACAGTTGTTCTTGGTGGTTGTGTGTTGCATGGTTACTTTGGAAATGCCCTTAGGTATCAATAAAAGCTACACACCACAGATTTCAGTTACAGTTAGAAAATCTGAGAGCAGTGGCACCATCCTGCAAAAAGGAATAAAAGCTGAGTACAAGATATTGTTCTTTTCACAGCCAGTCACTGCAGTGTCAGTAAATATCGTAGTGTTAGATTTAAAACTTAAAATAGTTACAGCATATCACATGTACATTGCAATATTTAATTCTTTTTGCATGATTTTTTTCTCTCTGGAATATGATTTTTTCCCTATATCTCCAAAATGGTTTAACATACTAAAATATATATAAATCTATATTTATCTTTTTAATATAGTTTATTACAAGTTTATAATTTAATATTTCTTTTGGAGAGGTTCTTTAATGACGAAGGCACTTACCAAAATGGGCATATAAAAGCAAAGTATAATATTGGTATAGGAGTTTCTGCTGATAATCAAAATAATCTACTTTGATTAGAAAGAGAACTTTCCCATTAATTAGGATTCCTCACTACTTTGCTGGTACATCTATAATCCAGCCTAATATTTGGTCAGATAATATCAATGATTATGTTTTGTTTAGAAAAGTTGAAAATTTTGGGCTAAATTGTATCCCTCTAGAAATTCATATGTTGAAGTCCTAACCCACAGTACCTCAGAATATGACTGTATTTGGAGGTGAATCTTTAAAGAAGTAATAAGGTTAAAATGAGATCATTAAGGTGGGCCCTAATACAATATGACTGGTGTCCTTATAAGAGGAGAACATTTGGATACAAAACACCTAAAGAGGGAAGATAATGTGAAGACAAAGGGAAAAGACAGCTATCTACAGGCTAAGGAAGACCTGTAACAGATCCTTCCCTCATGGCCCTGAGAAGAAAACAACCCTGGTGACACTTTGGTCTTGGACTTCTAGCCTCCAGAACTGTGAGAAAATAAATTTCTGTTGCTTAAGCTATTCAATTAGTACTACTTTGTTAGAGCAGCCCTAGTAAGCTATTACAAGTATCAACTGCAGTAACAGACACTGTACAGACCTTTGCAAAATATGTATTAAAAGGATATTGGAGTTATAATTCAAAACATGGGTCAGAGTCTGTAATTTCAATTGCCCCCTTCTGGACAAATTAATTAAAATAATCAAAAATGTAAAATGTAAAAATATCCTGTGTCCATTCTGGAAAATAGAAAATTCTCTGATACATAACTCAAGAGAGATCAACCTACTGGAAAGGCCAACCAACACACAATTCTTGACTAATGGAAGTGTCTGGCTGGATAAGAACTGAAATGAACACTCAGGAGAATGAAACTAAAATGTAAGCAGAAACCACTGGGGCTCAGTGTAAATAGAGGTCATGAGTCAGTTGATGAAGCGGGATGGGAAGATGAATTTCTTTGAAATTGCACTTTATTAATTATAACAGATTTAATGAAGATAATTTACATACCATGCACCTGTTTTTTAGGTAAAATTCTACAATTTTTAGTAGATTTAAAGAGTTGAACAGCAATCATACAATCAAGATTTAGAACATTTCCATCACCTCTAAAAGATCTCTCTCAATGTATTAAGTTTGACCTCACAACCAACTTTGGAAGGTGCAAGGGGTCCCAGAATGCAGAGGGTCAGACTGAGTATTTGGTCTCACAGGCAACTTGGTGGTCTCACCTAGCTTACACTTTCCCCTTAATTAGAAACACTGCTATTATCTGCTTTTAATGAAGAGATACATTGAATATTTTTTTAGTTTTTTTTCCTGTCCACAATTTCTGTTTTGTTTTGTTTAGGGAAGCTGGTGTGGTTGTCAGTTACATGGCCTTGCTTTCATGTGTGACACACATGCCACAGGTCAATCATAGAACCCCATTCTCCTGGGCCGAGTCATTGTCCAAGAATGGGCATTTGCTGAAATAACGACTGCCTCGAATCCTTTACAGGGGACTAGTATGTCTATCTACCAGCAAATCTTTGGTATTCAAGAAAGAGCCTTGTTAAGATTAAAGCCAGGCCGGCCCCGTGGCTTAGCGGTTAAGTGCACGCGCTCCACTACTGGCGGCCCGGGTTCGGATCCTGGGTGCACACTGAGGCACTGCTTGTCTGGCCATGCTGAGGCAGCGTCCCACATACAGCAACTAGCAGGATGTGTAGCTGTGACATACAACTATCTACTGGGGCTTTGGGGAGAAAAAGGAGGAGGATTGGCAATAGATGTTAGCTCAGAGCTGGTCTTCCTCAGCAAAAAAAAAAGAGGAGGATTAGCAGGGATGTTAGCTCAGGGCTGATCTTCCTCACAAAAAAAAAAAAAAAGAATAAAGTCAACATACAGGAAAACAAAGCTGACTGCCTGAAAGATAAAGAATCCCTTGCCTGAGGCAAGTCCATTTCTTAAAATTCCCAGTAATGTGAATCAATAAAGAACTCCCTCTTCATTCCACCAATTTGTACCTCAAATTTACACTATCTATGAGTTCCAGGACATCCCAACCAGAGAAATTAATATGTAAAGTAGTCCAGAGTACCTGGCAGAAGCAAGTATAAATCTCTTCAAAGTGATATATGGTTAACCCAGGATGCAGACCCAGATCCAGCATGGACCATATGAACTCAGTAATAAAACAAGTACCAGAAAACAAGCCACCTTGAATACCAGTCAAAGAAAACAAGAAACCACAGACCTGAAACCCTCCAGTCTATGATAATAGAGATAAGACATAGAAAACATAAAATAAGTGTTTTTAAAGAAATAAAAAATAAAAACACAAGACTGTCAGAAATGACCATGCTCCTCTGTCATCTTCATCTGTAGGCTTCTTTATCACAAGAAGTTAGGTTTGTTCAGAGACCATCCTTAACTAATAAAGGGAGCCTACACAGTCACCATACGGTTCAGGAAGAAAACACATTTTTCTCTGAAGAGAGTATGGGAACTAGTTGTCCTAGGTAGGATGAAGTGCCTTGGTAATTGCATTATTATTTTATTTTTATTATGGTCTTGAACTATAATATAGCCCACAAAATAGTAATATTTCTATTTGATAGATGGGCTTAATGGTATAGCTCATTTAGATAAAATTATTAATTTGCTTGTGGCTCATATACAAGAAACAAGAAAACTCTAATTTGGCTGGAGCTTCTACCTTTGATCCTTATCCTGGGATCCAGGCGTCATTCAACAAAACTTCTGCTCTTGGATATGTGTATACAGCGAGCATTACTGATTTCTAAATAACCTAAAATCTTACAGCTGTTATGAAGAAGATAGTAAACTTTATGATAAAGGAGAGAGATGGAACTGAAGTGAGCTTATATACAAAGTAGAAGGTTAAGAACAGACAGACATTTTTTGGCTGTGAGCTGTGGGGAGCTCTCTCTATATACAACTTTTTAAGTGCAGCGCGTGCTGTGATGTGTCCTTCACTGTAAGTCCTCCAAAAATTTCAAAATTACCGTGCTCTGGTATATTGACTTATGTGAAATACTCAAATTTTATAGCATAGTTTACTTTTTAAGTCAAGGTTTATATGAACTAAAACAGAGTCAGGCCATAAGATTGAGGGCAATAGCTGATATAGATGTTATAGAAAAACCACAAACAAGAAACAGCATTAAAAAACAAACAATTGACTAAAATAAAAATAAAATTACAAGAGAAATTAAAATAGTGGTAGTAAATGTGACAGGCATATGGCTAATATATTTACTCTTTAAACATTTTGTATTACATTTCCATCGGTAGATAAATATGGTAAGACATTAATGTTTGTGATTTTTCTCTTCTATACTTTTTTTACCTTTTTATTTCTCAATGAGAGGCAAAGTGATCCAGATTACCCAAGTATAATTGGGTAAATTCAAAGGAGAAAAATTGACTATGTTCAGTTTTCAGCTTCCAAAGCAAATTTTTGGTACTCCTAAGTGTAAAAAGACTTTTAAAATTGTAAGTTTTTGATATGCAAGTGCTGGGTTTTTTGAGTCAGGCTAGTAATTGGGATGGGAGAAGACTCTTGAAAATTTAACAGCAACATCTTCAAAGAGGTAGTAGGTAAAACTAGTGTGATGACAGTAGATTGGAAGGAGATGGGATAAAGATCCAGACTACTTCTTTTCCCAGGAAAATTAAATGAGAGTCAATTTGATAGAGGGAGAAAGAGGGAGATAACTTTATTTGAGCAAATATGATTAGATCAGAATGAAGAATAAGTTATAGACAAATAAAAGTATATACCTAATGGGGTTGTAAGGATTAAATGAGATATTATTTGTGCATACAGCAGTGCCTGGTTCTCAGTAAGTGCTCAAATATATATTAGTAGACATAATTTTATGCATTAATTTATATGTATGTTCACTTAATAAAACATGCTTGAAAAATTGTAAAGCATATGAGTAAAGCTGTTGCCAGTAATCTTTCCAAACTACTGCTAGGCATTTTCATGTTTTGTATGACACATTTTTGTGATGATTGATTAATGAACTATGACTTTTTAATAAAAAACTGTAAATAAAACACTCACACTATAAAAACACTTCAATAGGAAACCAGGCAACCAATATGAGCAGAAAATTAAAAAATAAAGGCCACACCTGAAAGTTACCTACAGGTAGAGAAAGCCCATCTAAGTAACACAAGAGAACTCAGAACAGTGGCTGGCCAACGGCAGGTGCAAAATAGTGAATTGTAGATGAATAATGAATGAAACACAAAACAACTTCGTGCAGTTTTGTCTATAAGACCATCAATAGCTCTGATAGCATTGTGTTTGTTTTCATTTGAAAACTAAATTGCAACATGTATTATGAGTTCTAATGTATTCACATGCTTCTTCCAATAATTCCATTTCTGCTAATCTATTTGGAAGATATAATATTAAATATAAAGGGAAATTATTTCACAAACTATCATTTATTTTTATTATGATTTCTGCAATAAAATAGGCAAATTAAACTATTAAAAAGGATTAAATAAGAATGTATAAAAGTTGCAGTATAAACAAAAAATCCTCAATAACATCCGAATTGCATTTTTTATTATATTCAACTGCTTAAATGCAATAAGATGAAATAAAAGAAAGCTGCAATTATTTTGTTCATCAGTTTTTCATGAGCACAGATATTACAGAAACAAACTGAAGAAGGGGCCAGTGTTTGTTCTCGAGGCCACATAAGTGGAAGTCATAGACTGAGCAGGCCTGCCCAGAGGAAAATGGAAGTCCTGATCATACACTGTATTCAGAATAGCTCTATCACCGATTTTAGGTACATAAGTAGACAAGTGCTCCTTGTGGCATTGTCTGGGGTGATATTTACTAAAACTGAATTGCATACAGAATTGTCAGCAAAGAAGAATATTTTGGTTTGAAGTAAGGCATTCTAAAGTATTTTCACAACAATTAGAAAATTTAAATATTGAACATTCTGTTGTTTCTCCATTGAATATAAGTTTTGTTTTTTATAAAACACTTATCTGAGAGTAAAAGAATATAAAGTTCATAAACAGACCTTAGTTTTTAAAAATGCGATTTTTCTCTAGCCATAAAAATAGCAACGCTGATCATGGAACACAGAAAATATTTTTAAAACTAGAGCAATGGAACAATTGATTGGCTATTTGGCAAAATATATACATTTAAATTTACATATAAAATCACATCATTAAATGCATTCCAGTTTACGTATATATATAGTGAAGTTTTATATATATAAATATGTATAATGAAAGATGCTAATAATCAAATTACTAATTAATAAATAAATAATAACCTTGAATAAATACTTCTAATAGATAAGCTAATTTCCTTCCTTTCTCTGAGTCTCTGAATTTGAATTTGATATTCCATGATTTGGGCAATATGCAAGAAATACATCCATGATTTTTAAAAATCAAAAAAATCTAAGTAAAAGATTTTTAAAAATTTGTTCTGAATGATTCTTTAATCACTATGAACTACTTTATTTCCTTAGAAAAATTTTGTTATTAATTACTAAACATTTATAATTTCTTAACAGAAATTTTAATTTATTCAGAATCACCTGATGTGTAATCTTCAGTAGGTTTATTAATTCTCTGTGCCTTATTTCCCAAACTTTTAAATTCCCTGTTAAATCTATGTTGCATTTTTTTTGTTCACCAAGCTAAGAGAATATATGTATGGTAATAGGTACATAGTGTCTATCTCTTAGATGATTGTCAGAAATAATGCTATTAAGAGCTATTACTGTGCTTGCCTTATCTTAAACCCGCAGTAAATGCTAGAACTCAGTGTGGCCTAAGGGATTAAATGAGATAACATATGTAAAGCCCCATGTATAACGCATGACACAGGATGAGTGTAGTAGTAATTTTGTTATCATTAGTATTAAGAAAGATTTAAAAATCAGAAATATAATAATGTGCTGCTAGGTTGTGTTTTAATCTCCACTTACTGAAAGTGCAGAAAACGTGTAATAACACTTTTCAGACTCATCTTAAGAATGTTTGGCATAATTTTTATTCTTTAGAGGGAAATAGTATAATTCTGACCTACTGCTATCTCATACACATAATGTCAGAAAAGAACTTAGGCCCTTGCCGCCAGTGGCAGAGATGGCCAAGATTAGTCTTTGAATTGCCACAGTCACACCTATTTAAATATGTAAACATAGAAAGTCTTGATATTGAGCAAAACATTTAATTTTAGAACTAGAACAATAAGAGAGATTCCTGTTTTAAGCCCAAGTTTTATAGTCTGAGAGAATTTAAATGACTTGCTAAAGTCAAACAGAGCATTTGTGAGATAAGAGGGAGTTCAGTATTCATTCAATAATGAAAGAACTTGTAAATTTTAGCCTAAACTTCTTCTAGACGTATAGCAAACTTCAGAGAAATTTTAGAGTTGAGATGGAGCAACTGGAATAAAGGTATTTGTCAAAAACATCAGAGTGGCACTAGGGAGTTCAATGGGAGCTTATGAAGAAATAAAAGTGGTATAGTTGCAATTATCTAATGAAACTTTATGGATTATTTAATTTAAATACTTAGGATAATTCTGTATTTGCATAATTGACCCTTTTTAAATTATGCTACCTTTAACCTCTCTATAGCATTTGTTAAACACATATTTTTCATTCTTTAGGAGTCATTGAATTTACAAATCACCAAAATGTCTAAAAATTAATAAGCTATAATTATGTCACTTACCGAGAAGCTTAAAAAATGGAGTTAATCTTGTGTGGAGAACTAACTTTGATATTTTTCTACTTTCAATCATATGAGAACATTAAAAGAGCTAACATATATCTAGTGCTAATTATATGCTGGACAGTGGGTTAAGCATATTCGGGCTTTGTCTCATTTAGTCATCTACAGTCTTATAGGTTTGTTATTAGTGTGTTTGTTTACCTATAAACTGTTAAGTAATCAACGTCTCCAGAATCATACAGCTACCACTGGGATGTAGAGCCAAGTCTAAGTATTTTTCCAAACCTAACGACTTCATTATACTGCCCTTCATTATAGTATTCGCAAACGTATGCACAATGTATATGTATTTTCTGTAAATAATATTGAATATAAATTCAAGACTTTAAATTCCAAAGTACTTATAGGATCATATTTCCCTAAGCAAAAATTAGAAGTTATATAAGCTGACCATGGATATAGACATTTGAGCTCAAGAGGAGCTAAATTTGTAAATGTCCAGGTGCAGATCACAGCCACCATGTTGGTTTTGTTCCATGAGGTGGGCTAGAATTCTACTACAATGATGTGCCATTATCAATTAGGCCATGCACCAGAATCACGTAATACAAAAATAATCTGTTGTTTCTTATATTCCATTTTACCAAATACCAATACAAATAAGAGTCTAGTAACGGTAAAATAAAGTCAGAATTGAAATATTCATTCTTTTCTACCTTCCTGTCTTCAATAAAGAATATATACTATATTAGAGCTTTCAGTTCAATTATCACTTCTTCCTTGAGGCATTTTCTTATTGCCAGTTTACAGATTTTCACACATAGAAAATAGGGAGCTCCCATAAGGAAATTTAAGAAAAAATCATGTTTCTACCATACATGATTATTCATGTATCATAAATCTTTTATTGTTTAGTATATAGAAAATAAACTTAAATATTCTATATGCTCACTTCTCATATCTAAGCAATGATGTGGTATCTAAACCCTTATATTCCTAAACTCACATGAGAAATTAACATGAGAAAAAATATTCACACAGCAAATGAACTATTGATTACATATTGAGTTCTTTTGATTTCTTAACTAGGAAAGTTTTTTTCCAAGATATTCGTGAAATTAAATCAAGCCATTTAACATTTGGAGAAACACTGCCAGGTGCGTAAAACTTATTTTCTATGTATTTGTATTGCCCTTATTGAAGACCCATTTTTAAATATTTTTACATTATAAAGAGATAAACTACAATGTTTCTTTGTTGATGTATGTCAAAATTCAGAAAAGATTCTATCAGGCAAGAGTGGAAAGCAGAGAATTTCTTAATAAGAGTCATTTGAAGATTAGCTTGCCCTACCTTTGTTGCCTTAGGAAAGTTTTGTATTTTGAGCTATCCTTCTGAAGCATTAACTTGTACCCAGTCTCCCTTATGTTCACAAATTATGTTGATTGGCAGAATTCAATAAAAATAACTTGCATTCCCCTGTCATGGTAAGAAAAAATAAAGCTATTTAACTCATTTTCAACCTTAGAGGTACAAAGCATTTTCAGATGTTGCTATGTCCATTGGCTTCTTTCAATGCAAGTTTTATCCAAAAGCAAGCAGTGCCCAAGGGCTACTTAATAGCTTGCAGTAATTTTAGCAACTGTTTGACATTTTAAAAGATATGCTTTGCTAAACTCTAAAGACATATTTTAACAGCACATTCTAGAACTGCCATAATTATGAGGTTTGTGGGAATCTAAGGTAAATCATGCTTGCCATCCTCTTATTTTTTAATAGAAATGTGTTTCTTGGTAAAATATACATGGAATCAAGTAAAATGCTCCCATGTAAACTAGATATTTGATCAGTCGATGTTACTTTCAATATTTGTTACCAGGCAAATTAGCAAAACGTAGCCTGTTGATTTAAAAAAAAAAAAAATTGATCTTAAATAAGGTGGCCAATTGTCAATTGTCTCAGAGTGAGAGTAACTTGGCAAAATTCTAGCAAACCCTGAGCTTCCCTTTGTCTACTAAACTTCTAGCTGTCTAGGGAATGAGTCTGGTGAACAGTTAGAGAGTTGATCCAATTAACATCAGATGTTAATAAGTAAGCATCGTGCCATAGAATTCACATCTATGAGTCTTTTTGTTTTTTTAGCATATTTTTGTTTAGTTTAGTTTTTTTTTTTTTGAGGCAGATTGGCCCTGCGCTAACATTTGTTGCCAACCTTCCCCTTTTTTCTCCCCATAGTCCCAGTACATAGTTGTGTATCACAGTTGTAGAGTTGTAGCTCTTCTATATGGGTCGCTGCCTCAGCATGGCTTGATGAGTGGTGAGTACGTCGGTGCCCAGGATCCAAACTGAAGCCACCTGAAGGATCCTGAGCCACTGAAGCAGAATGCATGAACCTAACCACTCCGCCACGAGGCCGGCCCCAGTGAGTCTTTCTAGGAGTCGAAGGTGTTAAGAATGAAAAGACCAAGCCAGATAGTGGAGATGGAATCATAGGACTTAGAATTACATTTACAGATATCATGGTCTAAAAGGAAACAGACCATGAAATTTTAAATATATTTAAAATAGAGAGAATATATATTTAAAATATATAAGAAATTTAAAATACATAATGCTTTGGTTCGTGGCTCACTATTTTGAAAACTTTTTAAATTGGTGTTTTGTTTTGTTTTTCACTGTGTCTGAGGCAAATAACTTTGTTTCTTGAAAATACTTTATGATTCTTTAATAATGCAGATCACTGCCTAACATAATATAGAGCAAAGTCTTGGATTTGGTGTTTTGGAGAAACAAAACATTGATTTTTCCATGACTCCTACATTGGTCAAGCTCTTAAATAATCCAAACCAACATGATCATGAGACATGGTAGATACAAGGGAACAGTAGTCCAATAATTTACATTGAGAAATGTGGACCAGAATACTTCTATTGACTAGTTAAGACACCCCATGCCCTACATTGATTTTTGTGTGAAGTTACAGTTAAGATTTAGTGAGGTGACAGATGCCTGGCAGCTGTAGAGCATGTCCTACAGCCTACCCGGGCAGTAGAACAAATTCACAGTCCTGCCCAGCTGCTGAGCCTAGCCTCCAGTCCCACCTCATTAGAAAGCATCACCACAGATGCCTGGTAGCCTCGGAGCACATCCTATTGCCTACCCAGTCAGGGAGACAAGTGAGCAGCCCTGCCCAACAGTTAAGCATAGCCTTTGGCCCCGTGTAAGCACGGAGCCTGAACAACGACACTGAGCAGCCGTGGAGCCCGGACCATAAACCCACCTAGCAGCAGACCCTAGCCTGATGGACCCTGCCTATGTGTGGAAGACAGCCTACAACCTCACCCAGGCAGGGAGCCCAGCCAACGAACCAATCCAATCATGGAGCATAACCTATAGCCCCGCCTGACCAGGGAGCCTGGATAGCCACCTGTCCAAATGTGGAGCACAGTCTCCAGCCCCACACAACTTCGGGGTAAATCTGGAGGCCATGCCCACCCACAGAGCCCAGCCAGTGACTAGCCCAAAAATAGAGGACAGCCAACGGCTGATCCAATTGCAAAGCCCAGCCTACAGCCTCTCCCAACTTCAGGGCACAGCCTGTGATCACACTTGATGATAGAGCAAGACCTGAGGCCCCATCCAACTGTGAAGCCTGACCTGTGACTCCACCTGAACAGAGTCCAGCCAGCAGCACCATCCAGTTGGGGAGGATAGCTTAAGGCCCCACCTGAAAGCAACAATTGCAAACCACAGCCCACAGGCCTGCCAAATGGCAGAATCCAACCAGTGGCAATGCCTTGCCAGGAAACACAGCCTATGAACCTTCCTGACCAGAAGTGATTTCAGAGCCCAGCTAGTGGCCCCACCTGACTGCAGAACACAGCCAGCAGCCCCACTTGACTGGGGATACCAACCAGCAGCCCCACTTGAATGCAGAGCCCAACCAGCAGACCCACCCAACTATAGACCCCAGCCAGTGGCACCCTCCCCCAACTCCAGAGCAGAGCAGTAGTCTCACCTAACTAGAGACATCAATAGCAAGCACCACCTACACACGAACACTACCAGATTACCTATCCAGTACTTCAAGATGATCTGACTGGTGAAGGTCTTTCCCAGTCAAAGCAGACCTGTAAAGTCCAGAAGAGGAGACCACTTACTTAATGCACAGATACAATACAAGGATACTAAGGTCATGAAGAATCAGGTAAAAATGACACCACCAAAGGAAACTAATAAACCTCCAATAACTGAGTCTAAAGAAATGGACATCTATGAACTAATTGTCTTCCAAAGAATTCAGATTAATTCTCTTAAAGAAGTTCATCAAACTACAAAAACAGACAACTAAATGAAATTAGGGGAAAAAAATATGAACAAAACAAGAAGTTTAACACAGAAATAGAAATTATCAAAAATACCAAGTTGGGGGCCAGCCCAAGTGGTGTAGTGCTTAAGTTCATGTGCTCTGCAAGTTTGCATGCTCTGCTTCAGCAGTCATGGGTTCACAGGTTCGGATGCTGGGTGCAGACCTACACACCGCTTATGAAGCCATGCTGTGGCAGGTGTCTCACATATAAAGTAAGGGAAGATGGGCACAGATGTTAGCCCAGGGCCAATTCTTCCTCAGCAAAAAGAGGAGGATTGGCAACAGATGTTAGCTCAGGGCTAATCTTTCTCACACACACACACAAATACCAAGTGGAAAACCTAGAGCTAGAGAATACAATGACTATATTGAATAATTCTAGAGAGCTTCAAGAGCAGAATCAACCCAGCAAAAGAAAGAGTCAGTGATCTTGAAGACAGTTCATTTGAAATTAACCAGTCAGGATCAAACGAGAAACAAGAATAAAAAGAGTGACGAAAGTCTATAGAACTTATGGGATACTGTCAATAGAAACAATATATGCATTATGATAATCCTGGAAGGAGAGGAGAAAGAGAAAGTAACAGAAAGTCCATTTAGGGGCCAGCCCAGTGGTGTAGTGGTTAAGTTTGTGTGCTCTGCTTTGGCAGCCCAGGGTTTGCAGGTTCAGATCCTGGGCATGGACCTAGGCACCGCTCAACAAGCCATGCTGTGGCAGCATCCCATATTCGAAATAGAGAAAGACTAGCACAGGTGTTAGCTCAGTGACAATCTTCCTCACTACCCCTGTCCCCCCAAAAAAAAGTCTGTTTGAAGAAATAATGGCTGAAAACTTCCCAAACATGGGGTGGAGGTGGTCAAAAGGTACAAGCTTCCAATTATAAGATAAATAAGTTCTGGAGATGTAGCGTACAGAATGGTGACTATAGTTAATGATACTGTATTGTGTATTTGAAAGTTGCTAAGAAAATAAATCTTAAAAGTTCTCATCACAAGAAAAAAATTTGTAAATCTGTGAGGTAACAAATGTTAACTAAGCTTATTGTGATAATCATTTCACAATGTATACATCTATAAAATCATTATGTTGTACACCTTAGACTAATATAGTGTCACATGTTAATTATATGTCAATAAAACTAAAAGAAAAAATAGAACACAGCTGGAAGCATTACACTTCGTGATCTCAAACTATACTACAAAGCTATAGTGATCAAAACATTGTAGTACTGGCATAAAAACTGACGAAAAGATCAGTGGAACAGAATCAAGAGCTCAAAAGTAAACCCACACATATACAGCCAACCAATATTTGATGAGGGGGCAATGAATGCTAACCGGGGAAGAGAGAGTCTTTTCCATAAAGGTTGCTGGGAAAACTGCATATTTACGTGCAAAAGAATGAAACTGGACACTTATCTTACACTATTCACAAAAATTAACTTGAAGAGGATTAAAGTTTAAAGGTAAGACCTGAAACTGTAAAACTTCTAGAACAAAATAAAGAGGAAAGAGCTCCTTGATATTCGTCTTGGCATTGATTTTTTGGATATGACACCTGAAGTACAAGCAACAAAAGCAAAAGTAAACATTTGGGACTACATCAAACTAAAAAACTCCTTCCAAGCAAAGAAATGATAAACAAAATAAAAAGCCACCTACTTAATGGAATAAAATGTTTTCAAATCATATATCTGATGAGGGATTATTAGCCAAAATATATAAGAAACTCATACAGCTCAATAGCAATAAACAAATAATCTAGTTAAAAATGGGCAGAGGACCTGAATAGACATTTTCCCAAAGAACATATACAAGTTGCTAACAGATACATGAAAATGTGCTCAATATCTCTAATCATCAGGAAAATGCAAATCAAAACCACAATGAAATATCACCTCCCACCTGTTAGAATAGCTATTATCAAAAAGACAATAAGTAACGAGTGCTGGTAAAGATGTGGAGAAAAGGGAATCCTTATGCATTGTTGGTGGGAATGTAAATTGGTAGAGCCACTATGGAAAACAGTATGGAGATTCTTCAAAAAATTAAAAATAGAACTATTATTTGTTCTGGCAATCCCATTTCTGGGTATATATACAAAGGAAATGAAATCACTCAAAGTGATATCTGCACTCCCATGTTCATTGCGGCATTACTTATAAAGCTAAGACATGGAAACAATCTAAGCATCCATCAATGGATGGGTAGAAAAAGAAAATGTGGGTCTATATATATAATAGATATATATATATGTATATACACAGTGGAATATTATTCAGCCATAAAAAGAGAAGGAAATCCTACCATTTGCAGCAACATGGATGAACCTTGAGGGTATTGCGCTAAGTGAAATAAGTCAGATAGAGAAAGACAAATACTATATGATGTCACTTTCACGTGGAATCTAAAAAAAAAAAAAACTCATTGGAATAGAGAGTTGATTGGTGGCTTCCAGGAGTGGGGAGGTGGAGGAAATGAGTGAAGGTGGTCAGAGGGTACCAACTTCTGGTTATAAGATGAATAAGTTCTGGGGATCTAATGTACAACATTATGACTATAGTTATAAATATTGTACACCTGAATGCTGCTAAGAGATTAGATCTTAGAAGTTCTCACCACACACACACAAATTGTTAACTATGTGAGGTAATGGATGTGTTAACTAACCTTATTGTCGTAATCATTTTGCAACACGTATGTATATCAAATGGGCACATTTTATACCTCAAACTTACAGAATGTGATATGTCAATTATATCTCAATAATTCTGGAATATAAGGAAGATAACTTAATATCAATTTTAACAGACAAATTAAAATCATCTAACAAAGATTAAAGCACTCATCAGATAGTTGTTTCAATGAGCAATTAGAACACACTTGAAACAAATGAAAAAAAGTCTCTGCAAAGAAATAGAAGATAGAAAAAATAAATGGAAATTTTAGAACTGATAATTGAAATTACTGAAATAAGAAAAAAATCAGTGACTGAGTTCAATAGCAGAATGGAGGAAAGAGTCGTGAATGGTAAGATAGAATAGTAGAAATTACCCAATCTAAACAACAGAGAGAAAATAGACTGGAAAAAAAAAAGAAAAGCATGGCTTCAGGGGCTTGTGTGACTATAACAAAAGATCTAACACTCATGTCATCAGAATCTTGGAAAGAGAGGAAAAAGACTTCCCAACAAGGCCCAAGCTATCTAATCAATTTTTACATTTATCCTGAAGGTGTACAATATACTCTTTTTCATTCACCTCCGTGATAACATGACAGTACCTTTCTTGCTCAGATCACTCTGAACTCCCCAGGTTCCATTTCTTCCTTCCTTTATTCTCTTCTCTTCCCTTCCTTTCACTTCCCTTCCCTACTCTTCCCCTCTCTTTTCTTCTCTTCTCTTCCCTTCTCTCTTTTCTCTCCTTTCTTCCCTCTCTCTCTTTCCTTTCTAGAACAAGTTCTAATATCCCTTTTCTACTCCTCAATCTTTAGGACTCATTCTTAATGATCTTCCCCAAGAAGTCTTTTCTGTTTTTGGAGTGGGGGGGGGGGGCGATAAATAATCAGTCATGAAAATGGTTTAGTTTAGCTAAAAGCTATATTTAAAGGCACTTTCCAAAACTGTATCTGTTAATATCAGGTTTGGCTGAATGAAACAGAAAGGGCAAATGATAGTAGTTTGTTTTCTCCTCGCATAAAAGAAGTCTGGATGTAGGCAGACCCGGGTCAGTATGGCAGCTCTGAGTTATCAAAACTCCAGGCTTCTCTTTTTCTTTTGCTATCTAGCATTGGTTTCTAGCCTCATGATTACTTCATGGTCCAAGATGGCTGTTAGTGGTCCAGCCATTTTGTCTGAGTCCCAGGCAACTGAAAAGAAGGGGATAAAGGAAAGGAAAGGGATGTGTCAGTGGACTGTCTTCTTTTTCAGAAGTTTTCCTATAAGTCCCACCCCGTAATTTCTCATCCCCACTGGCCAGAACTTAGTCACATTGTCATATTTAGCTTCAAAGATTAGAAATGTAGTCTTTTAGCTGCGCAGGAGGTAGGGAGGATGGGGGGTGATGGGAAAGAATGTATTTGGATAGAAAATGACCAGTCTTTACCACAAGAAGTTTCATAATATTTTGAAACAGAACATAGATGTAACAATTGAATTGTCTCCCAAATTGAGAGAATATCTAAGTACTTATTATGACATTTATTTCAATGGATTAGATGTGAGACAGTATGAACTCATGCTTAGCATAGATACAAATGGCTACACACAGAAATATTTATCAATATGTGTATATACACAGGTTAGTATACACACATTTATCTCCTTTCTCTGTTATCTGAGAGGGGCTAGAAGCAATGATACTCTAGCAGTATACCTAGATGAGTATACCTAGTGTTTTCTGTTTGCCGGTTTCCAGTTATATGTCTACCTTTTATTGTGGTGGCCAACAATTATCTAACCTGTTAAATATAGATTACATGGGGTTATTGAATAAATTTAATTACCATGCAATAAAAAAAGTTATAATGAGGTGACTGTGGAATCAAAACAAAGCTGGCTTCAGTGACCTTGATGGAAGTATCATCAAATTATGACAGGGCAATGAACCCATCTGTCAGAGATAACTCACAAAAGGTTATCAGCTGTTCGGGGTGCCCTCTATTTGGGACAGAGCTGAAGACACTGGCAAATTATAACTTATTTGCCTCTCACACCTCTTTGTTTTTATTTTTTTTCAGTTATCCTCAGAAAATACAATATTCCTTCAGAAGGTGAGCATCAATAATGATGTTTTATTTTTTATATTGATCAATCATAATCATTTCATTTTACAATTTCACCCTGGAATACAATCAGAAGTGAATCTTTGTCAGATACCCACAGAGACTTATTTTAGTGCAATCTTTTGAGGGAATGGAGACAGCAGTGTGCAACAGAAAAGAGAGGGCTAACTTGAGCTCAAATTTAATAATGTTATCCTTAAAAAATTAAGTTATAGAATATCTATGTCATTAGTAATTAAATGCTACCTAAAAATATAGAACATTGATTGGGTGAATATTATGTTACTGATAAAATATTTGTGTGCATGCTTATATGACGTTTAAAACATGATTCAGTTATATTTTATAAGAATAAAATTATACAAAATATATATACAAAATTATAAAATATCTTATCATAATAATATAAACTATGTTTACAGGAAGAATATCAGGAGGAAAGTAACCACTTTAACAATTATTAACTTTAAGTAGTTGAAATTTTGTTGCTGTGTTACTTCAATTTTCTATATAACTTTTCAGTATTTTCAATGCATTTATTTAATGAACAATTCACTTCAAGTAATTATAGAGGTTTATTTTAGTTTAGGATTTACATTTTTTTTTTAAACTAAACTTTCACAACCCATATACTTGTCATATATGCTTCTTAACCTAAAGACCTACTTTATTCTTACGTACTGATGTCCACTGTAGGCTAAGTTGTGTAGACTTATTCTATGAGAGATGAATTTATAAATTAAAAATAAAGAATTAGCAATGTATTTTGATTGGTATTTTGCTCTTTAGATTCTTATAATATTTAGAGTCGTCAAAATATGTGATTCAACCAAATAAAATATTCTAACATTTACATTTTTGGCAGGATTTGATGGAAAAGGGAGCCATTATTCAGATTTCATTTTTTATATTTACATTACAAATGATAAAGAAAAGAATAATGGTATGTCCTAACACCACTGCAGTGGATGAGCACAGAAGGGTGGCTAATATAATACAGTTTCAACATTTTTTTCTAAAAGCTTTATTCAAACCCCTGTGGGCATCAGGAAAGCATAGTGTATGCACTGGTATTCATGAATATTTTCTGTGTCCATATGGCTGGCATTTTCAGAAAATGGCATTGTTTGAAAAATTATCTTGAGTATAAAAAGCTTCAAATAGTGATTTTATGCTGTCACCAAAGGTTCAAAAACTGTGGATACAATTATTTACTGCATTCATTACTTTAGTCCATTATTTATGAAAGCAACCTAATGTGCCTACGTGAGTGAACTCACACACACATTATATATAACTTCATAAATAATTTTAATAACAATTATTAAGCCAAATAAGGAAATAATCCTTCAGTTACACAATAAGGTAATTTGCTAATATATGTAGAAGTATATTATTCAAAATAATGGAGCAACAGCAGTTTGACAGAAAAATATGATCAATGCAATTGTGGTTTCAATATTTTAAGATTATATTAGATTTTTAAATTTAGGTAGAATCTATTAATAATCAATCCTATACATGATTAGATAAAATTTATGAAATATAGAGAATATGAGAATGCTTCTCTTGAATTAGTATATCATTTCTATCGAAATTGCCATAAAGCCTAATTCTCTAATCATGACAATTAAAAAAAATCCCAGAAGAAACAAAACTGGAACTAGAATGAAGAGGGCACAATACTGATACTAACAGAGAAAATAAGAAATATCTCTAAAATTAAGAATGAAGTAATAATAGCTACCAAAAAGTAGAGAAATTGAGGAAAGAGAAGAAAGTCTATGTAGATTTGGTAGATTTCCAATAGGCTGCAAATTGTACATCTCCACTCATCAAGATGTAGTAAATGTATCCACTCAAACCCAGTCTAACCTTTTATTGATAGAATGAAATAGAAGTGATTGTGCATGTGTTATAAGCCCAGATCGAAAGTGGTTTTGCAGCTTCTACTCTTGTGTTCTTGGAACTTGGCAGCCATGTGATCAAGCCCAGGTAAGCCTGTGAGATGATAAGAAACGATGAAGGACTGATGTTGAGTCCGTCACAAACCTGCCAGGCAGCTGACTGCAAACACATGATGAAGCCCAGCTGAGACCAAAGAACTATTCACCTGTGTCCAACCCAAACTGCCCTCCTACAACATTGTGATCAAGTAAATGCTGTTTCTTTTAAGCCACTAAATTTTGAGATTATTTGTTGTGCAGCAAATACTAACTGACGAAAACACTGGAACCATAATTAGGGTGCACCATAGGAAAAACTAAAATACGTGGAATTGGCTTTGGAACTGAGCTATAGGCAGATGCCAGAAAAGCAGCAGAAAAACTGTTAGAAAAATAGTGAGCTCTCAGTTAGTGGAGAACGAAAAAGTGGTGAGAAAACTGCTACCGCAGGTGGAAAAAATGTTGAGCCTGATAATTTAATTGATGTTGGCAAATAATAAACAATTTGTGTTCACTGCATTTGAACATAAACTGTTTCGGTCTGCAAAATAGTGACATATGAAGCTCCAAACTCCTATTTCTCCACAGAAACATTGAAGAACAAGCAGAAACTGTCAGAACCAACTTTGTTGGAGTCACACAAAACAGTCAAAGGTTTACAGAAATGCAATGAATACTGAATCAATAAAAAGCAACTTGAAAATGGTAGGAAAGCTCTATGTTTTATTTATCCTTTTCCCAATTCCTTCCAGGCTCACCAATGGTCTTAAAGATAGCAATTCACATTCCCAGCGTGGAACCTTGAAATCCGGTATCAGAGGGAAAAGAGCAGATCTTCTTCACAAATGTTTGTGTTCATCTGTTCTAACCTTTCTTGGGGCTACCTAAAGGACTGATGTGAGGCACTCTTCTCTGTCACGCCTAAATCAGAGCCATATATCTATTAGGAGGTCGATTCTGGTAAACTTTCAACAAAGAGAAGTCTGTGTGGGATTTATTAGGACTACAGCCTGGGAAAGTACAAATTCAAGTAGCACTTGAATTGTGTTCTGGCTGTTGAAGGGAGACAGAAGGTTTTATAGTGGTGGCTAACAAAGGCAAAGAAAAAAAAAAAAAAGAGAAGGAATGTCTGTTAACAAATTCCAGGCACAAAGTAATCATTGGGTTGAGGGTGGGTTGACACAAGCCATTAAATTTAGGCATGTGGGAGATGACTCTGACAGGAATGGGGTCTCTGTCCTGGTAATCTTATCTTCCTTGAGCAGACTTGCAGACACATCTCAGGCATTTAATGAGTTTAAGAGTTCATCCTGAAAAAGAAATTTGTTCCCCTCCTCCTGATGTCCATCCAGCTCCGTTTTAGTTCCTTAACATGAGAGACTCCTTCCTTTTGCAATTCCACAGACTCACTCCTCAGGGAAGAGACGTGGGCATTGCCCGATAATATGGTAAGGTGAAGAAAAGTCCGCAGCTGCCTGAAGCAAAAGAATACTGTTGAGACATGTAATAGGCTGTCTAAAGCCTGGGAGAAAAACCTGAGGAGATAGTTCCTTTGGGAAATTAGAGCATTCAAAACTGCCTGAATGTCTTGTGGAATTTAGAATGCCATGTACATGCCTAGGGAAGGATGCATGCTCAAGAAAGACCTGAGAAGGTCTTTGTGACCTTCTGAGAAGACTCTACAAGAAATGCTATCTGTGGAGCAGCTGAGAAACAATGGCAATGGGATGAAGAATTAAATTTTCATCAGTATGGAAGATTAAATTTATAGAAAAAGATTCTAGTAACATATATCTAAAAATTCTGATTTACAAAAATGTAAATGAGTATCTTGCATATAGTAATGAATATATTTCATATGGAAAGTATAGAATATCTCCAGGGCTCAGAAACAATGAGGAAGAGAAAATCAGAAAATGTATATAAGAGCTAAGGATCTCATATTTCTCAGAATGGATCTTGCCAGATCTTTGTAGCTTAAAGTTTGGCCTATAAGTACCTCATATAAAAGACAAGTGTTAAAGGTTGTGAGTAAAATAGAAGGTGGGAGATTAAATGAAAGACCGCACGTAAAGGAAGAACCTTGAAATGTAGAGGGAGTCCTAGTCCAATCTTAAATGATAACTGGGGACCTAGGAACCTCATGAAGTCTGGACTGATTGGGACCCCCCTGCTGGACAAATTTACTAGCTTCATCTATTAAAAATCAGATAGTGAACAATAAAAAATTAAAAACTGATCATCAATGGAAGACAGTAATGATAGTTGCATTCTGAATGTTGTATGTCATTGAAGTAAATAAAGAATAGTTAATATCTCATGATTATCCCTATACAAAGTTCTGAGGAATGTGATTTCATAATCAAAATTCATAATATACGTAAGAAAATCCTCTTCCATGAATGAGCAAAATTCAGCCAAAAAACAAACTGAAGAAGAGCTTCACAAAGGCCGCATGTATTGGAATCATCAGATATAACATAAAAAGAACATAACTAAAGGAATAAAAGAAATTGTTATCAAATACTTACAAGCGTATTGTTTAAAGTAATAAATATAATCTCGCAAAATTAAAACCTAAAATTCTAAATTGAAAACTATATAATGTTCAAAAATAGTAAAAATAAAGATTAAAAACTGTATACTCATTAAATATATTAAGCACAAAGGGAGATTAAATGATCTGGAACATAGAGTTAAATAAAAATAAGGAGATTGATAATCAGAGAGAAAAAGAAATGAAAAATATGAAAAATGTTAAGAGACGTTAAAAATGTCTCTAAAAATGGAGTAAGTTCTAACCAGAAGGGGAGAATGGAGAATAGAATAATGGGTGGTCAGGGGGAAAATTTGGACGTGTGAGACCTAAAAGGATTGTAAGTTTCATGAAAAAGACAAATCTAAATTAGAAAACACAGTACAGAAGGAAGAGAGAGAGATATGATTGAGGGAGATACATATCTAAATACTTGGAGAAAAATTGTAAAAAAACAAAGACAAAGGGAAGAACACTAAAGCATCAAAGAAAACAAATGTAGGTGATCTAACATGAGGTAATAATTAGATTGACAAAGGACTTCTCAAAAGAAAATAGAACACAGCAGACTTTGAAATAATATGTTCAAATGGTGAAAAAATCAATTTAAAACTGCTATACTCGGTGAAACTAATTTTTAAGAGTAACACTGAATAATGACGTTTTCAAACAAGCACATAGTGAGAGTACAATTATAGAAAAATAGCAATACAAAAGTATTCAAGAAGAAATGAGATAATGCGAGAAGGAAGGTCAGAGAGGCTGAACGAATATTCACTATCTAAGACAAAAAATAATCGTTTATAATTTATGGCATAAAATAAATAATAGGAAATAATAACATATAGGTTGGAAGAGAGTGACTAGAGTTAGAGTTAACCTTGCACTTTGTTAAATTAAATATGTCCATTGTTATTTCTGCTGTAAAATAAAAGAATAGAAATGAAAAAGGCAAGAAACAGAAAATTTGAGACAGACAATGCAGAAAAATAGTGGTAGATAGGATCCAGATGTGATGTTAATTGTGAATAGGTAACCTCATAAAACCCTTTACATTACAAGATAAGTGCTTCATTTAAAAACTCAGTCAAGAACTCCTTCTTTGACTTCTATACACTAGCTTTGTATCAGACTAACCTTCCCACTGAGAAACATAAATGCTGGATAAAATCAACAACAAGAAAGAGAAAGTTAGTCATTGCAGGTTAATAAAACTACATAGGATTTAAGTGACCAAATTCTGGAGAAAAGGCAGCACAATGGAGTGACATTGCTATTCACTTGAACATTTTCACTTGGTGATTGTGCTAAATTTTGGCCCAGCATAACTACCACTGAACTTTTTAGTGATGCTGGTGCTTCTCTCCCCAGACATTACTCATGGCTTTTGAACATGATGTATCTTCTGGACCTTACTTGGAACATAATCATCTGCTGGGTTTTTGCATCTGAATTATTTTATCCATTCCAGTATGCCCCCGTTCTTGTGTCCTTTCTTCCCATCATTATCTGGTACCAGAGAATTTCTGGCACTGTGATCTTCCTTAGTGTGGTGGCCGTTGTTTTCTCCACGTTTCATGGAACCATCCTGGCAGCAAATTAGGGTTAGCGCCCAGGTTTATTGCCAGGTGCTAAATCTTCCTTCTTAGGACAGTGCTCTAAAGCATTTACTCTCACTTTCAAGTAAAGAGGGAATGCTATGTTCTTAACAGGGAGTGATAGCCTTCTTTGCCAGATTCAGAATTCAAGAATTTAGAGTCACGAACCCAGATATCTCCAACCATGTACAGGGTCCTGTTCTTTCCAATCCAAAGTTCTGACTTGGGTGTAGTATATCTGCTTTGGTTAGGATATAAACCTTCCTGGAAGCTCAGCTTTTCTGATGATTAATTATTTGGTCTGATGATTAATTAATTATTTTGCTCTTTATATGCTGTCAATGAGACAATCTGGCTTCCACAGCAAGCTTTCATTTGCCAGTTAATCTCTCTCAGATATGCATTATCTTTCCCTAGTATGTCAATCTAGTTTAGCAATAGCATCCTGAATCCATTGTCTGTGTTTTTAATTTTCTTTTGCTGTATGACAATATTGTCGTGAACTTAGCACGTAGTTTAAAAAGGAAAATATTCATTATATTACAGTTTGTGTGAGTCAGGAATCCAGGCATGGCTTAGCTAGGTCCTCTGTTTAGAGTATCCTAAGGTTGCGATCAAAATGCAGGCTGGGCTGCAATCCCATCTGGAGGCTTGGCTGGGGTAGGATCTGTTTACCTGTTTGCATGGTTGTTAGCAACGTTCAGTTCCTTATAGATGTAGTACTGAAAGCTTTGCTTCAGATATTTTTACTATCCCTTGGCTGGAGAATACCCTCAGCTGCTAGAGGTCATCTGCAAGTCTTGCCATATGAGAGTCCCTAATATGGAACCACTTGCTTCCTCACAGTAAGAGAAAGAGAGAAACACTGTCAAGATGGGAGCTATAATCTTACGTAACATAATCACATTATTATGTACATGTACATCATGTACATATTATCACCTTTGCCGTATTCTATTGATTAGAAAAAAGTGACAGGTCCCACTTGCACTCAAAGGGAGGGGATAACACAAGAGTGTGAACAATAAGGTGTGGAGATAATGATGGCCACTCCAAGAATGTGTCCTCTGCAGTCTGCATAGTTACTCTAATTCATAGTTCTCAAATCATTTATGCATGGCACCAGCTTGTACATTCCTTTCCACTGGTATAATAAAATATTCCAATTCATCACCTTTCAAAGTTTTAACAGTTGTACTGCTACCTTGTCTCAGTGGCTATATGTGCTTCATCAACACCAGTGATGGGGTCTTTATTGCCAGTCAGAAGTTGGGTGATTCCATTCCAAAACACCATCTTATAGCCTGTGCGCTTGGACAAGTCTTGGCACCAATTTTTGGTTTTCCTAGGAAGCAGATTCTGATATGGAAATCAGAGTACAGGATGTTTTTTAAGGTGAGACCTTGGGATCAACACATATGGAAGAAAGGAAAAAGAAGCCAGATTAGGCAGAGGAAGAAGTGAAGTTGGGATGCAGCCCAGCCCTCTGGTCATTGCACAGGGACATCTGGAATTGAAATGGCCCGTCTGAGATTTTCCGTCTTCTTCAAGAGAGACTGCCTTTATACACCAACCACATTCAGATACTGGATGCGGGTGTCCCTGGGATGGTATAAGTTAAGGTGATGCAACTTCCTGAAGCCAGTTAATCCCTGCAGGTGCTGAAAGCTGAGGCTTCTTCTGAGAGCACTCCTAGCAACTGGAGCAACAATTTTTTCCTTGAAGGGAGATTTGGGTGGTCCATCTCTGAGTCTAAAACCACCTACCCACCTTCAGAACAAAGAAACTCACTCCGCCATCTCCTGGGTATATTGGCTTCTGACAACTCCACAGCTGAGTCCCTTCCCAGGAATTTCCCTGGTCTGAAGGAATGTGCCTTGCCCAAGTTTATGCTCTGGGGGCAGCCTGTGGCAAATATCTGATCAATGTTGAAGAGGGGAGAGGATGGCCCCAATGCCTCAATTGACACAACTCTGAAAATCCGTCCTAGTTCCAGATTTTCCTGTGGGATTGTCTGAGGCCTCTGTTGCCTCACAGAGTCCAACCGCTCCCTCTGTCTATTCCTTCATACATGTTATTCCCAAGAGAATACTACCGAAAAAAAAAAACAAACAAGCAAAAAAACCCTATATACATATTTCAGAGTCTCAGTGTTTGTTTCTAGGGAACCTGACCAAAAACACTTGTCTTCTGATATAACTTTCTAATGTTCTGTCATTTCTCAGAGATTATAAGCAGTGATTTTGACACCATGATTTTAACACTATCTATCTTGGCATTTCTCTTCTTCCACAGCACCAACATTTTCTGACATTCCTTCCCACTGACTGGTACCTCTTCTTTGTCTCTCTTAATGACTCCTCTTATTTGACTAATTGCTAATTTTGACATACCCTTGGGTTCTGTCTTCAGCTCTCTTCTCTCTTCTATGTTATCTTTCTTTACATATAATCTCTATGTAGGCATACCTCGGAAATATTGCAGGTTTGGTTCCAGACCCCCACGATAAGACAAATATCACAATAAAGTGAGTCATGAATTTTTAGTTTCCCAGTGCATATAAAAGTTAGTTTTACACTATACTGTAATCTATTGTGTGCAATAACATTGTGTCTAAAAAAAAATAATGTACATACCCTAATTTGAGATGTTTTTTAATTTTATTTTTTTTGCTGAAGAAGATTAGCCCTGAGCTAACATCTGTGCCAATCTTCCTCTACTTTATATGTGGGTCACTGCCATAGCATGGCTGAAGAGTGGTGTAGGTTCGCACCTGGGATCCGAACCTGCAAACCCAGGCCACTGAAGCAGAACGTGCCAAACTTAACCACTATGCCACAGATTTTTTAGGGAGTGTGATGGTACGACGAGGATTCACTACACCATTCTATTCACATTTTTTTTTTTTTTTGGTGAGGAAGATTCACCCAGAGCTAACATCCATGGCGAATCTTCCTCTTTTTTTGCTTGAGGAAGGTTGTCCCTGAGCTGACATCTGTGCTCATCTTCCTCTATTTTTATGTGGGATGCCTGCACAGCATGGCTTATGAGTGGAGCAGGTCTATGCCTCTGATCCAAACCCATGAATCTGGGCTGCTGAAGCACAGCACGTGGAACTTTAACCACTCGGCCACTGGGCTGGCCCCCGTACCTTAATTTGAAAATACTTTGTTGCTGTAAAATGCTAGCCATCATCTGAGCCTTCAGAAAGTTGTAATCTTTTTGCTATTGAAGGGTCTTGTAAAAATTGCAATATCTACAAAGGGCAATAAAGTGAAGCACAATAAAACAAAGTATTTGTCAACTGCTTATTGACAATTCTGCTTGGATGTCTAACAGATACTTTAAACTCAACGTGCTCAAAACATCACCTATGGCTTCCTCACCACTGTTGTGCTTCAATAAAACTGTTTCATTGACAGTATTCTCCATCTCAGTAAATGACATCACTATGCCTCTAGTTTCTCATACTAAAATAAAACATGTCATCCTTGATTCCTCCAATTTCCTTAATTCTCTACATACAGTTAGTTAGAAAGTATTGTCAGTCCTATCTCCAAAATGTAACCAAATCATATCAGTGCTTACAGCTACCATCATCATCTTTATACTTGTCTTGGCTAAAGATTCTAATTGCTCTTCATCCATCCACTTATTCCCACCAAGAATCTACTCCTTACAACAGAGGCAATTTGATATTTTTTAAGTAATAAATAATATCTCTAACTCTCATGCTTAACACTTCAATCACTTCTCCTTCACCTTTGAACTAAATTCACATTTCTTATCACAGCTTACATGGCCCTAAATTATCCACACACTGTCTGATTCACCAACCTTGTCTCTTTCCTTGGAGGCTACTGTGTTTCAGCTCCTCTGGCCTTTTTCATGTTCCATAAAAATGGAAGTTTGTGTTCAACTTGGAGCCTGTGCAGAGACTGATGACAGAATCTCAGCATCCATCCCTCCCTTCTTCCCTTCTGTAATATAACCACCTGAATTGTAGCTGTAACAGGTCTGGCAGCTGCAGACTATATTCCCAGCCTCTTTATTGAATTGTGACCAAATTCAGCCCAATGTAATGTGAACAGAGGTAATATATATCACTTACACGTCATCTCCAGGAAGATTGCTGTCCTGTGCTCTCTTTTACCCTTTATATTTGCCATGAAATGGTGAGGACTGGAACAACCTTGTGAGCCTGAGGATGACAGGGCCACACAGGAAGGCCTGGGCCACAAAGAGTTTAGAGTTGTTATGCAAGACACAAACTTCTGTCTTATTTAAGTCACTCTAACAGGAGTTTGGATGCCTAGAATTCTATTTGCCCAAAACTTTGCATGACTCTGTCCTTTTTATCACTTATATCTATGATCAAATATCCTCTTAAGTGAAATTTCTTTTGTCCCTCCACCTCTTCTAAGAAACTCTCTCTTCATTCACCACTAATTGAAATGATCTAGTTATTTTGTTGTATTTTATTTTGCAAAGACAGTGAGAGAAGATATATATCTCATCTGCCTATTCACCACTGTTAATTTAGGAGTCACAGACCCAGAGTACAGATTCATTAAATTTTTTTGAACATGGTTTGACAGTAACTGTCTTTTATTTGATGATTTTCCTAAATTAAAGTAAATAAATTACGTGTTAATTTAAGTCATAAATTATGTTTTGAATTTTTTTCTTTGATTAATAGCCAAATATTGATACCATGTTTTAGGATAATTATCTGAAATAAGATTGTGCTTTGTTCTGCACATATATTGCTAGAAATATTTAAATATATGAGAGGTAATAGAGTAGGTGGAAAACAGTCAAACAAAAAGTACATTTTGTGGAATTTATTATTTATTTTAAAATGGCCTAATACATTTTTATACTATCTGTTGCAATTATTTATTTATATGCAGTTTAGAACGTACTAAGTCTTATGAATGGAAATGAAAAAATATTGCCAGGGATAATTTCACTGTGAGGAAATGTCACAACTTCAATGCAGGGTCTATTTTTTCTGTGCCCTTTATAAGGAAGTTCTTCATTCTGCCAGAGGAAGCAGAATAAAATGTTCCCCTATTTACTGTCATACACAAAGAAGAATCTACCTACCAGAGAACATTGATAATGGCAAATAGAATATAGCTGGAAAACCAAACATAAATGCCAGCACTCAGAGAAATGAATGAAAAGCTGCAGTGCCCCAGGGTCGATCCTATTATCTAATCAATTGTTCAGTAAATATTTTCCAGAGGAGAAAGAGAAAAAGATATCCTTCTTTAGAAATCAGTGCTACCTCAGTGATGCCTTAGGCAAGGACATAAACAAAGATGAAGAATTCTCCAACCATATTTTTGTAAAAATAATTCTGGAAAGTGAATCACTCTTCTCACATATTCTATGTTACAAAGAAAACATCAGAAACCAAATGGAGAAGAATATACACAAGAAAAGAATAGAAACTAAGGATTATCACTGGTTCCTTAGTGAAGAAAATGCTGAAGTTGTCTGAGTTGCACTATACAGTTTTTAATATTAATATTAATATCTATGTCAAAAATACTTATACATATTTTATGATTTTATAGTTAAATATATTCAAGTAAAATATATAGAATTATGATATATAAATATAATTATATGTACATATTGTAGATGGTTTGAGAGATTTGGGGCTAATCAAGGGAAAAGATGTAACCAGCAGGGGGCAGTAGCATACAAAAGTTTCTTGGGAGATGCTTTGACAGATTTGCATTCAGAGTAAGTCCCTCACAGCAGGAATCTGTCCAGAGGCTGCTGGGGATCTAAGAGGGGGCTTAAGTATCTGTCTGTACATGTAGCTCAGCAGCACAGCAAGGAGTTTCTGGGTCAGAGAACTCTCAAAGACAGCTGTGGCTTGGGGTCTTTATGGCCCCGGAAGCTAGCAATAGCCAGCAGATGCGGGATGAGGTTTCATGGTTTGTGCAAAGCAGGGAGACTCTACATGGCTAAAAATCTCCTTGGTTGGGCTATTGTTAACATAATTGGATGTGTAAAAATTTGAGTTTGGCACCACAGGGCTTTTGAGCAAATAGGTCTCAGTCTAGTATAGAGGCCAACATACAGAGACCATCTTTTTGTCTCAATTATACAAGACATACATATTTCTTTCTATCTCTCTATTTTTCTATCATTTATTTATCTAAGTCCTATTGCACACTGAGGCTTCAGATATTATAAACAATTTTTTGTCATATCCATAAGGATTATAACTTTAAAACAATGCTCCAGTTATTTTTTTCTTTTTCTGCAGGGAAAGATTCCCCATGAGCTAACATCTATTGCCAATCTTCCTCTTTTTTTATTTTCTTCTCTGCAAAGCCCCAGTTCATGGTTATATATCCTAGTTGTAAGTCCTTCTAGTTCTCCTATGTGAGCCACCAACCCAGCATGGCAACTGACAGACAGGTGGTGTAGTTCCACAACCAGGAAACGAACCCAGGCTGCCAAAGCGGTGAGAGCACTGACCTTGAACCGCTAGGCCATCAAGGCCTGGCTCCTAGTTATTTTTATATTAAGATACTTGGCCTAGATAGACACTGTGTTATTGCTCGCACCTTGCTCGAAATTCTTACGAAATTCGTACCTTGCTTATAAGAATGTAATTGCCAAAATTTTTTATGAGAGTTAATTTGCCAATAATAGCATGTGTGAAATCCCCAAATCCTCTAAACTTATAATTCTAGTTATAATAATGTTTTCCTACAGAAAATAAGGTAAAATGTTGGAAAATATTTTCTGTTCAAGACATTCCAACTCAGTGCCTTTCATAATAACAGAAACTGAAAACAACCAAAATTTCAAACAAGGATGTGGGGAGATAAATTGTAGAAATAACACATTGTACAATTTGTTCTCTTTAAAATATTAGAAAATCTTTCCTTTATATTGTAAGTTCCATGAAACCACATGATTTTGTGTGGTTTTCTGTTTTGTTCACTGTTGTATAAATCCTAGAATTTGCCTGTTATGTAGTAGGCCCCCAGTAAATATTTGTTGAATGATGGATGACTTCCCCTAAATAAATTGCATAGAAAAGAAGCCAATAAAATATTATAAAATATCAAAAGAGATTACCTATGACTTATGGGATTATACATTATTTTTTATTTTGTGATTGGATTTTACAATTTAAAAAATCGATAATTTTTATGGGTTAATCAAATTTCATCAAAATTACGTTAAAAGTAATCTAGAGGTACTAAATCAGAGGTTGGTACAACTGTTCGTAAAGGGTAAGATAGTAAGTATTTTAAGCTATTGGAACTAATGGTCTTTGTTACACCTGCTCAGCTCTAGCCTGGTAACATCAAAGTAGCCATAGACAGTATGTAAATGAAAGAGTACGGCTGTGATCCTGTCGCCGTCAGTTACTAGACCAGGAAGTTGGTGGGATTTTTCTGTGTTTTTTCCCCAACTTTTTTGAGATATAATTGACATATAAAGTTATGTAAGCTTAAGGTGTACAATATGATGATTCGATACATGCATATATTGAGAAATGATTACCACAATAAGGTTAGTTGATCCATCCATCACCTCACGTAATTACAATTTGTGTCTGTGTGTGTTGAGAAAACATTTAAGATCTACTCTCTTAGCAATTTTTAAGTATATAATACAGTATTTTTAATTATAGTCACTAAGCTGAATATCAGATCCCCAGAACTTATTCATCTTATAACTTGAAGTGTGTACCCTTTGACCAACATCTTACCATTTCTCCCAACCCCCAGCCCCTGGCAATTCCCATTCTACTCTCTGTTTCTATGAGTCTGGTTTTATTAGATTCTACATGTAAGTGAGATCACACACTATTTGCCTTTCCTTGTCTGTCTTATTTTACTTAGCATAATGCCTTAAATTCTATCCATATTTTCACATATGCCAGAATTTCTTTTTTTATAGCTGAATAATGTTCCATTGTACGTATGTATGTATATACATATATGTATGTGTGTGTGTATATATATATATATATATATATCACTATTTTCTTCATCCATTCATCCATGGATGAAGGTTATTTCCATATCTTGGCCATTGTCAATAATGCTGCAATGAATGTGGGAGTGCAGATATTTCTTCCATATCCTGTTTTCATTTCATATTTGAGAAACACTAATGATATTTTAGCTCAAGTTTCCTGTGGGATTGGCCAGAACTATGGTGGGGGCTCCATCAGAACCTGATTTCTCCCCAGTCTAACCCTGCTTCCTTCCCCTCTCTTCTGTAGGTATTGATCGCATCGGCACTCCTTAATGAGCCTACAGCACAATAAGTTCTAGCTTGGAGGCTGCTCCCAGGGGAACCTAAGCAGCAACATTTATTGATTGTCTGCCACACTGGATTAAAACTCTACAGCAGCAGGAACCATTTTTGTTTAATTTAGCAGTATAATTAGCCCCAGCACAGTGGGTAATACCTGGTAGACTCTCAGTAAATATTGCCTGCATAGATTGAAATATTATGTAACCGTTAAAATGAACTGTAGAATACATACTAACAGAAAGTGTGTTCATAATTTAAATCTTAAATAAAAAGCATATGATAAGATTAATAATGTAAATCAATTTATATAAAATACACAAACATATATAACATATATATCAATAGGAAACTGTTAACATTGTTTCTGATTGTAGATAAATAATTTTATCTTCTTTTTGATCTATATTAAAAATTCTACAATTAGAATCACAATTTGTACAATTAAGTGATTACAATCTCTATAATTAATTCATTAAATAAATGACAGTGGAGTGCCTCTATATGATAGTTTTAGATATTAGGTATAAAGAAACGAGCAAAGCTGATGACAGTTGGGGCAGGAGACGACGGAAAGGTTCATCATTCACACGTCTGCTGTTAGGTCTAGAATGGCTGAATGAGTCCAGCGTTGGTCCCACATCAGTCTCTTTCTCTACTTGGCTTCCCTATGCAAGCAGCTTGGGCTTTCTCAGTGAATGGAAGCCTAGGGTACAAGGACATTTTACACGATGACTGCTTTCCTCAGAGTACATATTCCAAGATTCAGATAGTAGATGCCAGATTTTTTATGATCTAGTCTCAGGGGTGATATCTGCTGTATTTTCTTCATCGAAATATGCACAGACAAAGGGAGGGCAGGAACAAACTCTATTTTTCAATGAGGAATGGATTCAACATACAGAGAGAGAAGGAATTGATGGCTCCCATCTTGGAGACAAGCAATACATAATGTTTCTGACCATCTTTGCTTCAGATATGTATTCAGTTTGCCTTCTCATCAGTCTTAAAGACTTTTTATTTTGATAGATGAGTTATTTGATGGACATATTGCTAAGTCAGATATGTTAGGACTTTGTTCTCCCATAATATTTTAGGATATATTTCCCCTTTTTTATGTTTCCTTTAAAATATTTCATATGTAGAGTATTACTGATTTTTTGAGGTTTTGAAGGTTAATCATTTTTTTTCTATAATTTGGAAAACTTATAATCTGTTTTATGTCATTGTAGTGTTTGCTTTTAAGACATTTATAATATACTAACATATTTAAATATTAATTTAAATAAATTGATTCTTCATAGAGCAACTTTAGGAATTGTCTAATGACTCCCTGTACTGAGAAGTAGAAAAATAAATACACTTAAACTACCTTCTCTATCATCACTCTGTTGATCAATTCTTGATTCTGGTTGATTACTTTGATTCTTTGATGTTTTGACTTTTTTTAGTTATAATGTTTATATTTAAATAATGTATTTTGATCTTTATTAATTGTGTCTTCAGCTTTTCCTAATTTTAAATATTTATTATGTTTAAATTTTGTAATTAAAATAATCTCCAATATTTAGTGTTATTTTTCTGTTTAAATGGATTCAAATTTCAGTACCTTTAGCAGGAGTTCTACTTTCAACTGTTGATTGGTTTAAGCTCAAATAAATTATATTTCTTGACTTTGGCATGTTGGGAAGTATCTACCTATTGTTTGAACTTTAATGACAGCTGACAGCATATCTCTATCTCATTTTTTTCCTCTGAAAACACTATAGGTACGTAGATATTACTCCACTCTCATCTAGCATTGGATGTTCTTTCTAAAATATGTTATACCTTATCAAGTTGCATACATGTCATAATATATTAAGGGGTATTTTATCTTATTTATTCAACATTTTAACTCTTATCCTTTAACTTTCTTTTTTCGTTTGTGTTATGCTTGATTTTTTTTGTGTGCAACATTTGGATGCATGTGCGTGAAGGCGTTGAATCTTTTGATTCTCCCGAAGCCTCCAGAGAGGCAGATTTGACCTCCAACTTCTTGCTTAAGGTACTTATAGAGTATGAAAGACCTCACTTGAAATGGAAGTCTTACAAGATGGATCTTGCCCTCCTCAATATCTGCAGCTAGCTTTGCTGGTTACCTCGTGATAGGTAGTCATGGACGAGTATGAATATAATCTAAGCAGTGAAATTGAGTCCTTTTGTAGGAGGAATAGCATATTCAAAAAAAAAAAAGAGAAGAAGACTACAGGTCCCAGCAGCTTCTGAGATTTCTTCTTAAAGCTTGAAAATAGTGATAGAACTGCCTTTGCAAATAAATGTGGAAAGGGTAAGGAGGCTCAGGAAACTGGGCATGTTAGGATGAATTTACTGTGTCAGACAAAAGCCAGAAGGAGACTGAGCTGACTTCCTTCACTAAAACAATAAGAAATGCACTACCGAGTGAGAAGCCTCCCTGTCCTTGGTGAGCCGGAGCTGACAGTGAAAGATGATTAGTGAAGCTTTTAGAATTCCAGTGGTCTGGATGTTTTCTGGACATTCATGATGAGGTAACAAGTTATTGCACCTTTGATTCCCATCCTAAAGAAATAGGCCTGGTATAGGTGAGTGATTTTGGATTTAGGAGGCAGCCTCACCTCATTTATCAATGCTGCCCTGACTCATTTATTAGGGAATCAGAATGCTGCCAGTTTTGACTGGTACCTGGTGTCACTCGACACTAGGTCTCTGTAGCAAGTCTAGATTGTTGTTCACTTTGCACTGCCCCTCAGCAGATCCGGTGATGCTAGGGAATCCGTAGTAGATAAGGTTCATATACTGAGTCTGAAAATCCCCAACTGGAGAGCTGCGATATAGACTCCTAGAGTCCTGTGTCTTTTGCAGTTTAAAAGAGCTCCCCATTTGTAAAATATCGCCTAAAAATTTTGTATGTTGGTACAAACTGAGCACTTACCATGGAATATCAAGTGACTATGCATCTGGAGATGCCTACTATGAGCTGGGAATGTTCATGGCATCCAACTTATAAAATTAGGCAGGTGCAGCTACAATCTATTATCCGATGGAAGTATATTCAGGGTCAGGGCCAGGTAGGTTACAGGAAAGAATTAAGATAATACAATTAAGTTACATGAACAGGGGGCTGAGACTCTTGTGTTATTTCTCTCTGTTGAATTGATACCTCTCTCAGCTTCCATCTATAGACTCCGAGTATATTTTCTTAGCATCAGCTGTGGCTAAGGGAGGAGGAAATAACATATGCCTGTTGCACAGATATGTTTGCACGTCCAATATGTTACTTCCGTATAGCCTCACTGAAGATGGCACTGCAAGTTAATGGTAAGAGGAAATTATGCTGTTTGAGGAGAGCTTTGAGGGGCGTACTTGATCATGTCCTTTGTGAGAAGAGAGGAAAAAAACATTTGAGATAGACTATTCACGGATTTATGGCTAGTGGCAAATGTCTTGACTGTTTTGTCAGAGCCCTGGACACACCTTGAGCAGGACAAAGGTCCTGAGGAAGAAACATGCATATGGAACAATGAGTGTGAGTATATCCTGTTCAAATCTTTTTTTCTGATGCTAATACCCACTAAGAAGCACTCACCACATAGATACCACTGAACATCCAGGTGGGAAAGGTGATCCTTCTAATGGAGGCCAATTAGCCTATCTATTCAGTCTACCCAATGCTTATCAAATGGACTTTGAAAAGAGCAGTCATGGTGACAGGGTTGGAAGGTGTACATCAGCCCCAGGGTGTACATCACTCCCTCTCACCAAGGCTAATCTAGTTACAACACTACTGAATGCCTAAACTCTCAGGATAGAGACAAGCACTGAGACGTCTATAGAGTTCCATCACTGAGGAGGCCAACAATCCACTTGTATAGTCATCATAGAGGAAGCAGAAATTTCTGCTTCTGTGATTGATATCAATTTTGAATGTGGTTTTGCTTTTGTTGGGGAAGTGGGAGAATCCATCCCCACCTTTCCCTTAAGATTCTTATGGCTGGCCAAATAATTAAAATCACAGGTTAGCAGGAGAAAATCAAACAAAGTTTAATAACATGTATACAAGGGAGAAACTCAGAAAATAGCAACTGAGCAACTCGTCATTCTAAGTTGCTTGCTTAAGTATTTTTCAGCTCAAGATAAGGAGGGTGTTGGTGTAGTGGTTTGGGATTTCAGAGAGGAAGAAGACAATTCACATGGAGATGGAAATGCAAATGTTTGTCAGACAGTTCTTTACAGGGCCACCTATAGAGAATGTGGCTGGAAAGACAGAATTTTTGATAAGATGGGCTCGTTGATGCCTTTCTTATCACACCTATTTTACATTATACTACAGCTATCATATAGTAGTGGCTCGTTCCTGGAACAGCCCTTCTATGTTAAATTCTTTAGGCAGTTTGGGAGGGGAAGCTCTAATGTTCTTCCTGAGTCTTCTGAGCCTTTATTGTCTTCAGCTCAAAATAATCCACCTACCAGAGTGGTGCATCTTGGGGCAGCCTGCTCTGAACACCATCACTTTTCATGTCTGATAACACTACGTAATAACTTATAGAATACCTGATTTAGTGACATGGGATTGAAAATGAGATTCTTTCATATCAAGGGGCCTAATTTAGTGTGGATGAGTTATGATAGATTCATAACTATAGGAACTATTATTGCCACAATATTGCATATCATCCAATAGCTGTCAGTCACATAGAATATTGAAATGACCTCTTTAAGACCTAACTGAGGGATCAACTTGGTAAGAAAACCCCATGTATATAGGGCATTGTCTTCTAGAAAATGGTATATATGATAGACCAGTGGCCACTAAATGATACTGTGTTCTCAGTTCATGGGTACCAGAACTAAGGAGAGGAGGAATTGACCCCTGTCACCACCACTTGGAGAATTTGTTCTTCCTGTCACTAGAACTTAAACCCCATCTGAATTATAGGACCCATTTGGAGGGGGTACACAATAAGGTTTCTACTAAATTTAAAGCTATATTTGTCATCTGATCATTTGGGACTAGGAATGTTACTAGACTAGCAGACAAAGTAAGGGATTACTATATGTTTAGGGTAATAGACCCTAATTATAAGGAAGAACTAGAGATACTGCCACATAATGAAGGTAGTCAGGAAAACATCTGGAACTTGAGAGATTCACTGGGGCATCTTTGAGTATTTCCATACTCAGAAATAACAGTAAAAAGGCAGTTTCAAAAACTACGTTCTGAAAAGGAAAAGGATTCAGACCCCATGTTAACGAAGGTTTGTGTCACTCTACTGGGCAGGCAACACAGACAAATGGAAGTTCTGGGTGAGGGTGAAGGGAATCTAAAATGAATGACAGAAGGAAAATGATAAATAAAAAGGTATGATAGCTTATTTCTCTCACCTTTCCATTTTAAGTATTTTTTTTTTTTTAAGATTATGGCCTGCCTCTGTCCACAAGCATCACTAAGAGAGTGGATTCGGTACAGAGTTTGAGCAGACCTGGATTTCAGACTGTAGCCAACTCTCTTAATATGCTATACCATATCCCTTCAGCTCATTTGAAAATATTTTCAAGCATAATGTCAGTTCCCTACCTGCAACTCCTAAGAGCTTGTCCAGCCATATTCGATGCAAGATGGAAAGGTGCAGAAGTTAGTACTCCCTGGGGTAGCTCACAACTAGTAAATAAGGGATTTGGTGTAAAAAAAAAAAAAAAAAAAAATGCCCCAGCTTCCTCGTTCTCTTTCAAGATAATTCTGAAGAATGTTCCATATGCTTTCTCAGAAGGTCCCAAGAAAGATTAAGTCCCAGTAGCCCCAGCAGTAATATGTCCATTAATGCAATTTTTACTGGCTTTTTACCTGCCCATGTATCATTTTGTTCACTTCCTCAATTGTGTTTCCTGAGGTCATGTCCCAAGACTTTGTCTCAGGATCTGGTGAGATCCTAAGATCAGATATACATATAAAATCCTGGGTTGCTTAAAAAATAATTGTATATCATTATATTGTATACAAGGCTTTTGTCTCCTTGTTCATATGAAAGTCCACTTTTATTCTCAATGTCATCACTTTGAGTTTGAAATATATTATGTAAATGAAAGCATGGCCCATAATAAGCTAATTCAACTCTTTATCCATCTAAGATGTGTATATAGCCACAGCAGATTTGCTGTCACAAAGTTAGACCTGAAAATAAAAGATACCTCCTTGAGAAAGGCATTCTGTTTTTTGTGAAGACTTCAACTTTGCCAAATTACCTAAGAAGGAGAAAAGATACAATTAGACAATGGGAAAGCATGCTACTTTTCATTCCTATCTAGTTAGGCTCATTATCAGAATAGAATGAATATTAAATAGATTACCTTAGGCTTTAAGCTTGCATAAAACAAGTTAGATTGTGAACTGTATTGATGTTATATATATTTCAGATTAAATTGCCTTGGTTAACAACCTGAAGCTACCCTTGACCATTGCACACCTGATTTCTGCAAGAATACTATTAGTTATTCAAAGCATTATACATTTTACCATGACTCACAGTATCATGTGTATCTTAAATTACCTTATAAGCTCTTCTAAATTTAAATAAACCCTAGAAAATCCTGCCACACTACATAACTAAATAAAGATTGTAATGGAACTGAATTAGAATAGAACTGAATCTGAAAGAGAAATGGGGGGATTATGCTTCTATTTTTAATCTTATTTAATATATATAGGGATTAAACTTTTAAGTAAAAATTACATTTAACTTCAATATCTTTTAAATATATATTAATAAATGAAATGTAAATTAGATTGCCATTTTGTTTTAAAATTATTTTCTACAAAAATTTTATCATTACAATTTGTAGATCTTTGCACAGATATAAAATATTTATCATGCATTTTTTTTTACCTCATTTTCCTGAACTGCACAATGGATATACTATTGTACCAACCTATATGTGAGAACTGCATAGGTTAATATTGTGAAACCCTTAGAACAGCACCTGGCAATGTGTAAGTGTTCTATATTATGAGTTCTATTATTAGAAATATTTACTTTAAATTTTAAATAAGCTTTACTAAGGATGGAGGCTGAGGAACTTGATCAGATATTCAGGGTAATCAGGTATAAATGATGGAGGGGATTCTTGATACAATTGGGTGATGCAGGCCCAACAAGGACTGACATCAAGTCAAAGCCTTAGAGGACTAAGCTTAACGAGGGTTAGGTCAAGGAGAGAGTCTTTGTCAAGCTGTAAACATGAGCCATTTATTATGTAAAAAATGGACTCAAAGAGAGGAACTGATACCTCAGTGGGCAGAGGCAAGAGATATAAAGGATCATTCCCAGAAGACAACTCTTGAGTCCTATTGAAGAACTGGAAACATTCCATTCAAGATTTCAGAATTATCATGGATCATTTACTGTTGTTTGTTTGCTATTCCTTCACTTAAACAAACAGGAATGTTTATTGTGTTCATCCTGTCTCTATTACACCATTGTATGTTGAGCATATGGGTGGAAGATAACGGGTTTCTGTTTCACAAATCTTCAAGGTGAGAGGAGGAACAGTGAGAAAACCTGAATCTGTTTGAAAGGTGTAAGATCCTGGATTTGCATCTGATTTTTGAGATAAGACTTTTGAGGCGCTTAGGAAAGGACAATAATATTATTCAAGTTGGAGGAATGTAAGTGATGTTTTTTTCTCAATAGGCAGATTAGAGAAGACAGTACATTTTTTGCTACTTATCCCATTGAGAAGTAGAATCTAATTGCCCTCCTCTTGAATGTTGGCTAGACTTTGTGACTTTTTGGTCAATAGAATATGGTAGATGAGATGTTCTAGTACTTCCAATTCTGTGTCATAAGATTGCTTATTGTTTCTACCTGGGCATTGTAAGGGAGGAAGACAATTCTTTTACCCTTAGGTCCTTCTGGCTGATCTATGACTTAAATTGACATGAGGCACAATAACAGGAGAAAATCAAACAAAGCTTTATGACATGTATACATGGGAGAAACCCAGAAAAACTGAGCAACTTGCCAGAATGGCTGAGATCACCACCTTAAATACCATTCTTCAGCTAAAGACAAAGGATGATTTTGGGGGTTGGGGAGTCAGTTATGGGAGATTATCATAAAAAGCACAGTAAATGAGAGTAGGGTTATTATGCAGATTTAAGTCCTTGCTTTCTGCATTGATAAGAGTTTTTAGAGTTAAGGTCATCCTCCATCTTCCTGGTACAGAGAAGGAGACACCTTTACAAATGGAGATTTCCCATACAAATGTAAATGTCTCTTACAAAGGGTAACTTCTACTTGGTTTTCAAACTACTCCTCTGTCCGCAGTTTCTTAAAAGTAACTAGCCCAAAATAATCCTCATGCCAAATAGACACATCTTGAGATGGCAAATTCTGCTCCCCTACAGCCTTTTGAAACATTCTCTTGGGGAACCATAAGGCAGTGTGTCATAAGTTTTGTTACTGAGCAAGGGCTCTCTCCATGCATGCACACAGAAGCCGATACCGTGTACACAGGTCTTAGGGGGGATAAAAGTTTATTATGCTATTAATTGGCAAGGAGACATGAGAAGACCTCTCAAATCTGTCTCTCTGATCCAGGTATAGGGTAAGGTTTAAGGGATCAGGGAGGGCAAGCTGGTATGTGGAAGCACTGGTAGGATGAGTTTCAATTGGTGGATCAAAATTTTCAAAATTTTCTTTTCTGCACATACTCCTGGCTGGCTTGCCACCCCTGAAAAATAGCCTTAACATTCTGTTGTTAAGATGAGGTCAGCACAGTAAACAAGGGTGAAGTGGTTATGTAGATTTAAGTCATTCCCTTCTCTACTGGTAAGAGTTTCCAGAGATTTAGTCCTCCTCTCCTTCCTGGATCAGAGAGGAAGGCACCCTTACAAATGGAAATTTCTCTTATAAATGTACATTTCCCTATGTCTCCTTTTTCTTTTTTTTAAAAAAAAATGATCATCCCCAAATAATTTTTATACCAAAGAGGCATATTTTGGAGAGGCAAATTCTGTTCCTGGTCCTGTGGTTGCGGTTTGGCTACCCTGAGACTGCCCTGCTGGAGGGACAGGTTAGGCACTGTCTTTGACAGTCTCAGCAGAGCTAATCCTTCTAGCCAACCTCATTAAGGCTCCTGATATCAGAATGAAGGTGTATTGGACCTTGAAGGTTATACCATGTACCAGTAGAATAACACCAGTGACATTTATCAATGTCACATGAAACAGAATAATTCCTTAAATAATCTCTGCCAGCATTCTTAATCCACAAAATTCTGAGATACAATAAAATGGTTACTGTTTTAAGCTACAAGTGTTTTTGGGTATGTGGGAGATCAAAATTTGGCCATCCTGAAATATGTCTCTTTACCTTGATTATTTTCTCTGACGGACATTTGACTTCCCCCACTAAGGGCCTAAAGGAATTTTACTCTAGGTATGGACAGACTGGCAGGCCTCGCTAAGCCCATTCTTTTCAAAGTTCTGTTTACCAAATATTTACATTTGTAAAGGTATCTCCCTCTGTGTAGTGGGAAGAGGAGGGGATGACCTTATCTGTGGAAACTCTTATCAGTACAGAAGGAGAGGACTTAAATCTACATACTCCTGATTACTGTGATTTCTGTCTCTCCAGCCACATTCTCTATCAGTGGCCCTGCAAAGAATTGTCTGACAAACATTTACATTTCCCTCTCCATGTGAATTGTCTTCCTCCCTTCTGAAATCCCAAACCTCCCACCCGCAACATCCTCCTTTGCCTTTAGTTGAAGATAGTATTTAAGATGAGAATCTCTGCCATTTTGTTGAGAAATTCAGTTTCCCTGGTTTCTCCCATGTATACATGTTATTAAACTTGGTATTATTTTCTCCTGCTAACCTGTCTTTTTAATTATTTGGCCAGCCATAAGAACCTTAAGGGAAAGGGCAGAGGAGGATTCTCCCTCTTCCCCAATAGGTACTTTATTATACAACAATAGATTACTAGAACAGAGGTCTGCCAATACCTTGTCTCTCCCAAACTCCAAAGAACATCATTCTTTGCAATCTACCAGCATTAAACTGCATTTAGTTTGGCACACACCATGCTGGTTATTTGTATTGTATTACACTCATGTTATTTTTTTTTCATCTTTCCTTTCTTGGTCAAAAACTATAGTTATAAGCCTGACTAAATACTTCGGTAGCACTAAGAAGCTCATTTCAGGTGTCAGTGATACCGGCTCAAGACAAGGTTGACATAAGGGAAGCCATATTGTAGAAAAGAAAAACTCTATTGTAACTTTGAATGACCTCTGACTAACTAACCCAGCTGGCTATGCACCCTCCAGGAGATCTAACTGCTCTGTAGATTTTACAACCCCTGCTTATCCATAAACCTCCCAGCTGATAAGATGATAATTTTGTTCTTTTGAGTTCCTTAGGAATGTGATGACCCCCGAACAGAGTCTATGCTGATAGCCATCATCAATGAAAACTGAAAGATCTGGTGTGGCCCTCCCAGGCTGTAACACCAGAAGGCCAACATTCTTAACCCCCTCTGCTATAACCCACTGGCCTATATAACTGCTGTAAGATTTTGTGCCCACTTAAGAGGGTTCCTTTGGACATTCATCAGCCATCTTCCCTCTTGCTAACAAGCTGTAATAAAATGCCCTTTCTCTGCCATCATCTTGCCTCTTGATGATTGGCTTTTGTATCACAGTGAGCAGATTGTGCTCTTTGTGAGGTAACATCAACAGATCATGGAATCCCAGCCTAACTATTTTTAGGAGCCTAATTAGGTATACCTTTCCTCCACTGCTTTACCACACAGAACCTATCTTTACTATTGCCTTCAATTTTTTTTGTTGTTATAACCATGTCTATATTTGTTGTTTATTCATAGCTGTATTTTCCACTGGAATTTAGTTCTTTGATGTTTTGGACTCCACACCCTATTCATTTCTTTTTACTTTGAAATATTTACACAATTACAAAATCCTCTGTCATAGCAATAACAACAAAAAGTCAAATTTTCATGTAAAACCAAGGTGCTGCTAAAGCCAGACTTTTGGCTGTGTTTTTGAGCATAAAGTTTCTATTTGATTTATTTGAATACAATGTATGTATTTGGCTAGCAATACCTGGTGGGGCCCTCTACACTTGTTAGTAATCAAGTCCAAGATGACCAACTGAAAAATGAGATGTCAGGCCAGAGAGTTTGTTGTAAAACTTTGGACCAAGTGGATTTCTCCTCAGTCAAAAATCAGTGCAAAGAAAAAAATGACCAATAAACAAACTAAGGGAATTATCGTGGCATAAAGAACAGAAAACTCTTTTTTCTATAAATTTAATAGTGTATGTCTGAAAATAACATCACCCAAACAACTGAAAGTATTAGATGCTATTTGCTTTGTTTTCCAAAGAAAAATGTAATATAATGAAACTTGCGTGAAACAGGAGCAACCAAGTATCTTAAGAGTAAAAGAAGATGAGATTATGGCAGACATAAAAGGAGTTTCCTAAACAAATAAAATAAAAGATAAAAACAAATAATGAAACAGAGTTAAAATCTACACAAGGGCTGTTAATGATGTGGAACAATGTTGCTGTGTGTAAGAATCAGAATGTATGTGAGTTAACATTGAGTCCCTCTACGTGTCAAGTTTTAATAGTGGGCTAGTCATTTATCTTTCTGCATCTTACTTTCTTCAACTTAAAAAATATACATACTTAGCTCTCAGAGTTTTGTGTATGTGTACGTGTGCAAAGATTTAATGAGATAATACATGTAAAACAATTAGCATAGTAATGGCTTAAAATGAAAATAAATTAATATTTTATCACTATTAAATAGTAGATTTTATATTTACAAGTACAATATGAGGAATATGGAGGATACAATTTTCATGGAAATGATTCCTGAAAAAACAAAATTTATAAACTCTCCTAATGACTTTATGAGACCATCTTGAAAATGATACCAAAACCTGATAAAGAAAGTTTGTATACTCCCAGACATAGGAAAATGTATGAAGTGTATGAAAATAATACACTATAACCAAGGAGGAAATTATAAAAGAAGGGATAGTGCAACATCAGGAACTCTGCTGATTTGTTATATCATCAATTAAAAGGAGAAAAAATATGATCAGATCAAGAAATTACAGAAAAAGCATTTCCTATAATTCAGTAGTCATTGTAATAATATTTCTAAGTAAAATTTGAACACATTGTATAAATATAAAAAATTTTCTAGAAAAACAAATAACAGACATCATTCTAAAAGATGAAATGTAAATGTCAATTTCATTAACAAAATTAACAAGATAGGCCGCCCCAAAACACAATTATTTTTCAATTTTCTTTTTGGAATTTTTAGACAATACAGTAAGACAAAAAAAATATTGGAATACATATTGTAAAAAATAGTATGATTTCCCCTTGGCATGATTATGAACCTAGAAAAGATAGCAGACGAGTTTAAAAAAAACACTCAATTTATGAGGGAATTTGGTAAGATCATTGCATAAAAGATAAATAGAAAAATAATTTTCTATTTTTGTAATAACAGCTAATGGAAATTTTATATATATATTCAAATCACAATATTAAAACTACCTAAAATAATAGGAGATGCATTGATAAGAAATATAACTACTTATAAAAGAGTTCTAAGTTATATGTTTAAGGACATAAATAAAAATGTCTGATTAATGGAAATAGTACTGTGCATTTGGTGGGAAAACATTATGTTTAACAATTCTTTGAACAATTATATTTATAATGTTATTCCAATTAGAATTTCTATGTCTATACTGTATTTCCAAATATAATTTACTTGCATTTGGTAAAAAATAAAGTGTGTATAGAATGAAAAATATATCGAAAATTGCAGGAATCTTATGAATAAAATATGTCAACCCTTGTGTCAAAATATTAAAGTTGGGATAAGAATAGGCAAATAGATCATTATAAAAGAAATTAATGTGCCAAAATTGGTTCAGTATATTCATAAATTTTTTATATGACAAATGTGTTTTAATTATGAGAGAAGTGGATTGTTTTTTAAAAATTTAGACTGATGAGTTCTGGAGAGATTTTTATTATTCATAGTCTCACTGTTTCTGCACCTAGTTTATCTTCAATTGTGATTGTGATTATTAACAGTAGTAATGATGAGGAGGAACTGAGATTATTGGTGACTTTGAGGACTGAACTGGACAATTGACCAAGCAATATAATTTCCTATGTAATATAACTAAAATAAACCATGTTCCTTTTTTTTTGCCTGGTGATATGGAAATAACTAAGCCCTTCTGACATTCTAGCTGTATATATATATATCTTTGTGTGTGTGTGTGAAGAGGATCAGCCCTGAGCTAACATCTGATGCCAATCCTCCTCTTTTTGCCGAGGAAGATCGGCCCTGGGCTAACATCCGTGCTCATCTTCCGCTACTTTATTTGGGACACTGCCACAGCATGGCTTGACAAGTGGTGCACCGGTGCACACACAGGATCATAACCTGCGAACCCCGGGCCACCGAAGTGGAGTGCGTGCACCTAACGGCTATGCCACTGGGCCGGCCCTGTAATATATATATGATCTTAATTTTGTAATCTCCTTTGGTATTTAAAATGAACTTCCCAATACTTCTATAGTAAATTTTGTTTTCACTTTCATGTCACAGCTACCAACGTTGTTTTGTGATAACTTAATTAAAATATATATTAACTTGGGGCCGGCCCGGTGGCGCAAGCGGTTAAGTGCGCGCGCTCCGCTGCGGCGGCCCGGGGTTCGCTGGTTCGGATCCCGGGCGCGCACCGACGCACTGCTTGGTAAGCCATGCTGTGGCGGCGTCCCATATAAAGTGGAGGAAGATGGGCACCGATGTTAGCCCAGGGCCGTCTTCCTCAGCAAAAAAAAAAAAAAAGAGGAGGATTGGCGGATGTTAGCGCAGGGCTGATCTCCTCACAAAAAAAAAAAAAAAATATATATTAACTTACTGAATTATTTATAGTTTTATGCTATATTTTCTCACATACAAATATTTATCACTACTTATCTCTGGCAAAATTTCAGTTTCTATTGCAAAATTCAAACTGATCATTATATTTATTGAAAAAATACACTTTAAAAAATAATGTGTATAAATTAATTTTTGATAAAGTAAAAAGCATGTATTCTGTTGCTGATTTATTTTTCAAAAATATTGTTTAGCAATTTATCTTTCAACCAGAAATGCAGACAAGCAGCAGTAGAATAGAAGTAACATGGACTTTGGAGCAGACAGATTCTACCACTTAGTGGTATGTTAGGGGAAGCAAGATACTTAGTCTCCTTGATTTCTAAGCCTTGGGGATCCTATAAAATAGCGCTTCTCCAAGTGTGACCTACAGTTCCTGGGGTGTTCCAAGACACATATTTTGGTTCCATGAGGTCAGGACTATTTCATAAGAATATTAAGATTTCATTTACTTGTGCATGATGTTAACATTTGCACTGATGGCACAAAATCAATGATAGGTTAAAGCTATAGTCTTTGCTGAAATCAAAGATGTGGCACCAAACTGTCTGCTATAGACTGAAAGTTTGTGTTCCCCCAAAATTCATATGTTGAAACCTAATCCCCAAATTGGTGGTATTTAGAGGTGGGGCCTTTGGGAGATGATTAGGTCATAGGAGTAGAGCTCTCATGAATAGGATTTGTGCCCTTATAAAAGAGGCCCCTGTGAGCTCACTCCTCCCTTCTGCTATGTGAGGACACAGGGACAAGACTATTGTTTTAAAAAACAGGAATCAGGCTCTCACCAGACACTGGTCTTGGACTTCCCAGCCCCCAGAATTGTGAGAAATAAATTTCTGTTGTTTGTAAGCCACCCAGTCTGTGATGTTCTTTTATAGCAGCCCAAATGGACTAAGACACTGTACTAGTCATTGCATTCTTCAATTCACTCTCAGTCAAAAAAAAAGCCAGTTTTATTTAAAACGTCCTTAATGAAGCAGTAAAAGTTTTAAATTTTGTTAAGATTTTACTCTTAAGTTTGTTTCTCATATCTTCTCTTTAACAAACAGTGAGAACCTATAATGCACTTCTGCAGAGTATCAAAGTATGGGAATTGTCTTGAGAAAGAAGAGTTATATGGTGGTTTGATTTGTGAAGGGGACTAGCTGCTTTTATAATGGAACATGATTTCTACTTGAGAAAAGAACTGGCAAACAAAATATGGTCATTCAAACTTGGGTATAGGCAAATATGTCCTCGGAAAGAATGAAGTGAGTAAGTGTGAGGGTGTAATTAGATAATACACTTAAAACACTTAGTATAGTAATGGCTTAAAGTTAAAAGAAACAATAGTCATAATAATATTATGAAAATATATACCTATTTTGTATGCAAAATATAAAATTTTGTACAACTTTTATTTGACTATATGAGTTGACAGCTCCCAAATACTTAAAGACTTTCTGATGAGATTTGTTGTATTGTAATTTTTTGATAGTGTGATGAAATGTGTCAATATTTGAAAAATCTGTTATGAAGTGAACCAATATAAATTCATTCAAAGTGCAAGATTGACAATCCATTTTAATGAAGCAGTACAGAAAGTTCATTGATATGTGTTTAGACTCATGTTCAAACCATCCTTTAAGAAACTACCATTGGTGTATTTGGTGGTGTAGTGTCAGACAATAATATCCACAAGTATCTAAGAAAGATCCTAAAATATTTTCTTCCTTTCTTTCCAAATGTATGTCTGAGTAAGGCTAGTATTTTTATATATTTAAAACAAAACAACATATCACAACAGATTGTATACAAAAATGAATATGAAAATCCAGGAGTTTTTCATTGATCCATTCATATATTTAGGAGTTCTGTTGGCTTCTTCCAATTGTATTTCCAGCTCCTTCCCCAGGTTTGGGAAGGTCTCAGCTATTATTTCTTTGAACAAGCTTTCTGCTCCATTCTCCTTCTCTTCTCCCTCTGGAATACCTATAATCCTTATGTTGCATTTCCTAATTGAATTGGATATTTCTTGGAGAATTTCTTCATTTCTTTTTAGTCATAGTTCTCTCTCATCCTCCATCTGAAGCATTTCTATATTTCTGTCCTCCAAGCTGCTAATTATGTCCTCCATAAGATCAGCTCTGTTGTTCAGCGATTCCAGATTTTTCCGTATCTCATCCATTGTGTTCTTCATCTCCAACATTTCTGATTGGTTTTTCTTTATAGTTTCAATTCTTTCATGGAGAAGTTCCTGATTTAATTGGACTATCTGTATTTTCTTATAACTCATTGAGTTTTTTTATTATAGCTATTTTGAATTCTCTGTCATTTACATTATACATTTCTGTGCCTTCAGGATTGATTTCTGTGTGCTTGTCATTTTCATTCTGGGCTGGAGATTTAACATATTTTTTCATACTGTTTGACAGTGTAGATTTGTGCCTCTGCATAGTGATAGTGTCTGGTCACAGCTTCCACCTGCCACCACTGGGTGGGGGTCAAGATCTGTGTATTCTGAGCCTGCTGTAACCCCGGATCACTCACTCCCAGCTGCTGGTTTTCTATCCTTTGCATGGGCACTCTGGCCCACTGGTTGAGCTGGAGTGCCAGGTGGAGGAGGGGCTCTTTCTTTCACTTGAGTGATCCTGGGAGCAGTCTTGCTCTGCCCTCACTATCTGCTCTCCTGGGGTGCTGGCTTGATGAAGACACCCTGTGTGGGGCTTTCCCGTGGGCTGTGAGGGAACTTGGAGAGTGATGGTGTTCCCACAGAGGGCCACCCCTTCCCCCCTCTCCTCTGAGAGCCACATGGCTCAGAGCCCAGGGTTGCTGCTGTTGGGGAAGGAAAGGAAATGTCCTTACTTCCTTCCACTTCCTCTAGGGGGTCCAGCACTTCCACCTTCAGAAGTATGGCTGTATGGGTCTCTCAGATGTCTTTTGTGTTGTGTGAATGTCTTCTGTTGGTATATGAATGTCCTTTTCATTGTATCTTAGGGGAGAGCATCTAAGCGGAAAGCTCACTCTGCCATGATGCTGATATCACCAAGTCTCATTGATCCAGATGTTAAAGAGATTTGTAAAAATGTAAAGCAATGCCATTGTCACTAATTTATTTTTGTTTTTTAATGTATTTATTTTTCATGTATGTTATTTGCATTAACATGTAATGGGCTTATTATTACTTTAAATGAATTAAGATATTTTTTAGTTTTTTTTAAGTTTAATTTATTATACAAGTTACTAATAATAGATATAACCCACATAAACAATATCACTTTGAGTCTTCAATAATTTCTAAGAATTTACAGTGGTCATGGGACCAAAGTGTTTGACAAGTGCTGTCATAAAATAATAATAAATATACATTAGCAGGATTGCTGGCAGAATGTTCTTAGTATGGAATATGATACTTAGTGTTTTTTTTTTACACTACTATAGTTTTTTTTGTTTTGTTTTTCTTCATTATCATAATATTCATTATAATTCCTTACATGAAAAAAATTTATTGAGAATAATATATTTGGAGATTCTTGAGTTCCATCAAAATATATTAAGTAAATGTTACTTTATCACCCATTATAAAGAGCAAGCTTTAAAAAATTATTTACAGTTTTATTCAGAGCCAATATGAGCTGTATGTAAATAATACCAGCTACAGTGTCTATGACTTTTAGATATTTAAATTACTTAATTTCAACTACATAATATCTATTAGTGCTTCCATTGGTCATTATCTTCCCTCCAAAATTCAGTAAGAAAAATATAAGCAACAATAAGTATTTTAGAAGAATCATATGCTGGCTGTTAGTGGACAGACTTGACAGTTGGGAATTGTAAATTCTATCTTCACCATCAAAGACAAGTGAGTATGACTAGAGCTTGGCACCATTTGCTTTAATATCCTTTTCTATAAAATGGGAATGATGCTAATGGTTCCCTGTGGTGCTCTGAGAATGGAAGGTTACTAAAGTGCTATGAAATGCACAGATTTGAAGTGTCACCCTGGAGCACTGTATTATTAAGAATTTGTAGGATTGTGAAAGTATATGTCAGTTTCAAGGAAGAATATCATCAAAAATGTGACTCTTTGATGGAAGGAATCTAAATATTGAATCCCATTCAGTCCTGGAACTAGAGATGTTTAGTCCTTATTGTTGGGTTATTGAATATAAACAATATTCATTAACAATATATTCAATTGAATATAAGCAATATTAAATCCTAAACAAAAGGGTGCTAAAATTATTATTTGGTTCTTCTAAGAAACAGTGGAGATTAGAGTAATATATTACTTGACGCTGATTTTGTTAACATCTTCCTCAACAAAACACTTCCCAACCCTTTGCACACACTCACACACAGCTGCACCTATTCAGGGACATCCCATCTACACCATGACATAGATCTAGTCACAGTAGGTTTGAATTTTCTGTCATGCCTTGAGACATGATTGAGCTGGCCTGTGTAATTATGCTAAATGAATCAGCTTGGGAGGTGACTTATATAGACTAAGCCATGCTTGTGGAGGGAGGGACCTCATGAGAGAAAAGAAAAACAGGTGTTTATTCTGAAAGGAAGTTTAATATGACAGATAACACATGGTATCTAAAAAAAGAACAATGACAGTTGGATATTTCTAAGCATGATGTTAGAATCCAGAGCAACTTGAAATAGTGGAATCTCAGTGGGCAGGAATAGGAGTAATGAGTGGGAAATAGTGGGAAGGCCAGGAAATGAGTCATAGAAGAAACAATTTTTCTGCAGTGTTTAAGGTCTTCAACCTCTGTTGTAATTATTGGAGATAGAGTCAAATCAATAATAATGCTTTTGATAACTTTTTAATCTTATTGATCCCTTTCTATGTTTTAGTACGATTCTAGGTGTTTTATAAGCACTCACTTATTTAAAACTCATCACCAATTTTGTGGACAAGAAAACTGAGGCACAAAGTGTTGTTTGCCCACAGAGAGTAAGTGTGAGATTTACTACTACAGTCTAAATTTAAACCCTTAGGAGTTTGACACCAACATTGATGCTTTTCCCACTATAATGAAGTGTTTGCAGAATCATGAGCATCAGATGAAAAGTGGAAAATTAGAGATTTTGAAAATGCTAACTTGAAAAGAAAACACCTCAAAATAGACCTGGCAAATGGAGTTGCTTTCACTGAAAAATTAATACTTTTCAGAAGAGCAGCAATATCTCAAATGGCATTCTCTGGGAGGAGACACTTATCATAGATATCTTTTCCACCAGATATGAACCATGGAGGTAGACAGAATAACGGCCCCCAAAGATGTCCATATTCTAAACCCTGGAGCCTGTGAATGTGAGGATCTTGATGGAGGAAGATTATTCTGGATTATCTGAGATGACCCAACGTAATCTCAAGGAACTTTATAAGTGAAAGAGGGAGGCAGGAGAGTCAGAGTCAGAGAAGGAGATTTGACGGCAGAGGCAGAGGCTGGAGTGATGGGATTGCTGGCTTTGAAGATGGATGGGGACCATGAGCCAAGAAATGCTGACAGTCCTTAGAATCTAGAAAGTGTGTAAGTAACAGATTCTCCTCTAGAACCTCCAGAAAAGGAATACAGCTGTGCTGAAACTTTGATTTTAGGCCCATGAGACCCATTTTAAACCACTAATCTCCAGAACTATGAGAAATAAATTTGTGTTGTTAGCCCACTAAGTTTGTGATCATTGCTTACAGCAAAAAGAGGAATCCAATAAATGCATTCAAATACCCAAACTAACATCTTACTTGAAGATTTTCCCAATTCATATTTAGTTCACAAGCCGTGCATTCTGGACAGCAGGGATGGACCATTTGGCCTCTTGGTGAAGTTAATACCACTCAGTCTCTGCTATGGTCTCAGAAAATACTGAATACTGGATTCTGCAAATAGTCCTGCTTGAGATAATTATCTTAGGAACTAAGGATTGAGTTGTTTTCTAAATGGCACTGGTCTTGGGCCCCTGCTGTGAAAATCTACTGTATCCCTTCAAAGCTTTAGACTCTTTAAAAGTGAAGCTACTGAGGGATTTGCAATCAAATGGGTACAATTGCTAAACCCCAAAGGAACCATACCTATTCAATGGGAGAGGAAGGCCAGACTGGGTGTAACTGATGGTCGTCCCAGTTCCATTCAGGAATAAAGAAATCCCCAGCAGACTCTAAGCTAGACAAGAAATTTGGTGCTATTGTTTTGGATTTTATTTAATTGAGGATTTGGATATGTGACTTTTGATACTCAAATTTTCAAGCCAATGATCTTGAACTTCAATTCCTTTGATCTTTGAAGTTTAATTTTCAAAGTGATTTATTACTTTAATTTATATTTCTCCTTTGGAAATTCATAACAAGAGGGGATTTTTACTCAAATTTGATTCATTTCTATGTTGTTTGCATGCTATTGTTCTAGTATCTTTATATGTTTCATCTTAATGTGGCTTTTTCTTTTCAGTTTTATGTTAGGCTTTGCTTAAAAGTGCAATAAAAACAGTTTAAGAGTGTACTCATAGTGTGAGTTCTGGAAGATGCCTGTAATCTGCCTTCACGTGATAATAATTTGTTTTGTGAATTTAGACATTGTAGACAAATTTGATAATCCACAGATTTATATACATTATTATGACAATATACACTCTGAGAACAGCTTTTTATGTTTCTTTTCTAACTATATATAGATAGCCTACTATGTACCATGTATTCTTATATGTTGGCCAATGTAGGAAGGAAAATAGAGAAAGAAATACTCCCATGTTTGAGGACAACTTGGCCTTGGCATGGACTTAATTAGAATAGAGTTCTGATCCATTGCAGAGTGTGCTGGAAACAAAGTGTGCAGCATCTACCAGAGTCCGCAGGAAGACCTGAAAGAGCCAGTGTTTGGGAAACAGCCTACCGAATGGCAGTAGAAAACCATTGACTTACCTGACTGATAGATTTGCAAAAACAACTGGGAATTCTGATCCCAGCCCAGCCCTTCCTTTTGAGAAGAAGCCTGCTCCGAGTTTTCTCCTTGGTCCCTCCATGTGGTCTTACCTAGGTATCTCTCCACTGAGTAGAACTTCTCAGGAAGTTCTAATTCAGCAAAATAGCCTACAGATATAAACAGCTTCTCCCAACTTGGTCTCTATTTGTAGTTAAGAAGATACAACAGCCTCCATCTTTACTCTCTGTCTTCTTTACCAACTTAGTCAGACATGGACAGGGAGGAAGAGTGCCATCTATTGGGTCTACTTCAGAAACTCCGACATATTTTTGTGTTAAAGACTATAGTTTAAAATATAAATAATGTACAATATTTTAAACCAGACCATAAAGGATTGGAAAAGTGAGGATGTCTGTGTGCACACACACAGGTACACACTCTCCTATTCTGGATGTCAGTGGGTTTGTGCTATGCTCTTTCTTTAGTTATATTACTCCTTTGAGCCACTAAACTTAAAAAATGATTAGGTTATAGAAGAAAATGCTAAACATAGAGCTTGCTCAGGAATGTGATGGCAATCTCATCAGAGGGAACCTAGCACAAAGGCCAGAAGCAAGACAAAATAAGTGGTAAAGTGCAATAAGGAATAAAAACAAACAAATAAACCAACCCTGGTGGGAAGTCACTGGAAAACGGGCTTACATTTTGCATCAGTGTAATTTCCTGGGAACATCATTCTCTCTGTTTAAGTACCAATGCCATAAGGTTCAATGACAAAATCTTTAGTAATATAACAGGTTTTCTTATATTGATTTCTTGATCCATGCTGGCACATTTATACAATATGATACCCTAGTGTTAATGGAGAGTGCAGGGGGCAATATTCATGTTAAGTGTTTTGCAGAGGGGGAGACAATCCACCTGTTAATGTAAAAATGTTTATGAACAAACACCCAAAGCGCTTTAGAAACAGAGACTGGTGGAGAAAGTACAGCAGGCAACGTGGCTAGTCGGTCTGATTTCTGTCTTCTGTGCATTTTTCCCACTGCTGTGAATTACAGAATGTTTCTAAAATGATTCCAACTTGGGGCAAATTTGCATATGTACAGGATTAAGTGTGAGGTCAGGTCTATGTCACACTCAAGATATAAAGAGGTATGAAACAGCTAGAAAAATAGACTGATAAAATATATACTTTGGGCATTCAGGATAAGATTGATTTCAGCTCCCCAAAACATAGTACTCTAAAAAATGTCATGACCCTCTCATGGGTTTTGTCTTCTGTATACTTCTCACTTTAAAGTCAATCTTTGTTGTATTATTGACCTAATTTAGCACCATGCTGAGGTGCTGCAGATTCCAAAAGTTATAATGACACAAATTTTGAAGCCTCTGAACGTGATTGTATTCCTTGCGTAATGTAAGAACAGATGAAGGCAGTAGCAGCATAGTGGGTAATGGTAACAAGAACAGACTCTGGAGCTAGACTTCCTGAGATTAATACCTGCCTCAGCCAAATCTAGGCTATGGTATATCAAGCAAATTTTGTATTTTATTTTCTTCAGTCAAAAATCGGAATAAAAATACTTGTTCTTATCTCATATATTAGTTATGAGGATGATGTGGCTTAATATTTACAACACTGTTTGTCACAAGTAAGTGATTTATGTGTGTTAAAATAATTTTAAAAATTAATAATCTAGAAAGAGTCCTATGTTACCTTACAAGACTTTCTGTGATTTGTAAACCTGGTTCAGTACCCTTGTGATGTATCATTATAATAGTCTATATTTCTCCTTTTATTGAATTTTTTTAATCTTATACACTTTTATTTATTATATACTCCTCAATAGGATGTCAACTCCAGAACAGCAGAGACATTATTTGTTACTTGTTGATTACTTAATGGCTAACATAGTGCATGATACAGTTAACTGATACGTATTTGCTAAATGAATGAGGGAAAAACAGATTCATGGTTCAGATTATCCCTGCTATATACAAGTGACTAGAACAGTACTCACTAGGCACTTATTGTTTGTTGAATTGAATTGAATAATCTCTACTCTAGGCTACTCAGTGAAAAGATCAGAAAGCTACCAAATGCTTTCACGTAGATCACATGATATGTTAGGTGTAGTCATGAATGTAATGGAAGCAATGCAAAACACTGCAAGAAAGTACAGTTTGAAAGTGTACATACAGAGTGAGTTGTGGACCATTCCCATTCCCTTCCTGTGCCACCTCAAAATTTCTAAAGCAAAGTAACTGATTTTCCAATTGGAACACCCACCATTGGAGAAGAGTTATGGTGGATCTGTGGGGTTATGTCAATTCTATATTTCTAGAGGTCCCCACTCTATAATAAAAGTAAATAATTTTTGTGATTTTGGATTTGTAGACTAGTAGTCTACAGACATACATGCATTTTTATGGCAGAATACACTTCCAAAATGTTATAGATTATTTTTTAAATTATCATACAGTAAACTTGACTATTGTTGATGTATAGTTCTATGAAATTAAAACACATATATATTCATTTAACCACCATCATAATCAGTATAGAGAATATTCTATCACCCCAAATACTCCCTCATGCTGTCCACTTGTAGTCATACCTCCTTCCACAACCCCTGACACCACTGATGTGTTGCTATACTTTTGTCTTTTTTATTATTCCACATAAATGGAATCATATAATATGTAACCTTTTGAGTTTGGCTTAATTCACTTAACATAATGCCTCTGTGATTCACATAAGTCGTTGTATGTATCAATAATTCACTCTTTTTTTATTGCTGAGAAGTATTGCATTGAAGGAATTTGACACTATTTATTCTCCCATTGAAGATAATTTCGGTTGTTTCTAGTTTTGAGTGATTATGAACAAATAATCATAGAGAGTCCACTATGCACCATGTATTCTTCGAGCTGAAGGGATATAGTGACAGCAAGGGCAGAAAATTTCAATACTCATCCATTGTCCTTTTTTGTGTGTGAGGAAGATTGGCCCTGCACTAACATCTGTTGCTAATCTTCCTCTTTTTCTTTTTTTCTCCCCAAAGCGCCAGTGCCTAGTTGTATATCATAATTGTAGAGTTGTAGCTCTTCTATGTGGGGCGCTGCCTCAGCGTGGCTTGATGAATGGTGAGTAGGTCCACGCCAGGTTCTGAACTGGTGAACCCCGGGCTGCTGAAGCAGAACGCGCGAACTTAACCGCTATGCCACTGGGCCGGCCCTCATCCATTATTCTTAAAGTCTACTGAGAAATTAATTATAACTCAGAAATTTAAAAAAAAAATCATAAGGTCAAATGTGTGGCTTAAAGTTTTCTCTAGATATCTAAGATTTTATTCCAATATATTCAAAAGAATGTAACCAGAGATTGAATTAAGACTATTGAGTCATTCACTGTTTTGTAATCTGCGTCGTGGTTATATGTTTCTAAAACATACAACGAGAGTTGTATTTAGAATCATCTATAGAGATTTTGTTTTGTTTTGTTTTAAGATTATTGAGGCTAATCCATCATAAACGCAGAAGGAGGGCCAGGTAATATGTGTTATGTTTAAGCCCCCCTAAGTGATTCTGATGAACATTCCAGGTTAAGATTGACTACTCTAAATTTTTAAAATAGAAACCCAGAGCAATGCTGGACAATATGTCACTTTAAAGAAGATGATACAAACTCGTTGCTTAGTTTCAGTATGTCATGCCACTGTAATCTGATTCTCGGTTAACTTTGAAGTATTTCCTTCATATTCAAGTATTGAAAATCACACTATTTTCTAGATGCCATCATTTTCATTATCTATCAAAAAAGTTATTGGTAATTCATATTCTGTTATAAAGAGGATATTAAAGTTGACACTGGAAGAGACTGTCTTCGGTTGAGTTATATATACAGCTCTGATTCTATGTGCCTCCCATTGCAAAACAGGAGGCAATGCACTGAGACTTTCCAGAGGCCCCAAAGGGAAGATGATACATCAATGTCAGCATTTCTTTGATATTTGTTATCTTACAACAGTCAAGCACACTTTGAATTTTCAGTCTTGTATGCTAGAATTCCTTTTCCCTTTAATTCTTATCCTTATACCAAGTTGACTGAGAAACTAAATTTAGTACATCAGCCCATGTCTTTTAATAGCTTTACTATCAATTGTGTCCTTTCTGTGAAATTTTCTGCTCACTTATTTAAATAAAAATGTACTTGCATGTCTCCTATTGCAGTTAAAAATCTCTCTGGAAAGATTCACCTATTTTCTATTTTGCATGACCATATGAGTTATGCTATCTAAATTCTGTATATTTCACAAGGAATAAGATAAGTATATACGGAGACTAAAGTATCTGATCCATCAGCCAGAAAGAGGTGACAGTTCACCTGAGGTATTAGAATCAACTCAAAAAAGAAATAAGGTAACATGAATGAGTTTTATCATTATTTAAAGTACTGCTCCTTCCCCAAATAACAACAGTTTTCTTTTCTCTACAGGTGAGTGATAGAGGGGTATAAAATCTTAGCTCTAAAATGGCACTATTTCCATTGAGCAATTTTGGTATATCAAACTTGAGATATACCAAGTTTGAGATAGAAAACAAGAGGAGAAAACCAAAACAAAACATTTGTATTGCTTTGATGTAACAAAACTGCTTCAATTTACGAATACATGCTTACTGACCTGAAATTGTTAATCCAGCCAATGAGAAAAATGTCTTCTTTCTTTTTTAAATCTATGGAGTTATTAAAAATAATATTAACGGCTTCCTCGGGATAAATTCATTTTACAAAATGGCTTAATATCTGTTCCTTTCATTCCTGACTATGAGGGTAAGCAGGGATAAAGATAGACATATTATTCACATATTTTTAAAGCCCTGAAATTTGAAGTTTAAGAGAAATAGGCTCATATGTTCCCTGGCTTTATGGAGAAGTACTTACATAATTCTTTTTGTGGAATGCTGTGACATTCTCCCTGAAAATGGTAAGTTCATAATTGTGATCCTGTTAGAATGGGAGAACATCAATTTTATGTTGTCAAACTTATGAGAAGTGAATTCCCTTTACTTACTTCAAGTCATAAACTTCTTATACAAGCTTTTAATTCGAGTTTCCTTACAAAAGATTATCTGAGCTACTGGGAATACTTTCTAAAAGACTTACTTACGTACTCGATTAGCAAAGAAAAGTCCTATCATCTTTCTGGTTCCTAATCCAATGAGGCTTTCTTTATATCTGCTTTGTTTCCATAAATGCCAAACCAGGTTAAAATAACATTGAATAGCACATTTGTTATTGACATTCACTATTGTCAGTTACATTTAAATAGTGTTAGACAATCACAACATGATTTAGTTATTTCTCACGAACGTTATTTCACAATGCTTGAATAAATGTCCCATCCCGAGCTTCAAATTTAGTTTAAAAATTTCTATAATGCAAATGTAGTTACACTTTTAAAATGTAGTTACACTTTTAAAATCTTACTCTTATAAATAGTATCATCAATTCCACTTTAAATGCCTAAAAGAGATGGGACTTTTATATGCTCTTTCAATTTCATTGTAATATAAACAAAAAAATTAAAAAGACAGAGATATGCTTCTAAATAAAATGTACTGTCCTTTATCAAAGGATAAATTTTTTTGCTGCTTCTTCATAAGTATCTAGGGATCAGCCTCCACGAGGCAGGTGGAACAATTGACTTTCCCTTTGAGCACTTGAGGAGGATGACAAGAAAGATCGTTTCTCTTTACCATCTCTGGGTCAACCTGTATGTCTAATTAAACAACCAACCAAACAAGCCTTTGTTAGTTTGGTATTTTTATGATATCAACAAGAAAAAGGTTTTGTTGCCTTAAGCATATTTGAATATATATAATTGCATTTATTTTCTTCTGGAAAAAAATGTTAGAGTAGATGTAACATGATGGCAGAGTAAACATTCACAGGACAGGAGGTTTAAATCTAATAACATCAAAAACCTGGAGTGTGAAAACACATAGCAGAGAAGTTATTTACCATTTAATCACGTTGCACATTTGCGACTTTTCTGTTCTGATAAAGCAAACAACTACCTTTCTAGTTTTTAAGTTTGTGCGGAGGGTGGCGAGGAATGATTACTGAAAATGAAGTGAGGTATGTGTGTATTGTTCTTAATGTTTTTGGTCCTAAGTGTGTAGAGATTATAACAGCTACCATTTGGGTTTATAGTTGTGTAACTTTAAATTTCATTCACATATTTTTTTCCTAAATACATTTCCCTCTTTTTCTGTATTAGTATTATTATTGTCTCATATCCCATTTTACACATGGGAAACACATCTATGTGACCTGCCTAGGATCACAGAAGCGTTAAGTGGTGGAGCCAGGGCTCAAAATAAGGCATTCTGGCTTTAGACCATGTTCTCTTTCAAGACACTATGCATTTTAGCATCCTTTGGAAAGCCTTTGATGCATAACTAATTAAAATATTAAAGACCCAGCGCAGAGTGAAGTTGTGGGCTTTGAAATCTTGCTACTAGGATAATCTTTTAAAATGAGGTTGGTGTTATGACTTCTCCTATGAGATGCTTTTGATTATATTTATAATATATCTTAGAGAAAACTAAGTCTTGCAGAGAAGTAGAGTTCTCATAATTCCTCAAGTCCTATTTTATTTAATATCAAATTACAAGTGCTATTTGTCTCACGCTCCTCTTAGTTAAATGTTGAATGTTGATCTATTATGTAGGAATAAATTGAATTATCTATACTAGTTATTTGAAGTAATTGGAAAATTAAATACTCATTACAAAGTATAAGTACATCAAGGCAGAGTTACTTGAATTGTAAGAGGAAACTCGGAGACCTAAACCAGATCTATGGAGGAGTATTTGTAACTTTGGTCCTGCTTTATGTGTCATCAGCTCTTCTTTTTAAACTCATACCTTATGTTTTTCAAAAATACCGTTAGCTCAGCAGAGATACACATTCAGAAATACCACCACCAATAAGTTCATTTGAGGCCTTATGGACATTTATATATATTTGGTCTGCTAATTTTATAAGTTGCCATCCAGTCTTAGCAGAAGAAAGTCACTATCCAGGGAGGGTCCAGGAATATCAAATATTCCAGCTACATAAAATATTCCAGCTAACCGTTAGGGGATGAATATAAAACTTTCCAGCTTACTTTAAGAAAAGGAAATTAAAATGCTCTGCATACCCTCAAAGAAATAAGAAATGCTAATTTGTGATGTTCTCAAAGTTAGAGCAACTCCTTCCTCTCTGTGATTCCCTTGTATAACAGAATAATTGCTATATTCCAAATTAAGGATTTTCTTTGAAGTGAGATTCTATGTATTCCAGCCAAATATATCAACACATTAAGAAAATTCAGAATTGCAGAAATCTCTCTCAGAGTATCTCAAATGTGCCTTGAGGCGAGGTCTAAGATAAACCTCTTCAGGCTTTAGAAACTCCCCATTTTTACCCAGCCAAACCTCATCTCTGTGTTAAATATACCATAGACATGCTAGACTCCTAAAGTTTAGATTAAAAGACTTCTACAGGTTTGTATATCCCAGTCTCTAAAAGAAACCTCACCTCCAAAACTTGTTCTCTAAAAGTGATACTGCAATAAAAAAATAAACCTTGGCAGAATTTGATACATCCTTGTACCTCTGAGTGTTCAAGGCATAGCTCTTTCTGTCTTTATGAAGGATTTTGAAGTACGTTCTGTCTCAGTGCTAGTGAAACAAACTCAATATTGTAAATTTGAAACGTTGTAAAGCAACCTTTTCAGAGTATCAGAAAGAATACTGCACAAATGGTTGCTAAATTCTGTTAATTGATGGTGTTCATTAAAGTTCCATAGAGTTTAACTTACTCATGGGAAAAGTTAGAGTCTACATTTTGAGAATATCTCTTTATTTTTACTCCCTTTCTCCACATATTTTATTCACTCCACCAACACTTAGAAATACAATAAAGTTAATGACTAAGATCCAGAAATCAGGAAATTGCTGAAAAACACTGAACTAAAATAACAGTTTTAAAGCATTCCCTTTATCATCTATCATCTTAATTCTTATCCTACTAAAATATTTTATTGCTGATTATCTAGATGATTTTTAGTAAGAACATATGGTCCACGTCATAATTAAAGTCAATAGACATTAAGATCTGTTTAAAAATAATTATGTCAGCCAACTTATATGACATTTAGTTATTTGTTAAATATAGGATTCTCACTGCAATCTACTTAAATGTATTTGTGTAAGCACACATACTCAGATACATATATATGCATTGGAATAAAAATTGATTTTAATATTCCTACTTTTGGAAACGTCTATATTTTTTATTTGAGTTTTTTCTTCATCCTGTGAGGAAAGCACTTTCTGGGGAATATCACTGTATATGCTTCGTATTTGTTGAGATTGATTTTCCCCATTATCAGGATTAGCAAATAGAAAGAAGCTTGGACTCAATGCTTGAGTCATTTACTATCTGAAATAAACCATAATAAAAAATCTAGTAGGTTTACAATATACTAGATTAAACTTGAATATAGGCTATTATACTTTATTTCTCAGAATAATCCTATAACTGCTGCTTTATTCATTTGTAGTTACTCTCTTTTTTTTAATAATTTTATTTATTTATTTACTTTTTCCCCCAAAGCCCCAGTAGATAGTTGTATGTCATAGATGCACATCCTTCTAGTTGCTGTATGTGGGACACCGCCTCAGCATGGCGGGAGAAGTGGTGCATCGGTTCACGCACGGGATCCGAACCCTGGCCGCCAGCAGCGGAGCGCACACACTTAACCGCTAAGTCACGGGGCCGGCCCTACTCTCTCTTTTTGTTTGTTGTTAAATTGTACGGTGTTAGGCTTCTAGAATGCTAATAATTTTATTGTCAAAATGAGTGATCCTGACAATTCAAACATTGAGCTTTCAGCAAATTATAGGATATAAAGAGAACAGAAACAAGATATTACGTTTTATCTTAAAATGTAGATGACTTTGACGACAACACTTCAATGTAAGCATTCAGGAAACCTCGCAAAAAAATCACATCAATTTTGATGACAATTATTTTTAGACATCTTGGTGATGTGGTAAGTATATGGAAGATAATCATCCTAAATAAAAGTAGTTGCATTGACATTGAAAAATAATTTTAGAATTTTACTTATCTGAACTATTAGGTTTACATTTTTATCTAGTTTAGATCTTAAGGATCACGAATGACAGCTTAAGGTATTTGTTGAGTCAATGTTATTTGCTGATAATCAAAATAATATAAATACCTAAACCTGGCTGGACAATTCAAGATCTCTCTACCACGTTACCTAGTGACCTCAGAAATATCTCTAAATTCTCTCAGACTCATGAATTAAAGTAGAGGTCAAGCTGAATTTTATAAATTTCTTTCTTTCTTTTTTCTGTTTTTTGAGATTTTTTTTGAGGAAGATTGGCCCTGAGCTAACATCTGTTGCCAATCTTCCTCCTTTTTTCCTTTTTTCTCCCCCAAACCCCAGTAGATGTATGTCACAGTTGTACATCCCTCTAGTTGCTTTATGTGGGATGCCACCTCAGCATGGCTTGATGAGTGGTGCGTAGGTCCGCACCCAGCATCTGAATCAGGGAACCCCAGGCCGCCGAAGCCAAGTGCGCAAACTTAACTGCTGCTCCACCAGGCTGGCTCCTATAAATTTCTTAGTCTTCAATTATATGATGATGAAAATATGTATCTAAAATATTTGGAGATGGTAATTCTGAATTACAAAAGGAAGTGTACTCTGTTGCAGATGCCTGAGAAATGGATCTAGGCATGTAGCCAAAATGTATTCCTATATGCTTGACATTTCCTCACATTCTATTACTTACATTGAGAAATACTTGTAAATACCATATTCTCTTAATAATGTATCCTTGTTTTATATTAATATAAAATAATTTTAAAGGTAAAAGAACCTAAAAATTCAAAATATTATACAAAAATCTTAGGGTATAATTTATGATCCAAGAAGATATGCAGGTAATATCCTGTCATTTCAAATACCATCTGGCACAACATCAGTTATCAAATTAAATAGTACTACTCCCTTAAATGATAAGGATCTAGATGGTTAGTATCCCTCAGACATTTTTAACAAGATTTTTAAAAATCCAGTGTCTAATAGATCATGAACTAAGTTTTTTTGTTATTTGAAACATTGAAAAATATTTCTGACCTCTGTTGCCGACAACCAGGTGGGCCACTCTTCTATTATATATTACTGAAGACAACAGTAAGATTTCTGGGAAGTAAAAAAGAGATGTTTCCTTCTCTTACATGATTTATAAACAATATTGAAGGAGACTTGAAAAACATACTAAGTGATTAAAGAACAATGAAGATAATATGTGAGAAAATGGAATACATATCATCATTTCTCACTAATTACGTATGTATTCATCTACAAACTTTTGTGTTAATGAAAGTTTGCATTTATTTAGGGCAAATAACTGTTAGTGAGATTTCTGGGTCTAATGGTAGTTATGTTTGACTCTACTAGAAATTATAAAATTGCTTTCCATAGTACCATTTTTCAATTCCCACTCCCTGCAAAAAAATTATCAGAGTTAGAGATACATTTACTGTGCATCCATGCCAGAACTTGATATTGTCAGTTTTGTTTCTCAGTGATTTTCCCCAGCTATTAAATTGGTACATGGTGGTTTTAATTTGCATTTCCCTAATGATTAATGATAGTGAACATCTCTTGGTGAGTTTATTTGCCATCTGTTCACACACTCCCTTTTGGTGAAATATCTTTTCAAAATGTCTGTACATTAAAATTGTATATATAAAATTGTAGATACATATATATATAAAAAATTGTATATATGTATACATGGTATATACATATACATTATATATATAATTGTACATAAAATCGTGTGTATATATATATATTACTAATCTGGAGAGAATATTTTACATCGAATAGTACACCTTTCCCACAAAGCTAAGTTCAACAGCATTCACTTCTTCAATATTTTTAAACACGTGTGTCATAAACTGTGATAGGCACACAGATACTTGCTTTCATGGCAGAAGGTAAGATATACATAAATAATTACAGGAAACAGAGATGAAGATGATAACTAACTTGTATAATGTTTATTTTGTTACAGGCACAGTTAACTCATTTAATACAATAACCTATAAGTGACCTGTTTTGAGCTAGAGTAGGAGTTCATTGTTAAAGGGACATATAACATGGTGGAAACAATTTATTTTTCATCCTTTTATTCCTGGTGCCTAGAAAATGTTCTTGACTCATAGCTAGGCCTCAGTAAATAAATATTTTGGAAATTTAAATTTAATTGTACCAAATAAGCAGTTTACTCAAGCTTTTGTATTGGTAACCAAATGATTTGTTTCCTATTAGAAATCAGTATGATTCATGGATAAAGTAATAAAAATTAGTATAATGGACTTCAATGATTAGTTGCCAGCATAAATATTTTATTCAACATGTTTTTGAAGTACAAATATAGACTTGAGAAAAAATTCTGTAACATTTTTATGTACCTAGGACATATGTGTGGCTTTTTAAATCATTATATAAAGTTATCTAACTGTAAGTCTAGATAACATGTAGCTAAATGATAAATGTAAAGATATTAAGAGTAAATATCTGTCTTTAAAATTGCTATAATTGCGCCTGTGTCTGTGAGCGCTCTATAAATGTATGTATAAGCATGAAAATGTTACCTTCTCTGCTTTAAGTTTGAAGACTTAAAGACTTGGATTCAATTATGAGTTTGGATAATTGTGTTATATGCTTTAACACCCAATTGATTATACTATGTTTGTTTGTTCATGGTTGAAATGTAATTTTAATGCTTGGTTGGTGATTCTTTTTTGGAAGGTATTAAATAGATTTCCTCCTTAGGAGTGAATTACTTTTTTACACAAGTTGTCAGGAATCTTCCAGGCAGGGAAGCACATGTTTTGATTATCATTATTATTATTTTAACAAAGAAAGAAGATAGAAGATAGAAACCCAGGAGGTAATTAGAAAGCAAGACTTAAACTGAATTTAGAACGTGAACTCTTATTTACTATTTTAATTTTTGCAACAATGTTTTAGCTACTGCATCAATAAAACCAGTACTCAAATTTCGTTTATAATATGAAGTTTTCCTATTAAGATTGCTGTATCTAAAACTTTAGTTTGCCAAATTGTTTCCAAAGCATATGCTAGATGTCAATAATGTCAAAAAGACTGAGAGAATTCCTTGAGAAATTTTGGTTGAACAAAATCGAATAATACTTTTAGTGTCCTGAATGTATTAGTCCTACTCCCTTAATGTAAATATTGTCTTCAAAAGGAAACTAAAAGATGCAAGACGTCTCCAACTCTCTTTTTGAGGATCATCTTGAGAACATGTTTTAAGAAACCCTAGGTTCATTCATTCAATCTGGGGCCATATTAAGGGACTGGAACTCATATATACCCGTATTTACAACTGCTTCACTAAGAATTGCTTTCAAGAGGAAGTTTGAATTTCACTTGAAATGAAATTCTTGTGCTTTAATTCAAACTCTCAGCTTCTTTTCCGTTTTGTTTTATGCCATTTCTTCCAGCCATTGCTCTGAGTATAGTTAAGCAAAATATACGCTCCACTTCACTGATACTTAATGTAAATTTTCTTTCAACAATTTCTTTGATTTTCTTCCTTTCCTGAGCTTCTAGATAGTATAAAGGAAAGGGTTTGGTTTGACCCCTATATTAGTTAAGTTGTCAGTGAGGAAAATAATAATTATAATAAAAAATGATGATTTAAATGATATAGAAGAATTTTTCTTCCTCATGCAAAAATATGGGTATGTGGCAGGGCTATTTTGATGTTCATGGTGTCAGGTAATTCTTTTTCCTCCTTTCTTCTTATTCTTTCTCTGTGAATTACTTTGTAATCGTGGTCCATGATGGCTGCTCTTACCATCACATCCATATTTCAACCACCAGGAAGGAGATAATAAGCAGAGAAGGATAAGGATAAACATCTCAGAAAACTCTTCTACTATATCCCAATAATAAATTCCTTTGGCTACAAGGTGTAATATAGCTGGAAGAGAGGCTTAGAAGTATGTATTCTTGGTGGCCAGGTGCTCAGTTGAAATATGATATAGTATAGAAATTCCATCAAAATTTATCTTATTCTTGATATCCAGTAAGAAAACAATTATTAAATATGTGGTAAATACAATATGGAAAATAAAAATGATCCCACTTGTTTGAAATTAATTCTACCTAAACACAAACCAATCCATAAAAATGGCCCCACTTGTCAAAGTTACCGATAATACCTACATTTCCATGTTAACAGGTCAAATCAGTTTTCGTCTATCTTACTTGGCCTCTATCTTTCAGTTTCCTTTCCTTTCTCCCCCCCACTCTCAACCTCTTAATTTGGAAATGCTTCAGGACTTAGTCTTTGCACCTCTTCTTTTCTACTTATGTTCACTTCCTTGGTAATTTCTTCTCAAGCTTATAAATATCACCAATATGCAAAGGAAATAAAAAAATCTCTTCCTGATCTCCTGAGTCATATAGTCAATCACTTACTCCACATCTACGCTTGTAGGTCTGATAGATAGCTCTACTTTAACATGTCTATAACTGAATTCTTAATACCCCCCAAAATTCATTCATCTAATATTTTTCCACTTTTTCCTTGCTGACAACTCCATTCTTCAGTTGCACAGACCAAAAATATTGGCGTAATCTTCAACTACTCTCTTAATCTCTTGTTCCACATCCAATTCCTCACTAATTACTATGGGGTCTGCCTTAAACTATATACAGACTCTAAACTCTTTTTACCACCTCTACAACTACCTTTTCAGATCAAGTCAGTATTATCTCTTATCTGCATTGTAGCAATTACTTCCTAAATGATCTCCTGCTTCTACACTTGCCCCGACATGTTATGTTCAACACAGTAGCCAGAGTGATACTGAAGAAACGTAAGCCAGATCAAGCTATTTCTTGGCTATAAATTCTGCACTTGCTCCCCATTTCATTCAGAATGAAAGTCTAAGTCCTTACAATGGCCTACGAGGCTTTCGCATCCTCGCCATTGCTTCTTTTCTATCTTCTCTTTCACTCTTTCCATCCTAACCACATCAGCCACCTCGTTGTTTCTTGAATATAGCCATGAGACACAGTCTTGCCACAGGGATTTTGCCCTGCCTGTTTCCCCTGCCTGAAAGGCTATTCACCCAGATTGCCACATATCTGAACTTTTTCCCTCCTCCAAATGTCATATTTTCAATTAAGCCCACTCTTACCACTAAAAAGAGCAACAATCACCAAATACTCCCCATTCTCGTTATCTTATCCTCTCTACTTTAAAAATTTTTTTCCATAGAACTTATCATGTTTTAAACAGACTTATAAATTTACTTATTTTACTTATTATTTATTGCTTAATATTTATCTTCCTCTAATAGAATGTAAATCCCATAAGGACAGGAGGTTTTGTTTGGTACACACATATTTATTTAATAAATAAATGACTATGCAAAGAATGAAATCAAAATAGATTCAGGTGAACTACCCCAAATAATAATCTGTAAATAGGGGTTTAAGGAATTTCAGTAAAAGTCAGACTCAAATTTTATTGATTTGAGGATCAAATCAGAGATTCAAGCCCATTATTGTAAATTAAAGAAATAAACTCGAATGAAATGTATCTTTTTCATCTAAATTTTAAAGTGTTAACCTAATTATGATAGCCAGCATGGAGGTTAGAAAGGGAAATGCAAAAGAGTGAAGATTCTTTAAAGGTGTCTTGCTTTCTGCAGGGAAGAGGGATTAGCTGATCTGTTGGCAAGTATAGATGTGCTCAGAGGCTAATATATTCTACTGCAATTACCCTTGATATTATGCAGCGAACTTCTCATTCATGGATTCTATGTTTACAAAAGGGTATTCTCATTACAATTTTGCTTCCCACCTGTGTTTGACTAATGGTAGAAAATACAGAGATTGGCAAAAGCACTCTATTTGGCAGTGATGATTTTAATTTTAAATTATTAAAAGGTCTTTCTTAAATTTTAGTCTCATAAGTTTTTTTTTTTTTTTTTTCCCCAAGTGAACTAGCTTCCCTCATTACTTCTGGGGATGCTAAAAATTTGAGCTACTAGACTTGCAAAGCTCCTGTACAGATGTAACGTAAGGACTGATGGTGAGCCTGACTCAAAAGGGCCTTATACCTTTATATTAAGACTAAGGGTAATGTGATAGCATGAGTCACTTTAATGCAGAAGGGTAAACACGATTTTGTTTTCCATTTAAAAAGATACCTACAGTTGCCATTTGGAAAGTGGCTGGCGGGGGCAAGAATAAGGGAGAGAGACAATTGATGAGATCACTGCACTAAGAAAGATACAACTGTGGACTGAATTAAGGTTGTGGAATTGGAGATGGAGATAAATAAATGAAGTAAATGAAAATTTAGATGATAGCATTGATACAATTTGAGAAGAATGTATAATGCAATGAAGTTAGATACTCTGCATTTTATATTTTCTAAATTCTATCTTCTTGAGCAAATTAATTATTCTAGAAGCTTTAGTGTCTTCATGATAATAATGGTAATTACCTCATAGTGTTGTTGAGATAATTAAACGAGATTGTGAATATAAAGCTGTTAACACCATGCCTGACACATAGAACTCAATAAGTAATTAATATCATTACTATTTATTATTGGTATTAACATTAGTTAATGATTATGTATTCAGTGTGAAAATTAGGGAGGAATCCAAACGATTCTTAAGATTATGACTTAAGCCAAACTGAGTGGATGGGGAAAACTGAAGGAGAAGCAGGTTTAGAAGGTTGAGTTGAAATCTAAGATATGAAGTTTAAGTAGAAAACTCCATTTCTTTCTGAAAACACATTTCACAGTACATTATATGGGAGATTTTTATTCTGACCTTACAGAGACGCTTAATGGAGGAACTCTTCCACTGGTTAGTAGTCATAGCAGTTAATTCTCTGGCTGTCCTTTACTCTTCTTTTTCCTGATAAAAGATCCCTCATACTCCTGATTCTGAGGCTAGTATGAGCACTGCACCCCAGCAGACCTCAGAAAGAGATATTGGAGGAGAAATTCAGACCCCTTCAAATCACATGCGCCTCCCCAGCTGAATGCTTTGCTGTTGTGGATGATATAGGTTGGTGTTCCCGGGACGAAATGGACAAAAGAATCTAGTTTTTTTTTGCTTTCAATTTTTTTAATGTAAGATGGAGCAATTTGAAATCTTCGTAGAAATTCAAATTATATTTAGCCAAAGCTTATAATCTTTTCCAAAGCAACAATTATTTTATGTTTGCAGAAATCTTAAGGTTACTTAAACACAGATAGTGTACTGTAGGAGAGGAAGACATAGCCTCTACCCACTCTGGGTCCTTTCTGGCTGGGCTACGAATTAAACTGACATGAAACAGAATAGCAGGAGAAAATCAAATAATGCTTTATAACATGTATACATGGGAGAGACCCAGGAAAAACTGGGTAACTAGCCAAAATGGTGGAGGTTTTCATCTTAAATAGCATTTTCAGGTAAAGACAAAGGAGGATGTTGGGAGAGGGGGGCGTCAGCTATGGGAGATTACCAGAAAAGCACAGTAAACAAGAGTAAAGTTATTATGCAAATTTAAGTCCTCACTTTCTGCACTGATAAGAGTTTCCAGAGATAAGGTCTTCTTCCTGGTACAGAGAGGGAGATACCTATACAAATAGAGATTTTCCTTACAAATGTAAATGTCTCTTACAAAGGATAACTTCTACTTTTACTTGGTTGTCAGAGGTTTGATAAGAATGGGTTTAGCAAGGACCCTCCCAGTCTATCCATACCCAGACTTACTATGGTGATGGCCTGTCTTGGGGACAGGCCTTCTATCTTAAATTTCATTTAGGCAGTTAGTGGGGGTGGAGCTGGGTCAAAGTTTCTTTCAGAGTCTTTTGTTCTTGAAAATAATCAAGGTAAAAAGACATATTTTGAGGTGGCCAATTCTGATCCCCCACAGTACTGATAATAAAAGTCTAGGATAAGGGAGGGAGAAAGATTGTCCAGAAACAAAAATCACGGAGAATGTAAGAACAAGAATTCTTGATCTTTTCTTCTCCTCAAAAATACAGGTAGTAGCATGTTATATCTGAAGTTCCTTCCAGTTTGACAGGCAAAAATTCTTAGTGTTATCCTTAACTCCTTATTTTCTCTCTCACCACATATCTAATCTATCAGCAAATACTGTTGGCTCCATCTTCAAGCTATCACAATATCTGACTACTTTTATCTCCTTCACTATACCACCCTGGTCCCAGCCACCTCCAATTCCAGCCTGGATTAGTGCAGTAGCTTTCTATCTTGAATCTTTGTTTTCAAATTTGGCCCCTAAACTCTGTTTTTAATATATTTTTCGTATATACAAAGTATCATTTTAAAATGTAAATCTTATTGTATTACTTCTCTACTCAAAATCTTGCAATGGTTTCCCACTTCCTTCAGAACAAAAGCCACAGATTTTGCAATGTCTTACAAACCCTACATGTTCTACCTTCCGCAACCCATTCTGCTCCAACCTACTTACTTTCCTGATTTCAACTTCTACTACACTCACCCCAATCCATTCACACTGACCTGCAGTACTCCCTTTTGCACACTCTAGGCAAGCATCCATCTCAGGACCTCTGTAGTCACTGCCTCCTCTTTCTGAAATACTTTTTCACCAAATATCTGCTAACACTCTCGTTCCTTCCAGTAGTTGCTGAAGCAGCACCTTGTATGTGAGACTTACCCTAACTACTCTAGGTTAAATGTTAGTTCCGTTTCCACGTATAACCCATTCCCCTCACCCCCAAGTATCTTCTCTTTAGAACATAGCCCATCTTAAGATGCTGTATTATGTAATTTATTTTTTTAAATTGTTTTTTACTGTTATTTTTTTGGTGTCTGTATCCCTTCTTGGGTAAACTGTATGATAGCATTGTTTGTATGGTTTATTGATAAGTAGTTACCAAAGTGTCTAGCACATACTTAGTAGTCATTAAAAAACAGTACTGAGTGAATGAATGAATAAGGGGCAGCTGCATGAAAATCACACAGATATTCCTGTGGTGTTAGCTTCTAACTAGTTGCTGATTAAAGGCAACTTGTTTATTTTATTATACTAGTCAGAGCACCAATCGGAGCTTCTGAGTACAAAGCTAGGTAAAAATTGCAGTAGAATCTAGATGATTAATTGGAGTAACATGTTTTCATGTATTAGGTAAATCCCACCACCCTTTCATTCATTTAATTATATAAGCTACTTGTTATTATAGAAGCAAATAGGTTCAAAATGATCAAATTATGCATATATGATAATGCTATCAAACAACATATTCAATGTATATATTGTCATATACTGTATGATGCACAATGATGTCACAATTTTTAATGTTATCTCTCATGCAAAGCAAAAATGAAGGCTAACCAAATGAGAAGAGCAAAGGCAATTTATTTACACCTTGCTATAGCAAGGGGATCAGCTGCCATCACTTACATTTTGGCAGAAACTCAAAGGCAGGCAGGGGAATGGGAAGGCTTTATAGTGGAACAAAGGGAAGGCTTCAGGTGTGTCCTGATTGGAGGCTGTTGGCATGAGGAAGCTGGAGGCAGGCTAACCAGAAGTGGGGCATCCTATGTGACTGGTTATGAGTGCATATTTGGCTCTCTCTGGTTGGTACTAAATTGGAAGAGGGGACAAAAATGAAGAAAACTGTGAATTATTAATCAAGTCCTGGCCATCTGGGGCCAATTGTTGTGGAAGTTATTGCTTAGCTTCCTAAATTGTTACTAGAGATTGCAATCTGCCTTCCTGCAACTCTGGCTTGTAGCAGGCTGGCTTCCGTGGCTGGTTATTGTAGACACTGGGGTTGGTCTGCTGGGCAGGCTGCGGCACGTTGTGGGTCAGAGTTTTATTTTTGTATATGTCCTGGCCGTTGTCTGTTTCTATTCAGTTTTTCAGCATGCTCATTATCCAGAATAACATTTATTGAGTGCTTACTGTAAATTAATTAATACTGTCCTCAAAAAAACTGCATAAACTTTGTACTTTCTAATCTCCATGTTATTGGTGAGAGGCTTGAGATTTAGTAGTTCAGAGACTTGTCTTTGGTCACATAGTTAAGAAGTGGTAATAATTAGATTAAAACCTAGATATATGTTACTCAGGAGCTTTAAGAATTTTTTAACTCAAAAATCATGTACTGCCTATAGGGTATGGATTTCAGCATATCTTTTTTTTTTTTTTTTTTTTGTGAGGAGATCAGCCCTGTGCTAACATCTGCCAATCCTCCTCTTTTTTTTTTTTGCTGAGGAAGACTGGCCCTGGGCTAACATCCATGCCCATCTTCCTCCACTTTATATGGAACGCTGCCACAGCATGGCCTGACAAGCAGTGCGTTGGTGCATGCCCGGGATCCGAACCGGCGAACCCTGGGCTGCCGCAGTGGAGCGCGCACACTTAACCACTTGCGCCACCGGGCTGGCCCCTCAGCATATCTTTTAAAGCTTGATGTGAGAAATTTCCACAAATGTGTAATACAGCAAAATATTGTGATGCAGGGAAAATAAAGAACTAAGAATCATTAATTAAGGAAAATTCAAACTAAAATGATACTTAAGTAAATAGCTTAGGCATACATATGCATGTATATATATATCTTTACATATAGATAGACAAGTAGCAATGCCAGTTTATTTATGTATATGTACAAACAGGAGATCATAATTAAACAAATGTGGCATTTATTGTACTCTTTAAATGAAATTTTAAACAAGAAAAAATTCTTCATTATCACATTTCAAATATAAGAAATTTTGGCCTTCTGTGCTCTTATCTCTACTCTCTACACATTATATTTCGAAATAAAATCGTTCTGCAAGGACCATATATCCCAATTACACTGTGATAAATATTCGTAACAACTGCATTCCACTAACTGGTTTCATGTAAACAAATCTTATTTAACCTCGCAGCAAGTCTGCTCTCATGCAGGAGTTTTATACCCACAAGATCAAGCACATTAATAACTAACGATGTCAGAAGTCAACCAAACTGGGGTATATAATATCATGAGTAAAACTGACAACTCAAAGATAAATTTTCTGTGTTGAGAAACGTAGCGTAAGTTAAATCCTGAGTAAACCACTAGATTCTTTTTATTTTCATCATTTTTATTTTTTTAGCTAAATTAATTTTCACAGTTTAAATGAGTGGGCTTTCAGTAAATTAATGTACAATTAATCAAGCTAATCAATAATCTTATATTTGAATACAAAATATAATTTGAAAACCGCAAATTATTTTTAGAACTGGAAAGGTCATTAGAAAACTTAGCATAAGCCTCAGCATTACAAAAGAGGAAACTGAGACCCAATAAACTAAGTGGTATATCCTCACAAACACACAACTAGTCAAAGAACAGAGTCAGGCCACAGATCTCTTAGCTTCCAGTTCAGTTACTTTTGCTTTACTCTCACACTGTCATTACCCTACTGTAAATGCTTCCATGCTTTGTCCAGATCATATTTACAGATTCCAATATAATTTTAAGAGGTATTGTCCAGTGGAGCATAGAACATGATTTACTCATGGCCATGACAGGGCAATTCTTCCATAATCACTTGTATTCAGTGGCCCTGGAAATTAATAGAGTCTATATTATTTGTAGACAATCGACTATAGAAAACCTTGTGAATTATATTAACGGCTTTATTATGACCATAAAGATCTTTATGTCTCTCAATAATTAGCATATGGGAGAAACAAACACTGCTCAGATCCAGATGTGAAAAATCAGCATTAATTTAAATATGCTTACTGTGCTTGTAAATATTGTTATAAATGGCAAAGCATCAACAAATCAAGATAACTAATGCTTTATTCAAACACTCTTTAAAATTCGTCGAATACCACTGACCCAAACACTTAATATTTTCATATATTTTTGCACGACTTTGTATTACTTAGAGATAATACTCTCTGCAATTGAAGCAATGGGAAAACTCATGCGTGAAAACCTTACCCAAATGTCTTATTATCTGTTTTCATATTTATTAAATACAGTACAGTCTGCTCAAGACAATATGTGAATCAGTTTACTTTATAAAATGAATGTTTGTAATATAAATATGATTATACCAGATAAGTATAGTTGGAAATAATTTCTTTACAAATCTTTTTGAAGTGTTATAAATACATTGGTCTTACAAATATTTTAAAAGCATGCTTTAATGAAAAGGACTGTAATTGAAATATCTCAAATTTAAACTATTTCATATTAAAGAATATTAATAATCATAAAAGTCGGGAAAGCCACTTTAAGGTGATTAAAATTTCCAGTAAGTATTTTAAATACATAGTATAATGCAGTTTATATGTAATCACTTCAATTTAACAATGTAAAATGCACTATATGCATATTTACATATATACATAATTATATATTATTTATTATTTATATTATGAATAAAATATATATTATTTATATATACATTTGGGAAGTTATTTAATTAAAAGCACATTTTTGACATATTTTCCAAGTTTGATATTTAGAAATGTTGTTAACCTTTTCTAAGTGTCTTAATCTATCTTCATATTCTCATACATAATTTTTTTACAAAAATATAATTTTTTCAGAGAAAATCTTCCACTATAAAGTACACTAAGACCATTCAGAACCTAACCCCAAAATATAAAAATTTAAAAAATATGTACTGTAGAATAAGCCTCTAGAATTGCATACTTAGAATTCAAGTAGACTTAAATTCCGAAATATTAATGAATTAACTTAGAATAATACTTAACCTTATAAAAATTTAGTTTTAGATATTGTGTATTTTTTGACTCTCTAATTCAAATAGGTCAAACTAAACATTTGATTCCAATCATACACATATTTATTTTATCTTTGTGATCTGTTTGCCACATTCAAAAACTGTGAATAATTTTCCCAATACATTATTCATCATATCACTTCTTCTTTCAAGATGTTTGTATGCTCCACATGGTCTCTTTAATTCAGTTAAATTCTTTCATAAATACCAAGTTCCACTCCATTAACTGCCTCCCCAAATTATGTGGATGGTATTATCTCACAGCAAGTCTTGTCCGATACAATCTAGTCAAACCTTTCCTTATATCGTTTTAGGTGTGCTTGCTCAATCTACTTACCCTACTTTATAATGTCTTCCTAGTTTGCCTTCTTCATCCATAACATGTTTTATGAATTATTTTTGTGGTCTATTCCCAACATCTTTTCCCCATTTTCACCATGCTCCCGTTACACCCTTGATTATTATCTTCTTAGAAAAGCAGAGGGTTCACCGTACAATGTGTTTGTTTTGGTCTCTAATTATACCCACAACGAAATTATAATCCCCTCGAAGTGAGGAATTAACTAATTCATTCTCTCTCTTCTTTTCTCCTTCCTGCCCTCTCTTTTTCTTTCTCTCCATTTTTGAAAAAAACTGCACATATTTTCTCAAGAACTGAAGGAATGTATGTCTTTTTCAAACATTTAAACAATCTAAACACTTAACCAATTCAACTGAAATATTAATGGTTTTCTTCTCTTTCATTCTTATAGTTTGTGAGTGACATTCTCAGGAATGAAGAAATTTGAAAAGAGTGTGTATCTGTGTCAATTAATGCAGTAATATATTAGTACGTACTATGCCGTAACCTTAATGGGTATAAGTTGTGCAAAAATGTGGTATTTTATTTATGATTTTAGAGATAAAGTGGAAATTTATAAACATAGAAAGTGGCTTTGCAAAGTATTAATATAAAACAGTAACAAAGGAAATAAATTGAAAAGGAGGAAAAACAGAACTAGGAAGAAATGAAGCACCATAATCTCCTGTCTAGCAATATTACTGGCTACAATGATGGATGAAGGAAATGGAGAAAGGGTTGTGAGTATCACTGGGTATTCCTTCACTTCTAATTAATGACCCAGTTAATCTGGTAAATAAATAGAGAAAGAACTTATAGATTGCTATTTTCCCCATCCCGTTATCCCAATTCAAGCAATATATTATCTTAATATACTTCCTACATTCTAAATATCTATATTGTTTTTATACAAGTTCTTCTGAAGTTTAACACATATCATTATAAATGTGAGACCTAGGATAAAATGAAGTATTATAATAAATTATAAGTAGTAGCATAGAAAAATAATTACCTCATATTTTCTACTTATTATGCATTCATTTCTAAAAATATTAATGTAAAGATATTAAGGACCAACATACTTGTATGTCACTAAACAATTACCCATTTGAAGACATTCAGTAAGGCAGTATACTTATATATTTGAGGAAATGAACTTTGCAGAGTCATTACATTTAATTTGTTTTTCTTGACACTTGAAGCTCACCTTCATAAATGGTACTATTTTTTCTAGTCTTAATTTCAGTTTGAGGTTCATTTTACCACTTCACAGATCCTTCATGGAGATGTTAAATTATTTTAAAAACTCAATTTGTAACTTAGAGCTTGCTTACCTAATCATATTTTCAAGACATGCACATTAGTGAAATGGGCAGCATTTCTTGGTCCTTGTCAAACTCATGGGGCTAGGAAAATGAGTCACAGAGAATTGGAAGGGTCAAAATTTTTAGACAAAACTGATTAATTAACTGTATAATGAAAACTTAAAGTAACTTAGGAAATAGAACGTGGTAACACCGTGATGACTATAAATCACAGCCTGAGAAAATCTCAGCTATCCACAAGTCATTGTTCTTAGGATCCCATTCTATTTGTATATCACTGTGTATAAATTGATGTTAAACCAGACGATGTGAGCAGAAAGATAATGTAAAAGAAAAATCACTAGGTTTAGTGTCAGAAGAATAAAATTATTGTCCAGGTGTGCCACTTAATCATTTAATTTTAAATGAGCATTAATCTTTCTAAACTTCAATTTTCTTACTTGTTTAAAATTTGAATGAGAACATTTGGCCTTCTCTTTCACTAGCATTGTTAGGATTTAATGGAATAATGTAAATGAGTGTTTATAAAAGTGCCAATACCATTCCTCATTCTGTCTTTTTTTTATTATCAAAATTATATAATAGCTATTAGCACCTGAGACTCTTTTTGCCTCTATACTTATAGAAAATATGCACCTAATTTGTCCCCCTGCCTCTAGTTTTTATATCTCATTTGTCTATATTGTGCTCACAGTTTATTTCTCTTAAATTTCTTTTTGTCAATCTTTTGCTAAAGCAGAATAAGTGGAACTTGTTTCCTTATTAATTAAATTCCACAGATTATGCCCATTTCCAACTTTATAAAATAAAATCTTCCCTCCAGGAAAAATTCTGTATGCTATGTATGTGTCTAGCACTAGTTATTCATGTATATTGCTTTTTCCAACCCATTCAAGACACACAAGTACATATTAGAAAATTTGTTTTTTCTACCTCTTCAGATGTTAAAACTCCACCCATCCTCCAGGAGCACAACTCAAATCATACCTCTTGAGAAAAACTTTACCTTAACTAATATCGGAAATAATCTCTAAGACTTCTAAATCCTCATAGTACTTCTTCCATGCACAGCTCGTTTTGCATTTGTCTTTTTTCACTTACATACATTCATTCAATAAATGTTTTCTAGGCACCCATTGCATGCCATGTAATATTCTTGATGGTAGGGAAAGAATAGTAAAACTGACATCGACAACAACAGCAACAGCAACCACCACCACCTACCCTCAGGAGCTTACATTTCAATGGGAATAGAGGGTGGAGAGGAAGACAAATAAGTTACATTTATAGCATGTCTGACATTGATATTGCTCACGGGAAAATAAAAAACAGAGTCAGGTAGTCTTATAGGGATGGCGTGCATGTGTGTTGGGGGTAGGATTTGCTTTACTGCCCATAGAACTGTATGGAAATAAAAATTTGGGAAACAAGGGATGAATTTGGGATTCCTGGGCATACAGTCCTGACCAACATGATTAGGTATAATAAGTATAAGTATAATGAGTAATTCCATTAAGCATAACATACAATCTCTACCATGGGTTTTTCTCAATTTGGACATTGAGGCATTAGTTATTTCCACTCTCATATCCCTCAAACCTATTGTGTATGTGTGTGTGTCTGCATGTGTGCACACGTGCACACATTGCTTCCATCCTCAATCTAGCACCCCCCTGAGAAGAAAATAAAGTTTGGTATTTCAGTGCACATATTTTCTTATTCCTTTTCCTTTCATCTATTTTCTTCATACCTTGGGGACTTTTTCTCATCTTTGGGGCAGGGACATTTATTCAGCCTTATTCTTCTTCTTGGCTTGAGTTGCTTCAAAAACTAGGCTTTTGAGATACAAAAACTAATGTTGTTCCTTTGCTTTTCTGTTTTCTGCTGTGACACAATTTCTATGTCTCAAATGTCTGTGAGACATTTAAACTCAGAATTTCCTAGCTAGCTCTGTGACAGAATGGTAAGTGGTTAAAGCAAATTAAAATATCTAAAAAAAAAAAAAAAAAATCTAAAAGGAGAAAATCAATGTATATTTTAAAGTGTTATGATTAATTCATATTGATACCGATTGCAGTGTTGAAAAATCTACACTGGTAACTAAATTTAGAGGTAGGTTATTTCTTGTATACTTTATTATTAAAAAAATCCTTAATTAGTATAAACATGAAAACCAATGATTGGCTTTTGATTATTGATGACAATAAAGATAAGTAGAAATAAGAATAGTGACATTAATAGGTAACATAAAAAATTTTCCAAAAATTCTTGCTATCTAGCTGTCAAATTTATTTTAAAAATAATAAAATTAATTAAATTTTATCTCTCTTTCCTTCCTAACCTTGATTTCTTACTGAGAGATGATGTGTATTAATTGGTTTATTAAGAATCTATCATGAGCTGCTTCCAGGGTGATGTTTAACCATGTTACACTTGGAAATATATATAATTCCCAAGATCCTGGGCAACAGAAAAATCAATTCACAACTGGGCCTCCAGTCAAGAAGTTGTTCTCTCTGCCAAAAGAGATGAAATCAAACAACTTTATCACTCTAATAGGCAAAGATGGTCCCTCTAGTTCTGATGAAGGTAGAAATATATTCATGTGAACTTTTCTAAAATCTCTGATAATCACCTTTATTATAAAAATACAAAAAGTTTGTCTTTTAATTTCCAGGCAGTTGTCTAGAGAATTTGTCATTGTTTGAGGCCCTACCACTTTACCTCTTAGATTGTGCTTTGTGGTACTCTAGAGACATAGCTTCAACCCTGATTGTCACAGACAGATAGAATAATCAGTGTTTTTATATATTTAATCTTGATGGAACTTTAAGATTTGGATATCAATATATTAGGCAATCAGGATATAATTAATTTTGAAAAATGAAAAGTACACTTATTTTGTGTTAGAAAATATTAGTTAAGTAGACAAAGGTACAAAGGAGTTTAAAAGTCAAATGTTTCAGTGAAATGCATGCATAATTGGGAATTTTGTGTTTACCTTTTATATTTTAATGCTTTGTTTATATTTAATCTTAACACCGAGGGCATATAATTATTTGTAGAAAGATTTTGTGTTTAAATCAATAATTTATTATGTATTCAATTCTCAAAGTATAAAGTAATCTAACATTGAGAGAAAGAGCTCCTTATGAGTAATGCAGGGGCAGCATCGTTATTATCCAGAAGAGTTCAGTGATAATTGGGTTTCTGTGAACGATCTGTTATGAATGGTATAATACTTCCAACACTAGTTGCTATGGGCTTTCACAGCCTGTTTATTTATTTGTTTTTGTACACCTAGATGTTGATGACTGGTTTTTTGTTTTTTGACTGGAAGTTCTGTGAGTGCTTTCTCCATCGGCACTGGTATAACCCCAACAGAAAATAGCGAAGTACATTGTGATAATTTTCTCTTTGCTATTCTTCATTTAAAAACAAAATAGCTCAATGTGTTATCCACATGGCAAGTTTTGCTTTTTGTTTTTTGGTTTTGTTTCTTCAGTGTTGTTCACTGGTTTATCATATTCTGAGCACCTCTATTAATGCCTGGGGTATAGTAAATACTCAATAAATAGTTGCTGAATTAATGGCCATTGATCTGTGACAATCAAGGATAATTAAAAGGCTGATTCATTAAGTATAATTCTAGCGTATTGATTCATGGAATAAATATTTTAGTCACTAGTACCAAAAAAAAAAGAATTGTTCACTTTTCTTTACCGCAAGAACAAAGCAAGTAGCAATAGAAATGCACTTTACAACTAATACTATTGGTGTAAAATATTGATAATTAGTTTTGCGTGTTTTTTAGTTTAAAACAAAAAGAATTGTGTGATTAAAAAAAAGTGGGTTTTCTTTTGAATAAAAGCCAATGAGAAACATTAGTAGGAAAATGATAATGATGTGGGCATAAAAAAACCTAGTATTTTAAATGGAAGTTTTGATACTCATTACGAAAAGTATTTTCTAGCAGAAGAGAAAGAGGTGAGCATTTGTTCATTCATTCATCGTCTTGTAAATATCTCACAGCAATGACAAGAAAAGCATTTCATTTGTTCTTTTTCTATGGAACATCACTACATAAGGATCATGCTTCTTTTAAGACTTCATTTCCGAACTTCTAAATTTTAAACAATTTTCACAGCATTAGAGAATCTGTCTAATTGATTCAAAGATGAAAATGTATTCTGAGTAAAGCTGCACATCTCTAATTTATATTTCTTTTTAAAAAAGGTAACCATTGTAAAATGTTTACAAGAAACATCATCATAGAAAATTAAATTAATTAGAATGATTAATTTTAACTTTATTACATTTTAATATTTAAGTGATCGTAAAGGTTATATTATTTCATTTCTAAGACGAAATCTATGAATTTATTTTAAATAATTCAAATAAGCCTCAGTAGTTTGAGCTTCATGACATCTAGCAATGCATTTTCCTTTTAACTCTAGTCAAACTAAAAAATACACACAAAATTACCTTTATATACATTTTTCAAAAGGAAGTTGAAAGTTTTAATGAAAGCATATATAGGTTTAAATTAACTGTTTATCAATACTAATAAATTTGTCTTTCTAAAACTAAAATCAGAAGATGAAGTAGCCAAATAAGAAAAAAACTCCATAATTAAATGATTTAAGTAGTGATGAGGGGGATAAGGGTGAAGACCTTTGAATACTTCCATCTTTGAGCTTTCCTGTCTATAGTGCAGATTTTCAATTATAGGATGGAAAACAAAATTAGATGAAAATTTGACTTTTTTCCCTTTCACATAGATCTTTATTTTTACATAAGGAATATAAACTAGTGTCCTGAACAGTAAATAATTACTTCAGCGAGGTCCCTTCAACCCTCCCCCCCAACCCCCCACCAACACACACACATAATGGGCTGAGTAGATTAAACTCAGTATCTCTCAGGTTCTACTGTATTAAATGTTCTATTTCATTTTACTGTCTCCAATTGATTAGCAAAATAGGAAATATTTTTGGCCCTGGATTGTACTTTTGAACTAGTTTACTTTCTAGATACTAAAAGGATCCTACAAACTTTTCTTTCACTTATGACCTAGGCTTTTCACAAATTAAATTTAAGATATTATCAGGAATTACAAGGATGAAAGTCTAATAGTATAAATTAGTTTGACCCACATGTAATTTAATAGACATAAAGAAAAATAATTTTAGGGGCCAGCCCGGTGGTGTAGTGGTTAAGTTCACGTGCTCCACTTCAGCAACCCAGAGTTTGTGGGCTCAAATCCCAGGAGCAGACCTACACACCACTCATCAAAGCATGCTGTGGCAGTGTCCCATATACAAAATAGAGGAAGACAGGCACAGAAATTAGCTCAAGGACCATCATCCTCAAGCAAAAAGAGGAAGATTGGCAACAGATGTTAGCTCAGGGACAATCTTCCTCACCAAAAAAAAAAAAAAAAAAGAATTTTATAATGCCTGCAAACATAATGCAAGTCTCAAGAAACAAAAATTAAATCCATAGCCTTAAAGAGGAAAATATAAACAAATGCCAGAAGACAACTCTCTCTGAATAATGCCTTAAAAACTAGGTAACTTACTGAAAATGTGATCACCACCCACCCCCACGAAGTAATGTCTACTGAACAGTAACTGAGGACACCATGTGTTCAAGTACTGGCTCAAGAACAAAAGTCAACTCTTGATTGTCAACAATAATGGATTACAAAAACATGGTTTCAGGGCAATGTGTTCACAGTTTGGGAGGAATATATCTTGGCAATTATTAAACCAAACATAAATGAGTTTTGTAATTTGGGAGCAAATACCATTGACTATCTAGGTTCTCTAAATGCCAGTTCTGCCATAATAAGAACTGCTGCTAAAATAAGAACTCTGCTGCTAAAAGGTTCTGCACTGATTTTGCTCCTCTGAACAACACACTTCTCTTTATGTGTGAATTCTTTACCAGCTATTCTGACTATAAAGGATTCCAACATCCTTTTCTAAAGGATCATAAAATAATAGATGCTAGGCTACTTACCAGATTATTTTCCACTGCATCTCCTTTAAGCAGTTAGAGTGGCTTTGCGTTTGCCAAGGTAGAGCTTAGGTGGATTTAAATAGTATTGTCTTGAAATCAAAGATGTTATTTGTTTTTGAGTAATGGATAAGGAAAAAATCTCATGACTTTGGGGAAATAAAAACAAACATTGTATTCTATGGGGTTAAAAAAATTTGGACTCTAAGTTTTAAGAGTGTAAATAATTCAATAATCAATTGTGCACAATAATAACTTCCTTTTTTATATTCCATTCCTATATTTTATCGTGTTTTAATTTATTTTATCGCATTTAATGTTGAAATGCCTTCACTATCTAAAGGCCTACAGCTCATAGAAAAAGTAATATGTGTGAATTTCTATAAAAATAAATTTAATGGTCTCCTCTAATTTAGATTTAGGACTGGAGGCACAAGCTGATTACCCTAATGTTTTTTAATGAAACATGTTTGCTAAGCAATTTAGTAAAATGCTTATTTGTTTAGTAAATAAAATATCTAAGTTACTTAAAAATTATCATTATTAATTAGAAACATCCAATTGCCTGCAGTTTTTATTGTGATTACTAACCACTTATCATGTTTTATTAAAGACATGGCTCTAAAAATCTTTACTATGCAATAATTTAGAAGTCTTTTGCTCCATGAAATATTAAATTACAAACAGTGTTTCTTTTTGAAAGTTCCCAAATCATTTCTGATTGGTCTTCCTTGATAAAATTTATCTCATATTATTTCATGTTATGTAATTTTCACTTTGTAGTTGGAAATATTTTAAATTAAGACATAGGCTTATCCTTGAGGAATAAATGATATATTTTTTTAATTTGTGAAATCATAGATATAAACACTCAGCTCTTTATTATTCCCTATTCAAAAAGCCCTTTTTGTTATGAAGCCAAATCACTTGAACAGAGCCCAAACTTGGAAATCATTTCACTCTAACACACTCTTTTTACCTACTTGGTAAATCCAAGTATTTTATTCTAAATTGTCCTTTTTGTGAATTCCCACTTAATTTACAGTCTTAGTTTTATTTTTTCCTTCAGTACCCTCCTTCTTAAAAGAGTAGTACCCATTGCTGTCTCAATTTTCACCTTAAATTTACTCCCAAGCCCATATTATTTTGGCATCTTATTTTATCACATCATTGATAATGAAACTCCCAACTACTGACTAATGAATGAACTCCCAACCATAATTTCCAATGAAGAATTTTAAAGCTTAGCTGGAACATTCTTCCACATTTACCATTGTTTACCATACATCTCTTCAAATTAGGCCTTATTTAGTTTTATTTTACTGAATATCATTCAAATCACAAATACTTTTAAAATTTATTTGTTGGCACTGAAATTTTTGGACAAGTTACACGTGTAGCTCATTAATAGTATTGTTTTGACAGGATCGCCAACCTCTTGGTCTCTAGTGCCTAGGAAAATTTAGCAGGAAAAATTAAGCACCTAAAAATAGAGCTAGAGTGGCTTTGTATGGTCAAAACATAATCTCATAAATCTAATTTTAAAATATGTTTTATTTTTTCCGAAATATATTTTAGTACTTAAATCACATATAACTTTTAGGAAAAAAATAATTCACTAGTTTTTTTAATCTGAATCACCAGTTTGAAAAAGGTATTCAAAAATCATTCACAATAATGGATATAATAAACAAGGATGTAGAATTCATTTTGGTGGTACTATTAGTGCTTCCAATAAAACTTTATCTGCAGTTTGCCCAAGATATTTAAGGAAGAATAAACTTATCAAATGTGAATGTGTACTTTTCCCATCACTTAATGTGAACTAATAAATGCATTTAATATCTATGATTAAAATGCACGAGTTCCCTTATGATTAAATCATTCTTGGTAATAGCTAGGTTCAAATTTTAATTATTTTAACTACTTGCTTAAAATACTGAATTTCTCTTTTACGCTGTGATTCTACTGCAGATTTCATCCGAGGGGGGAACAAATTCAAGCTGTGAGATCGTCAAAAGGGGCTTTGGCGCCATCTTGCGGTTAATTAAATTATGTTCCTGGTTTGTTTTGTGTTTCTAGTTGATCGCCATGTCCCACAATGACAGCAATAACAATACATGTCTTGAATTCTTAAATTCCATGGCAGCCTTGCAAATTCATAAATATCTTTCAATTAGCATTCAATTTAGTCGTCCTCTGTGTAATCACGCCGTGTTGATTCTTCTTTTCATGCATTTACTAAGGCAGTTTCCACTCTTACTCCTTCATCCCACACTCGGAATCTCTTTCACTCATTAAGACCAAGGTGAAAATAAGACCTCCTCCACAAAGTCTTCATGAACTCCTCTATGTCTCAATGGGTCATTTTTTTGGAAATAGCTAATATACCTAAAGTCAGTGAGAAAAACACAATTTAACACCTCACTCTTCCAGCGGCAATATGATGTTATCTGAGCAACTGAATTACAAGTATTATTTTAAACAGTTTTATTATGAAAATTTAAAAGATATATGAAAGTAGGAGGAATGGTTCTGTGAACCCTCACATACCCACCACCCAGGTACATGGTTACTAATTCATGGCCACTCCTTTCATCTATATCCTCACTACTCAAAGTGTGTTCTGGGTACCAGAAGCATTGGCATCATTTAGGAACTTGTTAGATGTGTAGACTCTCAGACCCCACTGCAGGAGTACTCAATCAGAATCTGCATTTTGACAAGATTCCCAAATGAATCTTATGCATGAGTATGAGAAGCAGTTGTCTCTAATACAACCCACTTCTCTACCACTATCACACTGGATTATTTTGAAGCAAATTCCGAACATATTATATCTTCTTTAAACATTTCAGTATGCAGCTCACAAAGATTCAGATTCTTTTTAAAAAAATGTAATTGCCATACCATTAATATACAAAGCCATTATCAATAGTTTTCAATATTCAAGTCTCCCTATTTAAGTCATGAATGCTTTCATGTACGATTCATTTGTTAAAATTAGGATCCAATCACAGCCACATATGGCATTTTATTGAAACGTGCCTTAAATCTGTAAAGTTGTAGGTTTCCCCTCACAATGGTTTTCCTTTTCCTTACAATTTGTTCGTTGACTAAACTGAGTAATTTTAAAGAGTTTTTCACGTTCAATATCATGCTGATATCATGTCTACGGCAGGAATGTATACAATAAGCCTAAAGAGACTTTTCAGAGAGGCAATATAGTTATAGCAGGTATGTGATACTGTTTTAGTTACGTATAGCCACAATAATATGGTGTAACTGTTCCAAAACTCTTGGTTTCATACAGCTGGGTTCAATTACGTGTCTGTGGTTAGCTGTGGGATAGCTAGGTGATTTACTTAAGTCTTAATATGTTTGGGTTGCTATAACAAAAATACCATAAACTGGATGGCTCATAAACAACAGCAATTGGTTTCTCACAGTTTTGGAGGCTGGGAAGTCCAAGATCAAGGTGCTGGCAGATTCAGTGAATGGTGAAGGCCTGCCTGCTTGTTCACAGTCAGCCATATTGGCACTGTAACCTCTCATGGTAGAAGGGGCAAGGGAGCTCTCTGGGGTCTCATTTATAAAGGCACTAATACCATTCATGAGGGCTCCACCCTCACGACCTAACCACCTCCTAAAGCCCCCACCTCTTAATACCATCATATTGGGGATTAGGATTTCAGCATATGAATTTGGGGAGGGGGAAATAATCATTTAGTCTATAGCACTTACTGATATTGGCTGATTTCTCTCACGTTTGAGGTTCAGGTTGGACAAGTACACTGTCTCAGTTTTGTTCCTTATGATCTGTCATCCTCCAGAAAGATATTCTAGGGTGATTCTCATGGCACATACAGGAGTCTGAGAGAGCAGAAGCACTCAAGTTCTCCTAAGGATTAGCCTCAAGACTGTCAAAGTCACCTCTGCTATGTTCTGTTGGCCAATGCTGTTTATAAACAAGTCAGCCCAAATTCAAGGAGTGCGAAAATGAATTTATATCTTAATGTAAAGAGTTGCAAAAACATATCATAAAGATTGTGGATGAAGGGGGAGTAGACAATCAGGCTCATTTTTTTTCATTCAGTTGACCATATTTTTTAGAATATTTTACTGCAAATTTGAAAAATAATGCCCAATGCTACGTCATTTTCATGGGAAAATTTACTTAAATATTAATTACTATTTCTTATTCCATCCTGACAATGCTAATATTATAAGATTTTTAAAAATTAATGTATATTCTAGGTAAAATTGTATCATTTTTTCATATTCTATATTTTATTTTGAGTATTTTCTTATACGTTTAAGAAACATTTTTCCTTTCCACTGAAGTTAATTATGTCTTTTGGTTATTTTTTTATAGTATTATTATTCATTCTCTTATACGTTGACCAAAGCTCCTATACTAGAGAAAAAATAGCTATATATACATGTTGTTTGGAAAACTTAAGTGATACATATATACATACACACATACCTACATAAATGCAAAGAAAAGAAGAGTGGAAGCTTGATCTCCTTATACCAGGGTGAGTGTCATTGCCATGACTCTTTCTGCTACTTAGTGAAAGTGTGACTGTCAAGGTCTTCAGTCCTGGGTGGGCTTCTCACCACTGTCTCTCAGTTCAGACAAATAGACACCTACTACTTCTTCCAAGGCCTCAGGGCATAGTGTCCAGATTCCACAGGAATCCTAGCCAGGTTTCCATTTAGGCCAATGTTTGCAGATGTTATGCTAATATAGCAGATCCCCATTCCAGAACACCCAAGCTAACATATCTCTGAGGTACTAATGAAGGGAGACAATAGAACAGATATTTCTTTGCAGGATTCATCAATAAGTCATTAATTTATAGCACCCTATGTACAGTAAGAATTCCTAAATACAACCATTATTTACTTGAATCATAAATAATCAAATTATCCTATATTGAATAATGCATTATGTGATTTTCATACTCTCCTAATTAATTTCAATTTGGCTAATACCATTACATGAAAATAACTTTTTATTTAAAAATGTAGAGCTCTCTTTCTTTGGCTTTCTAAAGAGATTTTTGGATTCGATTTCTCCATATACAACTTACTTGTGTCTTGATTAAAATGCCCGGAAATTTTTATTGCTTTTCCTTATTTAAAAGAAGTATTTCTTTTCACAAGCAGTATTTCTGAGGAGACTATTAAGTAGATTTTAAAAGTGGAATTGATTGTATTTTTCTCACTTTAAATACAACGTATAGTACTAATCTAAAACTAAAGACCTAAATTCCATTTTCAGATGGTATCCTTCAGATGGTAACCTTAACGTCTACCTAAGATAATGCTATATTCTGTAACAGAGAAATCCACAAATCTCAGTAGCTTAACTCTATAGAGGTTTATTTTCTTCTTTATATGAATTCAAAAAATGGATATCTCTGAATTGTCAGCAGAAGAGTCTTGGCATCACAAAGGAATTCAGATTCTTAGGTCAACAGAGGCTACCCTATCTATGCGTGGCTTCCAAGGTTCCCCTGTTGTCAACCATTACCCTACAGACAAGGAAAGAAACAGTTTGAAAACTCATATGGGAGGTTGTCATGGGCTAGGCCTGGAGGGGTTGTCATCACTTCTACCCACATTCCATTGGCCAGAACTGAGAATCTCAGCCACACGTAACCGAGATGGGCTGATAAAAGTACTGTAGCTTTGTGCTCGGGACTAAGAGAAAATGGAGTTCGTGGAAAACTAGCTTGTCACTAGTGCAATGTTTTTAATACACATTGAACTTAGTATGAGGTCCATCGAGTGATACATACAAATTGGTGCTATTGGGAAAAACTAGACTATTAATTTGAAGATCGGGTCTCTGACTTTAGCTCTGCCATGAATTAGCTTAATCTTTCTAGATCTTATTTTTTGGTCTGCAAAATATCACCCTTAGACAAGTAAGTTGATCTCACCATTGCATGAGTCTCAGGTTTATTTGAGAATCTGAAACACTTTCTTAAAAATTTAAGAGCATATGTATATACATACCATGCAACACACAATCTCATGTGGGTTGCAGAAATACTATAACCCAGACCTAATATTTGTAAATATAATAAATTCAAGTTATTTTAGGAAATAACTTCCAAATCTTGCATAAGAAATTTCTAATGTTTGCTTTCTGTTTATACATTTGGTGAGGAGGTATCTGCAAACATTGAGGTATATGTTAATGTTTTCACTAGTGTGTGGAAGAAAGGATGAGGAAAAAGGAAAACATCACTGGCTGGCTAACCTTGTGTCACTTTAATAATAACTCGTTACAATGGCAGTATTAGTTCATACCTATGTGAGCTTGATATTTCTAATTCTGTGCCTTAAGAATTATTTTTCAAAATAGGATAGACAGTGGGAAAAGATAGATTGATCAAATTCTTTAAAAATCTGATAGATTTTGGAAATTGGGAATGTTGCCTTGATAGAAAAGAAAATTTTCATTTTTTGAGTTAAATGGGAAACAGACAAAATATTTCTTTACCCTTACTTGCTTTTCCTGAGTCGCTCATATATCACAGAACATAACATGGCAAGAGAAAATTGATTCCACTGGGTATAAGTATTGAGGATGAAAACAATTCCATTAATTTTATCCATTACTCTTTTCCTGTCCTAACATTTGGACTAACTGGACAATGTCAGCTATTTTTGTGGTGATAAATAACAGGGCTATTATAGAGCTAAGGAGTTTTTGGATCATACACACTTGAATTATAGAATGAAAAATGTCAGCTAAACTTAAAGGCTTTTAAAATATCAGTTTTCACTAAAATTTATGGTTAACCTATCATTTCTACTTGTATTTATGCCAATTTCATGAACATTCTCCATTTTCTTAATCAACAATCCAGGTGTTTAGATAGCCACATACTACATACGTTGTTAGCACACACCATCACAATTTCTGATTCCCTATCTTCCTGCTTAGTGAGGTTGACATATTCTTTGTGAGTAGTGGAAAAGTGAGACTTTAATGGCCATAATGAGTTGCCCAATATTGTCCTACTGCTGCTGCTTCTGTAGTCATATTTTATATTTTTGTGGTAGAATAATATTTGAAAAACATATATACAGGCTTCTTTAAGTCGTATCCATCACTTCATTTACCTGGTCACCCTTCAAGACCCATTTCCTTACTCATAAAACATTTCAAATTAAATTTCAGGCACCATATTCTTATGGGTCCATACTCATATTTTAAGTTTCAAAAAATACCTTGGAAGCTAATGGTACAGACAATAGCTTTGAAAGATACATATTTTTGAGTTGTAAGTACAATTCAACATCTTAATCCAAATAACTTATAAATATGTGTGATCAGTTAGAATGAGTATCCCAATTTGTTCAGACTACATGAAGATCACACAGCTAATAGGACGTTTTGAGAAAGAAGAAATGGATGAGGAGGCAAGGGATTAGATATTGGAGTAATTTTGAAGGTGATCTTTTAGCAGCGGTAGTTCCAAAGTTGGCGAGGAATAGAATACCCCACAGAGTTTGGAGGGCTGAAAAAGCAGATTGGAGAAGCGCTGATTAACGTGGGAAAATCCGTAATGTAAGATTGCCTCAGCTTAGTCATAACTGTGGGGAGAAAAAAGAGATGGGAACATTCTGAAACAATTAGTTTCAATGGTTAAATTGACAAAGTGTATCCTGAATTTACAAAGATTACATCTTTCTATCTCAGTGGAGTAGGCTCTGAATAGAGATTAATGTAGATTTTGGAAAAATAAAATTACAGTAAAATTTTTACACATCGTGCATGGCTTAAAAATTTATTCACTTCATTTGTTTTGCATTATGTACTTTTCAAAATAGTTTTGTTTTCTATCTCAATGTTCCTCATTAAACAGGTATATTACATCCGTAGTAAGTAAGAGGAAAGTGAAAGTTATTGACACTATGAGAGAGGTATAGTATAGCCAGTAAGTGGAAGAGACCGAACTCAATTTCAGGTTTCCCCATGATCTCTCCAGACTCTGCCAAGTACGTACTAGTGCTGCATACACTTACTAGTCCAAGTTGAAGCGAGTGAAACCAAACCACTTTTTCTATGCAAATAACACATTAATGATGGCAAAGCACTACGTACTTTTCAAAGTCCTGCTCTGGGTAGTTCTCTGATTAGTCATTTTGGACCAGGAGGTAACACTGTTGCTAAAAACCACTACCAAAGATGATAAATAAGAAATATAATGTTTCCTGACATCCCCATAGAACCCCTGTGTCTGCTTTGGACTACTTATCTCCAGAAAATTCTATAACGTTTATACCACTGTTATTGTGAGTTTCCTGTTACAGGCGTACCTCGTTTTATTGTGATTCACTTTATTGTACTTTGCAGTATTGCGTTTTTCACAAGACCCTCCATCAGCAAAAAAAATTACGACTCGCTGAAGGTTCAGATGATGGTTACCATTTTTTAGCAATGAAGTATTTTTTAATTAAGGTATGTACACTGTTTTTTAAGCCATAATGCTGTTGCACACTTAATAACTGCAGTATTGTGTAAATATAACTTTTATATGCACTGGGAAACCAAAAAATTTGTGATTTGCTATACTGTGATATTCTCTTTATTGTGGTGGTCTGGAATGGAACCCACAATATCTCCGAGGTATGTCTGTATATTAAACTAAAATTACCCCTACTTTATACACCCTATAAAAGGTAAACTAAACAATGAAAAATAATAATAAAAATAAATTAATAATATTAACAAATAATAAAAATGATCATAAATAAGATTTTTCTATGAATAACAGAAATAGAGACCAGCCCCCAGCCCAGTGTGAGACTTGACAATAATTAAGTAGATGACTTTAACATACCCAAAAATGAAAAAGAAGGAGGAAGAGAAGGAGTCAGAAATGGAATAATAAAATTGAGTAACAAGGAAGCAAAACTGGCAGTTTGTCTTTAGAAGTGTGCAGGAAAAGTGGAGAGTTCAGACATAAAACTCAATTGTTGGTGCTTTTGACAGATATCTTTCAACGATAGAAATCTGTAAATGAAGTAATCCGAACCTGATGTCACCTAATATCTGACTCATGCAAAATTACTTTCCTTATTGTAATTTGCATGCTTATTTTGAAAACTTCTGACTGTGAGTTGGTTTGCCAAATTGGTTTTTTGGCCACATGAGCAAGCATGTTGGTTTGTGTGACGGATATATCGCTCACCATAAATTAGTACATTAATTTATCTGCTGGTACGTATTTTAATTTTTTGTGAGTTTAGTTAGTGTGAGTCAGCCTGATTATATACAGTGAACTCTGGAACACAGACAAGAATGTTTTTTTCCGACTGATAGTTTCTTTCCAACTTTTGCATATTCCTTACAGGACAGGAAAGGTTGAAAGAGGTTAATGCTTGTAAAAGAATCTGGTACAGGAACTGGCCTATAAAAGGCACGACAAATGCTCGCTCAGCTCCCTCCAGCACTCAATACCTGAGAGATCATAGATGAAACACCCCAGTTTGCTGATTTCCTATTTCCTCATAAGTATCAAAGAAATTATCAAAACATTGTTCAGTTTTATGAAGAGAAAACCTATGTGAGGGTTGTGTATTGTACAATGTTACACAGATGTTAGTTTTTTTCCATATGAGTATATAGTGTGTTCATTCCATTCACTTTACTCTCATATAACAACAACAAAACAATGTGGGAATTTCTGAACTGAATGTTTATCAAATTGTTTTATCTATTAGAATATTATGGAGTGTTTAAAATCATATTGTTAATATTCTCTAATAGTACTATACGTTATATTGTATGTCAGTATATAACAAGGCCTACAAAAGTCAACTCAGAATCTGTTTGGTCAAAATTATGTTATTTTCTATGGACCATCAATAAGTACAAACTCTAGTTACAATAACCTTGCTTATAAGTTTGGGGGCAATTTTAGATTTTTTTGTCTCCTTATATCTAGTTTTCATACTCTGCCCTCAGGCAGTTAAATTTTAATAAGTCTGCCCTCCTTAAACGCTGCTCTGTTCTTTCACAGACTTTGATGAGAATCACTATTCTTGGAATCTTAAGTTCACTTATCACCTTACTGTCTTGATAAATCATGTCTATTTTCACCACATTAAGTATGATGCCAGGATGCACATAATCAAGAAGAATGCTGTTCTCGTAATTATAGCTTTTAACCTCTGATATAATGAGCTGACATAATCATTGTTATCAAAGATCACTTACGGCTGTGTTGGGAATGTAGTACAATTTGCTTAATCATTTTGTTGAAAGATACATATCAGAAGCAAAATTCCAAAAGTCTGTCAACATAGTATAACCATCGTGTAAGGCACACTATACTTACTTACACTTATATATTCATGGGTAACATGTTCAATATCATTGAGTGTGGCATTCGATACTACATTGATAGTATTCTATTTCCAAAGCTAACTTACAATTATCAAACTTTCCGTATTTCAGAGTAGACTTTGCTTCTCTTTCTGCTATAATCTCTTTAAAAATCCAGATGTATCATCTAGTCTAAACTGTTACAGAGTCAATTCATCAGTCCTTGACCCAGTAAATTCTTTAAAAATATTTTTTCCAATGTCTCTGTAATGTCAGTATAATAGTAAATGATACTTTTAAGCTCTGAAAAAATATATTTCCTTAACTACTTTGATGATGATAGTCAACTAGATATTTCGTAAATATTTAAATACATCTCTGCTTTTTAGGAAAAATATACTCTTTATAATAAGTAACATATGAAAAGAAATTGAAAGTTTAAAGAAATCAAAACTTTATTGATTAGAAATATACATATACTCAAGTATGAACTCGTGAGAGGATGGACTATGTTGTTAGTGCCCTCGAGTCGATGAGTCGATTCTGACTCCTAGTGACCCTGTGTACAGCAGAGCAGAACCCTGCCTGATCTTTTTGTGCCATCCTCTCACCTTCTGGCACTATATCAGACAATGTTCCACTGCTATTCATAGTGTTTTCATGACCAGTTTCCTGGAAGTGGATGGTCAGTTCCTTCTTCCTAGTCTGTCTTAGTTTGGAAGCCTTGCTGAAACCTGTCCACCATGGGTGACCCTGCTGGTATTTGAAATACTGGTGACATAGCTTTCAGCATCATAGCAATATGCAGCCACCACAGTATGACAACTGACAGAAGGGTGGTGTGGTTCCCTAACTGGAAAATGAATCCAGGCTGTGGCAGTGAGAGCACTGAATCTTAACCACTAGGCCATCAGGGCTGGTTAAGTCTATCTGACCAATATTATGTTCCTGACATTCTCACAATGAATGAGAAGATAGATGGATGGATGAACTTGTCACCAAAAGCTCTGTGAATTCTGACCAGATGAACTTTGGGGAAAAAAATGAGGAAATTTCATTTTATACTTTCTCAAATCATCATAAAACACATTGTATAAACATGTTCTTTTAAAAATACTTCGTTTATAGTGATAGTAGTAGTAGTAACAGTAGTAGTAGTAGTAATAGTAGTAGTAGTAGTAGTACATGTTGCTTATAGAGCAATTATTGTGAACCAGGCATTCCTCAAGTACTTTCATATATGAATTCATTTAGTATCCACGCTTTTAACATCCTGATTTTTCAACTGAGTAGAATCAGGTATAGGAAGGTAAATTATAGTACTTAAGTTTATAGAAGTAAACGATTGTCAAGCCATTTTGCAGAATCTAAGCCATTAACCCTAACACTATATTACCTCTCAAAACTCAAACAGGGCAGTAGTTATAAATCTGATTCCTTGATACCAACCCAACACTAAATCAGAATATGCATATTTAACACGTTTACTTGTTATTATCCGCGAATTTTGGTAAACACTGATTTAGAATAACTCTTTAGTATAAGGAAAGGATAATACCTTTTTCTATATTTTATGAGACATTTTAAAAATTATTTCTATTAATACTATAGATCCAAAATATGCTTATTTTAGCAAACTAGCAAGTTTGCTAGATATTGTGGCTTTTAATTTATACTATAGCATCACTTCGATTGAAGTTTAAACTTGGCAATAAGTGAGACTGAACTGTATATGGTGGAAGGGTCTATAATTCATTATTTCAGTAAAAAATATTGCTTTTAAATGTAATATTAAATAAAAATGCACCAAATGTAAATGTGTATGCTTTTGCATATGTATTTTATATTTTAATTCCTCCAGGATGGTATCTAAAATATATAGCACACCCAGATTCCAATGTGCTATAAATATTACTGCTTCATACTCATTCCTGTAAGTGAAGGCAATGTTTTGAAAAATGTGATCCTCAACACGTTATCTACAGGTCATCGGTTGGTCTCAGGGAAAGAAGTGATGAAACAATTATTCTCATATACATTTTACAAATTTGAAATGTAAGATTAAGGTAATTGCTAAAAAGCTTCTAAGCCACCTAGAAAGTTAATAACACATAATACATTTGGGGAAAAAAAATGAGGTTCTGGAAAAATAATTTTACCAAATTACATGCTTGACTATTCAAAGTAATAACATATAATGTGCAAGAGCAATTACTATCAAGAGTTTGGGCTATCTGATATTTTAGCTCACAATGGAACAAAACACTAGTGTGGAGAGAATATGTCACCTCTTGGCAAATGTGCTCTGATATAGAAAGGAAAAGTGCTGAATGACTTTTGGTTCCTTTCGTCATTGAGAATGTATGCTCCAAGAGAGGGATATTTTCTTTAATTCCTAATAATTCTTGGTCGGTGTTGACAGAACGACTCACTATATGTGCTGCAAAAATCTTAATATAGACATAAAAGATTTTGCATCTGAATACCAACCCCAAAACTACATAATTCAAAAATAATTTTCAGTCAAAATATTCCTTTGATTTGGAGTCAATATTAAAGAAAATAGTGAAAATCACTAGTCAAAATATCATGGCAGTTTATATCTTTTTAGATACCTATTTGAATACATGGATGCATCAAAAAATATTTTTTCAAATCTAGAATACTGTCATGGTTAATAGGACGTGTGTTTTCAAGAATGCCTGAATTAGAGCACAAAATTATAAATATTTCTTCATGATATTGATAATATGATAAAGAAAAAATAGTATTTCTGGGCCAGCCCCAGTAGCCTAGAGGTTAAGTTTGGCATACTCTGCTTTAGTGGCCCCAGGCCTGGTTCCGGGGCAGGGACCTACACCACTCCTCTATCAGTCGCCATGACGTGGCAGCGGCTCACATACAAAGAGAGGAAAATAGGCAGCGGATGGTAGCTCAGGGCGAATCTTCCTCAGCAAAACAAAAAACGTATTTCAATATGGGCTTCTTACAGCCAGTGTTTACCAGCACATGTTCTGTATTTTGACTAAACTAGAAATTATGGCCAAAATGTAATGACTCTTAACATGAAAGTAAGATATAAGGATCATTTAATATCACCAAAGTCCAGTGTTTCAGTCTCTGCATTTAATTCCTCCCCTTCAACTAATGATTTTCCTCATGTATCTGACAAAGAAATGACAATGACGGCACAATTGAAAGACTGTATCCAAACATTGAATAAAAAAGTAAGAAAAACTTCCAAGATCTGAAGTTAATGAAAATATACACTTTAAATCAATTTTCCTATATCTTCAAAATCTTATGGCTAGTGACAGAAGCATGGTTTTTAACTTAGTGTCTGGTAGAGTGCCGAAAGTAGTCTTTAGTGAGAATTTTCTCCGTAATTTCTGAATACAAATTGACCACCCCAAAATAATGAAAGTCTAGCAGAGCCGTAAATTACATACTACTTACCATTCTTAACAACATCTAATTTTGAGGTAAGACTTCTCAACATAGTGACATAATGAATAAAGATATGATTATAGAACCTATGCTTCAAGTGATCTTTTACTGAGTGTACATATCTTGGAGACTATCTGACACAATATCATTTTTTTGTACTCTCCTAAGACAATTATTAATAATTAATATATACTCTTTTATATTGACTATTAATATTGAAAATAATTTAAAAATACCTAAAATTGATTGTCTGAATGCATACTAATTTTTGACTATTATTGAAATGTTAAAATTGTTAGAAACAATAGGGGTATCTAATCAAGAAAAATCTTTGAAATGCAAATATTATAGGGGAATGTAGTAACTCATTAAAAAGTTAAGTTGCTTTGCAATGAATTAAATTATTTTATGTTTATTCTTTAAGATACTGATTCAACTTTAAAGCAGGCATCCTATTACCCTGAATAAATATAAGCCATAAAGGTAAATCCAAATGCTGAAATAGAGACTATAAGTAGGGAATATAGCATAACGTGGTAAATTTCATTACCACATGTGAATCTAGTATTAGTCTTAATATTCTATTATACAGAGAAAATCTCATTAATAATCACTAAAATAACAGCTTCTATTGTGGTGTGATATGACGTACGGTTCATAAGATGCCAGAGTGGTGCTGAGTACTAACCTTAGACCCACTACGAGAATCTTGCCCTGGGGCCCACAATTTATGGAGCTATGCTCTTGGCTTCTTCCAGCGATATACTGCCCCATACGATGAGGCAATGATAGGCCAAAGGACACCGCAAATTCAGATCCCCCGCTCTGTTGCTGCAGACCCTAAGCAAATAGAGCTAACTAGAACACAGAATTTCCTGAGCAAATAATCCTTGAGCTTAGTTCAAGGCCTGCACATGCCTCATCCTTGCTTCTGTCCTCCTGGAGGCCTACTATGTGGACAGTCATTGTCTAAATGGCAACTCTTCTCTAGGGATAAGGATGGATCTTGGATATGTGTGTGAGGCCCTTTGCAGTGCAGAACAGACTAGGAATGAGAAGAGAAGAGGGAATACAAAGGACCCGGAACCAAGGAAATGGGGACCAGGAGCTGAGGCCTGTTGTCTCCATATCACCTGATTCCAGCAGAGAAATCCAGGAATTCTGAGAATGTGAAAATTTTAAATTGGCCTACCAGGTCATGAATAAGCTATTATTTCTACAGTTTGGAGGTTAGACACCTTCTTAATGATTTTTTAGCTTAATTAATAATTTTTTGAGTGTTTAGAAATGTAGTATGTGATCCCTCATGTATTCTTATATCTCTTGCCCATGAAAATGAAGACTTCAGAGTATTCAGACTTCCTACATGGCAGCTGGTTTCCCTCAGAGTGCAACACTGGAAGATGCCAAACCTTTGTAAGGCTCAGTCTGGAAACCGACAGAGCATAACTTCTGCCATATCTTACTGATTAAAGCACGTCACAGGGCCAGCACTGATAAGGAGAGAGGATTACACTAATCCACGAGTCATGGTTCATTGAGGGCCCCTAAAACCTCTCGGAACATACTTAGAAAGATTAATATATTAACTAGTAGATAAGAAAATTAATATAGTCAAAACTTAAGGCATAAATAATAGTTAGGAGCCTGTTACAACTTTTAAATTGTGAGGTAAAAAGTATCATGAACGAGGAGGGAGATTTTCACTGAAGGTGGCCCTTCAGTTAAAGGCCACCAGGTAGTTGAACAAAGTTGGGTTTATCGACTTTTGCAACAGGAGAAGACACATCATGAGGAATCATGCAGCATCTCAGGAAGAGAATATTGGGAAGGACTATTTATACTATTGGGTTTATGTAATGTGATTTGGGGGAGGATTTAAGTATGGACTGAATGCTTTCAGGAGCCAAGGTAATTCTACGATTCGGATCTGTACTACTTTCCTAGGGCTGCTGTAACAAAGTGCAGCAAACTGGGAGGCTCAAAACAACATAAATTTATTCTGTCACAGTTCTGAAGGCTAGAAGTCTAAAACTAAGGTGTCAGCAAGGCCATTTACCTCTGAGGCTGGGGAGAATTCTTCCTTGCCTCTTAGCTTCTAGTGGTGGCCGTCAATCCTTGGTGTTCCTTGGCTTGCAGCTGTGTCACTCCAGTCTCTGCCTTTGTTGTCACAGGGTGTTCTCCCTGTGCATCTCTGTGTTCACAAGGCATTTTCCTCTTCTAATAAGGACATCAGTCTTGTTGGGTTAAGGGTCTACCTATTCCAGCATGACCTCATCTATATTTAACTAATGATAACTGTGATGACCCTACTTTCAAACAAAGTCCCTTTCTGAGGTACTAGAGGATAGAAATTCAATATATCTTTTGGAGGGCATAATTCAACCTATAACAGTATCCTTATAAATCTTATATAGAAGGTGGAAGAAATGAAGCAAGGTTAAAGGTGTAAACAGAAAAGAAGCAGAAGTCACCCATATTAGCCAGGATTGCAGAGGCGAGGGGGTGTTTGGTCACTTTTGTGGTTTGAACAGTGTTTTTGTTTTTGTTTATCTCTGTATAGACATGATTATGGCCACAAAGTGGCCTCTGTATAGGTAGGATTATGGCTACAGAGTGGCCTTGTTCTATACAATTATTATGCTCAGCAAGAGAACATGGCTCAGCTGGAGGGACAGGCGAGTTCCCAGCAACACAAAGGCCCAGTTGATAGCACCAGACCAGCTCCCACTGTCAGGGGTTACTTGGCTCTTTCTTGCTGTTACATGAATGAAAAAAAACTGTAAATTAGAGAATGATCAACACTTCCAAACTGATTGAAAATGCAAAGTAAGAGAATAGGAAAATAAAAACCAACTCCTCATATAACGAATAGAAACATAAAGGGTCAGGATTGGAGTTTGGGGAAAAGAGGGTTGATGATGAGTTCTATCTTTCAATATTAGGAGTTGGTGGGCTGGTGGAATATTCATATGGGAATTTGATTAAGAAGTTAGAAATGTGATATGAAGCTCTGAAGAAATATTGGAATATTTTAAGAATGGATGAATTCACTACAGGGGACGATGCAGGAAGAAAAGAAATATAAACACGAAACTTTGAAGAATATCTATCATTAGGGTTTAGAAGAAAGAATGTGAGTCAACTAAAAATACTATTATAGTTATTCCACAATGCCACAGGACTTCAACAAATGGGAATATATTACATAGGAAAACATATACAGATCCTTATAGTAAATGTGGACCAGTACTTAGGGATATGTTAAAAGAAAATGAGGTGCTTTATTAGAAAGTTAGTTCTCTAACAGAAATTTTAAAAGACCACCAAAACTGCTACCTTTTGGTAAAGTTTCCAGGCATTTAGCCAGGCCCTTTCTGATCCTGAGGTTCTATGATTCTATTAGAGGTGGTGAAAACGGGCGGTGAGGAAGAAGAGATAAGATGGTCACTGATGGAGAGGTGGTTTACTGAAGCAAAAAAATGAATCTTTGAATAGATATTCTTAGTTATTACATGCATGAATTATTTTTAAAGCAAAGAGAAACAGTCAATAAAGAGAGTGATAATACAAGAAATCAGGAAGATAATTGAGCAACATCTCTGGGTTAGGTAAAAGAATGGAATCAAAAGTACAAGTATACAAGTTACATTTGGCCTGGATGAAGTTCCAGAGTTTAGGAACAGAATGCAGAATTTTTCTTCTTCATAGATGATGTCTGTGTTGCTCGTAACAAAGCCAAAGGGGACAGGTAAGTGAAGGTGCTTTCACATGTTCATCAGCGTCCTCAGGACAGCATTAAATGAGCACATCTGTCAACAGGAAAGGATCTGGAAGTGTCAAGCTGTTTGAGCCTTGGCAAATAAAGCTACTGAAACACTGAAAGTGCACTGAGATGAAAAGGAAAACCAAATAGAGTTTAAATAATACGGGTTTCTGGGCTGTACAATCCCAATAATGCCTTTCATTAATTTTTAACATGTAGAAGTTGACAAGATGTCTTTAGAAGTGATATAGATTTTTAATTGGCATGGATAAAGTACAAAAATCAATAGCACAAGGAGAAAGTTACTTGAAACTGTTGCTCATATGGTCCTTGAAAAGAAGGAGACAGGAGGAGCTTTAAAGCAAGTAGGAATGTTAAAAGCACACTTAGAGAGGTGGTTCAGTACGTATGAGTTTCCTGGCAATATTTCAGGAAATTGTAATCTGCTTGGTAGCAGTAACGTATTTAAAATAACTATTTTTTTAACTTAAGAAAGTTAAGTTGATGTTCATTGAAAATAGTGTTTGTACTTAATGACGTACCGAAAAACCTCAGATAATTAATTGCCTAGAAATTGCCATAGAAAAGAATAATTTAGACTTGAGACAATATTTCAATACTTAGTATAACTTATTAAATTGTTTTTAATCAGGAATAATGCCTATTCAATTAAGAAAATAAAATATTCTTTGTTGTAATGAGCCAAAAATCATTGTAATAATTAAAGAATATCAGCAATGATACCTCTGTTTGCTAAAACAAAATGGAATCAATACATTAATCTTCATTTACAGTAGTGCCCCCTTATCCACGATTTTGCTTTCCACCGTTTCAGTTACCCATGGTCAACCATGGTCAACCGTGGTCTGGAGGCAGATGATCCTCCTTCCGACATGTTGTCAGAAAGTCGATGGCTACACCACAGTGCCTATGTCATTCACTTCACTTCGTCTCCTCACATAGGCATTTTATCATTTCACATCTTCACAAGAAGAAGGGTGAGGAGTACAGTACAGTCATGTGCTGCATAATAACTCTCCAGTCAATGATGGACCACATATACGATGGTGCTCCCATAAAATTAGTGCCATATATAGCCTAGGTGTGTAGTAGGCTATACCATCTGGGTTTGTGTAAGTACACTCTATGATGTTCACACAACGATGAAATAGCCTAACAACACATTTCTCAGAACATATTCCCTTCATTAAGCAACGCATGACTGTACAGTAAGATATTTTGAGAGAGAGAGAGAGACCACATTCACATAACCTTTATTACAGTATATTGTTATAATTGTTCTATTTTATTAGCAGTTATTGCTAATCTCTTACTGTGCCTAATTTATCAATTAAACTTTATCATAGGTATGTATGTACAGGAAAAAACATAGTATATATAGAGTTTCGTACTATCTACAGTTTCAGGCATCCACTGAGGGGCTGGGAATGTAACCCCCATGGATAAGGGGGGACTACTGTATATTCTAGTTTAATAAAATGGCAACTATATACATTATAAATAATTAACAAATAAAATGTTTAGTTTTATCCTCTGGAGAATTATGCATGAAAGTGAAGAAAATACATAGAAATTATACAAAATCCCAAAACATATGTCAGGAGAAAATTACCTTAATATTTTTTGAGGAAAATATGATACAGTAGCTCTATGGCCAATTAAATTTGATAGAAATGTATTGGTCAGCATCATGTGGTGGGAGCCACTGGGTGTTTGAGATTAATCATACATAGATTCTGTTCTTTTGCTAACTAGCTGTGTAACCTTGTGCTTTACTAAACCTTTCTGAGATTCAATGCCTCGTTCTCTTTGTAAAGTGGTAACAAGATCCTTAAAGTTGTTGAGAAGATTAAATAGTTGCATGCAATAAATCTGTGAAAATGTCAAGTATGGTATCTTTCACACAGCAGATGGTAAAAAAAGGTTATCTAATTCCCTTCTTTCTTCCATTTGTCCAAGGTACTTACTTTTCCCCCCTTTCTACAGGGCAAGGGTTGAACAGAAGACAGAGCCTGTAGAGCCACGAAGCTCCCTGGTGTATGATCCACATTGCTTTCTTTGTAAGTGGAACCGCCCTGGGCACAGTGCAGTGAGAATATAGGGACTCCTAGTCAAGGAGGAGGGTGAGAGGAGGATAAATGAGAATAATATGAATCTTTGCAGGTGATATTTGTGTCCAAAATTATTTTTAAATGGAAACTATTGAAATTCATTGTGATGTCAAGTAATCCTTTGGTTTTTTTGGTTGACCTAGAAAGAACATTCAGCATGCCTCAAAGTTAGCACCAGATGTGTTTGCTTGAGGGCTCCTAACATCAAGGCCACTGCCAGAAGAAAATTGGCTGGTTCTGTATTTTTAAAACTATGGTCCCTTTTGGGGGCGCTTTTCTCACAACTGAGAGACGACTCCCTGAGTGGATTTCTTCTAAAGCCAGCATTCCTAACTCCTCCTCAAAGACAACTAATTGTCAAACTCTTTGAAACTTAAGGGAGGCTCACACATTCAGGCTGCATGCAATCATGTCAAAAAGCCTCTAAACTAGCTCTAACTTGTGTTTCAGAGATAGGATCACTTGATGATCCTGATGGCAGACTGGGAAAAAGACAGGGGCAAGAGAAATACTCCATTAGCACAGACAGTGCTCTCATTTCTCAGTCCATACTCCAGTACACTTCCAGAATCCGGATATTGGGAATTGAGGAATATGTTTAACGTATGTTAAAAAAAAATGAAATAGGAGCCACCCCGGAGGCGCAAGCGGTTAAGTGGGCACGCTCCGCTATGGCGGCCCGGAGTTCGCCGGTTCGGATCCTGGACGCGCACTGGTGCACCACTTGTCAGGCCATGCTGTGGCGGCATCCCATATAACGTGGAGGAAGATGGGCACAGATGTTAGCCCAGGGCCAGTCTTCCTCAGCAAAAAGAGGAGGATTGGCAACGGATGTTAGCTCAGGGCTAATCTTCCTCACAAAAAAAGAAAAAAAAATGACATGTTATCAGTGCAATTGCTGTCCCCATTGATGTTAACTTAGATGTTGTTTATTTTTAACCGAATGTAACATAGTTTCTTAGAATGCTGGCATTTTTCTTGTATAAATGTGCTTTTCAAAATGCAAAGTATTTCAGTATTTTTTAATTAGCTAATATTATGAATAATATAACATTAATTTTTGATAATTTTAATTAACTAGGAAGTTTCCTCTAGCTATATAGCTAATGACCAAAAAACAAAAACGAGCAGAGATCCTGTTTTATTTCAAGTACTTCTAACTATTCTTGTGTTCAAAAGTATAAATTTGAAATTATTTCATAAGTAATTTTTTGATTGAGAATGTGTAAAGAGTTAAGATCCTAATGAACTTTATAGAACAAAAAGTTGCAAGCCTTGAGTCTATAATACCTGCTTTTCTTTTTAAACTGTGCTCTCCTGAATTTATTTAAACTGTCAATTTTCCTTGATAAATTCAAACATACAGGAGGTATTTTCCCAGGCCAGAGTACTTTTAGACCATCTGTTTCTGTGAACTGGGAACCATGAGCTAATCTCTGGCTTGACCCTCACCCCACCCCACATTCCTGTTTCTCATCACTATTTTCCTCATGACCAAGCCAAGTGCCTATTTTATACAAAACTTCTAACTGCTGAAAAAGAAAAGGTGGTCTCTCAGACTTACCCTCCTGCTAGCTAAAGCTTTCTGTTTTATCCATGTCTCATTCTAGAAGATTTGACAAAATAAGAAAATAAATAATATTCCTTTTTTTCACTAACTTATCTATACAATAAACACACGAATCAAAATAATGTTCCAGTCAAAATTATGTAACAGTCAAAATTGTGTGACTGTGCTATTCACAAAAGATTTAAGGACAGAAGAGGACGTGGCCCGTGGCCTGCGTGGCGTAGTGGTTAAGTGCGTGTGCTCTGCTGCTGGCTGCCCGGGTTTGGATCCCGGGCGCACACTGACGCACTGCTTGTCAGGCCATGCTGTGGCAGCGTCCCACATAAAGTGGAGGAAGATTGGCATGGATGTCAGCTCAGGGCCAGTCTTCCTCAGCAAAAAGAGGAGTATTGGCATGGATGTTAGCTCAGGGCTGATCTTCCTCACAAAAAAAAAATTAAAAAAGAAATGAAAAGGACATGGCCTTTACTAAAGAGTTTTACATCCAAGTGGGGAAGAAAGGCAAAGTGCAACAAGATTGGTGTAATTACAGAAATGAACACAAGTTGCCGTAACACCTGATAGTTGGGAGAAGGGAGAAAGTTAATCTCAGGTAAAGATTTGTAGAGATAATCAAATTTATAGTAAAGTTTTCTAAATATATGAGATGGGAACATCAATATTACCTTTGCTCTATAAATAATAGTAGTATTGATGCTAAGACATGACATTATGTGAAAACAAAAATTATAATTTAGCTGTGCACTAGAATATTGAGTGTTGAAGGAATATGCACAAAGCTTAATCAATATAATATTTGCAATTAAAAAGTCATTGAATTTATGTAATATTCCAAGCAGGCCACTTGTACCTATTGAATTAACTCCACAATTCTCAATTATCTGGATGCAGGCTACTAATTGTAACATCTAATTGTTGTGAAAATACCCCTAATGTTTCCTTATCCATTTGATTCTTCCAAATTTCACTGATTGTCTTGAGCTTTTCTTTTTTTTCTTTGTGAGAAAGAGCAGCCCTGAGCTAACATACATGCCAATCCTCCTCTTTTTGCTGAGGAAGACTAGCCCTGAGCTAACATCCGTGCCGATCTTCCTCCACTTTATGTGGGACGCCACCACAGCATGCTTGACAAGCGGTGCCTCGGTGCGTGCCTGGGATCCAAACCCAGGCCACCAGCAGTGGAGCGTGTGCACTTAACCACTACACCACCAGGCCTGCCCCATCTCTTGAGCTTTTCTATTAAATCAAATCTAAAAAAAATAGACCCATGACTCTTCCCATCATTTAGGTAATACAAGGCACCCAAAACACCTTATTTCATGGGTGCTTTTGATCTGAAAATGCTCTGCTTGTAAAGATGCTTTATTTTCCATTATATTTGGATATTATAGTTACCCTTTACCAATTTCTATAATTCAAACTACTTGATAGTCAGAAAAAAAGTCATCTGCTGTTCAAGCTCATTTAATGTTCCAATGTAAGATTTCAATCAGAGGTCTGCAAATTAAGCAGTGGTAACCAATTAGTTTAATTAAGTGGGAAGTGAGAATGCATCATTTACTCTTAGACCTCCATTAAGTTTCTGTTTCCAATAGAGCGGGGAGATTGTATAAAGATGCTGAAGAGGAGAAAGAAGTCGAATACTGCAATTATTCATAGAAACAGCTTACTAACTGAGAGTGAAAAACACTGACCCTTCTCTCTCTCTCTCAACTCTAGACTACCTTGTACATTCCTCCAGGTGTAGGTTTTAAGCTCCTGTTAGATACGGTAGTAAGTGCTACAGTTGTAGTGGAAAGAGAAGTAGAAGCAAGAAGAGTTCAATCATCTTCAATTCGTAATGCACATCACTGCATTTTCACATTTAAAATATTATTTTGTAGTTTCATCACACTGGTTTTATATGCTTCAGGTCTTTAAATAGTGTTAATCATATGCATCACCCCAAGACATTGGCAAAGGAAGTTGTCTTCCACCTAGACTTGTGAATTAGTTTCCTAATGCAGATGTAAAAACTTACCATGAAATTAATGGCTTAAATCACACAAATGTTTCATCTTATAGTTCTGGAGGTCAGAAGTCTAAAATCAAAGAGACAGCAGAGCTGCATTCCTTTGGGAGACTTCAGGGGAGAAACCATTTTCTTGCCCTTTGTAGTTTGTAGAGACTGTCTGCATTGGTTTGTGGATCCTTTCTCACATTATGCCAAACTTCTGACTCTGATGCTCTTGTCTTTCTCTTGTAAGGACTCTTGTGATTGCACCGGGCCCACCTGCACAATCCAGGATAATCTCTCCATCTCAAATCCTTAACTTGAGGGCCGGCCCGGTGGCTTAGTGGTTAAGTGCGCGTGCTCCACTGCTGGCGGCCCGGGTTCGGATCCCGGGCGTGCACCAAAGCACCGCTTCTCTGGCCATCCTGAGGCCGCGTCCCACATTCAGCACCTAGAAGGATGTGCAACTATGACATACAACTATCTACTGGGGCTTTGGGGAAGAAAAAGAAGGAGGAGGATTGGCAATAGATGTTAGCTCAGAGCCGGTCTTCCTCAGCAAAAAGAGGAGAATTAGCACGGATGTTAGTTCAGGGCTGATCTCCCTCACAAAAAAAAAAAAAAAAATCCTTAACTTGATCACATCTGCAAGGTCCTATTTACCGTGTAAGGTAATATATTCACAGATTATGGGGCTCAGAGCATAGACATCTTTAGGGGGCCATTATTTAGACTACCACATATGGTCTTGGATATTACACAACAGGCATAGTAGAAAATGAACCCTCTTATTCTGTTAGGATATGTACATATATTTTCATATCATAGGATCACTCAAGAATAGAAGTAACCATATATTTCACGTGGTTAAACAAAACACATGGCAATATGTTCTCCACTTTAATACCCCTGCCAACTGATTGCACATTTTATGCATGAATAATTCCACTAATAAGTTCATAATGAGCTAGAACACATCTGCTGGGAGCTTATATCCCTCATAAAAGACTGTGGTTGAGAGTGTATCCTTTAGTATAAAAACACTTGAATTTCAATCCTAACTTACTAAGTCTGTGGTGTTAGTTACCTTTATAACTCTTCTAACATTACTTTGTCTTCTTTAAAGTGTACATAATTATATATAACTTACAATTTAAAAGAAGATTGTAAAAATTTCAAAAGTAAATTCTGTTTGTATACTAAAAAATTTCCTCTGAATGGACTTTATGGAGCATTTTTAATACATGTTAATTATTACTATTAAAATAATTCTCATGCTCAACTCCATTTTCCTTACAAGATCAAGGTAATTCCTCCCTATTGCATTAGCAGGAGAAGTAGGGTGGGAAACCATTTTTCCCCATAACAACTTTTATTCCTTGAGTTTCGTCAAAAACATGGTATCAATTTTTGCAGATAAATTGAATTCTCTAATGAAATACTAATTTTCTAAAGGATCAAAATTGATGTGAAAAGTTAATGTTCCGATAACCAAATATTTCATCTAAGGAGATTAGAGAGATAAGAGCAATGGAAGACTAAAGCTGGTAGAAGAAAAGAACTAATGAAAATTATTAGAGTAAAATCAATGATATTGAAAAGAGGAAAAAACAGAAAAAAAGAAACAAAGCCAATACATGGTTCTTTGAAAAGATCAATAAATTTCATAAACCTGTAGCCAGGCTAACCGAGAAAAAGAGAGAAGACACAAATTACCAATATCATAATGAAAGATGGGGTCATCAATGTTGGTAACATGGACATTACAAGCAATACTATGCCCACAAATTTGATAATTTTGATGAAATCGACCAATTTCTTGAAAGAGACAAGCTAGCAAAACTCACACCAGGAGAAATAGATACAATTAATGTGCCTATATTTATTAAAGAAATTAAATCAATAATTAATAACCAGCCAAAGGAGAACTTATCGGGCCAAGATGGTTTTACTCTTGAATTCTACCAAGTATTTAAGGAAGAAATGATGCTGATTCTAATAATCACTTCCAGAAGATAGAAGCAGAGGGAAACTTCCTAACTCATTCAGTGAGGACAGGATTACCTTAATACCAAAATCAGATAAACACATTACAACAAAGCAAAACTACAGATCAATATCTTTTATGAACAGAGTGACACAAATCCTCAACAAAATATTAGTAAATAGAATCTAACAATGTATAAAAGTTTTATACACCATGATCAATGGGATTTATTCCGGGTATACAAGGATAGTTCAACATTTGAGAATCAATCAGTGTAACCTGCCACATCAACAGACTTCATATGATAACATCAATTGATGAAGAAAAAGCATTTTATAATATCCAACAACCAACTGTGATAAAAACTCTTAGCAAATCAAGAATAGAAGGGAACTTCCTCATTTTGATAAAAAACATCATAAAAGCTATAGCTAACATATGTAATGTGAGAATTTGGGTGCTTTACCACTAAGATGAGGAAAACGGCAAGGATTTTCTCTCTCACCATGACTATTCAACATCGTACTGGAAGTCCTGGCTAGTACAATAAATGAAAAAAGAAAAGAAAAGATATTCAGATTATGAAGGAAAAAATAAAACTGTCTCTATGTAGAAAACCCCAAAGAATCAACAAAAAATTTCTCAAACTGATAAGTTACTACAATAAGATTACAAGATGCAGGGCAAGATGCAAAAGTCAATTGCTGTCATATATACTGGCAATGAACTATTAGAATTTAATATAAAGCTACAGTTTTTACAATTGTACCTAGAAAAATTAAATACTTAGCAGCATACAGGATTTATAGCCAGAAAACTACATAACACTGATGAAAAAAATCAGAGGAGATCTAAATGAATGGAAAGCTATTCCATCCTCATGGATTGAAAGAGTCAATATTGTTAAAATGTCAATTCTTCTCAACTTGATCCCAACCTGAAAGTCAAATTCCTAAGTTAATCTCTTCATAAGAGAGTCTTTTACATTCACAACACATATCAAGGATGTCTTTACTTTCCTCAGATGAATAATTCTCTTGCCCAAATCAGCTTTTGTTTCTTTGTATAAACTTCCACTTATTTATCAAGAATTACCATTTCTACACACAATTCTGAGCCTGAATCTGACTTCCTGCCCACAAATGTTTCTAAAATTCTGAGTGATTTTAGTTGATCAGGAAATCCTTCAGAACAGCAGGTGATGGTGGAGGGGAAAGGAATAGGCTAAAGCTGGTTGCCCACGATGGACATTGATTCTCTGAGGCCAGTGTCCTGTGAGGTGATCCCACCATCGTGGACTGTCAGCCCCCCTATTTCAGTTCTTAGATTAAAAAAACATATAAGCACATCTCACAAAGAAAATGATTCCTGGGGTGGTTAAGACTGAATACATCTTGAAGATACAAATAATATTTCAATAGCCTTATTATTAGCAATTTGAATGTCTTCTTTACTCTGGAATCAATAGAATCGTTACTGTGCACAATACTGATTAGGTACCTTCCTGATCCTCTTCAGAGACCATGTGAATAAGAATAAGGCCACCTCGATGTCCAGTAGCTGCTTCTTGATTAACAAGAAAATCTAAAAAACGAACAAATAAAAAACAAACAAAAAGAAAATCTCCAAAGCTCCTATTTTAGTAAGAAAAATAAATTATTTCTGCGAGTCTTCCTTCTTCTTCATCTGCTTCCATAGTAACACAAAGATAGTGGCCTGTACAGCTAGCTTGATTAGTATTTTCATTATCAGGCAAAATTTAATCAATTCTTTACAGGAAAAATGCTTTAGTACTCAAAGACACAAAGACCTCTGAGTCTTCATTTCTTTGAAGGTTTCAATGTTGCATTTTCCGTAAATTTTTTAAAAACTTGTATAAATTCTGATAAAGTTGAGAGCAGAATGGAAAATTCCATATTTCCTTTTAGATGCACTATTTCTACTAATAAAGTCTTATTTTGCATTAGATTTACTGGAAGAGTATTGCATTATTCATTTGTATTGACTGATTGTGAGCTGCCACTTATAAATCATCTTTATCTGTGCACTTGTTTAGGCAAGTTCCTCTCAGTTTAAAATGAACAGTTAATATTTTGGACCAAAGTGCAAGAATAGATATTTATCCATATTAAATTTATTTAAAATAAGTTAATCATTTCAGCTTGCAAATAGTCCCTTGGTTTTTGTCACATAAGGTGACCATTATTCTTCTCCATCTTCAACATTCTAAAACTATGATGCAATTGTCTTCATTCAGGTCTTAAATAAAAATATTAAACAAAATAAGACTGAAGACAAGATACTATGCCACATTCTAAAAATATGTTTCTAAATTAAACAATTATATATCTACCTACCTGTATTATATTCTAATAGTAGGTTCAGCTCCTTTTTAGCCACTAATATTGTCATAAACTCCCTAATGAAATGTTGCCAAAATCTGAATACTTATTCTGTCACATTTCTATTGACTACTAGACTCGTATTTATAAATAAAATATGTTAAGCTGCTATGCCTTGCCATATATGGAAAATATCTGTCATTTTAGTTTTTTGAAATCATTCAAATATTTTCCTAAGATAAACATTGCAAATTGTAATTAATTGATTATAATATTAAGGTCAAGGAGAAAAATTCACTCAAACATATAATGTATATATGTCTCAGTAATCCTTCAATAATCCTTGAATTATTTATCTTCAAAGGATCTCACCTGTAGCAGGCAGAATTTTGGCTCCATGCCCTTCACCATCTGGTATCAAGCCTGTAAATATGTTATGTTACAGGCAAAAGGCACTTTGCAGATACAATTAAGTTTACTGATCAGTTGACTTGAAGATAAGGGTATCATCCTGGATTATAAAGGTGCGTTTAATGCAATCACGTGAGCTCAAAGGATAGAACTTACTCTGTCTGGGTGCAAGGAAAACGTGACAGAAGGGAAAGTAATACATTCAAAGCATCAGGAGGATTTGATACACTCTTGCTGGTTTACAAATAGAGGAAACCAGGAACCTCAGTCCCGCAACCACCAGGAACTAAATCCTGGCAACCAAGTGCATAAGCTTGGAAGTGGATTTTTCTCTTGAGCCTCTAGATCAGAATCCTGCATGGCCAACACCTTTACTTCAGCCTTGTGAGACTCTAAACAGAAGATCCAGCCACTCCGTGTTGAGCTTCTGACCTACAGAAACTGTGAGATAATAAAATCATTAATTTAATCATTTTGTAAATTTGCTAATTTGTTACAGCAATAGAAAACTAATGCATCCATCCCTCTAACTCACTATTAAGTAGAGCTTTTGTCTCTAAATTGTATGCTTTATTTTAGTTTTCTGAATTATCCAAAATGACAAATGAATCAAGAAATATTTCTAAAAGTAGAATATTTCACCATAAAATAATTTAAATAAGAAAGCCATTTTACTTTAAATACGTATTTTTAATATTAGCCAGGGAACTACATTTTGACATTGTTTGAATGTTATTTGATTTTCCAAATAACTAACTTCAAAAATTTTGACTTGAGGGGCTGGCCACATGGCATAGTGGCTAAGTTTGGTGTGCTCTGCTTCAGTGGCCTGGGTTTGCAAGTTTGGATCCTGGGCACAGACTTATACCACTCATCAGCCATGCTGTGGCCATGACCCACATAGAAAATAAAGGAAGATTGGCGCCGAAGTTAGCTCAGGGCTATTCCTTCTCAAGCAAAAAAGAGAGGAAGATTGGCAACGGATGTTAGCTCAGGGCCAATCTTCCTCACCAAAAACAGAAATAAAACACCTTTGACTTGATATATCAAGTTCCTCTTTGATAGCCACAAACTACATTTTGGATACTTCTTTGGCAATTGAGTTTACCATGATGTTCAGAATTATACACTTACTTAATCAAATGTATATCTCCTTTATTTTTGAAAGCATTAAAATTTGTGGAAGAAGTGGGAAATAACTAGGCCAATAAAAAGGATATTGATTAGTCTTAACCAGCAATCCTTAGTTGTGTAGTGTACTCTATTCCTTTTATTATTTATGTAATTTTGAAAATCTCTCTCCAATTCTAAAAAAAAGACTGTGACGTTTATTTTATAAAATAAAATAAATTTACCTATTTTTTCTTGAAGAATACTGGAGGATTTTATGCTAATTTTACACAATATTTTAGAAGGAGTTTACATTTTTCAACATAAATTTTCAATGTTACAACTATTTTTGAGGAGACAAAGAGAGGGAACAAACACATTTTTACTCAGTTACATTAATTCTCTCATTTAACCTAAAAGTAATTCTCTCCAATGTGCACATTTATTCTCCTCTGAAAAAATGAATACCCTGCAGTTTGGAAGATTTTGGCAGCTTATTTAAATCTCATCCCTGGAAAGATTAGGAACCAACCAGTCTTTATAAACTACAATGTGTCTGATTTCAAAGTTTATGCTATTTGTACCACAACGAAATGCCTCCAAATTCTCTAGGTTGCCACCAAATTTACTAATATGTAATTTCTTCCCAGACCAACATCTGTTTACCCTTATAAAACGTAGAATTTTAGTGTTTTAGACTATAAGTTTTTACTTATTAGTTTTGGAGCCCTTGCAGAATACTTAGCATATAATCAGTGATAAATTACTGTTTAAAATATTTAAGAATATGCGTATAACAAAATTCCTTTGCTTTTCAAACACTTCTATAATTTGAGTGTAGAGGGAAGTTTCTGCTTTGGGGATCATGCATAACTAGGAACTATCAAAGATCTTTCCACTCTATGAAATAATCTAAGTATTTCCTGTCTTATCGGAAGTAAGAGAAAACGACTCCCCACTCGCTATCACTACCACCTTAAAGAAAGAAATGAACAGATGGGAGAGCTGGTCTGAATTGCAGGCAACAAGGAGGAACAAAGTATCCTTGAGCTGGAGCACTAAAACAGAGTATAGATCCGAGGGACAAGGCATGCCATTCTTCTTGAGTTTATTCTAGAAATGGAAGGAGGGTTAAATATTAGAAAATCTTTAAATGGCATTTACTGCATTAATAAATTAAAGAAAGACTATAAGATAGTGTCAAGAGTCAATGAGAACTTATTTGATGAAATTCAACAACTATACATAAATTAAAAAAATTACTTTTATTAAGAGTAGAATACACTAGTTCAATGGCAGGCAAACGTTTCACTAACAGTATAGATGAAAAATAATAAATCAATAATAATTTTAAATAAAATAAAAAAACATAAACCATATTTTTAAAGCTGTGGAAGCAACCAGGACCACAGTATATACAATTCTGGAAAGAGAAGAAACTTGCATAGGTGATCTGAGAATTTGAAGCTCTCACTGGTTGAGAGCCTGGGAATTTAGTCCAGGCAGAGGCTGAGGACTACTCGTTGGGGATGGAGAAATAAGCCGAACTTTTGGCAATAAGATGAAGTGTAACGAGAAAATTGGATATCAGACAGGTATCCACATGGCTGGTTTTCCCCTCAGGACAGATTCTGAATTCCGTAGCTGTGCTGGACAAGAGGCTTAAAAACTAAAGCAAAATCCTCAGAAAAGTCAAGCAGGATTTCCCTCTTGTGCTTAGAAGGCAAATATCTAGTCAAGAGTGTGTCTCAGGGATTACATGTGAGAGAAAAGCCTCTGAAGGAGTGGTGAATTGACACTGAAAATTCTTATTTTTCCCCCTTTTGAGGAGTTTGCCTAGTTTGATAGATTTGGTGTCTGGCTGGTACCACTTCTTGGGGACCAAAAATCAGGAAAGATTTTAGCTACTGTAAGGGTTTGAAATGTCAAATTGGAGATTTGAGGATTCTCAAAAGCACAGATTGAAGACATTTGCCACATTTATAGCTGTGTCAGTCTAAGCCAAAACTTCTAAAAAGCTATGTAAATTTTTTCAGTTTCTCAGTGTTGAGACATGCCAGGGGCACAATGAAAACAATATGCAGATCCATACATTAGAATAGACATGGCTATATAAGAGAAAGAATAGACAATACAGGCAGACCTACAAGTAACCCAGATATTGGAATTAGTAGACAAAGACATTGAAATATTTATGATTATTACAATCAAGAAAATAGAAAAAATTATGTAGAAAATAGACGAAAAGTGGGAGAATTGTAACTGATAATTTGAGTAAAAATAGGATCAGCTGGACATTCTAGAACTCAAAAGTACAATATCTAAATTTAAAATTTAAAAATTAAAATTTAAAATTTGAAATCCAATAACTACGTTGTTTAACAGCAGATTGAACACAGACATTAGCATTAGTGAAATGAATGCTGGGTCATTAAAAATATCCAAACTGAATCACATTTTCCTTTAAATGAAGGAAAATGCAGGAAATATGATGATCAACCTTCTATATCTATTGTAATCAGAACAGTAAAACAAGAAAAATAAAGTAAAAGCATAAAATTTCTAAAAAAGGAAATAAAACTATCATTGTCTGTAGATTTTATCATTAATAATAGAAACTACAAAGAATTTATTGAAAATAATGGAAAGTTTTAAGTCAATATAATAATAATGCACCATATACCAGCAAAAATATAAAATATACTTTAAAACTTTCTCCACTTATTTGCACAACATACTTACAAATAAATCTTACAAAAATTGTGAAGTCTAATTATTAGGAATTTACACAATTTTTTGTAAAGAGGTTAAAGAAGACCAAAATCATCAGAAAGATATTGTATATTTATGAATAGGAAGAGTTAATTTTGTAAGAATATCAGTTTTACACAATTATTCTATCAATATAGTCCAATTCCAGTCATATTGTCCAAAGAATTTTCTTGTACCCTAAAAAGCTGATTGTACACATTTTTAATGATGAGCAAGGGGTCAAAATAGCCAATATTTCCCATCTGTTCTTCAGATTTTATCACACTGTGATAAATAGAAAGCTGGATTTTTTTATTGTAAATCAAAAATAGTATTTGATATATTAATATATTTTATTTCCAAGTACTTTTGGGGAAAAATAGAGTCTATTGGTAAGATTTTTAAAGCTTTAAGTTATGTTTGAATTCCGTTTAACCTTGTTTTGAATATAACATCCTCTAAATCTGGTTGCATTCATGATGGAGGATCAAAACTGAGATAATTATAAATTTTTGTGTTGGTAGTTTGCTTAAATGAATTTTGCAAAATCATCGGTTTGGTGTTTCTATGTACTTTTAGAGTCATTTCATGAATTCAATTGAGATTTTTCTCTTCCAATAACAATGTTACTTCTAACACTACAGTTTCAGCGTGAGAAAATAATATAGTTCATCTAGATTCCGAATGTATTAGCATTTCATGTTTTGGGTGCTTATATTTAAAGCCAGTTCACTTTAACAGTTAACGAATTACAATTCATCACTCAAATATTGTCTACAGTCAGTAGTAAAGACAGAAAATAAATGAGGTCAAACTGAAAAACTTGAGAAATCTAATTGAGATCTTTTCCTTGAGCCAATACCAAAGTAATGTTCTCTCAATCTTTTATAATTAAAATGTAATATTGTATGGAGCAGTGCAATCAAACAGCAAAGCAGATTGTAGCAGAGGAGATAAAAATTAATCCTTAGCCACTTGTTGAGTCATGAGCTGTGGTTCAATTATAAAGAAGCATTATTGTAAAGTACCTAATTCGCTAATGGAAATACTCCAAGGTCCCCCAAAGTCGATCACGGACTGAAAGTGTATGTTGTCTTACCTATAAAATTTAGTGCAATCTAGGAAATATCATATTGAATGTTCATAAATTATATCTCATGTAGCCATATAGCTACCATTATAGGCTATCCAGATAACACATTTGATTAGATCGCTCTTTGTTTTAGAATTCTTAAGTGAATACCTATTCGATTACAGCAGGGTTTCTCCATTTGGGCACTATTGGCATGTTGGGTCAGACATTAAATTTTGTGTATTATAAGGCTGTTTAGTAGCATCCCTTGTTTCTATCCACTAGGTGCTATTAGCAACCCCAGCTCAAGTTGCAATAGTAGTAAAAAAATGTCTCCAGACATTGCCAAATTTCCCCTGGAGGGCAAAACTACCCCCAGTTAGAAACCACTCACTTAGAGCATAAACTTGTAGTTATTTAGCATAATATCAATACTTGTGGTAACTTGAACTCATTTATTATCATTCCCTTCCCAGCTTTTTGCTTCATAAACACTAATCCCTCTCTGTTTTTCTGCATACACCTTGTAATTTCCAACCTCTATGTTTTTGCTTCTGCTGTCCTTTCCATCGAATCTATCTTTGTGACCACTTCTAATAGTGATGCCATATAAGCTTCTTTTAGAACTTGACCCAAAAATAATCTCCAAAGGAAGTTTTTCCTAATGTGCCAAAGTGCTTTGCTTTGGGGCTGCTTTACTGCCCTGGGTCTTTCTCTGACTTTGCACTTACCACATTGCAGGCAAGGTTGAGCAGAGAGAGGAGTAACCCAGGTCATTTAACCCAGACATCTAGCTCCACAGACAAATTCTGGATGTTATTCTAATAAAGAATTGTGGAAGTAAACCAGAAAGATGCTTTGCCAGCAATATTTATTGTTACACTATTCTCTATTTATCTATCTATTTATCGATCTATCGATCAATCGATCTATCAACCTACTTATCTATCTATCTATCTATCTATCTATCTACTTCTCTACCTATCTACCTGCCTATTTATCTGCCTGCCTATCTGTTTGTCTTTGTCTGACTGTCCCTCCATCCATCCACCTATCTACCTATAATCTATCTATATACCTATCTATCTAACGATCCATCTATCAATCATATATCTATATCTTTCTGAGTGTAATTGCTTCTAGTTACAGACAGTGATGGTGATGCTATATACTCATATACTGATGCACTCATGCATACCATGCTCACATCCATACACTCATGCATACCCATCCCAGGCATCAAGTCATAGGGCAGGGCTCTGGGCGCCTGTGAGGATTTGCACTCATCCCCCAGGTATTCCCATGCCCTAGGGAATACAATGTTAAATAGTAAATGAAACACCATGACAAGTAAGGAAAGAAACCTTAGAAAAAGGAGAGCACTCTTTTCCTGTTTTTTTCTTTTTTGAGCAAGGGACTCCACATTTTATTTTTTACTGGGACTCACAAATTATGTAGGTGGACCTGCTTCCAGATGTATGAAAGTTTCACTTCTGTTCAATAAGAACAATCAGAACATCATCACCACTTAAGCTCTCTTATTTGCAATTTTTTTTTTTGTGAGACCACTAAAGTGCTTATTTAAGTGTTTGAACTTTGAACCCAGACTTTGAAGATTATATAACATATAAACAGGTAGCAGTACCACACAGTTCATGATCTTTTATGTTCAATATTAAGTTTCTAATTTTTAATAGATAGCATCTAAATTGAATGAACAACAGTTGTGTGGACCAACATAAATGTTTCGATAAGAAAAATCCTAGTTTGAGATGTTATCTTTTAAATTTTTGAAACTCAATCTGATTTATATGACTCTATAGGGCTCCCTATTTTACTTGCCAGCATTGCAAAGGTTCAATTCGTGAAAACACTAATTCTCATTAATAAGTCACAAAATGTGACATAAAATGAGGAAATGTAATCTTGTAATTGCTAGACAGCTATTAAGCCTACATGAAAAATTAACATCATTATATAAAAAATTAGGGTAAGAAATAAATAAAAATACCAAAAATTGCCTTTTTTCTTAATTATTTTAATAACATTTGATTATTTCACATTTTGTTCGTTCTCATTAAGATCTTTTCCTTTTTAAAATCTCACATTCATTTTGTATTTGCAAAGCCAATAATGCACACAAAATCAGGTAGCTGTTAGGGACTAAAAATTATTTTCTCACTTCAGCTATAATAAGGTTACAGCATGCAGTATTTGTCCTTCCGTGACTGGCTTATTTCACTTAGCATAATGTCTTCCAGGTTCATCTACATTGTCACATATGGCAGGATTTCCTTCTTTCTAACGGCTGAATAACATTCCATTGTATGTATATACCACACTTTCTCTATCCAGCCATTCATCAATGGACATTAGGTTGTTTCCATATCCTTTTGTGTGTGTAGGTGAGGAAGATCAGCCCTGAGCTAACACCCATACCAATCCTCCTCTTTTTGCTGAGGAAGACTGGCCCTGAGCTAACATCATGCCCATCTTCCTCCACTTTATATGGGACACCGCCACAGCATGGCTTGACAAGCGGTGCCTCGGTGCGCGCCCGGGATCTGAACCCTGGGCCGCCAGCAGTGGAGCGCGTGCACTTAACCGCTATGCCACTGGGCTGGCCCCTGTTTCCATATCTTAGTTATTGCAGGGAGTTACTGTTCTACGGGTATGAAGTTTCGGTTATGCAAGATGAATAAGCTCTGCTCTACAACATGGTGCCTATAGTTAACAACATTGTATTGTGCACCTAACCTTTAAGAGGGTAGATCTCATGCTAAGCATTCTTACCATAATAAAAAAGAAAATAAAAACCAATCAATAAATCAATAAAAATACCAAGAGTTTTGGTATTTATTTCTTTCAATAATCTTTCTTATCTCGATAATATGTTTTGTTCTGAAATCTGCTTTGGTCTGATACTAATATAATCACTCCAACTGCTCCTCTCCCCTCATGTCAACACCCCCCTCGTGTCAGCCTGATGTAACTCTTTCCATACTTTGACTTTTAACCCACTTGTGTTTTAATACATAAAGTCTGGTTCTTGTGGGCAGCATATAGTTGGGTTGTCTATTATATTTTCAATATGAATATTGCGTGCATATTTTAAATATTGTAATTTCTAGAGAGAAGTTTTGTGTTATTTTTGAGTTTCTGTGACTTATTTTATTTCTTCTCAGTAAATGTCTTCTTTTCACCCTTCTGTTAGTCCGCACTCTTAGGAAACTCTTGTCTGGATTGTTCAATGCAATTTCCTCTCTCTCAAGGGTGACCTTGAAATTAGTCGAATTCTTCTTTGTTCAGTCATGGGTATAAGATTTCTTGGCAAGTCTTGGAATCCTGGGATTCCTCTGGAAGTGATAGACCAGGAGTCTGGGAAATCATGACTTTCTTATTCTTCTTTATAGATAAAAAGCTAGGTGGCACTTACTCGTTTGCTGGGATTGGAGAAGGAACTCTATTTCTAACCAGCATCTTCAAGGACAAGCAGGAGAAAAATACACACTTTCTCGCTAGTCAGTCAAGGAATTCAGCCCCAAATTCAGACCTCCTTAAGACTACGAGAGACCATTATAGAGTAATCTACCTTTCTAAAAAAAGCAAATTCTCAAAGAAATTAACAAATTTAAGCCAAGACATGGTAAATGAATTATAGCATGGCAGTAAGTTAATTCCAAGAACGTGAGAATGTTCAGATTAAATTATGCATCAACGCACATCATTACATTGCTAAGTAAAGGGCCAAAATGCTTATAATTATATCAATAGGTAACCAAAAATATTTGTGCTAATGACTTACAAAATTCTAATTAATTATAATTATAAAAAGCTCTACATAAAATAGGACACACTGCCAAATATGTGTTGGATAAACAAGGCAGGCTAAAGCTAAAAATTATCTGTATATGAAGGTCAACTGTATGGAGATTTTTCTAAGAAGATACCTGGCATCCTGATGTGAAATAGCCCAGAGGCCCTGGGGAGGGGACCCCATAGATATCTTCGAAATTTTATTTTAGGTCCAGAGAAGGGAAAAGTCCTGATCCCTAGCAGCCTGTTGCTGAGCAACCTGATTTTCCTGGGTCACTTAGTAACAATCTGGCTTGTTCTTCTCCAAAGGATATTTTAATATTAAATATCTACATTTAGGTAAAACCTTCTAAAATTGTACTTCAACACTAAAACTCATATAAATTTAAATAACACTTGTGCCTTTCAAAATACAATCTAAATAAGACTGTAGGCAAAATCACAAGGGCCTGTATTTCTTTTAATTTTTCTTTTTTAATTATCTTTTTGTGTGTGTGTGAGGAAGGTCAGCCCTGAGCTAATATCTGTCGTCAATCCTCATTTTTTGCTGAGGAAGACTGGCCCTAGGCTAGCACCTGTGCCCATCTTCCTCCATTTTATATGGGACGCCGCCACAGCATGGCTTGACAAGCGGTGCGTTGGCACTCGCCCGGGATCCAAACTCTGGGCCGCTGCGGCAGAGCACACGCACTTAACTGCTATGCCACTGGGCTGGCCCCTCTCCTTTTAATTTTATTGTCTAGTATGGCATAAAATTATTTTTAACCTTGTAATTCCATGTTTTATATTCTATGATATCCCCTAAGAGGATATAAACTATTTATTCTCTATTTTAAGGTAAATATTACCCTGGACATAAACAGAATATCAATTCTATCTATTTGGGGAAAAAATCTTAATTCTAAGATACTTTAACTAAAAGTAAAAAAAGACTACTAGAGACCATTACTGACGATGTTTTAAAATATATTTATAATTTTATAGAGAAGACTTTTTCAACATTCAAATTCTTATTTTAAAAAATATTTTACTGGAGTCTGCCTGGTGGCTTAGTGGTTAAATTCACGTGCTCTGCTTTGGCGGCCCAGGGTTCGTGAGTTCGGATCCCGGGCACGAACTTACACACTGTTCATCAAGCCATGCTGTGGCGGTGTCCCATATACAAAGTAGGGGAAGATGGGCACAGATGTTAGCTCAAGGACCATCTTCCTCAAGCAAAAAGAGGAAGATTAGCAACAAATGTTAGCTCAGGGCCAATCTTCCTCACCAAAAAAAAAAAAAAAAAAAACCTTTTTACCAAATGTTCTTCTTTTGGAATGTGGCATAATTATATCTGTTTCTAGAATCAGACAATATTATGGGGGAAAGCAACCTTATTTCAAATCTAGATAATCTGTCATGGAGAGCCCTTCAGGTTAGTGTTTCTCATCTTGCAAGCATGGTTTTGCAAAAGGGGATGAAAGACTAGGGTAAGAAACAATTCATTTGCCTCAAATTTTATTAAAAACATTTAGGTCAATTATCTCATGTCCCTTATCCATCAAACTACAATATAGGGAATGCTATTAAAAATAGTTATTGCAAAAAATACTGCCCACCCTCTTAGATGCTTTCTTCAATACACTGATGGTTTTTACTTAATTTCTCAGATTAATTGAATTTTGTCTAGTAGGCTTATTTTTAGGATGTATATGAGTATCTTTGGAGAGAAGCTTGTTCAATTATAGTTGCATGTAAACTTTTGAATTATTTATGTCATCTTTCATGAGGATGCAAGATATTGCTTGTGTCCATTTCCAGTGATGGTGAAAAACGATTTTAGAATTCATGTAACAACACAATTAAGGATATGTTAACGTATAACAACCCCAGCCCATTCACCCTCCCGTACTGGAGCACTTTTTAAAAGTGAGATTGAAAATAAAAGAGGTTAATATCTGTGACAGCATTAATTTAAATGGTCAATTAAATTAAATTTAAATTTAATTAATTTAAATTTAAATGATGCTTTCTGTTTTGCATTTATAAAAATGAGATCATACAGTATGTGAACTTTTGTGTCTGGCTCCTTTCACTTAATGTCATCAAGATTCATTTATATTATAGCATGTATCACTACTTCATTTTTTTATGGCTAAGTAGTATTCTATTGTACGGCTATACTACATTTTCTTTATCCATTCATCAGTTGACAGACATTTTGATTGTTTCTAGTTTTGGATACTATGGAAAATGCTGCCATGAACATTTGCATACAAGTTTTTGAGCATGTTTTCATTTCTCTTGGATATGTATGTAATAATGAAATTGCTTCATTGTATGGTAACTCTTTGCATAAAATTTGAGGAACTGCCACACCATTTTCCAACATGGCTGGACCATTTTACACCGCCACTAGAAATGTATGAGGGTTTCATTTCTCTTCAACCTTGCCAACATTTGGTATTATCCATCCCTTTGATACTAACCATCATAGTGGATGCAAAGCGATATCTCATTGTGGTTTGGATTTGCATTTTTCTAATGGCAAATGATGTTGAGCATGTTTTTATGTGATTATTGGCCATTTGGATATCTTTTTTGGAGAAATGTCTATTGGAATCCTTTGGTCATCTATTAATTGGATTACAATATTTGTTTTTGTGTTGTTGCACTGTAAATGTTCTTTATATATTCTGGATACTAAATATGATTTTTTTCTTTCATTCTGTGGGTTGTCATTTTATTATGGCTTCTTTCAAGATTTTCTTTTTGTCTTTGATTTTCTGCAGTTTGAATATGATATGCCTAGGTACAGATTTTTTGGCATTTAACTTGCTTGGTATTCTCTGAGATACCTGGGTCTGTGGTTTAATGCCAGTAATTAATTTTGGAAAATTCTCAGACATTGCTTCAAATATTTATTCTATTTCTTTTTCTCTTTCTTCTCCTTTTGTTATTCCCATTACATATATATTAAACTTTCGTAATTGTCCCACACTTCTTGGATATTGTGTTCCATCCTTTCTTTGCTCTTCAGTTTGGGAAGTTCCTATTGACCTATCTTTAAGCTCACTGAATCTTTTCTCAGCTGTGTCCAGTCTACTAGAGATCCTATTACAGGCGTTCTTTATTTCTATTATAGTGTTTTGATTTCTACCATTTCCTTTTGATTCTTTCTTAGAGTTCCCAACTCTCTGCTTACATAACTCATGTTTTCTTCCATGCTGTCCACTTTTTCCATTAGATCCCTTAACATATTAATCATAGTTAATTTAAATTCCTTGTCTGTTAATTCCAAATGCTCTGCCATATCTCAGTTTGGTTTTGTGGCCTGTTTTGTCTCTTAAGACTGTGTTTAGCCTTTTAGCATGCCTTCTAATTTTTTGTTGAGAGCCTGACATGATATACAGGGTAAAAGAAATTGAGATAAATAGGCCTTTAGTGTAAAATTTTATGTTTATCTGGTTAGGAGTTATACTGCAAGTGCTGTTTGCTATAGCTGTAGATGTCAGAGGCTAAAATTTCCTCCAGTGTTCTTGTTTTTGTCTCCCTTCTTGGTTTTGGGTTTCCTTAGAGACTCTTTCTTAAATAGGATTTGAGCTACACCAAATCATAAGATTTAATGAAAAATTGTTGTGGCCAGCCTGGTGGTGTAGCAGTTAAGTTCACATGCTCCACTTCAGTGGCCCAGTGTTTGCAGGGTCGGATCCTGGGCACAGACCAACACACAACTTATCAAGCCATGCTGTACCTGCGCCTCGTATAAAGTAGAGGAAGATGGGCAGGAATGTTAGCCCAGGGCCAAGCTTCCTCAGCAAAAAAGAGAATGATTGGCAACAGATGTTAGTTCAAGGCTAATCATCCTCAAAAAAAAAAATTGTTAAAAAAAAACTTTGCTGTGGTACTTGGTAAATTGATTAAAGATTGGCAAAATAGAAATTGGCATTAAATTAATTAATTATAATTAATTTAGAATAAAATATTAAATTCAAAATATAGAAAATAAAGTAGTATTTAATCAAATGATTTTAAAATCTAAATTTAATATTGTACTAGATACTGTAATTAAATAAAACAATTCTGTATATTTTTTAAAGCTGTACAATCTACACACTTCTCTTTTGACAGTATAAATTTGTGGTCCTGGTAACATATATTTTCCTATATGTGTCATGAACAGTAACCAATATCGAACATTATTTACAAAGCAATTAAACGCTTTTGTTAAATTTTAAAGTTAGTATATGTGCTAAGTCAGTTGGATTGTCCATTTGATAAAATGATCCTTTGATGTATTAATTTCCAACAAATTGGTTTCTGGCAAATGGGCTTTTAACAAATTTGGCCAGATCAGAATATAAACGAATGTTGGAAGTGTCTCATAGTCAATTTTTGCACGGACACCAGATGAGTGTTTCTGACAAAGGGTTGAAAGCATTTCCATGTTGGGATGGAACTTATTTTTTCTTTTGCCTTCTCTGGTTATAAAATCATGATATACATAAACACGACTATATATACATGTATTGTACTGTATTTTCATATTTAAGCAAAATAGTAAGGGAGAAAGATAATTGAGGAGGAAAGTGAAAGGAAAGAAGAGAGGGAAAAAAAGAAAGGGTGAATAATAATAGGAAAAAACAGGAGTTCTAAACAAAGGTAAATCAGACAGGGGATTTGCATTTGCTATTTAGTCTCCATTTTTGGAGACAGGCTATCTATCTTTTGATCAACACACAGCAACTTTGGTAGTACCTTGCAAAAGAATAATGCTCTCATTTTTCTAGTTCCCCCTACTCCCATGAGAAGGGTAAGTAGTTTATAAAGTGGTGTCAAAGATCTTAAAGATTAAGATTTTTATTCTGACGCTAAAAGAAACATGCATACGCATACATACACACACACAGATAGAACAGATAAACATAAAAATGTATTCTATATAAACATCACTATCAATAAATATTTTCAGTAAAAGAAAAAGAGATAAAAGTATAAAACCAAAGAGTTAATTTTAAAAACCTTACAATTTTAAATTTGAATGGAAATACTATGAACTCCTCATGTATTTTCTCTTAAAACTAATATTTCCTACTTTGGTCAATAGAAAATACATATGAAAATGACCAAATTTAGTCACTCTGACAACTCTTTTAGTTGTCTATTGCTGTATTACAAAAAAAATTAGTGGCTTTAGACAATGAACATTAACTTGCTCACAAACCTGAGGGTCAGAAATTCAGGAAGGGATCACTAAGGATGGTTCACCTCTGTTCCACATAGTGTTGCCCTGGCAGCGTGGTAGATGCCAGAGGATCAGCTCAAATGGCTGGTGGGGTTCCTGGGATGGGAACATCTCTTTCTTTTCGTGGTCATTTTATACATCTGGATCCTTGGCTGTTCTTCACATGGTTTCCCTCCCCACATGGAGTCTTATCTTCCAGGGCTTTTCTCTTCAGACAGATAGCCCAGACTTCTTTAAGTAGTGACAAGTCTCCCAGAGGAGAGACAATGAAAACTACAAGCGTAGGTCCAGAATTCACAAAATGTCACTTCCACCAGTCGACAATGGTTAAAACAAATCACAGGGCTAGCGCACACACAATGGCAGGGGAAATAGACTCCACTTCTTGATGAGAGGAGTAATAAACATCATTACAAAAGGGCATACACAATGGAAGGAATTGCAGATCCCACCTTTGGAAACAATCTACCACAACAACAAAACAGCAATGAAAACTTCTAGCATCAAATTTGGGCCCACAAGATACCATTCCCACTAAAAGGAACCAGGATTTTTGGATGAGTGGCCAAGCCTAGATGTAGGCAGAAAATGCACAAAATAAATTTGGAATATCTTAACACATCAGAAAGCAAAGAAGCAATCAAAGAGTATAAAGAGAGAGGCAATCATATAGTATATGCCTCTCGATGTGATGCTTTAGAAAATACAGAGGCAACATAAAAAACATTCTTTCAAAAAATTAATTTTGAATCTGTTCAAACTTCTAATTATAACCATTAGCTTCAATGAAATTCAGTAGTCAAAGGAATATGTTATAGAATAGTATTTATCCAAAGAACTTGAAAACACCAATGCGTAAAGATACATGCACCCCTGTGTTCATTGCAGCGTTATTCACAATAGCCAAGACTTGGAAGCAACCTAAGTGCCCATCAAGGGACGAATGGATAAAGAAGCTGTGGTATATATACACAATGGAATACTACTCAGCCATAAGAAACGATGAAATCCAGCCATTTGTGACAACATGGGTGGACATTGAGGGTATTATGCAAAGTGAAATAAGTCAGAGGGAGAAGGTCAAATACCATGTGATCTCACTCATTAAGTAGTAGATAATAACAACAATAAACAAACACATAGAGACAGAGATTGGATTGGTGGTTACCAGAGGGGAAGGGGGGAGGGAGGAGGACAAAAGGGATAATTCGGCACATGTGTGTGGTGATGGGTTGTAATTAGTATTTGGGTGGTGAACATGATGTAATCTATGCAGAAATAGAAGTATAATGATGTACACTTGAAATTTATACAATGTTATAAACCAATGTTACTGCAATAAACAAAAAATTAAAAAAAAAAAGAATAGCAGCTTAATATCAGGCTAATTTGTGTTAGAAGCTAAGCTTTATCTTTTATTGGCTCTATAACTTTGAGAAAATTATTTTACACAGACTTTAATCCCTCAAAAGTAAAATGGAGGTAAGAAGAGATTATTTTATGAACATATACTATATACATATGAAAAAATAAAAATTATATAAAACAGTGATTGGTATAGCAATGCTACCCAATAAAAATGCATTCCAATTTTCCCTCTCCTCCTCCCGCTGACATACTTGTTAATTCCAATAGACAATTTCTGTTGGAATTGGCTGTGGTTCCTAGCAAAAATTAACCCCTGTTAATTGTTCTTCATTAATAGAATGATGCAGTAAGCAGATACTTCTAAAAAGTAAATCCTTTGTTGATATGAAATGAATGACTTAATAATGGTCTCAACAAAATTCAAAGATTTATCAGCAAACAGAGAAAAACCTGCCCCAGCTTCTACCACCCCATTGAACAATCTATCTACTTCTTTGCTTCTATGCTCTACTTTCTTTCCTGGTACTTTAGATGGATTCTCCATGCTGTTTAGCAAAGACCATTACCTCCACTTGTGTACCGAATCCCATCTCCTCTCACCTGCCTAATGACATCGCTTCCACAATTCTCTCTACTCTCCTCTGATTCATTTTGTGTTTTCCCTTTTTTATAATGGATTATTTTCTATCGGTAGACAAACATTCTGATATTTATCCTATCTTAAAGATAAAGCTCTCTTGAGCCTACTTCCATTTGCCTATATTTCCCATTTCACTTTTTCCATTTATATCAAAACTCTCAAGACTTGTTTCTAGTCAGTGTGTCCATCTTAGTTTCCCTTGTGGCTTCATCTTCATCTCCCCAACTTTTTAATAATTTAAAGCTCCAGGACATCAACCGTGACCATCTTTTACACACTCACTCCTTTGGTTATCTCAAGTCATCTGATAGCTTTAAATATTATCTAAATGAAAACCATTCTGTATGTACAAATTCTTCTGCGCTGAACTCCAGACCTGGATATTCAGTTACCAGCTGCATATCTAATCAGTATATGAAAATTACAATATAAAAACCTGAGCTTCTGGTTCCCCTGCCTTCAAATATGCTGTTTCCACAATTTTTCATATTTCAGTAAATGGGAACGCCATTCTTCTAATTGTCCAGATCAAAATTTTTTAAGTAATTATTGATTCCCTAATTTGTCTTGTGCTAACATTTAATCTATCACAAATCCTATTTATCTACCTTCAATACATAACTTAAAATCAAAACAATTCTCAAACTCTCTATGGTAGAGGGTGTTTTAATATTCCTCCCAGATTTCCTCTGTGAGGTCAGCAGTAAACCCGCAGCTTCTGTTAGTGTTGCCCTCAGCTGACTAAGGGAGGTAGTATTACTGAATACATTAGATCTCTTCTACTTCCTAGACGGCCAAAACGAATACTTACACATAGAGGTATACAACATCTCTGAAATATGGTTTATGCTTTTACCCTGCAGACCTTCCCCTCTATCAGGCCAATGACGGAGCTTATCAGCTACCATATTTTTGCTTAGTTTTCTCCCTCCTCGATCATACTTCACTGCATACGTTAAAGGTTTTTGTTTGTTTTCTGTCCCGAAAACATTACTTCAGCAAATCAAGCACACCAAATCTCTATCTCTTATCTAGATTATTGGAATATCTTTCTTACTTGTGTCCTTGCTTCTACTCTTGCCATTCTAGTCTATTGTCAATACAGTATTCAGAATATTCTGTTAAAAAAAGAAGACAGATAATTTTATTCCTCTATTCAAAATATTCCAATGGCTTCCTACATTACTCAAGACAAAATCCTAAGTAAATAACTTGGCCAAAAAGTACGGCATTATCTGAGCTCTGCCTCCTCCTTACCTCGCTCACTTCACTGCATAGTATACTCTCCCTGGCTCACGACATTCCAGTAATTCTGGCCTCTTTGAGGTTCCTTGAAACAATAATCATACTCTCAAACTCGGGGCCTTTGCACTTGCTTTTCCTTCTGCCATGAATGCACTTCTCTAAAATATTTGCACGCCTTGCTCCCATACTTATTCCTGATATTTAGTCATATGTCAATATGCCACTGTGATCTTCCCTGACCACCTTAATTAAAATTGCAAATCCAACTTTACTCCATGATGTTATATATACCCTTTCCTTAGTTTTTTTTCCAAAGCTCGTATCACTTTTTAACTTTATATTGATATATTTAATTTTTTTACTGTTACTGTCCATTCTCTAGAAGGAAAGATTCATGAAGACTGTAAGTTTTATCTGTTTTGTTCATGATCATCATTAACTAATAAGCTCTTAATAAGTATTTGTTAATGTAATGTAGCTTACAGGAGTGAGCATCATAATATTACAATTTTGCTACAACTCTATGTGACCCATGGTACATGTTGCTTTTAGCATCCATCTTTCACTACTTACATGTCAAAATTTAGATTTAGATATTTAAGAAAAAATTTCAAACCACTTCTCACATTTTCCCCTAAAGTCATAAAATATGTGCAAATGCACTTTTTTGTATCTCACAATTATTTAGGCTATAAATGAAAACTAAACTTTGATAATGTTATCAAATAGCTGTAGCTGATATAAAACCTGCATGTATTACACAACAATAAAGGGAAAGGAAACTAAATCTGCCTGTTCAGCTTCTATTTTTAGCTTCTTTAGCACTGTGATATTTACAAACCTTAATTTTTTTTCAATATAATTATCTAAAATATGTCAAAGTTATCATATTATAGTAATAAAACACATGGGAGAGGATGTTGAAACCTTGAAACATAATTTCACGAAATGCTAGTCAGTCCCAGAGGTTGATTATTGCTTTAGTATTTCAAAAACATTTCATTAAATTTTCCTAAATTTTTATTTGTATATATATATTTGAATGTACAAGAATCTGAAGACCTTTAAGGTAGTTTAGTGCATACATAATCACATATAAATATCCTAAAGAGACATTGTAAATTGTTGTTGAATTATTGTTAAACATTTCCCTCAGATATAAATAAGGTATTTTCTATAGTCACAAAGGGGCAGTTATTTACACATAATAATGCAGTTATTTGGTGTTGACTAGTTGTTTCCATGTCAACTGCACTCAGTAAAGAGGATTAGTCACCATATGGTTGATAGAACCATCTGTGTACTCCAAGGACTAGCTTACTGATGCAAATAGAAACTTGTTTTGTGAAAGGTTAAAATGACAAGAATACATATATTGTATAACGCATCAACGGAATTGCCCAAAATATATTTTCCTAACTGTTCACATTAAATTCTCTTGCTTATTATTGATGAATATCATTTTACTCTAGTAAGAAACACCAAAATATATTGAAGAGACATTAAAAACAAAAGAAGGAAACAACAAAAAAGCTAGTTTAATGGTTTAGGCAATTTCACCAGAAATTACCTCAGCATGACATTCACTGGACATTTTAAGGTACTAACACCATTAAGTATATTCAAATACTTAGGTAGCCACATGTAATATTTTGCAAGTTTGAGAATTTTCAAACATTTTCAGGATGAAACCAGGCTATATTTCAGTAGTAAAACCTTAAATTCATCCTAAATTTCTTTCCTTTAACCCATTGAGAATTGAAGCCACTTGTGTGAGCATGACTTTTTTGTTTGTTCCAGGAAATTCTTGCTCAGGAAGATAAGTTTATAAATAAGTATCTGTTATGATTATTTATTAAATTATTTAAATCTAATTTATTGGATTAAATAGGTTGCTCATCTGGGTAAACACCTGCTTTCTCAGGAAAATAAATTCCTTATCAAGGCATCCAGCTTACTATCAAACAACCTTTTCATTATCTAGACTTAATTTAAGACCTTCACTTTTCTGTGATCACCAGTCCTAAATATTATATCACAAAATTTGCCCAATCCCAACCAGATATCCATATTAAATGACCTACTTTAAATCTTTTAAGCATAGCTCCCCCTCCAAGCCTATCAATATTGACCCATGACCTCTCCTGAGACATTATTAAATCTCTGTCAAGATAGTGTTCTCTCTTCCTCAAGTAGGCTTCATAAACTTAGATATTTGATCAATGAGTATCATTTTGGGAAGTTTGCTGTCATCAAACCCAGAGGCCTCAAGTATATCCAGTTGAAAGCCTCTCTCTGCTGAAGTTCAAAAACCTTTACTTAAGAGCAGCATGCTCCTCTGAGACCACTTTAGTCTTCCTCTTAGAGGTCCTTCCAACTGCAACTGTGAGATCAATCTTACAATGGTTTGTGCTATGATTTTTCTTTGTCATGCTCCCAAATTTTGAGCTTATTTTGATTTCTAGGAATAATAATAATAATATCATTTTAGTGTTTCTTCAATTAACTAATCTTAGTTAGAAACTGTTATCCCTGGTGTAAATCTATCATTATTTACGTTAACAGGACTATTCTTTGTTTTTTTGATTGTCCTCATCCATTTTGTTTGCGAGTCTTTAATCAAATATTCATAGAGAAGAAAAAACACATAGAGTGAAAAGATCAAAAAGTCTCATCAGATTGGACACCATATAGGGTAAACTTTGCCTTGGATCACCTATTAAAACCTTATGAGGGGGCGGAATCAAGATGGCGGCGTAAGCAGACTGGGAACTCACCTCCTCCCGTGGACACAGCCAATTTACAACTACTCGTGGAAAAATTACCCCTGAGACAGAACTGAAAACTGGATGAGAGGAACTCCTGCAACAACGGACAATCCTAACTGAGGTAGAAGAGGCAGAGACTCCCTTCCGGAGAGGAAAAACGCTACCTTCACAAGGGAAGTTTATAGCGATACAGGCCTATCTCAACAAACAAGAAAAATCTCAAATAAACAATCTAACAATGCACCTGAAGGAACTGGAAAACCAAGAACAAACAAAGCCCAAAATCAGTAGAAGAAGGGAAATAATAAAAATCAGAGCAGAAATAAATGAAATAGAGACCAAAAAAACAATAGAAAAAATTAATAAAACCAAGAGCTGGTTCTTTGAAAAGATCAACAAAATTGACAAACCTTTAGCTAGACTCACCAAGAAAAAAAGAGAGAAGGCACAAATAAGTAAAATCAGAAATCAAAGAGGAGAGGTTACAACAGACACCTCAGAAATACAAAAGATTATAAGAGAATACTATGAAAAGCTATATGCCAACCAATTCGACAATCTGGAAAAAATGGATAAATTCTTAGAATCCTACAACCTTCCAAAACTGGATCAAGAAGAAGTAGAGAATTTGAATAGACCAATCACCAGTAAGGAGATCGAAACAGTAATCACAAACCTCCCCAAAAATAAAAGTCCAGGACCAGACGGCTTCCCTGGTGAATTCTACCAAACATTCAAAGAAGACTTAATACCTATCCTTCTCAAACTCTTCAGAAAAATTGAGGAGGGAGGGAAGCTCCCTAACTCATTCTACGAAGCTGACATTACCCTGATACCAAAACCAGACAAGGACAACACAAAAAAAAAGAAAATTACAGGCCAATATCACTGATGAACATCGATGCAAAAATCCTCAATAAAATACTAGCAAATCGCATACAACAATACGTTAAAAAGATTATACACCATGATGAAGTGGGATTTATTCCAGGTATGCAGGGATGGTTTAACATTCGCAAATCAATCAACGTAATACACCACATTAATAAAATGAAGAATAAAAATCACATGATCATCTCAATAGATGCAGAGAAAGCATTTGACAAGATACAGCATCCATTTATGATAAAAACTCTAAATAAAATGGGTATACAAGGAAAGTACCTCAACATAATAAAGACCATATATGAGAAACCCACAGCTAATATCATCCTCAATGGTGAAAAACTGAAAACCATCCCTCTAAGAACAGGAACCAGACAAGGATGCCTACTGTCACCACTCCTATTTAACATAGCACTGGAAGTCCTAGCCAGAGCAATCAGGCAAGAGAAAGAAATAAAAGGGATCCAAAATGGAAAGGAAGAAGTGAAACTGTCCCTATTTGCAGATGACATGATTTTATATATAGAAAACCCTAAAGAATCCACCAGAAAACTTTTAGAAGTAATAAACGAATATGGTAAAGTTGCAGGATACAAAATCAACATACAAAAATCAGTTGCGTTTCTGTACACTAACAATGAAGTAGCAGAAAGAGAAATTAAGAATACCATCCCATTTACAACTGCAATAAAAAGAATAAAATACCTAGGAATAAACTTAACCAAAGAGGTGAAAGATCTGTACACCGAAAACTATAAAACATTTCCGAAAGAAATTGAAGAAGACACAAAGAAATGGAAAGATATTCCGTGCTCTTGGATTGGAAGAATTAACATAGTTAAGATGTCCATACTTCCTAAAGCCATCTATAGATTCAATGCAATCCCTATCAAAGTTCCAACAACATTTTTCACAGAAATAGAACAAAGAATCCTAAAATTTATATGGAACAGCAAAAGACCCCAAATAGCTAAAGGAATCCTGAGAAAAAAGAACAAAGCTGGAGGTATCACACTCCCTGATTTCAAAATATACTACAAAGCTATAGTAACCAAAACAGCATGGTACTGGCACAAAAACAGATATACAGATCAATGGAATAGAATCGAAAGCCCAGAAATAAACCCACACATCTATGGACAGCTAATCTTTGACAAAGGAGCCAAGAACATACAATGGGGAAAAGAAAGTCTCTTCAACAAATGGTGTTGGGAAAACTGGATAGCCATATGCAAAAAAATGAAAGTAGACCCTTACCTTACACCATACACAAAAATTAACTCCAAATGGATTAAAGACTTGAATGTAAGACCTGAAACTATGAAACTTCTAGAAGAAAACATAGGCAGTACGCTCTTCGACATCAGTCTTAGCAACATCTTCTCAAACACCACGTCTGACTGGGCAAGAGAAACAATAGAAAAAATAAACAAATGGGACTACATCAAACTAAAAAGCTTCTGCACAGCAAAGGAAACCATCAACCAAACGAAAAGACAACCTAACAACTGGGAGAAGATATTTGCAAACCATACTTCTGATAAGGGCTTAATCTCCAAAATATATAAAGAACTCATGCATCTTACCAACAAAAAAACTACCAACCCAATTAAAAAATGGGCAAAAGACCTGAACAGACATTTCTCCAAAGAAGATATACAGATGGCCAACAGACACATGAAAAGATGTTCAAAATCATTAACTATCAGGGAAATGCAAATCAAAACTACAATGAGATATCACCTCACGCCCGTCAGAATGGCTATAATTAACAAGACAGGAAACAACATGTGTTGGAGAGGCTGTGGAGAGAAGGGAACTCTCATACACTGCTGGTGGGAGTGCAAACTGGTGCAGCCACTATGGAAAACAGTATGGAGATTCCTCAAAAAATCAAGGATAGAACTACCATATGATCCAGCTATCCCACTGCTGGGTATTTATCCAAAGAACTTGAAAACACCAATTTGTAAAGGTACATGCACCCATGTGTTCATTGCAGTCTTATTCACAATAGCCAAGACTTGGAAGCAACCTAAGTGCCCATCAAGGGACGAATGGATAAAGAAGATGTGGTATATATACAGGATGGAATACTACTCAGCCATAAGAAACGATGAAATCCAGCCATTTGTGACATCATGGATGGACATTGAGGGTATAATGCAAAGTGAAATAAGTCAGAGGGAGAAGGTCAAATACCGTATGATTTCCTTCCTTAAGTAGTAGATAATAACAACAATAAACAAACACATAGGGAGAGAGATTGGATTGGTGGTTACCAGAGGGGAAGGGGGGAGGGAGGAGGGTGAAAGGGATAATTCGGTACATGTGTGTGGTGATGGGTTGTAATTAGTATTTTGGTGGTGAACATGATGTAATCTATGCAGAAATAGAAGTACAATGATGTACACCTGAAATTTTTTCAATGTTATAAACCAATGTTACTGCAATAAACAAAAAATTAAAAAAAAAAAAAAAACCCTTATGAGAATTTTCTTGAACCTGTCTTAAAATATCTGTAAAAGTATGGCAGTAGGAAAATCTCTTCTTCAAAATTTTCCTCTTCTAAGAATAACAGATTGATTGATGCTGTTAGAGGAAATGATCTATCACTAGTTTGGGGGCCCCCAAATCACGAGAGGTGCAGTGATATATGTGACCAACTGTTGCCAAACTCTCATGGGTTTAACTTAATCTAAGTGTGCCCACTCTTGGATAGAGTCCTGTGATCCTATCTTAACCTGTGCTTCTTCCCATCTTATCTACCCACTTCTCTTCCGCTCTGGCTATTTAGAGGTCAGTGCAAATGCATTGTAGTTCATATTAAGCACTTGTCTTTTTCAGTGGAGAAATACTGTCAAAGAAAGACTTTTTTTTTTTTTGTGAGGAAGATTAGCCCTGAGCTAACATCTGATGCCAATCCTCCTCTTTTTGCTGAGGAAGATTGGCCCTGGGCTAACATCCATGCCCGTCTTCCTCTACTTTGTATGTGGGATGCCACCGCAGCATGGCTTGACAAGTGGTGCATCGGTGCGAGCCTGGGATCCGAACCTGCGAACCCCGGGCTGCCAAAGCGGAGTGCACGCACTTAACGGCTGTGCCACCGGGCTGGCCCCAAGAAAGACTTTTTAATAGCTAGACAAGTTATATATACATTTAGAGAGTATTTAGAATAGTTATATTAATATATAACCTGAGTGTCTATAATATTTATAAATTCATTCATATGTAAGTTGGACTCCCAGTTAAAAAAAACCTGGAACAGGAAAGTCATAATGGGAAAACCCTCATAATGATTTTAGAGACCATGACTTTCAGAGACAAGATCTTTGGAGGCCATCTCCAATTCTTTCTTGTGTAACCGATGGGATGCTAATTCAGTTTTTAAAGTAGTGAAAGGATGAATCCACTGGAGAGTTCAAGGGTAAACTCTTTAATATCTTTATATAGTTTTGAATTAAATCCTTAAGAAAATGTGACCCCAGCCATCACTTGATTTTTTTAAATAGACTAAAACCAGAAATAATAAGACTTAGCTTGCAAATAGAAACTAATAAGAAATTGTACCATTGTCAAATCTCCAAATCCTTGCTGAACATTTTGAGAGAGCCTTATAACAAAAGCAGAATAATACCCAGAATAAACTGATGACATAGATAAAAAAATTAGATTCTCCCATTCAAGTTATCAAACATCAGAGGAGGGGTCCATTTGAGAAAGATACCTGTAAATATTATAAGCAAAAAGTATATTGGAAAAACAATTGTCTTGCAATAGCTTAAGAATCTGAAGGGAAAGAATATAGTAGATGATCAATGAATATGCTCTAAGGGAGAATCAAGTACACAATTTTCCATTTTACCCTTAATCTCAGAAAGACAAATTTCTCTAAATATTAAGAGACATCTGTGATGGTTAATTTTATATGTCAACTTGACTGGGCCACAGGCTTCCCAGATAGTTGAATATGTCTATAACAGTGTATCTAAATGAGATTAACATTTGAATCAGTAGATTGTGTAAAGCAGGTTGTCAGCTCCAATGTGAGTGGGCCTCACCCAATCCATTGAAGGCCTAAATAGAATGAAAGGCTGAGTAAGAAAGAATTTTCTCTCTCCGCCAAACTGCCTTGGAGCTGGGACATCTGCCTTCTCCTGCCTTCTGACTTGGACTCAGACTAGAACATACACCATTGGCTCTCCTGGTTTTCCGGCCTTTGGACTTGAACAGGAACTATACCATCAACTCTCCTGAGTCTCCAGCTTGCCAACTGCAGGTCTTGCTACTTCTCAGCCTCCATAATTACGAAGCCAATTCTGTTTCTCTGGCAAACCTCGACTAATATAGATTTTGGTACTGAGACAGGTTCTACAGGAACAGAAATTTTAAGGGTGAGTTTTCTTTTTTTTTTTTTTTTAATTTTTTGTTTATTGCAGTAACATTGGTTTACAACATTGTAAAAATTTCAGGTGTACATCACTACACCTCCACTTCTGCACAGATTACATCATGTTCACCACCAAAACACCAACTACAACCCATCACCACACACATGTACCGAACCATCCCCTTCACCCCCCTCCACACCCCCCCACCCCCCGCCGGCAACCACCAATCCAATCTCTGTCTTAAGGGTGAGTTTTCTGAATTAGTTCTAGAGTTTCTGGAATTGACTCTCTAATATGATTGGATTTAAAGATGCTAATGACTATTTCCAGTAGTAAAGAGTACATGAAACATGATTTCGCATTAGAGATACACAAAATGCTCTCCACTGGATACTCCTAATCAAGCACTTATAAGAAGCAAGGAGCTGGGTGACTGTGAATATGATATTTTTAAACATTTTTGGAAAACTAACAAATATTATGAGGTTAGTTGGTTGCTCCTAATGTCTCTTAACAAAGTGGTGAAGAAAAAGATGAACTCAGAGATTAAAATTCTCAGCTCAATCACTGCAAAAATGACTTAAAAGCTTCTATGTGTGCACTGAAGGAGATTCTTATGTCCTGTAGTCACAGGGCTGAGTTTGCTGAAAATCAAATGCAGAACCTCATCCTGTGATTGGTTGAATTACAATGCAAGTAGAACTCCCAACCTCACAGGGTATCTACTATTAAAGTGAGGGCATTGATTGGGAAAGAATGAGATATTTTAAGTTGGAATGGGGATGAATGGGAAGACCTGATGAAGCTGGGGACATGGAACCCTTAACTTCTGATGAATCTTCTGTGCTAGTGGAAGAGGCCTCACCAGCCCCAGTGGTAGTGGCTTCCCCACCCCAGTCTGCATTGCCTGACTAAACGGTAATACTCTTCCCTGTGGCAAGTTGCCATTCTAGACAATGCTGATTCTTCTCAGGACCCACCCCTACTACCCCTCTTTGCTTCCACACCTACAACTAGACTCAAGTTCCACCGGGCCACTAAAGGTAAAGTACAAAAATGTGACCCATGAGGAGTGAGCTACACTCCAAAAGAATTACTTGTGTTTTCTAACATATATAGTCAGAAATCCAGGGAACATGTGTGGGAATGGATATTGATGATGTGGGATGATGATGATGTGGGAAGAAACATAAAGTTGGATCAGGCTGAATTTTTGATATGGGCTCACTAAGCAGAGATTCTGTATTTACTATCGCAGCTCAGGGAGTTTGGAAGGGCTCTAACAGTTTTTTGGTTGGTTGGCTGAAACATGGACTAAAAGGTGGTCTGCAGTGAGTAAATTAGAAATGCCAAACCTGCCTTGGTTTAATATAGAGGAAAGGATTAAAAGGCTTAGGGAGATTAAAATGTTACGGTAGATTTCTCATTTAAGACCTTCTTGCCCACACAGGGAGGGTCCAAAAGACACAACTTCAGCAAAACTGTGAGAAATAAATTTGTGCAGGGAGTCCCAGAATCTTTGAAGAGCTCTGTGATCGATCTTCCCTATTGGCCGGAATTTACAGTGGCAGTGCAGTCACTGAGTTGGGCAACCTAAATGCAATGTGAGTAATGAGATCCCAGTGGCAGGGGCCAAGTGACTGCTCTCAACTGCCAAAAGCAAGGTGGGTGTGGTCACTGTAATGGACAGCAGAGTTAAAGCAGCAATTGGAATAGTCTGACTCACCATAACCTATGGTGTTGGCTGGTTAATTATGATGTTCCTAGAAGTGAAATAGATAAGAAGCCTAATAAATTCTTGCTTGATCTGTATAAGCTGAAAAGTTTGAGGTCAAAAGAACAAAAATCTATCCTGAATCATAGAAAGAGAGTTACGACCTCCGACTCAATTCTCAGACTTGAGCCAGTTTACCGCCCCAGGCCTCGGAATGAACGGAAGGCCGTGTCCCTTTGAAGAAGAACCCCAGTACACTGCCAAAAATTCATACTGTTAATTGTTCTCTCAGCCTTTGCCAAAGGGACTTACAACCTTTTACCAGGGTAAATGTGCATTAGGGAAAAGGGAATAATAAGATTTTTCTGGGACTAGTGGACAATGGCTTTGAACTGACATTAATTCCAAGAGACCAAAAACATTATTGTGGTTCACCAGTCAGAACAGGGGCTTATGGAGGTCAGATAATCAATGGAGTTTTAGCTCAGGTCCGTCTCACAGAGCACGAAGTGGGTCCTGACCCCATCCTGTGGTTATTATCCCTGTTTCTTGAATGCATAATAGGAATAGATACACTCAGAAGCTGGCAGAATCCCGTGATTGGTTCCCTGACCTGTGGTGTGAGGGCTATTACGGTGAGGAAGGCTGAGTGGAAGCCACAAGTGGACCTTTGGAAGTATGTAATTTATCCCAACTTTTTCTTTCTAATTGCTAAAGAAGTTTTGAGCCATATAAAGTTTATAGACAGCTATACTGTTCATTTTTAATCTCATGATTTGTTTCCTTTTTTCTTGTCTTCCTCTCACTCTTTTTCTCTTTCTTTTTTTCTTTCTCTTTTTTTCCCCCATCAATTTTAGTTTGTACATTTATACTGTATTTAATGCATCTTTGTAAGCCATATTAAATCATTTCTGGAAATAGATCAAATTTAAGTAAATAGGTGAATAAATAAATAACAGTATAATGTATGATTTACATTCAAATTTATTTGATTTCCTTTTTGCTTATTATAATAAAATTTTACTTCAAAATTATGTAGTATTAAAAGAAAAATATCAAAAAGGAAAAATTTTCAAAAGGTAATTATATTTGGGGACCAAAAATAAAATAGAAGTACAAAGCTGTTAGTAGTTAAAGCCATTGAACTCTATGGATGCAAGTAGAGAGAACCACACCATATTTTGATTACTATAGAATAAAGAACCTTTCCTCCATAAAGAAGAGGACTACTCGCTTGAACACAAAGAATGGTGTACTCCTCTTGCTCCTGATATAAGGCTAAAAAATTCTATTGTTGATTGCCCACTGGGGATACAACTTAAAAAGTTAAGTTATCTGAGAAAAGATTTGAGTACAGTTATATATATAATGGGAAATAATTATCCTTATATGTTTATGTTTATAATCCTGAAATCAATAATTAACACAGATTCTCCTGTCTTGGTGACAGGATACAAGATATATTCACTATGACTGGGGCAAGACATATGAGCTCATCCCATAAGCTTTGATTCTGGACTGAGGACCTTAGAGAGCTGAGTGGAGACAACCATAAAACCAAAGATAAACTCCCACTCAAAATGATGCTGCAAACCAAAATTCTAAATTAGATATGTAAGAAAAAATATCTAACACTACAAAGGAAGCTATCAAAATAAGCAACTACATAATTAGTTTGTGCTTTTAAGAATATCATAATTTGAAATACTTTAAGTAAAAATTTATTGGAATTATACTCAAAAGAAAATGATGAAATGATGTTCATAAGTAACAAGAAATAGTGGAACAAAATTATACAGAAATGAAAGAAAACTTGAGGGTGTAAAAATAGAAATCTTAGAATAAAGAGCATAGTCATTGAATTAATAATATAATTAATCAAGGACGCTGGATGTAAGATCAATTTTTAATAAAAACAATTCTGATCTACGTAGAAAATAACCAAACTGGAAAAGTAATAAATAGTAAAAATTCTATTCTCAATAATACAAAAATTGTAAGCTACGTGGAAATAAATTGTACAAATACTGTGCAAACTTTTTAGGAATAAAATGATGAACCATATTAAAATAGATAAGAAGGCATTGATAAATTAAGACATAAAATCACAATGCAATAGAAAACTCAACTTCATAAAGATGTCAATTCTCCATGGATTAATTGGTTTAGTCAATGAAATTCCATTCAAAAATGAAATAGTTTTATTTTGTTTGTTGGTTGCTTGGTAAAAGTTGTCTAGCTGATACTAAAATCCACAATAAAGTTTAAAAGGGGCTTCTGTTTCCACCTAAGACGAACTAACAGAGACTTGATATACCCTTCTGTCTGAAACAGAGAAAAAATATCCAAAACATGTTAAATAACAGATTTTAAGACACCAGATAGCAGGCAACAAATTGTGAAAGATGAAAAGCAAAGATTACCTGTATGATTGTCCAACCTCCCTTCCTTGAGAGTCCAGGCCATTAGGAGGAATACAGACAGATTCTAACAGACTTCCTGATTCGAGAAGAATGAGCAGAGAGTTCACAGAGACCAAAGTGGCAACAGCAGTTCACAGATCAGAGTAATGAAGTAGAGACAGACATTCAGAAATCTGCACAAGATGTCTCTCAAATATTCAGCTGAATATTGATAGGTGCATATGTGTAGGAAAAACACATGAGGCCAGGGAAATAACTAAAGGAAAGGATTCGCGGTAACAGTGCCAATGCCCAGGACTCACAGGGCCTCTTCCTGTCAGCCAGTGTGGAAAACCTTGTGATTTACAGGGCACTGGGGTGAGTACACAAAAGGGTATTTTCTGAGTAGTGAGAAATAATTATCCCCAGATGAGCACTGCTCTGGTCCCACCTACCAGATCTTATAAATGTCAGGTGAATTATTTCTTCAGGAAGCTTCCCCAAGAAATCAAGTGTAGAGGGAGAGAGATCCATAGCTGAGGCCTACATGATCTACTGTTAGTATTTCCTCAAGATTAAAGACCTCTTGAATCCTAAGATGCATGTGACCATGTTTTCAGGAGGGAGGTGTTTTAATGACTGACTTCAACACAAGAAACAAAGTCTAGTGGGCTTATGCCCCCAGAAAGAAAATTATTTTTTTTTAATTTTTGAGAACCTCCCCACCCCCACACACATGTAGGATATACATCAGTTGCCAAGTACAGGTTTACAGTACATCTAACGTCCAAAGTGACCTCCCAGCCAAAGAGTAGGCCATAAATTTCACAATTGAGTTTATAATTAAGTCTAATTTTTGTTTTTCCAGGACTTCCCAAGGGCAGTCAGTTTAACCTGACCTAATGTCCATGCCATCAGTCAAGTGACACTCATCCACCCAATGGCATGACAAGTGAAAGTTATCAGAATGGAGGTGAAGAAGACATCCAGAGTAGTTGACAGGTGTTTTGTGGGAGGTGCAGGAGCAGGGAATATCTGTGGTTTCTGATAGGTCACAGCAATCTAACAGGAAATGGCAAACCCAAGAATGAGTTAAATTTTAGGTCTTTGCAATGGTTTGTAAGATCTGCACCAGTGTGTTTTCCTTCATGGAGAAGGATCTAGAGGTGGTTCCAAAAGACAGAAGCCATTAATGTCCCTCTCTATCCCATATGTCCTGTATTCTTAGGTGGCCCCTCCCAGGTGCTAAGTTGTTGCTCTCCCTCTACCACAAAATCAGTATGTACCATCCCAACATCTATAAATTTGCCTTTTGCTCAATCATCCTCTTCTTTCACACAGATCTTTCTTCTTGAAGGTCAGATGCGAGAAGGACAAGATAATTTTTATAAACCTTATAGATACCCATTATGTCTTCCACATTGGCCTACTAGTTTGAGGGGAACTCAGCAAGAAGTATACTCAGCAAAGTGGTAATTGTCCTTACGGTATAAGACCATATCTATCGAAAAAGAAAAATGTAGGTGGCTGGAACAGAATTAATATTGAATTCCTGAGGCCTTCTTTTAACTCTGCTGATACCTAGAAGTTTTACCAACCAGGTCAGCCTGGGTGGCCATAGGGGAAGAAGAAAACATCATACCCAGAAATAGGTTGGAATTACCAATTTTCAAAAAATGTCTATACATCCCTTACCTTTTGTCTTCATCATTATCTAAACTGAGAGGAGATGAACCCTGTCTGGAGATAGCACATTCAGTGACAAAACTGTCTTACTAAGGTCAAAGAAGTAAGGGAGATAGAGTCAGAAATCTTTGAGTGGATTTTTTGAGGAGACCATTTCAGTGCTCAACAATGCCAGATATTAAATAACTTGACATAAACCCAGTGTTCAGCAGCTTCTGTGATAAAAGATGTACCATTATCACATGGAAATGATCTGAAAAACTGAAAAGATGACAAATAATAGTTCAAGGGCCAATGTGATGTAGTTAGTCAGATGATCAGACTGGAATAGCATCACCATAACCTGAAAACATATCATCAACTGTGTGGCACCACTGATAGCCGTAAGAAGGGCCTCAAAAATCATATGTATTCAATCTGCCAAGAGCAAGTGGAGACAACACTTTCCTCAATGCGAGACAATTGGGTCATCTTTTGTTAGATGTCAGAAATCTGGCAAGTAGTTGTAGCTTCTGCATCAGAAATATAGAATTGTTTACTTGGGGCTCAGTTTATGTTGGCTATGTGTTCCCATTCCTGGTGTGATGATGAATTCAGAGAGAAATGGTGGGAATCTGCGTGTTGCTTGATCAGTAGCTTGATTTCAGTCAGTCTCATCTGAGAATGTTTCCTTGTAATTATCATCTACATGTGTAACCCAGACAGTTCACTCAGCTGCTGCAATTTGTTTCTACAATCAGTGGCCCCAAAGACAGATATTTTAAATTGGCCAGTCTATAGTTTTCTGAATGTTACACAAATAACCAGTCCATTAGCAACGGCCCAAGGGTCAGTAAAAATATAACAAATTTCTTTAGGTAAAGTCTTGGGCAGAGCTATGAAAATGGCCTTAATTTCTGCCCAGTGGGGAAACAACCGTATCCATTTTTGGTCTTGGTTAGCTGGCGCCGAGGTTCAACAGCTGTAGCAGCCTGATGCACACAATCAGATTTCAGTTCAGCTAAATCCTCATTGAACCAGGCCTGGAATTTAGGAGAATCTCTGTGAGTTGTATCTCAGGTGATTTATCTGCTTTGCTTCAAGCAGCACAGATAGGGATAAATTTTCCCCTAAAGTGATGATAGCTGCCAATTTTTCAGGTAAAGGTAAAATAACACAGGGACCCTGTTTGTATTCTTGAATATTGCACACTCATTTCACAAGTAAGCCTTGTTGGATCCTTGTTAACTTGCTAACCATTGGTTTTGAGTTGACCTACTCCCAAATGGCAATATCAGGCCGGAGAGTAACAGGCCTCCATGGATCAGGAGTTAAATTTTAACAGGAGTGAAGTAGCAAGCTAATAGCTTCTTTTTAAAAATTAGTGTAATTGGTAGCTATGTCTGGAAGGTGAGTCCAAAACTCAAAAGTTGCCTCCAAGTAGAGGCTTCTTCTCTTTGCCAGAAGCTCCAATCTGCAGAATCATCACTCACCAAGACGTGAGGCTCTAAGGGATCACTGGGGTTGTGGTGCCCCAAATACAGAACTTGTTAAGAGCTTGCAGGATGGATTCTAAAGGTTTGGATCTATTGGTTTGGGTGACACTCCATAAAAGCTGATGTGTGGTTTAGCCTGTATAAAGGACTAAGTAGAACCCAAGTGAGGCAAAACCTTTCTCCAGTACCTAAAGAGTGTGATAAGGTGCTCTGCCTCTTTTTAGATGCAGGGGGTCTGAGGAGAGACGTTCCTTGACTGCCAGAGGGGTTAATCATTGCAAATCCACTCATATAGTTCCAGAAAATAGTACTTGCCAAGAAGTCTCCTAACTTTTGTCAGAGTTTATCATTGATATCTTCTGGAGAAGGTGTAATAACACCAAGATCAATATCATTGAGTCCTAGGCTTCTTATTTGTCATCCAACAGTACATCATCTACATAGTGAAAGCTTTGAACATTAGAAGTTACAGCCATTCATGTTAAATCCTAATCCACCCAAGGCTGGCAAATATCAGGGTAGCTGAGATGCTCCTGTGGGGGTACTACAAGCATATATTGGAGGCTTTGACGTGAATGTAAACTTTCTTGATCCTAGTGTGTCTAAGACTGTATACCAAGTGCTATCAGTCTGTGTTATGGGTTCAGTTATAGTCACAAAGGCTGGGACAGCCAGAGCTGTGGGAGCAACAACTGAGTTCACTTAACAATAATCCATTGTAAGCTTCCTTTACCACTGGACATACAGGGCTATTGTATTGAGATACTGCATCTCATACTACTCCTGCTGCCTTTAGGTCTTTAGTTAAAATGATGATTTTTCATTTCTCCTTCTGGCATTCTATACTGATTATGTTGGACCACCCAGGAGGTTGTAGGCAGTCTAGTTGAGTAGCCATTTATGTGTCTCACTAGCACTCTAGACATGTGGCTGCTCCTGATTAGAAGAATATCCTTTGGCACTGTGGGACAGGAGGCTCATGCATATAACAGATTAATTCCTACCAAACATTCATATGTAGAAGTAACAATAATACAATTAATTAACCAAAAGGGCCCCCTCAACAAGATCATGTTAGCTTTTCTTCTCCACTGTGAACTCTGCCCAAACACTGGTAACTGAATTAAGAGTACCTTTTCCTTCCACAGTTGTGGGTAGGATAACAACTTTGGTTCCTGTGTTCAACAGAGCCATAATTGATTGAGTCCCTTTCTTCAAAATTCCCCAGCATACTTAGATGGGTACATATGGACTTTGATTCTCTTTAATGACAAGGTGTCCTTAGTCCCACCTCTAATCATCTTTCCCCGTAAAGGCCCTGAGTCCTGAATAGAGGGGGAGAGATTGATAAGGAGACAGAGAGGGAAAGAGGTGTTCCGTGCCATTAAACATGACTTGGCATTTTTTGTTTGAACTTCATGGCAACAGGTATGGCTCAGTCAAATAAACTTTCCAATGTTTTGGCCTAATGCTATATATCAGATAATGAGGACCTCATTGCTAACAACATCTGTTTTAGCCTTGAGAATCTGATTTAGCTCCAGAAGAAGCCACTAGCTCTATTTTCCAAGACTCTTCACTATACAAACATCCTTGAAAAGACAGTACAGAGCAAAGATAGTGCCCCTGTTTGTAAGACTTGCAGTAATGCACCCATACTGAGTTGTGTCCCAACAGTTGTAGCAGACACGGTTTTGTTGATGTTGTTTTTCTTGTTGTTGTTTTCAGAAATAAAGAGAGAACTAAAACCACCATATTTTACTTTTTCTTATATCAAGCAATTCTGGGCCAAACATACTTTCCTGTTCCTGTCTAAATAATTCTTTGGTAAAAATTACTGATCTGTGTTTGTACTAAACAATCCTGGAGTTAGATAAAATTTATTTAGGTCTTTGTTCTGGGAAGTACTCGCTTCTGAAATACAAGACCGAACTAACTAAAATAACTTACTTATCAAGACTCACAGCTTAATCATCAAGGCATACATCAAGACAATTTTCTCCCTGTGCACCCAATCCAAAGGTACCTGTCATGAACTAATGCCAGTCGAACTAGATCCCCACCTTACAAGACCATCCTTAAAATTACACAGTCCAAACTCCAACGCTCAATGCTCCCACTGCCTAGATGATTGTAATGCAGCTGTGACTGGGACCCTGGCACTTTTTACCTGGCAAACTTGAATACAATTTTGTTGCCGTCCAACTTTTGCCATTACTTATTTTTACAAATGACATATTATATTTCAGAAAATTAAATAGCCAAAAGAAAACTCTGAAATGCCAACACTTAACACTGTATCATTTTTTTAACAAATTCCTTTAAAAATGTATGTGTGTATAAGTTTACTCAAAGAAAATAAAGAATTTCTTTATGCCTTGTTTTTGTATTATCAGTAAACTGATTTCCTTATATCAATTTTAAAAAATTCTATAGCTGTTCATATATTATTTCACTGAAATAACAAAATTTAAACTTACAGTCCACCTTTTATTCTTCAAAATTCTGCCACCAAACCAAATAGTATGCTATCAAAAGATTATATATTTTATGCTATTAGAGTAAAATTGGAGGTATTGGGGAATAAAACTAAAATAAATTGCAATAGTAAAAAGATCTCTTTGGGGAACAAAGTACAGATAACATGAAACAATAAAAATAAGCATAACTGAAACAACCTATTCATCAAATTATCTCATTTCTTTATTTCTGAAATATAATATTTTTAACAGATCTTTGATAGACCCTGGGGATTCTGAAATGCACTTTTTATTGGATACATTTCAAGTACTTAATTAGTATTAATATTATCCCAGTTCTGTTTTTGTTTTCAAGTGATCACTCTACAAAGAAAGTAAAATTTTTACCACTTGGTGGTGCTGGTGGATAATATAAAAGACAAATTATTCCTGGAGCATATTTTGAGAGAGCTGGTTATGTTGAGTTAAATAAAATTAAGGGAAGGACAGCTTCATTCACCTCTGTCATTCCCTATTTTTTATTCTCCTTTTGACACAAAGAGTGTAAATTAGGCAGAATGGTTACTACTGATGGCTTGGGTCCTTGCTAACCAGCAGAAAGAACAGAGATCTTTAACACAAATTTCACGGCATTGGAGATTGACGATTAATGAGGCTATTATTTTCATTTTTTAAATTGTCCCTTGTGCAGTCTGAAAGATTGCTTCAATTACACACTTTATTTTTATCCTCTCAAAAGGACAGGCTTTTGTATGACCCCTCGTGTTTGTACCTAGCATGATGACCATTGGATTGTATTATTCTGTTCTTGATAGAAATGCAAATATTTTAATATTATTGAATGTTTTTATACCAAAATGAATAGTAAATACATGTACAAACTTGAGTAACTGTTTAATTATACTCAATGTCAGAATATTTTCAAATAGAGAGTGATAAGCAAATGGGTCAATGCCATTTACTATTTATAATAATTGTTAGAGCCTTGCCTTCAGAAATATATTGCTTTATCAAAAGCAAGCTCTCCTAAAGTGGTAACAGTTTTTCATATTTACTTGGCAGTGTTTTTTACTTAGCTCAGCTTTAGGTTTCACATTTTTAAAAATGCATATATTATACAATTTTTATGAAGTGTTCAACCGTGTATTCCTTCAATCACATAAACACAAGAGAAGAATTATGTCACTGATACATTTTTTTCTATTATCTATTAACTGGGGGCAAGTCCATGAATTTCTGATGCCCAGAGTTAACCTCGACTATAGGACTCCACAGGGGGTGTGAGATGGAAGAATTATATGGAGCGGAGTTTCAATGACAAAATGCAAGTTTTCAGTTTTCACTTCACTTCAAAGAACAGAACCCAGCAGACACGTATTCTTTGTCACATTGGTAGGCAGATACATTATTAACATCTTTGACATGCAAGAAAAGGCAGCCCAAGGGCCCCAAATTTTGGTTCTATGTAGATAAAAGAATAAGGAGTTAACTCTGCTACTGAACAACGACTGTTTTAAACATAAGGCAAAGAATGAACCCAAAGCTTATTTGTAACTCTATACGCTCATTTCACCTTAGGGTCATACACTATTTGATTTGAGTTTCTATTAATGCTTTTGATTATTTTAAATGCAGTTGGTAACAATGAGAGTAGTTAGTGAAAAAATTACCCACTACAAAACACATGCAATGATTAATATAACAGCCCATAGTTCTAAAAATCCGCTGATATAGATAGACTCAATCATTCTCCTTCCCCAATATAATACATAATGAGAGTGTGCAGTGTATGTTCATTAGCAAGATCTACTCAGAATGAATTAAAGGAAATTCTACTAGGCTGCCTATTATAAGAGTCTGATCTTTTGTCATAATCCTCCTAATATTAAGAAACTTGTTTTTAGCCCTGCTGGAAGGTACCTTTGTTTTTCCACTAATAATCTTTTGCATTGTTTTTTTTTTTTTTTTTTTTTTGTGAGGAAGATCAGCCCTGAGCTAACATCCATGCCAATCCTCCTCTTTCTGCTTAGGAAGACTTGCCCTGGGCTAACATCTGTGCCTATCTTCCTTCACTTTATGTGGGACACCGCCACAGCATGGCTTGACAAGCAGTGCCTTGGTGCACGCCCAGGATCCGAACTGGGGTCGCCAACAGCGGAGTGCTCGTACTTAACCGCTATGCCATGGGGCCAGCGCTACATTGTTATTCTTTTATTCTTTGTAGACATAGCAAGAGTAATTCTTCTTATTTGAATCCATTACTCTTAACTTTTCTTCACATCACACTTCCTTCTCTAGATCAATTTGGGTCTCCCCTCTTTCTTCTTAATTACTTTAAGCATGATAAACAAATGAAACAAACAAGAAACATAACAGATAAAACAAAACAAATAAAAATTACTTCCTCAGAAAAAAACTGGACATTACAATTTCACCACCTATCACAGGTGTGTTGTGTCATTTTGTGTGATAGAGAGAAGAGAAACACTGAATTGATTATAAGTCAAATGAAATCTAATGTGGTCATGGTTCTAACATTGCAGGCTGTGAAATTGTTGGTCCGTCATCTCAACTCTCTGAAATTCAATTTTCTCACTTATAGAATGGCAAGATGTGGCTACTGAGAACTTGAAATGTGGCTAGTCTGAACTGAGATGTACGTAAATTTGAAATATAAAACCAATTTCAAGACAGCATAAAAACAAGAATATAAAATACTTCATTAATAATTATGTACTGATTCCATGTTAAAATGATAACATTTTGGACATATTGGGTTAAATAAAACATTTTCTCAAAATCATTTTAATCTGTTCCCTTTTGATATTTTAATGTGTCTATAAGAAAGTTTAAAATTACATACTTGGCTCACAACTTTTGCATGCATTATCATTCTGTAGGACAGTGCTGGTCTAGGAAATAAAATGTTCCAAGTATTTTTGCTCATGATAGAAAATAAATCTAAATGAATCTCTATCAATTATTTTGAATGAGATATTTGTTGTTTCAGAATATTCCTTCCATATTTAATTTATTATTTGAGTGGAATTTTTTTTTTCTAATGAACTGTTTCTTTCAAGATTTCAAACTTGTATTCCTATTTGTATACTCTAGATTAAGAATCCAATCACTGGCATTTCCTTAGTAAAAACTATTCTTATCTGTGAGGTTGACCTTCTTATGTTAAGGACACAGTTTTGAAGGAATACTGATAACTGTGATAAAAGAAGGGCACCTATTTAATTAATCAAAGCAGCCACTTCAACCTTAACCCTTCAATCATGCCGTAGTCTCAGATGTACTCCTCCATTCACAGTCATGACTATTAGATTTACATGTTAATGGTACGGCAAAGCAAAAATTTCCAACATTAAAAATGTAACGTGAAATATTATAGCATAATATTTTCTTGATTTGGTTGATGAGTTTCTATTAGCCTTCCATTAAGAATTTGTAAAACTGTGAGTTAACCCATCTGTCCTTTATCAAGAACATATAAAAGAAACGTGTTGTAGTCTTCTCTGGATTTCTGCTTTATGAAAGCAAGAGATTAGTTTAAAGGGTACCTAACTCTCATGTCAGAAGAAAATGCTAGTGCCACTATGCTTTATCTAGCAATGTCTAGCTGTGTGTTTGCAAAACATACCTCTTTTTTAAGCCTCAGATAAAAGAGAGATCTTCTTATGGCTAATTATATATATATATATTTCACAGATAAAAAGCATTTATTCTCAAAGAAACACTCTCTTTCTTTGTTAGGTTGTGTCATGTTCCAAAACATCATTTGTTCGAAGAATAGCAAAAGTTATTCTCTCTCTTATAAAAGTATGTTTTCATTTGTTAATATATGCGTTGATTCAGAAAATGCTGCCGACTCCCTGGTCTCTGCAAGGCATCGGGTTATTTATAGCATCAGAACATAAGACAAAACCTACAAGATTGGAAACTATTTTCTTAATGACAATTCTTTCAGATGATGAGTTTTGTTGCCATAGAACCCAATTAAATTTCTGTTCTTTGTCGGGTAAACAAAAACTATGAAGATTGTTGGTATTGAAAATGTCAGTAAGAAATTCTGTAGTTTTCAAATTGAACTCTTTACAGTTGAGTCATACTTGCATGTTTGTACACTTTATGGTAACACTGGAGGATGACAACCAGAACAAATGGAATTATCTTAATCATGATACACAACTGAAAATGCCAGAACATAGTAAACAGACTTTTGTCATGTTTTTCAAAAATATAAGTGCAAGATAAATAATAAATACCTCATAAAGCATTTCAAAAACATTCTACGTAACCTTAATTTTTAACAATGGTTATTGGAAGTAGTTATTTTTCCTCACTTACCTTTATAATATTTTTGACACAGTTGGTAGTCTATTTCATAAACAATATTAAATAATCATTACAAATTTTAGACTCAACCTTTTCCCTTTTGTTTTATTTTTCAATTCGATATAATTGTTTACAGAGTAAACTGAAAAATATATTTCCCTTTAAATATCACAAATTTAGAGAAAATATATGATGTACTGCAATGTGTTTGTTATGAGAAGTTCTCAACGACATCTTAAGCATTATCTAATTAAGACCAATTTATTATTATTATTACCTAGGTGGTAGTTTTTCATATTCTTTTGTGTGTGTGTGTGAGGAAGACTAGCCCTGAGCTAAAATCCATCGCCAAGCCTCCTCTTTTTTTGCTGAGGAAGATAGGTCCTGGGCTAACATCCATGCCCATCTTCCTCTACTTTATATGGGACACCGCCACAGCATGACTTGACAAGCGGTGTGTCAGTCCTCGCCCAGGATCTGAACCTGTGTACCTGGGCCGCCAAAGCAGAGCGTGCAATCTTAACCACTACACCAGCGGGCTGGCCCCTTTCATATTTTTTTTTTTTTTAAAGATTTTATTTATTTATTCGCCCCCCCCCCCAAAGCCCCAGTAGAAAGCTGTATGTCATAGCTGCACGTCCTTCTAGTTGCTGTATATGGGACGTGGCCTCAGCATGGCCGGAGAAGCGGTGAGTCGGTGCGCACCTGGGATCCGAACCTGGGCCGCCAGCAGCGGAGCGCGCGCACTCAACCGCTAAGCCACGGGGCCGGCCCTCATATTCTTTTTTATGAACGTAAAACTGTGGAGCAGAAAAGTTAAATCACTTTGCTATAAGAATGGTACATTTAATTGGTGGATTTAACATTCAGTTTATTGAAAGGTAATCCATAATTGAACTATTATTTAGAATATTCCTTCATATATTTTATCTTTTTAAATCTCTTGATTAATAGTCTTACCTTTTTTTGTTTCTGAAAAGTGTTCTGATGGTGGTGATTTTTATCTTGATGTGCAGCAGTAAATGAAAGAAGGCACTTATGACCAGCACTCCTTTCACAGACATAATTTCCTTTTGCTTCTCACTACAAATTTTAAGTAATAAAAATATATTTATGCTCAAAAATCTGACTAGTTCTCTTTTAGTTCTTAAAAGAATATAATAGAAAACAACAGAAAATAGTGAACTTAAAATAATCCATTACATTATTTGAAAAACATATTTTCTTTTTTCCACACAAAAAAATCCCTTCTTCAGAATTATCCTAAAACAACTGAATAGTTTGGAGCAAGGAAGAAATTGAATCTGCAACCAATGTAGTCACTTACAGTATATGTGACTTTGAATAATTCTCTTTATTTAGTGTTCTATAGGATTTCTAAATAATATAACTCTGAAAAGCAAATTTTTTGCTTATGTTTTTGCTTAAAAAAAAAGAATATAGTGGATTTAAAGTGAGTCTACATGTGTTGGCTGCTTAGTTGCTGGCGATATTATATTGTATGATAGGAATAGCCAACACGAAGGTACACACTAATAGTACCCCAGAAAATACAAAAGTAGCTAATGATCATTGATCAAACTATCAAAAAGTATTATGCAATGCGGGCATGAGGCCTTTAGGAATTTGCATACACCAAGATTCTGTAACAACATTACTGCTGTGGAGAAGGACAATATGACCTAAGTAACAAAAATCTATATAATATTGCAGCATTGTGAATCAATACAAATGGATGAGTTAACATTAAAGACGATACTATGGCAAGTGCTGTGAAGAACAGAGTCCTTGCAGATCAAATATGTACTTTGGCTTAGCACTTGCAAAGTATTTCTTTTTAATGGAACTGCAATTCTGTTGTCCATCATTATGACCTTAATGGAAACATTTTGATTAATTCTTCTCTTAGTTTCAAATCAAGTCCTTACTATGGCCCACAAATGAGCCGGCTCCCAGCCCTCTCTCCAACATTTCCAACTATATCCTCTTTCTCAGTTCCTCAAACAAGCCAATTACAGTTTTGCTTCAGAGCATTTGTAGATGTTAGGTACCTAAAGAATGTCCTTTCCCCAATATTTACATAGTTTCCTCCCTCAGTTTATTCATCTCTCTGCTCAACCTTCAACAAAACAGAAAGGCCTCCTCTGATTATATTATCTATAATAAGTGCTTCCTTCCTTTATAATACCCTCTTAACTAAATTTATTTTTTCTCAGTATATATAACTACATGTCATTAAGTTATACATTTGTAACAGTGAGTATAATTTCTCTAGCTTCTGTAACAAATGATCAACAAAAACATACTGGTTTACTATGGTAAAAGTTGATTTCTGGTTAACATTACACTTTTTTATTCGTGAGGAAGATTAGCCCTGAGCTAACATCTATTGCCAATCCTCCTCTTTTTGCTGAGGAAGATTGGCCCTGGGCTAACATCCTGCACATCTTGCTCTACTTTATATGCGGGATGCCTGACACAGCATGGCTTGATAAGCAGTGCGTAGGTCTGCGCCCAAGATCCGAAACTGTGAACCCCGGGCCAACAAAGTGGAGCGCACAAACTTAACCACTATGCCACCGGGTCAGCCCCTCACATTACACTTTGACTCTTGTCAAGAGATTCTGCTTAAAGTAGTGGATCTTGGGTCATGAGTTCTTCCGTCATGTGCCCCTGCCATTTTCTAAGGTCCTTGGCATTAAGTAAGTGAATTAGCATAAAGAGAGATACAGAGTGAATAACAATGCAGGGCTTGTCAGGCTAGGTTTAGGAATGGCATACATCAATCCTTCCAAGTGTCCAGCACCCAGTTATATGTCCCCATTATAACTGAAAGGGAGACTGGAAAATGTAAATCTCTGTATATTGTGTGCTCAGGACAAGGAAATGGGATTGATGACCCCATTTTGCCCAGAACAGAGCTCTGCACACAGTAAGTCCTCAATAAATATTTTTTAAATGAAAAAAAAAATGCAGTCTTTTACTTATCTTTTGCTCCACATTGGCCTAAAGTCTGATAATATACACTAGAGGTAAGAGAATCTGCTAGCATTCAATCTTCCTGAGTTAACTGGCACTGATCAGAAATGTAGTTGAAAGCTAGCAGCTCTGGATTACCCCTGTGACGGTCAGCTCAGGTGTTTATTTGATTTCGTTTTGGTCACCCACTGACATCAAGGTGTTGCATACCTAAAGTAGACTAAGTTCCTCTAACTATTAAATAGAATTTGGAAATATATCATTTCATTATAAAATTTTATTATAAAATACAGTTTAAAAATTTGATTAGAATTTTGATTTATTTACTTTCTTATTTTTTTTTTTAATGGGAAAGTGTTTGGACTGAATATTACATTTAATTCAGCAGGGCACTATTTTCTTTTTATAACATTTGCAGAGAACTTAACAAAACACTTTAAACATTCTTCCTGATCTCTGCAATGATATAAGAAGGCCACTGTTCTAATTGCTTCCATTTTACAGGAAAAGATCATGAAACTCAGAATCTGTCACTTCTACAGTATCACCAATTCCTGAGCAGCTAGGTTTTAGCCTGATGCTTATTCTCCTACACTAAGAAACACAAGCATTTATGAACAAATCTGTCATAATTGCCAAGGTAATTTGTTAAGCAAAATCATCACAGTCGTTAATTTTCACAGCTTCCCAACTGACCAAAGCTTCCCAATACATTGGCTCCAAAAAAGAATGAATTCAGAGCTCACATGAGCCTTTTTGTCAAATATGATGAGACTTTCATGGTGAATTTTCTAATATAGGAGAATAAGCCAGAATGGGGAGGGGAGGAGATATTGTACTCTGCAGAGGAAGGTCTACCTTCAAAACATAGTTACTGAAAGTTGGACTAATTTGAATCCAACAAAAGAAAAGAAAAGATAGCATCCTTAAATAGCAATGAATATTGTTTAAGTGATCTTTATTTTTCATGTTAAAAATTCATGGCAACATTTTCTATCTTATCTATTTGTATATTATAGGTTATATTATTGCTCCCCACTTTTTACCTCCTCTCTGAAAAACAAATAAACATCCAATGCCTTTGTCATGTGATGTTGCTTTGGCTTCCATTTGTGTCAGCTATTTATCCCTGATCCCTTCATGTGGGGTTTGGCCTTCTTTGACCAATGGAACATAAGAGAAAGGGGCAGTGTAAGTGCTGCAGACTAATGCTTTCAGAAGCATTGAAAGCTTCCACCAACCTTTCTGCGTGTTTGTTATCTGCCACAAGAAAAACACATTGCAAGTGGTGTTACTTCTTCAGCCTGGTTCCAGGAGGAAAACAGGTCAAGCTAAATTGCCCCAAAGCCTAGCCTACTTTCAAATAAAAACCAAGAAGGCAGACCTGAAAACTCACATTTGTTTATGCTAAAAGTGTGAGGGCAGGGTTACAGCTGAAAAATTATTTTCTCTGCCTCATACAAGAGAGATATCTCAGATAGTAAGAAAGACCAAGAACTAAAATAGCTGCATTCACATGTATATTTGTGTAATGTGTAGTAGTTATGGAGGATGCTCCCTTTATAATCATTGTGAATAACGAACACTATCATGGGTAAAATTAGGAATTAATTTTTCGAACGTGCTCTTCTCTTTTCTCTGTGAGTCAAAACAAGGCACACAGCTCTAAATTTTCCCATGAATACAATATGAACACTTGAAAAGAATACAACAGGGAACGTCAAGGCAAATGCATGTTTTATATGCATGTGTTTTGCATTCTACTCTTCCTTTGAAGGATGGACTCATCTTTAGTGTTATAAACTGTATCTAAATTTAAAGCATTGCTGAAGGATAAAAACGTAGTGTAGTGTATTTCTAAATGAAGAAGATGGATTCACTGACAGGGCAAACTGTCACACTGTGAGGAGAACAAGACCAAAAAAGAAAAAGGCTTATGTGAAAGCTAATATTTCTCTGCAAAAGGGACTTGGCTGAAGTAGAGCACTGAGGATTATATTTAGGTACTGGTATTCTTGCACTAAGAGGATGCACAGAAGGAGAAAATAGAAACTATTGGGACTGATGCATGTGTAATAAATTCTAGTTCCAGAATTATAAATAGCCAAAGAATAACCTAAATTCATTTGGAAGGCTAAATTTAGGACATTCTAATCTTGTTTCAAAGTTTTGATAAAAAATATTATAAAATAAAGGAAACTATAAAAACTATATGAGCACCCACAAAAGAAGTAGAGTATCATGCTGTATCCATACTAACTACATTAGTCAACACATTTTCTTTTGAGAAATTACAATCCAAGATACATAACTCTGGAGCTTACAGATATCCATTGAACAGATTTTATTGTTATGTAGATCATCACAGAATCAACCTATTCTACAAAGAATGAAAAAAAAAAAAAAAAAACCCAGAGAAGTTAACTTTCTTTTAAGGTCCAAAAGCAATTAACTCATAGTTTTGGAATGAAATATATATTAAGAATCATACTGGCCATTGAATGCTAAAACAAAACAATTATTACTTATGGTGAGTAAAGAGCACAATGAGAAGAAAAAACCAGGAATAACAGAATTATACGTCATGGCCCTCAATTCCACAGAGAGCTTCCTGGAAAGATAAAAAGCAAAAGAGAGAATCACAAATGAAAACAAGGTAACATTTGGTAATTTATGTTTGTACCTAAATCTCAGTGGAGGAAATGGTGGCAGATCAGATAGAATGCTCGGCTTAAGCTCAAACCTTCCTTACCTTTCTCTTCTACTCAGTTCACACTCAAAATGAATAGGAAAGGCATGAGAAGAAAGTCTCCTAGATCATAGGAGAGAGAGATATTGGCCCTCTCTCATAAACAAGCACGAACCTGTTTTCCACTTCTGAAACCTGTGTGCAGAAGAGATAAGGTATCATGGATTAAATTATTTTATAGGGACCCAAAGACTGGGAATGGCATTATCATTGTTCTGGAACCTGACCAGATTAAACTGCTCATCCTTAGGATGGGATAGGGAAAGGGTAACGAAGGGCGTAAACTTAAATATGTATTTGTCAAAATCATGTTTACCAATTATTTTGATAAATACCCACTTTAAAAGAAAAATGAGAGAAGCAGTGTGTTAATTGGTTAGGAGGTAGAAGAAATCCAAGAGGAAAAGAATATTTCTAGGGTTCTCTGAGATTTTAAAAGGAAAAAAATTAGAGATAATAAGAAATTGTTAAGAAAATGCATGGCATCATAATCTCAGATAAATCAAATAAAGATGGAAAAAGGAACATGTTAAAAAAAAATGAGATTGGGCCCCGTGGCATAGTGGCTAAGTTCAAGCACTCCACTTCAGCGGCGCAGGGTTCACAGATTTGGATCCTGGCCGCGGACCTATGCACCACATATCAAGGTGTGCTGTGGCAGGCATCCCACATATAAAGTAGAGGAAGGTGGGCACAAATGTTAGCCCAATCTTCCTCAGCAAAAAGAGGAGGATTGGCAACAGATGTTAGCTCAGGGCTAATCTTCTTCACCAAAAAAATTTTAAAAAATGACATGGCTGCAGCAAAGACTCTGTGATAAATCAGATTAGAAGGCTAGTGAAGGAGAGGAGATGTCTTTAACCAGGAAGACTTGGGAAAGAAATGTACATGACTAAAACAAATGGTACATAAAGGTTAGGCCAAATATGACCCTAGTCTTGCAAAAACTATAAGAGAAAGTAAATGATTTTAACCATATTAAAAATGTCTATTTTGAAGAGAATAACCTTTAAAATACAAAATGCAGAACATAAATATTTAAAAGACATAGAATTCCTATGTCAGTAAAGACTTATCCAAATGAAATCAAGTTTCTAACTTCTGACAAATGTTATCTAAAAACCAAATCTAAAAACAACAAAAAAACAATAACAGCAAATGGCGGAAAGAACTCTTACTTGAAAGAACTATAACTACGAAAATTTAAGAACCCAAGAAAAGTTAGAAAAGTGCATGTAGGGAATATTCTTCTGATATTGTATCAGCTGTTGGGCATTGGTGTAACTCGTAAAATTCTAGAATCATTTAGAAAATGTGATTTGGTTGCATTTTTTAAAAGTATCAATAATTAATACAATTTTAGTAAGAAAAATTATGACAAGCAAAACACACTTTTTTTGAGTACGCATCTGATCAGTTCTAGATTAGGAAACCTATGACAACATAGATATTTATCAGTTAAGATTGTAATAAAACAAAGTCTTTCATAAGACACTCTAGGACAAAATCTACTCTCTAAAGTTGGACTGAAGAGTCTTAGTTATCTTTTGCAGGTCTGTTCTTGGCTTTCTCCTGTTCACTATTGTCAGAAACAATAAAAATGTAGTAGTAAAATTTGAAGCTGGTGGAGAATTCACAAAATTTTCAGATATTGGATATGGCATGGTTAAACTATAACCCAAGTGCTTCAATTGGAATGGAAGGCTTAAAAATGTTATGCAGGAGGTCGCTGATATCAGTTTCACCTCACTGAGATAAAGAAATATAGGTTTATGGCATGCAGCTTACTAAGGAAGTGATTTTGCTTTAAAAACCTTTAGTATGTATTGATATGTCATAGACATTTAGCAAAGTAATATAGAACTTGCAACATAGTGAGAATTCAGTAAAGTTTTCTAAATGATGGTAAGAATCACTCTCATACATTAGGAGACAGGCAATGAAAATGGAAAGCAAGGAGCAGGTAGGTGTAAGAGATTATGGGGGTATAATTATCAAAATCTGTTTCCTGCCAAGATGTCATAGAAACGAAAACTAAGAATTCAAGGTGATTCTTGTTTCAAGTCTTGATAAGTAGGAGTATAATATATACTTCTAAACTAGACTAGAGTAGAAATCCTAAAGGAAGGTTATTTAGTTTGTGTTTGTGTGCATTGATTATCATGTTGTTAAATGCATTGAATTTTCTAAGCTACAGAGATAACTTGATATATTCTTCATTAATTTAATAAACCATTTATGTAACTTTGATGGACAACACTTTCTGTACAAAGAATCCTTTTGTGTATATGTATATCAGAGTGGGAAAATACAGAAGCTATGAGCAATTAAACACTTACCAAGGATCACAAGTTAGCAAGGATAGGGTTGAAATTCCTGACTATTTGACTCCAAATTCCATGTTTTCTTTCTCTAACCTACACCTATTTGTGAAAAAAATAGGAGTAAAATATGTTTATTCATTCATTGCTTCATTTCTAAATTCTAGGCTTTTGTCCTGGCACTCATAGAGTTAATTCAGCCTTTCTCAGCAGTGATGTGTCTTCTTAGCCTTCAAGGCTCAGGGTGGGGGGCCGGCCTCGTGGCTTAGCGGTTCAGTGGGTGCGCTGCGCTACTGGCGGCCCGGGTTTGGATCCCGGACACGCACCGATGCATCACTTCTCCGGCCATGCTGAGGCGGCGTCCCACATACAGCAACTAGAAGGATCTGCAACTATGACATACAACTATCTACTGGGCTTTGGGGAAAAGAAAAGAGGAAGATTGGCAATAGATGTTAGCTCAGAGCCAGTCTTCCTCAGCAAAAAGAGGAGGATTAGCACAGATGTTAGCTCAGGGCTGATCTTCCTCACAAAAAAAAAAAATGCTCAGGGTGGAATTGCTTTCAGTCGCATGTGGGTTTGAAACCAGACTCCCCAGTAAATAGGTGTCTGACCTTGAGTGACTACATTAACCTCCCCGAGGTTGAACAGAGCTGTTAATGAGCTCACAAAGCATGTAACCCAGATAGTCTTTACAAAAATGCAATTAAGGAAAGGAAACAACCCAATTAGTAATCAGAAACAGGAATTGATTCAGATAGGCATTAGGAATGCACATTCCTGGGTTATATCAATCAACCAATCAATCAGTCAATCAATCAATATGGGTTTAGAAAGGAGCAAGAATCATGAAAGATCGCTTGGAGATGTATGTTCTAATTCTGATTTCTTTTGTATGTTAACTCCATGTCACCTGTTTTTAGAGGTATTCATCTGCAAAGCAGTGAGCAATTTGAAAAACTAGAGCACTGAACTAAGAAAAAACAACTTAATTTACCTTAAAATATTATTCACTCATTGTCAATAGTATGGTTTAGATTATAGAAATAACAATGGATTAGAATTAAGGAGATTTGCTTCTCAGTACTTATCTATTAGGAATATGCTGTTGACCTCTACTGCCAGTCCTTGAATCTCTCTGAACCCCAGTTATCTACTCTGTGGAATGAGGATTTAGATAAATAATTTCCAAAGACCCCTTTGACACAATATTTCTGTGATTCTATTCATGAGTTCTAACAAAACAACAGAGATAGAAAAGAAAACTACAAACAACTAAACGTGGAAATATTAAAGATAAGCTGGGATTGAAAAGGAATAGTCCTACATTAAGAAAACGATTTTAAATTAATGCATTTGCTAATCAATCATACTATTGGAGATGAAGAGTGTTTTTATTTATAATACACAAATAAGTATATAAAATATACAGGCAGAAAGAAACCAAAAGTGGTTAAACATTTGGAAATATTAATGGGATAAATACATTTGTATAAACAATTTGTAAATTTGTAGTAGTGGTAAAAGGAATGAAAGCTGGGATTAAATCCTACCAAATAAAGAAATAAAAGAGGATTGCTGTGTTATAATTTAAATGAAAGGATCTAAATATTATGACATGTAAAGTAAAGGTACACATGCTTATGGCTTATCACATTTAATTGAAAAGAGAAAAGCTTTTGATTCTGAATTTCTATTATTAATAGAAAGAAAAAAGTAAATCAGAGATGTAAAATTTTAGATCAGTCTTTAGTGAAATTCCACTAAGACATTTTATGGTATCAAAAATAGTAAGTTTTCTCATTTTTATCACATAATTCTAAGAATTAAAAAAAAAAATAAAGTGCACTGCATTTCAATCCATTTTTTTTTTCATCATTTAGTGAATCACATAATGCCCAAACATGATAGAGACTTATGTCCTGAGGTTGTAAGATGTTGACAATGAACTACCTGCCACCTGATCCCAATTCCATTATTCAATGCCTTTTTATTTGTTACACGTGGGATTTTTCTATCATCCTTATTTAATTCAACCTGAAAGGGCTGTTACAATTGCCGTGCTTGTTGTTCTTGTATCCTACCAGCATGGTTGGCCATGAGACGTGGTTTGAAATTGAATTTCATTAATAGCCCAGCAGCCCATTAGGATCCCCTCTATATAAAGATATGTCGGATTCATAGAGAATAAGCAGGGACCTGTCTTAGTTTGATCTCACAGGCACCATCCCTTCTACTCTTCTGAAATAGGTAAAATGCTTAATCAAACCATGGGCCTTGATGCATCCTCGTTTCTGAAGACCCAAACCCCAGGCATATGGGTTTGTCTCATTTTTAGATACACATAATAAAACGGTCACTCTGAAAGTTCATTCATGTGTGTGTGATACAACTGCTGACACAGTAGGCTTGTATTCTTTTAGAACATGGGGCACAGTGGGTGTTTGCAACAGGCTCTATTTGCTAGTCAGCTCTCACAATGGATCACAGTCTAAGTCCTTTCACCCCAGGTTTCAAAATTGAAGCATGAAGCCTCTGAGAAATCTTTCATGTATTTCTTTTAAGCTGGGCTGCAAAAATAATGAGCAATTAGCTGTTGTAATGATGCACTGCTGTTTAGATGAACGACTTGTAGATATTTCAAGTAGCCCATTTGGATCCTGGAGAAAAGAAAAGAAGTCTACCTAGGATGAGCTTTCCTATTTAGCCTTCAAAGTCCTAGGTTGCTCACCACCAAGCTGAGCTTCTGAATAAAATGGCTGCTTTTAGCCTCCATGTAATGCCGTCACCCTGTCAGAATCATGTTTTTCAAGTTTCATTTCCTAGTGCCAAATTTTCATGCTATATAACTCTTTAGGTAGCCTCCAAGAAAAGTTAAAGCTTTAATATAGAAAACCACATTCCCTTTCTACAGATTTAGTTCTAATTAACAGATTTGTTTGTAGCTTTTACCATATGTAGGACTTTCATTAAAAAAAGATTGAGATACTCCATCCTTAAGCCCTTTCTTTGAAAACTAGTCAAGGGCACATCTGGCAGCTGATGTTTTTGGTTTTATTTTGTTTTTTTTCCCTGTCAAATATGGTCAAAAAATCCCCTAATGGATTTAGATCATGTTAGATTTAAATTTATCTGAAACCTTTTAATCCCAATTTATATAATTTAGTAATCCATGATTAATAAATCAATCTCATTTTGATTTTTTCCCTAAAAGGTGTGAACAGTTTCAAAAAGCTCTAAAATTCCAATATTAGCATTTAACAATTTTAGGTTTGGAGAGTCTTAGGGGGAAAATTTTTTTCAGTCATGAATACTCATATTGAGAGAAACCAATTCCTCACTGTGAGTGATGCTGTCCCATTTCTAATGTTGGATAAATGGTGCTTCAAAATAGAGTCTTATGACAAAAGAGCAGAAGAATTAGATAAGCTGTCTCTGCTCACTGTCATTTCATTACATTACTTACTTCTTTCAGTTACTTTATTTTTAAATAATTAAAAAATTAACATGCTAAGGCAAACATTGGCACTATAATTTATTAAAACCTTGGGTCAGATTAGTTTATTAGATCCCTAGGAGAAATATAGAAAAAAAAAGGAGATGCTGGAAGGAAATTTTTAGTTTTTAAAGGAAAAAGCAAAAGATATATATGTATGGTTAGAATATGGGGCATAAGAGCCAACTCTGAAGGGTCTACTCTGATAGATTATTGGTAACTAGAAAGCAGAGGTTCCCATGAGACAACAAGCTCTTCTTCACCACAGTCTATGTGTTTTTCATCTTAACCTAACACTAGATTCATCATTCAATCCTTAGCACCTAGCACTTAGCAAGAACTCAAACTTTTTTGAATTAAGGATGTGTGGCATTTGTTTTATGGAGTAGTCTTCTGGTAAAGTGTACTGGGTGAAGGTGGGGTACAGAAAGTAGAATGGTGTGCTATAATCAAAGGATTTTTTTCCATCATATTCTGTCATAGGTAAGTTCCTGTGTATGACACCCTTTCTCTGACTCTAAGAAAAAGGCCTCTCTTTAATATCTGCCAAATTCTCTCTAGAATCTTATTCTGTTTGAATGGGAAATCATTTTAGTTCTTGCTCCCCGTGCCCTGCTGATCACAGCAGAATGTTCAGTGTAGGGAGTCCTGTTTGAAGTCGTATACCACCAGGACATGGGGAAGACACAATCAGAGAAGCTAATGACTACAATGCTACAGATCAGGAGTTGGAGGGAGGAGTCCCCTACATTCCAGGCTCCATGTTTTCTGTAAATCTATTTTATCCTCTGCAGGGAAAGATTCAATATGAATGACATAATTTGGATTTCTGCAAAGCAGAACTCTCTCTCTAGTGGAGGATTAAGGACTGAGAAAATTAGAAACACTCCAGGAGCTGAAGAGGGTGGGAAGTTAATAGCTGGTGAGTAATGGGGAGATCAGAACAAAAGGCCTGGGGGGATTATGAGTCTAAAGACCACTTCATCAAAAATTTGAAGTGAGGAAAACCTATCAAGTAGGAAAGCAATGGAACTGTTTATTCAGCTTACAAAAGAGACTTTAGATGATTCTTACAGACTTTCTAAGCAGAAAAACCTGTAATGTGGGCACAGCAAAAACTGCACACGTGAGGAATCAAACAGAATAGTAAATCCACCATTTTTTCTGCATGGCAGGGCTTTAATGTTAGCAAATTTCCTGACAAAGAGGATACAAGGCACACAGGCTCCTTGTTCTGCCCCCAGTAACGATCTCATGCATTCCAGAGCTACGGGCACTTAGAAGCACAAAATGCTTACACCTGGAAAATAAGTTTCTGGCGTTTCTAAGTTCACAGCAGCGTATGTCTGTTTTATTTATGTTTGTCTGTCTCAAAATATTCATTTTTAAAGCCAAGCTCCCTGAGCAGAGTTTCGATACTGTTTTCATCCAACTACTTATAAAATAAATAAATGCTTTTGAGTTTTTGTTTGGGATTTCACCAAAGCAGCTGCTTGAACTTGCTGTTCTCTGTAATGGTAAATTCCTTGGAGGAGAGCTTTGGTAGTGATTGGGCGGGAGTCGGATGAGTGTGGTTCCTCCACGGCTGTCACAAGCAGGCAGCCTCTGTGTTGTTCTGATTCTTCAGTCTCTCTGACACTCTGTGCTCCAATCCCTGTCTCCTTCCCAAATGAAATTCCAATTCAAATGGAAAATTACCACACTAGCTCTATAGAAGTATTGTGGAACAAGTCCAAAGGGATAAAGCCTGTCACCTGACTCACAAAATCTTCTCCTTTTTTTACAACATTTCCAAATGATCAAATGAAGAGAGAGAAGAAAATTAGAATGCTTTTCCACCCTCCCTTTTCCTCGACCACACACCTGGACAATATTTCGGGGGACTGAAAGTGTGAAACTCTTACACCATATCCTTTAACCCCACTATTGCTAGCGCTGACTCTCCAGCTTTCACTTTTCTTTGCCCACCTCTCTCAAGACCCTTCATTTGTATTGTACCCCATAGGAAAACATGGATATTTGCAATTCCAAATATGAATAACTTTGCCTGACATCCAAGTGACAAGCTTTTTTCTTCATATGTAAAGAAGAAAACAAATAACAGTGATTTGATAAACGTGATATCTTTGCAGATTCTGAAGATTGAACTAAATTAAATATACAGAATTTACTTTTAAAAAAGAGTTAAAGCACTACTTTTAAAATGATTGAGAAAGAAATTCCATTTTACTTCACTAAAATTATCATGAACCTTTCTTCGTTTAATTAGTCAATCATAAAATGGAAGCCATTTGAACCTTGAAAGGACTACCTGGAAACAGAAATATTTCTTCAACTACCATTGGAAATAGATTCTACATACTTAGTTATTGGAACTTTTCTTTAAAAGAAAACTTAAAGCCTAAGTCAATTAAAATTATCTAATTGCCTCTTAAGTGATCTCTAAGAGCAACAGATTAAAGAGAAAACAGATGAAGAGGACTGATTAAAAGCAAAAGGCCCATTTTGTCTTTTAAAGTCTGGTTTCAACAATTTCATATTGAGTACTGCTTCATTTCAAGAGCAAATTTCTAAAATGGCAGGCTTGACACTGAGAGCACCATTGGAGCGGACTGAGGACAAAGACAGTACAGCATAGAATTTTTTTCCCAATTTTTCTGTCAATCGGAAGTTAGTCTGACATTTTATCCCTTTGATTTTTACCCTTAAGCTTTTCTATCTCATTAGAGAATTTTTTCTAATTTTAATGATTAAGCCTTTTTCATAAAATTAAAAGTGTTTACAAGAGAAAGATCTTGAATTCCAAATGAGAATGTCTCAGAACTAAAGACAAAGAGGTCAAGTTCTGTAATCAGATCAGGATCATCTTATCTATGGCAGTGTTCTCTTGATCTTTCCGTATTGTTGTCCAGTCTCTTAGCAGAAGGAGCTCTGCTTACTAAAATTCCTCCAAAGTTCATATTAACAGGAATCTGATTTAAAAAGACAAGCTAAGATTTCAACTTCTTAAATGCTACTAGTTAGTATTTCTACATTTTACTACTTTTTAAAATTTTTCAACAGTTTTTTATTTTTTCTTTCTCTTGTATTCATGAGGCTCTTATTTATACGGTAAATTATGTTCTTTTTATAGCTTAGAATTCTGGGAAATTCTAAGATATAAAAGGGAAATTCCCAGCTCATATGTGTTCCTCTCTGATTGGATTCCTTTCTCTTTTCTGACCATAGACAGATGTCTTTACCTTCCCTAAAAAGCCTTCACTCTTGACGGGGGAGTATGTTGATTTGAAACCTCAGGAGTTCCCAGGGTAAAATTCAAAACTGGCCTTCATACACAGAGGGCAAGGAGAGCCCAAAGAAAGAGGCAGACTACTCCAAATTGGTAGGTGGCAGGTTTAATAAGCAAGAGAACTTACGTATGAGGCTTGTCTTTGGTGGCTGAAAGATGTGTACATCTCATTACCTTCCTGCCAGAATCTTATGAGTTTACATAGAGGCCTTAACAGGGTTCAGTTACGTATTCAGTCCAGATGGTCTCAACAACACATTACTGTCTCAAGGCTGTGTCCTTAAAGTGGCACCTAGTGTGAGAACAGTGGCAAAACATACATTCTGATGTAAGGAGCCTCTGATTGCCTGGGTCCAGCTTGCAGGTCAGCTGGTGGTCACATCCTCTCCATGACCTCCTGCAACAGAGTAAAGAACAGAATCTTTGGGGCTTAGCTTTTAGATTGCCCAGTTGCAGGTTGTCCTGTGTGAGCAAGCACTCAGCTTCTCTTTTTCTTATCACTAATTTATGGATAATAATAATAATAATAATGTTTACCTCATAACAATGTTTTGAAAAATGGACTAAGATATTCCAATTAAAGCACTTAGTGTAATGTGTGGCACCTAGGAAATACTTAATTATCAATTTTGTTAATAAGTCTGAAATGTGAGGAAATGGTGTCAATAGTCTTGGAGGGCCTAGAATGCAGTGTCTGTTCTATAAATATGTAATAAATTGAAACTAATGCATCACATCTGAACTGGAGCAAGCCTAAAGAATGAGGTACTGAGCAGCCACATGGGGCCAAAAGCTTCTGAGTAAGAAGTTTGTGTCACATGGGTTTGAGATAACAAATAGTGAAAAATAAGACTCATAGAAGTTGAAGACAAAATTTACCAATGTCAGATTGTTTTGTTGTGATTATAATGGGTTATAATGTTATGTGATGCAGATAAAGGATTAAACATATTATAGGAGTAAATCGTATTTATTGTTTTCTTATTGCATCCCAGGTACTATTATAAAAATATACTATACTTTTTATAAAGTTATTAAAAGATATACAAAGTATTTCTTTCTGCCTTAAGTAATCTGAGAGGAAGATCTTATTCTGATATATAGATAAAGAATCTGCATATAGAGTGTCTAAAGTACCAAGTCTGATATCATGCAACTAGTGAGTGGTCAAACTTAAACATGAGGCAAGACAATTGCCTAGTTATGTCTGGATTTCATTGGTCAGCAATTTAATGTTTCACCTAATCACTAATATTTCCTAAATCTATACTAATTAATTCATTAAATATTTATTTGCTATTTACTATTGGTGTGTGCTCTTGCATAGTACGTAGACAAGATCACATTCTTAAATAATTTGTCATGGGGAAGAAATAGGTATATTATTAATTTTAAGGCAAGCTTTGATACATTAAGGTAATAAAACTTGCTTTGCATGTTAAGAGGACAAAAACTTAATAAAGGCTAAAATTTTTGGAATACATCACTTGGTTTAAATTGCATGATCTTGTTAACAAAAAAACAGCAATTCTGCAGAGTCAATGCTATTGTTACTTCCCTTTCTTGATGAGATCACTGAAGGCGAGTGTGAGAGCCATAGAGGCTTGCCCAAAGTTACAAAGCTAGTATGAGGCAGAGCTGTGTTGAAATTCAGCTGTTCTGACTCAAAGGCTTGGGTTCTAAACACCTGTGAAACTACCTCCACATCCAGGTAGGGGGGAGATTAAAGACTTAATAACGCTGGTAACATTTAAAATATATTATAAAAAATGAGTAGGTTTTTTTTTTTATAGAATCATGGAATTTCACAGAAGAAAAGGGCTTTTTGATATCCTCTACTTCCACCCCTTTATTTTATAAATGAGGTAAGGAGAACTATGATAGGCAGAAATCTGTGGAAGAATGAGACAGATGCGTATTTTATGCCAAGGAAGTGGCATGAACACAATCACGTAGACCTATTAGAGAAAGGCAGTATTTAGAAGTAAAGTTTAGTAGCTCATCTTGGCTGGAATATTGTCTACATTGTGAATATATATATATATATATAGAGAGAGAGAGAGACTTTATGTAGAATATAGTCTACATATGGATTAGTGGGATATAAGACTGGAAATACAGGTTGTGGCGAGAAATTAAAGGGTCCAAAATGACTAGCTGAGGAGTTTAGAAATGACTCAGTAAGAGATGTGGAACCATTGAATAATTTAGAGCAGGAAATTAGCAGAGATGGTGTTGTGGTTTGGAAATTTTCATCTGGGTAGAAAGCAAGATAGAAAAGGAGTGAGAGACCATGTGGAATTCTCCATGAATACTCTAGGCAAAAAAAAAAGATGATTGGAAAAGAATGACTTATTTGGAAAATGAAACATGATCATACATTAGCAAGTTATTACTGATTCAGAATCAACAGCATTTGTCAAGTAATGGGCTACGTAGAGCAGGGAAAGAAAGGAGCCCATGAAAAGCTCAAGTATTCAATGACTAAAAGAAGGGGGATACCACTAGTAGAAATTAGCGAGTCAGCCACCTTCAATGATATTGCCTGTCATTTATTAAGAACTATTCTTGTACTAGCTTTAAGCTAAGCTTTTTACAAACTTGGCTTCATTGAATCTTTAATATAGAACTAATAAGTAAGTATACTATGCCCATTTTACAGGTAAGAACTCCAAGGCACAGGAAAAATAGACAAGTGTCCTCAAATTGCACAGCCAACAAATGGTAGAATCGGGATTTGATTACAGAACTACCTGAATCCCGAATTTCCTTATAACATTTTCAGAGAATATAATGAATATAAGTGTCTGTCAGCAGTTTGAATTTGAGTTACGAGGATAATATTTTGGTTGTAATCGATGGGAGCTTAGTATTAGGAGAAGCATAAGGCTTAATATATAATATATAGTTTTGTGAGTTGGTAAACACTGACACCACTTGAAGTTGCAGGGGTTGATTACAACTGGAAAGAGTACTGGCAGAGGAGAATGCAAAGAAAGAGACTGATGGGAATGCTTTTATTAGAAGAAGAAGAGGCAGTAGGGGGGGAAGGAAGAGAAAGACGAGGAAGGGGAAGAAATTCTTGTGACAAGATAAGAAAAAACAGCATGAGACAGAGAATTACAGACAATATAATTTCCTTACAAAGAAAAAATATAAAAAATATTATCTGCAAATCTAGATTAATGTCATGCTTATGGTCTGCATTTTCTTATTTAGTTATTATCCTAAATCTTACAATATACCTAAATTAAATTTTAATAGCTATGTAGTTTGTATGTTCAACTAAATCAACTAATGTAACATTCAACTTATCACATGCCAGGGTCTGTAGTGGAATATGGAGGTAGTAGGATGAACATGGCACAATTCCAAGCCTCTTGTTCACTCTACACTACCTACCTAGGGAGACAGGTATGTTAATACGCAGTTGTTCATTTCACTATGGAAACTGCTATAGCAGAAGTCTGTAAATGAATTGTGTAAAAGTAGAGATCTTCCATTCAGTCTGTAAGGCGTGTTCTTTATGGATTGAGGGCCCATGATGTGATTCAGAGGATGATTCAGAAGACATCATAAGGAAGAAGTGGGCTTTAGAGGGAGGGAAGTTTATGACAGACAGATGGATAAAGGTATGCAATGTATTGCAGGGAATTTTGTGATTCAAGAGTAGGAAAATGGGAAAAAGAAACTGGAAAGATAATGGCTGGAACATTGAGGGCATTTTGTACCAGATTCAGAGTCTTCTATATGAAAAAGTGAACCATAGAAGGGATTTAAATAGATCAATGACATAAACAAATTGACAATTGTAGAAAGATCATTTTGCAGGCAAGGTTAACTTCAGGTGGGACATAAAAATGATACCAGAGGCAGAGAGGCAGAGAGGCAGCAGTAGAAGTCACCAGTTGAGGGAGGTGCAAATGTAGGACTACAGTAATTACAGTGGAACTACTAAGAAGCTGAAAAGGTAACGTGGTTAGAAAACAGCAGTTTTTATACTTGTAGAAAATGGACTTCTGTCTGAGTTATCCGAATGTGATAGTTTTTAGTTGTGAATTAGAATGTGTATAAATGTCTGCTTACATACTCCATACATTCATACTGTCAGGGAAATGGTAGTCAGAAGTGAAAGTTAAATCTCAATCTAGGGCACATATTTAAGATGTTTATCTGTAACATTCTGAAAATTACCCTTGGAGGAAACACATCAACTTATCCAGGCAATGATATAAAATGTCTAGTGTATGAATGACCTTGCAACTCACTGGACATGTCCAATGCATTGCTGGACCTAACTGTTGTTTGATTGTGGGAAGCTGAGCCTCTCTGTCCGGAATTTAGGTTGTCTCTCTGTAAACCAATTGAACAGAAGAGTAAGCGGCATTAATGAAACTAACTTACTGTACAAATTACATATATTGGTATACTGTATTTAAAATTATTTGTTGCAACAGTATCAATGTATTGTGAATAATGCAGGCATTTTTAATGCAATGATTTTTTTCTAAAGTTCACAGCTCCTTGAAGGTCAGTTCTACATTCTAAAGTCAGTGCATTTGATTCAATCTAGTAAACACTCATTGATCTCTTTCTATGTGCCAATCACTGCATTAACGCTAGGACTATAAAGGGTCATGGAAGGAGACAGACTCAGCAAATTTTAGCCGGGATGTAAACCAATTCATTAAATTAAAACAGATTGGGGAGATATATAGTGTAGTTCTCTTTATAGAGAAATAGATGCCAAGTGTCAACTCTAGAGATAATCTCATAATATAATTATTAATTAGGATTAATAATCATATTAATAACACCTCAGAACTTCTATGAGAAAAGGATTCTAATAATAGGAAATATTCACATTTGGTTAAAATACAAATGTATGTTAATTGATATGGTAAATGCATATGAACATAATTTGAAATTTAAGCTTGTTTTGGTAAATATTTTGTGAGTGAATATCACCCTTTAGCCGTGTTCAGATTCCATTATATTTTGCTTTTATTGTTCATAAATGAAAGTTAGTTTATCCGTTCCAACACTCAGAATGGAGATAAGTGTGATACGTAGAAGTGCAATAATTGAAATAATCCACAGCTGTACTGTAAATTCTAAAGTCTCCATGAGTCCTGCTTAGCTTCTTTTTTTTGTATCATTTTAAAGGGATCTAGAAATCCACAGAACTATTATAGGTGAATAGATACAGCATTCACATCTGTGGCACTTGTCACCTGTCAAGAAGATCAAATCCATTCAGTTAACCTACCATTTCTCAATGTTAAGAGGAGGGAAAGTATTTTTTTTTAATTCCATTCATGCTGGCACAGTGCAAAAAAAAAACATAATAATCCACAAAGCTTTTTTAGCCCTTTGCAAACAAACAGTAAAATTACAGAAGTGTAGAGTGGAACAGCATGCCCTAGTCACAGTTCAGTAGCAATTACTGAGGATGATTGTGTTTGCTCTCTCCAGGAGATGTCACTAAATAGAGTGGCAAGGACAGGCTTCAGCTATTTGGGGCAAAAATATAATCGGGACGGTGGAGGTAGCAGGGGAGATGTAAAGATTCACTCATACTGAAAATATTTTGTCCATTTTAGCTGCGTTCTGCCTCCGAGTAAAGGAAAAAGAGAAAAACAATATGTAGCTTGCTTTAGATGAATTTTTATTTTTTGTACCTTTTCATTAAGGAAGGCCACTTTTATCTACATTTACAGAAGTATTACTGCTAAAAATACCTGAAAAGGGGAGTCCTTGATTGTTGTATACTGAAATGAAAGCATTTCCTTTTTTGCAAAGAGAAGTCATATATAGTTTATTAGAGCCTCAGGGCAAGAGTTTGCTCAAGAAGTTTTCAATATATCCTTTTTACTCGTTTGCTCCCTTGAATATAAAGGAACAGTAATATATGTACTTGGTAGAGCTGAAACTTTACCTATTCAACTCAAGGGATCAAAATCTTTAAAACTTGTATGCCTCAGATCTATAAAAGAGATTGCAGATTTTATCTATTACATTTCACTCATGTTTCCACAAATATTTTAATGTAGATATTGCCGTAGGAGAAGCTTGTAGGTTATTGATTGCAATATAAACGTCAGAATCAAACACTATACTTAGGCTTTCAATTATCACAGGATTAATTTCACTTGATCTATTTAATCTACTTAAAAATTTAGAAGTAGTTCCACTCCTTTTTTTTCTTTTTTTATTTCTAAAAACAGTTGTAAATTGATTGAGACAATTTAGACATGTCTAAAGACAACTCAATTTTATAAAAAATTATTTAATGTCATACTACATATTTTTCAGGACTCTACATCAACACTTATCATATTGCTTAATGCAGGAAAGCTCTCAATAAATATTTGCTTAGAAATAAATGAATTAATGAAAGTTTATAGTCTCATTCATAGAAATTTAATTTAAACTCACTCATTCTAATCTCATAATTCTCATATGGGCTGATCAAAAAATCAGTAGCAAGGGGACCCGGCCGCATGGCGTAGTGGTTAAGTGCGTGTGCTCCGCTGCTGGTGGCCTGGGTTCAGATCCCGGTCACACAGCGATGCACCGCTTGTCAGGTCATGCTGTGGCGGCGTCCCACATAAAGTGGAGGAATATTGGCACGCATTAGCTCAGGGCCAGTCTTCCTCAGCAAACAGAGGAGGGTTGGCATAGATGTTAGCTCAGGGCTGATCTTCCTCACAAAAAAGACAAAAAAATGAGTAGCAAGGAAAAAAATTTTTTTAATTATTTGAAAAGACAGTGATATTTTCTAGGGGAATATGTCACCTCATCTGACTGTCACTCATTATTATTTGTATCCGTGCCTCCTTTAAATTGAAGAAAGTGGACTGAATGTTACTAATATGGGAATTTCTCCTGTCAAGTGTAAAAAAATCTAGAACAGTTTATAAGGGAATGTTTTGTTTTTGCTTGTTTTTCATCCAGGTAATTATTTTATACATGATAAAATCATTTGACTTTTAGTAAATCCTCTAACATATCAATAACATGATACTATCATTCATTGGTATTGTATACAGTATTCTATAGTGAATTAAGAGTAACTCTTTTTCATTAATCAAAAATTTACCTATATATCTATTACATTTTCAAATTTTACTTCAGTAAGTTAGTATATATAGATTTCCCATATTTATGATGACATAAATAAGATTTAAATAGAAAACAGTATTTTTACAGTGACAGCCGTCGTAGTTGTGTTTAATTTAGGCAACTATGGTTATCTGTGTTAGAGAAAGAGAGAGATCTAGAGTGGACAAAAAGAGAGAGATTTAAATAGGTGGACAAGCTGGCAATGTAAATCACTCAGTAAGCCTATACTAGTGAGTGGGCATGAGAAGGAAGACAGAAAACTGCTGTCTCTTGATTAAATTCAACTCCTGCAAGACTTGTAATGGTTTGAGTATCTCACAATGCAATGTATAATTCGTATTCAAATGCACAATACAGATTTTTCATGTCACTTGGTTACTAATTTTATCTCTGATCATTTTAGGAAACTTTAATCTGTTTCAATGCCAGAAGAAAGACTGTTGAACTTAATTAATAGGGTTCTTTATGGTTGACTTATGTGACTTTCATAAAGATTTTACTTATACTAATTCACTGTACATCCAGAATTTAGAGCTTAATTTCCACCTTTACTCTTGTATTTCTATCTTCTAAGGCAAGTGCATATCTCTAATTAGAAAATCTCTTATTTATTTAAAAAACAAAGCCAGAGTAATAGTATTATATTCTTTATATTCTTGAAGAAAACAATACATGATTATGCTGAAATGCAAAAAGAGAGAAGCATTTTCAGTAGCATCTTAATTATCAATTAATAAATTGCCATAGTGGTCCCCCAATTTCTTTTTGCCACCCTGACAAACTTGAGAAATATTTCACAGTGCCCGTTATGGAAGTGAATTTCAAATGGGAATCAAGCACTCTGAAATGAACATTAGAAAAATGAAGGGGCAGAGAACTATAACTTCGGGGATGGCGAAGTCTTCACAAGTGACTCTTACACATTTTCTTGGGAGTTCTCTTAAGAATCATTGCCATGAAAAGATTGGTGGGTGTGCTGTATAATTACAATTCACACACACACACACATGCACACATTCAGGGAAGAAGAATGACAGTAAGGAGGAAAGGAGACACAATACAATTAGACGCAAGAAAGCACACAAATCAAATACTGAATACTTTATAGCTTTGTCTAGTGGTAACTTATTTGGATCATCTGTTTCATCTTTCTTAGACACTTCATGAAAATGTCTACAATGAAGAGATTGATGATTGGTTCTTAATTGGAGGCCATAGGCCTGAGGAAGTAAGACTGGCTATGTGATCCTTGCTTTAGCATCATCTCCTGATGATTGAACTACACAGCCATTCACATTCCACATTAAATATCTTATTGTACAATTATAGTAAAATACATGAAGCATTTCTTACTGTTAGGCAATTTATTAATGGAAAAACAAATTAAAAACTCTCCAGGCTTTAATGAAGATGATAAATCTGTGAGTATGAAACAATAAGTATAAAATAGAAGACTTTGTGCATACGAGAATGGTGGCATTTAGTTTTGTCTCTTTGGCATCCAAAGTCTTAGAAATATTTGATGTCATTTTGAATTTGAATTTATTAAAATTGTTTTCTTTTCCATTTATCTACAATGGAAGTTGCCAGAATATTAAAATCAACAAATCTATGAATTTTAAATTAACTCCAAGAGATAATATCCAAGATAGCCTTGACATTTCCCTCCATTGACTAAACTTTAGACAGACTTTTTGCTGCTGTTAGGCCCCTGACCTTTCTCTCATAGCAGCTCTCACAGAATCCAGGTGGCTTAACCACAGAGGTCCCTCCCATTCCGTTTCTTAGATTATTTACTTTAGAAAATGTGTAATTGTAAATTCTTTCTCTGCCCCTTTGAAGTGTATGTAAATCCTTTTAAAAAGCCTCTTTCCAGTTTTACAACCCAAGAATGAATTTTTCAAGGAACCGGGAGCCATCATGTTGAAATATAATCATAAAATAAGGCAGACTCTCTATCTGCCAGTTTCTCTGGGAAGGTAGGAGCCTAACTTCTTTAACTTCCTTGCTCCAAGTAGTAAAACTTCCTCTTGTTATGAGACATTTGGGTAAGGCCAATTACCAAACATAGATGGCCTACAATCCCCTCTACCTCAGCTCTTAAAAACTCTCCTGCTCTTTGTTTCAGTGGAATTGGATTCAGACCACCCTCTGGTCTCTTTCTAATTGCAACTGCCTTAAATAAAACCTTCCTTACCTAACTTTCTTAGTGCAATTTTTACTTTGATAGTCCTTATCAAGGATTATAGAATACTTTGGTATATTAAAGGCCCAAAAGAAATTTAAGCCATGCTGCCCTTTGAATTCTGAGGATAATAATTTATTTGAAATTCTTCAATGTTATAATTATTCATGTATTTATATATATTTGATATTAATAAATAATTATATTCATTGGTGATTTAAAAATAAATCTTCAATGAATCTTCAAATATAAAACAATTTCTTTGAATGTGAGTATTTATACAACAACTGATATAGGAGCTAAGATTTAATGAATAATTTGTGCAAAAGAAATTGCGCCTACTTGTTTTCACACATTGCCAAAAGAAATCCTTCTACAACCTTGCAAAGAAGATACTATTGTCACTCCAATAGAAAACTGAGGCTTAGAGCAGTTAAGAAACTTGACAAAGTTCACACACTTTGTAAATTATGAGCCTGCATAAACTTAGAGCCTGAGATTTTCTATTGTTTTATTATTTGTTGGGGAAATTATGATTTTTTACAATCATTTTTGGTTATTTCTATAAAGATTACTTGGGAACGTATTCATCTCAGAAATGCCAACTAGACATTAATGGTGTGCATGTTTTTTTATTCTAAGAATGATACTTTCCATGTATATTCGTTCAGCAAACATTTAAAATGCACACATTTAAGGCTCTTGTTTTAATTATTTCTAATTAAAATCACCCTGCTTAAGAAATATTTTTAAAAATATGACACAATACCATTTTCCATGTATGCTAGCTATATTTCACTGATATTGTTTTGGTATTTTAATAGTACATGACCTTTGATGCATATAAAGTGGTTTGTCCCCATGTTAAATAGATCCAAATTGCTGCTGATGCTTTTGCTGTGCAGATTCATAATATATTCCATTTTTTTTCTTTTCAGGTTTTATAAGCACAATCAAAAACATATGTTCCAGCTTTGAGTCTACCATTCACAATAACTGAGTTAAAAGTGAAAAAGCCAAATAGTCATTTTTGTGCAAAGGGTAACGCTAATTAAATAGAATATTAAGTGAATGTCTGGTTTAAATCACCTATGTATTTTTCTTTGGCAAGTCCATATATATATACGTATATATGTATATATATACGTATATATGTATATATATGAACTTTATGATAGCTATTCTCCTAGCCCCAAGAATTCTTTTTTTTACTTTTACTTTAGAACTCTTCATAGCATTATATACACCATACAGATTTTGGAGTCAAGTGAAATGGGGTTTCAATCCTATCTCTGATAACTAGTTTCATGTGTCACACAGTTTCACAGATACCGAAGAATCTTCTTCTATGTAATAGGAATAATAATAACAAACTTTCCATACAATGAGATTATTTGAGATTAATTTACAATACAATACTATTCTCTATTTGTTTTCATCTGCTTACTTTCTTCTGCATTAGTTCACTGAATTTGTATGATAATCAAATATATCTTGTATAATGAGGCCTATTTCAATTCTAGTTAATGGAAATCCTCTCTTAAGAAGCCAAAATAACAGGAGGAAATTATATTTCTTAATTTAAAAATAAAACAAAACATGATGTCAGTTTTAAACATGGCTAGCTCAAGATTTTTTAATGAAATCAGGGACTTTATTTTCTTATCTCTGTTTTTTTTTTTTTTTAATAGTTTTGTGATCTCAAGTCAGCCGGATTTATGACTGGCTGTTTCTCCAGATTTATATTCTTATATTTCCGTGATCAAAGAGGAAAAAGAGTTACTTCATCCTCAAAACAATTTAAAAATTCCTAAGAAAGGACACAAACGTGCCTGGATCATATCACATGCCTATACCTTGGACCAACATCATTGTTGAGGAAGTGGCACGTGTTCACTTCTGTGACAGAGATAGAATATGAATGGATGGCTGGTATGTGAGTGTGAGGGACTCATCAGTCAAAAACAATATGCCGAGTTTTCGTGCCCAGGAACAGAAATAATTGACAAGGACGTATGTCAAACAACAGAATTTGAAATTTTCTCTGAAAAATTATGCTATGCTTAATATCTATGTTCTTTATCAAGAATTAACATTTCATATACAATCTTGTTAATTGCAACTATAATAACATCACCACTGAGTAATGTAAATGCCATAGGCTAGCTTCATTAGATTAATGAGCCAATGACTCCAACCTTGATGTCTCTTCTAATTATGCACAATGCACTGTTTCTTTCAAAAGAAGACATCTAATTAATTAGATACAAATGTCATCCATAGGTCATTGACAGCTAAGATGATCACTGATGATTCAGTTTCATCCAAGGCAACTTAATACTCCTCTAGGATTTCCAGAAAATGTCATCTTTGAATCAAAATGTTCTTCTGTAACGAAGTATTATAGAAAAGAAAAATCAATCTCCAAATCCTTAACTTTTTGATACAGAGTAACTCTTATCTAACCTGAGAGATAAATGCAACCTTTCTCGGATACACACATGTGAAGATTTCCTTTTAGTCATGTAAATTAACTAGGTGTTTAAAAGAAAGCACGTGCTTGAAAAAGAAATATTTCATTGAAAGAGAAAATGTTTTTCATTGTCAGTATTTAAAATGTCATTCTTCTTAAGGAGAAGAAATATCAAATTTACTTGATAAAAATACATTGGGACCACCAAATTGTCATGAAAAATAATCTTTTCCAATTATTTTACATTGATCTATAAGCATATTAAAATTGATTTTCTGAGAATATCTGTTAAATATGTACTTTTTAAAAATAATAAAATAATAGTACTTCAATTGAATGATTGAAAGTAGTATAAATAGTGTTGCAAACAACCACAAAATGTCTACAAACCCAATATTATTTGAAGCATCATGAAAAGATTAAAATTAGGAAGAGAACAAAAATGTTCTATTCTTTCCCAATCTTTATGCCAATTGTCCAAATAGCATGATGTCAAATAATGAATATGATTATTAATATCATAGCATATTTTTACATCTCTAGTTCTCACACAGAATATTATGAAAATGTTTTACATTCTTATGGTATCTTATCACCTCTGGCAAGTAAACCTCTCTTTATAAAATCGGTCATTCCACAAATGGTGTTGCACCAAAGCACACTTATTTATAAAGGTAAAAACTTTAGATATGAGATTTGGCATAATATTTTGTGTTTACTGCAAAAGGATAAGTTCATATTTTCTCAGTGTTTTAATATCCTAAGACAACAAAATCTTCTCATATTATCGGTGGTCTTACATTTTAAAAATCAGAAGAGGTGATACAATACATATATGTACTTTGTTAATTTTTAATAATCTTCTTTTAATAAATATATGATGGAATTAGTATTCTGTTTGCCTAAGATATGATTTAACTAAAAGGTTTTCCTGATAATTTTTTGTTCGAAAGTTGTCTTATTACCTTTTATGTGTACTTATATTGCATAAACTTTAATAAAACACTCCTATAAGAAAATATTGCTATTTGTTAGCTAAGGAGATTCTTCAGGGCTATATGGATTCTAGATAGCTTTACCTAGCACTTATTTCTATGGATTTTTATCAAGCATCTATCTGTCTGTATAAAATAGATTATGATCATATGCTCTCAAAAGTAACATGGGAGATACGAGAATAATTTTAAAAAGTCACTTTCATGGAAGTTACAATCTAAAGGGGTCACTAGGCATAAATATAAGTAATTAATATACTAGGGAGAAATTTTCTAAAGCACTAGGAATATTTCTAGCTCCTGGAATCAGGCAAGATATGGTCAAGGAATAAAATGACATTTATTTGGCGCCTCGATGAGAGGTTATTACCAGATGTAAATAGCACGTGGAGAATAATCTAGGTAGAGAGTTAGAGCGTTAAGTAAAGACGTAAAATGCAAATAAGAAGCGACATTTCTAGGAAATGGCCAGCATTACAGAATTTTATTGGTGTCTAGAAAGAATAAATGAAAGGTATACAAGAGAAAATGTTTTAAAAATATGTTGGAGATAAATTATTGCGCCCTATAATTCCTGTTTAAATGTTTGGTTTATTTTGGTCGAAGAGTTTTTATCAAGTAAACAACTCATTTGGGGAACTTTTGGAGATTAATCTCAGTATCACGGAGGATAAATTGGAGTAAAAGAAACACATGTAGTAATTCTCAGCTCTTTTAACCTATGCCCCCCCATTTTAATTAATTATATATGCTCATGGTTTCTTTTCTATTATGCCATTAACATAGGTTTTATTTGAAATTTGAAATAAATATTATATAAAAAGAAAACTGAAACAAAGGCAAATGGGCAGAATTACATGCACATCAAAGCTCAACTTTTAACAATTATAGAGCTTAATACTTTGGAATAATGCAAAGATACTCTTAAAATACTACTTCAATTTACATGACTTTTACTTATTTTAATTTAACAATTTAATTTAACTACAGTGTTAAATTTTAATTTTACAAACATATGTATATCTGTACATGCTTGTGTGTGTTTTATCTCAGGAGAAAGATCTAAGGCAAGATATTATTTAAATAGGCAGGATAATCAATGAAATTATTAAATGGTATACTGTTTACATTTAAGGTCCACAATTTTTAAATAATACATTTTGATTTTACAAAAGAATTAATAATTGTGAAATACCACAGATCAAGTTCTACTTTGAATTCAGTACCAAGAACTGTCCAACATAGATTACATTCATTTACTTATTGAGCACCCAGTACATTCCTACATCAATGGTAATTGATAGGAATTTAGAGAACAGAAGGGCCAGAGTCATTGCTTTCTCAGAGATTAGAAATCAGGCTGACATACTTTGAACAAGAAAAAAAAAGAGCTGATTAATATCATGGAAGACGAAACATGGAAAACATTAGAAATATACAACAGAATGCTTTAATCTACTGTAAGAGGCCGGGGAAAATCTTTGTGAGGAAGTTATATTTACGTTGAAGCCTAAAGGAGTGGTTCTTAAAGTGTGGTCCCCTGGAAAGCTCATAGGAACTTGTAAGAAATGGAAATTCTTGAGCCCCACCCCAGACCTACTGAATCAGGAACTGAATGGTGAGATCCAGGTCCTGTGTTTTAATGTAGCTTCCAGGAGATTTTGATGTTCAGTAAAGTTTGAAATATATGACCTGGACTCCTAGAGGAAGGGTAGAAATTGAATGGACAAGAGGCAGAAGTGGAATGTTCCAGGCATTACACTTCAGGTATAAAGAGAGAGATGCTCTGCTGAAAGAACTAAAAGAAGACAAGGGCAGACACAGCAAAGGTAAAATGAGCTGAAATGACGCTAGGTATGTAATCAGGAGCTCAACTGTGAAGAAATTTAGCAGGACTTTGTACTTTATTTTAAAAAGGATCCAATCATGCATGCAGAGTATGTCATTTTATATAAAGTTACAAATCTTTACTCCTTACAATAGCAATATAAATAAGAAGCTTATTGAAAAGTCTATACACCATTCACTTTTTGGCTCCAAGAAATGGTGCCTTTTTCTTTCTTTTTTTATTTTTTGTTATACTCTCCTTCGTTGTTTTCTTACTTTTATGTGTTAGTGATAAAAACTATATCTAGTAGATAACAAATAAAAATCATTCTATTTTCAACAGTACTGTGCCAAACAATTTAAGATAACAAATATGTATGGAAATTAAGTAAAAAAAAAACCAAAACTATTTCCATACTTACAATACTCTGTAATATCAGAAACTTTAAAGTTCAAAAGGCACTTTTGCATATATTATTGAGTTAATGTTAATATCCTTTATAAGGTCTATTTTATACTCATGAATTAAAAAGTTCTTCTCCAAGATTCCATACTAAGTAACACCTTTACTGACGCATACACTCCACACAGTTATGTCTTTTTCATCTGTTTTCTTTACTGATATAACTCAAACGCCTAGAAGAGTGCCTGAGCCATAGTAAGTGCTCAGTGAATATTATGATTGAATGAGTGAGTGTTTTAACACAGTCACTACAGCATTATCAACTATTAGTATTTATAGATTTTATATATAAAGACAATTCTTTGGTCATATAATTTTAAAATCTTCCATTACAGGTTATCGTTTTGTACATCCCAGCCTTCCTCCATTTATGTAGCTTGGTAGGTTACATAAATCAATGTGTAGAACGTTTTATCATATGTACATTATTCCTTTCAATAGACATACACAACATATGTCTATTTTTTCCATTTCTTCTCAACTGACCCTCATACAAATTTTAGCTCACAGGGGTGAAATAGCACTCAAATTTTTTCTTAATAGCTACTATAGGTATATAAATGTATATATATATATTTTTTTTTTTAATTGAGTTTGTTTTGTGCAGTCATTAGAAGTGAAAGAATCATCTGTCTTCTGAATAAAAATCAAGCAGTATGTAGTCCTTGTGACAATATGTAGAGGGAGCTATTTGTTCATCCTTTCAACCATGGCAAAGGGAGGGATTAAAAAGAGAGGCGTGAAGATGCACATTTTTTCCATTATATGTTTTTATATTGCCCCACATAAGCTTGTTACAGCTAGAAGTTTAAAAAAAAACATATTTTTCTCAATATGCTTCCCTTATATTAAAATGTATGACTGCGTTGGCAATCTTCTGCATATTTATATCCTACTTCCATTGTGTTATACAAGTTCTCAAAATGCAGGTAAACAATAAAGCATTGTAATACATTGGATGAAGGCAGTGAACAGGAGTAATTTTCTAAGTTTGTACTATAGTAGGTACGTTTTTATAGTTTATTTCTGCTTTTGGCTCTAAAATAAAATATGTACATTCCAATTGGAAGGATGATGTAAAATCAAAGTGTAAACCATATAGATAAGGAAATAAGATCATTGAAAGCCACATTTACATTTGACTATACCTTTCATAAATGCTAAACAGACAAACTGTCTGAGTGCCTCACATGACATACCTCTGCACACATACAGACACCATCTCCACGGGACACCAAAATACTTTTTGTCATAAATTGTTTCTTGTGAAAAAAGAATTGTATATACCTATGCAAAACGCAACATGTTTTAATTGTTTTGGATCCCCTCTTTGGTACCGTGGTGGACAATGTATAAGGACAAGCAGAGAACTTCCATAATAAGGAAATATGGGTTAAATTCTAAGCATTTTAATCTATTAGATTCTGATTTGCTCCTAAGCAATAGAGATCCTGAAGCGTAATGGTAGAATGTCTGGTTCTAAAGTACATTTACCTGGGTTCAATTTTAAACTTTGTCACACTCCCTAGGTGACTTGATGAGGCTAGTAACTTCTTTTACTTAGGAATGGGGTACTCTAAGGAGTAAATGAGAAATAACATGATGCACTTTGCTCAGATACAGCATTCAAGAAATACGTGCCATCCTTGGTATTAAAGATAGAAATAAGAACAATATATAAGGTATACTGTAGTTTTATTTCAGTTTTTAAATTCATTAGATTCACTTTTACTGTTACTTTTATACCTATATCTAAATTAAATTAAATCCATTGAGTTATTTTTGATAATATGTGAAGTTTTTATCAGTAAAACAAAAATAAATTTAAATGACTTTTTATTGTATTAGTGTAAAAAATACCATAGCGTAAATCTATAGAAAGTATTTCTTTTTTTGTTTGTTTTTTTATTTCTTGATTCTTTCATCTCTTCTATTTCCCTATCCTCAAAAACCACAAATTATTTTGAAAAAAATGAGATTCTTTGTATTTCCCTAATTTTGCAGTCCTGATCCTGTAAGACTGTGACCACTGTGAGCAAAGTAAGAATTTAAATTCTACGACACTAAATGCTATCATGATCTTGCAAATCTATTTAAATCTTTGTTTTAGATGTTTTTAACTACCATATTTATCTTTTTGTTCAGTTATCATCCGTTTGTTGTTTTTCACATTTTTATCTGTTTAGTTATGCACTTATTTGTTTTCCAGTCTTGACTTTTTCATTTATATTCTCACCTTGGCGCCCTGATTAGTTGTGTGACCCTGGGTAATTTGCTTTGTGACTCCACGCTTTTCTGTTTAACTCTGCAGGATATTGTGATGTCCTATGTTTCCGAAAGAAAAGTCCATGCGTGTAAGTCTTTAGTAATGTTTAAAATATATATTTGTTATGGTATAAAATAGAAGTATCTATTGGAGGTATAAATGGGCTTCTGTTGCTCTTTGTGACATTTTCTAAGAATAGAATCATTTTGTGAAGTTTATTGATTGGGTTCAAGTGAGATCAGTGAATCAGTTACAAAAACTGCACTTCATATTTTGTAGTCTTTGAAATGAATGCACTGACCAATTTCAAGGTTTAGAAGAAAAGAATCAAACAGGGCTGCATTTGTTTAGAAATGTGCAGAATGTGTTAGATAAACCAATCAATACCTAATTACTAGTCTGCAGCCTCTCTGTTTTAATGCTCAGGATTTCACAGAGATGAACCACCTGCTGTGTGACCTGATGTATTTGTTCTGACAGCACTTTTAAAGGGACTGTTCAAAACCTGGCAATAACTCCATTATTCCAAGAGAAATAATTTTCCAAGAGACTTATTTCCACACATGTCCAAATAAATACACAAAGCCAAAGAAATAAATGTACAAAGCCGAAAATCTCCTGTTCCATATAAAGTAAGTGAAATGCAATTTTTAGAAAACATTTCTTTCTCACTATAATTAATGGAGAAAGTTCGAGGATATTAGTTATTAGGTGCAATTCTGCCACATATGTAAGTTGACTGATGGGTTGAAAACCAATTCTAACCACTGTATTTGCACAAACCTCAGTGTGATTGGTCCATACAGCACTGAAGGCTGTCAGTGGTTCTTTCAGTGGTTCCACCAAAATATCATTAAGAACAATAATTCAAAGATTTTATTTTATGTTGTTCATGAATTGTCATCTATTACAAGCAAGACCCAGTGCTAACCTCTGAGTAGAATTCGTGTATTCATAATCTATGAAGTCAAATTTATCTTATAAGTCCTATTTATCTATTAAACAAGATAGATATGTATCCAGGATATTTGATTACAAGGCAGCATTTTTTTTTTTCCTTGAAATTCCAAAAGGGGAGGGTGCTTCAGCCAAAGAGGCTTTTGGGGGGTTGGGGGAAGACTGCATCATACGAACATTTTCTTCTCCTACAGTACTTTGAAAACATTTTTTAAAATTGAATTAATGTGATTAAGATGCATTACATGTAGAAATTGTGAATCAGAATATACTCCATCTAGATCTTATATTCAAATCTCAAGAAAACTATGTCTAATTTTAAAATGTACCCTGAAAATTCAGATGCCTTCTGAATGGTGGATGCCACAGCAATGTTCAAAACGTCTGTTCTGTATTATTTTCTTGGTAGTGCTTGCAACATTTGTTGTCGATTTCTTTATTTATTTTTTTGCTGAGGAAGACCAGCCCTGAGCTAACTTCTATTGCCAATCTTCCTCCTTTTTTTTCTCTTTTTCTCCTCAAAGCCCCAGTAGATAGTTGTATGTCATAGTTGCACATCCTTCTAGTTGCTGTATGTGGGACGCTGCCTCAGCATGGCTGGACAAGCAGTGCATCGGTGCACGCCTGGGATCCGAACCCGGGCCACCAGTAGCGGAGCACGCGCACTTAACCACTAAGCCACGGGGCCTGCCCCAGTCGATTTATTTTTAAAAGGAAATGTTATCCACATATTAAATCTTCAAAATGTCACCCATTTCTACATTTTCTTAAACTATTTTATTGTGTCCTTACCTGTGGTAGAAATTTCTCTTCGGCCATGATTATAATTGTCACAATGTAACTTTTGTCATTAATTGCTTCAAATATTAATTGTATTACATTATTTTGGATTTATACAGATAATTTTTTCAAATTCACATAATTTTATTTTCAATTCAGTCAATTCCAGCCACTTTGGTACATGTAGTATCCTGATCCTATCTCAGTAAGTCCACGTAGTCTCACATAATGGAGAGTGAGAATGTCAGTACTCCCTGAAATTTCATTCTGTTTAGTAGAGCCAAGTTTTTTGAGTTGTGACTTCTCTGCATATCCTCTTGTGATGCAGAATTGTTCCATAAGGTCTGTTGCTTTTCTGTTTCATTTTACTTTTTTGAATGAAGAGAGATTTAACCAAACCCAGTATTTAAATACTTGCAGGTAATGAGGAAGCTGCTTCTTTTGGTGTCTGAGATTTTATTTCTCACAGGGTGAACTGAAGTGGAGATTGAATTTTTCAGCTTCCGGTACAGTTTTCAGGATGCACAGACTTTGATCTTATGTCAGTCTGGTGGAGCATAGTGAAATGAGCTCTGTCAGTCCCCTGCTTTGATTAATTTAGAAATTTATAGGAAATGGGTAGATATTTTATTGGAGCAGAATTTACAAAATTATCCTAGCCCTATAACCAACACACCAAGGTGAACTCCTCCTCTGAATCTATTACTGCCACCATCAATCTGCAATCACTTTTCTAAGACAGAAAGAATGCTTGCCTATTCTAAGGTATCACCTAGAACCTACCTTCCCCTACCTCTTAGCTGTTTTTAAAGCTGCCAGCTTTCATTGTATATAATCATTGTTTAGAAGAGAGGCTGTGGTTGCATGAGAATAATGTTTCTAACCACCATAGCCAAAAGTTTTATAGTGCATGCAGAAGTGTGTGTGTGTATATTAAAATAGCTTGTTCTTCTTTAGTACAGGTGTCCTAGTCTGTTTGGGCTGCTGTAACAAAATACCACAAAATACCAGACTAGGTAGCTTATAAACAGCAGAAATTTATTTCCCATAGTCCTAGAGGCTAAGAAGTCCAAGATCAGGGTGTCAGCCTGATTAGATGAGGGTCATTTTCCTTGTTCATAGCTGGTGCCTTTTTTGATATGTCTTTATACGGTGGAAGGGACTAGGGAGCACTGTGGGATCTCTTTTTTAAAAGTGTTAATCCTAGTCAGGAGGCCTCCACCCTCATGACCTAATCACCTCCTAAATAACCCACCTTCTAACACCGTGGCGTTGAGTGTTAGGATTCCAACATGTGAATTTGGGGGGACACAAACATTCAAACCATAGTAACAGGCGTATTCTTTATATAATGTTATTTTTATATTTGTATATTATATATAGACACATATATAATTTATACATATATACACATGTGTAATAAGTGTATTATATACACTATGTAGACATACATTTATGTGTATACCTGTATATAATATATATAACTATATATTATAATACATATTATAATAAGTATATGCCCTGAAAGAATGCTGGAAAGCATACTGTGTGTGTGTGTGTGCGTGTGCACATGCAAGCATGTGCTCTTGTATATGATTAATCTGTTTGTTGCAAGGTGTGTACATAAATACAATTGTGTTTCTCCATTATTACTGTTAATACACCAAATAAAATTTTCTCTTCTCATCAGTCCCAAAATTTCCATGCTTCTTCATAAAATCTATTTCTCCAAGTTATAAATATGTACTTACAATTGGGATAAAAGTGAAGACTCAAGGCTTTTTTTAGGTTTTGAATACTCAAAGGCTTTTTTTTAATTTAAAGATAGTGATTTCATGGACTATTTTTGTATTTGCTTTCAGTCAGTTTCATGTTCCAGTAATCACGATCAAATATAGTCCTAAATATAGTTGTCAAGCCTGATACAGTTAATGCTTTTCCCTCCCATGCCTCTCTCCTACTTTAATAGTGTCCATCTCCATGTTACCAGGAGTAGGCAGGGCAGACATACTTTTTTTTTTTCCTCCAACTTCTTTTATTCTCTACTCCAAGAAAATATTCAGTAATATTGAAATAATACCCACACTAATTTTAGTCCTCTGTGGGGAGATAAATATTTTCAAGCATCCAAGCAGTTCTGAATGTCCATTTGATTGGTCTTGGTAGTGGGCACAGAGGGTTTTGCATGTAACTCTTACCTGAAGGACATGACTGCTTCGTGCTTGTATCGAGAGACTTGCATGTAACCCTTACCTCTAGGGACATGACTGATTCAAAAGTAGCAAGTGTTCCCAACACTTTGACCCCTTGTTATATCCAGTAGGGCAAAAATAATTGCCAGTGGCAATATCCAATTATAATTCTATTAATGCATTTAATTTAGATTCAGTGGTCAGATTCCTCTCCATTCTGCAAAAGCAATATAAAAATAGAAAATAGGCTATCTTCTAAACATGGAGTGATTGCTTATACAATATTGCCTATCCTTTATAGGAATATCTTTATTTTGGGGAGAAATCTTAGTGAAATTTTTTATTTAGCCATAGTTCATTGATTTTTATGGCCCCCTTCCCAAGAGAGGATGGTATATGGTGAGTGATAGGGTTTTTTTTTTCCAGCTTTATTGAGATATAATTGACATATAGCATTGTATAAGTTTGAGGTGTACAACGTGTTGATTTGATACACTTGCATCTTGCAAAATGATTAACACCATAGCGTTAGCTAACACCTGCATCGTCACATAATTACCATTTCTTTTTTGTGGTGAGAACATTTAAGATTTACTCTCTTAGTAACTTTCAAGTATATAATACAGTATTATTAACTATAGTCACCATGCTTTACATTAGATTCCCAGAAATTATGCATCTTATAACCAGAAATTTGTACTCTTTGACTAACATCTCTTCCTTTCCTCCACATACCCAGCCCCTGGTAAAGATTGTAGTCTCTGTTTCTATGAGTTTCACTTTTTTAGATTCTAACAATAAGTTATATCCTACAATATTTGTCTTTCTCTGAGGGCAGACATACTTTTAATCTGAGCTTTGTTTCAAAGATGAGTTCTTACTTTTGGGCTTTTGTCACTAAAAGCCTTTTTCAATCATATTTCATTTGGATTCTAGACATTGATTTAACACTCTAAGGGCCCATATTTCTGGATTTTCTCTATTCCTAGAATTTCTGCTTGAAAAACAATTAATTTTTGCTTTGATCATCTCCTTCATCTAAAATCCTACTACAAGAACCCAACACATACTATCAGCCTGACTCTTCCTTGCCGCTTCACCTAGCACATCAGACAGAGTTGCACATGGGCCTCCCTTTAAGTAATCGAAGGCAACAGTTTAGCAAATATTTTTCCACAGCAAATCACAGCTCTCCAGTCTTCCTACCTATAATCTCTGATGCCTTGCTGCCTGTCACTTTATTTCTAATGCAAGGACATGAATTTAATGCATTGTTATGCCAATACTCCTACTTAACAATACAGCTTTGCATTAGGATAGAGTACTTGTAACATACAACACCAAAATAAAAGTGACAACACAATAGAAATTTATTCCCAGCTGTCATAATTCCAGGAGTGTTCAACAGGCAGCTTTCCAACCCGTAATTCAGGGAGCAATCTCCCTCAGTCTTGTGGATCCAATGGTCTCTAGGACCTCATATTTCTCTCTCTTTTCCCTGCAGATAGGGAAAGAGAGTAAGGATCTTACTGGAAAGATTTATATGGGGCAGGCCTGGAAGGGGCATCTTTCACTTGAGCACACATTCTGTTGGCCAAAACTCAGTGAAGTGGCCAAGGCTCACAGCAAGCAAGTCTACAAAGTGTGATCCAGCTGCAACCTTAGACATTGGTGACCATAGTCTCTTCTGCAGGTGCTCTGAGAATAAGAGGCCCAAAGAGACCACATTCTCTACATTATCTTAGTGCCAACCAGGATGATAGTATCATTTATAATAGCTCATGAAAGGAGACAATATCGTAAGGTGCAATGAGGATTACCATGATTTGAAGTTAGCAATCACAATTTGAAAAGTTCTCATAAAACTTACAGTTGGGAAATCATTAGAAATTAATGCTTATATTTTATCCAATATTTCAGGCTACACGGTCATATCATTGCTCGTTCCACCTGCATATTCAGTTCAGTCTCGAAGCTTTCCTGTGGCCAGCTTATTTAGCTCTATTTTGCATATGGACCCCTAGTAAAGCAATATTTCAGAGTATGGCTGCTGAGGCAAAAAGGTCGGTGTGCAGAGAAACGTTATACTTAATTTCTGTATATTCACTCCTGTGTGTATAATACTCAAACTTTGATTTGCATAAAATTGTTTTAAATCTCCCTGCCAAGTATTATCAAATTATGATATATTCCTAATATTATAGGAATTTTAAAAATTGATTCAGTTTCTCCAAATGGAAATGTCTTAATTCAGCCCCAACATTATATCCAGAATATAAGAAGAACTCTTAGAATACCACTTGTTTTCTCAGAGTCTTTAGAACATGGCAGTGTATAGAGCCATGCTTAAACGTATTCTTCTATTGTGAAGCAGCAACCGAGGACTCACCAACCACAGGATTCTCATCGTAATTGTCATTTTCTGAGTCACTGAAGTCTCAGGACCATTTTGGGGGAATATTATGTTGACGGATTCTCTACCAAAGGGAGTTTATGTCACAATTTTCACATTCAAATCCCAATTTGAGGGATAGCTTATTTATGTAATTATATCAAAAATAAATTGGAAGCAGAGAGAAATAGGAGGGCTGTGATGGAGACGAACAATGACAAGTGGAGGTTTTAAGAGGTTTAGGGATGATTGCTACCCTGAGAAATCTCTGTGAGTTGTCCTGATCCCAAACTATCAACTAGAGCATAATTTTGACTATTAGGAAGTATAGTTAGGAATTGGTTTTATATTAGAGTATGCCAATTTTGATTTTTAGTTTCTCCAATCTCAAACTGCCTACTATAAGCAAATGGCCTTTCTGCAACAGGGTCAAATTTTTCTTCTTTATTTCTCTTATATTTCCAGCAGTCTAACTTGAGATTAAGTTACTCCTTTCTTGATATCTTAAGTTTATCAGGCATAGGCAGACAACTTGATTTTCTTTCGATAAGTTTACTAAATTCCTCCAAACTTTGTATTGCTTTGAGAATTCCACAGATCTTACTCTACAGTGCTATTAAGTTTGTCACTACTATCCCAGAATGAAAGGGATTTACCACCCTCTAGACAAAACAATGCAATATACAGTTGCATGTTTTCTCTGAAAGGTTATTACCAATTGCCCTATTTCTAGTATAATTTAGTGTCTTGATATAAGTTAGTTGAGTTGCATGGAAGTTGTAGGAATTGGAACAGGGAGACCATTAAGTCTGTAAAAATTCTCTCTGTCCCTCTCTCAGGGTCCAGGTGGTCATAGTTTCTCTGTTACCCTAAGTATTTTTTCTTTCATCCATCTCTCAATGGACTGACTTCTTAAACTCCAGTTTTTATTACACGTGGTCAAACATATTTTCCACTTTCCTTTATAGTATGGTGACTCTCAATAATGATAATGATCCTATATATTCTTCATATGCCTTTTGAATTATTTCTCTGCTACTAATAAGTCCAGGAGCTTAAAAGTCAAAATTTCAATTCTTCATGTAGAAATATGACGGTCTCAGACAATGGTTTTAGCATACCACTGGCTACAAGTGAGCTGCTCACTGGTCAAGTGTACAAATATGGTCCAATCATCTATATCTAGGAGGCTGATGAAAAATTAGATAGAACACACAAAACAAAAGTAAATGCTCATCATGCACTGTAATAGTGCTTTATTCAAGAGTCAATATTACAAAGCTATTAGCCTTCTATTACTGTGTAACACATTACCACAAACTTAGTGGCTTAAAACAACACAAATTTATTATTTCACAGTTCTATAGTTCAGAAGTCCAGGTAGGGCTCAACTGCATTCTCTGCTCAACATCTCATAAGGCTGAAATAAATGTGTCGGCTAGCCACATTCCCATCTGGGACTTGGGGTTGTTCCCCAAACCCGTACAGATTGTTAGCAGAATTCAGTTCCTTGTAGTTGGAAGATTAATATCCCTGTTTCCTTGCTGGCCGTTGGACAGAGGTTGCTCTTATCTCCTAGAGGTTGCTCTGAAATCCTTGCCATGTTGCCCCCCAGTCTACAAATTCAGCAATAGACTGTTTCTCTCACATCACATCTTTTTTTTTTTTATTGAAGGCATAATAGTTTATAACACTATGAAATTTCAGTTTTACATTATTATTTGTCAGTCACTATTTATTCACATCATATCTTTTTAACTTCAGGAAGAGCCAATCCCATTTAAGGGCGCCTCTCCTTAGGTCATGATTAATCTCTCTTTTGATTAACTTAATTAGTAACCTTAATTACTATTAGTTTGATAGTAATTACTAATTAACTCTTTAGTAATTATTTAGTAACCTTAATTACTAATGATTAATTCATTAGTAACCTTAATTATATCTGAAAGAAACATGTAATGAAACACAATTACATGAATAATATTCCATCATATTCACTAGTCCTGCCCAAATTCAAGGGAAGAGAATTATAAAAGGCATATATATTACGGAACAGGAATCTTGAGGTCCATCTTAGAATTCTGTGTCCCACCATCCGTCCTCTGGCCTCCAATGATTCATCTCCCTCCCAGATGCAAAATACTCTCTCCCTAGTTCCCTAACATCTCATCCCATTACAGCACCAGCTCAAGTCCCAAATCATGTCATCTAAAATCAAATCTCATCCTCTCATCAATTCAGCCCATAATCTTATCATCAAAATCATCTACATTTATATCAGGTATGACTGAGGCTCGTAGGTATAAACCATTAAGTACAGCTCCTAGGCCATAAATGTTCTTCATCTTTGGATCTGTGAAGCTAAAGAAAGAAGCTATATACTTCCAATAAATGCCACATACAATGGTGGGACAGATACAGAATAATAGTTATACATATTCTAGTTCAAAAAGGGAAGAATTGCTAAGAAACCATATTTTCATGTATCAATGACTATCACCTTTTATAAAATCTGGTTTCAAATCATTTACCAAGTGTGTATGGGGGGATTGGTGTGACATTTTTCTATTAAACAGTAAGAATTCTTTATCATTTTATCAATTCTAGATATAAGTCCAGTGTCAGATATAGGTATAGATCTATACAAATAGATTTTTTTTAGTTGGTACCTTTCTTTTTATTTTCTTAATGGTGAAATTTCAAGGACAGAAATTTTGAATTTTGAAATCCTACTTAGTTTTTTTCTTTGATGGTTAGTTTTTGTACTTTCGTGTACAGGATATCTCTGACCACATCAAGGTTGTGAAAATGTTTTCCTATTTTTTATTCAACATTTTATAGTTTTAGATTTGCGTTTAGATCTAGGATTCGTTTTGAGTTAACGTTTATGCATGATGTGGTGTAAAGTTTGAGAATCCTCTTTTTCCATTAGCATACTTATTTTTTTTTTCTAGCACAGTTTGTTAAAAATACTATTCTTTCCTCCATTAAATTACCTTGGGACATTTGTGGAAAGTCTGTTGGACACACATCCATACATCTCAGGGTCTGGTTCTGTACACATGCTTTTGTTCTACTCTGTCCTTCCATACAGAAATACCAGGTTGTTTGATTACTATAGCTTGGAAGACTCACAATAAGGTGATGTAAATTCTCCAAATTTGTTATCATTTTCAAAATTGTTTTGGCTACTCAATGTCTTTTCCCTTTTGATACAAATTATAGAATCAACTTGCCTATTTCCTCAAAAAAGCCCAGCTTGGATTTTGTTTGGTATTTCTCTGAATCTATAAATCCTTTTGAAGAGAATAAACGTCTGAAGAGTATTGATTTGTCAGTCCATAAACATGGTATAGCTCTATAATAAATTAGGTCTTCATTAACATCTCTCAGCAATGTTTTGCAATTTTTAGTGCAGAGGTCTTATACGTCTTTGTTAACATTATCCCTAATTATATTTTAACGCTATGTTAATGTTATTTTTAAATTTCATATTCCAAATATTGATGTTATTATATAGAAACAAATATGATTTTTATATTGGTCTCTTATCCTATGACCTTATTAAATTTACTTACTTCTAGTAACTTTTCTATAAATTCTTTAGGATTTTCTCCATATTCACAATCATATCCTCAGTGAATAAGAACAGTTTTGTTTCTTCCTTTCCAATTGAGTTGCATAGGTTTTATTTTTTTTCCTTCTTTGATTCACTGGCTAGGACCACAAGCATTCCATTGTATAGGAATGATGAGAGTGGGCATACTTTCCCTTTTTCCATTCTTAGGGAGAAAACATTCAGTCTTGCACCATGCTCATAATTAAGTGTGATATGAATTATGGGTTTTTACATTGATGCACTTTATTGGATTTAAAAATCCCTCTTTATTCCTAGCTTGCTAAACATTTCATGATGGGTATAGAATTTTGCCAAAATATTTTGTTTGAATTTATTAATATAATCATGTGGATTTTTTGTTATCTATTAATATGGGGATTGCATTGATTTATTTTCAAATATTGAAGTAATTTTTCATTATTGGGCTTAACCACAGTTAGTCGTTACGGATTATCTTTTTTATATATTGGTGGATCCGGTTTGTTATTCAACTAGAGCATATAGTATATTACTAGAAAATCTCTACCAGATTTATTCACACACATGTATATATTTCAGGGTACTTTCTACAGACATTTTCCATAGTGTCTTCAAAGATAAATTAAGAAACTTTGTAAAAGGGTCTGATTTAATGCTTTTAATATTCCCATGATTTATCAGATTATTAAGCATACTCTTTATTGATTTATTTGTATTTATTTATTAAAAACCAGTTAATTTGGAATTTATTTTGGTTATTATATTCGATTCGCTACCAAAGATCACTTTCTTTTGTGATATTAACAACTTATATTTTAAATATTAAACCAAAGTGCATTCTGGTAATAAATTCAAACAATTGCTATATTGTTCCTAGAATTGTGACTTTTTTCTTCTATTGATGATTAGGAAAGCATGTGCTTTTCTCACTATTTCTAACATCACTCCGAGGTTAATTTTTCATTAAGCTTTAGTCAATTGTGCTCATGATATTTTATTTATTTTCTCATTCATGCATTCAATAGTTATTTAAAAGACTATTTCCTAGAACATCTCTGTGATTAGGTAATTGAGCAAATATGCATTTGCTTCTCTACTATTTGCTTCTCTATTGTATCCCTTGCATTTAGGTTGAGGCCATGTGGTAAATACTGAACAATAAAACATGACAAGCAAAAAATGATGATTCTGGGAGAAACATTGAGGTTTAGGGTTTTAATATTTTGGTGATTTAAACTTAACATCTTAATCTTTATTTGTTCTTCATTACCATCGTGTATAATTTGTCTAAAACTATAGACCGGAATTGCTTTTATGGAGTAAGTTATTCTCTTATCACATCCACCTCTATTTTAGATTTCAGTGTTTTCCTAAAGATAACTTTTCTACAATTTGCATTTTGAAGATGATATTATCCTCCAGAGATAAGACAGAAACACGTATGGATTGTGTAACACAATTATTACAATGAAAACTTCTTCACCAGAAATCATCACCAGTTTATCATCACTATGACAGATTGCAGTATTGTTCACTGCAATTCTTCACTCCTTTCTGTATTTACACCCTTTGCCATGTCATGTTGCAGTTTATTCCACTAGAGATGAAGTATATTCCCTCAGCCCATTGATATTTGGCCTAGTCAGGTGACTTATTTGGCCAATAGAATGCTGGTAGTAGTAACAGTGTGTCCTGTCTGTTTTGAGCCTACACCTTAAGAGGCCTCACATGAATTTTGTCCTTCTTATGCTTCTGTCATTATTATCAAAAGAACATACACTGGTTAAACCACTGGTTAAAGGAGAATCAGAGATTAGTGGCATAGACATGGACCTCACAGATATTTAGAGCTACATCCAGCCAAGCCTAAGTAGACCAGTGGACGTGTAAACAAAAATAAATTATTGTAGTCTCAAGAGACTGAATTTTGGTGTGATTTGTTATATTATACTTACAGATTTCAGTATTTTTATTACTATGTCACATTGTATGCATTCAAAAATTATGTACGCAAAAACTCCTCAGCAATTTGGAATTAGGACATGGTAATATCTTCCTGACCACTTTCCCATTCCTCCTATTCAGAGAAAAAGTATATTCTAAATTTTGAGCTTGTTAGTCTCATAATTTAAAAAACTTCATTTACAACAAACATATAAACTTTTCTGACAATCTCAAGTCATGCTTGATTTTGTTTCTCTTCTTAGCTTCTTGCCTCTGTTGCTTGAATATATAACTCCTTCTTAAATCTAATTTGACTTTAAAATCCCTTAAATGTATTTTTCAATTAGATGATTATATATATTATCTGTTTTCATTAAAGTGAGGTTTTCCAGTTATGATGCTAATGATGATGGTTGCTACGACTAATTTTTTTTTTTGCAGTAGAAGATGGTGATATGCAACTATGCCCTTTCTATTAATGAATCCTCACTCATTTTCATTATCACTTTATTTATTCCTTATTGGTGACACAAAATAAACTCCCAGAGGAACGTGCATATTTATGTCAGTGTTCCAAGTTATTTCTTTCTAGGATATCTAACATATGATGGCATGCAGTAGAGGGAAAAAAGAAAAAACATATGTTTTGCTACACACCATCCTGAGATTCTGGTCCTGTTTTCAGTACTTACAATATAAATTTGAGCAAATTATTTCCATTTTGGCCCCATCTTTTTCACGATACAATAGGACTATTACTGTCTATAATGTAGTATTATATTGAACTATTATATTGACTTCTTTTTGTTCCTTTCCATGAACCACAATACTGGGTGAATATAAAAATCAGTCACACATAAATATTGTCTGCTTTCCATATTTACCCAGACCATACTCTTGTTAGTTTACTTAACACGCCTTCTTGTGCTCTCATCTATCTATTTACTATTTATCAATTTATTTGATAATCTGCCTCAGAAATTATAAATTTATTATATATATATATATAAAATCTGTATCTTTTATCATACTTTTTAGTGAAGTCTTGGACACTTGTGGCTTCCTTACATCAGCTTTCTCTTTAGAAATCTTGATTTTTTCCCACATAATTTTAAGCAAAAAATCAGGGATATTGTGTACAGGCTTTTGATGACAGGAAAATGAGTTTTATTTGTAATGTCATCTCCCTTAAGAAGTTTCCCAGTATTTTGCTTGTGTACATGAAATATATGCCATGCATGGCAGGATGAAATATTTACAAATGTATGACTCAGTAATTCAACTGTTTTTTTTTCCTTTACTTAAAGCTAGTTTTTTTTCTGTTTTGGAGATTTTTAAAAATAAAGTGGAATAATTTTCCCTAAGACATAGAAGACAGGTTTAAGTTTGTCAAAAGTGAGGTTTTTAATAATTATAATTTAAGAATTTTTCTTTAATCCTATTTTAAAGTTTGAAGGCTGTATTCCTAATGCACCTATAGTCTTTATTTTCCTCAGTACCAGCTGTTTGAAAGGGTGAAACTTTTATTTATGTTTTTAATTGTGAAAATAATATTCTAAAAATAATCATCAAAAATCGCTTCATGATTTTAAAAACGTGTTATCATATGGGCTAGTACAATCTTGGGGGAAGTTCAGATATACCTATAATTAAGAAAGACTATGCACAAGAAAAATTCACTGAAGTTTTTTATGATATGTTTTTGACAGCTTCTGTTCATTGTTTGGCAATAACATTATCACAGTAGTTATTATTACATTTTTATCCTACCTTTTTAAATAGTTAATAATTGAAAAATAAATCACATATTATATAAGTCTTTGTTTGATTATATTTAATAGCTACTGACAACAGTCTACTTGCTATACAAACTATTCTCTATTCATTTGGGAGAATTTCAAACTGTCATTTAGTAGTTTTAACAAGTTAAAGTATTCGTTCAATGTGTTTTGGGAGTAGAGTTATTTATATTATGAATAAATATGTCAGATTTCCAAATATTTGCTTGTTAGTTTAAATGTATGATAATGTAGGCAAAATTAGCTTTACCTTGTCCATTTCTGCATTTGTATCATAATTGGTGATTCATTATTTCACACTCTCAACCTCTCAAACCCATATTTTAGTGAAAGATAATTTAACCTGACACCTTAGATCAAAACAGATCAATTTTGAATGGATGAGGGATGCGAAGAAGCAATGATATAACCAGTAATGCAAATTTGAATATATTTTTTTAAAATTCCATACTATTTAATTCATAAAGCAAAATTAAAGCTTGTCTATGTTCAATTTAAGACTATGTAATTTTTATTAATATTTTTTAGAATTGCTATGTCTGGGGTGCTCACTCTGGCTTTAAAATATTAACTTGACATTCCAATTTTCTTTTCTGTATAGCCTCTCCTTTTTAATAATATTGTTGTAAAGTTTTAATAGTGACAAAACAATAGGAACTAGGGGAACTTTTCCATTAGACTACTATTTTTCTTTTCTTTCTACAAATTCCTTTTATTTCTATCAGGTTCACAGAAATTTTTTAAAATGTTATTTAAGTTGGAGAAAAAGGTCAAGAAAAAATAATTTGGTTAATAATCTCAAGAAAAAAAATTGGAGTGAAATAGTCAAAGCAGACTTTTTGAAGATTTTGTTATAAAACTTGAGCTTCTGAGCTTAAGTTAAAAAGAGTTAAAGCATTTTATCACCATTCATGGACCAGTTTCAATTCATTGCAACAAAGTAATCTAAATGAAGGTTTCATGTAAAAGTCATTACCGATTTTTTTCATTCATTATAAAAGTAGCTACTGAAGAAAAATAACAAGTTAACGTCTGGGGATTTTTATCCCCTTTGTTCAAATAGTGTACAAACAACATTGGTAAATATCATTTTACTTATAAAACATCTGTAACAGACATTTATTAAAAAACTCTTTTATGATGAAGAAAGTATATTTTAATAACCTGTTGTCTACACCAGAATATTGCTGGTAGTAGCTACTACTTTGGGCTCCAAAAATGGCTTTAAAACTCAATATGAATATAGACAAATTCTGAAAACACGTTAGTGATTATTGCTTTTTATCTAAATTTTACCAGGATATAATCACTGACACTATATTGCTAAAAATTATCCATATTTGTTCACTGGAATCATACTAATTCTGCATGTTCTTGGTTGACTTATATTTGAAAAATACATTTCCAGAAATAAATCGATATTAGCATACAGATAGAATTGAATATTATGTCAATAGTGATTGACAAAGTTGATATGTTGCTGGTTGCCTCGTTTTAGATTAGTTCTTTTTTTTTTCTTGGAGGCAGAAAATGTAAAATAGCATTTCAATTTTCCAATCCATTTAAACTGAGAAGAAAGTAATAATCTAGAGAAAAATAATAAAGGCTTTGCAGTTAGGAGATGATTGACACATGGCTAAAGTATATTTCAGTTGTAAAGACAGGCCAGTATCAATAAAACTGTGTTGACTCAGTTGGTATCTTCAGGCTCCCTTCACCCACATATAATGGATTTTAAAACTATGACTACAAAACAAAAAATAGCACTTTGTTATGTCTATATGGATTTCCACTGACAGAGCCCTATTGTTTTATTTGAAATGCATTTGGAGGGAAATGAAAATGTTACCTAAAACAAGTATAACTAATTTTTCTTAAGTATGTCTCATAATGGAAAATAAACTTTGAAGCTTTGTATTTCATTATAATATAGAAAAAGAATATCTATATATGTACATGTATAATGAAATGATAAATAATATATTACAAACATAGAGTGTTAGCCAAATACAGTTTTAGATGCTAGAAAATGAATTATAAATATTTATAAAAGGAAGGAGAGCAGAAAGGAGAGTAGAATTAAAAAGGGGGAGGGAACCTGTACTACATGTAGGAAATAAAAATAATCTGTGCAGAGGACTGTTGGATTAAAGAGGTTAAAGAAACTTAAACTCAGAACAGGAGTTTAAACAAAATATAAAACCACATATATATAATAACCAACCTCCTATATATCTGGTGAAAGACATGGCCTTAAAGAATATATTTTTTCATTTAAAACATAAATGAATGAAACATAATTTTTTATAATTGTTTTACTTCTGAGCTACCAAATGAAAACAATGAAGCCATAACAGTTCAAAGTACTTCATAAACTCTCTTAGTTGATTTTTGTGTGAATAAGGTGTAAAAACAATTCAAATTCATGGTAATGTATTATTCTTAGTATATTTTATTGGACATTGAAATGATATGTCACAAAATAAAGTCATAATACACAAATTTCAGATTATACACTATTTTGGATATACTTTTGATTGATGGAATTCCAACTATGTCAAAAACACAATTTCATAACTTATGGTAACGACAAATTTCTGTGCTTAGTACTGTGACAGGATATGCCTCATAGGCTGGTAAAACCATGGTGAACTTATTCTAATTAAAATCCTCATTTGTGCCCCTCTTTCTCCTTGACCTATTGCATGGACGTTGCCTTTTATTTCGTCTGGCCTGGGATACCACTTAGGAAGTGCTGACTTTTTTTTCTTTTTACTTTCTACCACCACTGGGCTTCCTGCACACTCGTAAGTCACTGCAAAACCAGGCACTTCAGGGAAGTGACTGATGACAGCAGCCACTGTCCTTGACAGGTTTTGATCCCCACCAGAAATCTGGCATCCATCATGTGCCTGAAATATTCAGTTGTTCCTTGATGATTTAGTCTCCCAAGTCCTATGTTCCACAATTTCTATTTAGAGTGGAAAAATCTGTCATTTTCGAAGGAGGCAATGATTTCCATTTTTTTTCAGTATCAACAAGCTCCAAAGAAACCTTATAGTGAAAGCCATATTGTGTCATATTTTTCCTAATTAAAAAGAGACTAACGTGCTGTTCACTTCCCTGTAAATATTATAGTAGGTAATACCATCTTCCAACTAGAAAAAGTCTCTCAGTGCATCAAATCACTGTATGTGTAATGTATAAAGTTCTGATACATCAAGTTATAAAATACATTTTTATAATATAAAATATAATATATTTCATATATTATATAAAATAATATAAATATAATAAATTTATATAAAATACATTTTTGCTAATTTAGTATATTCCCAGATTTTCCTTTGTCAATATATACCAAATGCCATTTTTCAAATAGTTCATGATGCCAAATCAATGTAATTAAGGATTTTACTTTACCATTTGACTAGAAAGTTTAATATAAACACTGACAAGAATGTAAAACTTTTTAAGTGAAAGAAAAGGTTCAAACTTAAGGAAAAGTTCAATGTTATAAATAGATAATGAGTAAACTTGTTTATTTTTCTGCTTATTTTTCAAAGTTGGCTTTGATTTCCTTGAAGAAGAAAATTTTTAGAAGATTTACCATGAGAAGTGTGAGATTGTTAGTCTGATGAAAAGAGAGCAGATGTTTTATGTATAAGAAATGACATTAAATAATTCACAAGGAGAGAACAACCAACTTACACTAAACAAGGCAAATATAGCTATTTTACAAGATATTATTTTGAAAATATTCTTTAATTTTTTTCTTTGGTAAACTCAGTACTTAATGTATGACGTTTTATGGAGTTCTTCTCAAACTTTAGCATGCATAAGAATAATTCGTATAACTTGCCAAAGCAAATTCCTGGGAATAACCCCAGAGATTTTGACTTAGTAGGTATGGGTTGCATCCATAGCATTTGTATCTTTAACAAGTTCCCGGCTTTTGAAGATTGTTCCAGGAAGTGGACCACACTTTGAGTAGGACTGCAGTAGGATTCAGATATTAGAAATACATAAGCAATAAGATTAGTCCATAAATGACTGGGCTAGGAGAAAATGTACATGACAATCCTCGTACTTTTCTCTGACTCATTCTTCATCAATGAGCAGTAGTGTGTTGATAATGAGGGAGGCTACTGTGCCCAGCTCTCCTCTGAGTACAACTACGTCACTTTATTACAGAACTTGCTTTTCCTGGTGTCCAGAACACTTTTGAGATTCCCTCTTCATCAGTTTATTCTTTTAACTTGCCCGTTAATTCTCTAGAACTGCTTTTCATATACAGGAGTGTTAGACCTAAGTTCTTTAGTAACAGGCAACTTGTCTCTGCTGAGCATCCTGGCATCCCTGGGGCTTAATTAGTGCCTGTCACCTAGTAAATGTTCAACAAATCTCTGTGGAATAAATAAAACCTGAAATATGATTCATAGCACAAGTCAGTTGGTCCTTATCTAAAACCCTCTTTTATTTTCCACAAGATCTTGCAAACTTTTGTGACCCAACTCGCTAATGGCAATTATGACACAGATAATCACTGACTTTCACGTTTGTCTCCCCCATTAGAATGTTTTATTGAAAAATAAGCCCTGCTATCTTCTTAATTCTAGATTCTTAGCACCTTGCCAGTGATTGGCATATTGTATGACCATGCTTGATAAATGTTTAGAGCATATTTTAAGTGATTTCTATAATTTTCGTCTTGAAGGGTTCGAGTGTATATCCTCTTTCAAATTTCATTATCTCCTATTCAACTTCCATTCTCAGGTCACACTCTCAGCTCAGACTCTGCTTCCTTTGGGAATCCTTCCCTAAACCTCCAGGCTATGTAAGGTTCTGTCATTCTATCTGCTAATGACATTCTATTCTGTATCCTAGCACTGATCTAAATGTCATTATATATTTATTTTGTAATATTTGATTTTTAAAAAATCTCTCCTACCCACTTTAAAAAATGTGTCTATTATGGCTTATTATTTTATTGCATAATGCAATTTTTTGATAAAATTGAATTGAAACAATACATTAAATTATTAAAATAATTTAATGTTATGGTGATTATGCAAATGAGTAAGAACCAATTAGTTAAACAATGATAAGTTTATTTTCCAATAATACCATATGTAGCTATTCTTTCCCTTGACTTTGTCCCTAATTATTTATTTGCATTCAATCTGCAGTTCAATGTACTCTTTAATTTAGAATTTCTAATAGCTTTCTGATAGAAAGAGTTTTGAGATACCAGGGATAAAAGATTTACATTGAAATTTTCTGCCAAATAGTCCAAACTGTACAATAACAGGTAATTGGGTAAATGCTCCAACCAAAACAAAAAAGAATATAAGCAATTAAATTTTACAGCTGAAATAACCTCAATATAATTATATCATAGATTATCCAGAAAATCGAGGGCTATAACTTTATCAAGGAACCATCATCAACAGGACAAACTGGGCAACGTAGATGTATAATATGCATAACATTGAGTGCTTGCCCTTGTAGGGGAGGAAGAAATATATTCTTCTATCTCTAGGTTCTTCTGGCTGGTCTAAGAATTAAATTGACATGAGACAGAATAACAGGAGAGATCAAACAAATTTAATAACATGTATATGTGGGAGAAACCCAGGAAAACTGAGTAACTCACCAAAATGGCTAACACTACCACCTTAAATACCACCTTCAGCTAAAGACAAAGGCAGATGTTGGGGGTAGTGTTTTGTGACTTCAGAGGGGAGGAAGGCAATTCACAGGGAGATGGAAAAGAAAATGTTTGGTAAACAAATGTTTGCCATACCATGCAAAGACAATGGAACATGGGGAGGACTTTGATCAAATGGACCTTGCTAGGTTTCTCCCTGTTTACCACACCTAGTTAATATTACACTCTAGTTATCTTATGGTATTGGCTCCTTCCTGGAATAGGCCTTCTATCTTAAATTCTTTTTGGTAGTTAGAGGAAAGGTCAAAGTTTCTTTCTAAGTCTTTTGTTCTTAAAAATAATCAAGCCAAAAAGACACATTTTGGGGTGGTTCCCCCACACCATAGAGGAGCTCACAATTTTGTCAAAGGCTAAAACAGAGTTAGATATAAAAAGGGATGATAGGATACAGCGCAGAAATAATTTTATACGGAGTCGCAAAATAAAGATTTCTACAAAACTTATAATTTAGAGTGACTATTGAATTAGGATTTATAATGATGAGAAAACTAAAAAAAGAATATTATAGGCAAATAAATAAATAAATAATATATGTATAGAGAGAAAGGAAGACAGAGACAGAGAGAATGAGAATGAACCAAGACCTGGCTGTGAGAAAGACATGCAGGTATTTCAAGTAGTTCATTTTAGTTGTGAGCAGACAAGGGAGAACCAGGAGATGATAGGATAGAAAGATGAATAGGAATGAATGATGAAGGGGTCTTGAATAGCATTTAAGCTATTGTTCTAGAGCTTATTCTAGAAAATAATGAACTCTATATGGAAGTCAAGCCCACTGATGTTCTTTGAGTAGTCTATTTGTTGAAATTTAAGCTAATAAATTTCTGGGAATAACTGCGAATCTCAATACCAACTTGTTAGTTTACAAAAGTGAGTGGATTTTGAGCCTAGCTATCATATTTAATCTCCTCAAGTATGGAAGTATTATTTAGTATTATTTAATAGATATTATTCCATGAATTACCATGAATCCATTTAAGAGTATCTAACACTACAATTCCTATTCTAATTCCCTAGAAATGTCAGTTTATTTTCAATTTTTAGTTGAAATAGAAAGGGATTGAAACATACTACTTACACAAAAAGATGCATATTTTTTCAATTTTATATTAGAACTGAAAAATAGTATTAGTGACCTAAATGACAAAATAAATTTTAAGAAATTACCTACATGGAAGTATGTTATCATTTTTGACACTCTCTTACCAGTTAAATGCTATTTGAATAGGTGCTTTGTTTAGCTGCAACAGTGTGTCAAAGGGCAGCAAGCTGTGTAACCTTGATAAGACCTATGTGAAAGAAATACACATGATTTTAAATGAATTAAACCTTGGGCCCGTCGTTACTCCTTCAGTGATTAACCAAAAAAAGATATGAGAACAAAATACTTTTAATTTTAAAACACTGATAATTTCATTCTCTGCTGTCAGACATTTTGTAAGGAATAGTGTGAATGTGTTATCCTACAGTAAAGATAACAATTCTGATGAAATCCCTAAAAATGAACATATTTCTATTTTTGCAAGGAAAACTTGTCATGAAATTAAAACGGCAAATTATATTAGAGTGCAGGCAACAGTACATTAAACTATCTAAATAACGAAAAATTCAAAATAGTTACAGAATTTTGTCGGGATAGAAAAGAATTAATATTAAACATTTAGGGAAGCTTAAAAATGGGGAAAGGAGATAGATTAACCATTCTGGTTGAAAATCAAACATATTCTTTTCTACTCCTCACAGTGGAAGCTCTTTTGGTAAATTTTGAATGACAGTGATTTAAGGAGCCCTTTACACAAATCACCTATGTTTCGGAGTCCTGTGTCTTGTGTGTGTGTGTGTGTGTGTGTCTCAGGGTGACATCATTATTTTAGAAATTATCGTGAAAAAGTAAAATGATAAAATCAGAAGGATATTATATTAACAAGTTGGGGAATAGAGATATTTGTATGCTATTAAGATAAAATACTCTAAATAAAATCAGGTAAGAAACAGACTAAAAATAAATGCCATAAAACCCCACAAATCTGGACATACCCCAGCAATATAAAGTCTAGAAAATCATAGATGGCCACAAAAAAGTGAGGTAGAGGCTGCAAATGAATTCATTGGTATTACCAGCAACATCCTTCCTAAGAAATCAGGGGTTCATGAGTTTTGATATCTAGTTGAGCAATCATTGAAGAGATTTTGAGAACTGAAAGCCAGTTTGGAAAACTTGTGCTGCATTGCTTAGATATGCATTTAGTAACTGCATATAGAGTATCCCATTTATCATGGACAATTATAATTGATTTATCTATAATTCCAAGGCCCAGAATCCAAGGACATTGCCATGACCTACACTCTCTATGGTCTCCATAATTTCTACCGTAGAATTCCCATCCTCCATGGCATACAACACACACACACACACACACACACACACACACACACACAACAATTAGAAAGTTATTCTCTGTCAATTTTCATAATGTAAAGCTTTCGGTGATTCTTAGAATACTCATGACTGTGTGGGTCTCTCAATTAATTAATAAAACATCATCTTATTAATTCTCTCATCATTAGAAAAGAGTTTACCTCAGTCATTCTAGACTTTAAGGAGATATTATACTTTCCTCTTTACTTAATTAATTTATAAATGTAATAAATCTATCTTTATTTAGCTTACCAATTTAAGAAAACATTATCTGAGTCTTTACTCAGTGGAGATGGAATACAGTTTTTAACTGTATAATAAGTTGGCACCTATTTAAAAAGATAAAAGAATATGAAAGCTCAGTTCTAACATCTGTCATGCACATCGTAAGTTGCTCTATAGGGCAAAGGATTCATTTTTTCTTGCTTCAAGCAAATCTTTCTTCCATATTGATATACTTGCTGCAGCAATTGACTTAAGTTTTGAGAATTCTAAAAGTGTGTATATCTATATATATTTTTTTGGGGGGGAGGAAGATTCGCTCTGACCTCACATCTGTTGCCAAGCTTCTTGTTTTTTTTGCTTGAGGAAGATTAGCCCAGAGCTAACAACTGTGCCAATCTTTCTCTATTTTTTATTTGGTTCGCCACCACAGCATGGTTTGACAAGTGGTGTAGGTCCATGCCTGAGATCCAAACCTGCAAACCCAGGCCGCTGAAGAGGAGTGCACCTGACATAACCACGATGCAATGGGGCTCGCACCTAAAAGTATATTTTTTAAAATGTTCATGTATTATTTGTTTTTCGAATGAACTGAAATTTGAACAATGTTTCCCACTTAAGGTGAAGTAAAATAAAAAGAATTTTAAAAAATTTAATTGCTGAAAACACAGAAATGAAATTGTTTACTACATGGTATTATAAGAGCTTCTCTGGAGTTCCTTTTCACTTCTTCTGAGGTCAAATAATACTGACGCTGCTGTGATTTGTTCTTTCTCTGGTTTATCGGTTAATATTTGCTGTGTAACAAACCATCTCCAAAACTGTGTCCTGAAAGAAAATCTATGTATTTAACTCATGATTCTTAGGTCAGCAATTTAGGTTGGTCATCTGTCTGGGCTGGACAATACTGGCCTCTGCCGAGCTCATTTCTGGGTTGTCTGGGGCTGGTTGATTTATGATGGCTTTGGCTGGGATGGCTGGGACAAGTTGAGCCTCTTCCACATGAGTGGAAGTAGGCTATTCTTGTTTTGTTTACATGGTGAGTGAGGAAGGACGTGTGGAAGGCCTTTGAGACCTGGGATCGGAACTAGCATTACTGTCATAAAGTGACTCCTTCTGCCCAAAGCAAGTCACAAGCTAGCTCAGAATCAAGGTTTATTAGAAAAGAATTCTATCTACCCATGGGAATACCTTCCAAGTATTGTGACCACCTTTTTAATCTACTACACATGGGGCACATATTTGGATGATTGTACATGATTTTTTTTGGTGATGATGATTAGCCCTGACCTAACATCTGTTGCCAATCCTCCTCTTTTTGCTGAGGAAGATTGGCCCTGGGCTAACATCCGTGCCCATCTTGCTCTACTTTATATGTGGGATGCCTGCCACAGTATGGCTTGATAAGTGGTGCATACGTCCGCGCCGGAGATCTGAACCCACAAACCCTGGGCCACCGCCAAAGTGGAGTGTGTGAACTTAACCACTATGCCACTGGCCGGTCCCTGATTATACGTGATTTTTTGACAAATAGTCCAAGTTTTCATTGTCTTTCCCAAAAGAGAGCCTGCAGAGTTGCAACAATTGAAAACAGGGATTTCTTTGTAATGTTTTATTCAGTGAAATGAAATAAATAAGGAGAAACTTACACTTCAAAGATCAAATCAATTTATTTTAACACAGAACATGATAGTGGAGGAAGAAACCAAGAGGATCCCCTGTAAACCTTCTGTTGATCTCCATTGTGCACACAATCGTATTTCCTATTGCTAATCAAAATCCAACTCATCCAACGTATTAACTACATATTTTGGCTTCTTCATCTGTGACATGAGAAGTCCAAAATGGCCAGAAGGCAAACGCAGATTTCAGTTTAACAGATAAATTATTAACCCACATAATGGAAACTTTCCTCCCTTGGGTATCAAGGCTTATAAAATGCAGAGTACAAAGTCGTAGAGACAGGAGAACATCCTACACTCATCAAGTAGTATCTCCCATCTGGAACATAAACTGAACCTTCACAGGCCAGAGGACCATTCTTTGTGGTCAGCTATTTCTGGTATGAGGGAGGGTAAAATCAATGAATTCTATAATCTTCAGCTTTTTGAAAAACTTTTTTTGCTTTAAATCAGAAAATGTGCCATAATCAAAAGTAATGCTGGGTAAGACAAGATGGTGATTAATAAAGCTTTCAACAAGGCTCCAGATTATGACTTTAGCAGAGCATGGATGGCAAGGAAGGCAAATCAATATTCTATTCCAGTAAGATAGACCACTTCCATTTCCATAGTAGTATGGGTCCAATGTAATCAACCTGCCCGCCACCAGTATATTCTTTTGGGGGCTTATAGTTCGTCATCATTATAAGCAAGTGGGGCACTCAGTAGTGACAGTAGCCAGGGAAATCTTGGTGAGAACATGTTCATACCTTTTTTTTGCATGCACAGCTTCTTTCCACCTCTATGCCTTCTTTTCCCATGCAACTATCGTATGACTATTATGGTGGCTGGGGAAGGAAGTCAACTGACAATTGACCAAGTAAGAAATCTTAGTTAGATAATTATTGAGAGTGTACAGGTCTTTTTGAGCATTTACATGGGACACAGAGAGTCTCACTATTTACAGCTTATTTTAAGAAGTTTACTCATATAATTTTCTCCAAAGCTCATGGTTTTCAATCCTCTACTCTAGATCCTTATTATCCAATCTTGTTTCTACAAATTCCTGACCAGCTAAACAAATTATGAATAACAAGCTATGAATCAGTGAAGATCTGTACATAGGGCCATCTCTCCTTCTAGATAAAGTTGATCATACTGTTTTATTTTCCAAAAAAAACATTCTCTGCTTCCTCCAGAGCCTTCACTAAGTGGAGTGTAATATGACAATATTTCAACTGTGCAATGCCATCTATAAATCAGACATGTTATTTTTCCTTCTGGGTCAGTTAGTCTTAGGAAACTCCTCATCAACTCACAATTGTGAAGTGAGGTAAAGATGGTGGTGTCACAAAGGAACTGAGAGAGTAAGTGAGTGACCTCTTCACACAGCTTTCATATACCCATAGGATTTCTTCTGGGTCAAGCCACGCACTCTTTAAGAGGTAATGATTTTTCCCACATTTATGTTTGCTTTGGTGAGTCAAATAGCACATAGTTCATAATGGGGAGTTAAGTCACATAGTCAAATATTATCCCATGCTCTTCTTTTTAATCTCAGTGAGGACTAAATAATAAGCCAAAGCTCTTTGTTTAAATAAGAATAAAACTTGTTGAAGAGAACATTATTTTGCACCAAAACCAACTGTCATATACTTCCTATTAGAACTCGTCAATGGCTGATACTTTGTGTGTCACTGTATTCTCTAAGTGAGTAGAAACCAGACAGCCATTCTTTCTGGTGCCCCTATTCAAACCTAGTAGCCTTATGAGCAATGCAATTGCTCATGCAAAGTTAAGCTTTTTTTCCAAATTTAAGAAATCTTAAGCATTGATCCACTTTCTTTGGGTAAGTGATTCAAAAGAAGCACTTTCCTTGTGGGGGGTATATCCTATCATACTACAGAGCACAAGACCCTAAGTAACTTTATTGAAATGGCAGACCCCTCGCTTTTGGTGGGATTTATTGCTCAGTTTGGTACCCTTGTTTCCCAAATAATAGTATGTGCTACTTCCAGGTCACCATATTATCTTGGCATGAAGTCCCAATGTAGTGGGTCTGAGTGATGATTTATGGGATGATGAGATGATCAAACACTCTGTGGTATAAATAAATCATTAATCCAGAAAGATTATGAGCCCTGAGGCAAAATGTGGAAGGTGGCCTTCTGTCTTTGCTGGTACTCTTTATTGAGGTTAATGAATCTAAGTCAACTGCTATATACAAGAAGAAAGAAGATAGGACTGTGATTTCTTTTTTCAATATTTTTTTTTCAGAAACCACATCTCTAATAGCCACTGTAAAAGGAGTCACTATTTGATTATAATAATTCAGTCAAGTAATTTAAGTGGGAAAGTGATGAAAAGTTCATGATCTTTGCTTCTTTCAAGTCTTTGATGAAGTGTTTCTTTTGGTTAATTATGTTGGTAGGCAAGATGAGCTAGATTCTCATGTGTGTCAGAAAGCTAGTAGGAGGACTCTGCCAGTACCTTTATATACCCATTCCAACTATATATTCACAAACTGGGGAAATAACCACAGGTTGTGTTTACAGAACTGCTTGATTCACTAAAACATTGAAATAGGCCAAATTCAATTTGTCGAATTGGCATTCTGGGGTCCTACGCTATCAATATTTGTTTCCATCATTAAGTGCTGCAGTGACTGTTATTTTCCTTTCCCTGGTGTAGTTATCTTGCTTAAAACTACCAGGACCTGCTACCTTGTATGAGTCCCTTCAGGGAATGCCAGGTGGGAGATTTAGAATATAAATTTTTGCTGAAAATGCAGTCATTTTTCAAGGGTACAACTCTATCATTCAACAGTTTTCAAGTCTGAGAACTGACACAAAATTGGAAAATTTAATAGGGACCATAAATTTTTGGCATGGCTCAAATTTTCATTGTTGTTTATCTTGTTTTGTTTTAAACTTTTTTGGTTAACAGAAAAACATTGAGGAGGTTTTGTATTATTCCATTATTGATGATATATCTATTTATTTTTGTCCTAGGATACCATTATCAATTGGTCAATATTGTATTTGCCTATTGTTCTACCATTCTGATGAGTATACTGACTCTGCTGTTTACTGTGACAACCACACCAATGTCCCTGGTTGCTAAGTGCTGCTACATGATTCTGGTAGTCTGGGACTTCATTATCTCCCTTGAAATCAGGGCGTCCATTCCAATGGAGATATAGTTCTTTCATCACTAGGCTACAGAACATAGATACTAAAAATTTTTTTCAGTGATACTAGTGCTCCCCTAACCAATATATAATTCAATACTACAGTATAAAGGATATCTTTTGTGCTCTCTTGTGGAACAAATTTAGTGTTAGAATGCATAGGACATCATAAATCTACTCAACATTTCTATCAAACTAATTTTTGTCTTTTTTTATATCAAGAGGTTTCTAAACCTTATTTATTTCTTGTTTTTATTTAATCCAGGTTTCAATTAACCTATAAAGTTTCTAATCAGAATAATTTTTAGAAATGTAGGTTTGAACATTATAGTCAAAATCTCTAAATGTTCACTTTTTTATTATTCTTTTGTTGAAAGTCACGTTTGTTTATAACATTGTGTAAATTTCAGGTGTATGTCATTATATTTCAGCTTCTGTATAGACTACATCGTGTTTACCACTAAAAGTCTAGTTTCCATCCGTCACCACACACATGTGCCCCTTTTCCCCTTTCCCTCTCCCCCTACTGCCTTCCCCTCCGGAAACCACCAATCTGTTCTCTATCTATGTGTTTGTTTATTTATCTTCCGTATATGAGTGAAACCATACGGTATTTGTCTTTCTCTGTCTTATTTCACTTAGCATAATACCCTCAAGGTCCATCCATGTTGTTACAAATGGCACGATTTTATCTTTTTTTATGGCTGAGTAGTATTTCACTGTATACGTATACCACATCTTCTTTATCTAATCATCAGTCAGTGGGCACTTGGGTTGCTTCCACGTCTTGGCTAGTGTGAATAATGCTGCAATGAACATAAGGGTGTATAAGTCTCTTTGAATTGTGGATTTCAATTTCTTTGGATAAATACCCAGTGGGATAGCTGGGTTGTATGGTATTTCTATTTTTAATTTTTTGAGAAATCTCCGTACTATTTTCCTTAGCGGCTGTACCAGTTAGCATTCCCACCAGCAGTGTATGAGGGTTCCATATTCTCCATATCTTCTCCAACATTTGTTATTTTTTTGTCTTGGTGATTATAGCCATTCTAACAGGTGTAAGGTGATGTCTTAGTGTAGTTTTGATTTGTATTTCCCTGATGATTAGTGATGTTGAACATCTTTTCATGTGCCTATTGGCCATCTGTATGGCCATCTTCTATCCAAAGAAGATTCTTTGGAAAAATGTCTGTTCATATCCTCTGCTCATTTTTTGATCAGGTTATTTGTTTCTTTGTTGTTGAGATGTGTGAGTTCTTTATATAGTTTGGATATTAACCCCTTGTTGGATATATGATTTGCAAGTACTTTCTCTGTTTGGTGGGTTATCTCTTCTTTTTGTTCGTTGTTTCCTTTGCCATGCAAAGTTTTTAGTTTGATGTAGTCCCATTTGTTTATTTTTTCTTTTGTTTCCGTTGCCTAAGGAGATATGATATTCAAAAGGATGCTGCTAAGACCAATGTTAAAGAGCATACTGCCTATGTTTTCTTCTAGGAGTTTTATGGTTTCAGGTCTTACATTCAAGTCTTTAATCCATTTTGAGTTAATTTTTGTGCATGGTGTAGGATAATGGTCTACTTTCATTCTTCTGCATGTGACTGTCCAGTTTTCCCAACACCATTTATTGAAGAGACTTTCCTTTCTCCATTGTGTGTTCTTGGCTGCTTTGTTGAAAATTAGCTGTACATAAATGTGTGGTTTTATTTCTGGGCTCTCAATTCTGTTCCATTGATCTGTATGTCTGTTTTTGTGACAGTATCATGCTGTTTTGATTACTGTCACTTTGTAGTATATTTTGAAATCAGGGAGTCTGATACTTCCAGGTTTGTTAGTTTTTCTCAGGATTGCTTTGGCTATTTGTGGTCTTTTGTTGTTCCATATAAATTTCAGGATTATTTGTTCTATTTCCATGAAAAATGTCTGATTGGGATTGCATTAAATCTGTAGATTGCTTTAGGAAATATGGACATTTCAACTATGTTTATTCTTCCAATCCATGTGCACAGGAATACTTTTCCATTTCTTTGTCTTCTTCAATTTCTTTCAATAATGTCTTATAGTTTTCACTGTATAGGCCTTTCACCTACATGGTTAAAATTATTCCTAGGTGTTTTCTTCTTTTTGTTGCAATTGTAAATGGGACTGTATTCTTGATTTCTCTTTCTGCTAGTTCGTTGTTAGCCTATAGAAATGCAACTGAGGTTCACTTTTATTCATAATTATTGCCTAGTCACTCAACATAGAACATGAAAGGAGCATATGTTTTGGAAGTATCTAAGCCTTTGGAATCCAACAGAAATGGGTTTGATCCACCCTCCAAAACTTATTTGATCTGTTACATTGGGTGAGTTATTGAACCTTTATGAGTATCATTATCATCAACAGAAACATAATTATAAAATACCATAAAACTGCCTTTTATATAAATGTCATTGTGATGATTAAATAAGTTTCTAATAAATGGTAATATATTATTATTATTAAATGCAATCTATTATTAAATGAAAGTGAGAATAAATAAAATGAAATGGTGGTAATTCCATTCAAATCTTCACAATCTCTACCAGGTAGCTACAAAGTGTTTAACTAAAATGCATTGAAACTGGGGATATGATTTTTTTTAAATTATGTGATGGTTAAACTTTCATGTCTAAACCATGTGTATGCTTTTATTTTTAGTCATAAGTAGTGGCTTAAGTGCTTCTGAAACTGAATTCATAAAATATATACTGAAACAGTATATGTACAAGACAATTGAAACTCTACTCTTTAACTTGAATTACTGCACACAAAGCAATTCCATGTTGACAGGTAACTATTATTTATGAGAAGATGATATATTACTTTAAGTTCTCCTGACAGTCTTTATGTATATTTCTTTTACCCAGAACAGTTGCAATTTAATAGTGCATTAAAAGACCATGTGCTGTGCCGTTTGTCATATGCTATATTTATATAATCTGTGCTATTTCCTCAATGAGTCCTAATTAATCTAGCAAATACTTCATTACCTTTTTAAAAACCTGACTCTATTTTAAGGTTAATTATTAAACTATTGCAACATAGACACATTAAATACACACGCATATATTTTTTGATATCTAGAAAATGCACATGGTATCAGGGAAACTTTCTGTACAATATTACTTTAGTCATGTTTAATTTTAGCCTTTCTTTACAGGTTTGGCTTTGCCTTAAACTACATAATATTTACTTTTTTTATGTAGCATCGACTAGTAATTGAAAGATAATAATATGTGGCACTTAATTAAAGGGCAGCCACGTATAGAAATGTAAAAAGACAATTACATAAACTTTTTTTTATATCCCACAATGACTCACAGATTATACAGACACCAACAGCTCATTGAAAAGCTTGCACTCTCCTATTCTCAGGAGGTCTTCCTACACTTTTTGCCCTTCCTGACAATTTTATAGACTCTGGCTATTAGCTTTCATGGTGCAAAATACCAAGCAGAAAAACACCACGGAATATTCCTAAGTGTATGCTGCAAAATTGAGTATATCGAAAATCATTTTCCCAAGAATACTGTCTCCAAATTCCACAGAGAAAACAAACAAACAAAACCAGAGATACGCCATAAATCAGTGGTTCTAAGCTTTAGTTTAAGAATTAGTTAACAAATTGAGTCCCCATTTTAAGAAAACAAGACTCTAAGGAGGCAGTGGTGATGAAGCCCAGAAATCTACATTTTAAGTAATCTAAGGAAAGATTTCCTTGGATAAAGTTTAAGAAACACAGTTCTAAACTGTCTGTGCTATTCATTTTTGTTTTTCTTCTAGATCTCTATTATATCAAATAAATGGAAATATTTTTTATTTTAACGTTCTTTAAAACATACCTGATTTTTGCTTAAGAATAACATTTTTAAAAGATACTATTTTACTGCTTCCAATTAACTGTCTTACTACCATTTGAAGGAAAACTAGCATTTTTTTTTAAAACTAAGTAGATTTCTTAAGACAACAGATAAAGAATGAATCATTCATTTGTCCCATGTGCACAAATGACAGTTTGGATACACACAAATGTGCAACAATAAGTAGGGCTGAAAAGAAAGCCACAGAACAGTCAAAAGCTGAGTGATTGAATATGTGGTTCTCAGCAACGAGACTGAGAAATATGTTGTCATTTGGATAATAATTGGTTTCCTATGCATTAAGGACTAAAACCTGAAATGTCAGTAGCTCATCAATTACCATCTAGTAGTATCCTGTGATGGGCTTTCTTATCAGACTTCAATTTTGAGCCATAATAGAATTTCATAAAAGCAGTTCCACTTGTATTTAATTTAGACTTTCAATAAATGCTGTATTTCAGGCAGAAAAAAGAAAGTATGTTTCTAAAGGCAGTATTTTAAGATCATACTGGCCCTACTTGAGACAAAGCCCTTTGCTAATACAACTACCCAGGGCAGAGGAAAATATAAAGCTTGTCCTTCTTAGCAAAGAGAAAAATGATCTCAATAAAATTGGCCAAGTCTTGCTATATAGCCAATTTTACTTGATTTCTTGGAGTCTATGTGGTCTGCTTTATTAATACATACAACAAATATTTAATAAGTGCTCGTTTTGTACCAGGAATCGTGTAAAGTACTGAAGTAACAAGCGTAATTAAGCCCTTGATTCATCACTGTCTATGAAAAAGTAACAGTCTGAAGAGTTATTTTTACTGAAAATTAGTAAAAAAAAAGATTTTCAAAGATATAAATCAGAGGCTAAAAATGACGAATAACAGAGCTTACCTACGTTTATGTGTTAACTAAATGAGCTTATTTGCAGGTGCTATGGAAAAGAAATTCTATAGATTCCATATTTGCCACCTGGGACCTTACATACTAAATAAAAGAATAAGGTAAATACATAAACACGTCAAACCAAGTTCTTATTATTGAGCTCTAAAAAAGGAGAATAGAATAAACCAGGATCACATGTAAGAGAAATTTTTAAAAAATGAATATTTGCACTATACTCAAATTAAAATATTAATGTGTATGGTAACATGAATAACTAAATTAAAAAAAATCTTACTGCCTGTAAATTAGGCAAGGATCATGAAAAAAATGTCATTTCACATAGCCCTTAAAGAAAGAAGTAAGGACACAATAAAATCCAGGCAAAAAAATACATTTCACAAATAGGCAGCACAAATTACTAAATGAAGTAAAAATTAATGAAATTAAAACTATGTGCATATGTTAAAAATGATCATTGGAATAAGCCAGAATATGTGATTACTATATTTGTTATTGTTCTGTAATGGACTAGCCTGACATTTTCTTGCTGTGGAATGTGGTTGAGAATTACTCATAGCTCTTTGGGGAGGTAGAGCATATAATTGAAAAATCATTTGCACAAAGATTGCTTTTGGGGTGCATTTATCATGTAGGAAAGCTAATTGAGAATTTTAGTAATGAATTGTAGAAATGAGCTAATGATTTAGCTGTAGTAACAAAAACTTGACAATATCTCCCCTGACACCCACAGAAGTAACTGGAGACATGACAGAGATGGCCCTTGTGAAAAACTTGAGAGTTTGCAGTACTTTTAAAATTAAAAGAGAAAGAAGAGAATTTAATCATTAAAGATTTCAAGAATTGGAGAAGGACAGCCAACTATTGGGCAGTGACAGTGCTGGAATTGGGTCAAGTTGCTGAATACCTAGGGTGGTTACAAAAAAGGGGTACCCCATACTGAGAACTTTTTCTTGTTGCTTGACTGTTGTTTTAAAAGATGGGCTACATAAAATGCTGAAAATGACATTGAACTGGTGAAGTTAGTGTAACAGAATGATAAGAATGAATCAGAAGCAAAGCAAACACCTAAAGCTACTAAAGATGAGTGTAACATGGCTTCTTCCAGAAATATTGGCTACGTGAGTGATTAAGAGAACATATGCATTTATTGGACTATATCAGCAGATAAGGCTTGATATTCACACACAACCTTGAAGGAAGAAAATAATGTAGGTGATATTGCCATTAGAGACAGAATTAAGAGTCATTGAAAAAAGAAAGGTAATAATGAGGCTGGGGATGCAGAGAAACAAATGACATAAAGAGATAGAAAGGTGGGCTGGTGCCAGCAGGGGTTTGGATTGTGATGTGGGGTGTAGGTAGCATGTGGGAACTGGAGGTGACGATCAGAGAGAAAACTGCATAGTTGTTGGAACATACTGGCTTATAATGAAGAATCTTTGTCTTGTTTAGCTTTCTAATGATTTATAAAAATATGAAAACTAATTACAACAGTCACAAGATAATGAAGAAAATGTACGACATGTCCAATATACCATTCAGAGAAAGCAAATGAATTGGCTACGAGGTCAATACCACACAAAATTGTTGGGAAAATGTTGAACAAAACACGCCTTTACACGTTACAATACACCCTATGTCACATTCCTATCATTTTCTATCCATTCTCTAAGTTATTATCTGTCACTCAATTTGAAATAAAAACAATATATATGAAAGTAATATAGCTATAGTTAAACCATCTACACATCAAACTGTAATTGGTCTACTGAGTGATGTAAAATTTCTCTAATGCATTTTACCCAGATATTTTCTTTCAAGGACAACTGCTCTTCAAGAGTTTCAACACATTTTCTGACAGTGAGTTCTAGAAATTCTTTGCCAATGATTTAAAAATAAAAATGTGACTTACTTGGAAAATCACTGTAGTATCAAATACAATTTAATCGCTTATGAAATTGGAAAAATAAAATTACATTTCATTCACTTTTTTCCAATTCTGTTGATAGTTGTATTAATGTCCATTTGAAATACATCTTATTTACCTCAAGTGAAAAACTTTGTTATGATTCTTATCTTATTTTTATAGTTCCACTTTATGTTTCGTTTTGCAATTACCTTTTGGATCATTTGCTTTTGCCTAGAAATAACTTATTCGACCAATTTTTAAATAAAATTCTCCATCCAATCCAATGAAATTCAGGTACTCTCTATGTGGAGAGATCTAAAGTTTCCCTTCATAGTTTGTATTATTTCTATATTATTAATGCATTCCTTCTTGGCTAAAACTAACTATTATAGATTAGGAAACTCAATGGAATGAACAGTTTTTTAAAAAGACTTTAATTTTTTTAGAGCAGGTTTAGGTTTGCAGCAAAATTGAGAGGAAGGTACGGAGATTTCCCATAAACCTCCTGCCCCCACACATGCATAGCCTCCTCATTATCAACATCATTCACCAAAATGGTACATTTTTTTTACCAAACATGAACCTACATTGACACGTCATAATCATCCAAAGTCCACAGTTTACCTGAGGATTCATTCTTGGTATGGTACATTCTGTGGGTTTGAACAGAAGTATAATGACATATATCCATCATTATCATATGTCTATAGAGTATTTTTACTATGATAAAAATTCTCTGTGCTCCTCGTATTCATCTTTCCCCCCTCCCATCCCTGGCAACCACTGATCATTTTACTGTCTCGTAGTTTTGCCTTTTCCAGAATGTCATATAGTTGGAATCATACAGTGTGTAGCCTTTTCAGATTGGCTTCTTTCACTTAGAAATATTTTTTTAAGGTTACTCCATGTCTCTTCATGGCTCAATAGCTCATTTCTTTTGTGTTACACTGCCTTGAGGCCTGCTCAACTTGTCTGAAATCTTGTACTTGTAAGTAACTGGGTGGGTGAACCCTAGCCCCACTCACTCCCTTCCTTGGGTAGCCTGCCCTGCCCCAGGACTGGCTGAGGCTGCTCCTTGCACCCACTGCCTCCTGGTAAAAGCCACCACAGGACAAGCCGAGGGAACAGCACCCTCCCTTTCTGGCTCCTGAGCCAGCCGGCTCCCAAACCTTGCCCTCCTCTCCAAACTCAACTCTGTGTGACCTGGAGAAAGTTGCTTATCTTCTCTGTGCCTCCATGTCTTTGTCCGAAAAATGCATATGGAAGCAAACCCACCCCCTGGAGGGGGGCCCGGCATTAGTGAGATCTGAGGCTGATGCAGCGGACTTCACTTACCCCCACCTGCTCATCTCTCTGCCAACTTGCAGCCCCCTTCCAAGGGCTCACCCCTGAGAGCATCACCTGGTTCCCCATCTGTCTCCCAGGGCATCCTCTGTGCACCCCACAGTGCCCACCCTTGCTTACACACTGTAAGAATGCACTGCTCTAAGCCCCTCACTCACGCCAAGCCCTTGGCCTCAGCCCCAATAGCTGCCTCACCCCTTGATGCTTCTCTGCTTCACTGTGAAGAAAACTGCTCACTCACTGCCCTGCCTCCTCCACCTGCTCCTGACCCCACCCAATCTGGGGACTTCCCCATCTTCCCCCCAGTCAAAGTTTCCAATGGCCTCCACTGCCTGCACGTGGCTGCCAGGATCCCTCACTCTCCTAGTGTCCCTCCGACCCTCAGCCTATTCTGGGATGTGTCATATCCCAGGATCCTGAAATCATACTACCTATTGAAAATTCACATGATATAGGTGAGCTTTCCTGTGGATTTTCAGAAGTGTGTTAGGAGAAAGATTCTATAAAAGACTGAGATTCACACACATGGAAGCCAGACACACCAAGATTTGAGGGCTTATATTGATAAATATTACTTCCTTTGGGATTACTCCTTGGTGAAATCCTGGGCCTTTCGTTAGCTTACGTAAGTGGTTGCTAGCAGCTTGCACAAAAGTATTCATAGACTGAAGTTCTAGGTGAATGGCTGCAACTAAGTTTTGCATATTAATTTCAGTTACCTTTATTTAATTCTAATAAAATACATATATTATATTTAGTCTGGTTTTCTTTATCTCCACTGCCATTCACTAGTCAAAACTACCGTCATCTGGAATAGGCAACACACACACACTTCTCATTTCCATTCTTTGCCTGCTCCAAGCCATTCTCTACTTTTAGAATCTCCTTTATAGTTAATGTGATTTTTTAAAGCCATAGATCTGATCAGTTTGCAAGTGTAATTACTATCTACCTATATCTTTCCACCTCATGTTACAAATGGGAAAATTTTGTCTCAGAAGGCAAAAATCCAAAGGACAGAGCTATCTGATGTTAGAATAAAACATGTTTTTCCGGATGCATCCGTATGTAATTTATTCCCACTGTAAAGGGATTATAAACTTCAATTATGATATTATTTTGAAATATTATAAATCTTGAAAAATGGGATTATTAATATATATTCAACATAGGTTTTTCTATGTGAATTACAATATACATTTTGGAAGATATTTTGCAAGACAAACTGTCAAATCACTTTAAAAAGGCTATATGAACATTTGCTCTGTATTTTTTCTTTTAATATATTGAACCTGTATAATCTAAAGTAGATGTGCCTCAATTAAGTCAGTCTTCATGAAGCTTTTTCAGGTTACCCTGGGAAGATTCACAATTGTGTCCTCAAAGAAAAGAGCCATTTTTATTATGATTTTTAATAAAAAGCTTATTTTATACGTTTGGTTAAAAATGACATTTTTAAGAAATGGAATATTTACTATCAGCACTTATTTCAAACTAACAGTAAAATAAATTCATTAGAATTGGCTAGAATTTTTTTCACTAAATAATTTGGTACATAATCTAGGAAAAGTAACTTAATTCCTGTTGCCAAGAGGAGTTGTCAAATAGGAATTAGCTTTGAATTAAATTGGAAGGAACTTAAGAGTCATTAGCTATATGCATACATGAATAATTATAAATATGGTTTTCCATTTTTAATTACGTATAATTTACATATAGTGAAATCAACCCTTTTTAGTTTCATGAATATATTCAGTCATGTGACCACCACCAATATCAAGATATAGAGCAGTTCTAACACTTAAAAAAATCCCTCCATGTTCCTTTACAGACAATGCCTCCCCTAGTATTGCCATTGATATGTTTTTTTCCCTGTAGTTTTGTTTGTAAGAAAGCCAAAAAAATTGAATCACACAGTATGAAGCCTTTTGATTCTGGCTTCTTTCAGTTTGAGATTCATCCATATTGTTGCATGTATTATTAGTACATTCATTTGTATTCCTGGGTTGTATTTCATTGTATGGACGTCACACATTTTGTTTATTGGTTCCACAGTTAAAGCACAATTGCATGTTTTCAGTTTTTGTTGACTGCAAACAAAACTCATAAATATTTGCATATAGATTATTGGATGAGTATATATTTTTTATTTCGTATAGATGAATTTATAGGAGTGGGATTGATTGGTTATAGGGTAATTACACTTTCAACATTATAAGAAGTTGACAAAGCATTTTCCAAAATGGCTGTACCATTTTGCATTCCTAAGAAAAATGTTGTGACTTCCAGTTTCTCCATATTTTTGGCAGTACTTGGTAAATACTTTTAGCCAATTAATAAGCATGTGATAGTGTCGCATTATAGTTTTAATTTGCTTTTCCCGAATGACTTGATGTTGAGCATCTTTTGTGCTCATTTGCCATGTACATATCTGCTTTGAAGGAATGCCTTTTCAAACATTTTGTCCAATTTGGGGGATATTTGCTTTTCTTATTGTTGAATTTTTGAATGTTCTTTATGTTAGTGGATATAGACATGTGATTTTAATATATTTTCTCCCAATCTGTAACTTGTCTTTCACTTCTGTACTATTATATATTTTGTCAAAATAATATTTTGATTATGGTGAAGTCCAATTTCTCAATGTTTTATTTTAAGGATTGTGCTTTCAGGGTTGTAGCTAAGAAATCTTTGCCTAATGCAAGATCACAAAGATTTTTCCCAATGTTTTCTACTAAAGGTTTTTTTTTTTGTTATTTTAGGTTTCATTTAGGTCTGTGATACATTTTAAGTTTTTTATTTGAGTAGGAGATATGAGTTGAGTTTTATTTTTAGCATATGTATGTCCAATAGTTCCAGCACTATTTATGAAAAGACTATCCTTTCACCAAAGAGTTGTTGAAAATTCATTGAAATTTTATTTAAGTATCTTTTCCTGGACTCTATTTTTTCTTTCATTGATCTATATATCTGTGACTTCTCCAATTCCACACTATCTTGACTACTATAGCATTATTATAGGTCTGGAGAGTAGGTAGGATGAGCAAGCTTACTTCGTTCTTCTGCAAAATTGTTCTCTCCAATCTAGTTCCTATTCCGTCTTTATACAAATTTTAGAATCGAAGTTTATATAAGTTTAGAATTTATTAATTTCTATAAGGAAAAGCTTGTTGAGAATTTGATTGGAATCACATTAAATCTATATAGTAGTTTAAGAAGAATTGACATCTTAATTATATTGAATCTTTCAATCTATGACAATGGGATACTGCTCTAATTGTTTAGGTGTTTTTTAATTTCTTTCATCAGTATATTGTAGTTTCCAGCATACAGATCTTGCACATATTTTGCAAGATTTTTAGGTAAATATATAAGATTTTTGGCATTATTTTAAGTACTGATATTTTTAATTTATTTTAATTTATGATTTTTCATTTCTAGTCTTTAGAGATATAATTCACTTTCGTATATTGATATTCTCAATATCACTTACTTAAATAAACCTTACTAAGCTCACATAGTTCCAGTCAAATTTTTGTAGATTCTTTGGGATTTTAGGGAGAGCATCATGTTAATTGTACATAAAAAGTTTTATTTTTTCTTGTCCTATTGATATGTCTTTTATTTATTCTTAGTGCATTATTAAACAAACTAGGACCTCCAGTGCATTGCTAAATAGGAGAGATGGGAAAATATATTTGTCTTGTTCCTGATAATGGGGAAGGGGATACACTTAATCTTTCATCAGTATATATGATGTTAGCTACAGGTTTATTGTAGATCTCTTTACCAGGTTAAGGAAATTCACTTTCATTTCTAGTTTGCATAAATTTTTATGACAAATGGATATGAATTTTGTTAAAGAAATGTTTCTTCATCTGTTGAGATGATCATATGGTTTTACATCTTTAGTGTGTTAATGAGGTTAATAAACTTGATTGATTGTTGAATATTAAATGAACTTTTCTTTTTGGAGATGAAACTCACTTGGTCATGTTATATCTTATCTATGTATTGCTAATTCCTGTTTGCTAATGTTTGAATGTGAATTTGTGTATTTATGTTTATGAGGGATATTGGTCTGTAGTTTTAATTTCTTGTAATGTCTTTATCTACTTTTGGTATCAGGTTAATGCTGGCCTCTTAAAATGTGCTGTTTCTTCTATATTTAGGAAGAGTTTCTATAAAATTGATATTATATCCTCCTTAAATGTTTAGTATAATTTTATGTTGAAGCCATCTGGGTCTGGAGTTTTCTATGTAAGAAGATTTTTATCTAGGAATAAATTTCTTTATGAAATATAGAGCTATTGAGGCTGTCTAGATCTTTTTGAGTGAGCTTTGACAATTTGTTTCTCTCAAAGATTTTTGTATTTGACCTAAATTATCAAAACAATGGACATAGATTTTTTTGTATTGTTCTTTAATTATATTTTTAATATCTGTAAGGTCTGTAGTGTTGTCTCATCTAATATTGGTAGTTTGTGTCTACTCTCTCTTTTTCTTTATTTCTTGGTCATTTTAGAGATTGACCAAATTTACTAATTTTTTTCAAAGGACTTTTCCTTTAATTTAATTTTCTCTTTTGTTATTCTTTTGTCAGTTTTGAGTATTTATGGTCTTATCTTTTATTTCCTCTCCTGAGCTTGCTTTGGAATTAATTTACTCCTCTTTTTCTTGCTCCTTAAGTTGGAAGCATAGTTCATTTATTTGAGAGCTTTCTTCCTTTCTGATAAAAACATTTAATGCTATGCATTTCTCTTTAAGGATTATTTTAACTGAATTCCATACATTTTGATATATTGTGTTTTTATATTCATTGTCTTCAAACTATTTTCTAATTTTTCTTGAGTAATTCTCTTTGACCCATTCGTTACTTAGAAGGGAGCTAACTTCCAAATATTTGCAGATTTCCTGGATATATTTGTTATTCCAATTCAGTAAGGTCAAAAAAAAATGTGCTTTGTATAATAACTAGTCTTTTAAATATTTTATGGTTTGTTTTATGGCCCACAATATCGCTTATCTTTGTCAATATCCCATGTGCACTTGAGAAGAATGTGTATTTTTCTGTCCTCACTAAGGAGAGATTATAAATGTCAATTAGGTTAAATGCTTTGATATTTTTGTTCAAATCTTGTTGGATCAGTTTTTGAAAGGGGAATGTTAATATCTCCAAATATAATTGTGGATTATATGTAATCCAAATATACTTGTGGATTGTAACCATTTTTAGTGGTATCATTATAACCATTTTCAGTTGTTGCTTCATGTATTTTGAAGCTTTGTTATCAGATGCATACGCATGTAGGAATTGTATATTTTTTTAGAGAACTGGCACCTTTATCATTTTATAATGTCATTATTTAACTCTTGTAAATTTCCTTGTTCTGAACTCTACTTTATATGCTATTAATATAGCTGTTCCAGCTTTCTTTCAATTAGTACCTGCATGGTATTTTTTTCCATTCTTTTATTTTTAGCTTGTCTCTATCTTTATATTTACAGTAAGTTTCTTGTAGACAGCATATAGTTTGGTCTTGCTTTATATCCAATATGACAATCTCTGCTTTTGACAATTTATATGTAATGTAATTATTGAGAGTAGATTAAAATCTACCATCTTGCTGTTTTCTATTTATTTCATCTGTTCACTTCCCCTTTTCCGCCTTATTTTATATTAATTATTTTATTATTCTGATTGTCTCCACTATTGCCTTCTTTTTTATACCTTTTAAATAATGTCCCTGGGATTTGAAATATCCATCTTTTATTAATCAGTTTCTACCTTCATATAAAATTATGCCTGCTTTACCTGTAGTATAATGACCTTAAAGGAGTACAATCAATTCAATTCTTCCTTTTTTGTACTATTATTGTCATACATTTTATTTTTATATGTGCTACAAACACACAATACATTACTATTAATTTTGCTTTAGACATTTCAGTTACCTTTTAGAAACATTAAAATAAGGAAATGGATTTATATATATATATATCCTATTCTGTTTCCAGCACTCATTATTAATTGGGTAGATCAAAATTTCTGTCTTGTATTAATTCTTCTGTTTGAAGAACTTCTTTTAACATTATACAGTGAGGGCCTACTGACAATATAGCCTCTTAATATTTTTGGCCTGATAATGTTATTCCTATCTTCAACTTTGAAAGATTTTTTAATAAATTTACAATTCTGATTGGACAGTAGATCTTTTTTCTTTTCAATATTTAAATTATTATTTTATAAATTATTGATATTTTAAAAATATGTCACTGTATGTTTTTCCAGCTTTCACTGATGTCTGGCAGAATTAACTCCAGGTAAGCAGGTGCTTATATTTTATTTCCGCTTTGGGATATCTGGCCTTCCTTCGTTTCAGGTTAGTTGCTTGACCTGTCACTTTGGCTCTCTGATGGGTTAAAGAAAAGTTATGAATTTGCAGAATGTTCAGAGTTTGCCATTGTTGTTGGTGATAGGGTGGAAGTGATGCTTGTTCAAAGTCTCTATCCTAAGTGAAAACCTGAAATCAATAAGTATTATTTTAATACAACTTAATTAAGAGTTTTCTAAGAAGATATTTATGAGAAGTATTGTGTTTTACGTTTAGCTACTCATGCTTAATTGAAAAAGTTCGAAAAAAATTATCTTTTTTTTCCATCTTCAGTTCAAATTGGAGATACAGAATGGCTCGTCTTGCTCCTCCACGTAACAATCTTCCTTTGTAGATTGCTTCCTTTGTAAATTACTAAGTACTTTCAGTAAAGTCAAAGAATGCAATATAATAGTAGTTATTACATACACAATGGATTTACAAATGTTTGTTGTATAAACAATTCTAGCTTTAAACTCTTTGGTATAGTAGCAACCCTCAGAAAAATCAATGCCCCATATTGAAAATAAAGATATTTCAATGTATTTGAAAAAATAAAACCTAAGAACTAAAGATCAGGTAGTGAAATAGCACCTCATGTAATGCAGGTTTTTTTTAAGCTGCCATATTATTTTTCAGACTTTTTCATTAATCTTTGTGGATATTAAAAACTAGATAATATAATCTATTATAATATAGATAATATAATCATACATCTTTACAATCTGGGATATCTGTGTTCGCCAAGCACAGGAAGTTAATAAATTTCATCCTTCCTCATCCATATTTCCCCTGATCGGTGCTGTCTTGTAGTTGGTATAATTGGTAACGAATGCTCTATCTTTCCTAATGCTCCTCTCCCTGAGCTAGAGAAAAAGAAAAAAGTAAAAACAAATTATGAAGTTTATTGTTAACGGAATATCTTTAAAAATATGTGTGCTATTCTTTACCAATGATCATATTATAGATTCAACCCTTGAGACAAAGAGTTCCATTTTTTCAAGAATGGTGATGATTTCTCTTAATACTGCATTCTGTGTGATTTATAGTAAACATCACTAAATCACAGCATTATATGCATAGGGATATAGTATCTTGAATTATTTAGTATACTATATTCATACAAGCAAGACAATCATATGGGTGAGTTATACTTTTCATTACGTAAGTTTTAACTTTTGTTCTTTAAAGTTTGTATCAGTGTCATTCAGTATAAAAAGTTTAAGCATTTACCTTAATAAACCACTGAGGGAATAAATAACGTTCACATTTTCTTTGTATTCTCATCAGCAAAGTAGTAATCACTTTTTATTTTGAATTCCAAAGGAAACAAATATAATCTAATTTTCACTTGTACATCATAAATTATGTTGAATTTATCTTGTGAGATGGATAAAAAATTTATACAAATATGGCAATGGAACATTGGATATTCAAAATTCTACGAGGACTACTTCTGTATATTACATAAAACTTTTCTGATTAGGCATAACCAAATGATTCTAATTTATGAAATTCTCTTAAACTTAACAGCTGCATCATTTTTTAAATGTGCCTCGCTAGACTCATCAGTATGAAAAATGTCAAAAGACACTTCATTTTGGAAATTGAGACTGGTGGTGCCTCTTTCCATAAAAACAAGGAGCTTGCTATGTTTTGAAATATGTATATTTTTAAATTTATGCTTTGAAATGGCTACAACCTTAAAAGTCTGATTACAGGGATGTTCACAATTTTGGATGCTGAAAAATGTTAGTTTTTAATTTTATGGCACTAAATTCACATCATTGTGTCTAATTCCAAGAAGCAAAACAAAATAAACACATTAGCTACATCTCTCTACAATGTTGTAACTGATTAATTTAGTCAATTTAATTTAAAAAAATAAAAAAACTCATACAAACTCAAAAAGAAAAAAAAATACAAATACCCAATTAACCAAAAATGTATTAAATGAGAGTTAGGTCTGTGTCAGTGGCCTGGAAAATGAAGTGTAAGAAATAGCTCCAAGTTTAGGGCAAAAATATAAAGAGTTATAAATCAAAAATGAGAAGGCTAGAAACTTAGATGATAAATTCAGAAGACAAAATGGAACAAGTATAGGAAAGCCAATAATTACACAAAAGATAGGAGAAAATTTTTTGAGATTAGTAATGATCTAATTCTGCAGATTGAAATACTTCATTAAATTTCAAACTGGATTTATAAAAAAGTAAATGTTACTAGGCATATATTGATAAAATTCCAGATCTCAAAAGAAGAAAAAAGCATCATAATAGTCTCATTAGCTAGCAGGCAGAAAGTACAAGTTACGTACAAAGAAAACAAGTCAGACTGTCATTGGGTTACTGCTTCCATCGTGATACCGTCATGATACAAGAAAACAGGCTAAGGAAAAATAGGACCCCGACCCTAAAAGCTCTAACCAGCCAAAGTGAGGATATTGTAAGAATATGTAAGAATTAAGGAGTATATTGTCCATGTACTACTTCAGAGCCCAATTTTGAAAAAAAATTACCCTCACAAAGAATAATTTAAAAAATTTAAAAGAACACAATAGTTACTTTAAGTTGGAGGAAGATGAAGAATTGAGGAGAATATAGTTAGCAATGAATCTTCTAATACATATTCCATTTACGTATAAATAATAGGATACATATTTAAATACTTTAAATATACACAATAGTTTTTAAAAATATATGTACATATTCATAAATAAAGTGGGTAAAAGCAATCTAGATGATTTTAATGTAGTTCCAAATAAGAGCTCTAAAAACAAGAGAACCATTCCCTAAAAGAATGTCAAATAAGTACTAAACTATCTTAGCACATCCCAATGGAGATAGGAAGGAAGAAATGTAACATGAGTCATAAACTATAAAATAAAATTAAATTAATAATATTAATTATAACCATCATTATGCTAAAGGAAAATTCATTAAAGTCTTCCTCTAAAATCAAGGGTATTGGTTTTGTTAAAAAATGACACTCTGGTGACATTTTAATCATAAGAAACACACTGACTTAATAAGGAAACTTTGAAAATTAGAGTAAACAGATTTTAGTAACTACAATAAATAATAATTGAGAAATAGCCATATTAATGTCAGGTGGAATACAACATTAAAGCACAAACATAAAAAAAAATTACACAGTCTATACAATATCTGGCATGAACCAAATGACATCGTAGTTAAAAACATAGCGAAATCTATTAAAAGATATACTTCATATTAGGTTTTTGGAGTATGTTTTCCTTGGGAAAACTCAATCATCAGAAAAGTAGACTCAGTATGAAAACGTTAAGTAACAGCAGTAATAAAAGACAAAATCTTGCCTGTAGGAAGCTTATATTTTTGTTGGAGAAACAATAAATTAAAAAAAATCAATAAGTATGTTATTTAATATACTTAATATTGCATTCTAGCTAGAGATGTGAAGTATACATATTCATTAAACATATAACTAAATAAATTGCACTATGTAGTAATTATTACTGTAAATAAAAGAGGAAAAAATGTGAAACTAGGTAAGTGGGACAAGAGTACAAGTGAGTGCCCAGGAGTTTCAATTTTACATACAGTATTCCAGAACAGGCTTCATTGAAAAAATGACATGTGACCAAAGATTGAAGGAGTAAGGAGGTTGGCCATGAGGGTATCTGGTGAAAGAACTTTTTTTTTTTTTGGTGAGGAAGATTAGCCCTGTGCTAATGTCTGTTGCCAATCCTCCTCTTTTTGCTGAGGAAGATTGGCCCTGGGCTAACATCCATCCCCATCTTCCTCTACTTTATATGTGGGATGCCTGCCACAGCATGGCTTGATAAGCAGTGAGGAGGTCCATGCCCAGGATCCAAACCTGCAAACCCTAGGCCACCGAGCGGAGCACATGAACCCAATCACTATGCCACCGGGCTGGCCCCTGGTGGAAGAACTTTTGAGGCAGAGGGAATAGCCAGTGACAGTTTGAATGGAGCAAGTAAGTAAGAAGGAAATAAAGGTGAAGTGAGAGAGATAACTGGAGAAAAAGGGGTAAGGAGAGTAATCAATAGAGTTTTATGGTGGGGGTGGGTGGTAAGCACAGAATAATTGGTAGGAGACTTGTGGGCCATTATAAGAACTTTGCCTTTGACTCTGAATAAAATAGGAGTCACTGCAAAGTTTTAAGCAGAAGAGAGAATTATGGAAAATAACATGAATGTACCCTTTACATAGTAATTGTTTTAAACTGGCATTGGGTATGGAATAAAATTTATAACTGAGTTCACCAGCAAAAAAGTGAAGGAAAAACATTCAAATAGTTTGACAATATATTATATATTATTAAGGGTTTAGAAGGCAAAGATGAAATTTCTGTATAGATATTGAAAAACTTCAGACTTATTTTTGCTTTAATGGATTTTTATCCTTCTTATCTAAGTAGACTGATTTCCTAGCAAAAGAAAATATTTCCCGGGCCAACCCCGTGGCTTAGCGGTTAAGTGCGCGAGCTCGGCTACTGGTGGCCCGGGTTCGGTTCCCCGGGTGCACACTGAGTCACCACTTCTCCCGCCATACTGAGGGCGCGTCTCACATACAGCAACTAGAAGGATGTGCAGCTATGACATACAACTATCTACTGGGGCTTTGGGGAAAAAAAAAAAAGGAGGAGGATTGGCTATAGATGTTAGCTCAGGGCCGGTCTTCCTCAGCAAAAAGAGGAGGATTAGCACGAATGTTAACTCAGGGCTGATCTTCCTCACAAAAAAAAAAAGAAAAGAAAAGAAAATATTTCCCTTTGTAATTCTAAGCCTAAACATATATATTCTAAAATATATAGTTTTGTGTGCGTTTCCTAAAATAGCTCTTTTTTAACAACAAATTTTCAGAACTAATGAAATATTTTATTTTGTATTTTAGTAAAAAAATCCAGAAACCCACTTTTTTCCTGGATAGTAGTTTTAATTAAAATATTTCCATGATTTATAATTTATGAAATTTATATTTCAAAATATTGTGTACAATATTAGTGCTACAACATAATATATGTTTGTGTGTGTGTGATTTCATTACTGCATTGCTTCTGAGTAAAACGAACTAATATTTATTTGAATCATTCAATGTACATTTTATTTTCTGATCCTAGATATCACATTGTAGGGAGGTATTTTACAGATGCCAAAACTCATGAGTAACTTGTTAAGGCCACACGGCTCTATGGAGCAAAACTGAGGTCCATACTTGCTCTGTACTCTTTGTCTTAAACTGTTACTGCACAAACGGCATGATCTGCTTGCCGCAAGACAAAAGCCAATCATGAAGAGGCAAAATGGTGGCAGAGAAAGGGCATTTTATTAAGCGATAAGGTAATAAATCAGAAGATGGGGGGACTAGTGTCCTAAAGAACCGTCTTAAGGGGAGCACAGAATCTTGAAGCAGTTATATAGGCCAGTGGGTTATAGGGGAGGGGGTTAGGAATGTTGACCCTCTGGTGTTAACAGACTGGGAGTTGTCACACCAGATCTTTCAGTTGTCATTGGTGATGGCTATCAGCATAGACTCTCTGTTTGGGGGTCATCACATTCCTAAAGAACTCAAAAGAACGAAGTTATTGTCTTGTTGCAGCTAGGAGGCACATGCACAAGCGAGGGTCATAAAATCTACAGGGCAGGTAGATCTGCTGGAGGGTGCAAATCCAGCTGGGTTAATTAGTCATAGGTCATTTGAAGTTACAATATGGTTTCTTTTCTACAATATGGCTTCACTTATGTCAACCTTGTGTCTAGCCAGTATCAAAACCACACATGAGCGCATGTTATATTATGCAGTGATGGAACAGAAAATATGACAGGCCCCAAGAAGAAATTTAAATATTTTAATTTAATATTTCTCTTTTTAAAGTAAATGCCAATCATCTACTATTTCATCATGTCCTCTTAATCTGTTTTTGAAGTGTATGTGTTCATAGGGAACTTTTTAGTGTTGTCAGAATGGTGAATCCAAAGTCAAATTAAGCTTGAGTATGAAAGTTTCTATTTTCTTGATGGAATTAAATGCAGAGTGCTCATGTATATGCACAAACACTGGCATTCAGCAGAGCCCTCGTTACCATGCCGAGAAGTGTGGATTCAAATTGGAGCTGCATGTTAGACAACGGTTTGCATAAGCTAACGCCTGTTAAAACAGTGTTAATGAGCCCCCATTGTGTTGAGTAGCTTCCCTTTCCTGATCTTTCCTATTTGTTCACATGAGACCTGGGAAGATGCTGAACTGATTGAGTCTGAAATAGGGCTGGCAATTCTCTAATGAGCCACTGGGGTGAAGAGAATTAGCAAAATCAGGAACAAAAAACCATATAAAGTTTACTGTAGGTTAAAAACATGGTGATATAAATTCCCTCATGTGTCAGAACTTTTTTCAGGCATGTTTTTAAAATCTGGCCAAACAATCCTTATGTAGAGTAGTTAACCTAAGAGTTATCCTCATTTATATTTTCTAGTGTAATTTGGACAGAGCTTTCTAAGGCTTTTCTGACTTGTTTGCTTCTTTTCCAACTGTTTCTCTTTACCATGAAAACCTTTTCATGTGGCCAGGTAAAATCTGTTCTCAGGGAAAAAATATTTCATAAAAGAATGAAAATGAAGTCCCCTCCTCGATGGTTATTCTTGATATATTACTTTACACCTTTGCAATTAGAAGGTATAAAGAGGTAAAAGGTAATTTTACATATAAAAGGTAAAATTAGAACACTTGAAAATGAATTTTAAAATTAGTATAGTCTATCTAGTATTTCTAACAACTACCAATGATATACATAATGAAATCTCAATTTAAGAAACACTGTATTGTGTATTTTTTCCTAATTTTTTTAATTTATGTTTTTATTGAGGTCACATTGGTTAAAAGTTAACACTTTACTCGATCACCATGCCACAGAATAGGTATAAAAACACGGGAATAAGCTCAAACATAAACATGTACTTTGAAATACTCCTAACATACTTGCTTAGATTATGGACATCAAGGTTATCAAGTTTAAACTTTTTTTAAGAGTATGTATATCAGAAATTTAAAATTGATTTTAAAAATGTAATAATGACCTTATAGAAGTGACAGAGCCCTGAGAATATACTCTCCATCAGCCCACTCAGGATTTTGGTAACCACTGTTTGAGGAGCTCTTACACACTGCCTTTAAAATATGTCAGTATTTGCCCCACCCTCAATGAACATCAGTTGTCAATCACTCTGGGGTACTTAAGAAGTTGTATATGTTTGAAAAATAAGAATGAAAGCAACACCAATGTAATGATATAGGAACTGGGAAGGAATTTTTTAGCCGTTCAAGGAACATGATAGAAATTATCTACTATAGATCTTTAGAAGTCACCTACCTTCCATGGGACATTATTCCTCCTACCACTATTTTATTGCTGTAAGAAATAAATTTAAATGATCTAAATACATCCTGAAAATCATCAGGTGCTATGAAGTGTGAGAATAGTCTATAGTCAAGGGCATGAATCGATAAAGAAGGAGTGGATAAAACAACACACACAGACATTTGCTCACAGGAGAGGAATTAAATTTTTCCTTCTTTACTATTACTTACTCTAGGTCTTTGTGACCTTAATAAACAATGTCTAGGTAACATTGAATTATAGCATATCAATGGAGAGCATTACTCTATCTCTTAGAGAATGTATTTATTCTTTACAATACTGGACTGGAGAGCTACACACACCGTTGTGGAAAAATGCAGAGTTAAATGTTCAGGATTTATTAATACTCAACATTAAAACTAAAATTTGAGACACTCAACAGATCTGAACCTCTTCTTTTAAAATTTCTCTGTTAGACGTAACCTTTAGAATTATAACATCGAAAAACACCAAAGTTGAGTTTTATTTCAAGAGCATCAATAAGAATAAAATTTTATTTGAGCTGACCAAAATTTCTGAAGCCTGTAAAATAATTTGAGTTTTATCAAGCACCCCATCTTCCTCCTGTGGTGTTTTGCTCTGACCATCCACTTTGCACAGGACTGGTCTCTGCCTGCATCTCAGATTGGTAACTTCTTTCCCTCCTTCAGGCTTCTACTTCTCCGACAGGTCTTAGCCTTATTTGTTTTCTAGTTCTAGAACAGCCACCTCCACTACATTTTTCTTTCATTACATCCCGCACTTTTTTCCCCATGACATTTATCAAAAATATAATAATATGTTTATTTATATATTTGTTTATTTACTATCTAGCAACCTGTGAGGTAGTAATTTCCAAGTAGATATGGGCATGACTGTTTTGTTCATCATTCTATATCCAGGACCTAATGTATTTTCTAGCACATAAGAAGAACTCAATGAATACATATGGAAGGAGAGAACCGGAAAGGAAATAAAGGACATGAAATATCAGATTTGGTTTAGTATATTAAGGGTTAACCATGTGAAAACTGTGTTGAAGTAGGAGCCTCCAAAGCAAGACCCTGAAGACTTTACAACAGCACTTGTTACATGCAGCATCTAAAGGTCAGCAAATGCTTCATGAAAGCCTTTTGATGACAGCTGTCATTACAACTTTACTACCAAGTACGCTATAGTGATAAAAGCACTCATGGGGAATGGTAGGCACTTTGAGACCAAAGGTTTACTGCTGGACCTATTTCTACATGTCAGGTCTACTTACAAATAGAGCAGTAAGCAAGACAAATGAAGAGTGTGTTCAAAGTTAGTGGACAATGACTGTGTGGCTTTGGTTGAAAATTTTGCAATTTATTATTTCAGATCCTGAGCATACTCCCCATAAGACATTGAATATTAAGAAGAAATATAACCCACTCAGACATACACAAAAAATCTATGACTTGTTCCATCAACAATTATCTCTAAATGTAGAGCAATTTAAAAATCTCAATCCCTAAATGGAGCAGAGAAGTGGATTGCAGCATTTGTAAGACTCAAAACTGGAGGCATTTGTGTTGTGTTTCCTAGGTATGACAGAGGAATAGTTGTGCGTAATTGGGAAGTAAGATTTTGCCTTTACAGAGTTAGTCATTTTTATTTTTACAGCTTGAGAATTCCAGTGGCCATATAAATTTTATGAATGTAATGGAAAGAATCAATGCTAAAAATAGCCACTCAGTCCCATTATTTTCCAGAGGATGGACGCAGCACTGAGAGGTTAAGTAATTTGTCAAAAGTTGCATAATTGTGTGTGTAAAAGGCAGATAATTCCTGCTGTGAGGGTCAAATGAGATGATAGTGCTTAGCAAAGCATAAATCAGATAAACTGATGTGCTGGTATAACTTACATGTAAGTTGTGTTCCTGACAGTGTTTACATGTTTTTCTTTTGATTGATTGAAAAAATTCTATGCCATTGGTGCCGTATATTAGAAAAATTGCTCAATTGACAGTCAGACTCTGATTGTGGGAAGTTCTTGGACTTGCAAATTTTATTTTCTGTGAATTCTAAAGTAAGAGGGGGGTCATATAAGCTGATATGACACATTTCATGAATTTAAAAGTTTGGGGGGGATACTGTATTTATAGCTGAGATTTCACGTGTCTCAGGTCTTGGCTTTTCAGTAAGCACCAGTTCTGACGTCAGTTGTTATTCTCCTCTCAAATTCCCCTGCACTGAAGAGGTAGGCTGTTTTCTCAGCTCTGAAAACTTCCCCTTCAAAGAGAAATTCCAGGGGGTTCTCAGAGGATAACTCCTAGCTTAGATACCAAGAAAAGAAAGATCAGAAAAATAATAATATCCACAATAACATACCACTCTGACATGATAAAATCCTCAATTGTTTTTCTTTTTTTGGCTGAGAAGATTCACCCTGAACTAACATCTCTCACCAATCTTCCTCTTTTTGCTTGAGGAAGATTTGCCCTGAACTAACATCTGTTGCAATCTTCCTTTATTTTGTATGTGGGTCACCACCACAACATGGCTGCTGATGAGTGGCATAGGTCTGCTGCAGGGAAACGAACCTTGGCCACTAAAACAGAGTGCACTGAACTTAACCACTAGGCCACTGGGCTGGCCTCAAAAGTCCTCAATTTTAAGCATAGAGAAATTCACTCAAGTTAACCTAAAAATATTCTGTCCTTCAACCAGGGTCTGTCTTTCCCAGATTACAAAAACATAAATATACAATAGGTCCTTTATAAGCCCTTCTTCCAAACCATCTTCTGACGGATACAGTGTGCCTAGGTTCAGCTTCTGTCGAGATGTCAAACATATCACTGTAATAAGTGGCTCCCTTAAGTCACTAGAGTTTTCTCTTTCCCCTACTTTGCTCCAAATTGCTTCACCTTTAATCTCCTCATCACCTTTGATCATCTCTTCACTTTTGACCTCTACATCCACCTCTGAATCTGTGTACCCAAGTATCTTCTGGTGATCGTCCAGAAGACCTTTGTTATAATGCAGTCTTCTTAGGTTTTTTTTTTTCTGAATTTTGTCCCATTTAACATTAGAAATTACCTCTAAATTTATTCCTTACTGGCCTACTGTTTTTAGAGCTCTGTAAACTGTGCCTTTCCTATGATTTTTCTTGCATTCTTCAGTAGTTTTCAATAGGCAGAAGGTTTGAGTAATAGATAAATAAAGATAGAAAGATAGTGACTGTTAGGCTGAGGATACTACTAGGCAAAGCAAGGAAAACCTGATCCAACACAGAAGAATCATACCTTGTGGGATGGGTTCTGATCTATCAAAGAGTAACCCCAAGATCATTCAAGAACTGTTTCTCTTCTTGTGTATAAATATATATACATGAAGGAGAGCAACCCCTGAGAGGACAGTATCAGACCAAGGCAAGAATGGGACTATACAGGCAGAAGCTACTGGTTGTTCAATTTAAACAATGTCTTGGCAGTTCAAGATCAATTTGTTATAGGAGGTCCGCTCAGGCCCATGCTTTCCCCTCAAGTCCTGGGCCTCTGAGAAGTCTGGCTGGCGGTTTTCAGGAAGGCTACCCAGTCCATTGGGTGGAGTTCAAAGAATACAGTGAAGTCATAGACCACAAAGAGTTGGAAATTGCAACTACAGGCTGTTTTTATACCAGTTCTGGTCATGTTTCAGAGAAGTTGTTGCCATACATTTTTCTCCTTGGTCTCTGACCACTCGTTATCTGGAAATTTGTCATATCATCCAGACTCAGTCATGCAGCAGCCAAGTTTCTGAGGACGTACTCAAGGATCATTGAAAATTTCATTATCATAAGAAAGGGATTCTTTTTTTATTTGTAACTCTAGAATCCTTTAAAGACAAGGGATGTGGTATGAGGTTTTCAATTCACTTTAGAAAAAGAGTATTTGTCTGTTTGCGTTATTAAAGGCCTTATGCAAGGAAACGACCTTTTGAGATATAGCAGGAGTTGCTGAGGTCATTCTTTGATAATGTGCTACTCATTATGCATTTGAAGTCTAATCATGTGTTGCATTGTTGTTGCGGAGAGGAAGCTGATATAGCAGCTCTCTTCTTAATATTGAATGTACACACTTAGAAACAGTGAAGAAATGAATGAGATCATTTGCTGAAAGGTTAGTGTATATTTTTAGGTGGAGATATTCAGTGTTCCCTTAAAGCTGCCATGCCTGTGACTGATTTAAAACAAAGTATATATTTAAAGTGTCAGTAATGACTTCTTTCCTCTAATAATACGTTGGAATATTTGGTTTAATTTTGCTTTCATCTTTGACAACTAGCATGTTTCTTAAATAATTGCTGAATGCCCTATTCAGCAGAAATTCAATCTTGTAGCGGTTCTTGCTGTAAGTCATTCCTAGATAACTAAAGCTTGAGTAACTGTGAACCTAAGCACTATTAAGAAACCAAAACGTATAATCTCCCTGTAGAAGAAAATCTTCTTAGTTGATTTTATCACAAAATCCTCACAAATACTTCTGCCTTTTTCATAATCCAATAAGAAAAAGAATCATATCAATACAGTAAGCGCTCTTCTGCTATAGGTTCAATCGGTTCTCAGATTTCAAGAAAACAGCAGGGTTTCGGGAGGAGGAGGAATTTCTTCAAAACTGCTTAACAGCAGGATAATTTCCAACAGCAAAGAAAATCATCAAATTTGTACTGTTTATATAATCACTAATTCTTGAGCCAAGGAAGTGATATATATTTATTTCTTTAGAAGTGTTTATATAACTATATAATTTTGCAATCATACATTCTACAAACTATTACATAATTATATCAACATAAATATAAGTTTATATGCATATTATATAACTTATGCAATGTATTACATAATTAGAAAATTTTATATATATTTAACATATTAATTCTATATATAATTTCATTTTTAAACTTTATATAACTTATTTGTATGTTGTATATTATTCACAGTTTTCCTTCTGAACAGATACTTATCTCTCTTCCCTCCCTATTCCATGTTGAGTAACAAATAAGTATATAAGGAAGCAAGATTGCAATTCTCTACTTTTTGCAGAATGCAGTCAATATTTTGACAGATTAACGTAAATTTGGAAGAAAGCCTCTGAAGCAAAAATCATTTTAACAATTTTGCCAAAGAATTATAAGTATGTCATATATCACTTTTAATCAAAAAATTTTCAAAAACCTATTTTAATACAAAAATAGGCAAGATTGGAAACTTTGTGACAAGGTAAATTTCTTAATTCATCTGGCCAGCTTTGTCTATAATTTTTAGGTACAAATAATCTTAAGATTTCAGAGATTTATATTGCTCTTCCTATCTGAGGGTTACTACCTTTCAAGACCCACTCTTACAAGATATGATTGCACATAGAGGAGGTAGATATTCTTTGGAAGGATTTTGTAGGGAGAGACCAGGATAGTCCCAGATCCTGAGATAAGAATTATGTGAGAGCACCAGGGAAGCAGATCTTATTTAACCAGGCTTAAGGTGAATTACAACTTTCATGCTACTTGATATTTTCTTTCTTCCTAACTCTGCTTGCGTGTCTGTCCCACATCTCTATGCACTCTTCCACTCCTATCTCTAATAGCTGGGATCTCTAGCTAATCAGCTACTGAAAGCAATAAACAACTTTGTTAAGAGTAGTGGAGTGGATTATCCTAATAATAATCCTTTAAGATAGGTACTGTTATTCACCCATTTTATAAAAAGGAAACAGGCTCAGAGAGGTAAAGTGACTTGTTTAAAGACAAATAGCTGTTATACAGTAGAAACTGGATTTGAACTCAGGTCTCACTAACTCTCAAATCCATACTCATAACCATTAAGTGACATTGCCTGTACAAAGAATTCCTGCATAGATATTCGCCACTTTAGCACATTGCCAGCACCTATGTCATAAACTTACTGTCCCCCTAGCCGCACATAATTCTGGTGTGTCAAGCATTGCAGTTCTTTTCAAAAGAGAGCGTACTTATCTTTCAAGGGCTGTATTATCCATTTTTATGTTATACTTTTTCTCACCCTAACTAGATACTGGTATTGTCTCATATGCAAAGATATACTGGGGAACTTTGAATGTAGATGGAGAATATATTGACAGAGTTGATTTCCGTATGAAAAGGGAGATCATTCCCTATTGATCTTTCATTTCTCTTAAATTCCAAAATTGTTGTTGTTAGTGCTCTCAGTCAAGCCCAACTCCTGAAGACCCTGTGTACAGCAGAGTGGAACCCTGCCTGGCCTTTTTGCGCCATCCTCTCACTTTTTGGTGCTGTATCAGACAATGCTCCACTGCTATTCATAGGGTTTTCATGGCTAATTTTTTTTCAGAAATAGGTGACCAGGTCCTTCTTCCTAGTCTGTCTTATTCTGGAAGGTCCGCTGAAACCTTTCCACCTGTCCACCACGGCTCACCCTGCTGGTATTTGAAATATCAGTGGCTAGCTTTCAGCATCACAGCAACATGCAGCCACCACAGTATGGCAACAGACAGATGGCTGCTGTGGTTCTCTGACTGGGAAACAAACCCCTGGTAATGGTGGTGAGAGCACTGAATCTTAACCACTAGACCACCAGGGACGGATAAATTCTAAAATTACAGTGCCTTAGAAATACCTTATAAGTAGAATTTTGGTTACCAAGGGCTGAGAGAAGGGGAAAAACGGAGTTGTTGTTTAATGGGTAGAGAATTTTAGATTTGCAAAATGAAAAAGTTCTGGGGATTTATTTCACAACAAGGTCAGTATACTCAACACAACTGAAACTGTACACTTAAATGGTGAAGATACTACATTTTAGTTATGGATTTTTTTACTACAATAAATAAAGGAAAAAATGCACATTTATACCTCAACCCATGTCTATTGGAGATATGTAATACTCATTATAATACTTTAGTTTACATTTACTGAAACCTTGAAAGTTATTTCTTCCTAAATCTACACATTTTAGCACATACCTGCCCTCCTCAACCCATAATATATATCATTCTTCCTCCCATTTAACTCCTTTCTTCCTGCTCAGCAGATGGCTGCTTCTGCATTTGACTGTTGGATATAATGTGCGATATTTAGCAGTGAGAGTTATAGAATCAGATAACCAGGGGTCAAGGCACAGGATACCACATTTTTGGCCATGTGACTTTGAGGAAGATAGTTTCTCTCTTTTCAGTTTCCTCATTTGTAAATGTAAATAACAAAGGTACTTATTTCAGATGTCATAAGAATTAAATATTATGCAGTTAAATACCTTGTTACAGCTATTGGCACAAAGAGACTAGCAACTGAATAAAATATAGAGTATAATTATTAATCTTATTTTTTAAATTCTATGCTTCTGTCTTTGTATTTTTACTTCTCTCTGGCATGGATCTCAGATTTGTTCTCCAAGGAAAATTATATTATATGAACAAATATAAGCAGATAGGGGCAAATGTAAGTAGATGTTTGTGAAACTAATTTCCTTTTCTTCTTGGGAAACAGCTTAACTAAATTTCTCTGCTTCCCATGCAGTTAAAACTGCCATATGACCAAGTTCTAGTTTACTGGAAATTGAGCAGAATTGATGTGGTTCCCATCCAAGGCCAGGCCCATAAAATTCTCCCATTTACTATCCTCCATGTTCTCTATATTCTTGCATGCTTGACATAACACAGCAAATCTGGAAGTCATATGATAAAAAAGGTGAAACTATAACATGGATGGAGTCTGTTTGGACAAGAGTCACCCATCAAATAGGGACACACGTTTTGGACTTTAGGTACACAAGACAAGAACTAACAGCCTTTGCTATTTAAACCTTTATAGATTGTGAGGTTTGTTTGTTCTAGCTACTGAATAAAGAAATTGGTACTTGAAGTGACAGAGCAGAGGAATCTCACAAGCCCAGTCCAGCCTGACTGGTCAAGAGGCAGTAGTTCATGTGTGGCTCAGAGTAAGGGAAGTACGTTCAAATATAATAGAGAGGACTATATGTCAGATGGAGAGCTTGTTGATTAAACTAAAAGTACTGATTAGATGGGGACTTAAATAGTCTCCTATGGGGAAGCGATTAGCATGTTGTTGTATGTACAGGGAGAACATTACAATAAAGATTTGGTATCAAGAAGAGAAGATTGTGGCATAAATTGGCTAGCTATTCACATAAATCATTTTCTCTTCTTTCCAGACACAACAGTTATTCTTCTGTCTAGTTAGGCATTGACATGCGACTGTATTCACCACAGTGGAAGTATTCAATGGGTTGCATGTGGGTAATTTTTGAAAGCGAGTCTTAGGTGTCAGGTATAGGGTTTAATGTGGAATTCATCAAGATAGTTCTAATATTCATATGTGAGAAGTAGAAGCCAAAATTAGCCAAAGCAAGACATTCCTGAAAAGGAAAGTTGAGAAATCAAGTTGATATGACATAGTGGAGAAAGACAAGCCGATGGAATGAGAGACCAGAAAGAGATCTTTACATATACAGAAACTATTCAGTAAACAATGCTAGGGTTTTTGGGTAGAGAGAAGGAGAAAATGTGAAATTGGGTCTCTACATTGTATAATATCGGAAAATGCATTACAGATGGATTAAAGATAAGACTATAACACTTTTAGAGAAAATATGAAAAAATATCCTTATGAGCTTGGTATGGGCTATGGTTTTTGTAACAAGACACAAAATTTGGTATGTAGATAGGAAAAGACCAATTCATTTCATCACATTAAGAAATTCTATAAATTAAAAGGCACTTTAATGACAATGAAAATGTATGCCAGAAAATGAAACAAATTGTTTGTAACATATGTAATTGACAAAGGATTTGGTATTTAGAATCTATAAAGAACTCTAATAAATCAATAAGAAGCAAGTTATTTGGAAAATGGGCTAAAGACTGGAATTAACAGAAGAATCATCGCAAGTAGTCCATAATGTTTGAAGGATGCTCAGCCACATTACTAATAGTAAAATGTAAATTAGAATGACCATAACATAAAATATCAGATCTATCAAATTAGGAACAATTCAAAGTTTTCTCAATAAAAAATATTGTCATGGTTGTGTAGGAATGACAACTCTCACTAAAACTGGTGAAACTACAAATTGGTAAGGTTAAAAAAAATTATTTCTAAAATGTTGTACTCTGTACACCCTACAATTAATTTTTATCTATATATTCCTTTTTATCTGTATATCCTAAAGAAATTATATTACATATGCACCAGGAGATATTTATAAGACTTCTTATACAAAGCAAAACTTCTACTATAATGCAATTGTCCATTAATTACAAAATGAAAAGTTTAAAATGTGATATATTAATATGATGAAATATTATACAAGTGAAAATTAAGGAAAAATTTGCACATACTTACATGGAAAAATACCGAAAAATAATAATGAGGGAGACGGGCAAAAGGGATAATTAGGCACATGTGTGTGGTGATGGGTTGTAATTAGTATTTGGGTGATGAACATGATGTAATCTATGCAGAAATAGAAGTATAATGATGTACACCTGAAATTTATACAATGTTATAAACCAATGTTACTGTAATAAACAAAAATTTAAAAAAAAAATAAAGAGAAGAAACTAAAGGGCTAACAATAAAAATAACAAAGAAAAATAATAATGAGTAAAAGATGCAAACCACAAAAATATATACAATTTTATTCCATTTGTATTAATTTGAAAAACAGGGAAACTATTGTTTAGGAATTTTTGCAGAACTGGGAGAACTCTAAAGAAATTTAAGTAATAATTATACTAGACACACAGGTGAAGTGTTTAACTTGCAAAAATAAAATCTCAATATCTTTACAGAATTTAGGTTTAATTTTTGCTCATGCAAAATTTAATGCAAATGTGGGCATCCTCTATTACGGTGACCATCAATCCAGGCTGCATTGATCTTGTGCCCTACCACTTTTTCTTATACCAGAAGTCCAAAGAGAATTGAGCACTACACAGAATTTCATATTGTTTCACAGAGAAGTAAGAAACTTCATTTCTAGTCATATTTTATTTTTTAGTAGTACATAGCCTTGCCTACCTGTCGGGTTGAGGGGAAGGACCGGAAAATTTTGTCTCCCATATGTCCAGGTAGGAAACGTACACAAGGAATTGATGAGCACTATTAACATCTACCAGAGCAATGAACACAAAATCCAGTATAAACGTTCTGCAGGAGAAGAGGTAGGGAAGGAGGGAGGGGTATATATATGGGAGGGGAGCAAACCAGAGGAAGGAGGTTTCTAAGCTACCAGTAATATTCCTTTTTTTAAGCCTAGGTGGTAGGTACATGTGTTTTCATTTTATTATTATCATATAAATTTTACATATATATATATTTTTGTATATACTTATATATATTTACATATACTTTAGTATGTATGATATACTTCAAAATAAAAAATGTAATACACACGTATTATTTATACATGAGTATCATATGTCATATATCATATTGTGGTAGGTAGATTAATGGATCTCAAAAATGTCTACATCCTAATGCACAAAACCTGCCAGTATGTTGCCTTACATGACAAAAAGAATTTAGCAGATGTGTTTAAGATTAAGAACCCTGAGATGGGGGGGTTCTCCAGGATTATCTGAGTAGGCCCAATTTAATCTTGTGGGTCCTTAAAAGTGGAGAACCATTCTCGATTGTGGTCGGAAGAAGATGTAGTACTGAAGGGTCGGGGATATGCAACTCTGCAGGCTTTGAAGATGGAGGAAAGAAAGCATGAGCCAAGGATACTGGAGGCTTCTAGAGGCTGGAGAAGGCAAGGAAAAAGATTCTCTCCTAGAGCTTCCAGAAAGGAACACAGCCCTGCTCACACCTTGATTTTAGCCTCACATAAGTCTCACGTTACACCTACAGAACTGCAAGATAATGAATTTGTGTTGTTTTAAATCTCTAAGTTTGTGACAATTTGTTATGGCAGCAATAGGAAATAAATACAAACTATACACTCACACATGCACACCCATACATATGCCCTACTTTCATAAACAAGTCTAGGTTTCACTACAGTGAGATGATTACCCAAATTTATGAACATATTCTGTTCCCAATTTTTGCTGAAAATAGACATCATCATAATGTGTGGTTCATTAATGTGGTTTGGAGAATGCTAATTTTTTCCAATCTAGTTACTTACTGAAATATTCAAAACAATAAAGATAGTGCAAAGGAAATTTAGAAAATCTTGGTTATGGGATGTATAAACACATAGCAAGATATCACTTCTAGGTCAAAGAGTATAAAGTAATCAACTTTCCCAAGAATAAGGCAGTCAGAATGTCAAAACTGATTAAAGTTAAAGCTGACTGAAGAAATGGTTGTTGAAATTGTTCAAGTCAGGGAATATGTAGCAAAACAAAAAATTTGTTACTTTTTTCTCTTAGAAGGATTTGTAGTAATAAGCACACAATTTGGAAAGGTAGATGGCTAGAGGAGAGAAATTTTGACATAACCAGACTGTATTTCCTGAAGCCAAGGAGCAATGATTTATTTCCTTTAAGCCCTGTATGTGGGACGACCACTCTCGATTATTTGAGGAATAAAGAAATGGAGTTAACTGCAAACAGTAGATGCAAGCTAACTCTGCTTGAACCTATCAATCATCTGTTATTTCTGTAAATTTTGCCTTTTGTTTTCATGCATTCTACAAAGTTTTTAAATTATTATTATTGTTTAGTTGTCTCTCCTAAATCAAAGGTTATTGAGCTTAGATCTAAGATATCTGTGGTTTATGGATTGTCTTCAAAGAGCCTTGAACCTTTTGAAAATATACTTAAGTATTGTTTATATGTAACTGGTTTGTTTTCAGAGAAAAGACCCACAACTTTCACTATATTTTCATAAGAATCTGTAATGTACTCTATCTGAATGAATAATCTAAGAATTAAATAATTGCCTTAACTATTATGACATGGATAAATGACTCTAGAACTGAGGTACAGAAAAGGGAAATAAAAGCCATGTTGTGTTTCTGAAGATCTAAAAAGAAAAACGAATGTTATTACTGTTGTGTACAGACAGCCTTCTTTCTTTATTTTTTTTAACTTATTTATTTATTTATTTTTTTCCCCCAAAGCCCCAGTAGATAGTTGTATGTCATAGCTGCACATCCTTCTAGTTGCTGCATGTGGGACTCAGCCTCAGCATGGCCGGAGAAGCAGTGCGTTGGTGAGCACCCGGGATCCGGGCCCCCGGCCGCCAGCAGCGGAGCGCGTGCACTTAACCGCTAAGCCAAGGGGCCGGCCCTCCAGACAGCCTTCTTTCTGAGTGTAGTTTGTATATCGGCAGTGATGTTAGTGTGTGCTGGGGGGATTGGGTCCTTTTTCTCTGTGTGAAAAGAAAATGTAATCTCCCTTTGTCCTCAGTGGATTAAAACTCAATGTTATTTGCTTAAACAATTACACTAAGTTAGAACTTTGAACATAAAAACAAAATAAAGATAAAATGTGCATCTTCAAAAGCTTTCCTATTTAAAAAGGAAGAAGAAAACAAATATCTGGTGTTTTAACTACCTTCCTTTCTGGGCTGTTAATATGATTGAAATCTGTACCATTTTATTTATTTAACTAAGATCCAAAAATTAAAACACTTTAAGAGGCTATTCAGAAATTTAAAATCTAGTACGAATCAGTCTATATGGTGAGCCTGAAAGAGAGAAGCTATATTGCTCAATATGAATAGAGCAGTGGAACGGGCTAGAGCATCCTCAGTGTTCCCATTCCTCTTGCTGGCCACATAGTAACAGTAAGAACATAACTCCAGCTTTGTTAGGGACAAATGGCTGTTTCTTATAAGGGAATGCGTAGTCTTAAAACATCCTTAGAGACCCACAGCTCCTTCTCTGTTCCCTGTTCATGCATCTGGAGCAAAGAGATGAACTGGAGAAGACACATGATGGGAGAAGATTGGACCTCTGTGCCATCACTTAGAGAAGAGCCGCCATGGAAAAATATTGTGTGTGTTTGCTTCAAAGAAGACACAGTTATTTGTCTGACTGCTACACGGTGAATAGTTAGACAGCACAGCCCTAAACTAATAAAACTCACTGAAGTAATATTTTATGTGACAGGAAGAAATGGGCACATGAGAATCAGGGGACAGCAGAAGAGCTATTTCTTAGTTATAGTAACAGATTTCAGGGTCTGCACTGTGCAGACTGCATTAGAGTAGGGAAAACTTACACACAAGTATATGTGGAGAGTATCAGTGATATTATATAAGCAAGGAGAAGAATCCTTTCTAAAGCCTGTCAGGAATTTCAGAAGGTGAACTTTCATGGAGTATTGCAATAAGGTACAGGTAGCGAGAAGAGAGTCACCGATGGCATGTATTGACTGATCAGTATCACTCAGACTTGCTGAATCAATAAAATCACCTGTGGTACTTGTTAATAATTGACTTTCCTGAACTCTGCTCCATATCTACAGAATTAGATTCTCCAGGGGGCCCTGAGAATCTGTATTTCTAACCACAAGCCATGCAAGTGATCTTGAGGATTAGACGCATTTGATAACGTTGATAGATACCAACAGGGTCAAATCTGTGGGAGAATTACATAAGCTGTGACAAATCAGTCAGTCCTCTAGACTGCTCCGAGATTCTCGTACATCAGTCTTGGTTTTTGTTTGTTCATTTCTCTCCTTGCCTTATAGAAATATCTCCACAAGTCTTGGTTTTAAAATCCTTGTCATTTAAAAATCTTGCTCTCCACTGATGGAAATTTCAAGCTCTAACTCTGAAGAGGTTAAACTTCCCTAAACAAATAGGTTGCTTGTGACCATGGATATATCTTGGGGCACAAAGTGACAGCTGTGAAAAGAATTCACTATTAAGGTTCATACACCTGTAAATGGCAAATGTATTTGGCCTATTAACTTTTCATCAAGCTGTCAGCAGACATGGGACCCAAAAAGATAGCCTTTCTCCAATGCCATGCTTTACATCCCTTGTGGAGACTCCGCCTCACTAAGCTGGGACGCTTAGATCCAGGGAACATTGAGAGAGAAAGGGAGAGGGAGGGAGAGGGAGGGTGGCCAAAAAAATAAAAACCTAAAGCAAACAAATCAAAATAGTTTAATGTTCATCTAAATTTAAAATCATCTGGTGTATTTCTTACAGGGAAATTTGTGAAATTTTAGTCTAAGTTAATTAACTATTTCAAACTGTGCATATGTTTTTCTCTTTTAGATTTCAGAGTGGTGAAAATGCATGCTGCTTTTGAAAGTCAAATTTAAAAATCTGGAAAGACGGCTCTGAAAAGTAACACTAATGCTTCCCTGCTAGTTTTAGTGGGTGAGTCACTGCTGACTCGAAAGCAATTCGTGGTGTCTCGTGAGAAATAATGTGATATAACGTCGCCCTGCAAGCAGGACACCGCCTAATAGAACTTATAATTCTCAGTGTACTTCTTGCTTTGGAGCTTTGATGCATTTTTAAAATTTGCTGTTAAGAGTGGATTGTAGTTTTTCACTCCGTCATTATAGCAATGGAAAATGAAACAGTGGGTTTGGCTATATAACCCCAGGGATTTCAGGAATAAAAACAAAACAAAACAGAACAAACACCGAAAACTGCCAAAATGTTTTCTGTTGAGATATTTTCATTGTATGTATTGAGCTGTTTAAACAGTGATGAAGATACCATATTAGTTATTGAAGCAGAAAGATCTAGGGGAAAGCCTGCAACATATTCATTGAAAACTGAGAAATTTATCTTTTTCCTTCTTTTAAGAAGGTGAGGTTAAAAATTTATTCTGACCTTTTAACTTTTATCCTGTTCAGAGATTTGAGATAAAAATTTAATCTTGTGAGAAGAAATGGTATCAAGACATTTTCTATCAGTTATCTGATTCTCATATAGCCTGTTTAGCCCATTTTGGATGTACTAAAGTTTGTTCTAGTCTAGGTGTATAATATATTATAGTTATAACATTTATGTATTATATATTATATATAGTATATTATAGTAATAATGGGTATATTATTATATACTATAGTTACAATAGGGCAAAAATTCAAAAATATAATTCATCGTCACCTGAAGTTCATATGCACAGGTCCAATGTTGTGGATCATAATAGATGTTCTCCTTTGTAAAATATATTTATTTATTAATTTATTTTTAATTTTTTGTTTATTGCAGTAACATTGGTTTATAGCATTGTATAAATTTCAGGTGTACATCATTATACTTCTATTTCTGCATAGATTACATCATGTTCACCACCCAAATACTAATTACAACCCATCACCACACACATGTGCTGAATTATCCTTTTCGCCCTCCTCCCTCCCTCCTCCCCTTCTGGTACCCACCAATCCAATCTCTGTCTCTGTGTGTTTGTTTGTTGTTGTTATTATCTACTACTTAATGAAGAAGATCATACAGTATTATACCTTCTCCCTCTGACTTATTTCACTTTGCATAATACCCTCAATGTCCATCCATGTTGTCACAAACGGCTGGATTTCAGCGTTTCTTATGGCCGAGTAGTATTCCATTGTGTATATATACCACATCTTCTTTATCCATTCGTCCCTTGATGGGCACGTAGGTTGCTTCCAAGTCTTGGCTATTGTGAATAAGGCTGCAATGAACACAGGAGTGTTTTCAAGTTCTTTGGCTATACCCAGCAGTGGAATAGCTGGATCATATGGTAGTTCTATCCGAACTTTCCGAAGAATCTCCAAACTGTTTTCCATAGTGGCTGCACCAGTTTGCACTCCCACCAGCAGTGTATGAGAATTCCCTTCTCTCCACATCCTCTCCAAGACATGTTGTTTCCTGTCTTGTTAATTATAGCCATTCTGACGGGCGTGAGGTGATATCTCATTGTAGTTTTGATTTGCATTTCACTGATAGTTAATGATGTTGAACATCTTTTCATGTGCCTGTTGGCCATCTGTGTATCTTCTTTGGAGAAAGGTCTGTTCAGGTCTTTTGCCCATTTTTCAATTGGGTTGTTAGTTTTTTTGTTGTTGATATGCATCAGTTCTTTGTATATTTTGGAGATTAACCCTTTATCAGATGTGTGGTTTACAAATATCTTCTCCCAATTGTTAGGTTGTCTTTTCATTTTGTTGATGGTTTCCTTTGCTGTGCAGAAGCTTTTTAGTTTGATGTAGTCCCATTTGTTTATTTTTTCTATTGTTTCTCTTGCCCGGTCAGACATGGTGCTTGAAAATATGTTGCTAAGACTGATGTCGAAGAGCAGACTGCCTACGTTTTCTTCTAGAAGTTTCATAGTTTCAGGTCTTACATTCAAGTCTTTAATCCATTTGGAGTTAATTTTTGCATGTGGTGTAAGGTGAGTGTCTACTTTCATTTTTTCGCATGTGGCTGTCCAGTTTACCCAATACCATTTGTTGAAGAGACTTTCTTTTCTCCATTGTATGTTCTTGGCTCCTTTGTCGAAGATGAGCTGTCCATAGGTGTGTGGGTTTATCTCTGGGCTTTTGATTTTGTTCCATTGATCTGTGTGTTTGTTTTTGTGCCAGTACCATGCTGTTTTGGTTACTATAGCTTTGTAGTATATTTTGAAATCAGGCAGTGTGATACCTCCAGCTTTGTTCTTTTTTCTCAGGATTCCTTTAGCTATTTGGAGTCTTTTGTTGTCCCACACAAATTTTAGGATTCTTTGTTCTATTTCTGTGAAAAATGTTGTTGGAACTTTGATAGGGATTGCATTGAATCTATAGATGGCTTTAGGAAGTATGGACATCTTAACTATGTTAATTCTTCCAATCCAAGAGCACAGAATATCTTTCTATTCCTTGTGTCTTCTTCGATTTCTTTCAGAAATGTTTTATAGTTTTCGGTGTACAGATCTTTCACCTCTTTGGTTACGTTTATTCCTAGATATTTTATTCTTTTTGCTGCAATTTTTTTTTTTTTAATAATTTTATTTATTTATTTTTCCCCCCAAAGCCCCAGTAGATAGTTGTATGTCATAGCTGCACATCCTTCTAGTTGCTGTATGTGGGACGTGGCCTCAGCATGGCCGGACAAGCGGTGCGCCAGTGCGCACCCGGGATCCGAACCCAGGCTGCCAGCAGCGGAGCGCGCGCACTTAACCGCCAAGCGATGGGGCGGGGCCTTTTTGTTGCAATTGTAAATGGGATGGTATTCTTAATTTCTCTTTTTGCTATTTCATTGTTAGTGTATAGAAATGCAACTGATTTTTACATGTTGATTTTGTATCCTGCAACTTTACCATATTCGTTTATTACCCATAAAAGTTTTCTGGTGGATTCTTTAGGGTTTTCTATATATAAAATCATGTCATCTGCAAATAGTGACAGTTTCACTTCTTCCTTTCCAATTTGGATCCCTTTTATTTCTTTTTCTTGCCTGATTCCTCTGGCTAGGACTTCCAGTACTATGTTAAATAAGAGCGGTGAGAGTGGGCATCCTTGTCTGGTTCCTGTTCTTAGAGGGATAGCTTTCAGTTTTTCACCATTGAGGATGATATTAGCTGTGGGTTTGTCATATACTGCCTTTATTATGTTGAGGTACTTTCCTTCTATAGCCATTTTATTCAGAGTTTTTATCATAAATGGATGCTGTATCTTGTCAAATGCTTTCTCTGCATCTATTGAGATGATCATGTGATTTTTATTCTTCATTTTATTAATGTGGTGTATCACTTTAATTGATTTGCGAATGTTGAACCATCCCTGCATCCCTGGAATAACTCCCACTTGATCATGGTGTATAATCTTTTTAACGTATTGTTGTATGCGATTTGCTAGTATTTTGTTAAGGGCTTTTGCATCGATGTTCATCAGTGATATTGGCCTGTAATTTTCTTTTTTTGTGTTGTCCTTGTCTGGTTTTGTTATCAGGGTAATGTCGGCTCTGTAGAATGAGTTAGGGAGCTTCTCCCCCTCCTCAATTTTTTGGAAGAGTTTGAGAAGGATATGTATTAAGTCTTCTTTGAATGTTTGGTAGAATTCAGCAGAGAAGCCGTCTGGTCCTGGACTTTTATTTTTGGGGAGGTTTTTCATTACTGTTGCAATCTCCTTACTGGTGATTGGTCTATTCAAATTGTCTATTTCTTCTTGATCCAGTTTTGGAAGGTTGTATGATTGTAGGAATTTATCCATTTCTTCCAGATTGTCGTATTGGTTGGCATATAGCTTTTCATAGTATTCTCTTATAATCTTTTGTATTTCTGAGGTGTCTATTGTAATTTCTCCTCCTTCATTTCTGATTTTACTTATTTGAGCCTTCTCTCTTTTTTTCTTGGTGAGTCTGGGTAAAGGCTTGTCAATTTTGTTTATCTTTTCAAAAAACCAGCTCTTGATTTTATTAATTTTTTCTATTGTTTTTTTAGCCTCTATTTCATTTATTTCTCCTCTGATTTTTATTATTTCCCTTCTTCTACTGATTTTGGGCTTTGTTTGTTCTTCTTTTTCCAGTTCCTTTAGGTGCGTTGTTAGATTGTTTATTTGAGATTTTTCTTGTTTGTTGAGATAGGCCTGTATTGCTATAAACTTCCCTCTTAGAACCGCTTTTGCTGTAACCCATAAATTCTGGCATGTCGTATTTTCATTTTCATTTGTCTCCAGGTATTTTTTTGTTTCTCCTTTGATTTCTTCGTTTACCCAATCGTTGTTCAGTAGCATTTTGTTTAATCTCCATGTATTTGTAGCTTTTCTGATTTTCTTCCTATAGTTGATTTCTAGTTTCATACTGTTGTGGTCAGAAAAGATGCTTGGTATTATTTCAATCTTCTTAAATTTATGTAGACTTGTTTGGTGGCCTAATATGTGATCAGTCCTGGAGAATGTTCCACGTGCATTTGAAAAGAATGTGTATTCTTTGGTTTTTGGATGGAACGCTCTGTATATATCTACTAGGTCCATCTGTTCTAGTGTGTCATTTAGGGCCAATGTTTCCTTATTGAACTTCTGTTTGGATGATCTATGCGTTGGTGTAAGTGGAGTGTTAAAGTCCCCTACTATTATTGTGTTACTTTCTATTTCTGTTTTTATGTCTGTTAATAATTGCTTTATATATTTAGGTGCACCTACATTGGGTGCGTAGATATTTACAAGTGTTATATCCTCTTGTTGGATTGTTCCCTTGATCATTATGTAATGCCCTTCTTTGTCTCTTTTTACAGTTTTTGTTTTAAAGTCTATTTTGTCTGATATGAGTATTGCTACCCCAGCTTTCTTTTCATTGCCATTTGCGTGGAGTATCTTTTTCCATCCCTTCACTTTCAGTTTGTGAGTGTCTTTAGGTCTGAAGTGTGTCTCTTGTATGCAGCATATATATGGGTCTTGTTGTTTCATCCAATCAGCCACCCTATGCCTTTTAATTGAAGCATTTAGTCCATTGACATTTAAAGTAGCTATTGACAAGTATGTACTTACTGCCATTTTTTAACTTTTTTTTTCTCTGTGTTTTAGTAGTCCTTCTCTGTTTCTTTCTCCTTCTATACAGAATTGATGGTCTCTTTAGTTTGGCCTCTGTCTGAAAGCTCTATTCTTTAGCTCCCCTCCTCCCACATTTTATGTTTTTGATATCATATCTAACCTCTTTTTTGTGCATTTGTATCCGTTACCCTCTTATCATGGAAATAGATAATTTTTCCTATTTGTGGTCTTCCCTTTTCCCCTTAAATCAGTCCCTTTAACATTTCTTGTAGCACTGGTTTCTTGGTGACAAACTCCTTTAATTTTTGCTTGTCTGGGAACCTTTTGATCTCTCCTTCCATTTTGAATGATAACCTTGTCAGGTAGAGTATTCTTGGCTGTAAGTTTTTTCCTTTTAGCACTTTAAATATATCATGCCTCTCTCTTCTAGCCTGTAAGGTTTCTGCTGAGAAGTCAGCTGATAGCCTTATGGAGTTTCTTTTGTATGTAACTTGTCTTTCTCTTGCGGCTTTTAGGATTCTCTCTTTATCTCTAACTCTGGACATTTTGATTATGTGTCTTGGTGTGGGCCTCTTTGGGTTTATCTTGTTTGGTGCTCTCTGTGCTTCCTGTACCTGGATGTCTGTTTCCTTCCTTAGGTTAGGGAAGTTTTCATCTATTATTTCTTGAAATAAATTCTCTGCCCCTTTGTCTCACTCTTCTCCTTCCGGGACACCTATAACACAGATGTTAGTGCACTTGATGTTGTCCCAGATGTCCCTTAGACTGTCCTCACTCTTTTTAATTCTTTTTTCTTTTGCCTGTTCAGCTTGGGTAATTTCTTCTTGTCTTTCATCCAGCTCGCAGATCCGTTCTTCTGTATCCTCTACTCTGCTTTTGAGTCCCTCTAGTGAATTTTTCATTTCCAGTATTGTATTCTTCATTTCTGATTGGTTCTTTCTTATATCTTCCATTTCTTTGTTGACATTCTCACTGAGTTCATCAATTTCTTCTCCAGAGATCAGTGAGCATCCTTAACACTCTTTGTTTGAACTCTCTGTCGGGTAGGTTGCTCATTTCTGTTTCACATAGTTCCTTTTCTAGGGTTTTGTCCTGTTCCCTTACTTGGAATGTGTTCCTTTGCCTCCTCATTTTGCCTCTTTCCCTGTACTTGTGTCTATGTATTAGGTAGGTCAGCTACGTCTCCTGCTCTTGGGTAGGTGACCTTACATAAGTGATGCCTTAGGAGGCCTCTAGTGTGCTTCCCTCAGTTCTCAATGTTCCAGTGGTCCCCCCCAATGTGTGCTACATGTGTCCTTCTGTTGTGGCGTGTTTTCTCTCCCTGTAGGCACCCAGGGAGGCTGAGTTATGCCCCTGGCCAGCTGTTGTAATGCTCAGTTGCTTGTCGTTGTTGTGGGCCCTTCAGTCTCTTTATCAGGTGTGGGGAGCCCCAGCACAGTTGGCTGCAAGTTCTAACACCACATTTGTGTTTTAGTATTTCTTTTAAATGAGTAGGCCCCCAGTGTGGCAGGTTGTTAGGCCCAGGGGCTTACAATTGGTATAACCCTCCAGGCTTTAGGTCTCTTGTCAGCTCTCTGAGGATTGCAGCTGGGTGGGGCTGTCCTCAGGCACAGGAGCACCCAATTGTTTCAGGCTTTGGAAGGTGGGGCAAACCCACTATGTGGGTCTTTGAGAAGCACAAGTCTTCTGCAGTTGACGAGCCCTGCCACCCACAGGTCCACACACACAGTCAACACAGTCCTGCCCCATGTGTGCGCCCCGATCTCCTGAAGTAGACCCAGTCTCTCCACAGCGGGAGCCCCACACTCCACCACTGCCCCACACTCTTCACCTGCTCCTTGTGCACATCCTGCCCCACTGAAGTGGGCTCAGCTGCCAAGCTGCAGAGAATCCAGTCACCAATCTATCTAGGCCCACAAGTTGCCTGAGGGCTTGTTGTTGGGTGGGGCTAGTCTCTAGGGTGGGCTGCCTGCTCTGGCTGAGCTGAATTAAATTGGTGTTCTAGTGGATGGGGCAGACCCTGGGCTAGTAGGCCCCAGGGAGAACTCCAATGGCGTCTGTGTCAGCACGCCCACACCAGTCCCCAACAATGGCCATTGCCAATGTCCCAGTCCCTGGAGAGGTCTCACTTCTCACTCTGATGCACTCAGAGCCTATCAGATGAGTCTCTTTTCACCAAAGCACTGTGCACCTTTCTTTCTGGTAGTTTTAGCTTGCTTTCTGAAACTAGTGAGTTTGCACGTGGGCCCTTTAAGATCCGGTTTTAACTTCTTTGTGAACCAGCTTTTCTGGAGGTCCTCCCCAATGTTTTAGTAGCAGGCACAGTCAGATATTATGCCACTCGTCTCGATTGTGCTGGGTCCACAAAATGCCCACAGCGGGGGCGCTCCTCGGCTCAGGGCCCGCGCCTCCAGGGAGGGCTGCGGACTTGTGGGCGGCTCCCAGGCGGCCATGAGGAGCTGCGGCTTGTGAAGGCGGCATTTTTTCTCTCCAGAAGGGAGTTTCTGCCTCTTTCACCTCAGTTGGGATTGTCCGTTGTTGCAGGAGTTCCTCTTATCCAGTTTTCAGTTCTCTCTCCAGGGTAATTTTTCCACGAGTAGTTGTCAATTGGCTGTGTCCGTGGGAGGAGGTGAGTTCAGACTCTGCTTATGCCGCCATCTTGACTTCTTTCCTGTAAAAATATATTTAAAATACTGTTTTACCTCAGAATCATGGGGAAAAATATTCTCTGGGACACTTTGCTTACTTCTAAAAGATGCACTTTATGCAAGTGTCCTAAGTTGGGTTTCTCTGCAAACCTTTTTATCTGGAAGAAAAGTTCACGCATAAGAACAAGAAACTGAAGAGCCAAGGCAGCTCTATGTATTTTGTGGTGCTGCTACCTTTCACGTGGATGGGACAACAAGAAGACTGCATTCTTCACAACTATCTTCATTAAATTGTTTCCAGCCCTCCTGAAATGCTGCTGTTAAAAATGCATTATTCAGAGAGATAAATACTTTACTTTAAAACACAAAATCCTTTAGGAATGCAACAATGTTCCAAATTATTTATTCTTTTCCTTTCACAGTATTTATTTTATTTCCAGCTCTTAGAAGCAAATAATTGTAATTAGCTATTTATTCAAACTCTTCTAAGAGCTTTTAGATTTTAAAATCATGATTTTTGGTTATTGTTTTGGTTTATTTTGTTTTGTTTCTTTGAAGAAAAGAAGAAGGATAGCTCAGGACGCTGAATCATTTGAACAGACATCTATTACTGTTCTAGGATCCCTAGGGAAATGTGGAACATGAAATAACAGGAAAATGCCCATTATTTGTTAAGCTAAAGCCTCGATTTCAAACCTCAATGTAGAATTCATGTCGTGATAAGCTGACATTGACCAAGCAGGACTTCATAGTCCTATTTCTCAGGGCCTACGTATCAATTTAATTCTGAATGTCTTTTCCTCAGAAACTCCCTCTACCACCTCCTATGTCTGATCAAGATCAAGTCCCCCAAAGTTTACCTCCTAAGTATCTATGATCTGTTCAGTTCTTGTCACCTCTATTGATACTTCCCTTGTCCAGGCCACTATGCTCTCTCATGAGACTATTCAACAACCTTCTACCTAGTCTTACTGCTTCCTCTTTTGTCCTCAACTGAACCATTCTCTTTGACTTCTTCTTTTAGCTTCTTATTTTGCCATCAGCTTTTTTGGTCATTGTCTTCTACTCTAGAAGTGCTGCTTCTACGCTGGAGTATTCCTCTCTTGTTCTTTCACCCAGCTCTCATCATGGATGTTAGTGTCTTATAGAAACTTTTGCTAAGGTGCCCTTTTCCTGTACTCTATATTACGTAATCCGGCTCTGGGCTTGTTGTACTTTTCTTATCACAGCAGCATAGCAGTACTCAGATTGTTAGTCCTTATATTTCTATGTAACGAGTAAGCTCTGTAAACTCTCTGGGCGGGGATCATGTGCATTGTCAGTGCCTAGGGAGAGTGACTGGCAAATACACTTATTTGTGGGAAAAAATGTTGAAAAATAGTAAAGAAACCGTGGAAAACTGAAAGGAAAGAAAACTAATGGACCGAAATAGAGATTGCTCGATTGCAGGAGCTTTAACACTCCTCCTCGTACATGTTCAACCCCTGTAACACGGTCCTGTTGTATTCTTGGCTTTGACACGTGTTCTTTTAAGCAGTATATTGGGAATGACATGGAGATGGGGAAGGGGCACGTGAGCCAATTTTAAAAGTTAGATTTTATGTTAAATTCAATTAGTAGCTTAGTGATTAAGAAGGGGGCCTCTGGAGTCAAACTATTAGATTGATTACCAAGCTATATGACTTGAGGCAGATTATAATCATCCCTCTGTATCTCTGGTTTCTACATCTGAGGATTCAACCATCCACAGCAGTGGAAGGCCTACGATGGTTGCGTCTGTACTGAACATGTACAGAGTTTTTTCTTGTCATTAGTCCCTAAACAATACAGTATAACAGCTATTTATGTAGCATTTAAATTGGATTAGGTATTATAAATAATCTAGAGATGATTTAAAGTATACAGGAGGATGTGCGTAGGTTATATGCAAATGCTACACCGTTTTATACAAGGGGCTTGAGCATCCCTGGGTTTTGGAGGTGGGGTATGGAACCACTCCCCGGCGGATACCAAAGGATGACTGTACTAGACCTCTCTGTGACACAATTGACTCTTCTATAATATGGAAATAATAATAATCTCCAATATGTAAAATCGTTTTGAAGATTAAATGAGATTATATAATGTACGTATAAAGTACTTAGAACAGTGCTAGACAGAGACATTGGTATGAATTTAACTATCAGAATCTATATGGTATATTAGATTATGCAGACCTTGAAAGGTTAAATTGTTTTTTAAATAGGAGTAATAAAGAATAAATATTACATATATGAAAGTTAAGGCATCTAACAATAAATTAAATGCAAGTGAATCAACCATCCAACTTAAGAGCTTGAACATTACCAATAACTTTTGAGAACTGACGATGACAACTCTCCGTCCTTGTGTTAAACAAAACTGAGGCACAGAGTTACATTGTTTTGTCTCTTTTAATTTAGAACAGTCTACTCTCCATATTGTTTGTCATTTTTTTCTTTTGTCTTTAGTTTTCCATGTCATAAACATTCTTGAAAAGTTAAAGCTAGTTATCTTGTTGTATATTTCACATTGTGTATTTATCCAGTTGCTTCTTAATAATTAGATTCAGGTAAAATATATCTCCAAGAATACTTTATTGTTGTTGTGTATATCCCATTGCATTACATCACAAAGCACATACTATCAGTTTCTTTCATTATTAGTAATGCTAATATGGACTCTTTGTTAAAATTATGTCTGCCACATTTCTCCATTTTAAAAGTAACTTTCCTCTTTATAATTTAAATTGAATCTCTTGGATGATACTTTGAGAATAAGTAACCTTTTAATCAATGGTTTTCTCAATCCATTAATGATATTTGTCTAAATCAAATACTATAGTGGGAGTGGTAAAATGCTGGTTTTATAATTCCATCATTTTTACTACATTTACTAGCTGGCATACTTGTGTAAAGAACTTCCTCATTTGTTTTCTTCTTTATCTCTTTCTCTCATTTTCTTTTTGTGCATCACTATGGATGCATAGACTTCCTTCAACAGAAATTTACAAAAGAAATAGTTCAACCCTGTTTTTATTAAAAAAAGATTGCAGAGAGGTAGAGAGATGGACTGCAATTTGAGCCATACACATACTAAAGAAAGGAAATATAAGAATAAATTATTAGGTAAAATCAGGCACTAGGATTCCATGATTATGATTAACCTGAAGTACAATTCTTATGATTCAGCAGCCTATAAGAGAAAATGAGGAAACCAATATGCATAAAACCACATATTGGTGCTGAAACCAATAATGACTAAAACTGCTCTTAATTGAGATGACATTACACCAAGAAATGAAGTAAAATCATAGATAAAAAATTAAAAAACAGGATTTTAGTGTAGGAGCTAGAAAATGCTAATAATAAAGCACAAAATTAGTATTTCTTAAATGAATCCATTATTCGATTTAGGTTAAGAAATTTGCAAAAGTTCAAACTTACCTGGAATATTGGAAGTTCTTTTTCCAAACTGTTCAGGTTGAATGACATTTTGAAAAATATTGTCATAGAATTTAAAGCAAAACTTCCAATAAAGTTTAAATAGTAGTGTTAAAGTCAAATGCCTACTGCCTGGCATTTTAAGTGCTACTGATAACTAAATAGTAACAGTAATCACCAAACAAGTGCCAGGCCTAGTTAAAGAAGTTTATGTACATCCACCCTTTTAATTCTTACAACCACCCTGTAAGAATTGGGATTATTATTACCCATACTTGACGTGTGAGACATGTGAGTAAACTGATAAACTTCAGAGTTTAAATTGCCAAAATTCACAGAAATATTTAAATTACAAAATCATACAAGTAATGGATGCTCAATCCTAATGCTAGAAGTCTTATTACTTCACCCACACTCATAATCCCTGTGACATATTGCTATCTGGTTTTTCAAAGCAAACGTTCTCATCCTCATCTGCTCCTTTTTGGATCAATTGTACCAGCAGTCCACCAGTCACTCAAATACCTATACATTCTTGATGACTTTGGTACCTCAATCCTTGAAGCAATTGATAGTCAAGCCTCTTATGTCTATCTGCAAAATGTCACTTGGGTCTGTCCCTATTCCTCTTCCTTACTTGCCTGAATTATTAAGTCCTGGTTGTTAAAAATACAAACCATGTCTGTCTACACCCCCACAACTTCTACCTAAAAAGGTGCTTTAATGCGTCTAGGATAACTTTCTGAAGTAGGACCTATGAAGCCCTGAGTAATCTGCATAAAAATAGGCCCCTCAGCTCCATCTCACCTCTTCCCTTGTGCACTTCATTCAAATTTCTTAGTGTTCTGCAAACATGGCATGTACTTGTACACTGCCATAACTCGCTCCATGCTACTTCATCTATCTGGACTGCTCTTTCCACCTTCACATCCTTGTGAACTCCTATTCATCCTTCAAGACCTAACTCAAACGTTGCCTTTCTGAAAACATTCCATATCCCCTTATATATATCCCTTCTTCAGGACCTCATACACTTTGGTGTAATTGTTTCTTTACATGCCTATCTCTTTTCACTAGACTCTGAGCTTCAAATAAGTCAAAACCATATATTCAAGTCATAGACTGTGTTAATTTTATCTTCATATTCAGAGTACTCAGCACATTTTTTGACATGGAGAAACCACTCAGAAAATATTTGCTGGATGATTGATCATAAGTTGCCTATTTTCCACAAGGATCTATTTTCTATTATGTATTTGTGGGGGAAGAAAACCCTCAAAATGAATTCTTAAGGAATTATTTCATAAAAAGGAATGATATACTCTGGCAGTTATAACTTCCACTTTATTCTTCTTTTTCCTTCCCTTTAACGGGGCTGTCACTAAGGAGAAGACCTCTTCTTTCCTCTACAGTGTCTTTGCTGTTACTCTTCCAGAATTGTTGTACTGTTTTTTTCCACTCTCTTCAATCAATAATAGCTATAATGGATGAGTAGAAAGAATGCTCTTCTAAACACACAGAACATATTTCTCCTAACATTGTGTTCAATCAAGTGTACTTGTTTGTCCCTAGTGGTAAGAGGTAACATGCTTTTTTCCCCTCTCTATTTTAATGGATGCATCAATGCCAAAGGTATTTATACTGCACCTATTAGAGAATTTGGATCAACAGTTTGGAAAGTTTGATGTATTTCACAATGGTGGCTAAAACTTTTTGTATGTTCAATATGTTTAGAACATAACCTATTGATCATAAAACTGAACACTGAATTCAATTAATTAATGGATACTCACTGAGCATCTACCTATGCAGACCCTTGGCAAGCCATTCCTAGGAATATAAAGATGACTGAGACATGCTACCCTTAGGAAACTCAGAAAGCAGAGGTATTTAAATACCTTCTAGTGAGCATTTTCTCTACTCTTTCACACTTGTCAGCTAATTCTTCTCTTTCATTTGCAGATAAGCCTAAAAGCAGAAATAAAAATAAATGGCTAATGAAATTTGTTTTAATGTATATTACAGGCAAAGCTAGGTAGCAGAGGGCATAAATTAATGACTAAGAGAATAAGAGGGGTTTCTATCATTGATTTTTGCTGTTAAAAATAATTAGTATATATATATTTAAGAGAAATGCAGGGTGGTTCTGATTAAAACAGGGAAGTAGGTAAAAATCAACATCTTTTGTCTATACCATCTTGATTTTGTCTTTGGTTTCTTTTACCTCACTGTTTTTATTGCCACTCTTCAACCCCAAATCAGTGATGTGCTGGTAAAAGTTGACTCTATAGAAAAAAGAAAAGAACCCCTGAGTTGTACTCTATGTCAATTTCCACAGTATAAATACACCTACCATCACCAATTGCAAACTACCAAATGTGGAGTTGGTAAGAAATGCTAAAAATCAGCTTTCATAAGTCAGCACAAGCTGGCTGCAACTCACCAGTGAATCCTCTGCACAGGTGTGCTCCTTGACACACAGATGCACAAACCTCTTACTCTACTTCTGCTCTCATCAATGGATATTACATCAGTTGTTGACACATTAACATGAATTCTAGTCATTGTATTAACTCTCTCAACCAAGGACATTGGTTGTTAAATAATTATCACTAAATTTAGAAAGTAAAATAACAACACTTACCCCAGTGTAATAATCGTAGGTCACATAAGCGACTTGGAATTATCTGGAGACATACATGAATATGCTGTCTATTCTGTGAAGGTTCTATGGCTATTTGCTAAAATGGTTGAATTGAAAGGCTTAAGTAGGGATGGTTTATAAAGGTTACAAATTATGCTGCCTAATATTAAATCTTACCAGTTTAAAATGCATGCATCAATTTCTGATTACAAGATAGTAGGTACTGTAAACATTTCTTACGTTATTTCATGTGATTGGGAAAAGATCATTATTATTATTCAAAATTTAATGCTTAAATAACTTCAAGAAAATATTTTAAAACCAAAATGCATGTGATTAAACTTATTTAACTAACAATAAAAAAATATATACTATGAACTAGTACTTTCTCAATGGTGAGCAACAATATGCTTTAAATTAAAAAATAGAAATTGGTTATTAATTGACCCAGTTAGAGTCTGAAAGGCAATATGTAGTCACTGAGGAAACTATGTTACAATGGCTTTCACAGATTTTGCAAAATGAAAATGAAAATGCCTTTAAGTAATAGTGAGAAATAGGTAAGAGAAAAATTAAATAGCTTAGTAATTGTTGGTTTTTCAAATGAATCACCTTTGTAGAGTGTAATGCATTCAGCAGATTTCTGCCCTTGGCAATTAAATTGTGTATTTTAATATAAATGCTTTCTAACTGCAGTTCACTTTAATCACTTAACATGCCCAATATTGAGTTCTTTAGACTAAAAAAAGCAGTGAGAAAAATTCTTCATGATATCCTTTTATATTTTGATATTAGTTTTCCTTTTAAGTAAATTTCTGACAATTTCCCTAGTAGAGTATTAAGTATTTATGTTTGTAGTAATATACCAATTATTTCACGTGTTTCATTTTTTAATTATACAAGAGCATAAGAGAAAGTTGTAAGGGATTTATATTTCTGAGAGACTTACTCATTGCATTTCTTAAATAATCTGAAAATATTTCATCTCAATTATTTGATACAGTGTAAACCTTTTGTTTCAATTGTAGAAATGTTACTGCCCAAAAAGGGGGTTCATCTGCCCGCTGCAAGACATGCCAATAGTCAAGAGGCAAGGTGGTAGGAGAAAAAGGACTTTTTTATTACAGCTTGCTACAAGAGGGAACATGGCTGACTAACGTCCAAAAGAACCATCTTAAAAGGACATAAAATCTTACAGCAGTTATATGGGCTGGTGGGTGATAGGGGAGGGAGTTAGGAATGTTGACATTCTAGTGTTACAGACTGGGAGTCACCACACCAGATCTTTTGGTTTTCATTGATGATGGCTATTAGCATAGATTCTCTGTTCAGAGGTCATCACATTCCTAAGGAACTCAAAAGAACAAAGGTATCATCTTATCACAGCTAGGAGGCACATGCACAAGCAGGTGTCATAAAATCTACAGAGCAGTTAGATCTCCTGGAGGGTGCATATCCAGCTGGGTTAGTTAGTCAGAGGTCATTCAAAGTTACAGTAGGGTTTCTTTTCTACAACATGGCTTCCCTCATGTCAACCTTATCTTAAGCCGGTATCAGAAATAGCATGCTCAGAAAAGAAAATAGTAAACAATATTAACCATTATGGAATTGGAGTTGCGCTTAGATTCTGAAAATCCCATATACCTGTTTAAAGTGTGACTCCCAGGGATCCATGCATCTGTGTTACTATCATATCCTTCTGTTTAATCTCCTTTCTTTTTTTCCATTGCTACATGGCCCATGGTGCTTGAAGCTATCCAGCTGTGCAGCATCTTCAGCTTTTAGACACAGAATTTAGAACTCCATGTATGTGTATGTGTATGTGTGTGTATGTGTGTGTGTGGTGCTGATCTAAATCATCTGTGCTCTTTCATGATTAACTTTAATACTCAAAATCTCTTATTGGTGGATATCGTTTTTATAATGGTTAGTAGAAGTTGAATTATCTACTGTGTTCTGTGATGCCCAAATTTTGTTCTTAGGATTAGATAGACTATGTGCATTCAAAAATAAATGGTATGCTTTTCACTTTTTCTCTTGTTTCTATTGGAACTGGATGAGTTTATATATGAGATCCCAGTGTTCTTTATCATTTAGAAGTAACAGAAATGTGTTTCCTTTATCTTGCAGCTCTAGGGGGCCCAGTGGTTTGCCTTCAGAAGCTGGAACAAGACTGCTTGTGAAGGATAGGCTGCCAAGTTTTCAATAATAGAAACAATTGTCAAAGTAATTGTGATTTGCATTGAATTACCGTGGATTAGGATTTTAATGTGCTTCATTTCATTAAAATCCTTAGAATATAGTGTTTATAATTCAACAAGAAAATACCTAAGAAGAAAATCAAATGTTTTAGAAATGACTAAAAATCATTTCATTATGACAGATGCAGAGTTTATAGTGCAAAATATACATCATTTAGTCCTACGTGTACTTGAAGAAGTTGTGCCATGAGGTCCTTGAATAGCCTACCCTTCATTCATACCTACATTTTTACATGTATTTATGGTTTCAAATAATCATTTAAGAAAAACAATGAATAATAGGTGAATCAGAGTGCTTATTAGAGGCACTAGTCATACATTGCTTTATGGTTATTTAAATTTTCTTTCATTTTCTATTATTTTTAAATTATCCTGTCAGTCAGTTAATAGACCTCCAACACAAAACAAAGAAGAACTCAACAGTAAATATACTGCAACACTATGTTAATAACCAAACATAGAGAGAAATCCTTTCCAGTGCTTTCTCTGTCACTGATTCCAAATGTTTGCATTTCACTGGTTCTGAAAGACTTCTATGAAGAAAGGGTGCCAGAACTAACTAAGTTTGGGAAGTGGAGCCTCCTTTATCCCACCCATGGAGAGTCACAAACCATAAAGCAGAGTTCTGAACAATTCTCCAGGAAAGAAAACTGTTTAGCTTTGTTTATCCTAGCTGTTTGCAAGTGTACTTGACCAGAGAACAATGCTTCAAATAACCTCTCTAAATATTCCATAGATGTAGTATTCCACAGAAAACTCTTTAGGGAATGTTGTTCTGAGCTAAGCAAATGCTTATCTGTATACAACCTAAATTACTTTGTAACCTTCTCTCCTTTTGAGCACAGGCAGTGAAGCTGAATCTGAATCCACTCTGTAGAGCATTTGTATGTATGGATTATCTCTCCAAAGCCCCATCCAGCCACAACACCTTATCACTACCAATACATAAGAGCTGCCTGTGTCCGGGGAAGAACCCAACATCTTATAGAAATGTACTGCCTAATTACATGCTTGTAAACTACACATCCAGAGTCAGATGTGCACTTGTCACATCAAAGACTAATACATTAAGTTTTCCTAATTTACATATATGTAAAATATTCAAACATATGGGCGGAGATAGTGTAACTAGCACGAGCAGTAATCTTATCTAAGACTAACGTATCAGAGTTCATGAAATATAAAGTTAAGCTTCCTTAGTTTGATGATATCTGTTTCTGCTGCAAAAAAGTATGCAGTTCCTTTCCCCCAGCTAACATTACCAGTTGAACATCTTGTCAAAGACCCTAAAGACCTTGTACTATATTCAATCCACAGTGAAGGTCTACAATGCCATCATGGAGAGAAAGTACTCACACCTGTAAGAAGAAAAATGGACCAGTGCAAAAATCCATCTAAAGGTTAAGGTACTATGGCCTTCTCTCCCCACCACAAGGACATCTGTGTTTGTGTGTTATGTATAATAGTAAGACATAGTTTGGATATATTAAATAACGTATATTGGATATTTTTTTTTTTTAGTGTTGAGCACTAGTTGGGGAAATTACATCATTTAAAAAGGGCTGGTAGGTTTCCACGTTATTATGTCAAAGTCAGCAGCAAGAATGTAGAGTGGTTCTCTGTTGGTGGTAGACTCCGCCCCCCAACATTGATGTACCCCTCTGAAGTTTCCTTCTTTATATTCCAGTTTAGATCACAATGAAAATAGCTAAGTATATATGAAAAATGGATAAGAAGAAGGGGATCACTTCAAATGAGTATGACTAGATCTGGGGAGAAAAGAAGGTGAACTATTCTAATAAAGGAGATAACCCATCCTTTGTGAAGTCACATGCCTCAAGGTCAAAAGGCTAATTTTTAGGAAGATGAAGCTTATCCTTCTCACTCTGAATACACTGTTTCATGCTTTCTAAAATACAAGAGCAATGGCCAAATTTTAAAAATTACTTTCTTGTACTTTGGGTTTCTTTTCTGAGGAGCCTCCAGGTGTTCTCTGAGATATACCTAGAAACATGTCAAGCCTTCCCGCCTTCTGTTTTAATGTGCAAGAAGAAGGAAAAAAGAGGGAAGGGGAAAGGACAGTCTTTGAGGCCTTTTTACTCTTTCAGCTTTAAGTGTAGAGAGTGAAATCCATTTACATTCTTCAACACAAGATGTTTAGATTACACCATAAAAAGATGGAGAGGGAAGTTTCTATGACACTAAAAAAATGCTATTTCAGCACCTTAATATCTTCCTGCTCTTCACCTTCAATCCTGGGGCAACTGCAGCAATCATGTGCAATTAATTTTCAACTCCTCACATGAGAGGTCCTGGGATCTCTGAGGGTGGATAAACAAAAGACACATAACATAAAGGGTTTCTTGCTTTTGGGAGTACGAACTCCTTTGGCTGTGGGAATCATTTTGGGACTTTCATTGTAGATTACTCATTTTTAGGTTAGCTTCTTGGGTGAGTACCCCCTCCCCACTAGGATGCAGCCTTGGAGTATAAGCATTTCTGGAATGAGAAGGTGGGAAATAAAGGTTAAAAAGTGAAGGATGAGGACATTGCTCTGGAGAAGGAATGCAATAAAAAATTCTATTATTGTTGGTTCTTTACCATTTGAGTTCATAAAGAATGTTGTCTCGACAGCCCAGAAAGATTTTAAAAAAGTACAGAAATAATTACAGGGCAAAAATAATAATATTTATGTATGCATGTCTATTTATTTTTAAATAAAAAAGATCTATCTGATAAATGTATGAGAGGCTGACTTTGGAAGTTCCATCAGGTATACAAGTTTGTTTACATTTACTATGAATTGGTTTTTATTTTAACGATAAAGCATAAGAAATCAATATGTGCTTTTATTTTTGAAGATTCTAAAGAGGTATGTATCAAATAGGAATTTTTTTTATTTGGGGGGGATTATATAAGAATATATCCTTAACATTTATTGTTGGTCATTCTTCCTAAAGCAGAAAAAGAAATGTATCTAAATGAAATTTATGATTTCGAAACCCTCATTTGAATTGATAGCTTTTGCCTCCTCTGCACAAATTTATATTTAAATCATGCAAATAAATAGTTCTTTGCTTCCTATTTCCCATCCTTTAGAGATGATAGCAAGCTGATGTGAAATTAGTAGCTGAGGAAAGGACTAACGTTCCACTAAGTTACACACTACGTAAAATTGACCCTTCACCTATACTAGAGGTAATTGTAGGTTTGATAAGCCACTAGCTATAAAGCAATATTAATTCATAGCCAATAGATAATATAATATATAAAATGAAAATTTAAATACTTTGGCTTGTCTCTTTTAAGAGTTCAAAAATATATAATTTATTTGGACTAAAAGACCCAAACAAAAGCAGGATAGAGCCAACTGTCGTTAAAACGTTAACTCTGTAGTACGTATTGAGAAGAGTACTGCTCAAGAGTGTTTCTCTTTCCTAAACTTTTTTGGCTCAAGATTTACAATGGTGTTCTCTGCTCACAATTTTGCCTAACGTTTTTCCACCTCCCTGTCACAATGAGGCAAAAAGAGTTCTCTTCTTTCCATACTGCTACATTCTAAGTAGCTAAATTATGGGCATCAATGATCTTTGTTTCAAGTGACACTATTTCTTTTCCTGGTTTACTTTTTACTCAACCTGGTTTTCCTCGTAAATCTCAACAGAGTTCTATTTTCTCCAACTATTCCGTTTCTTCATCTTGTTCAATAGATAGGCACTGTTTCAGTCTAAGTCCTTAGGCTTTTCTCTCTTAACTGTTTATAATGTCTTCTATTACAAAAATAGTATTTATTAAAAAAAATCTCTTCATTAAATGAGTGTATCTACCTAGAAATAAAAAGAAGTAGGAGAGATTTGTGTGTGTGTGTGTGTGTGTGTGTGTGTGTGTTTTCCCTTTCTCAACTGCTCCTAAAAAAATAGAGCATGCGGGAAGTACGGTGTTGAATTATACTGAGATTTAATTAGGCTTTAAAAATATGAAAATGAAAGAGGGGATCTCTATTTGGAATTTAGGCAATTTTTAAATTTCAGAAATAGTTTTGTCCTTCCTTCTTGCACCAGTCTTTTTCTCCTAAGAACATGTGGCTTCTCTCATGTCTTTCTCCACGTTCCTTTCTAAATATTTCAAAATTCATTGGTCTCTTTGTCAACTCTGCTTCACTCGTATGTTTTTTTATAGATATCTACAACATAGCTTTAAAATTAGAATATTAGTTCAGGAAAAAGAAACCTATTAAAGAATTGTCGTAAGTAATATATATTTTAGTATAACTTCTTTACCTGTGTGAATTTATTATGAGGTTAGCAAGTAGGGATAACATTTCAGAATTTGAAATGAGTTAAGTTTGTTTGAAACTTCCATTGAGTGTGTGTGTGTGTGTTTGCATCTATCACTGTATAAATAGGCAATAAATGCTGATGCATCCTAGTTTCCTTTCAAAATTCTTGAATACAGATACATACCAAGCAGTGGAAACTAAAAATAATGGTCTTTTCCTTTTAAAATAAATTTTATTTATGTTTCTACATGAAACATAACTATTCTAGGAGAAATGTATATTGATGCCTATGCAACATGCATTTTTTCCGCGCTCTATTTAAAACTGGAAATTTTGAATAGAGCATTAAATACGTTCCTGCTGCTCCAAGAGATAGGGACATTGAAATGTTGAAAAGAATATTGCATTGAAATAAACAAATCAGCTGTTTGAGTTAGAGTAGGATTTCAGAGTAAGGGAGCAGGATCTTTTAGGATATACGTGGTTAAATTAAAGACACAACCTTAACTCAGTGGATAAACACAAAGAAAAATCTCTGATATCGTGTGTAATCTCTACAGTACCTCAAATTGAACACTGGGTGGCAATGTTAACCCATTTTTATTTTTATTTTATACTTTCATCAATTCAAAAGCTGAAATAGGACAAACTGAACTTTCTGGTCCTCAAGGTTATTTGTGGGTCTTAAGACACTGAGAAAAATCCTCTCTTTTAAAAGTGTTCTGGTTTCTTTGTTTTGCATACAGAAAAGAGCTCTGTAGTGTATCCCTGAAATACTGTTCTCAAACCATTAATTGATCCTAGCAAAGGGGGACATGCTATAGAGAATTAGCAGTGGATCTAGAAGAAAAAAATAAGAATTTCTAAGGAGATAGGGGAAAAAAACATAATATATAGCAACATAAAAATACCTTGGAATATTTATCCTTGTGATATAACCATTGAGAGAACAACAAATCATCTCTGAATCAGAATCAGTATGGTGAGCTTCTCTTTCTGATTTTGATTGATGTTCAGAACTATATAATAGAGCAAGTCAGATTGAAAATTAAAAACACATTGATCAAAATAGTCAAAACAAAATCAGTCCTTCAACTTTATTCTAACTAAATTTCCTCCACCAATTCTTACATTCAGATACAGAGCTGGCACTGGAGAAATGTGTTGAGGGAAGTTAGACTTCAGCAACTTCCTAATTCCTTTCCAGGGCTCACCTCCAGCCTTAAACAGGAAACAGAAAGGGCCTCTGTTGCTTTGCTGGAGAGTGCTGGTAAGCTTCAGGAGATCAGTTTTGGCTTTCTGGTGAATATTCACGCCAGTGGCCATCAAAAGTATTAAACAGCAATAACCCAGGAGTTCCCTGGAACCATCCTAAGGACTGACTAAAGCTCTCCAGTGGAACTCTTAACTCCGAGATACCGCCCCATGAGAATTCTAGTTAGGATTCCAACCTGGTTGTCACACAAAGGATTTGTGTTTCATAGTATTAGTAGTTTTACTTTAGACAAAGTAAGGTTGAATACTGTATCATTTCTTGGCCTAGAAATAGACTTTTAATAATTTATTTGGTTTCAGTGTGTTCTTTGCATTTATCTTTTATTATTGTAACATTTATTATCTTACTGTAGCTACCTTGTACCCTTTCAAATGGGAAGAAAAGATGACAGCCAGAAAAGAAAGGAGCTTCCAAACTTCTCTATTAGAAAAAGCAAAGAAAGAAAATTCAGCTGAGTCAGAGCTTAGTTCCTTATAGCTAACATAGATATAATTTTGAAGATAATAGAGATATAAACAATAGAAAGAGACCTTGAAATTGGTAACTTTTCTAATTATAGCCTTTGGAAAATATCATTAATTAAGAAACCACATAAAGAAGAAGATTAGAAATAAGTATGCAGACTTCCACTGCCAACCTTTCATGAAACCATCCCGCCATAAACAAGTAGAAAATAGATAAAATATGTGAATCTTCCAGGATATCTCTCCCGTATATTTACCTTACTTGCCCACTAGAGTTGATCCTTCAGTTAAATTTTAGACTCATCATTCTCATTTTTTTTTTCAAATTTGTGTCCCTTATGTATACCACGTATAGTCAGTGTATTATTTAGTTTTCCCTTGTTTAAACTGCATAAAGTAAGCATGGAATCGGGTATTCACTTGTCACTTATATATACATTATTTTTTTGAGTTTCTATTGATTCTGCATTTAGTTTTTCTTTAATACGTATACTCCGCAACTTTTTAGTTATTTAGCTCTTTTTTTTTTTTTTTTTTTGTGAGGAGATCAGCCCTGAGCTAACATCCGCCAATCCTCCTCTTTTTTTTTTTTGCTGAGGAAGACGGCCCTGGGCTAACATCGGTGCCTATCTTCCTCCACTTTATATGGGACGCCGCCACAGCATGGCTTACCAAGCAGTGCATCGGTGCGTGCCCGGGATCCGAACGAGCGAACCCCGGGCCGCCGCAGCGGAGCGCGCGCACCCAACCGCTTGCGCCACCGGGCCGGCCCCTAGTTATTTAGCTCTTGAATAGCAAAATCCACACACAAACAAAATACCGCTTGTTTTTTGATTTACTTATGTCAGTCATATGGCATAATTCATGTTTTGCAAGAACTTCTTTGATATTTGCTTCAGTGAAAATGCAATTACATATCTCTTCACTGCTTTTTTGAAGGAAAAAAATTTTTTTGAAGACCATTTATGAATTTAGGGTGCATCCCATTAGTTACTATTGATATCTTAAATAAAATCAAGTTCATATACTGCAGTATCCTTTAACCTATGGCCACTTGATACATATATGTGCGTTTTTGTCTCTGGAGGTGCTGAACGGAAGAGGCAATGAACATGGGCACAAGAGATTCATATTGTCAACCTTGAACATGTGCTCTTGGCCCTGATACATAACCCTTTTCTCTTTTCCTCTTTTGTGGTAAAATACAGTGAAGGAAAAATAATCATTGGATAGGAGTTGTGATAATGACACATGAATACATGAACTTTCTATCCTCAAACTGATCTATAGCATTCTTGGCCTTGTCCCCTAGCAACATCTTTTCTCTTTGATCATAAAACACAAGCAGAGAAATATGGTCCTTGCTCTGTCTCCATAAGCTAGCTCAACTGTTAGGGAAATATATATCAGTCTAATTAAAAGTTTTAAAATTAGAGAATCTATTTAAAATTACTTTTAATCTAATCACTTAATCAGCATTTCACCATCATTTAATTGATTTTTTGTGTGTGTGTGAGGAAGATCAGCCTTGAGCTAACATCCATGCCCATCTTCCTCCACTTTACATGGGACGCCGCCACAGCACGGCTTGACAAGTGGTGTGTCGGTGTGCACCCGGGATCCAAACTGGCGAATCCCGGGCCACTGCCGCAGCGAAGCGCGTGAGCTTAACCGCTTGCACCACCAGGCTGGCCCCTTAATTGATTTTTAGTATCCTTATAGTCCAAAATCTCAGAGTCTCAAAGTATTCCTTGTCCTTTAAACAACAAGGGTATTTAAACTTTTTAATCAGTTTTATTGAGGTACAACTTAGAGTGTTTCCTCAAGTTTAAGGGCACAATTGGAAGAGTTTTAACAAATGTATACAATGATGTAATCACCAGAGAAATGATGATACGGAACGTTTCTATCAACTTGAATTTAACCAGTCTTCCATTAGTATCCTCTTTCTGTTCCAGGATCCAATACAGGTGTATTAGTTTCTCCAGTGGCCATAAGAAAATAGGATAGACTGGGTGGCTTAGACGACATTTATTTCTCATATTTCCAAAGGCTGGAAGTCCAAGAACAAGGTGCTGGCAAGTTAGGTTTCATCCTGGGGCCTCTTCTCTTGGCTTGTAGGTGGCTGCCACCTTGCCACGCATTCCCATGACCTCTTCTTTGTGAGTGCTCAGAGAGAGAAAGCCATTTCTCTCTCTTCCTCTTGTTATAACGCCACCTATTTTATTGGTTTAGGGACCCACCCTTGTGACCTCACATAACCCTAATTATCTTCTCAAGGCTCTATCCCCAAATATGGTCATATTGGGGGCTAAGGTTTCAATATTTGAATTTGGGGGCGAGGATACAATTCAGCCTATAGCACCATACAGCAGGGTATCATACTGCATTTATTTGTCATGTCTCCCCAGTCTCCTCTGGTCTGTGATATTTTTCAAATTTATTTTTGATTATGGTATGGGTTAAGGGTTGATATCCTTTTTATTTTCTTCTTTTTTATAAATGAATGTGATTTTATTTGATGTGATTTGTTGAAAAGACTATTCTTTCCCTATTGAATTACTTTGCATTCAATTGAGCATATACATGTGGGTTTATTTTTGGATTTTATACCCTGTTCCATTTACTAAATGTCTGCCCTTATGCCAAAACCACACTATCTTGATTCCAGTAGCTTTATAGAAAGTATTGGTATCAAGTATTTTAGACATCCAACTTTGTTCTTCCTTTGAAATATTGTTTTCATTATTTCATTTTCTTTGAATTTCTATTAAAATTATATCATTAATATCTACAAAATAAGATTACTTAGGTTTTAAATGTAATTGCATTGAATATATATACCAGTTAGGGCAGAATTGACATCTTAACCATATTTTTTCCAATTCCTAAACACGGTACCTCTCTCCAACAAGATATCATCTTCATTGGAGAAATGTCTGTTCAAGTCTTTTGCCCATTTTTTAATTGGGTTGGTAGTTTTTTTGTTGTTGAGATGCATGAGTTCTTTATATATTTTGGAGATTAAGCCCTTATCAGATGTATGGTTTGCAAATATCTTCTCCCAATTGTTAGGTTGTCTTTTCGTTTTGTTGATGGTTTCCTTTGCTGTGCAGAAGCTTTTTAGTTTGATGTAGTCCCATTTGTTTATTTTTTCTATTGTTTCTCTTGCCCGGTCAGATGTGGTGTTTGAAAAGATGTTGCTAAGACCGATGTCGAAGAGCGTACTGCCTATGTTTTCTTCTAGAACTTTCACAGTTTCAGGTCTTACATTCAAGTCTTTAATCCATTTGGAGTTAATTTTTGTTTCTCCAAAGAAGATATACAGATGGCCAACAGACACATGAAAAGATGTTCAAAATCACTAATTATCAGGGAAATGCAAATCAAAACTACAATGAGATATCACCTCACGCCCGTCAGAATGGCTATAATTAACAAGACAGGAAACAACATGTGTTGGAGAGGCTGTGGAGAGAAGGGAACTCTCATACACTGCTGGTGGGAGTGCAAACTGGTGCAGCCACTATGGAAAACAGTATGGAGATTCCTCAAAAAATCAACGATAGAACTACCATATGATCCAGCTATTCCACTGTTGGGTATTTATCCAAAGAACTTGAAAACACCAATTTGCAAAGGTACATGCACCCCTGTGTTCATTGCAGCCTTATTCACGATAGCCAAGACTTGGAAGCAACCTAAGTGCCCATCAAGGGACGAATGGATAAAGAAGCTGTGGTATATATACACAATGGAATACTACTCAGCCATAAGAAACGACGAAATCCAGCCATTTGTGACAACATCGATGGACATTGAGGGTATAATGCAAAGTGAAATAAGTCAGAGGGAGAAGGTCAAATACCGTATGATTTCCTTCATTAAGTAGTAGATAATAACCACAATAAACAAACACATAGGGACAAAGATTGGATTGGTGGTTACCAGAGGGGAAGGGGGGAGGGAGGAGGGTAAAAGGGATAATTTGGTACATGTGTGTGGTGATGGGTTGTAATTAGTATTTTGGTGGTGAACATGATGTAGTCCATGCAGAAATAGAAGTACAATGATGTACATCTGAAATTTTTACAATGTTATAAACCAATGTTACTGCAATAAACAAAAAATTAAAAAAAAAAAAGATATCATCTTCACTATTTCTCTATAACATTTTGTAGTTTTTATTGTACTATTTTGCAGATTTTTAAAAAAATTTCCTAAGTATTTTTGATGCATCTATAAGTAGTAATTTTAATTCTAATTTTTAATTGTTCTTGATAACATACAGAAATTATATATTACCTTGTGTTCTGTAACCCTACTCACTAATTCTAGTAGCTATTTTGTAGATTTATTATGATTTTCTATGGAGAAAATCATGTTGTTTGTGAATAAAGACAATTTTATTTCCCCTTTTTTCTAACTGTATGACTTTTATTTCTTTTTGTTGCCTTACTGCACTGGCTAAGACTTCCAGTAAAGTGTTGAATAGAAGTAGGAGTGGATATCTTGGCCTTGATATCCTTGACTTAATGTTACCTGGGGATTATTCAGAAATAACCTTTATCTCAGCGAATACCTTTAAATCCCTAGTTTGCTGAAAGTACTTATATGAAGTGTGTGTTTAACTTTCCAAAGATTTTTTTTCTGGATGTACTAAAATGATTACATGCATTTTGTTTTGTAGTCTATTATTATAGTGAGTTGCATTGTTAGATTCTCAAATTTCACGTAAACTTTTCATTCCCAGGATAAAACCCACTTGATAGTAATGTATGGTCCTTTAAATACATATTTAGGAATTTGATTGCTAAGATCTTGTTAAAGATTTTTGCATTTATATTCATAGTTTTCTTTTCTTGTAATACCTTTGTCTGTGTTTTGGTTTCAGGGGATTCTGGGCCTATAAAATAAGATAAAGATATTCCCTCTTCTCTTCCATATTTTGAAAGAGTTTTTATGGAATTCTGATGATTTCTCTTCTTATCAATTTGGTAAAATTTGCCACTGAAGCTGTCTTGTTCTGGAATTTTTCTTTTTTCAGTAGCAATGTTTTTTTTTTTTTAATTAATTTATTTATTTATTTTTTTGTGAGGAGATCAGCCCTGTGCTAACATCTGCCAATCCTCCTCTTTTTTTGCTGAGGAAGACTGGCCCTGGGCTAACATCCGTGCCCATCTTCCTCCACTTTATATGGGACACCGCCACAGCATGGCTTGCCAAGCAGTGCGTCAGTGCGCACCCGGGATCCAAACTGGAGAACCCCAGGCCGCCGCAGTGGAACGCGGGCACTTTACGGCTTGTGCCACCGGGCCGGCCCCAGTAGCAATGATTTTAATGACAAATTCAATTTATTAAATATATAGAGAGAGTGCTTTGGCTGAACCATAGTTTCTTGAGTGTGTTTTTATTTTTTAAGAAATTTATTCCTTTGATCTACTTTAGCAAATTTATTGGAATAAGGTTATTTGTAATATTGCATTTTATCCTTTTAAAATTTGTAGGATTTGCTGTTAGTTTCTTCTCACATTCCTGACATTGTTACTGTATGTCTTCTTGCCCTTTTTTACTGACCAGTCTGGCTAGAGGTTTATTACTTTTTAAGAAATCTATTCAAATAACTAGTATTAAAAGCTGGAAAGCAGCTTAGATGATCCACTTGAGACATTTCTTCTTTTTCTTTCTAAGCACTAGTTTAGCTATATCCCATAAATTTTATGCTGTGATTAATTTCCACTCATTCAGATTAAGTGGGAAAAAATATATATATATATAAAAACATAATTATATTTTTCTTGTGATTGCTTCCCTGAAGCATGAGTTATTTAAAAGTATGTTAATTCCCAAATAATGTGGATATATTCCATGTATTTTTCTGTTTTTGGTTTTTAGTTTCATTCCTTTTTGGTCATAGGGCATAATATATATGATTCCAATAACTTTGTATTTATGGAGATGTGTTTTATCACCCAGAATATAGTCTACCTTGGTGAATATTCTATATACATTTGAAAAAAATGTATATTTTTCTATTGGTAAGTGGAGCATTCAGTAAGTATCTAAAAAGGCCAGTTTTTTATTAGTGTTATTCTAGTTTTTCAGAGCCTTACTTGTCTTTTCTCCACTTGTTCAGCAATTATTAAAAGAAGAGCATTGAAATCTCCAACAGTAATTGTGGATTTGTATATTTCTCCTTTTGTTTCTTTCAAGGTGTTTCAGTTATTCTACAGCTCTGTTATTGGGTGCAAATACACCTTTAGGATTGTTAAGTCTTCCTGATATTTTGATTCCTTTATTATTATGAAATATACCTCTGTATACTTGGCAATATTCCTTATTCTGTAGTCTATTTTCTCTGACATTAGAATAGCTGCTCCAGCATTTTTATGCATACGTTAATGGTATTTTTCCATCCTTTTGCTATTATCTGATCTTTGTCTATATATTTAAAATGGTTTTCGTGTAGCTACTTATAGCTGTTTGTAGTCTTTAATCCAATTTGATGATTTACGTATTGATTAAAATCTTTAGATCGTTTACATCTAATTCAATTACCAACATCTTTAATGTCAGTTTAAATCTACCAACAATCTACCAGTGTTATTTTATTTGCCTCAGGTGTTCTTTGTTCCTTTCTTATTTTTTCCAATATTCTATTATTGTTATTATTATTAGAATTATTTTGGTATTTTACTTGACTTCTGTGATTGGATTTTAGGTACACTGCTCTATTTTATATTTTAGTTGCTTCTTTAGGATTTGTCATATACATTTTTAGCATATCACAGTCTACCTTCAAACAATACTACACTATCTCGTATATATTTTTAAAATCTTATAACCATAAACTTCCATTTCCCTGCCTATTTTGTCATTATTATCACATATACTACTTTTACTTAAATTATAAATCTCACAATATATTAATATTACTATTTTTCTTTAAACCATGCCTTATCTCTTAAAGAAATTAAGATATGAGAAAAATATGTATTATCAATAACTGTGTCTACCCTTCCAGACCTGCTTCATTCATTTCATAGATTCACATTTCCGTCTCATATCATCTCTCTTCTGCCGAAAACATGTCTTTAACATTCTTTTGTTTTTTGGTAGTGCAGGTCTCCTGGCGATAAACTCCCAGTTTTGGTTTTTGAAGGCTATTTTACTGAGTATAAAATTTTAAATTGACTTCTTTTTCAGTGCTTTAAATGTGTCATTCCATTGCCTTTTAATCTGCATATTTTCTACTGAGAAAAGTTTTTATTCCTTTATTCATATCTTCATTTCTTGGTTGGTAATGTGTTAATCCCTCCTGCTGTCCACAATCCATTTTTTATCTTTGTCACTTATTTTTTAGCAATTTGATTATGGTGTGCCTTGTGGATTATTTCTATTTTATTCTTCAACGATCTTCTGGGACCCGCAAAATTATAGTTTTTCTTAAATTTAGACAATAGTTGGCCAACATTTATTAAATTTGTTTCTTCTTTTTCTTCCTCACCCCTTTCCTTCTGAAACTCCAATGTCACATATGTTAGACAACCTCATATTTTTTCCATGGATCACTCGTGCCTTGTTCATTTTTTACCAATTCTTTTTTTTTCTCTCTGTGCTTCCTCTTGTATACTTGTTGTTTGCTGTGTCTTTACCTTTATTGAAGTTTTCTTCACCAGTGTCTAATCTGTTGTTAATCTCATCCAAAGTATATTTCATTTCAGATATTGACTTTTTAACTCTACTAGTTTTACATGTGTGTGTGTGTTTTTCTGTATCTTCTATTTTTTCCTCATATTGTTTCTATTTTCCTCGACTTTCTTCGACAGATAGAGCATTTTTATAATTGATGTTTTACTATATTTGTGGTCAAAACTGTGAAGGGAATGAGATTTTACCCCACTTGCAAGGTAACATGTTGGCCTACCACAGTTTTATGGCTGATTGCAGAAGACATGATACTTATGGGGTATAAACAATGGACAGGTTATAAAAAATGCAACTGGAGTATCAGCATTTTCACCTGGGTTCTTAAAGCCCCAATGCCCACGGAGCAATGCAAAGAGGGTTGGATGACCCCTGCACACAAAATGTGTCATGTTACAGGAGAGGAACCCTGAGTTAGGGAACCTGAATCTTTTTTAATGGACAGTATGCATCCCTTTCCTTTGCTCCATGGAAGACATTGTCTTTATTATTCTGGACATTGAGATGCCTGTGCTTTGCTCTGGAGGGGGATGCCTTCTGTCTTTGAAGACTATAAGAAAGCCTACTTTTTGCTCTGGAGGGAAAAAATGTCTCTATCACAAAGGCTATTCTCTTTACAAACGTCATTGAAAACATGGTCAGAAACAAAAATCACTGTACCTTATTCATAAGACATGCAGAAATGTAAGGGAATGATGGAGAAGATAATTATCTCCCCATATTATCTTTAATTCCATTTTCTTGTAATTGCTTAGACTGTATATTGATTTTTTTTTTTTTTGGTGAGGAAGATTAGCCCTGAGCTAACATCTGTTGCCAATCCTCCTCTTTTTGCTGAGGAAGATTGGCCCTGGGCTAACATCTGTGCCCGTTTTCCTCTACTTTTTATATGTGGGACGCCTGCCACAGCATGGCTTGATGAGTGCTGCATAGGTCCGTGCCTGGGATCCAAACCTGTGAAATCCCGGGCTGCTGAAGCAGAGCGTGCGAACTTAATCAGTACGCCACTAGGCCGGCCCTTGTATATTGATTTTTCTTCTATCTATGGGTCCTATTTTCCTGATTTCTTGAATGTCAGATAATTTATTGGATGTCAGATATTGTTTATTTAACCATAGGATGCTTGATTTTGTTGCATTTTTAAAAGAAGTGCTGGACTTTGTTTAGGCACACAGTTAAGTTTCTTGGAATCAATTTGACCCATTAAAGACTCACTTATAAGCTTTGTTAGGCCAGCTCCAGAGCAGGCTTTCCTCTAGGTCTAGTTTAGCCAAACTACTGAGGCAATACTTTCCTAAAGATTCTTCCCAATGTCCTATGTATTAAGAGAGCTTTCCATTCCAACTGATGAGAACATGAGCTCTGCTTTGTTTGAACTCTGGGAATTGTTCAGACTACTGCTTTTTCATGGTTATTTCCTGGCCTTAGGTAAGTTTCCTGTCATGCATGCACAGATTAGAACACAGCCAAAGGCTCAAGGGGACCCTTTGAAGACTTTGGGAGCTATTTTTTGGATAGCTGCCTCCTCTCCAGTACTTTGCCCCACAAATTCTAACTGCCTTCACCTCCCTGAACTCTGATCTCTGTCTCCTTAATGCAGGCTTTGTTTGGTCTTTTTTCTCTGTGTGTTGACCTGGAAAACTGCCTGCAGGCAGCAAGCTGATGCAATTTTCGAGCTCACCGCATTTGTTTTTTTCCTCTGCGTGACCACAGCCCTTTGCTGTCTCTTTTCAGTGTATGAAACCTTTTGTTTCATGTATTTTAGTTAGTTTTCTAGTTGTGTAAGGGAAGAAGGTAAGTCTGCTCCCTGTTACCAGATCATGCCCTGAAGCAAAATAATCAGATTTTCCTTGTCTTTCATTTTTTAGTTAACAACCATATTTCGGAACAAGGTGACTTTCATTCCAGCATCTATTTGCAAGCCTTTAAATTTAAATTTTTAGTATGGCTTACTCTGACTTAAGAAGTAAATCCATGGGCATAGTAATCTATAAAATATGGAATGAAGCTATTTCTAGATGGAGGTGATATTTATTATTCTTTTCCCAGTTTCATTGAGGTATAATTGACAAATAAAATTGTATGATATTTAAAGTGTACAACATGATGATTTGACATATATATACATTGTGAAAGAATTCCCCCATCAAGGTAAATAACATAACCATCACTTCATACATTTACCTTTTTTTTTTTTTGGTGTGAATATTTAAGTTCTAATCTCTTAGCAAATTTCAATTGTACAATACAGTGTTGTCAACTATAGTCTCCATGTTATACATTAGATCCTCAGAACTTATTCATCTTATAACTGAAAGTTTGTACTCTTTTTCCAACCTCTCCCTACTCCCCCCACCCCCTAGCCCCTGGAAACTACTTTTGTACTGTTTCTATGAGTTTGACTTTTTTCTAGATTCTACATATAAGTTATACCATGCAGTATTTGTCTTCCTCTATTTAGCTTATTTCACTTAGCATAAGGTCATATTTAAAATATACAATGACAACCGGAAAAGCAAGGATATTGAATAGTTAGAATAATAGCAACCATAAACAAAAAATATGGTCATGCTGGTATGTACCCAGAAACAATATTTTTAGTACACATACACACACGCATATTTTTCATTGCTGAATTATTTTCTACATTAGAAGTAAAACATATAATGCGCTAGTATATTTATTCTAATTGCATTTTAACATGCTACGATTTAACTCATTTTTGCTTGTATATCAAACACAATATTGATTTGCAAAAACTATCAACTCACTTTTTCATTGCTTGAAAAGTCATTTTCCTGGTTCTTTATTCACTAAAAATGCTATTGTTTCTGTGTTTTTATATTGTGTTTTAGAAGTTCCAAGACCTGATATTGTCAGAGATCCTACGGCTCTAAATTTCAACAACTTAAGAGTAATTATGACTTTCAAGATAAAACAAATATGATTCATTCAGCACATAAAGCATTTTTTTTTCCATTGAAGAATTCAATGAGTCCTACGAAATAAAAGCAATTTGAGAAGTTGTTTCTCTGAGAAGCAGCATTCATAATTCTCAATAGTCCACTGGACAAGGAAGGATTGACTGTATGAATAAATTGTTAGATGCACAGTGAGCAACTTTCACAGATTTAACTCAAATTCGTGGAACAATCCACGGGAAAGTATTAAATATCAATCAGTGGAAGGATTTTACATACCTAACTTAATGAAATATATGATCAGTCTCTAAAAAACATCATTGACTAACATAAAGTTTAATAGAAAAGTTTTTTGGTTACAAAACTAAACTTTAGGCCTCTATATCATATTTTTGTTTTAATAAGATTAAATTTATTTTGTTGGATATCAACCAAATATGATTATTAAAATCTATACCTCCTCTAAGGATGCTGTCCAAGGTATAACAATAGCTAATAAACCAATTAATATAGTGATTTATTTTTCTTAATAACTTTGGCTCAAAAGCAGTAAGATCTTGAAAATAATAAACTGAAATTATTAAATTCTTTATGTTAAATCCTTAATGTTCTGCCACAATTGGAAGAGATAAAAGCTAAGGTTTTAGCCAACAACCACTTCTTCAAAGAAGCATTGAAATGCTGTCTTACTGTATTCTTTCCAAAGGAAACATTAACAATAACAGTATCACGCACTGCAATGGAGTCCTAATATTGCAACAGATATGTTTGATAAAGTATAGCTGAGAGAATTATTTGCATTGAGGTTCTTATTACCTATTAATGTATATTAGTCAATATGGAAAATGCTAAGAATGCACATAACCTCTGGAATGACAAGGGCTAAAGAGATTTCTATTTTAAGGTGAAATAAAAAATAGGTTATTTCAGCAAACTTTGTTTACTTATGCGTTTTTCTTCTTTCTCGCTTTCATGTGTGTTTCTGTGTGCAGCTACGTTAGTGGTAACAGTTTAGCTATAGCTGTTTCTCACTTAAAATGAAGATAATATTCCTACCAATATCAAATAGAACTGTGATTTCATAATAGCTAAATTTGTAAAAAATAAAAGTATTTCTAATCAGCAAAATAATAAAATATATTGGTCAACATAAAACAAAATGACCTACTTATGAAATGATGTTTGCTATTTCCATACAGAAGCATACCATCTCCATGAGTTCACAGTTTTGTGTAAGGGGATGTCAGGATTTATGGGATAAAGAAGTGAATGTCACCAGATTAAGGCCTATCGGCTGGCTTCCGAAAGGTCAACAGGGTATCATTTCCTTGGTGATTTTACCACAGTCAAGAAAGTACATCTAAGACTAACAGGCTCAAAACATCATTTCATTAGGATACGTGGAATGAATCCATCTCTCCAGAGTCATCTTAATTTAATGGCACTCACAAAACTGATTCATAAAATCAGAATTGCTTTTTGGCAATTTAGTCATTTCAGCTATAATCCAATTCATGCATCCTTAAAAAATCTACACAGCATTAACAAAAACAATAGATAGTTTGTACTGGTGGAGCTAACTTGCGCGGCCTGAGCAGGCAATCCTGCTTGGGTGGAGATTGTCATAACAGTTAAAATGAACAATAACAAAAATATAAGGTGGAAATGCTTATATCACGGTTGTTACTACATTGCTGGTAGATATCAAGACCATGAGGAGGAAAGAGAAGTTATTTGTCTGTGAGATTGCCATTAGGAGGGAGAGAGTTGTGGGCCAGAGTCTCAGAGACTGATATGGCTGAAGCTGGCTCCACTCAAGAGCTGATGCTTGGCCTCATTTTTCTTAAAAACAGGTTAAGGAACTCCCACTGCCAGTGCCAGCAGCCAAGTTTAGGTTTGTGTTTTGTTTTTGTTGTCCTCCCTCCCGCTTTCAATATTCTGGCTTCCCTTGCCTAGGAAAAATATCACATATGAACTAACACAACTACATATCATACTGACATCTTTTTCCATTTATGAACCATACATATTGTGTTAACATGCAAATTTTGTGAAAGAAAAGACTGAAAAAAAAATAAATATAACCTCAAGCTGGTAGGAATTTTCTCATTGGCAAGGCCAGCGCAATTCCATATCATTTAGAAAATAAAAACTAAATAAGTAAAATTAAGCTTGGTGAGTTATAAGAAGAAGAAGGAGAGACATATGTAAAATTCGAATGTCTTTTCATGGCATCAAGCTAAAATAATGCTTTGTTATCTACAGTAGGCATTTCTTGCCGAGGGGGAGTTATATACAATTTCATTGGTTAAAACTTCATTGTGAAGTTTTATATGGGTACTTTTTTTTAAGCTTTCCCCTATGACACCTCTTTCTATGATTCCACGACTTAAGAGCACCTGATTATGTTGATGCATTATTCTTATTATATCTCAATATCACTACCCTAGTTACCATCGAGGTCTACTTACCTGGACATAATTATATTGTTTAGTTGAATTTGAGTTTTTATTTAAGCTTTTATACATTGTGTTGACAGAAAGTTTACCTTTACTTATTTACTTTTTTTGGTGAGGAAGATTGGCCCCGAGCTAACATCTGTTGCCAACCCTCCTCTTTTTGCTTGAGGAAGATTGTCCCTGAGCTAACATCTGTGCCAATCTTGTTCTACTTTGAATGTGGGACACTGTCACAGCATGGCTTGATGGGTGGTACATAGGTCCACGCCCGGGATCTTAACCCACGAACCCTGGGCCACCGAAGTGGAGCGCGTAAACCCAACAATGATGCCACCGAGCCAGCCCCCAGAAAGTTTAACTCTAGATCAAGCTTCATTATCATTGACATTTTGGGCTGGATAATTTCTTATTGTGAGGACTCTCCCGTACATTATAAAATATTTAGCCACATCCCTGACCTCTACCTACTAGATTTCAGATGATGCATATAAGATTCCAGTAGCACCTCTTTCCAGTTGTGATGGTGAAAAAATGTCTCCAGACATTGCTAAAATCTCCTGGGGGTCAAAAACACCACTAGTTGAGACAATGCCCTAAATGGCAATATTAATGGTGAAATAGTGAAGTAGAAGCTGTTTTTAACTCCTGCTTTCCTCCCAAGAGAATACCTCCTCCATCTACCCTGTAGTATCCAGGACTAGGAAGGACTAGAGAGCAGAGACTTTACCCTCTTCCAATGCCTTCCAACATCTTATAAAGGAAGGAAGAAGTTTAAAAACTGATTGACGTAAGTATGGATTAGTGATTTCTTTTTTTTAAATTTTCACGGCTGCGTCCTTAGAACGTGAGTTATCACTTCTGTTTTCAAGATTTAGTTACAGTGATGTACATGTATTTATAGGTTTTCTGTTCCTCTTTTAGAATATAATTTGGCTAGTGCTTACCTACAATAACACCGTCAAAGAGAATTTATTTTGCAATATTAAAAAAATAGATATTGTGCGATGGAAATCAGACATCCACAAAGATCAACTTTCACAAAATATTGTAATCCAATATATTATTTTTCTGCTAGATGTAATATAACTCTCACAAAAAGATAATACAGCTGAACATTATCTCATCTTGAAGAAGCTAAATACATACTAAAATAATAAATGTTATGTACTTTCATAAAGAATACTATTCAACAGTGTTTAAATCCATATTTTTCAATGCCATTTGAAGTATGAAATTTTTGGTGGATAATCTTTATCATTCAAAACTGATAATAAATATTTTTAAAAATGTTTCCTGTTTCCAACTGAATACTTTATTTTGCTCTATTTTGTGTAAGAGGAGACAATGTTTGTACTTGAAGCAAAACAGACATGAAGGTAGAACTTTGTAGAGTGCAATTCATTTACAAGGTGAGTCTTTTTAGACTCTAATTAGTTTACAAGATTTGTTTCACCACGTTGCACTTGTGACACACAAACATCTTGCTCTTGACATAGGGGTTCCAAATTATTAGCTTGTTTTCTTTTGCTGATGTTATTTTTTTTAACCTTTCTCCACTTCAAATTCTCTATCTACGAAGTGAATATAAAAAGAACTTCTTTTTTTTTCTTTCAAGCTTTTTATTTATTTTGAGGAAGATTGGCCCTGAGCTATCATCTGTTGTCAATCTTTCTCTTTTTTTTTTTCTTTTTTCTCCCCAAAGCCCCAGTACATAGTTATATATCCTAGTTGTAAGTCCTTCTAGTTCTTCTATGTGAGACGCCACCTCAGCATGGCTCGACGAGCAGTGAGTAGGTCTGCACCCAGGATCCAAACTGGCGAACCCCAGGTGGCTGAAGGAGAATGAGCAAACTTAAGTGCTACGCCACCAGGCCAGCCCCAAAAGAACTTCTTTACATGCGTGTATGGATGACTCAGGGTTTACCTAATCCAGAGTGGATGTTTGGCATTTTCTATTGGGAGGTAGAGAAAAATAATGAATCTTATAGTCAAATAGACTAGTCAAATCAATGTCTGCTGATTACTCTGTGTGTGTATGTGTGTGTGTGTGTGTATGCTGTGCGTGTCTAAGGAAAAATCACTTGTCCACTTTAATATTATTCACTTCATCCTTTGAAACAGGTGTATAATGATCCAGCAGATGTGTTATAAGGAAATATTTCAGATAATATGTATAAGATTACTAACATACGTCTCATTCTTTCCCCGTTTCTTTTCCTCTCTCACTCTACTAATGCATATTGAGTACCTAATATGTGCTCAGTATTGGTGAGAATACTTGGGTCAGTCAGTAAACAGAGAAGAGACCTCTGTCCCTGTGGATCTTATATAACTCTGTGTGTCGGTATCTGGCCCTGATAAAGTGACTAAAACAGGGGAGTATATCTTCATGAGAAAACTAACAACCCAATTAAAAAATGGGCAAAAGACCTGAACAGACATTTCTCCAAAGAAGATTTACAGATGGCCAACAGACACATGAAAAGATGACCAAAATCATTAACTATCAGGGAAATGCGAATCAAAACTACAATGAAATATCACCTCACACCCGTCAGAATGGCTATAATTAACAAGACAGGAAACAACATGTGTTGGAGAGGATGTGGAGAGAAGGGAACTCTCATACGCTGCTGGTGGGAGTGCAAACTGGTGCAGCCACTATGGAAAACAGTATGGAGATTCCTCAAAAAATCAACGATAGAACTACCATATGATCCAGTTATTCCACTGTTGGGTATTTATCTAAAGAACTTGAAAACACCAATTTGTAAAGGTACATGCACCCCTGTGTTCATTGCAGCATTATTCACAATAGCCAAGACTTGGAAGCAACCTACGTGCCCATCAAGGGACGAATGGATAAAGAAGCTGTGGTATATATACACAAGGGAATAGTACTCAGCCATAAGAAACGATGAAATCCAGCCATTAGTGACAACATGGATGGACATTGAAGGTATAATGCAAAGTGAAATAAGTCAGAGGGAGAAGGTCAAATACCGTATGATTTCCTTCATTAAGTAGTAGATAATAACAACAATAAACAAACACATAGGGACAGAGATTGGATTGGTGGTTACCAGAGGGGAAGGGGGGAGGGAGGAGGGTGAAAGGGATAATTTGGCACATGTGTGTGGTGATGGGTTGTAATTAGTATTTGGGTGGTGAACATGATGTAATCTGTGCAGAAATAGTAGTATAATGATGTACACCTGAAATTTATACAATGTTATAAACCAATGTTACTGCAATAAACAAAAAATTAAAAAATAAATTAAAAAGATTGAGCCTAGCAGCCAGGCTTTGAGAGAGTTAGATGTACAGAGAGGGAACTATCTTTCTTGATGGGCAGAGCATGCTTTATATTTGCTGTAGGAGTAACAATATATAAATTAGCTAACATGTATGAATGTCATTTTCTTCACTTCTAAAATTAGAGTAACAATATCTATTTTGGAAGTTGAGCTGGCACCTCAAGTAATAGATTTATGGTATTCAGCACAGAGCCAGCATTTAAAGAAATATTCATTTCCCTTTAACACATAGTTCTCAAACTTCAGCATGTAATCACCTGAGGGCCGCTTACATCACAGATTTCTGGGCTCCACCTCTAGGATTTCTGATTCAGTAGATCCTGGGTGGGAACTAACTGAGAATTGGCATTTCTGACAAAATTCCAGGTGAGCTAATGTTCCTGGTACCACACTTTGAGAACTATTGCCGTAGAGAAGCACTGCTAAGGGCAACTTGTGTCATCTACACAGAGCAGATTCAAATCTGAATTGGTATTCTCAAAACTTAAAAGAACAAACAAATAAACAAATAAAATACTTCTTGTAATATTTTCTACATAATTTTCATTTTAATGTATTGGTTGCACCTTGTGTCCTGGGATCTGCTTAACGGTAAAATTAATACATCACTTCATTTACGTATTCAGAAAGGCCTACATCTTTCTAATTCTAGTGGTCTTTCTGTTAACATTTAGGATAATATAAAATCGGAAACAAAAGTAGTAAATAAAATTATATATAAATTAGAAATTTTATGGCTATGCTTTATTTTGCACTTTACAATGTTTACCGTTTCTATTTCTTCTTATAATTATCTTTTAAAATCTCTGTCTCCTTTGCCAGCTTCACTAGTAAAAGAGTGTTTTATAATTTAGTTACAATTTTTATTTGAAGCTATAATGAAGTTAACATACTTTAGAATTAAGACTGGGTTACAGGAAAGCCAAATACTAATTACATATAAAGTACGTTTCCCTTTTCTTTTCAGTTTTGCTGAGTGAGGAAGAAGACAGCAAATACTCTGTCCTGGGACATCTCCCAGTATGTTGCCATCTTAGGAATTTTCCAACCTTTTGGTTAGGGCTAATCCAATTCTTCTTCGAATCTTTTAAGTCGTGTGATAATCTAAAGGAATATCCCATTGATATGTGTTGTCTGCAATTCTTATAATATGATTAAACTATGTAGGATGCCAATGTTTTCTTTTAGAAAATCTTTAATTCACTTAAGTACTTTTAAAAAACAAGAACATATTCAAATAGATACATACACACAGTCATGTTAGAGTTGGGATTCAATTTTAGCCCTGTGATTTTTGAAAATGTATTTGATTCCACTCCAGAGCGAATACAAAATTTCTATCTTTCCTAGAAAATTAGTTTTCCATTATTGCTCCAACATTTGCTTTCATACATATAAATTTGCAAGAAAAATTATTATTATCAAGTCCAATTCAGAGCTCCATAACCAGAAGATCGCTAGCTAGCAAAGGGTACTTTTAGTAACGGGGAAATTAAACCAGTACTCCATCCTCTTATTTAGCTCTGTCTGTGTTCTATGTGACTGAGAGGAAAGTAACTCTAAAGATTTCTCCTACTTAAAAAAAATAAGAGGATTGTAATCAAGTCAAAATAACTTCCAGTGAAGGAAAAAAATTAGATGAGTTAACATATACCTTTCATTGCTTCCTTACTGTTGAATTCTGGACAGATCCTCTTTTCTGCTGTGAAATTGGAGTTTCATATAAGAGGAGTGGTCAGCTCCCTTGTCTTACTCAATACAAAAGATTCATATAATTAACATATGATCACCATATTCAATGTTAATTTTACCATAATTACTCTCCCTTTCTCAGGAAAGAATAATGGAATGCACCTGTTTAATATAATATTTCAATAAGAGACATTCAATCCATTTGTTCTTAAAATAGAGTAAAAATACAACTAGCAAAATTTTCTCTTATAAATGCAATGCAAAGCCATAAATATAAATTTTTAAATGGCTGTTCTGAGTTTTCTGAAACATTTCTGATATCTGCCAGGACTTGGTTGAGAGATTTGCTTTGATTCTGAAAATGAATAAATAAACTCAAATAAAATAATAACAATAAAAATAAAAACAGTCCACAAGAATAAGACTGAGAGCCTGAAAGAGCACTATAATTTTAAGAGAGTTATATTTCAAGCTTTTGGGCTAAGAATAATTACAACCTGGCTGATAATCAAGGTCTTTAAAGGATGTTGCTATAGGGTATGCCTTTGTGTCTTTGTGTTACAAGACGGAGAACAGGCTTTGCTTCCAAAGTCCTCTTACATTTTATTAGCATCTGCCTCTTCCTGAGTGGCCCTCAGAAGGTTTACTAGGCTGGTCACTTCTTGAATACTAACCCAATGTTGACAACTCCTTTGAAATGAAACGTAAGCTATGCTTTTCATGTTTTGTTATCTATTTGTTGACCTAGTGCTCATAATTTTAAAGGAAATAGTTCGAATGTTAATTCATTCTTGACAATGAAAATTAGGGGTCATGTAACATTTTTGAATATTCATGCAGATGTGATATGATATGTTTGACATTTGAAATATAATGTAAAGTTGCGGGGGGGTGGGCGGGAAGAAGCATTATAAACTCAAAATTTTCCAGGGATTTAAGCAGTTAGAACTTTGAAATAACTATATTACATTTTCATTTGTCCTCAAATTTTATGAGAAAAATATAGAGGGCATGTAAAAATCATAGAAAATTCCAGGGTTTATATAAAGTCACTGAGGATCTAATTTAACTCCTGCACCTACATCTAGAGTTCCATATAGTCATTGATTTTCTCCAAAACTTGTCCTGTAGTTTATTGCCTTCATTTATTCACAGCATTTTTTCTGCAATAGCTAAACCCTGTCATTTCTACCTACTGAAATCCTATTTATCTGTCAAGCTTCAGCTAACATGTCACCTGCATAGAAGCATTTTGCAGTCGCCATCCCCCAGTAGTCAGCAGGGATTGTTCCCTTCTCTAAACTCACGTAGTATTTTTATGCCACTCATACAACAGATTACCATGCATTACAGTTATTTGCAACCCATAAAGATTGTACGCTTCTTGAGGATAGATATTATTCATTTTTCAGTCCTCAGAGTACACTGAACAGCTTTAGGTAACCTATAAATAGTTGGTAAATAAGTATAGGGAAGAGTATGAGGCATTTCATGTCTCCCACACAATTCAAGAAAGAATAAATTTCACTCATTTATTAAATATTTATTAAGTGATAAGGGTATTTTATAATTTCTTTATATATCTTCAACCACTTAATTCTCTTTGTGATGGATTGATTGCACTGATGGCTCTAATTCTTCACCCATCCCTGCATCCTGAACCTTATCAGTCATATGACTTTGCAGCTCCTGTGATCAAGAGGATGATTGGGCGACTTGAATCTACTCCACGTGTCTATCATCTCTCATCAGGTACTTAGGCATGCCTTAGCCTAGGCAAGCCTAGAAAAGCTTATAGCCAATGATCTACACCCTGACATGTCAGGAGCCCAGCCAAGATCAACAAAGCCGTCAATGGACAACCATTCTAGATGTGTTTGAAGTAAGTACTTCTTAATGTTTACCACTGTTTTACTCTGATGCTTTTCTGAAAGGTCTTGCAATCAGCTACAGGCTTGGGTGTTTTGTGAAAAAGTACTATGTCATGTACTTTTGGGCACAGGCTTCTATGCATCATCTATAAGTTAAGGAATCACTTACAATTTTGAAACCACACTGGTAGACTGAGGTAGGATTTCGAGAATACTTATCTAGCAGCGAATGTGTTCATGAGACTGCTAAACCAAGATGGAGCAAAATTAGAATTAATCACATAGGACTGAATGAACTGATTGTGGATTTTGTTTGAAATATTGTTGGTCTTGTAATGTTATATTTTTTGAATATATAAGGAAGCATTTTCTCTTTTCCCTTAAGCTACCTATAAATTATAACAATGAGTAGACTGTGTTATTGTACACAGAAATTAAGCACTTGTAAATCATATATTTTTCTTCCTGCCTGATCTCTCCAGAATTTGGGAACCCTTATTAAGTTTTCTTAAGTAGCAATATGCTTGTTTGCATAGGTTCAGAATGAATCTGTTCTCCTTATTACTAAGACTTAATTAAAAACATTAGATAGGTAACCAAGGCCTTGTCTGGAATGTTGTATTTGAGAATGATGCTCATTTAATAGATATGACTAGACATTTTTAAGGAACTAAGCTTGACTTCATAGAGTTGATGCTTATAAAGCTCTTTTGGGAAAACTGAACTGGGACCTGATTTACAGCACTTGTGTACTTTTGTGTTCCCAGTCTTACGAATGAGTAAGGAAGGTCACTTCCTGGTAGCCCCAGGATTCTTCATATATTTTGAGGACCTCAAGAAGAGAAGAATTCACCCAAATTTATAGGAAATATAGGTAAAATGTTGTGGTTAGTACTTGGCTTGGCTTCCTAGCCTCAGGAGGCTTTTAAAAGTGCAATCTGAGATCCCTTATAAAAACCTCCAGCACAGAAAACTGAAGAAGGCCAATATGGTAAGCTACCATTCTTGCTACACCTATGCAAATAACCAGGTCAAATCTGAAATGACTGGTCTCATTTCATGATGAAGAATACAATTTATTTGAAATTATTTTTTATAAAAATGTGGGGTAGTGACTATAGAGAGAAATTTCATGTTTCAATGGAAAACCATGCATAATCTAAAACACACCCTTTTTGGGGTAGAAAGTTTTGGGATCATTCAGCAAATTAGACTGGATCCTGTTACCTTGTCCAAATTATTGATGCCAGCTCAACACAAGGTTGACATAAGGGAAACCATATTGTAACTTTGAATGACTTCTGACTAACCCAGCTAGATTTGTACCCTCCAGGAGATCTAACTGTTCTGTAGATTTTATAACCCCTACTTGTGTATGTACGTCTCAGAGACAAGACAATAACTTTGTTCTTTTGAGTTCCTTAGGAATCTGATGACTCCCGGACAGACAGTCTATCTGGTGTGGCTACTTTCAGTCTACAACACCAGAGGGTCAACATACCTAACCCCCTCACCTATAACCCACTGGCCTATATAATTGCTTCGAGATTCTGTGCCCCTCTTAAGATTGTTCTTTAAGACACTAGTCCCCCCATCTTCCAATTTGCTAGCCTATCACTTAATAAATGCCCTTTCTCTGCAACCATCTCACCTCATGACGATTGACTTTTGTCTTGCGGGGAGCAAATCATGCCCTCTGTGCGGTAACGTTATCAATCAAATTTTCAGTTATTCCAGTTTCCTACAGTATGTAACCACATACCCCCAAATAGATATTTCCAATTTTTCCTGATTAGCATCACCAAGAATTAAAATTCAACTGCCCAGATCACTATTAGGACTGGAAGTTGCCTTGCAGGTAGCCTCTCTTCCAGGATCTGAAGAAGCCCTGGAAGCTAAAGCCCAACTACTTGATATGAGTCTTGAAAGACTCATCACCCAGTGGACCAGGTATGGGCTAGATTTCTTCCTGGGTAAGCCGTTATCTTGGCCACTAAGGAAGTCCTGCAAAATGTTCGAGTAATGTATGCCCTTATACAAGAAATAACTAATAAATTTCTGATATTAATGGAATGATATAAAAAGATATTCATTTAATATATTTTTATAATAGCATTTTTTCAGAACTAGAAACCCTTTTTTTTAATTTCAGCTGACTGTTAATAATCAATAGGACTCTTCATAATTTTTTTTAAATCTTCAAATATGTGCTCATTTTACAATCTCATTATATTTCACATCAGCTCTAAGAAAGTTGTGGCTTTAAGAAACTTGTGGCTCAAAAGGAGTAAGAAGGCAGAATAAAGAGTGATTTCAAGATGTAAACCAACGTCTTTATGGGCAGATTGCCTGACAGGCTGAAGTAATTAACTTCTGATCTACCATGCTGGCTTGTAGATTGCAGTTTTAAATGACTTCAATTATTATGCTGATTTGGCAGTTTTTCTTAAATTGGAGTCTGATTTCCAGACTTTGGTTGCAGAATTTGCTTATTGCCAGGATAACCTGATTAGAAATTTCTCTCTGCAAAAGGTGGTAAATGAGCCCCAGTTTGACCATTCACTCCAGTCAAGTCAGGAAGAATTATGGACTTCCCAAAGGGAAAAGTAATTGATTACATCAACATATCAGGAATAGGGAATATATATATTTTGTTTACCATTTTTTAAATAAAATAATCTGAATTGGGAATTCTATGAAAATCTACAATATGGGATTCATAAAGTTATAATAACTTGCTGAATAGAAAGGCCAAGCAGTTAAAACCCAAGTATTAACTTTATTAATTTAAAATATTTGACTGTTTGGAAATTTATACTTCTATTGCTAGTAAAAGAATTACTATATATTTAGTATTAATTCTACCAATTTGAAAAACATAAGTTATCAAAAGGCTATTTAAAGAGAGCCAATATCACAGACTTCTCCCAACGGGACTACATTCTAGTCAGTTATTATAATGGTTGATTTGTATAAAAGTGAAAATTTGTTCAAAATTTCTCAAATAGATGTTTCAGAAAGCATATGTAGGTGTCTATCCATCAATCATGTGGCAAAAATAAGTGATTAATTACATAATTTTTTTTAAAGTACAGAATACTATCTAGATAGATTTTCATGATTATCAAATAGATGCAAACATTTTACTGTTATACATTCTTCTGTACAACTTGAGAACAATATGGCTTTCAGCCTTGTCTACATGACACAAATACATCACTTCTGGGAATAGCTGGTCAATTTCTATAATAAAGTTATAGATATGATTTCTTATTTCTTAAAGAAGAAAAATAACTTTCCAGCAAAAAAACTTGAGAGATGAATAGAGTATCAGTTAGCAGAATAAGCTCCAAAGAGAGGAAGAACTAAATTTAAATCTTATCTTTGTCACTTATTTGCTTGCTTTATGATTTGAACACATTGTTTATCCTCTGTAACTCCCATTTTCCTCATCAAAAAAATTGAGATACTTATGTTTAATCTGCAAAATTAGTATAAGGAAAAAGTATACTAATGCAGTATTTCCCAGACTTCTATCATTTACATGCCACTCTCATAAATTGTGTGTTTTCTTCATACCAACCTCTATTAATTATTAATTTTTAAAAGTTTACTCATATAATCAAATATACATAATTACAAAATTTTTCTATCAAATTAATCAAGGAAAATGCACTACTATTACCATAAATGCAAGCAAACATAAAAATTCACAAAAATAAAAAGCAATAATATATAAGTTATATTTAGACTCCTCCTAATGAAGGCCCAGATCAAGAGACTTACACTCTCTTTATAAAATAACAATAATAAAAAAAGGAAATTAGCAAGTTTTAGAATTTGCCATTGACAGCTGAATCAAAAGACATCCAAGACGATGAAAAATAGAATATCTTTTTCACTATGCAATCCTTATTAGAGTTTATAAATAAAAACACTTCTCGACTTGATCAGCGAACCCAGCGAAACTCCAAACATTGCAAAAGGTGGAGGAAGAGAAAATTGCTGACTAATATCTCTTGCGAGCATATATGTCAAAATTCTTAACAAAATATTAGAAAGTTGAATCCTATTTAGAGTGATAATACAACTCGAAAAAGTGCGATGTGTGCGAGGGAAGCAAGATTTATGTAAGATTTGAAAATAAATTAATATAATTCACTATATTAATAGATTAAAAGACAAAGATCTTGTGATTTTCCCAAAGGTACAGAAAAAGACCCAATATAGTACACCACCAACCATTAATTATAGAAACTCTCACAAAACTAGGAAGAGAAGATAATTTAACCTGGTAAAGAGCATCTGTGAAAATACCTACAGGTAACATTTTGTTTAATGATGAAATAATGAGATTTCCCCTAAAAACAACTATTATAGCAACTATTAGAACTTAGACGTGAATTTAGGAAGATTGCAGGACAAAAGGCCAACCTACAAAAAAATCAATTGCGTTTTTATATTCTAGCAAGAAGCAATTATAAAATAAAATTTTTAAAAGATACTGTTTAGAGACTTCTGCTTCTGACCAAATGGTATAAAAATTTATACTGCCATCTGAAACAAACAAACAAAAACAGATAAAATATGTCAAACAACATTTTTCAAGACACTGAACATCAGACAGTGAAAGATAATGATCTCCGAGAGATAGAAAACAAATGGTATGAGTTCTTTTATTCCCAAAACTTGCTGCCTCAAGAGAGTTTCCAGAAACAGAGTTTCTCTGTGGTGCAGAGAAAGATAATTCAGATGAAGTCCATTGAGCTTCCTGAGTTGAGGAAATAGCCTGAATATTCAAGGACAGCAAGACGATATGAGTTCACTGGACAACATACCAGAGATGAGAGGCTTGCATAGAGAGAGAATTCTGGAAATCTGTGATGGGTCCTTTTTAGGTATTCAGCAAAACGCTGTCTAGAATGCATAGAACAAAGTAACTTCCTGATACATGGAAGGAATGTCCAGTGTATTCGAGAGAGAACAGTACTTAGTCTTCCTATAAGAGTAGGCATAGTGCCTGTTCCCACCAACCAGACAGGAAAAAGTCTTGATCCACTGGGCATCGCATAGAGTGCTCAGAAGAGTTTTGCCTCAAAAGTAGAGAATAGTTGGCTCTAAACACTTCTATTGTGACTCCTAGCAAATTTTAAAAACAAGACTGGAAAGAATCAAACTACTTTGGAGTGATTTAATGACATCTCAGTACAAAGCTCACTATGTTTATAGGAATTCAAAAATATCCATCACCCAACAAGTTAAAATTTTTAATTTCTGTCATTCAAACAAATATGAACAGGCCTGTTCTCCAAGATGGCAACTTGCTTCACCAAAGCCAGCAAGAGAGAATTTCTGCAAACAGGACAGAAGTCACTACTTTACATAACCTAATCATAGAGGTGATATCTCACCACCTTTGTCATGTGCTATTGGTTAGAAGCAAGTCACAGCTCCCACCCACAATTTTAAGGGGATTACACAAGCATTTAAATACCAGGAGGTGAAGATCCTTGAGGCTCATATTAGAGAGTAACTACTAAAATAATAAAAGTGCTCAAATTCAGTATTTAAGAGAAAAAAATTAAAGCAGGCACAGGGGAAAATAAAAGCACGGTTTGTCCACAGGAACAAAGATAAAGATGATGCCAAATTTCTTATTAAAAACAATGTAGAGGTGGGGCAGGCGCAGTGGCATAGTGGTTAAGTTTGCGTACTCCACTTTGGTGCCCAGGGCTTGTGGGTTTAGATCCCAGGCGCAGACCTACACATCACTCATCAAGCCATGTATGGCAGCGTCCCACATACAAAATAGAGGAAGATTGGCACAGATGTTAGCTCACAGCCAATCTCCCTCATCAAAAAATTAAAAAAAAGTGCAGAAAAGAAGAAATCAACATTTTTAAAATATTGAAATAAAAAAAATACTGTTCACCTAGAATTCTATACTTAGCAAAAATATCTTTTAAAATGAATATGAAATAAAGATTCTTCACAAATGTAAAAGCTGAAAGTATTCATCACCAGCACACCTGCATTACAGAAATATTAAAGAAAATTCTTCAGGCTGAAGATGTATTAGATATCTATTCATGCATAACACATTACCCCACAATTTAGCAGCTTACAACCATAAGCTCACAAATTTTCTGAGGTTCAGGAGTTTGGGAATGACTTAGCTGAGTGGTTCTAGAATAGAGACTCTCACAAATATTTAGTCATGTTGTCAACTAGAGCTTTGGTTATTTCAACACTCAATTGGGGCTTGAGAATCTGCTACTAGGGTCATGCAGTTAGTTACTAGCAAGCCTCACTTCCTGTTGGTTGTTGTCCATAGACTTCCATGTTCTGCCATATGGGTTTATCCATAGAATGCACGAGTGTCCTTCATTACATGGCAGCTGGCTTCCCACCGAACGAGTTATCAAAAACAGAGAGAGAGAGAGGCAGAGAGAGAGAGAGATTTCTCATTATGGAATCTACAATCCTTTAAGATCTTGGAAACGGCATCCGTCCCTTCTGCTGTATGTTATTGTACCTAATACATTGTGGTAGGAGACTACACAGGGGTATGATTACCAGGATGTAGGAATCATTAGGGTTTATTTCCAGTCTAGCTGTCATAGTCTGCGCTCTGGCCCCAAGAATTAATGTACCTATTACCTGCAAAATATATGCACACCTTCCCAAGGCTCACAAAATCTCATCGCATTAAAATGTCTCCTCAAAATCCAGAATCTCATCATGTAAATTAGGTCTAAATCTGCATTAAGCTCCTTGGATTTAGTTCCTTTAGCACAGCTCCTCAACTATAATTTCTTTTAACCTGTGAAATTGAAGTTATTTGACCCTCATCCACCGGATACACAATGGTGGGATATGTGTAGGAAAGGAAATCCAGTGTAGACGTACACGTCTAAAAGAGGGTAGAATGGGAAACACAAAGTAGAACCTCATCCACATCAATTCTGAAATCCAGCCAGGCAAATGTTGGAAGTTCCTTGATTCGTTCTCAAAGCCTGGGAAAAATTCTCCATGGCTCTCAGCTCTGCCGTCTGGACTCTCGTTTCCACCTTCTCGGTCCTTCTTCCTTTTACATGAAAGGTAGCACATTTTTGTGGCTAAGCAGTTTTCTTAGCCTGCTTCCTAACAGTAGAATGGGGGGAGGAGGGGTATAAAGTCCACTTTTCATTGTGTTTGGTCTCTGTCCCTCTCAGTTCAAGATGACCGTGTTTCTTCATATACAAATCTTTTAAAATCTTTGTGAGTTATCCATGAATCATATCGGAGTCCACTCAGTTTAACAAAAGCTGCACCAACAAATCTCTGCAAGGTAAGATATGCTTAACTTTGGATGGGCCTCTGCTGAGACACCACACCCTTAATCTTCCTAAGAGCCCTAATATTTGATTGAGAATATATGGGAAACACACTCAATGTTTTTGGAGAAATGTTTTTTAACTATGGCACTCTGAGACACCAATGTTGATGTTTCTGAGGTGTGAACAAAATATTTTACAGTCACACCTTAGGAATCATCATTTTCTTATTGTACCATCCTGAATTTGATCTTTCTTCAGAAGCCATTCATTAATTTTGTACCATTTGGTATCCAGACAGGCTGAGGATTTTCAAAACCATCAAAACTTTGCTTATTATTTGTATCAACATTTCTTCCTTCAATTTATTTCTCTCCTCTCATATTTTTCCATAATCAGCAAGTAGAAATTAGGTGGCTCTTTTAATACTCTAGAAATCTCCTTAGCTTATACACCCAGTTTATCAGACAATTTTCTAAATTCTACCTAACTGCAGGTGACATTGTTGCTTAACTTTCTGCCACTATGTCACAAGAATTCCTACAGTTTTAAATAGCATTTACTTCACTCTCCTCAAGGCACTTTAGGCCTTCACCAACACATACAGCTCAGTTCCAAAGCCACTTCAACATCACAACACTCCACTTCCAGTCACCAAAATCTATTAGTTATCTATTAGAGCATAAAAATTTGTGCCAATATCTAGCAGTTTAAAACAAGAAATATTCATTAATTCACAAAGTTTCCTAAGGTGAGGAATCTATGAGTAGATTGTCTGCATAGTAGCAGCTCAGGATCCCTCACACAGTTGAGGTACAAGATGGGAAAGGAACACACAAGGGTATGGATACCAGAAATTGGAGATTATGGGGAAAACTTGGAGACTAACTACCACAGAAGGAAAATGATACCAGATGGAAATTCAGACCTACTTAAAGGAAGGGAGAAAATCAAAAATGGTAACTACATAATTAAATATATAAGAATTTTTCTTATTATCTAAATTCATTTAAAGAGCAATTGACTTTAAACAAAAACAAGAACAATATAGTGTTATTAATATTAATATAATGTTGTTTGATGCCCATGTAAGCATGTCTGTCATGTTGAGTCTATTTACTCTATTTCAAATGAAATTAAGTATCCCAAGGCATAGATTAAAGGTAACATAATTAAATATAAATTGTATGACAAAAGTAACGCAAAGGCCAGGAGGGGAATAATTGAAGGGAAATATTGAACTTTTCTTATACTATAGGGATATGGTATAATATCACACTTCAAAGAAAAACTATGATAAGTTAAAGATATATACTATAAACACTGAAGCAACCACAAAAATAACAAAACAAAAAGTTGTAGGTAATGAAATTTCAGGAAGATAAAAGGTAATTATAAGCATTGCTCAATCCAAAAAATACAGAGAAAGAGGAAAAGGGGGAACTAACAACAGATGGGACAAATACAAAACAATAGCAATTCGATAGATTTAAGTGCATCAGTAATCACTGATTGTAAATTGTCTGAACATCGCTAAAAGAAAATAAAGACCTAAATAACTGGATATATATATATATATCTATGTATATATAGATAGTTCTTAGTTCAGAAGACATGATATTATTACGATGTTAATTCTTCTGAAATTTATCTTTATATTCAACATATCCTCATCAAAATCTAGTAGAAATTTGAGAAGAAATTGAAAAACTGATTCAAAAATTCATATGTAAACACAAAGGTCCTAGACTAGCCAAACCGTATTTGAAAAGAAGAAAAAAGTTAGAAGACTAACAACAGTAACAAGAAGAAGTCTAAACAATAAAAATGTTTCTGTTTTTATGATATGGATGTTTAGAATATTCTTCTTTATCACTTTCTGAATACCCATGATGATCATTTTCAGGGATAGAAATCTGATTTGTAAAATGTCTACATTTTATTTTCTTCTCTACAGTGAAAAACTGTATTTACATCCTTTTATTGTTGAAATATTTTTTCTCCTTGCCTTTTTCTAACATTCAATCATACTCAAACTGGTGCATTACACTAAAATGTTTAAAACTCACTCTAAAACTACAGTTAGCAAGATTCAGTACAGAATAGATATGTCATTTTGTGGAATGCTCTATTTATCTGTGACTAATGTACCTTCCCTAAATGTGCTACCTCTTATTTCCCTGTAACCAATACAAATCTATACAAAATATTAACTCTCATTAGTTAAATTTTAGGAAAATAGAACCATAAAACATATTACCTTCCCAGGACGTATTGACTGCTGTCACACTGGGGTGAAAGAAAAAAAACGCCTGATGCAAAAACAGTGACAGAAAATAGCAATAAAGAACTTTTGTCAACTTATTTTAATGTAGTTAGCAAATGAAGCATTTATTTTTATCACCTGTGAAATGAGAACTCATTTGTTTTAGACAGAGAAATACCATGCATTGCAAAATGAGACACTAAAGCAAAAAAAAAAAAAAAAAAAAGCAAAAAGTCCACGCCACTGAAGATGTTTATATAGTCATAGAATTTAGAGCCTAGGTGCACGAAAACATTATTTACAGACATGTGAGGTGCATAACAGTTTGAGTTGAGTCTTAAACTAACTTATGTGTCACAAAACATTGTCAGTCATACTGGTTTTATATTATCTGTGTTAGTATTAAACAAACAAAAATATTGGAGAAGAGTTTATATAGTTTGCCAGCTGTTTAGAATTTTTTAACACTACTTCATGTAATTTGCATGTAAAATAAAGGTATGTGGGCTGTTTATCTTTCAATTGTCTTACATATGTATTATCCTTCTCCTTTTGCCTTGCTAGAAGGTTCTAGAGAATGAGCTTTGCGGGTTACATCCTCAGGGCTCCATTGTTCTCTGGCTTCCTGCTATATTCAGGCAATGAGAGTTACTGACAGGAGATCAGAGGGCAGGGGGAGAAGGAGGTTATCCATTTCTTCCCTGTTCTATCCCTGTTTTTGCACATCTCAAGCAGTAGTTACTTCCCTCCAGGACTATAGCTTTTCCAAGTCCACTTCTCCATACATTCTTGTAATGCTGTTTTCTCCCCCTAACACAACAGGTTTGGGTGTTAGAATAGCATCCCATGGTTGCTTTTCTCTGGATACTTCATCATCTCTTTAGTCTTCCCTTAATACTGCCCATAAACCTGTAAGTGGTCCCTTCCTTTAGAACATCTGGGACAATTCTGTTTTCTGCAGTAATACTGTCTGATGAAGTGTATTACTAAAATGTCTATTTTGGTGACAGGACTGTTATGAATTTTTTCATAAATATCAAAGTTTTTTGTATTAAGTAGCAATTATCTTTAATATTAGTATAAAATAATCATACCTGAAATTTATTGAATTTTTAATATATCATAGGTAATATTATGAGCAACATATATTTATTATCTTTTAATCACAACAGTCCTGTGAACTACCGGTGCAAACTAACCAAAGTCAATCTAATGGTGGGTCACAATTGTCAAGTTCCTTTGGTAAATGTTAGTCCCTTACAGTGGTCAGCTATACAGAGGTATTTCCCGACTTCACTAACATGTAGTGTGTGGTAATAAAAGCAAGTCTTAGACTAGATTCAGCCAATAGGCCTTAGATCTATTTTTAATAGGTATAGTGACAGGCCTACACTTTATCCAGGCACACAAATCAGGTCAGAAGACTGTGTCCTCTCTAAAGTAGGGCAAGAGCCAGTACTAACTGGATTTACAGGCAGAGCCCTGCTCAGGAGGCGTTAGAATGCTTGGCTTTCCAGTTTCTTCTAGTTCATTCACATATAAGAGTAAGTCGCATAAAACTACGAGCCCTGTGAAAACAAGACCAGCGCATCTCAACCACTTTTCTTGAACACCATTCATTTCACCCACAAAAACTTATTCCTAACATCTCTCAGGTTAATTGACATACTCACTGGTACAGTTTTCAATGATGATATTTGATGTGCCCTGGAAAAAAATCTGTTATGTTGATTCTACTAACGTATTTCAAACGTTAACTAATCACCTCAAGGTATAGATTAAAGGTAACATAATCATATATTATAATGCTTAGGCAGAAGTATTTTTGACCCGTTTATTTTTTTCTATCAGAAAAAAACAATAAGCCAACTCCTAAATTGAAACAGTTTTTCTTATAATTAATAAAGGATCAAGGGGACCATGCCCCAAGAATCACTATAGCAGATGTGGTAATAGGTTGTATATACTGTCTCATAAAGCCCATATCCACTCTATTTCACCTGCTGATCATTAACTAGCCTGCCCCTCTCTCTCTGTCTTTCCGTCTCTCTCCTTCTCCCTCTCTCCCTCCCTCTCTCTGTCTCTTGCTCTTGGTCTCTTACATATGCACAGACACACACACACACACACACACACACACACACACATTGTCATTTTGCTAAATCATTAGACAGTTGCATATTATTTGATGTTAGGCCCCTGACCACCTAAGTATATATTAATAACAAGACATTGTCCTACATAATCATAATACAATTACCAAACTCAGAAAATTTAACATTAATACTACCAAAGCAAATGTTGCACTTTTAAAAGTAAACAGGGTAAGAAAAACTTCATTCAAGGCTGTCACAATAGTGGAGAGAGACCAGAACACAGTCTGAATTCAACTCCACTGAGATAAAAAACCTGGAGAGCTTTTAAGAGCTGAAGTAGGCTTTCTCTGTTTGCTTATTGGCTTTACCAAAAGGAAAAGTAAATTTTCTCTTATCTTCATGACAGGACATAGTTTTATAGCTTGAAGCAAGACACCCACCAAAGTTAGGTTCCTACTTTGCCATAAAGACTGGGAGAAAGGGGCTCTATCTTCCTTGATGATTGCATTTCAAAGGGATGGCTCCAAGGTCCCTGAGAAAGATAGTCCTGGTTTGTAAAACTGAAAAGAGGCTTTAGAAAGATTTACATCTCAAAGAAGCAGAGAAAGAATTTGCAATTACGAGTTTTCTCAAGTAAATCCTCTCAAGAAAGGGAGGCGTGGGATCTCTGTTTAGGCCACCTAGATTTCCTAAGGGCCTGGAGTAAGAGGGAAGTCTTAGGGGCCTAGAGGCAGGAAGAAGCCTGTATAAACTTTAGTCAAACTGAGGGAAATGTTAAGGCCATCTTTGTTTATACAATATTAATCATTAAATAAACTATTTGCTAATAGAAAATGACTATGAAAATTTCCTTAGTTGTCCCCAAAGTGTCCTTTATAACTATTTTATAAACCCAGGATCCAAAAAACAAACATGAATTGTGTTTAGCTTTCATGGGTCTTTAGTCTCCTTAAATCTAGAAAAATGCTTCAGCTGTTCCTTTATGCGACATTGACATTTTTGAAGAGTACAGGCCTATTTTACAGAAGTCTATCTATACTGAGTTGTTTTTATAATAAGTTAGCACATACACAATATAATAAGTAGGTGTTATCCTTGTCCCCTTTTTATGAATGAAGAAACTGAAAGGGACGTTAATTCTGTTGACCCAAATCACGTAGTTTCTAAGTAACTACTAGAGCCAGGATCTGATGCAAAGAATAAGATTTATCACTCCTTATCATTATAATAATGCACTGTAATAATTTCTAAAATATCCCAAATATGAAACTTCCTTGTTCTATACTTATTCATCAGCAAATCTGTTGTCACGATTTATGTTATTCATACATTACATACACATTCATGCATACATACATAGATACACACACACAGTCTGGTTCTACCTGCCAAGCTTTGTTCTCAGCCTTAGCATACAGAGATACATATAATCAAATCACTGCCCTAAAAGCATATTGACATTGAAAGATTAAAATATAGGCAATCCAAATCCAAGATGATAGACATATAATTAGGCTAAATATTACATTCTATTGGAGCAGCTTAATCTAGAATTGAAAATCTGGAGTTGTGGCAGGTGGTAACAGAATGTCCCCAGATCAGCAGTAGGGATATAGTTTGAGGGATAACTTTTTAAGTTCTGATCTTGCATCTTTCCCATAAACCCAAACCACCTAATACTGGCATGAAAATGTCAGGGCTGAATAAAGCACCTCTATGGAAAGAAGCAACTTCTCCTTCAGAGCTGATGAATTACAGTCTAATACTTTCAGTTCTGATTCTTTTCTACATGATGTGTGGTTGAGACTTTGTCCAGAGACGTTGCCAATTGAGAGTCAGCAAAAAGAGGTGGTTGATTATAGTTTTGTAGGGCTGGTTCTCTTAGCCCTGGGGTTCATTGCCACTCATCTTTGACAAAGAAAACCAACAAGATCAGCAAACAAATAAGACCATTAAAAAAGATTGACAGAAGATAATTTACAAAAGTCAATTATATTTGTCAAAACCGGTAATATCCAACTAGTAAGTATAAATACGACACACAACAAAAACTAAATTATCTAGGAATTAACTTGAAAAGAAATACGTAAGATCTAAAAAGAGCAATTAGTGTTGTACCTATATTTAGAGTTACATAGAAAGTAATGGAGAAGACTTGAAAATATTTCCCAAGCTGTTGGTTTGGATGACTTAATAATATAGATATTAATTTTTCCAAGATGAATTTATAAATTCAATGCAACCTCAATTCAAATTCCAGTTGGAAATAAAGATCTTCATGATCTTATTCTAATGTTTATTTGATAAATAGTTCAAACATCCAAGTTAAACTCTTTTGAGGTTTTCTTACACAAGAGCCGAAGAGCACAAACCATGAAATATAAAATTGATATAATTAAATTTAAATGAAGGATTTCTATTCGATGGTGGCAAGATAGAATTAACTGACACATGTCATATTTGGAGAGGATGTTTGTAATATCTAAAACCAATAAGGGATAATATCTAGATTATATAAAAACTCCTAAAAACCAATAAGGAAAAGAAGAAACTAAAAGCGAATAATAGGTTAAAAAATGTAATTTATAAAATAAAGCCAAAAAGTAAAACAAAAGTATGTGCTCAAATGAATTCATTAATTAATACTATTTTAAAACAATGTTGCTTTATATTTTGCATTTGTCAGATTGGCAAAAATTATAAAGTTGGATAATGCCATGTGTTGCGAGGGATATGGAATATGGAAGCTTCATGCACTGCTTGCATGAAAAAGGCTGATGCAGCCATTCTGGAAAGCAATCTGGCAGTACTTGGTCAAATTAAGTATGTGATCCAAGAATCTCATTTTTTGGTACATAACCAAAGAAATTCTTACACATGTTAATAAGAATACATATGCTATTATAGCTTGTGGTAGTGAGGCATGAGAGAAAATCTACTTGCTCATCCCTATGGCAACGGATAAGGACAATTTAATGAAGCACATAGTTGAACACTTAATATTTATGAGCAATATGAATAGATTTTTTAAAAATTTGAGTATAAAAATAAACAAAAATTACGAGGTCTATTGCACAGTGCAAGTAAACTAAAAATACACATAAACAATGTTTAAAGAACACATACAAATAAAAGGATCTTCATCAAATACATTAGAACAGTTGCATATAAAGGGAAAATGAAAGAGCATTAGGATGAGGAATAAATAGCAAATTAATGTGATTATTAACTAGTAGGTACAAAAAAATAATGAAAGAATCCTTTCCTAAGTGACTTTCCTTCCTCACAAATTTGGGTCTCAGACTCTGAACCCAAAATGCATTCCAATACAGCAAATAGGGACCTTAGGGAGCTGCATCTGATTATAACCCACCAGAACTGCTGAGACTGTATCCTCTGATAATCAATACAAAAAACAATCCATGTTGGGTAAAACCTGGGATATTTTCTTTCTTTTCCTTCCTTCCTTCTTTCCTTCCTCCTTCCCTCCCTGACACCCTTCCTTCTTTCCTTCCTTCCTTCCTTCCTTCCCTTCTTCCCTTCCTTTCTTCCTTGCCTTCTTCGTTCTTTCCCTTCTTATTTGCCTCCTTCCTTCCTTTCTTTCTCTCTCACTTTTTTCTTTCATTTATTCATTTATTTATTTTTACAATTTATGGTGGTGTAGATTGGTTACAGCAGTGGGATTTTTTTTTCAGACTCATGAATCAAAATTATTAATGAACTTTTTGTCAAAAAAGAAAAGGGATAGGAAAAATAACATGACCTTTTGATACTAGAATATCTGTCTATGCATCCCTGCATAGTTTAGATGTGGGCAAATCCTCACAACAGATTATTTGAGACAAGTCTTAATAAAATTTGGATGACACAGACCTAGGGATTGGTTAAAGTGTGAAGCAAGGAGCACCAAATAAAGGGAAAAATAACAAGACTATTTCCTAGCTATTATGACAGCACTGGTAAATAAAAACAAAAATGGTAAAGGTAGAATAAAGATAGAAACTAAAACAAAGAAGGTAGATAGTACTGGTTCTTTCAGTTACTGGAAACTTTCTGATGCTTGTTGCTGTTGCTGTTGCTGTTGCTACATGGGCAGAAATAATATTTACTCATGAGGTAACTTACAACAATTGATAATCCAAAGACTCTACAAGTAGATAAGGACCATAACCAGGTAAAAACAAAATACAAATTGTCTTGGTAAAGAGCTAAGACAATTTAAAGAGAAATACTGGCAGAAGATCAATGCATCCTTACTAGCATAGATTCTCAGAGTAAATGATCTGAAGATTATATCACTTATCTTAGTTACCTCCTAAATGAAAGAGCTTATTCCATTCCCAATGTGGCTACAGATTTTTGTGAGGAGACACTCCCAGACTGTATTATAACTAACTTAGTTGCGGTGGGTGAAGGTGGAGATTTAGCAAACTTAGACTGAGAAAGCCAAAATGCTCTACTCCTTCTCCAACTAACAAATAGCATATTTTTCCAAAACAATAGGAATGTTAAGAACACAGGCAAATCTAGATCAGCAATGTGATAATAAAAGAGCACTCCTAATTTGGTACTATTGATATAATCATCCATCCCCAATCTATAGTACTTTATGTAACCTGGATTGGGGGTGACAAGAAATCACACAGAGGGTAGTTACCATATATGTATGAGGTGATTAGTAAAGATTGGTACTATCTCCCCTTCAGCAACCTCCTCCTAAAAAAGGTAACATTGAAGTGAAAATGAAGATATGGACTAAACCAAGTAAAAATGTTTAGATGGCTATTGAAAAATGGAATTAAAAATGAAAGAAAGAAAGTTGATAGAGTCGCTACTAGAGAACTGCTATCACGTCAGTTGTTGAGTGGTTGGAACCAGCTTCAACTCTAGCCACAACACGTGCTCCATATATTTACTTGGATTAATTACAATTCTATTATGAGAATCACAAATTAGACATAAAATAGTTGATGGGGGGCTAAATTCCACTCCTCCCCTTGTTTAAACAGGAAAGAATCTGAAAATGATGAACTGAAAGACAGGGATCTTCTAGCACAACCCCTGACAAGAGGAGCCAATAACCTGGGCAATGGTATAAAAGAAATGTTTACAAGGAATATGTGAAACTTTTGGAGATGACTGGATATAGGCAGTAAATATGCAATGCCCTTGGGGGATAGAGAGAACACCATAAATGGCCCAAAAATACACTGTGGAAGGTACAGATATGCTCTGGTGGAAAACTGAAAAATATTACAGGAAAATGTGTTTTGTGTTATGTCACCATTACATTAAAGTATAATTGAGATGATATTCTGTGCAAATGGAGAGATCTGAACCTACCATTTTTAAATTGGATGTGAGCCGAATTTACCGTTGACTTGATTAAAACTGGACATTTGGAAACCTTTAAAATTTCCCTGGCCTTCTTCTATAATAAGTATTAACCAATATAGAATTCTGGGAAGGCAACAAGAGATTATTCCTCTGATTAAGAAAGAGATTGGAGTGAGAGTATTGATTCCCACTAACTACGTTTTTAACAACGCCATCTAGTAGATATACAAGGCAGTTGGTTTAAGTAGACTGACAGTAAGGCTACTGGATATCAAAAAGGCAATTTCCCTGAGAAATTTGTCTGGAACAGATATGGTAAAGCCTATATAACAAGAAATGCAACAAGACAAGAATTATTAATATGTCATAGTAGATTTGACTAGCCCCTTCTTACCCATTTATTTTTTGCAATATAGCAAAACATTATTTGCATTTATGTGAAGTGAACTTCAGTACGCTTTCACGATTCTCCCAGAGGAACATTTAATTCACTGGCATACTGTCATAAAGTACTAGAACAGCACCTAGACTTTAAAATCATTAAAATCCATTGATGTATTAAGTTGAAAATATAATAATTGTTTCCTCAGAGAGACAGGAAGATAGAAGGACAGTAGTCACCCATGTAACAAATAAAGACTGGCTGATTTAACAAAATTTCAAGATCCAGTAGAGTCTGTGAAATGTTGGACAATTAAAATGGGCTGGAATATCTCTCCAAATATGAGAAACAGACTACTCTTTTTTGTTGACCCCCCACAACAAAATAAGTACAGAAACTAATAGAAGAATCTGGGTTCTGATGAATCACTTCTCATTTAGGGATAATGCTGGACCCTATCCATAAAGTCCCAAGACTTATATTTGAATGAAATCTGTATTTGAATGGAGCCTGAAAATAAATAAGTATTAAAAGATTTAAAAGGACTATAGCTCAAACATTGTTTGTAGGACCTTGTGACCCAAATACTCAAATAATTTTAAAGGTTTCTGAAACTAAAAAGAATAAAGAATGGAGCCTTTATCAGGAAATGAAAACAACACCTCAGTAAATGTTACTGCAATAAACAAAAAAAAAAGTTTCTGAAGAAAAAAAAAATATTGCTCAGATTTTGGAATTGAAATATGTCTATTTTCAAATCAATTGTTTTGAAAGACAATTGGTGGCTGTTACTGGGCATACAAAGAGACTGCTTTCCAACATAAAAGGACATAAGAAAATCCTGAGAACAGAAAAACCCATCATGTCATATGAAACATCAGAGAAATATTTGAATGAAGAGGCAGCAGTTCAAGATTCAATATCGTGTGACAAGAAACCTTAGGGGGAGTCCATTCCCTTTATGAAAAGCCTGCTCGATTCCTTTAGGGCCAATGATGGAGATCCCAAGACCTCCCTGCTCATATTGTTGCATGGTTTGAACCACATTTTCCCTTGCAACCAAAGAAAAGCAGACTTTTTGATTACTGGTGAGAGTCTCTGGATTGAAGGTCATGCTATTGCTTGGAAATCAGTGAAAAAAAGCCCTGCAGTGGGTCAAGTCCATGTGAAGGAAGGTGGGAGTGAATTTATACCACAGATATAGCTGAGCGTCCAATATTGAGCAGTGTAAGAAGAATTAGATATATATCCTCAGAAAAATATTAAAATATTTCCAGATTCTTGGACTAGATACAATAGTTTTAAGATGCAGTCAGGTGAATGGATGCTAAACGATTGGACACCACCAATATTGGATATTTAGTCATGGAAGTTCTTGCAGTAATTTAGAAGAAGAATTAAGACCCAGTAGTTAGCACAGAAGGGATTGGGATTCTAAGGCAGATGCCTTAGGCAGATCCTTAGTACCAGACACCTGGGTGAATGAAATAAGGTGACACAATGGTGTTCAAGCAATCCAAAGATAGGTCAAATGATGAAATATTCCTGTCACATTCAGTGAACCATTATTGTGTTAAAGGATTGTACTTGGTATCAAGATGAAGATGGCTTAAGAAGAATTCCTTGAGGTCAAAGAGCTTTGCCCAATGACAAGTGGATTATGTTGGAAATTATTGCCCAATAGATAATTTCATAGGGCAACCCCCAATTTTGAGTGCATTTTTCTGCTTTCAAATTGCACACATTTCATTAACTCTCATTGACAAAAATATATATGGTAGTTTAATCAGCACTAGCTCCACTAGGCCAAGCAAGAGCTTTTGGAGCAAAATTCAGAATTCTGAATCACACCAAAATTAAAGTACTGGAGGCCTGTCATCATGTTGAAAAAGACTTGCTAACCTTAATATGTGCACTAGTGGGAGCTCTCTTCCAAGACTAGACTTGACTGGTGGTCAGTATAGAAAGAAGATAAAACAATTTATGATGGATTGGACATGTTGTTAAGTTGATAGGACACCACACGTATCAACCATGCTGGGAGAGGGCTTGGATCCTCACCAAAAAGAACTAACGATTATTTTAACCTCAATAAAATCTAATGTTTTAAAGAGCAGTAGCCAGAAATGCTAGAGGTCTGGATGGTGGATTGTTCATTTATAAAAATAAGAATACTATGCTAGAAATTACAGCAGACTATACTCGGGAGTGAGGTCTTTTAATTGTTTTATATTAACTCAGGTACTATGCAAAAAAGGAATTTATATTTCCCATGATTTACTTTCATTCATGTCCGGAATAAAGAACCAACACTATGTCCTCCCTGTGGGGCCAAATGAGGAATGTTTCTTAATGGAAGCGTGAGTTGGGAAGAGCTGTGTTATCATATCTGAGATGTGGTTATCTCCAGAACCAGACAGAATCTAGAATTAATGAACAATGGCTTCTAGGCACAACTGCAAGCATTAGATAAGTTATTTCTGTGGAGAAGGAATGGAAAAATGATACTGTATCATGTATAGGTATTAAGCTTTTACAACGCTCTCTGCCATGGCTGTAGTGTATAACAAGAATTGGTAAATTCTAATTGAATAAATGAAAATCAAATTATGTAGATTATGATCTTAAGGATTGGACAATATTTTGGGAGACTACTCCGAAAACCTTAAATGCTATGATACCTATGGAAAACGACTGGCCAGAAAAATAAGTCAATTTGGTTCTAGAAGATTACAAATGTAATTAATTACTCCATCTATGTGTGGCTTAACGACGGAGACACGTTCTGAGAAATGCATCTTTAGGGGATTTTATCGTTGTGTGAACATCACAGAGTGTACTTACACAAAGTGGATGGTATAGCCTACTACACACCTAGGCTACTTAGTACTAATCCTATGGGACCACAGTCCTATATGCAGTCTGTTGACCAAATCGTCATTATGTGGCACGTGACTACGTATAACAAGTTTCACATAATTGTGGATTACAGCAAAAAGAGAATATTCTCATAAAAGTATATTCAAATATTTATTAAGGGATAAGGTCACAACTAAAAAGACTTATATGAGGTATTCACACTCCTCATTGGATAGTGGTGAATGTTGGGTTAAGAGTATATTGATTCCTGTGTAATACATTGCTCTCTTTGTTAGCAATCTCTTTGCCTAGTGTTTAATCAGCAAATGCTTATGAATCTCCAGGTATATTTAATAATTTGTTGTTTCCTAAGTATGTCAAGTTTGCTCTTACCTCCAGGCCTCTCTATCACTATGGTATTTCCTATAAAGATGCTGATCTTTTTGCCTCACCATCTCTTAAGCTTTCTTCAAATTAACTCTTCATGGAAGCTTCCCTTATCCCTGAATTCAGGTTAGGTGCTCTTTCTATTTGCTTCTGTATAACTAGAATCAATCCTGGTCAAAACCCCCATTTACTTGTTCATCTTGATTTTTAGACCAGTGTGCCTCACAGTGTAGTTCAAAGACCACTGCATCAATATCACATGCCATATAATTAAAAAAAAAAATGTGTCCTTGGATCTCACCCCAGACTTGTTAAATCAGAAACTCTGGAGCTTGGGAATTGGCTCCGGTGATACTTATGAACACTAATATTCGAACAACCTGTGCTCTACTCTGTATTCTCTTAGGCTACATACTGAACCTTCTGACATAAAGTCCTACAAGATTATAGAACTTCAACCTGGCTCCTGATATCAATTAGTTTCCTACTGGATCAGATTTCCCAAACATGAGTAATTTATAACACCTTTAATAGCTGTAAAAATAATAATAAAGTAGTATAGGCCACAGTATTTATTTGAATTATTATATCATTATATGTTTTAAGTACAAACACAATCTAGGTACAAAGCTATTGTGTTTTAAATTTTTCTATTACTCTACATCAAAGGAAATTTAATAATGATATACAAATAGGAGTGGAGAAACAAATCTTAAAAATAGCCATATTAATTCAATAGAATAGATCTAGCTTGCTAAAATTAAATTACTGCATGCAAAATAAATCTGATGTAATTGACAGTTGGGACACAGCTACTTTTGAGTTTATCATAGTTAACATTGTGCGTGTTATGATGGTTTTAAGTCTTTCCCATTTTTTTTTTTTTTTGGTGAGGAAGATTGGCTCTGAGCAAACATCTGTGCACATCTTCCTCTACTTTGTATGTGGGATGCTGTCACAGCATGGCTTGATGAGTGGTGTATTGGTCCGTGCCTAGGATTCCAACCTGCGTACTCCAGGCTGCCAAAGCGGAGCATGACAACTTAACCACTACACCAGGGAGCTGGCCCCCCTTTCCCAATTTTTAAAATATGAAATACCGTGAAACTTTCTTTTGGATAGAACAACACAATAGTTTTTGTTCTTCCTTGCCGAGAATACATCTTTACTTATTTTTTTGAAAAATTTTTTTTAATTAAAAATTTTCTAATTTTTAATTTAAAAAAATTAGAAAAAAATTTTTTGTTTTGTTTTGCTTTTTTTTAAGGTCAACTACCATTTTATTGCAGGCACCATCTCGGGATGGGAGGCCAGGGCAGTCGCCATCAGCTCTGCCATGGAAGGGACTAGGCGTGCACTGGCTGAGACGGGCGTGGGGTCCCACGTCATAGCCCATTATCCTTAGAGGCAGGAGGGGGCGGGTCAACTTGGCATTCCCAGTCCCCGCTGCCTCCCAGGCAGGGAAAAGCAGAGCAGTGGAGGGGGACTAGAACCCAACATGCAAGACTTAGGGACCAGCTGCTGGAGCCTCAGTGTCCCACCAACACCGCAGCCTGCGCTTCTCCTTCTAAGGAAGGGCCCAAGGAAGGAGGCTGCCATAGCCAGCCTGGCCCACAGCCGGTGGGAGAGCAGAAGTGTGCGTGGGAGAAGAAGGGGCTCTCAAGAAAGGAACGGCAGGAACAGAGAGAAGGCCGATAGAATGTTGCAGATTTCCCAGACGGGCACAGGGCTGGCGAAGGGGCGAGTCCTGGCCTCATCGGGGCTGCCCTGAGCAGGCTCAAACCACTTCTGGAGATCCCGCCCACTGTTTGGTGCTCAGCACTCGCCTTGAAGGAGTTGCTCTAGATCTTCTCATACAGGTCAGCAGGGGTGGGGAAGTAAAGGGGGACAGAGTGGCATTGGGCCCTTGGAGGGCAGCGGTTCTTCCCGCGACTCCGGTCCCGGGCGCCGTGCCCACTGGATTTGCAAGTGTAATCTGTGCGGCAGTCTGCCCACCACTGTTCACGGGGCTCCGGGGAGAGTGCCGCATCCAAAATTCGCTCTGCCTGCCGACTTGGATCCGCGCGCTGGATCCAAGGCCCCGGGTTCCCGGAGCACTCGTGGAAGTACGTGGCTTGGATGAAGTGCTCTTGACAGGCCGAGGTCAATCAATCCACAGTGAGCCAAGGTGCAGTTGTAGAGCAGGAACACATCCAGGTGGGCTTCCCGGCTGGTGTTGGCCCTGCAGCAGGCATTCAGGGAGTGTGTATGTACATATTGAGATCTCGCCTGTGTGTGACCTGGTACAGGGCACCCAGAGCTGTGGCTGGTCAATTCTACTTGACACCAATGTAACCCTAAACAGAAATGCAAAGGGAAGTTGAAAGTACGTGGAAGTACTTGTTCACAAAACAGTTTTCCAAATGATGTAAAACTCCTTATTTAGGACGTCAAGTTAAGATGGAGTAACAAGGAAACAACACTATATAATAAAGTGATGTAAAATAATGGTTTCAGATATTGGACATGAGGCAGTGCAAAACAGGGAATCCTGAGAAGGAAAATATAAACAAGGTGAATCCTAAGTGTCCCCGCTAACTGCCTAAAGAGACTTTCCTGGCAGTAATGCAGAGAAGTGGAACCCAGGTGGAGTCTGCCTGTCACCCTGAGTTGAGAAGATGACATTGAGAGTCTGTGGAGACCAAGGCTAGAAATTTTAGGGCAGAGTACTGGTAAGAAGTGAGCTGTACAGAAAGAGAGCTTCAGAGATGGGCAGAGAATCTCTCTCCAGTATGCAGCTGAGCACTGACCAACACCTGTGTTTGAGGAAAATACCTGCGGTTAGGAAAAGAACCACCTGAAGCATGTTTAGAGAAAACAATCTCCAGAGCTCAAACAGAACAATGAGTAGTGTGTGTTCCACAAGCCAAGGTGGGAAAATGTAAAGCATGGGGCACTGAGTAGAAGACTGAGAAGGTATTGCCTCAGTAAGTGAAATAAAATGAGCCCAAGATTGAAGATTGCTCTGGCCCGATGCAAGGTTCAGACTACTTTCAAGTAATCTAATTGGGTTGAAACAAACTCAAGATTATTTTCAGGTATGTGAAAATATCCAGTGCTCAACAAACTAAAATTCAATGTGTCTGGTATTCAATCAAAAATTACCAGGCAAGCAAGGAAGGATGAAAATATGACCCAAAATGAGGAGAAAATAAATCAAAAGAGACCAGAAATGACACCAATATAAGCTATGCTGAATATCATTAGATTATATATGACAAACTATATCTATGATGCCATTGGATTTAATTTTTTACATAAATTATTGCCATAGCAATGTGTAGATCGTTTAAAATACCTTTTTCAATAATCAAGTTTCAGACGTTAAAGCTCTATTAATAATCTATCATTTAAAAATGGCATTTATTGTCATGTGTTTTGCGAATTCTTTTAGGTTTATTTGCTATTAAAATTTTAGTTTTCTAGTTATCCCTTATGCGTATAACTTTTAGTTATATATGATGAGTGTGCCTTTGTTAACTGTACACTTAAGAAACAATAGTAATGATTGAGGTTTTACTTTTGATATTTTATCTTATTACAATCCATTTGGGAAATGACAAGTTATTGTTTTTATTTTCCCAATCCAGTACTTTTCTTCTGCTGCAAGCTAATAAATGGCCCCTTTAAACTATTGATTGTGACTATCTGCAACCTACATTTATCACAGCTGCATCACTGTTTTCTATTGCATAGAAATTTGTTCTTCATTTATTTCATTTTGTAACACATAAAAGCTAAAAGTCGTAAACACTCTGTAATAGGGGAATATATAGGCTGCATATTTAACATGATATTGTTTTTTATGACAATTTTATTCAAAACATAAATGGATTTGAAATATAGATATAATTAACAGAAGAAACAAATTTTAAAAATAGCGTTGTGATTGAAAATGAAATATTCCAAGGTGTTACCACTGGTGAAAAAGGTAAACTAACGATATTTCTCTATCTTAACATATTTTATAATATGCTTTCAAATATATTGAGGTTTGCAGGGCTGCCCTAATTCTATTTATTTCTAAGTCCTTACTCTATGGCTTTTTTCTTTGAATCACTGAGTTACCTCCATTCTTCCAATGTTGCCTAAGTTAGTTAAGGTTAGGTCCTGTTAATTGCAATCAAAGAAATCTTGACACACAGAGCTTTCAGGCCATCAACACTCAATCATTATTTTACATGTTATATGCTAGACATTTTTGTGATTTCTATGTAGTATTCAAAAATAACTAGAGGGCCAGCCCCAGTGGCCTAATGGTTAAGTTCAGCGCACTCCACTTCAGCGGCCCATGTTCGGTCCCCGGGTGTGGACCTATACTGTTCTGTTAGTAGCCATGCTGTGCTGGTAGCCCACATACTAAAACATGGAGGAAGATTGGCACGGATGTTAGCTCAGGGAGAATCTTCCTCAGCAAATAAATAAATAAATAAATAGAGCATAAATTTTAAGGAACTTAAGATATGGTAGAGATTTTAGGTATGAATTTGTATAAAGAGCATTTAAGTCATAACACTTTAGACAAAATTCAAAAAGATTTTTTGACCAAATTCATAAACCACTGTTCACAATGAAAGTCTATGAACAAAAGGTTAATAATCGAAATTTAAGTATATGCTAATATTATATCCAACATTTTACCATTTCACTTATTTTCCAAAGAAAACCTAAGGAGAAGAAGAAAATAAAAAGTACTATAGTTCATCATTGAATATCACCAAATTTGATTTGCTTGGATGAGAAGTTTCTGGATTGTATGACCCTTCCTTTTAAACTATTATCAAAGCTCCATTATCTTAGCTCCCATTATTGTTCTACAATTCATTCATTGTTCTACAGAAAATTTATGTCCTCAGTTACGACATTGTTGAAATATGTGAAGAGTCACAGAATTTGTTGAAATAGGAAAGAAAATGTAGGTATGGATAGCTTAAATAACGAGGCTGGTAATTCAATAAACAGGCTTATAAGATCCAAGATAAAATATTCTTCCTTGCTTAAAGTCCAGAAACTGGGTTTTTCAACTATCTGGATTTTTTAAGCTCTCAAGCCAAAATTGGGTTCATGCTAACTAAACTCACAAGAGATTGATAAATAAGTCATATTTCCAATATATTAATTTACTCCAGTGATCACATTTCTAGCTAGGGCAGCTCACTTTCTGGTATTTGAACTATACGTGAAAATTAATTATTGATCAAAAGGTTGCCTGATGACCACGGAATGAAAGAATAGAGAACTAGATACCTGCAAGAGATATTTCATCTACTTCATGAAGAAGCCTAGTAAATTATTCCTACCTCACACAAGGGAAGAACACTATCAAGGGGCCAAATTTCTCATATTACCCCAAATTATTTTTTATTTCCGAACAGTGATGAATCCATACTGCTGAATTTTGCTTCTCTGAAATCTGTTTTCTTATTCTGTCCATTCCTCTATTGACAATTTCATTCTTTTGATATGTTACCATCACTGAGCATACTGCATATATTGAGTTGTTTACATAAACAGGACACATGAAATATTTTCCTGGTTTTTATAATGATTAACTTGCAGAAGTTTACCTGAACTTTAAATTATTAAGAGTAATCTCACTCTTCTCCAATTGACTATTTTATCTTTCTTCAACTTCAAAGCTACCATTTCAACTCACACACAAAAATTGGTAATCTGTTCATAATCTATGTTGTCATTCCTCGGATAAAACCGCCATTATCCTCCTAGAAATAAAGGCCAAAAATGTAAGATATTGTTCACTATTCTCTCTATCTTTGTATCTTATAATTTACAGAGTCGTCAATGTGCAATATTTTGTGTTCCCTCTCTTCCATTCTAATTCTCACTGCCTTAGTTCAGAAACTTTTTATATTTTCCTTTGACTATAATATATTAATTAATCATTTATTTATTTATTCATTCTTTCAGTCATTCAACAAATAGTTATTGAACTCGTGTGCCTGTCACTGGTCCAGCTGCTGAGGATATAGCAGTAGAGAGACATGAAGGTACCTGCCCTCCTGGGGTTACACTCTATGGGAGGAACACAATAAATTGTAATAGTAAGTAAAATATATATACTTTTGTGTTATAAGTATTAAGAAAAAATAAAGTAGGGTATTAGGTAAGAACATGGTGGGGAAGAAGCACTGTGATATTTTAGACAGGTAATCAGGGAAGAGCTTTCTGAGAAAGTGAAATTTAAGCAGATACCTGAGTCATGTGAAAAAGCAGAGGGATGGGGACATGTGTGGGAATGAATAGTCTCTCCAACATTAGGAAAACTAAAGGGGAAAATCTTGGGAAGTTTGAAAAATAATAAAAAAGACAGTGTCACTGAAGTGTGCGAGAGGGAGAAAACACTGGAAATGAGGCTCAAGAGATAGGCAAGACCAGGTGATGTAGGGTCTTGTAGGTCATGGTCAAAATTTGAATTTTATTCGATAGCTCTGGGAAACGCTTGGATTGCTGTGAACAGTAAAAGAACACCATCCGTTTACAGTTTCAAATGGTATCTCCTACTGCTGTTCACAGCATACCATTTTCAACAAGGGAAAATGGAAGAGAGATGATTGGATTCAGTATAACTTTTGGAGGTAGAGTCAATGTGACTTGCTGATGGAATGTAAGGTAAAAAAAGAACACTGATGATTTTAGTGTGAGAAACTGGTGAATTATATTACCGTTTATTAAGGTGAGGAAGATTGAAGGAGAAATGATATGAGGGAGAAAATGAATTTAATTCATAAAAAGTTGTCAGCACTGGTATGTTTTGCATATTCTGTTTCAATAATATAAATACAACAAAGACATTCTGACATATCATCTTCATTCACTGTGGTTTAATTTCAGGGTTTAGCCGTAAAATCATAAAGTGGGAGAACAAGAAGCAATTAAAAATGCTCCAAGCAACTTAGACTTGAACGGTATTGAATCAGAATCCAGAAGCCAAGTTATAAGTTGCTAGAAATGTTGGAGTGGATATACCTTCTGTAACTGTCTAAGCTTGCCTTGTGAAAAGACAATAATAAATGCATTGGTGAGGAGAGCATCAGTATATTTGATAAATGCTACAATAATGATAATATGGATGATGCTGCTATTGAAATGGGCTTTCTGATTTCAAGAAGGACTTTGGGATTCTAGGGGGACACAGGACCAGAATCAGTACTTTATTCCCCAAAACAAGGAGGATAAAGCCCCTTGATATCCAGTGGAGGCTGGAATGGTAATGAAAACGTTTTGATTGGCAGGACTCTTTGGTGGGGGTTAACAGGTCCTGAGGGATTAGGACCAAAACATATGGCTAGGTTTCTAAGTTCCTTTTTATCTGTATAACAAAAAACTCCAAATCTGTCCTGACTTGATCCGCAGGGTATACCATATGGCCTTGTGAGCCTAGCTTCCTATCATGAAATGAATACAAACTGAGCCACCATGCCGTGAGGTTGGGCACAATCAGCAACAGTACATTATAGATTAGAAGTGGCATATTCCAGATAGGGTACCCAATGTTCTGAAGATGTAAGAAAGTTCTGTAAGCAAATGATTCAGAATTCTCTTGCCCTACTTCTGCTACACTCCCATTCCTCCTTCAACACACAGCAACATGGAATGTTCCTTGTGTCAGATGACCAAGAAGGGGAAAACTTTGTAGCAAATGGCTCTGCCTAATATGCTAACACAAGTCAGAATTGGATTGCTCTGGAATTACTGAGCCAGACTCAGAAATGTCTCTGAAGGCCTGTTGAAAAGATAAATTCTCCCAGTGGGCAGAATATCAATCAGTATATCTTGTGGTCACTTTGCATTAAAAAAGAGACAACGTGAGGTTAAGTTCTACTTTGATATAAGGAAAGTAGCTAACAATATTATCAGGGTTGAAGGATTTGTGATAATAAAATTTGGAGAAAATGCAGATTAGAGAACTCAGAATGAGGCCAGCATGTGACAATGTCAGTGCCTCTCTGCTGGCTCTCTGAAGGGGCCCTCCTGCAGAGGAGTTAACTACAGGCACATCTTACATGAATGGCAAGCTCTTTCCCTACCCTCCCCAGGGCTTGTTCAGTGTGATAACGGACAAATTAATGATAGTTTGGTGAGTTAATGATAGGCTTGAAACTTTGCAATGTTTTTCAGCTAGGGTAAATAATAGTGGGCAAAACAGACGTGAGCTAATTAGAAGCTTACATGAGCTAATTAGGAGCTTGCAGTTTAGTGGGGAAGATAGGCATTAAATACACAATTGCACACTTATAAAATTACAAATCAAGAAAAGTGTTACAAAAGAAAATTATAGGATGCTATAGGTAAATTTTAATTCCTCTCTTAAGCATCTCCTCCTCTGTTAACTCATCATTCACTAGTCCTTAACTCTTGCTATATTAACACGTATGCACTGCCCACCACCAGCACACACAGATGTACAGGCACAGTGTTAACCAACCCTTTCCTCTCTACTTGCTTAGCGTATCTTACATCTATGATTTATTTCATTACAGTAGAGTTGCTGGTTTACTTGTCCTAACTCCCACAGACAACAAGGATTATATTTGGTTTAACCTTGAACCTCATGCCCAGTGCAGTGTGTACCACGTAGTCAGTACTCAGGATACTGTTATCCAACATAAAATTTGTTGAAGATTCAGTTTGTGTCAGTTAATCCAGAAGACGATAATGATCTCTCTGATTCTCTTTGAAATGTCACATCCTACTCTAAGAATTCTATGGTTATCTTGTCTAACTTTTCATATTTGTGTTACTTTTATCTCACAATTCACTACTGTTACATTTTACCTGTGTTTCTTTTTGTTATATATAAGCAACCACAAGCTAGTCTTCCAATTGATCTGTACATTTACTGAGTCAGGAGTAATGATGACTACCTTTCACAGAATGTCTATTATGAGAAAACAAAGACTCAAAAGTTAATTAGATCCTAAAATCTCAAACTCAATGAGAGGCAGAGGCAAATCCAAGTCTGGCTGACTTCAAAGCCAAACTCTTTACTATACCACACTGCCTTATGTTTGAGCTGCAAAATGCCTAAAAAATAATGTCTGAAAATTGCTTGTAGAATCATTGTTCACTCAGTTTTAACTCTCAGAATGACTCAGAGTGCTCATTGTAATGGAAGGAGCAGGGGAACAGCAGGCAAGGTTTTCTCAGGAGGCCTGATTCTGCCTCTAGGTGGCCATCCATGCATTGTTGACCAAATCGAAAGCTTAAATTTTAAGTGTTTAAGTTGCCAGATGATATCAAGCTAAAAAAAATGGTAAAACTTGCTAAGAAAGTGAATATTTATTATAAGGAAAATTTATATTTTCCTTTTATATTTTATATTTTATTATTAGTTTAATCAACTCATTTTTCAGAAACATTTTACTTTCAAACATATCAAATTGATACTTTAATATAAAATTCACTTATTACTGATTTAGATCACAGTCTGTGTTCATTTTCTTATAGACTACTTATGACACTAAATTATCTTTTCACACCAACAGTTGAAAAAGGAAATTAAAAAAAATAATTGAATGTAGTTTAAGAAATTTTGAGCAGCAGGTTCTTTTTGAAAGAAAAAAATCGTTTTCAAAAGATGTATTTTTCTCTGAAGAGAAGTGAACATCATTTCTGAAGTACCAGCTTCCTTGTAAAAGAAATTTAGAGGAAGCTGTTTTTACCATGGTGACAAAATCTAGATACAGATTACTTCGTCAGAAGAAGACAGTTTTCCATAATCGGTTGAGCTCAGAACACTCAGAGTATGTTACATTGATTTTTGATACGAAACTACTTTTGTAGATATTTGGGAGTGTTTATGTTCTTACTCAAGGCTTCCGAAGGATAAGAACTAACTAAACTGATGCATAATCTTTAGGCAAAGCAAATGTAACTTTCATAACAAGGAAGTTATCATTCTATTTTTTTAGAACTTCATGAGCTAAGATTAATTACAAAGAGTGTTATGGCGTAAAAAAGAGAAATACTGAAATTAGTATTAAAAATGATAAAATGCAGACGAGGAGTTGCTTTCCTTAATCTGTGTGGCCCTGTTTCACTGCTGCTTTCTGCTGATACCACATGACACAGCCAGGCATGACCTTTAAGTTCCTACATCCATAGTCAGAACAAAGTTCCTACTTGGGTTACACATCACAGAGGCTGATACAAATGGATGCCAACAAGAATGTCACCAGAATTCTAAGGTTCCCAATTCAAATGAAGAAAGTAGGGTGTATATTTTATATATCTTCCTGAACTTCTTTTCTACATGATTTGTTTCTCTGATTTGTTTTCCAAATTAAGAGAGAGGCCTCAGACAGAGTTGTATAGATGTGTTTATGCCTATATCTACCTGTTAGTATTTCTTTTCCCTATATCTAATCAGTGGAAAAATTATGTGAGTTTTATCTATCTATGCAAGACGAAGGCTGGCCATCAAATTCATCCTCATATTTCCACCTCCTATAATTGAATATGATTGCTTTTTATTTATCTTTTTATGAAGCAGGAACCCATTTTGTAGTATTATATAGTCTCAACAGGTGCACATGTAAGGACACAATTTTGAGTAGCCTGACAAAATTGATTAGGATTAAGCATGACTTTCTGAGAGAGCTCATTTACTCAGTTGCTCAACAAGTAGTTATTGAGAACCTATGCACCAATTTTAGGCAATTAGAACTCAAACATGAAGAAAACAAACAAAATCCCCTCTCTCATTAAGCTTATATTCTAATAGGGAAAAAAGAAAATAAACAAGAAATTAAAAATTACTACATTTGTAATGCAATTTCAAGGTGAACTAATAATGTAAAGAAGAACAATGGGTTAGTTATAGGTATTTTTTAATAGGCTTTTTAGGGTAGATTTTCATAAGAAAGGAACATTTGGGCAGAGACCTGAAAAAAATGAGAGACTGAAAAATATTTGTGGGAATACATTCCGGGCCTAGAAAAGAGCTGGTGCCAATTCCCTGAATTGATAACAGGCTTGGCATGTTCAAGAAACTGTAAGGAGGCTGGAATCTTGATAACAGGTCCACATTTGGTGGCTCTGATTTTAGACAGTTAACATAGCCTAATGCTTATGTCCTGATATAACCTTATTTAAAAATAGTAAATAAACTTAAATTATGTAAAATTTAATCCATATATTTCTTCTCATTTCTCGTTCCATTTTTCTATTATTTGTTAGAAGATGTGGAAAATATGAGTAGAAAATTGCAATAGTTTGTGTTGATTGATATAAGACATTTGAGAATATATGGGGAATTCTTTAGAGTAAATTTTAATTTATCTTGGTGCCAGCGTGAACTAAAGCCTTCTTTGATAGATTTGAAATTATAAGAGGAAGAGGGAGAGAGAATTTGTTTATGCTCAAATTCTCATTTCTTTGGTCGTGGAAGTTCTTTCCAGAAAGCCGCTGTTATTTCCAATACTACTCCAGAAGTTAATTTTTGAGATATAAATAAATATTTCATGCACATTTTATATTTTTCCAGCTTCAAGATCTGAGGTCAACTACTCTTCAGAGTGACCTGATTTCTTTTGGTGTAAAAGAATGAAATCTTGGCATAAGAGGTGCACAAAATCTCGTAGCTAGCTATGCACATTAAGTATAATGATTTAAAAAAAATCTAGCTATGTATTAGTGACAGAGAAAACATGAGATCCTTGAAACCATCAGTTCATGTTAACGCTTCTAATGTACCAATGCCAATAACACTTTTTGTATTGTGTAGAAAAATATACACAAATATATAAACAAACATGCCTACATATCTGACAAATTAAATGATCAGCACTCAGGATATATTCAGAAGCAATTTTATACATTATTTTTCTATAATCATCCTTTGAAATATATTTATGAAGTACTAACTACTACTTCTACCTTTAGATTAAGATAATTTCATGCTTTTCTGCTCATTCATAATAAAAAAGTGCACAGTTGTTTTAAAGCGTAAATATAGCCTCAATTAAGTCATTAAGGACATCTAGAACCATGTAGCAACCCACATTTCCTACTTTATTTAAGACAATTATACATCTCTCCCCTTGCTGGGGTCTACTGCTGGACAAGAAGTGTGGTCAACTTTTTCTTCTGTCTTGCCTTGTGTTTCCACCCAGTCTCCCTCATCTTGACCACTCAGGGTCCGAATGTTAGAGAGACAGAGAGAATGGAAAATCCGTCAGGAAAGTTCTTAATCAAGCAGAACTGTGAACGTGGTCTTGTCCTCTTTAAGTTTGGCAGATGTTTAAAGGCGATTCTGTTTTTGTGCGTGTGGAATCTCTCAATTACACTTTTCCATACTGTTTTCTGTAATAACTATATCAATTTACATTCCCATCTGCAGTGAACTAGGGTTTCCTTGTCTCCACATGAAACCCAGGGGATTCGTTTTCCATGGACATGCAGCTTTCCCCTTGACCTTTTGTTTTCCAGGGCCTACTCCGTCTAGGCTCTTTCTCTAGTGCTCCCATTGTCCTCCTGACTGCTCTATCAGATGATTATAATGACTTCAGTTCAGCTCTGTTGAATGTATCTGCCTAAAGGCAAATGATCATTTTGCCCCAAAACTCTCTGGTACAGGCTGATTTGAATACAACAGCAACTCTCCTTTGTTCTATGACCAAAACAGAATGTAAAATCAACTCTGCTTTTAGCTTTTCCATGTTGAAATCAGACATCAGTTGCCTAACTCTTGGGGACACATGTCAAGTTCTCTTACCCGTCCTGTCGAAAGCTCTTTCACTAGTTGTAAAATTGGGTCAGGTACTCCCCACTGAAAATGGAGGTACTCACAGAAGAGTGCTTTCCTAGGAAATCCTTGGTCGTGTTCTCTCTCAATATTCAAACTTTCGACCATTTTAAATCTTTGATAAGGTGAGGAAATTTCAGATTTGTGATATTAGTTTGTAAAATTTTGCATGAAAATCTTCTTTTTATCACTCATTATCTATTATATCTTAATGATTCAGTCCAAACTTCCAATTTTGCATTTATGCTAAAGGATATCACATTCCTTCAAGTGTTTTCATTCCAATATTGTACTCACACTTAAAAAAAGTGATAGTACTTTAGTTACCATATTTTATTTCCTGAAAGGGTTAATGTGGTTTACAGTAACGAAAAATAAGAAGAATGAATCCACAAACCATATATGGGATCAATGTGCTAGTTTTGAATTTCTTGTCCACTCTTCATTTTCAGTGTATGCATTCTAAAGTTGACTTTAAGGTAAGAAAGATGACCTTCTCCATTAGTATCATTAGAATCAACCATGAACTGACTTAGTAGAAAAATAAACCTTGATATATGAAAAGGTGCTCAACTTTACTAATTATCAGGGAAATATAAATCAAAACCACAATGAGATAACATCTCTCATCTCTAAGAATGGGTATCATCAGAAAATGAGAAATAATAAGTGTTGGCAAAGATGTGGAGACAAGGAAACCCTAGTTCACTGTAGATGGGAATGTAAATTGGTACAGTTATTGTAGAAAACAGTATGGAAGTTCCTCAAAAAATTCAAAATAGAAATACCGTATGATCCAGCAATTCCACTTCTGGGTATATATCCAAAGGAAATGAATCAGTTTCACGAAGGGATAACTGCACTTCCGTATTCATTTCACCGTTATTCACAATAGCCAAGAAGTGGAAACAACGTAAATGTCAACAAATGAATAGATAAAGAAAATGTGATATATATATATATATGTGGGTGTGTGGAATATATATGGAATAATGGAATATTATTCAATCTTAAAAAGGGAATGAAATCCTGCCATTTGTGACAACATGGATGAACCTGGAGAATATTATGCTAAGTGAAATAAGCCAGATGCAGAAAGGTAGATACTGCATGGTCTCACTTGTATGTAGAATCAGAAAATGTCAAACTCATAGAAACAGAGAATAGAACATTGCTTGCAGGGGGCTGAGGGATGTGGGAAATGGGGAGATATTGGTCCAAGTGGTACAAAGTTTCAGTTATGCAAGGTAAATTGGTTCTGGAGATCTAACGTATGACGATGTGACTATAGCTGATAATACTGTATTGTATACGTGAAATTTGTTAAGAGATTAGATCTTAAGTGTTCTCACTACATACACATGCACAAAATGGTAACTGCATGAGGTAATAAATATGGTAATTAGCTTGATTGTGTTGACTATTTCACAATGTATAGGTATATCAAAGGCAAAAGGGGTAAAGGGGCACATATGTATGGTGACAGATGGAAACTAGACTTTTTGGTGGTGAACATGATACAGTCTCTAGAAGAAGCTGAAATATAATGATGTACACCTGAAATTTACACAGTTATAAACCAATGAGACCTCAATTTTAAAAAGTGCTCAAGATAATTAAAAAAAAACACATCAGACTGAACACCTTCAATACCTACAATTTTTTTTTTTGCTGAAGAAGATTTGCCCTGAGCTAATATTTCTGTGCCAATCTTCCTCTACTTTGTATGTCGGTTGCCACCACAGCATGGCTGACAAGTGGTGTATGTCCATGCCAGGGATCCAAACCCATGAACCCAGGCTGCTGACGCGGAGCATGCCGAAATTAACCACTACACCACGGGGCCAGCCCCAAATACATACAATTTTTAATTGTCAGCTATACCTAAATAAAGTTGGAAAAAAAAACCCTTTGTCTCCTGCTCTGGATCTGTTGGAAAATTTAAGAGCGTAGTGCTTAGAGGGTCCCATTATTTGAATCTATTACATGATCCTACTTATGGTCCTGCTGTGTAGTGTTTGGCACAAAGCATTTTATTGTTAATTATTTCCATCTTTATTCATCAAAATATTATAGTATTCATTAATTATCTCTAAATACACACTCACTTTAAAAACTATTCTAGTTCACCAGAAAAGAGTTTCAAATAGCAAAGAGCTATTTGGCAAAGCAGTCTCTGCTGTTTCTCTTTGTTTCAAGGAGAATTAAAAAGCTTAGACAAAACAAATGACTAAATATATTTGGGACTCTGAGGAATTTCTGAAAAATTTATAAACTGGCTTCATTTATTTAGTGGTCCTTGGAGGAACTACAATTCATTTTAAGAATGAGTGGGGAAATATGTCCAAAATTACAATATGAAAACTTGTTCCCAGAAAATGTATTTGGAACGATTTTCATGTAACAACAAAAAAACACCACACAAATAGAGCTTGATTTCAGTTTACACTAGTTTTAATCTTATAACTCTAGAAATTTAGATGAAACTAAATATTTTACAAGTAATTTTCACACATTTTTGGGGAAGGCATAGGATATTTTATATCTCAGCAAACAGATGTTAAAAAAATCTTTTTTTTAATTTTAAGGGCAAAGTAGTTGTATGTTTATGGATGCCAATATCCAATGATTATGCTCTCACTCTGATTAAATGCTATCAAAAAAATGAAACCCACCTTTTCCTTAAAATAATAAAGCCTAGAAAAATAGCTAGATTTCTCTGAAAATACCCCCTATTTCAATAACAATCATCAGATAAGAATACCTCAAACCAAAACGCGGCCATTTCTATTTTACTGCTGAACGATGCAAATTTTTATAAAAATTATGTGAGAATTATTTTATGAAGAGATTTTAGTAATAAAGTAGAAGACGCCTGGATAATTTTCATATAATTCCTGCTGAGATACAGTGGCTTTACTAAACAAAATTAAAGACTACTTTTTATGTTTGTTTATAAGTTAGTATTCTAGTCTTAAAAAATATTACTTTTTGCTACCGTATTTGTATTTATCTGTCTCTCTCCCCTTCTGGATGACCTCCACAAGCCAGTTGCTGAAATATATAACATTCCAGGGAATATGCAACACACACACACACTTAGGGAGACCACTTAGCACGTTACCGCAGTGGTCCTGGCAGAGATCACAGTGGTTTGGACTGAGGTGGTGGTCCTGAGACATGATTCTGCCTACATTTAGAAAGGAGAGTCAACAGAGTTGACTGATGGATTAGAAGTGGGGTGTGAGAGAAAAAGAGGAGTCCAAATGATCCAGGGTTTGAGGCCTGAGTGACCGGATGATGCTGGTATCATTTACTGAAATGGGGATCATTGTAGGAGGGGCACCCAGACAGCCACAGCCTACTGGTCACCTCACCACTGCTGGAGGTTTCCCCATCTTTTCTGGCCCACTCAAAACTATGTTTTCTGACCCAGTGCTCAGTCACTCTTTTCATTCTTTTTTTTTTGCAGGGGAAGATTTGCCCTAAGCTAACATCTGTTGCCAGTCTTCCTGCTTCTCCCTCAAAGCCCCAGTACAATTGTAAGTTGTATAGTTGTAAGTTCTTCTGGTTCTTCTATGTGAGCCACCACCATAGTGTGACTACTAACAGATAAGTTGTGTGGTTCTGCACCCAGGAACCGAACCCCAGGTGGCTGAAAGAGAGCGTGCCAAACTAGAACCGCTAGGCCATCAGGTCTGGCTCAGTCAGTCTTTCTAATTGATTTCTTTCTGGACCCTCTGGGAAGTCACCAAAACGGCCAAGTTAAGGAGGAACTAAACTCTATTTTGTTCTAAGACCTACAAATTATTCAGACACGTGATTCTTAATTTTCAAAAAAATTTTTCTTGTGTGTTGTAAAGATTTCTAATTTAATTGTATTGCAGTCAGGAGATGTGATTTGCATGAGATCAATTCATTGACGTCTAAAATTTGCCCTATGTCTTAATACACTGTCATCTCTTGTAAAAAGGAAAGAATGTGTATTTTCTAATGCATGGTGATATTGTTATATTTTACCTATTGATAATTTTGAGTCGTGTTTTGAAATCACCCACATTACTGGTGAATTTAACAATTTCTTCTTGTAGTTCCGTGAGATTTAGTTTTATATATTTTGAGATTATTATTATACTAGGTATATGCAAATTCAGAATTACTATTACTTTTGTTGTATTGAAACTGTTGATATTTTGAAGGGCATGATTTTCCTAACAATGCCTTTTATTTTGAAGTCACCATTATTCTTTTTTCTTAAAGTATTTGGCCGGCATATGTTTTCTTACTCCTACTTTCAATAAATATGGCTGAGTCCTTTTGCTTTAGTTATGTCTCTTTTATTTTATTTTATTTATTTATTATTTTGTGAGGAAGATCGGCCCCGAGCTAGCATCTGCCAATCCTCCTCTTTTTTTTTTTTTTTTTTGCTGAGGAAGACTGGCCCTGGGCTAAGATCCATGCCCATCTTCCTCCACTTTATGTGGGATGCTGCCACAGCATGGCTTGACAAGTGGTGCGTCGGTGCGCCTGGGATCTGAACCAGCAAGCCCCAGGGCACCGCAGCGAAGCGTGCGCACTTAACCACTTGCACCACCGGGCCGGCCCCTCATTATGTCTCTTTTAAACTGCAAATAGCTGGAGTTTTTGTTATTATTTGTCTTTGTATTTGAAGACCTATTTTATTTACTTTACATGTAATATAATTAATAAATTTGCACTCGTTTCTAGTCTCTTCGTGCTTTCTGTTTGTGCTATTTCTATTATTTTTTATTCTTGTTTTGTTCTTTATTTTTGATATTCAGCATTTCTCTACTGATTTCCAATTAGTCGTTTTCTTTTTAGTGATTTGCTTTTTTATTTTACCTTGTAGGTTTAACAAAGTCTGAAATCAATTAATACTTTGTTTCCTGAAAATACAAGAATGGAGAACTGTAATAACTGCATACTAATTCACATGTCTCCTTTCAGACTTGCTGAAAGTAGAAGGAATGAGGAAATATATGTGAGTAAGATATTTTTTAAAATGTATAATTGACTTGAAAATAAAATGTACTGCTAGGAAAATGCATGCCCTTCAATTTACACATTAATTTACATACTGTTTTTGTCCAGTTTATGCATCATTTCTCTTTTAACCTAATAAGTTGATAATATCATATTCATTTTATGGACACAGATTGTTTAGAATTGCTTACTTATTTATTCATTTATTTGGTTATAGTTTTTCTTTTATATCAAAACTATTTCTATGTTCATTTTTTTTCTTCACTAAAGCACATCTTTTAGAAATTTACTTAGTCAATGCCTATTGATGATCATTTATTTTTCTCTCTTTGTACATAAATATCTCTGTTTCACACATAAATGTTAATTTTTCTAGATAAATAGAAAATTCTGGATTCTGGATTGGCTATTGTTTCCTTTCAGCCATGTGATGGTACTATTATTCTCTCTTCTAGCTTCCATTGTACTTTTGAGAATTTTGTTTACAGACTAAATTGTTAGTACTTTGTAGATCTTTTTTTTTTTAATCTTTGACTTCTGTTAAGAACTTCCTTTTGTCCATAATACATTCAAGCTTTAATTATCTATTTGCAGCTTTATTTATATTTTATGTTTGATATATTGTGCTTTCTATATTTATTAATTCATGTATTTTATCAATTATGGAAAATTTTCAGTCATTTTCCTGCAAATATTGCTTTTTCTACATTTTCTTTAGTTCTAGGTCTGGCAGACTTACTAGAACTATGTAATATGTTCTTATTCTCACCTTTATGTTTTTGACCTTTATACCAAATTTTCCTGTAGGATAATTTCCTCAAATCTACTTTCCACTTTACTAATATCCTTTCAGCAGTACCTAGTCTGCTATTTAAGCTATCTATTGAATACAGTTTTAACAAATTTATTCTTCATTTATAAAATTTCTATTTAAACCTTTTTCCAAGTCAGCTTGGCAATTTTGGTTAATCTCTTTTTCCTTGCTCATTTTTTTTTCCAAATTTTATTTCTTTAAAAATTTCAGGGGCCAGCCCCGTGACCTAGCGATTAAGTTCAGTGCATTTCACTTCAGTGGCCTGGGTTCAGTTCCTGGGCGTGGACCTACACCACTCATCAGCAGCCATGCTGTGGTGGCAACTCACATACAAAATAGAGGAAGATTGGCACAAATGTTAGCTCAGGGTGAATCTTCTTCCAGCAAAAAAAAAAGAGGAAGATTGGCAATAGATGTTAACTTAGGGTGAATCTTCCTCAGCAAAAAAAAAGAAATTCAAACAATTGTTTTCTGGATCTCTTATTTCCAATATTAGACTTATCTGGGAATCTAAATATATTTTTTGTTGTTGTTGATTTTGACTACTGAGGCTTATTTCTTTGTGTGTTTCATAATATTTTATTGAAATATCATATTTTGATGAGACTTAATCTTTCAATATTTGGAAGCCTTCGTGGGAGAAACTTTCCTCCAGGGTGAATTTCCATTGGATTCTGCCAGTTACCAAGGGCTACTGCTGATCTGGGACCACCTTATTCCCACTCAAACATCCAAGATATAAGTTGGGTTCTGAGGTCCATATCCCTCCACTTGATAGCAGGTTGAACTTTAGACTTGAGATGTAAATGCTTATGTTATCACTTTCCTTTTTGGCAACCCTCCTTTTGCATTATGTACTGTTTATTGTTTTATGTTCTGGTTTTAGGTCATTGCACCTTACTCTGAAACACTTTCAGAAGTTTCCCTTACGTTTGGGAAAAGAAAAAAAGGCTCTAATCGTATTTTAAAAGGGTTTATAGTCTAATATATGGCCAAAGGTTAGGGCCTGGCTTTTGTTTTCTTTTAGCATGTTTAGCATTTTTCTTTAAAAAGAAAAATGTTTACATCATTTTCTTATACTGTGATATTGATATGCTTAGATTTTTATTTACTAGTAACTTGTTTTTCACGTTCTAATTACCTTATTTTTACAATGATTTACATTTTTACTGTCTTGCTTTGGATTGGTTCAATTTTATTTTTTACATATAATTTCTTATCTTACTGTATGGAATATCTATATCTATCTAGATCTCTATATTCTATATCTATTACTATGATTGTTTCCTTTAAAATGCTAGTATGCCTACTTATTAATCTTTAAAGTTAATTAATATTTCTGCTCCCTTCCCAGTTAATACTTGTACTTTAGAACTCTAACTTGGGTGATTTCATTCCTATTTTAACATGTTAATTTTATCTAGAATATAAGTATCTAATTTTTCTTTTTTTGTTTTGGTAAATTTTCCTTTGTGGTAAGTTTTGTTCTCATGTGTGCAGTAATTTTGATTTTTGAGTTAGTGGTTTCTGAGTCTTTACCTATAGGAATTCTTGGGATTTTAATCTGACTTCTTGCGCATCAAGAGAATATTAGTATTTCAGCTTAGTATCTTGGTGTCTGCCATTCCAGAACCACATCATATTAAGTTCTCAACTTGAGATATCTCAGACTATGTAGGTAGATAAGCTTTAAATTACAAACTTGTGTCACTTTCAGGCCTGTGTATCTGTGTGAGTGTGTGTGTGTGTGTATCTATAACATTTTATCTATATATATATTCATGGAAATCTTTATCTTTATTTAAACGAAGCCCTGGGAAAGGCAGAAAAGCTTTCTTTTTGTCTCCCTTTGCCATTTAGTGATGTATTTTCTTCTATATAGTTTTCTGGAGTGCAGTTTTTCAGAGGTCCACTTCCTTGTTTAGATAGGAGCTTCAGGTCTAGTACTCTGCCATGCACCCAAGGCCTGGTCTCCTGTTTCATTTTGTCCTTAAAACTCCAGCCTCTTGGCTACTGAAATCAACAAACACTTGCAGAAGGACCATACTGTCAGCAGCATCTAAACATTCTTCTTATTCTCTCTCTTTCTCTCCTCTCTCTGTCTCCCCCTCCCTCACACCCTCCCTCACTCCCTTACTTTCTCCCTCTCTCCCTAGCCTTTGGAATTTTAATAAATTATTATTTTAATCTTAACAGTGCATTAAAAATGTGTATTTATTTTATGCTGCTGTTCTCGGTGTGACTATTGAAAGATTTTTCAACAGACTATGTACACAATATTGCTAAAAATAAAAGTTTTTTTCTCCTTTAAACTATTCAAGTTTTGTTTTTATCCTCTATGACATGTAATCTTAGCCTTGAGGCTCTAACTACTGAACAGCTTCCTTTACATAATTGTTATTGGTAATGGAATTTACTCAAAATATGATTGTTAATAGAAGTTCAATTAGTTAGAATGTTTGTTGTAGGCAATTCAATTAATTAAGAACGTTTCAATAAACAAACTGGTATAATGATAATTAACTTACTACTTAAGACTTCATTAATTGTTTTTTTGGGTAACCAAATCTAATGTAAATGGCCCAAACTCATATTTTAAGCAGATACATTTGAGAAACTTTGTCAATGGCTTTCCTTGGCTTTTTCTTTACATACTTGCGTAAGAAAATAAAATTTGCTGAATCATTTCTAACCTAAGGAAAAGTATGTTTCTTGAACAAATTTGTGAAGTAAAGGATGTGAGATATTCTTTAGTAAGCTCCAATACTTTTTCTTTGCGTTAAGCTCAAGTGGTAAATGAAGGCAATGTGGACTTAACAATGTCTTCAAGGATGAATCATTTGAATTGATAAAAAATAGAGAAGAGAGTCATTCCAGGAAAGAAAGCAGCCAAATCAGTAATTCGTTTTCTGTCTTCACCATACTGGCTCTCACGGCAGCATTTGCTACAGTTCACCATTTCATTCTTCTTAAAACTTGTTTTTTCAATAGTTCATGTATTTTCCTTTGGCTTCCTTCCTAACTCACTGTGTACTGCTGGCACCTCCTTTCTAACAAAACCCTGTAATGTCCAAGGGCCTCCACGTTTTGATCTTTGGGTCTCTGATCTTTAATTGTAATCCTTTCCTAAGTTAACTAGTTAAGCGGTATGGCTATAAATGCTATGTATGTGGTTTTTTCAAATATCATTTTCCAAAATGACTGTCTGGAGTGATCTCCAGGGTCTGGTTAAGCCCCGTCCTGAACCTTTAACACCCTTGTTATGTTTGTGAATGTGAGTGAATTGCACAACCATTGATCCAATATTTCAAGCCCAAAATCTCAGCTTCCTCCTTTTTCCTCTTCCGTCATTTGCAGTCCAAAAGCAGTTTCTTTTGACTCTAGCTCCAAGCCATATCTATGATCTAGTCACTCCTTCTCCCTCTCTTCTACTATCATCTTAATTCAAGCTACGATTATATCTCACATGGAAAACTTTAATCCATTTCCCCGGCTTTTTCTACTTACATTCATGACTTGCTACAATCCTCTCTCTCTTTTTCTTTTTTTGCTGCTAGAGTAATCTTTATAAAAATTGAAGTCTGATTAGGTCACTCTCCTTCTTAAAACTCTCCAAGACTTTTCTTTATTCTTGGAGTAAAACTAAACTCCTTACCATTCACTTTAAGGCTCTACAGAGCCGGCCTGTACATGCGTTTCTGACGTCATTCCATGTAGGATTCCGCCTGACCTCTTGTGCTTAAGCACAGTAGATTTCCATTTATTACATAGGAAGTAAAAGTTGAACTCGATGTAAGCTCTTCCTTTGCTCTTGAAAGCTTTTCTTTCAGATCTTCACATGAGTGACTTCTTGAAATTCAGATTTCAACCTCTTTTCTGAAAGGATATTCCAGACCATAATCAAAAATATCCCTCACTACTCCTCCTCCATATCTAACTCCTCACCACATCACCAACTTAATTTTCTTCATGGGAGTTGTCATTATCTAAAATTATCTTGCCTGTGTGTTTATTTGTGTATTGACTAAACATCTCTATTAGATTACAAATTCCATGATAGCAGGAACCTTGTCTATACATTATTCATCAAGAATAAAAGATAAAAATAAACATATCAGTTTTAAGGGATCATGGCACAATATTGATCTAAGTTGCAATGTTGAGGCAGAGTATGGTATAAAGATAGAAAGTAAACTGATTATAGGTTTTCTGGGAAATTAGGTGGGGGAATTTAGATTTAATGTTGTAGACAACAAGAATATGTTTTCCATTTTGCTTTAAATTGGCAAAAAAAAAACCCATTTGAATAGTTTACACAACTTTAGTTCCCATGGCCTGTAGAATCCAGTTATTTAGTGTTAAACATGACAAGTAAACCTATTTAAAAGAATATGTAGGGTATTGAGTATTTGCTTCTCTATAAATGTGCTATATTTTAATCACATGACTAAATAATGAGAAAGTATAAAAAGTGTAAAAATAATTTATCTATGCCTGTAAGGTATTATCACTTTTATGTTTGTCTATTGAGGGATTCTATTGTGTTTTTACCTCAGAGACATTTGAAGGCAAGTAAAGGCAATTTGGCCTTTACTCTGGGGATTTATAATAGATGTTTGCAACAAAGTAATTCAACTATAAAATATACCTGCTAAAAGGATGGTTAAATGACTGTTGTATAAGCTTCCTGACTTTTCTTTTAAGGTTATCATAACACTTTCAACTTTACCAACACAATCACCATTAGGCAATTTCTTAGAAAGTTTCATTTTTAGTGGTTGTTTTTAAGAAATGCAGAATTATTCTGCTTAGCAATCAGGAAGGAGCTATCCCACACACATGCTCAGAAAAGACATTTTAAACAATAATGTTTAAGAAGAAAAAATGGTAATAAAATGACTAAGAATAAAGTGAAAAGGAAACAAAGATGAACCAAGAACTTACATAATACATTTGCCAATTGAAGAACTGTTTTTGTCCTTGTATTCAGCTGTAAGCAGGAAGATAAAAGATTTATATTTGCCTGTGTTAGATGATAGATAGATAGATAGATAGACAGACAAATGGACATCATGTCTAACTTAACAACCTCATCTAATATTTGTTGAATTAGCACTTTGCCTTCAAATTTATTATTCATTTTTGAATACAAAACACATATACTCATGAAGAACAAACATAACATAAACAGTACAGCATGACATTAATGTAGTTGTCAAAAACTTAAAAAGTAAACTTACAAAATATATTACCTTATCACAAATAATAGAATGACAGAGTTGAAGGTCACATAATCATTATCTAGGTCAACCACCTAGTTTTACAACAAAAGTTACAGAGACAGAGAAACACTGACATGCCGACCTTAACAGGCAGGCAGAAGCTGAAATAGAAATCAGGCTATTTACAGAAAAGTATTAATAAAATAAGGGATTTTCTATATAATGTAAACTATCAAAAGTTATTCTAGATAGTAACCTGTGCTTATTTTTATTTGTTAACAATGGAACACATACATATCTCTTTGTCTTTCTAGACACTTATTCTACAATGTTTTAAATATTCACTTATTATGGCTGCTGGTTTAACTTATGAATACTAAGAGATATGGACAGCAAAAACAGTATTTAGATAAACTACAAAACCTGGAGTTAAATTTTACAGTGTGCTGCCAATTTTGCCTTCCTAAATATAAAGAAAATACAGGCAGGAATTTATGATTAATAACATTTTAGGTGGCTATTAACAGTCTTAATTGTATGTTCTTAGTAAAATTCTACTGCTGTTGAACTCATAGGAACTCCTTTGTGAAGAGAGAAATGTGTGTGTGTGTATTTAAAATTTTAAGTTATCAGAAAATATTAGTGGTTATTACTGTAGGTTATCAGAGAACAAGTAACCACTGGTAACCGAACGAGGTAGATGCTTTTGGGTAGTGCAGAGTTGTGGGTGCATATTATCAGGCTCCCCAAACCAGTGGAATTATCTGGTGGTGGATTGGGAGAGTGAGTGATGAGTGCAGTTGTTTGAATACAGTGAACTGAAAATCCCTTTAAATAGTCTTTTTAAGTTCTTTGTTGACTATCATTTACATCCCACCAAGCAGTACTTTGATAAATGGTATTTGACTTATATAGTGTATAAAATAGTTATTTAATTCCGGAAATAAAATCTGGAGAATTCAGCAGTCACCTGACATTCATTATAATAACCTTTATGACTATTACTAGAATTACCTGAATGAAAAGTAATGCATTATTTTAAATGATAAATGTTTCAGCAATGACAATGAAACTACAAGTCAATAATAAGACTTTCTTGTGCCAATAGAACTAAAAGTGGGAATTTTTTTTTCATCAGGAGAAGAGAATGGATAAAAATAACATTTTATTTATATTTGTATTAATTGGTAGGTCATAAGTAAAACTAAATCCTTATTGTCAGTGAAATAAGTTACAACTTGAAAAACTAAACTGCATCTCAATACTCACTTCAATTGTAGTATTGTACTAGTTGTGTGTGTGTATATATAAATATATGTGTGTGTGTGTATATGATATACATATGTACGTATAGTACTACAATGAATAATTTGGAGTGGATTATGAGTTCCCTATTATTGACCAGAGAATAGAGAAGCTGGTTGATGATAAAAATAATTGTTTACATTATCTTTTACAGTAACAATGGGAACTAGACAGGAATGTGGGGTGCTGTTTGGAGGGAGTGGAAGGAGGAGAAGAGACAGATAACTTTTGAAATAATGAATTTCAATAAGATCTTGAGAGCTAAGATTGGAAGGAAAGAAAGAACAGACTCTTATTAAATATAATGTACAGGAAAGAAAATTATATTTTTCAATCTAGAATAGAATCTTGGAATCAATAAAATTAGGAACGTCTCTTAGAAACTTGATTTGTTTTGTTCTCAACTCCGTTTTTTTCTGTATTTTCTCCTTGCCTTTTACTGTTAATTTTCAGAATTTTTCTCAGGATGCCTTCTCTGTCTCTCTTGGAGCACGTATAAAAATGACAGAAGTTGACTTCAATGACCAATAACATCCAAGCTATTGAAAACTAGATGGGGTCTTACGAATTTCTGAAGTTCTATCATTCCTTGAGAAGATATATTACCATATTAAGTCAAGGCTTTATTGTTTGTATTATAACCTACTATTGTTTGGTGTATTTTAAAATGCTTACCTTATATAATATTTTTTTCACCCCACTGAACTCAAATATACACTGTTTAAGGATCTACATTTCATATAAGTATATATATATATATTTTATTCCAGAAGGAAAGCGAGTGTAAATAAAGAGTAGATAAATACATATATACACACACATATACATACATATTCCAGAAAAAACTATCTTCCCTTACTCATTCAGGCAAAAAATATTATGCCAGTAGAATCTAAATTATAAGCACACAATGTACTAGTTACAGAATCAGGGAGTAGAGAAACAGGGTTTACACATTATGTTGCATATATGAGATAGCACCAGATTTAAAGCCTGAAACTGGATTTGACCTCCTCTTGCTTAGCGACCATTCAACCAAGAAACAATCAGCCAAGTTTCAAAAATAAGAACTAAGTGGGGCTGGCCTGGCGGCGCAGGCGATTGGGTGCGCGTGCTCCGCTGCTGCGGCCCGTGGTTCGCCGGTTCGGATCCCTGGAGCACACTGACGCACGGCTTGGCACGCCATGCTGTGGCAGTGGCCCATATAAAGTGGAGGAAGATGGGCGCAGATGTTAGCCTAGGGCCAGTCTTCCTCAGCAAAAAGAGAGGAGGATTGGCAGATGTTAGCACAGGGCTGATCTTCCTCACACACACACAAAAAAAACTAAAATGGGAACACAATGTAGTGGGAAAAGAACAAACTGGAGCTTAGAAAATGTGGGTTTAAATCTTAGAACTTTCATTGAGGATATTTAGGGAACAGTAACATTTATTTATTGAGTATCTACTACATAGCAGGGCCTTTAATCTTGGGGAATTTAATTGATTTTTATGTGTCATGTTTATTTTATAAAAAGGGAGCCTCAAATTGAGGTTCAAGTTTTTCACTTTTGGATTAAGTTATTTAAAAATCTGGTTTGCTGAGACGGGAGATTGATTGATCTAAATGTACCCTGGGTGTTATCAGGGACTATGTTGATGACAGACATCACTTTTCCCATATAAGAAAATCCTGCTCTGTTTGTGAGTTGTAACTGATAGACTTTTCTGTCATGAATCTAATTCTCATTTTGAAGGCCACCCAGAGGCGATTCTTCGACCTGGATCGTTTACAACTGTTTCAGGATTCTGCTAAAGGTAATACATATAAGGCCAGTTAAGTTGAAAATTTATCATATGTCTTTGTAGTAAAAGATACACCAGTGATTCTTTCTCTTTGCTGTCAATTTTGTAATCATTTCCAAAGGGAATTACACAAAACATAAAAGGTAATATGTGAAAACTCAATAATCAGAGGTATGGTATTCAGAGGCTATAGTGTGGATTAATTATAATCATATATTGTATTCCATGAATTAGCTCGAACAAATTTTAGGATAAGTCAATATTGAGATAGCCTGAGCACTTTAAAATGTAAGACTTTGAAATAGCATAATGAGAGAAATTTTATTTTTATTAATTAATTATTAAAGTTTCCCAGAGAAGAGTGAGAGAGAGAGGAAGAGAAAAAAAAGGAGAAATTAGAGGAAGCCAGATACAGAAATAGAAATATGCATGTAATTACCAGTGTAAAAAGCTAATTATCTTTCCTTAGCAATGAGAGGAGAAAGCCTTTATGTTTTCAACAGTATCAAGAGACAAAGATAGTTTAATTAAAAACCTGGCCTTGACAATCCCTTCAAGAGTATACCATTAAAATGCTGGTTCTTATTATTGCCCAAATATGGACACGAAGGAGGGTGTCTCCTATGTTAAACCAAGTATCTCACTTTCACATAGATAAGACTTAGAAGTTTCATATGAGTGTTTCTTTTTTGTTTTATGGTACTTCGCAAATGAACAATCTTGTTAGCGTCAAAAATTTTCCAAAGTAGCCACTGCAATTTGAAATTGTCCAAAGGCCATTTAGAAAGATAAACACAATAATAATAATACTATAGAAGCCAGAGTTCTTTCAGAAGGTAGCACAAGTTTATTAGCGGACAAACCCATGAGAAATTGCTACTTGTTAGTCAAAAGCAAAATTATCTATTGTGCTTATTTTGAGTTAGATAGCTGTCTCCCGGCAAGCAAATGAGTGGAGAAGAGATTGCTCTCAAAACAAATTTCACAGATCCAGGACTAAGAAAATTCCTAATGAATTTTGAAATGAAAATCAAAGGATCCTGGTTTGACAAGAACTTCTAAACTCACTAGTCTTTGGTGTTGGCTCCAAATACAGGCTTATAAAACCCCCATATATGTCCGACTTTCCATGAACTTAATTCTTACATGCAAACAGCAGTTCAGATAGTAAGTAGGCAGACAGAATGGTTGGGGGCAAATCCATGGTTTGTCAACCATCACAAAGGAAACTAAGCACAAATCTGGTAGGATGACCAAAAAATCCTTGGAGATTTTATTCCTATGATAAATAAAATAAACCTAAGACCAGAGCTCTTAACAAAATATTCAGAGTTGAGATTCAGTGCAGAAGTTGTCTCCCTAAAAGCAAGGTGGCCTTAAGCAGGTAAGATACTCAAGAGATCTTACTCTGAAATTAAGTAGAGAGTCCTGGTCTATGTCAGCAATGGTCTCAGCCAAATTGTAGTGAAATCTCCACTAATAAAAGCCAACTGGCTAGATCTATCAGGAACATACTTGCATTCATAGTTAGATTTATTAGCTTGCTGCAGCAAGGAAGAATGCACCCAAGAGGAACCATGTTGCATTTCAGAAAAGGTGAGTAGGGAAGACGCTCTTATAAGGTTTGAGCTTGTGTTGAGTAATTCTAATGAATGATAAGGAAGCGGGACCCACTTTGGACTGAACGTTGTCATAAAAGAGGGACAGTTCAGAAATGAGTATCTTAATAATATTAGTTAAGATGTGGAAGGAAAGAAGTAAAGCTGGGATGCTATTTGTATGACATCAACACTTTCCTATAAGAATGGTTTTTTGGTTATTTTGCAGCCTTAGCGTGACTTTTGTTATGTTAGAGACATTGTTTTCAGTTGGTCTGTCCATGTCCCATTAGAAACATAGTTGATGTTCTTTAGGAACATCACATTCTGATTTTCAGGAAGGCTGAATTTCAATTTCTTAAGCCAAATCACTTCTGCACAAAGGTGCCTTGGGAGAATGAGTGTAGATTTTAGAAATACAAACCTGGCCTGACCCTCTCTGTCTCTCTCTCTCTTCAACACCCCAAATGACCTTTCTACATGGCCAGTTTGGGCTTCCCCATAGCATGATATCTTCACTACAGTGCTGTTGAACTTCTTATATGACAGCCCAAGGTTTCAAATGTAAGTGTTCTGAAGGCAGGATGTGTAAACATCTATTCTCTTGGTCAAAAAGGTCATGGAACCTGCTTAAATTCAAGGGGTTGGGGACAGAGAACGCATATCTTAGTGGGAGTACTGTGAAAGGATTTGAGGCCACTTTTAATATGCCACATGTAACTTAATGAACAATAACATGCAAGTGATTTGTCTTTAACAGTAGTGTACTCAACAGGGATTTCCTTTGTTAAGATGATTGGAAAAAAATAAGAAAACATTTGAAAAATGATTTTTTTTATTGTATCAATCTTTTTTTATTGAGGTATAATTGATACACAACATTATATTAGTTTCAGGTGTACAACATGATTTTGTATTTGTATATATTTTGAAATGACCACTACAATAAATTTAGTTAACATACATAATTACAGAACTTTTTTTCTTGTGATAACTTTTAAGATTTACTCTCTCAGAAACCTTCAAATATGCAATACAGTATTATTAACTATAATTGCCATGCTGTACATTATATCCCCGTTACTTATTTATTTTATAACTGGAGGTTTGTACCTTTTAACTCCCATCATCCATTTTGCCCACTCCCCAGCCCCCACCTCTAGCACCCACCAGTCTGTTCTTTGTATCTATGAGCTTGGTTTTTGAAAAATGATTTTCTATTAGGGTAAGGATACTATTGAATTAATCTAGGATTAGTAGCGACTCAATCTGTTGTTAAACCAATACAGTTTCTGGTAATTGAATTAACTGAAACTTTGCACCCTCAGAGAAAATAGGGACAAGATTTTGGACTGATTATTATCCTGGAAAATGTGAATTTTGGAGATCTCTTTTATTACTGATAGAAAACAACATGGTTTGTTTTTCTATTCCAAATGAATAAAATGTTTCAAGTTATAGATTATCTTTGTAGTTAATTCTATCAATTGCACTTAATTTCTAATGAGAATTCACATGAATTTTGAAATAGTCACGCTAGAGTGAGGTTTTGGATGCATTCACAGAATAACCATTGAGTAATATAAATGACTATATTAAACGATATTATTTTGAGCCTAGCATAAATTCTATTATCAGAGAGATCATTGGTCTTTAAGGATAGAGTGTTTTATTACATCTAGAGCCCTGAAGCTGGTCTTGCCTTTTTTGCTAGATGATAAATAACATAACGCAGTAATGTAAAGAAACATAATTACTGTATTTCTTTTGTATAAAATAACTGTGGATTAAATGAAAGAAGTAAGTGACGACAGACAAAGGAAGGAGAAACTGATATTTTGTCTACACAATCATTTCTCCTAGACCTCCTGCTTTCCACTGTTTTAAAGGTGATTCTACTTATGAAGGTTGGTAAACCCCTTATAATCCCAAAGCGAGTCAATATCTTTTTTGTGTGGGCAAGATATTCTGTTTTACAAAGAACCTTTTTTCTCTTCTGTACTTTCAGGAAGGACATTTTTGATGAAAAGTTATATACGTTTTACTGTGGTGCCTAGTTATCAGTCACTCTTGCTTTCATAAGTAATCAACTATAGAAAATAGAAGGGGATTTCAAACTCAGTGCACCCGAACCATAAAGTTATAATTCTTATGAGAAGATTAAATAATCTTATAAAAGCAAGAGGTCAGCTTTTTAAATGCCTTGATATGTATGCATCAAAAACATTTTTAAAATGTCCTACACGTGAGGGACACAATATTTGGTTCCGTGTAATGATAGAGATGATTGAATTAAATTAGACACTAAATTTTTATTCTCTAACTATATTGAAAATTTTGATTCTCCAAAAATACAATGATTAAAATTATTCACCTGCCACCTATGTGATATGTTTAAATGGAATCAATTCAAATAGGTAGCACTGACCATCCCACCTACCAAAGTCCATAGGATTTGCTAGTCTTCCTAACTTATAAAGCATTTCCTTCTGCTCCTCAAACCACTCCCTAAAGTGACCATGGGATTAGAAGTGGACATAGTTTATTTTTCCTAATGCAATGAATATTTTTTAAAAATTCGTAAATATATTTTAGCAGAATGTCTCTATGTCAAACCTATAGAAGTATTTCCTTCAGAAAACTATCTCATCCATGTTTCAGTGATGCTTGAACCCTCTCAGAGTGTTGGAGATATTTTTTTCCTTCCACGTCTAAAACACTAGAGTTTTAAGCTTCCTCTGACCTGTTTATAAATAACGAAGACTGGGGCCCTGCAGTCTGCTCTCTTTTTCTTTATCAACATTTAATGGAAAGAGGAGGGGGGAAAGGAGAATGCATGCTGTTAGCTATTATCTTTACAAATGACTTGTTAGCCTTTTATTTGTCTGCTCATGCCTCAAACACTCAAAGGACATTTTCAGAATCTCAGTAGATGAAGGTTCAATCTTGAAATGACTTGACAGGCTGTATCTTCCTTAAGAGATTTTGACATGATATTAAGCCGTAGTTACAAGCCAATACTTGAATGGGAAGCCCTGGGGAAATCTTTCAGAGCTGGAACACAGCATTTACAGCAGGAGGCAGGTGTCTGCACCAGTGAAGCAAACAGCAATATGATATATTTAGTATCGAAAATGGAGGCAAAACTACTGATTCTTTACCACTGGGGACAGTGGAAGAAGTTGAATGAGGGGAAAAAAAATCATCTTTTGGGGCCCCTGAAAATGTTAATTTACTGACAGTATGAAATATACTCTCATCACCGCAGGTGCACCCAGAACCAGGTGCTCTCCTCAATATTGTCTTTGAATTTATGTGTTTCTTTTGCAGTGATGGGATGTGAAGCAGCTGTCCTGGCCATGTGGAGAGAAAGCAAAGAGCTTTTAATTAGCAATAAGAGGGCTGTTAATTTCTTTTGGGATCTCACTCTTTCTGTCTCTGTCTCTTTTTTCTCTTTGCACTTTTATTAGTATCTTAGCAGGAGTTTCTGCATATTTCCAAAAGCAGAAAGAAAACCAAGCAAGCAACATGCTATGGTAGATTCAGGGCAGGGGCTGTGTGCTGTTGGTAAATTTAAGAAGACTCAAGTGTTTTTGGAGATTAAATCCAAAACCAAGATAATATAATTACTACTTTGAACATTCTTTTAGTCATAACATCATATGATCAAATTGAGATAAATGTATCCATTATTATTATAGTCAATCACTTTGTCCATTTTTTTTAAAGTCTGAAACATGTATGTGTGTATATACAGATATATGGAGAAATTAATTAGAAAGTTTTTACTTTAATTCTAGCATATTTAAGGATAAAAGCAATCCAATATCTAAAGTGTTGTCAGCATTAACATTAGGATTTTTTTTCCTCATGATATTATTTGACAGTATACTTTTTGTGCTTTTCATGTGAATGGTCTACATGTTTCAGTTATTAATCAGTAATCAGTAGTCATTAATCATTAATCAGTATACCTGAATGATAGCAACATATATGTACATACATACACACACTTATATATGCATATATAACCTAAAAGTACTCTTGTTTTAGGGAAAATAAAATTTATGCAAAACATTGTTCTATAATTGATCGTGGCCATCTGATAATTAGACACAGATTTTTACTTTTTTCTAACTAAAAATAATATTATATTTCTGTTCCCTAATTCCATTTCTAGAATTTTAGGATTGTAAATAATTTTTTCATATATAGTCTATTTTTAATGCTTTAAATTACATTTCTATTTTTAAATCATGAAACACTTCCTCATTTTGATATCTTTCCAAGATCAGCTTTCTGTCTTTCTTGCTGTGCTTAGACACCCTAAATTTGCACTGCAAAACAACATACCAGTGGCTTAGAGACCAGCAGTTGTGGGGGTGGAGGTAGGAGGTTGCAGGAATGTAATCTGTTCTTTCAGTTTGCTTGATCCACCTCTCTCCCAGAGTGAACATTTGTTGCTTCAGCGTTAGTGAGGGGAGAAGGAAGACAAGTACATGTGCAATTTCTTTTTCCTCGATGGGTGTGATGGGTAATATAATCTCCAGACGACTTCTTAAAACCCACCTCTCAATTTCTGCCACTAGAATTTCAATCACAGCCCCTTTCAGTAGGGATTCCCTCACCCTACTTGGCTGCTATTTTGAATAGATTCCTTAATAATGATTTCAATGTGGCTACTTTCCTCCTTGTCCATTTTTTCCCTATATAGATAAAATGCACCCGTGCGCTACTGAATAGCAAAAATGCACGCTTGGCTAACTGCTCACACCTCTTGTTCATGGGCGGCCTCCTGACTTCAAGCTTTCCCAGGTGAGAATTAAGTACCAATTTCATGTTGCCACACTTGGCAAATTGACTGTGTATGAGTTATGGCAAATGAGTTATGGTTCTGCACATATCTAGGGAGGGTGTGCGATGAAGTCTTCTCTCATATGGCAACCCCGATGTCTGTGAGTGACTTCCTAGGACCACCTACCTTAGACTGAGGAAAAGGGTGAGGCGAAGTACACAGTGCCTTCTCTGATGAAAAGAGAGAAAACTACTAGATCATTCTCTTCAATCCAGATTTCTTTAAAGAATCTCCTCAAATATCTGATCTCCCCTTTATATGACCGTAGATGTCTGATGACAGCTAATGGAGGAATGACAATTTTGGACATCTCGTAATTAGACCCAACAAGTTGTGTGTAGCATCACTCTTTAGAGCCTGGTCATAGTTTTTGTGCCCTTTCCTCAGCTTTGAGGCTGTAGTGAAATTTTGGAAAGGGAAAGGTCCCCGTCTATATACTGATGCGTATGTGAATTGCTCAGAAGAATTTTTCTCAATAAATTAAAAGACTTTATTCTGCTGCGTGGTGAGATAGGTATCTCTAATCCTAACGAGACAATGACATGTTGTTGTTATTCATCCCATTAATGGGTAAAAAACAGTGAAAACTCACTTTATACTTGTATGTTATCATTCCTTTTGTATCATAAAATACAGTAGAATAAAATATATAGTGATATTTATTTTTCACTACTGAAAGCAAATTAAAGAAAATTGAAAAACTCCAATAAATTTGTTTTCAGATTTTGTACATATATTATTCGAGATTTGGTAATATATTCATTACTCTGCTATATATTTTTTTTAAAAAAGCAGATGTTTTTGTTAATTTGTGTTTGTTTTTTATTTAGAGATAGGTAAAATGCATCCCTTTCTATTATTTTATTATTCCATTTATATTAGATAGTAAAAATGTAGGGATAGTTTTCTAAATTGTAATGAGGGTTATAATTAACAGTGTTTAAGTATAACAAAACTGAATGTCATATATTTCATAAACATGCATTTTTAGAGCAGCAAGAAATCATAAACATCTAGTTCAGTTATATCTTTTCTACAGAGCAAAAATTTGAGGCATAGAGAGAGGAAGTTACCTGCTAAGGTCTAACATTTCAAACATAGTAAATTGGATACTAGACAACTATCTACAGCTTTCTGGCCCTCTGATAGTTCCACTAAGCCATAAGGATCCCAGAGTAAATGCTTTTATAGGAATCCTTATATTGTCTTTTTATACATATGCTTTTGTGACAGTCAGTATGTTTTGTTCCTATGTGACTATTACTAACTGTTTAAATGGAAATGGAAATCATTGGTTAAATTATTAGTTCAAAAGCTTTTAGTACACACCTAATTTTCTAAAGTAGAACAAAAAGTTTCAACTTTTTTGTAACATGTAATGTCCAGCATCCAATGTTTCTCTCATTTTTATGGCCATGAAATATCATAGAAGCATAGAATGAATCAACTGGTGTTTAATTAACTGAAATTCCTAGGTGAAATGGAATTGTGCTTTGCTATTTGTCAACACGAAAGAACTTAGAAGTTCAACATTAATATTTTAACAGATGTGTTTTATGAAACAGAATAGTTAACTTGGAAAAACCTGCAGTTTCAGAACAGAGTTGAGTTGATTCATTTTAACGTAGGTTCTAACTTGTTTTGTTTCCAAAGTCAGCAATAATTCACGATTAATTTGGTCCTCTGGGTAAATATTAATTCTATCATGGAAAACAAAATGTTTCAAAACCTTATAAAAAGTAGCCAAGTCTGCTTTTGCCATACAGATATACAAAGCATTTATTGCAAGATAAATATTAAAATATACATGGAAAAGAGACAAGCTTGCAAAAATTGAGGTAAACTACCACCAAGTTTGCATAAGGATTTTATAACTATACATTATACCTGCTATTTATAGTACTTTGTATTTTACAAAGGTCTTTCATAAGCAGTCTCTCTTTTCGGCATTGCAACAACCGGGGCATTTAGGCATGACAGGCAAACTATTTGTTTTTTCTTTTTTTTTTTTTTCATTTTATACATGCAGTCAACCCCTACTAATAAAATATCTAATTCTTACAACATGTACGCTTTACTAATGTTGTATCAGGTATTTTTCATATGATGTTTTTAATGCTGAAAAACCCGTTGAGGCAGTTCTTATTATCCTCATTTACTAGTGAGGAAACTAAGGTTCAGAGAGCATAACATAGTTATGTTCTACAGTATGATGCTACTTCTACTGTAAATCACGGTTTAGCTTTTAGCTGCTGCTATTCTCTCCTGCCCTTTAAAAAACAGTTCAAGTGTTATCAGCTATATAAAGCCTCTTCTCAACTTTGTTGCTTTTCCTTCTGTCTTTTCATGGTGTAATATTGATGATAACAATGGCACTATTTATATTTTGAGTTCTAATTATATCACAGGCATTTTGAGAAGCACTTCCCTTCTATTATGGCAATTAGTTCTAGCAATGTTACATTTTTATTGCACTGATGTCATATATGAGGTAATTGATGAAATGATTGAATGAATGGGTTGAATGCTAATTATATGTTCTCCCTATTCATATAAAATCTAGTGCTTCTCTTCACATGGGTTGATGGTGGCTAAACATTCTTCCAAACACCAAGAGATGAAAAGATATATCAGAATCCCAGAGAATCCTTCTTTCAAACCAGTGTTTGTTAGCTGAGCTAATCTTTATGAATTTTGAATCGGAAAGGAAAAGAAGGATCCAGTACCTTTTTGGGGTGAAGTTGCACGATGTAATATGGCTGAGCTGTGCTATCCTATGTCATACTCTTGTGGTGAAAGATGGTTTGAGAGAACAACGCAAACAAAGAGAAGCTGAATAGTCAAACATGGTAAAAATGTCAGTAATTAAGGTCCTAGACTGAGATGTTTTTGGTCTCAGCTGCTATATTGTCTTTCATGCAGTTTAGTTACATAAGCCAATAAAGTATCCTCACTCTTTTTACGTAAACCATTATATCCCCAATTTTACACTGGGAAAAGAGTTGTTTCTTTCTACTATTTAAAAAGAAAAAAAAAAGCTAATACAGAATGTCATATCTTCCAAGTAGAGTGCATTTTATATCTTTCTAGCTAATATTTTGTGAATACTTTCTTTGTCTTTTATAATTAATAATATTTTATAATTTATACTTAATTTAAATCTCCAAATTACGTAATCTCTTCCTGCTTTGGAGTCTTTTATGGTGCCGTGTAACCCAGTTCACTGGCACATAATAAATGCTGATGTCCCACACATTACATCATTATAAAATTGCATATTTTATAATGAAAACTAACAGCTGGTCATCCCTCTCACACACACTGTCAAGTTGATAATTTAATATTTGTGTCAATTTACAAGGTTTTTTCTAATTTACTTATTTATCCTTATTGATAACTCAAATACATATACATTTTAAATGTTTAAAACCATAGGAAGATTTTCTTTAGATGCATGTTTACTTCATAAGGCATGTGGAAAAATACTGACAAGAAACAATATGCACATTTTTGCAGTAATTAAAAGTGTAGGCAATGAATGATAACTCTATTAACAGTGAAGGCTGAAATATCAGTAGATAAATACAATTTGTATTCTTTATTTGTTAGTTCACCATTTGCTTATAAAGAAGACTAGGTATATTTTAGGATATTTGGATTTTGAGGATAGTGTTATGGACAACTTCCAAGACTTTCCAACAAAATTTCAGTGAATAGCCCTATTAGAGATTTTTCTTTATGGATGAAGTTGTGTGACCAAAGTAGTTAATTTTTAGAGTTTCTATATGGTTTTGTAAATTTTTAAGATAAGCAAATAATTTCAATGTTATTTTAGATGTGCCTATTCCATTTGCTGCACTTTTACTACAGAGAGTTTAAATATTATCAGTTTACCAATAAAAGAGAGAAGGAGAATAATTAACCGTTTGAACATCCACTTGCTTATTTTTCACTAACATTCTACAAGAATTTATTGAATAGATTCTTTGCTGCATCTGAAGGAAAATGGTTGAATAAGACTCATTCCCTGCCCTTAAGTAGTTCGAAGTGTATTAAAATGCTAGGAAAAAAAAATAATATTACAATGTAAAGTGATAAATACTATAATAGAGGAGAGTACAGGGAGAGATGAGAATACAAAGAAGTTAAACAATAAAAACGACACCAATTTAAGCCTGGTTTAGTAAGAATCACCTTCACAAGGGTAGTGACATCTAAGTTGCTGTGAATGTCAAGTAAGATTGTTGTGGCAGATGAATAGGAGAGATCCAGAGAAAGTTGTAGGAATTGGCTTTTGTTAAATGGATCTACATCTCACTAAGAGTAGAAGGATAATGAGTGTGATGCTGATGCATTTGTAAGTGACTGTGAGTGAAGACAATTTAGTTCACACTTGATATGCAAAATTTTGAATAAATGAAAAGAAATAACCCAGAAACCTGCATATGACAGATGGCATGAGCTCAAAGTAGAATACTTCCTTCCTTCCTTTTTTCCTTCCTTCCTTTCTAGAAGCTAAAACAAATGCACTGGAGTGCATCTAAGAGAACATAAGCCCTGAGGCCTTGCCTCCCAACCTGACCCATCCACACGCAGCCACATGACTTCTAGCAACAGAAGGAAGCAGTGTTCTTAGAGGACAGACAGTTTCAGTTAAGTCCTAGTCATTTTATTAAAAAGATTTACAGATGTTTGGTATGACAACGGGAGCAGTTAGACTGAAATATTATACTTGAGAAGAGGCTTTGGAAGATTGAAATAAACAATACGAGCAAGAGTTGAAGAGAAGGAGCTAATGTTTATTTGTTCAATTTCTGAAGCAGTCAAGTGACACCTTTGAATTGAGATCTAAAATGAAATTAAACTTCAAATTATTTTGAAGGATGCACAGCTAATGGCAGTCAGAAATCTAACTAGTCTTTTAACAAAGATCTTCAAGTTTCCTTATAATCTTTTTCTGAAAATATCAACTATTGTTTATTTATCTTTATCTCTAGAGCTCTTTCTAACCTGCTGAGAAATAAAAATGGAAGGTCTTTATTTTTTAAAAATAAATCTCAAATATAATCAAAGGCTCATTAGCCCCCTACCACACACGCACTCTTTTATGATGGTTTTCAAGCTATAAATCAGCAATAATTTATTATTATTATTATTTTTGTGAAGAAGATCAGCCCTGAGCTAACATCCATGCCAATCCTCCTCTTTTTGCTGAGGAAGACTGGCCCTGGGCTAACATCCGTTCCCATCTTCCTCTACTTCATATGGGACGCCGCCACAGCATGGTGAGACAAGCGGTGCGTCGGTGCACGCCCGGGATCTGAACCTGCAAACCCCGGGCCACTGCAGCAGAGCACACGCACTTAACGGCTACACCTGGCAGGCCCCCATAATTTATTATTTTTAATCTAGAAGAAAAACTTTCTTTTTTTTTTTTTTTGAGGAAGATCGGCCCTGAGCTAACATCTGCCAATCCTCCTCTTTTTGCTGAGGAAGACTGGCCCTGGGCTAACATCCATGCCCATCTTCCTCCACTTTATATGGGACGCTGCCACAGCATGGCTTGCCAAGCGTGCGTCGCTGCACGCCCAGGATCCGAGCCAGCGAACCCCGGGCCGCCGCAGCGGAGTGCGTGCACTTATCCCCTTGCACCACTGGGCCGGCCCCAACTTTTTTACTTTCTAATCGAACATGTATAAAGTTTTTTGCCTAAAAGAGATTCAGATACAACCTCTGGAACCAAATCAGGCAGACGACCATCAAAGAGAACCTGCAGGACAGTTCCTATTTCTTTGAAGTTGAACCCATGTCCAAACACCTCATTACTCAGTAAGTAGCCAATGCGCTTTCTCTATTCTTAAACACCCAATCTGGGTAACTAAAAACATACCTTACTGTGACCTATCAAATATTACGTGTAGCCCATCACACCTCCTTTGAATATTTGAATAAATATATTGGAAAGATGAAGCCCAGATATTTCTGAGTTCAGTCCTGAGTTAAGGATTAATTCTAAGTCTGTATAGGATAAGGAAGATGTTTGCTTTTTTTTTTTGAAGTGTGCACATATTTTGAGAGGCGGTTTCAGAGCAGTTGGAACACTTCAGCGCGAACAGCACTTTTTTTCTTGACAATACTTACCTTGACATTTCTATTACAAGTGAGCGAATGAGTTATTTCTGCTAATATTCAGGAAATGTCTCAACAGGATGAAAAAGAATCATGTTTAAGAACTTGCACGGAAATCTTTTTCGTACGAGGTGGCTACAGTGATCACAGGTCTGTACAGAAAAAAAAATGTTCACAACTTAAATATGTAGGTAAGACTGTCACCCATCCTTGATCTCTACACAAGGCTATTAATTTCATTAAGGATACAATATAGCCCAGAGTCTTTAAGCAAACACATTTTCCCCCTAAAAATCAAATAGAGGAATAGGCAAAGAATTCTCTTTCATCTATAAATTATAAAGCCAAGTTCAAGAAATTCAAACTACTTGAAAAGGAGTATTTGATTTCTTATGTAATGAAATTGTAAAAAAATAAAAACTCAATGCAGACTTGAATGATGAAACTTTAATATTTTTAATGCAAACCCAGGATTCTATGTGTAAGTACTTTTAATTGGAAGCTAATAATATTATGTACAAATAGTATAAACAGTCAGTAGCAAATTTTATCTCAGAATAAATGTTTATTGGCTAGACATTTTTTTGAGAAAGTTATAATTTAAAATTCTATAAATACACACACATATGCACACACACCACAATTTCCTTGAGTAACCATCATTTTCGTCATTTTAGCTAAGAACTATTCTCTCTTCTCATCTAGAGAGAATGTAACAATGATGGCTTTGAAAATGTGGAAACAAACAAAAAAGAAATCCTTTCTACATTTCTATTATATTATCCTGTTTAAAATCAGAAATAGCAAATCTGTAGTCGATACTTACCTCTAAATTGTATTAAATGACATTAGTGACAGAAAAGGACAAGTTGAATATATTTCTTTTTTTTTTATAATTTTATTTTTTTAATCATTTTTCCCCCAAAGCCCCAGTAGATAGTTGTATGTCATAGTTGCACACCCTTCTAGTTGCTGTATGTGGGACACGGCCTCAGCATGGCCAGAGAAGCAGTGTGTCTGTGCGCACCCGGGATCCAAACCTGGGCCACCAGCAGCGGAGCGCAATCACTTAACCGCTAAGCCACAGGGCCGGCCCTGAATGTATCTCTGACAGTATCCCTTTCAAAGATAGTATGCATTTGTTACTTTAAAGCTATTTACAATCTTTCTACCTCATTTTTTTTTTTTTTTGGTCTTACCATTATGGCTGGAAAACTAATATATCTGCCTTCCCATATTTCCTGTCTATATGGTGATCATGTAAAAGAGAGCTAGGCAGTGAAGAAAAGGTAAAAGTGCTTGGGTAGGACATTCTTAAAAAATTTAAAAATATAGAATAATAAAAGATACATTTTTATTAGGAGAGAATGCCTTTCCATTTCCTTTCTTTTCCCTTTTTAGTGCCTGGAACTCAGAGCCATTGCTGGGGATACAATGGCCATCTTCTGCCTATAATTCGAAAGCCACAAGTTAACAAGAAGGATGAAAAGAGTTGCTTCTGTGCATATCTCCTTGAACCCTGGGCAGCATATGCTCAAGCTTCCTGTTGCTTTAGTGCCTAAAGCTTACCTAAGGTTTAGATAAATAAATCCATAACTTATTTATGCTTTTGGAAAGGGTTTTCTGTTAATTGTAGAAATACAGCTAAAATTAAATTATATAAAGAGTCTATCTTCTATAAGCAGTAGGGCTTCTCTGAAATTGAACTATTATTTATGTCTTCAATTCTGCAGTATATTGAAAAAAATTAGAGGACACTTTTTTTCTGCATATTTTCTTCTTTTATAATTTGACACAAGCCCACCCCAATGATATGATCCTTTTTAGAGTTTCTTCTGTGATATATGAACTGTCTAGCCTTGTCAATTTTCTAAATGAAATTGTTCTACTATTTTTACTGTGCTAGTATCTTCTTTCAACCACTCATGATCTTGTCAAACCACCCTCTAAACACCCCATGGAGGAAAAAATATAAACAAATAAAACAGCATCAAAATATAGTTATTTATATTTATTATTATTATTATTAATATTATTGAGGAAAAGTTGAGCAGAAAAATAATTCAAGTAATACATGCTATTTTTAGGAACAGGCTCTAGACTTACAAGAAGGATTACAGGTAACTTATTTAGGACTTGCTAGTTGCTACATATGCTTGATATACTTGCTTAGTTAGGTGGACATAGTCTATTATATGGTATTCATATAATAATAGGTTCAAAGCATTTTATTATCATATTACCAAGTTACTTGTGAATATATATATTTATTTGGATTATTGATATACTGTTGATCTGTGTGATTTTTGTTTATTTTAAACCATACTTGAGTTCTGTAGTTTAAAATTATTTAAAAAATCTAAAACCATTCACATATCCAGGTTTTATTTCTTTATTAAACAGAGCATTTCACTTCCATCTATTCCTGACGTTTCATGATAATTCCATGTAAATTATACCATATAAAAAACTTACATTATTTAGTTTTTAAACCTTTACTTTCTTGAATAAAATACCAACTTTGTTTCTACTAGAAGTGCTGTAACAAGAGGAAATGTATGACAAAAAAATACCAGCATTATTATACTCTATTTATCTCTATAGCTCCTGAATACCATTAAGGAATAAAATTAGTCTGGTAAGTTTTTCCACAATTTTTGAATTTATATGAATTCAAATTCTCTGCAATGACTAGATAGCAGTGTTAATTCGACCACGGATGCGTACTGTGTGCAGGCTAAAGGACAATCCAGCTATAAAAAGTCCTATTTCAGTAATGCTAATGATTTCTGGCTTCTCATTTCTTGTAATTTAAGAAGTAGCCTGAAGACTTTCTTATTATGCCTGTCACATCTACCATTATATCCTCATACCTATGAAATGTCTGCAGCAATGCCTCTAAGACCCCAGTTGCATCTGGTAAGTGATGACGCAGACCTAGTCATCCAGAATTCAGGGGTAGAGCAAGTCAACTCTTGTTGTTTCCTTTCTGTAAAGCAGTTTGAAATGAGTAATCAATAACAAATTTAGAAGGTATATTTGCAATTTCTTTTTGCAAAGGGAAAATATGTATAATAATAATGCCATATATCCCTGTTACTGTATAAGGAAAATCAAGAAATTAGAAGTAAGGTCCTCCCAACCTCAAATTTGTGTATTCGAGTTTTGTAGTTCAACATCAATTTTACTACACAAAGTGCAAGCATGAACAGTTTTTACATAACCCGTTCTATTGCCTCTGTATTTTACAACTTTAAATAAATAGCCACATAAAGTGCTTTCAATGCAAAAGATTGCTTAATTTTTAAAAGAAATTCCATTTTAGATTGACTTGGAAGTTTGTTTTTTCCCATTAAGTTAGTGAAAAGATGAACTGGTTATTTTTCTTACAGCTTACCACCACACATTCACATGACTGTTGCTGCTAAGATTTGCTGACAAAACACAATTGTGTGGTAACCAGATTCTTATGAATTCAGTACTGAAAAAAATGACAAAAAACCCTAAAAAATAAAATCAAAACAGATAATTCTCTCTATCTAAAATAAAGTCTACTCAATTAGATTTGAAAATATTGATTATAATTAGTGAAATATACAGTAAAAAGGAAGTGGTCGTGGTTAAGCTCTGGAAGGAGTGGAACTCAAAAACAGCTAATGTTGAAATCTCAGCCCCTCCACCCACAGACTCTGAAGGCTTGAGAGATTTAGTCAGCATCCTGTGGCCACAAAGTTCCCATTGGAAAAATAAGACTTATAATGGTTGTAGCATGGAGTTAATAAAGAAATTCATGTATAGTTCCTCTCCTAAGTACTGAATAAATATTAGCTGTTAATTTTATTTTCCCTTTTCTTGAATTAACTTCCATTCAGATTTTTTTCAACTGAATAGAATTAATGATGATTAGAGGTGTTTCCCAACTAGGTGTGCTCTGGAACTCATCTTCATCAAATATTCTGCAAAACAGGCTTCTGACTGGGGAAAGCTACATCCCTTCCATGGATATTCATAAATAAGGTTGCCAGATAAAATATGCCCAGTTAAATTTGGATGTTCACAATTAGGGTTCCCAGATAAAAGTTGTCCAACTAAATTTGAATTTTGGATAAATAATGAATAAATTTTTAGGATAAGAATGTCTCAAATATTATACAGGACATACTATAGGACACATAACTATTCATTGTTTTTCTAAAATTCAAATTTAACTGAATATTTTGTATTTTATTTGCTAAATCAGGCAACCCTTTTCACAGTGCAGTTAGCATTTAAGAAAACATTGTAAGGAAATATATTTAACTTGGCTTAACCCAATTATTCACAAAATTTATTTGACCACAGAACTTATTGTGAAGGTAACATCTATTACAAATCTGAAAAAGCTGTGCTAGTCTCATACCTTAATTTACAGGTGAGAAAACTAAATGAAGCTAATATACTGAATTTTTCCTGCCAGTAGAGATCAGGTGTCAGGATTAGGTTGATCGTGCTCTCTCAGTTTCTTTCAGAAAAAAGAAGTCCTGTTCTTTCAATTATCTTTAGTGATCTAAGAACACTGAAATAATAAGTTATGCTTGTTATATAGTTCACTAAGTATTTTTATTTAGAAGCCAATGACTTTTTGCGTGTATTGTTTTATTCACTTTATTCATATTATCCACTTTAAAATTATCCACTTTTTTTGATACTAGAACTGTGTTGGTTACATAACTATGGAATTAGTAAATTTCCAATTTATAACTGTCAGAAATAGATTGAATGTACATTATAAAGGCATGTATACATGAAACACCTAAAAACCCACTGAAATTCATTGTGGAATTGTGGACAAAGTCGCATCAGATATCCAACACCATAGAATATTTTCCGTCCATGACCTCTAATTTGACAGTGCAGTCAGGAAAGAAACAAACTAACAGATACATAAATAAACCTCCTTGTATTTCAATAGACATTTTAAAATGCAAAGATATGAGGGTGTGGAATGTGATTGAAAGAATGAAAAAGGCATAATTTAAGGAAAACTTATATTTTTTATTTCTGTATTTTAGCAAAAGCATTATAGAATATTTGGTCAAATTATGTATTTGATGGGATTTTCATTTTATTTTCTGAATTGCCACACTATTTGAAAAATAATATATTTTATTATTCTAAAGCTAAAATATTGTTTAGACAATGGTTTCAATATCCCTTAGTCATAGTGTGTGTGTGTGTGTGTGTGTGTGTGTGTCTATCTATCATCTTCAGGCACTGCTTAAAATTCCCCAAGCTAATCCATTTCTGATAATAATTTTGGTGGAGTTTAATGGCCTGTCCGTGGAAAGGTTATATAATACTAAAAAACTATTTAAATCCAGGAGTATGTGAGAATAGCAGGTGTTTTATATTTACTTCCAAAATGTAGTTGTTCATATAACATAAGAAAATCACTCCTGGGCAGTTCATGCAGTGTGATACATTTTTAAAGTTCATATTTTCCCTAGAAAATGTTTTAAACCCTACAGTGAAGATTAAATTCTTGATCCCTCTTGCATATGATAAACCCCAACTTGTTTAGACGTTTAAAGCCAAAGGTATGCTTAAAAGAATGGATGTATGACTCTTGAAATAAGCTGTTTTCTAGTCATTCTGTTTACTATAATTGCTTAGAATGCCTAGAGTTAATCACTGTAATCTGTTTATATATTTTCTTTTTAATATTTACTCTTGTGAGAGCTTCAGCACTATGTATAATTATTCTCTCTAGAAATAATCAAGGTAGTGTATTTATTGTATTTCTCTAAAACATATAAAGGTAAGTTGGACACAACTTATCATGTTCTGGGAAATATTTGTGTATAAACTTTAGATGGCAACATATCTTGTAGTAATAATTGATTATTTAAATATATATGTTATTAATTTTATGTTCTCTTTATTAGTCATTTACTCTCTTGATTTCTTTTAAAAAAAATTTTTTTGTATTTTCCAAAAATCTTTGTTTCCTGTATTTTAAGAAATTTATTTTTGGCTATTAGCAAATCTTGTTTGAGAGATTGTTTTAAGTAATTGGAATTTCTGTGGCTAAATCATGTACCTAAATTCCAAAGTCTACCATAACTGGCAGAAACAATAATCTAGCTGTTGTGAATAAAAAATTGAATAAGCTAACAATAAAATTCTAACTGAATCAAATTGCTCTTTGAACTAATTTATGTAAATATATTTCTTATCTAATATTATCTAAACATAAAGATTATATATTACCAACTTTAATATCATATTATCTATTCGCTATTTGCAATTGCCAAACTGACCACAGGTATTACATGCTGAAATCTTTTTCAAAACAAACATATCTATCATATTCAATTATTCAGAGAAAAAATATTGAATGTTTTAAAAGTGATAAAATGCAGAACATTTAATTACTACAATATTGCTTTTTATATAACTTGTGCATGAAAAAAAGGCCTTAAAAATCAACAATGACAAATAGGTATGCCTCTTTTTATATTAGATTGTGTTAAATAACTTTCAAGTACAAACACACTATGTATGGCAATAAATAGGATATATTAATTTATAAAGTGATCTGTTACCTTCCTTAAATCTAAACAAATCTGTCATAAGTTCAGTTAAGTTGATAATCTTTAAAACAAATTTTTATGTTTATAAAATATGAACTTTATATCAACTGCTAACTATTTTAACAACCATACAACTAAATAAGCTGTGAGTGACCATTCCAACGATACAATCATATACTGCCTAACAACGTTGGGGTCAACAATGGACCACACATACAATGGTGGTCCCATAAGAATATAATGGAGCTGAAAAATTTTTATCACCTAGTGATGTTGTAGTCATCAGAATATCTTAGTGCAATACATTACCCATGTTTGTGGTGATGCTGGTGTAAACACACCTACTGCACTGCCAGTTGTATAAAAGTATGGCATATACAATTATGTACAGCACATAATACTTGATGATGATATTGAATGACTATGTTACTGGCTTATGTATTTACTACATTACACTTTTGATCATGATTTTAGAGTGTACTCTTTCTACGTATAAAAAAATTTACTGCAAAACAGTATGCCTTATTACACTGGCAGCAGCGTCATATATCTTGTGTTTACCTAGTCTCTTGATTGCATCATTTCTCTTGCGCTTGATTTAATCTCATGTTGTTTTGTTCATCATGGCCCCTAAGCATACAAAATCCACTGTTAATGTTGCTAGTAAGAGGCCATGTCTCTTACTTACATGAGTGATTGACCTGGAAACAAAATTATAAGTGATTAAGGACTACAAAGGTAGAAAATCAGTGATGGTTATTGCTCGCCAGTCAGGCGTGTCTCATTCCACCATAGCTATGATCTTGAAGAACAGGAACAAAGTGACGTAAACTATTAAAGGTTCTGCGTCATTGAAGGCAATGAGACTAACAAAAATTGGAGAAGAGCCTATATTAGACATGGAGAAACTTCTAATAACCTGGATTGAAGACCAGACACAGAAGGGTATCCCTCTCGACACCGTGGTAATCATGGCCAAAGCAAAAAGTTTGTTCACAATTTTGAAGAAAAGGCTGGACCCTACAATGTTGAATTTACTGCTAGCTCTGAGTGGTTTAAACAATTCAAGAATTGTTACTCATTAGATAATGTGAAAGTGAGTGGTGAGTCTTAGAGTGCTGATGTGAAGGCAACTGAAGAATTTTTGGAAATTCTAGATAACCTGATTTTGGAGGAAATTTACTTGCCAGAGCAAATACTCAATATGGATGAAACCTCCCTATTCTGGAAATGTATGCCTGAAAGGCCTTTCATCCATAAGGAGGCCAAGTCAATGCCAGGTTTCAAGGCTTTTAAGGACAGGATAACAGTCTTGCTTGGGGGCAATGTTGCAGCTACAAATTGAAACCCTTTGTGATCTGGCCCAGTGAGAACCCCAGGACCTTCAAGCATATCAATAAACACACACTGCCAGTGTAATACAGAAGATAAGAAGTCTTGGATGACCCAGATCCTCTTCCAAGGTGCCCTCCTGAATTTCTATGCCAGCAAAATGGAAAAGTACTATTTGAAGGATAACATACCTTTCAAGATTTCACTTATTGTTGATAATACTGCCGGACTCCCCCTTTTATTGGCAATCTTCATCTCAATATCAAAGTGGTGTTTCTCCCTCTAAACACCATCTCTATGATCCAACCAATGGATCAAGGAGTTATAGCAGCTTTTAAGGCCTACTGCCTGAGGAGGACCTTTGCCCAGGCTATTGCTTCAACTGAGGAAGACACTGATACAATTCTGGAAGGATTATAACATCTGTGTCTGCATCAATAACCTTGCCTAGGCTTGGGGTGATGTGACCAAGGAGTGTATGAATGGCATCTGGAAGAAGACACTCAGGAGGTTCGTCCATGATTTCAAAAGATTTCCCAAGTATGAGCAGGTTGCAAAAATCAAAAAGGCTGTGGTTGAGATGGCAAACAATTTTAACCTGGGTGTGGATGAGAATGCCATTGAGGAGCTCCTAGAGGTGGTTCCTGAGGAACTGACTAATGAGGAGTTGTTGGAACTGGAACACGAATGCACAGCTGCAGAAGAGGCAAGAGAAAAGGAAACTGCAGGAGAAGAAAAAGAAGAGCCCCCAAGAAAATCCCTTCCCCAAGGGAAGGGTTTAGCAGAAGCTTTTGGAAACTTCAACAAGCTCCTTAAAAAGTTTGAAAACATGGACTCAAACACCGAAAGGTTTTCATTAGTAGAGAGGAATATTCATGGTACATTAACTGCTTACAAGCAAATCTATGGTGAAAAAAAAGAAACAAACCAAGTAAACCACCATGGATATATTTCTGAAAAGAATGACCCCTCCTGAAGAAGAGCCTCAGGGAAGTCCTTCAGGAGATATTCCAGAAGAAGACATTGTTATCATAGGAGATGACAGCTCCATGTATGTTATGGCCTCTGAAGACCTTCCAGTGGGACAAGATGTGGAGATGGAAGACAGTGACAGTGATGATCCTGACCCTGTGTAGGCCTAGGCTAACGTGTGTGCTTGCATCTTAGTTTTTAACAAAAAAGTTTAAAAAGTAAAAAAAATAAAAATTTTTAAAAATGGAAAAAGACAGAATTAGGATATAAGGAAAATATTTTTGTACAGCTGTACGGTGTGTTTGTGTTTTAAGGTAAGTGTTATTACAAGAGTCAAAATGTTAAAAAAATTAAGAAGTTTATAAAGTAAAAAAGTTACAGTAAGTTTAATTTATTATTAAAGAAAGAAATATATTTTTTATAAGTTTAGTGTAGCCTAAGTCTACAGTGTTTATAAAGTTTACAGTAGTGTACAGTAATGTCCTAGGCCTTCACGTTCACTCACCACTCACTCACTGACTCACCCACAGCAACTCCCAGTCCTGCAAACTCCATTCATGGTAAGTGCCCATTTTCAATCTTTTATACATATTTTTAATGTAGCTTTTCTCTGTTTAGATATGTTTAGATAGACAGATACTTACCATTGTGTTACAGTTGCCTACAGTATTCAGTACAGTAACATGCTGTACAGGTTTGTAGCCTAGGAGCAGTAAGCTATACCATATAGCCTAGGTGTGTAGTAGGCTATACTCTCTAGGTTTGTGTAAGTACGCCCTATGATGTTCACACAACTACGAAATCATGTAATGAAGCATTTCTCAAAACGTATCCCTGTCATTAAGTGACGCATGACTATACTCTGATTTAAATAAAACTTCAAATCATCAATTTAGTTATATTGATTCTAATAGAAATAAAAATTAAACCATATGTTGACAATAATGATTTATATTTGTAGCTGAGATATTGATTTCTCTGATAACAAAGCCCCTTGTTTATACTAAAACAAGCTTGTCAGTCAATTCATTTCTTCTTATACAAGTTTCCACATTATCTTTATGTAGCGAAATTATATTATACCCAGATGTAAAAAAAAATAGCATATTATGTTTTATGTGTTTTCTTCATCATATTACAGTACAGAAAACATTTCTTCCAAAAGTTATTAAATATGAAGAGATTTAAAAAGGATAAAATTCATTGCCCAACTAATGGAAGCTTAAAGTCGTGAGTGACACTTTTCAGACCTTGTGTCATGTTTTAAATTATAATTGATTGTGTATTTCTATTGTGCAGAAGGGTCCCACTATTCAAATCTAGTATACTTTCAAGACAGACTGACATTCGTATCCCTGTCAAAATGGCATGGTTTATTATTTATGATTAGCTAGAGCAAACTTTAAGATTATCACGAATGTTTTATTCCAGATTGTGATTAGACTAGTTATATGCATTGTGATTAGATACTTTGCAGATTTTTTTCTTGACTAACTACTTTTCTTTTAATTTTTAAAAAATTAGTACCATCTTGTATATTTTTTAACTTTATCACTTTTTTGTATTTGGAAAATTATTTTTATTCACAGTATAATTTTAATAATTGGAGTAATAAAATATACTTTTGTAATAAATTCAATTCCCTTATATTTTCCAATACTTATCTGAGGGTTAAGAAGTCTTCTTATTTACCATCTTATCATGTGTGTTCATCTTAAAAACTTGCAAACCATGTGTTCAATTTACCTGAAAAAGAATAACTGAATGAATTATTTATATATTCATACTAATGAATATGTAACATAATAGTCTAGTATATGCATTTAAGTATACACATGGCAAAATTTTAACTTTGAGATATTTAGAATTATAAGAGAAATAATAACCACTTGAACAATCAATTAAGAAAGTTTTGTGCTAATTTTTCAATATTTTGTGGAGCAGGAAACTCAGAACCAGCTTTTCTCCTCAGAAAAATATCAAAAGACTAGTAAGACAATTTTATGTTAATAATTGAAATATATTTTAAATATACGTGCCTATATTAGTTTTTCATTATTGCTGTAACAAATTATCACGAATTTAGTGTTTTAAAACAGGGCAAATTTATTTTTATATTTCTGGGAGTTGGAAGTCCAAATTCGTCTGACTGGGCTGAAGTCCTCATGACAGCAGGTCTGGTTCCTTCTGGAGTCGCTAGGAGAATCCATTTCCTTGCTTTTGTTAGTTTATGGAGGCTGTCTGCATTTCCTTGGCTCATGGTACCTTCCTCCTTCTTCAAATCCAGCAACATAGTAACTTGCTCTTCCCAGCCCCTCTCTTCCACTCTCTGTCTATCTGTCTCTCTCTGCATGTTTCTTTCTTTCTCTCTCTGCTTCTGTATCACATCAACTTTTCAGTGAACCCTCTGTGTAAATGAATACTTGGACTTTTGATTCTTTTAAGGCACCAGCAAAAAGTTATCCAGCCACACTGTTGGCTTTCTCTCCAGAGAACACTTTTCTGACAGTGAATCTAATAATTTTAGCTTCTTTTGCAATCTGGATAGGCTGAGAAGTTCCCAAATTATTAAATCCTGGTTCTTTTTTGCTTTATCTGTCTATATTTCCCTTTACCTCTTGCGTTTTACTATAAGCGGCAGGAAGAAACAAGGCTGTACCTTCAACACTTTGCTTGGAAATTTTCTCATTTAAATATCCGGGTCATCATCACAAGGTGTGCTTTACACATAATTGTAGGTACAGTTCTGCTAATCTTTCTGCCACTATAAACAAGAATCCCCTTTCCTACAGTTTCTGGTAACATGTTCCTCATTTCCTTCTGAGCCTTCACCAGTAGTGTCTTTGACATCCATATTCCTACATAGTGTCTCTTTATGATGATTTGGATATTGTCTAAGACGATACAGGTTTTCTCTACTCAGATTCCCACTTCTTCTGAGCCCTTACTGGGAGTCTTTCACATCTATCTTTCTGCCAACAGTCTGCTCAAAGCAATCTAGGCTCTTTTGATCACCTTCCTCAAAATTCTTCCAGCCTCCACCCATCACCCAGTTGCAAAGCCATATCTGCATTTTTATGTAGTTGTTACAGCAGCACCCAACTTCCAGATACCAAAATCTAGATTAGTTTCCCATTACTGCTGAAAAAAATTAAAACAAACTTTGTAGCTTAGAAAAACTCAAATTTATTATCTTACCATTCTTGAGGTCACTCATCTAAAATGAAGGAGTTGGCAGGGCTATGTTCCTTCTGGAGATTTCAAGGGAGAATCTCTTTCCTTGACTTTTCCAGCTTTTAGAGGTCTCTTGCATTCCTTGCCTTGGCCTCTAGAATTGGGAAAAGGAGCCAATATCATATAAGAGTAAAAACGTATAAAAGTAAGCATTATCTTTTTGGAGTATGCTTTACTTGCTTGGATTTTACAAAAGTGAGAATAAGCACTAAGTAGTGGTAAGACCATCTTCTCAGTCAGACAACTTTGAAGGTAGTTAACTTTTGGCATCTGTTACAAAGATTTGACCCATATTATAGTATGGCTTTTTTTCGTATAGGTTTGTGGTAGTCAGTTTTGTGGTAGTAACCAACAACTTATAATTATAGTGGTTTGTAACAATAAAATGTGTTTTTTTGCTCATGTTATATGTCAGCTGATACTATGTTTTGCTCTGCTTAGCTCCGCTAAGCTCTACTTGGCTCTGTTCCACATCGCTTTTCACTCTGAAATCTTTCCTGAAGGATTAGTACCTATGTGAAGCTTATTCATTCTCACAGCAGCAAGAGAGAACAAGAAAGTTAGCAAAAAATGCATTGTCTATCAAAATTCTGTACATAATGAGTACACATAACTGGTTAATAGTTTTAGCTCTTACATTTGGGTCTTTGGTCCATTTAATTTTTCTATGTGGTATTGTCACCGGCGCTGGTCAGATTGGCGTGGTGAGGTCCCAGGTTCTTGGTCCACAGACACAAAAGAATTTGAGAGTGGACACACAGCAGAAGTTTTAGGAGACGCGAATTTATTAGCAATGTGAAAGTACACCCCAAGGGGAGGGGCAGGCAGGCTCGAAGTGAGCGACTGCCCTGAAGTTGTGGTGGTCAGTGGCTTTGGAAGGTCGGGTCCTGGGGATGAGTGAGGGTCTTGGAAGGTAGACCAATCGGGGCATTGTCTCCACCCCCACGTTGGGAGGGGGAGATTTTTTCCTTACATAGGCATCTCCAGAACTGTCATGGTGGTGATCCCCTGCAAGGGGGGGTCAAAGCTGCAATGCAAATGAGGGTATAATGAGGCTTGGGGCTATTCTTGGTAAGGATCAGGGGGAGTGTTGCACGTCCCAAGAGCTGCTACCTGGTAATGAGGACGCTGCACCTGGTGGAGTGACCTTGCTCCCAGCTCATATCTACTTCCTGCCTATCTCAGTATAAGGTAAGGGTCCAACTTCATTCTTTTTTACGTAGATATCCAGTTTTCCCAACACCATTGTTGATATTAGAGGTTTTAAGTAGAGGGAGGAAATAATCTAATTTGCCTTTTCTGAAAAAGTTAAATTTAGATATTCTTGGATTGAATTGAAAGTAAATTAGAGTGGTAGCAGTATAAGAAGTTAGGAACCTCTTTCAATAATCACGCCAAGAGATGATGGTAGATTGGAATAGGTTCATAGAAACGAAGATGGAAAGAGTAGACAGATTTGAGATATATTTGGAAGTTAAAGTAAACACAATTTAATGAGGGATTTGCTCTAGATGATGAGGGAGAGAATGATGTAAAAGAAAATACACGTGTTTCTAACAACAGAAGGTGTATGTATAATAGAGCAGATGGTAAGAGGGGAAGAGAAATACTTAAGAATTTGAGGATTACAGGTAGATTAAAAAAAACCCTCAGCTTTAGGTATATTAAATATGAGGTGTCTATGAGACATCCAAGTAGAGATGTCAGTAGGCTCTTGGATTTATAAACTAAAGAGAATATAGATAGAAATGTGGTGTCATCAGACTATAGCCAGCATTTGAGTCCCTGGAAGTAGCCAGGATTTCCTAGTGAGAGTGTGTAGACAGCTGAGAGAATGGGCCAAGGAGTAAGCTGAGAAAAGTCAAAAAATTTAATACTTCAGTAGAAAAATGTAGAGCTGGTCCAAAGCCACAAATATATGATTTTGGTCTAGAGTACCTGATTTCAAATCATAGTTCCCTTCACTATAATATAAATTGTGTTTTTTAGCTTCTTAAGTTATAAAAAAGAGTGTAAAGTATGACAATAATAGCTTTTAACTGTTGGGTAACTACTGAGTTTCTTGTACTTTAAATTTATTGTTATGAATTCTCAAACCAACTCTGCAATGTATATATTATTTATAGATGAAAAGAGGTTAATGCTACCCATTGCTTATAATTGGCTAAGAATGCATTGAAATCCAGATCTATGCACAAACATGCTATGAAATTCTGAAATATCTTGTGATAATGATACATAAACAATATAACTTTTTGTGATATTCTGGTGCAACATGGCAAATAAGAAAATTGTTTACATATCAATATCTCTGATGATATTCCAAGGTCCTTGAAGTACTTGAGGTCACACATAGTATCTTATTTATCTTTTACAATGCCGTCACTGTGTACAATAATAATTTTTGTATTCAAATTAACTTTATGGGAAATTTAACACAGATTAAAAAGATAAAAAGAATCAAACTCTTTTAAGTTATTCAGAACACATTTATCGAAAATCTGCTATTATATTAGCTAGAGTTCTCCAGAGAAACAGATCCAATAGGATATAGATAGGTAGGTAGGTAGGTAGATAGATAGCTAGATAGAGATATATAAAAGAAGATTTATTATAGAAATTGGCCCATGCAGTTATGGAGGCCAGGAAGTTCCAGATCTGCTGTCTGCAAACTGGACAACCAGGAAAGCTGATGGTGTAATTCAGTCCTAGTCCAAAGCCCCGAGAATCTGGGAGCCAATGCTGTAAGTCCTGGTCTGAGTCAGAACGCCAGAGAACTAGGACTTACAGGAGTTCCAATGTTTGATGTCTGAAGGCAGGAGAAGATGGATGTTTCAGCTCAAGTGGAGAGAACCAATTCATCCTTCTTCCACCTTTTTGTTCTATTCAAGTCCTCAACAGATTGAGGATTCCCATCTGCATTGGTGAAGGCTATCTTCTTTTCTCAGTCTACTGATTCAAATGCTAAGCTCTTGCAGAGACTTTCTCACAAACACACGCAGATAAGTTTTACCAGCTACCCGGGCATCCCTTAGCCCAGTTAGGTTGACACATAAAATTAACCATCCCAACTTTGTGCAAGATACAATGTTGCATACCTAAAAATGAAGGATGGAAGAATAAGCTCTACCACCATGAAATCAATAATGTAGTGTGCTAGAGAAGTAGAAGATTTAATAAAAATTTAGAATAACATGCAAAGACAGTCGTACTTAAGGAATGCAATGGGGACTCAGAAAAAGGGCTCACAAGTTGATCTCAGTGAGGTAGACTAAAAGAACCATCCTGGAGAAGTTGTATTGTTGAGTGAGGCAACTTCCATTGTTTGTTTAATAGATAGGGGCTTGGGGGTAAAACCATATGGTGAAGTAAATACCTTGGCTTAATCATAGAGCATGGGGATCAATTATATATCTCTAAATTTTCAGGTCAAGAAAAATCCAATATGTATTTTTACCCAAAGTTAGAAATAATAATACTGATAATGATAATTCCATCAGTATTATTTCTTGAACAATGCTCGTAGTACATCCCTTATCTTATTTAGTTTTCATAACATTCTTATGGGCTGGAAGTAAATGGTGCAGTTCAATTTTGTCATATGGATTAATTTTATAGTATGGAACAATAAATTGTATGTATTGAATTTCAAAATACCATAATTTTGACAAAACAAAATGGCGTTTATATTTTTATCAGCTCAATATAAACCTATTAATGATGGATGTAAATTATTTTTGTGTTCACTCATCAAATAAGAATCAGATAGTAATTTCATATTTGTTCCTTTACACACACACACTTCAAAAGCTTTCTTTGTTGTTTTCTTTATATTAAAACACAATCCAATAGATTATGAGTTAAAATAGATTATGAGTTAACCACGATGAATAATCCCAGAAACCTTGTCCTATTGGCTGGGTGTCATCATATTACCCTGGTCTATTCTTGCAAAAAGTTGGAAGAGAACAGTCTTGGCTATTTGTAGGACATAAGTGTGCTTGACAGAGAGAGGCAGTTTACCCAATTGTGTTGTGGTGATTTACAGAAGTAATTTGAAGGAAAAAAAAAGCCTGCTGGATTAAGAAGAAATATGGTACCTGATAAACCTTTAGTGAGACCTAATTCACACACTTATTCCAGTAAAGGAAGATTAAAAACCACAGTGAGAAAAAAAATGATGAATATTATGAGGAAATAAAATAGGAAATTCAAGAAAAGAGGTGAAAAATGGAAAAGTTTAAATAAAACAAGTCTACATTTGATGTGGAATGAAGAAACAATTAGCAATGATTGACTCGAGCAGATATGGCCTTTGTTTCAGGTACTCTATAGAATGAACTCCAATGAATCATTGGATAACCTTTGTGGAGTCCTCTCCACTTGAGTGTGGTGGGACCTGAAACTTGATTCTAGCCAAAAGAGAGTGGCAAATGTGTGGGATGATTACTCCCGTGATTAGGCTCTTGACACTTTGAAATGAGATGATTTTGTCTTAGAAAGCAGAAAGAGAGATTCTCATGCTGGCCTTGAAAGAAGCCAGGCGTTATGTTTTTTAAATTTTTTTTAATTTTATTAGAGTCATATTGGCTTATAACATTGTGAAAATTTCAGGTGTACGTTATTATATTTCAGTTTCTGTGTAGACTGCATCATGTTCACCACCAACAGTCCATTTTTTATCCCTCACCATACATATGTGCCCCTTTATCTGTTTTGCCCTCCCCCCATGCCCTTCTCCTCTGGTAACCACTAATCTGTTCTCCTTATCTGTGTGTTTGTTTATCTTCCACATGTGAGTGAAATCATATAGTATTTATCTTTCTCTGGCTGACATTTTACTTTGCATAATACCCTCAAGGTCCATCCATGTTGTCACAAATGGCACAGTTTTGTCTTTTTTTATGGCTGAGTAGTATTCCATTTTACATATAGATACCACATCTTCTTTATCCATTTACCCATTGATGGGCACTGGGTTGATTCCACCTCTTGGGCTGCCATGTTTTGAAAGGCTCTGTGAGACAGTTACATGGCAGGGGACGGTGAGTGGCTTCTAGGACCTGAGAATGGCCTCACGAAAAGCCAACAAGAATCCAGGCCCTCAGTTATACAATAAGAAAAGAAATTTTGCCAAAAATCTGAATGCGCTTAGAGTCATATTCTTCCCCCTTAAGCCTCCAGATGAAAATGTAGCTTGGCCAACACCTTAATTTCTGTCTTGTGACTCTGAGCAGCAGACCTAACAAAGTCAGGGCTGGACTTCTAACTCACGGAAAATGAGATAACTGCGTGTTGCTAAACTGTTAAGCTTGTGGTAATTTGTTACACAGCAATAGAAAAATGATACAGCATTTTTGTGTAGGTGGCTAGTATTTGAGAACAGTAAGTCATTTGTCCACACAGCCTGGCTGTTTTCCTCTGCTGGCACTTACTGTTCCCTCTGCTGGCACTTACTGCTCAAAGTAAAAATTTCCAAGTGGTTTTCTTCTTTCTATTTAGAAGACAGCAACCTCAGTGAAGCTTGTCCTGGTGGGTAAAACTTAAGTATAGCAATAGGATATTAAACATATTTGAAGTATATGCACAGCTTGATATTATACTTGTTTCATTTTTAGTGTAGTATAGCAAGTTTAACTGCCTGATGCCAATTAGCTATAATGAGAATTATGGAGCTAAACCGCAGTGCACTACACTGAAAATTGACTCTTTGGGGTTCTGACTGACTTTATGCTTTTTGTTGAAGGACGTATAAACTTTGTTAATGGCTTCTCTTCTTTCCTGCCTAAGAAACATTGGTTATCTTTATTTGAAACTCGTGCTTAAAACTCAAACTAACTTTTACTAAATTTAATTAATAAAATTCATTTTCACATCTCTTCACCAGGCAAAAGCTAAAGTTAGTTTAAATTTTGGTGCCTGCATTTAATTAACCCAAAATATGCAAAACATTCTAAACAGATTCCCTTTGTTTCTTCAGAATTAATATTATGTATATGACCAATTTTAAAACGATTCTAAATATAAACCTCTCAAATATGTGTGGCTAGGTATTGATATAGAATTCCAAGTAATTTAAATGATAGTATATAAAACTTGATTGTAGAGGCTAATTGTTTGTGACCATTGAATTCAGGAGGGAATCCCAGAAATATGAATGTATTCTTTGATATATTATCTTTAATAATGAGACGAGATTTCGATATTAAAAATCTAGAATAATTCATTTGGAAAAATCAAATCTAAAGAAACAAACAAAACACATACAGACACACAGACACACACACGCTCACACACACACTGAGTTGCTCTCATAGAAAGCTCAGAATTCCAAACTGAAACCTCAGGAATAATTCCTTCCCAAACCCCAGGTTGTGAACTAAATAGCTGCCTCTCTGAGGTTTCAGATGAAAGATAAAAGGCTTTTCACAGTGTATTCATTCAACAAACACTTATATAGCACTGACATTGGATCAGACATAGTTATCAGCACCTCAACAAATTAGATCATTAATCTTTATGATAACCTTCTAGTATGAATTAGAAATTATTTTTTAATAAAGTGTAGTTCTTTGTTCATTTTTAAAGATCCACCCATGTTGCTCAATGATCGCGATGCAGGTGGAACCAAAGTTGAGATAACCAATTTCTTTAGCTTTCTCTGAGGGAAGATTACTATGTACACACTTTATTGGCAGAATAGAGGGATTTGGTATTTTGGTTAAGTGAAACACAAATGAAGAAATCTCACTTATTGCAAAGAAAAATTTCTGAAAACAACTCCTGGGTTGTGGCTCTGAAATTCTTTCGTGTGTATGCAATAGAAATTAGGTGCTCTGAAGTTATGTGCATGGTACAGCAGCACATGCCCTTCTCCATGATGTTCCCTGTCTGGGATACTGCTCCAACCCTTCCTCACTGTGGCAAAAACCTGGTCATCCAGTCTTGAACATGAACCTCATTTTCTCAGAGTACAGTAGGATCTGGCTAGGATTTCCTCTGAAGGACAGCCAAATGTAGGCAAGACCAATTGTGACTTGTTACACTCTCGAAATTGGTGCTTGTCTTACTACAAAGTCAGGATTCAGAGAGAGTCTAAATTCTTTGTCTGTGAAACTGTCTGAGACATATTTAGAGGCACAACAATTTCTCAGTAATATTCAGTTTGCTGTGGTTGATCACTTTATAGAAACTTAATGTACTGGTTCCTGTTGAAAATTTGAATATGGCTCATTTCATGACATCTCATATCTGGGGCGCTTTCAGTAACCATGTACACTTAAAGACCCTCAAAGTCATCTATTTCACCTTAGATTCTCAGTCCCGTACTCTTTTGTGTTTCCTCTATCCTTATCTACAACATTTCACGCTGACCTTCAGAATCCCTCTTCCATAGTTAAATTCTTGTATATCTTTGATTTCATATTGTTCTCCCACCTCCTCCAGGTCATGAGTAAAGCCTGGCATCACCTGTTATACTGCTGTTAGGTTTATTAATATTATCCTGAATGTGCACATGAGGTTTCTGTATTGGATAGATGAATTATTAATACATAATAACTGTGTCGTCTCCCCTTCGCTTCAGTTCTTAATCCTGGGCCAGTATGCTGAGAACCATATGTTATCCTACACATATGGTCTGTAGTATAGATGAGGAACACAGAAATATGAGTGTTATCTGCTTATATACATGCCTTCTTTCTCCCCTCCTAAAAGAACAAAGAAAAACCTTTGCTCCAAAGGAAGAGTTCTTACTCTAATTTAAATGTAAATAAATTTCTCCAGGCAAAAGATAAGTCATGAGTGTCAGCCCCCACCCACTTGAAATGTAATATGTGTCTCTGAGAGGTAAATCTCTATGTTTAATCAGTCATAAATTACATTCCAAGGCTAGTCTTTAGTTCTGGTCCCAAATTTCAGTAGATATTATTCAGAAAGCCCTAACAATGCAGAAACACACACATATACCCATACAATTCACAATTCCACAATTTTCAGGCTTTGGAAGTGGAAATTATTTATTAGGTCACTATTCTCTGATTTTCCACTATAATTTCTAGATCAGGACTCAACCACCTAAAGATAAACAGTTTCTTCTTTTGAGGCTCATATCAAGTATCTTTTTCTTTATCGCTATTTCATCTCATTAAAAATATATTTTTTTATCCTCACCTTTTCCTACTTCTATCAAAATTTGACACTCTATATGTAACAAAACTCTCCACTGAAGTCTAGGAATAATCTTGAATTATTTCAACATGTATAGGTATGACCTATACAGTCTTATAACTTTTTCAAACATATAATTTTGCTCTACACTCCAGCCCAATTCACTTACTTATTGAAATGGATAATTGTCATCATCCATAATTTTAGTACCTCTAAAATAATTAATTTTGTAGCCTCAAATGCTTATCTCTTATTTTTCACTTCGCTGTTCCCGTTGGATATGATGTTTTACGTCACTGAGAGTTTCATAACTTTATTACTCCGTGTTACTAATCTCTGTGCCTCTTGTCTTCATTATTTTTTCTGTGACAGGTCATCCCATCGTAGACATGACCTGCCAATTCTCTAGCCAATGCAATTCTCTCATATTCCTTGAATATCCCACATCCTTTTCCAAAAATTCAACTCTAGTTCAATGGCACAATCTTATTTTTTTCTTAAATTGCCCATGACTTAAGCAGAATATTGATTGAGAGAACTGTTCATATTAGTGCCATTATAAAATTAGGATCTACAATCACATCTGAATTCCAGAGAAGCTTCCACAGTTAGTTCCCATTCATTCTAACAAAGATTTATTCAAATTAATAATCTTTTCCCCAAGCTTCCTACTTTAATACCTACACCATCTTACTTTGCAAATATTCTCACTTTCTCTATTATGGAGAGAATGTAGTATAGTGGTTGTATTTCTATTTTATTGTGGAAAGTGCCAGTGATTTTTCTCTTCTTCAGGTGCACTGCTAAACTAAATTTCTGAGCTTCTCATTGGTTGCATGTGGACTTATTGATCAATTTCTGACCAATAGAATATGAGCAAAAGAGATATGCTACATTCAAGTATGGTTCCTAAAATATCTCCCTTACGATTTCCATTTCTCTATTCTCTCATCTCTTACCTGGATATAGAGAATCCAAGAAAGGACAGCATGTTTCTAGAAGATAGCAGAGCAACAAAATGGAAGGAGGTCCATTTTGGATGGACTGGATCCCTGAAGTAACATTTTTTTAGTCATATATTGCTAGGTAATAAAACATTCATCCCCAAAAGTGGCTTAAAACAGCAACAATTTTTTATATCTCATATTTCTATGGGCTGACTTGGCAGTCCTTTTGCTTTATGTGGTTTTAGTTGAAGAATTGGGATGGCTGAACACTTCAAAATGTTCTTATTCACTGGCTTCTAGCTAGGACCTCAGGGGGGCCTGTAAGCCAGAAGCTTCAGTTCTCCTCCACATGGGCCTTTGAATATAGGTACTTAGACTTCCTCAAAGCAAAACACCGATGTTTGGGTTCCAAAAAGGCGCATTTCAAATGACAAAGACAGAAACTACGGAGCTGTTAAGGCTCAGTCTCATAATTTAAACATTGTTACTTCTTATTTTATTGGTCAAAATAAATCAGTGGGCCATGCCAGAATCACAGGGAGGAAAAATGGGCTCCACATAATGGAAAAAGGGTACAGAATTTCTAGTCATCTTTAATTGAACAAAATCCACTCTCAGGTTACAAATTATTTCTATTCCTCACACATGTAAAGTACATTCAATCTTTCCCAAAACCCTAATAGTCCCTTCCCGTTACAATATGAAGTTTCAGTCTCAAAGTCCAGGTTCTTGTCATTTAAATGTGATTAGATGCAGACGAGGCTCTGTTGGGTCGTTCCATGTGTGCAGTGACCTATAAACTAAAGTGAAATTTTATTTGTGTCTGAAACACCAAATTTACTAGCTGACAACATTTATTATTATAATTAATATAGATTTTGGAGCCTTACTCCTCCTTCTTTGCTGGCAGATATGCAACAGATATCTCATCCTCTGCCTGTTGATACTAGTTAGTGCTACAGGGAACAATTAATGCAGATAAAAGTGATAGAAAGTGATATATGTGTATTTGTGTGTGTGTGTGTGTCTGATATGGAGTATCTTGATGAAATTTTAGATAAAGTCACCAGGAAAGGCATCACCATGAGGATAAATTTTGAGTAAAGAAATGAAGAATGTAAGATAATAAGCCATGCAGTAGTTTGGAAGTGACAGAACTAGGAGACCTTGTTAAGGCTCTTACAATAATCTAGGTGAGGGACATTGGTGGTTTCAACCAGAGGTAGCCTTGGAGGGGGTGAGAAGTGATAAAATTCTAGATATTTTTGAAAATAGTGACAACAGAATTTTTTGATGAATGGCTGGGGCAAGAGAGAGAAAGGGGTCAACTAAAACTGACCCCAGGAATTTTTTCATGAGGGGAATTATAAGAACAGGGTTGCCATTAACTGATTTGGGAGAATATATGTAGGATAAAGAAGTTTGGAGAAAAAGTTCAAAATTTAAATTTTAGATAGGTTAGGTGTACAATTCCTATCAGATTTCCAGTGGACATTCTCAACAAGAGTTAGCATTTGGACATTTGAGCCTAGAATTCTGGTTCAAATGTAAGTGTCCACTCAAATAAGATGATTAAGATATGACCAATGGCTGTTGCAATGTGACAGTCACTTGCATCCTTGACAGAGCCATTTTACCAGAGTGATGGGGATAGAAGTCTGGCTAGGGTTTATTCAGTGAGAATGGGAGGAGGGCAATTGGAAACACTGTATTTTGACAACTCCTCTATTTATAACATTTAGAAGGAGCCTTGCAGTTCCCAATGATGCCCTGAAGCAGATGTGTAAATTTTTAATAGCATACCATCACAAAGAAAATTTGCCCATTGTCTTGTTCATCACAGGACATTTAGATTTGAAAATCTAGTGGTCCTATCCACATATGGGGAAACTAAACAAGTTCACAAAGGAGTTAGAATTATATCCTAATATAGGAACTGGTGATATATTATAAAATATTCAATCAAAATGCTTGTTCAGAGCAATTCTGGTATTTTAAGAAGACTTATCTGAAAATAAAGCTGTCTGATTGAAGGTCAAAAGGCCAAATCCATGACAGGACTTTTCTTTTTAAAACTCTTGCTAGCCAGGAATAGTTCACAAATCAGGAAGTAGAAAAAAATTTTGAATTAAAATATTAAGAAAGGAAAAGTTGATTTCTGTTCTTCATTTCCTTTGACAGAAACAGAATTATATTTCAACTAATTAGTCCATTGTGTAAATGAGCACACTGGATATAGTTAAGTGCTACTTAAGCTGGAGTAGATGATTCAACATTATTGGACTTGTTTGAGCTAAGGTCCAGAAGTAGAAGTTATTTATACTGGGGTATATGAATTTGGTAAATTCATGCTCTACTTCTCAGTGGTTTTTATATAGTAGGGATCCAGGATTACCAGGCAGGGCTGATCTTATACAACCTTTTGAAATACATGAGGTAGGTACTCAGAGCCTGGCAACATGTTGCCCTCCTCTAACTTCTCAAAGTTTCCAATTGGAAGGTTCACAAAGTCATCCTCTTGCTACAATATTATGTGCCTCAAAATGTTCTTTGATCACTTTCCTTCTGCCCATGTTCACTCTAGAATTCTGGTTCAAATGTGAATGACCACTTAAATAAGATAAGGATTAAGATATGACCGATGGCTGTTGCAATGTGAAAGTCACTTGTATCCTTGACAGAGCCCTTTTACTGGAGTAGTGGCGATAAAAATCTGGCACACTGCACTGTGGCTGATTTCAATGAATTGTTAGAAATTTGGTGGTAATTATTTTTTCATGAGTGTTAATTTAGGGTAAATAAATGTATTTCAGGTTTGATCAATTTTTTACAAAGGTTATTTTTGTGATAAAATTAGCTTTATTTTGTCCCAAGAAAAAAGTCTATATCTGTACATATTTTATTTTATTTTATCTATTTTATTAAGTAGAAAAATATGCCAATGAGAAAATTGGTACAGTTGTTTTAATACTAAATATTTAATATCTCTAAACATATTGAATTCCAGCAACACATAGTTTTCTAGGATTTCCTCTTGAAATTACTGTAGATTTCAGTTTATGTCATAATATTGAGCAGAGTTAGGCTTGCTAATTCCTTTATTATAAGAAAAGCAACAGAAGTAAATCAATTGAAAACAGGCATTGAGTGAGTACTCAGCCTAATCATTCTAGGGAAATTTGAATGTTGAAGGAGTGTACTACTTTTACCTAAATGAATTAGTAGTAGATTTTTTACTGCATTGATAGAAATATAGGCAATAGAAAAAGAAAGTAATTTCAGCCTCTGAGAGAGAGAGGACATTGGTTAGAAAGAGCTATTTTCCCAAATCATACATCTATTTTCTTTACCAATATGTCTGGAATGGACCACTAAATTTACTCACCTCTGTTCTGCGCATATATTTAGCTAAATGAATGTTGAGCCCAATACATTTTCATGAAGCCATTTAATATTCATTCTCTGGTTGTTGGATGTTGTGAGATACAACTGTAAACCAAACACAGCTTTACCCCTCAAAATATGGTGGAAATGAAAATATTTTCAAGTAAAACGTAGATTTAAAATACAGTGCATTAACTGCTATAACAGGGATATGCATGAAGGTTGGAACCTAATTCAGATTAGGGATGAGGAGTCATGAGGAGATACATTAAGAAAAGTCTTCCTATAGAAAAAGATGACTTGGTTGAGATGTCAAGGACAAGAAATTAGTAGTCTAAGTTAAGTGCATGTTCAAACTCTTTGAATTGAGATAGAGCATAGCCCATCTTAATGGACCAGAAGGTAATTGAATATAGACATATCCTATAATTGTATATATTGTATCCTATAATTTATAAGAAACCTAGTAGTAAGATTTAAAGTGGGAAGAATAAACAAGATGAAGATGCTTAAGGGTATCCTTGTTAAACTAAGTAAAAGAATTTGTCTTTATCCTAAAAGCAGTGTATACAGCAGAAATATTTTAAGCAGAAGAATGCCATGTTGAATTTAATTATTCTGGAGGGCTAGATGGAGACACTTGTAAGGGAATGTTCAAATGGCAAAGCATAGTTTGTCTAGCTTGTGTTAAATGGCCCTACCTACTGGCTTAAATAATGTGAAATATAGATTGAGTTATATACGGAGATATATATCTACTCGTCTGTATATTATTTATTCACCATGCTGGATCATTAGAATAGTACCATTAATACTTAACATTGTACATCTTGGATATATGAAAGGCCAAGAAAGAGTCAAAGATTGCTCAGCACAGTAATTCTAAATCTGTTGTTTCTGAAGGGTCACAGGAAAAGTTAAACTAAGGAAGTTATATCATTTTATTTGCCCTTGGGGGAAGAGAAAAGGAAGAGATTGGGGGATTGAACAAAAGAAGTACCTACATGGATTACCCTTACTTTTAAGAGGTAGATCTGTACCACATTTTTAATAAAAGAGAACTACCAAGTTTGAAAAAAATTATCTCTGTTCTTCATGTATTCTATTCTGTGTTAAGATGTAGATGGACCCTCAATAAAGGAAATTTTCAAGCTTTCATCTAATCTGTTATGTGTTTAGACTGGGGAAGACTGGCAGGACAAAAGCATGAGAGAAAGAAATGGGAATTCTTTCAGCCCCCAGTTATATTTCAGAAGATACAGTTGAGAAGGGGCTGGTGTGAGACCATCTTTTTTAGTGAATTACAAAGTAGAGTCACAAACTAGGAGCAACTCCTAGATGAGCAGCCCCTGAAATGACCTCTAGATGCCTCCTATATTACTATCTCATTACATGTTAGAAAGGATCACATTTGAGGTGTATTTATTTATTCGTACCCTATCGTATTTCTCACATATGTGGAATGGCATGTAACAGAAGCACATATTGCAAAATGATAAAATATAAATTAAAATGAATGAGAATCAGAAAATAATGTGAATTGAAGAATAATTTCTTGACTTAGAAATTTTATCACAATTATGGGGGAAATAATGTCACATACAATTGGTACACGTGAGGCTTAAATTAGGCTTTGATTATTCTGGTAGTCAAAATGAAAAAGAAAAACACAGTCTTTTAACATACTGCTCATTGTTAATAAAGAGAGATTTGTGTCAGATCTCACGAAAAAACAAATTCTTCTTGTCATGTAGCTATAAAAACAAATAGTTTTCTATTATCTCTTCCCTTTAAAAAAAAAAAAAGAAGAAGAAAATTATCTTCTACATTCTTTATTTTCCCCTTCAGAGCAAAATTTTAAGTTATCTAAGGACAGTACTTTCTCGGATCCCTTTCTCCCGCTCCAACTGGGATTTAATCCTCACCATTTTGCCAAGAGTACTTTTCCCAAAGTAAGATGTAAAGCCATAAGGCCTCTTTGGTTTTAGATTTTGACAATATCAAATGATCCTTATTTTTATTCAATTTCATTTTAAATTTCTGCAAAATGGGTATAGTTAATTATAGCAACCAGGGAATAAAAGAAAACCAGCTTCACATTTTATTGCACTTTTGAGAAAAAAGAAAGAGAAAATAAAATTACCTATATTGGTAATGTTATTAATAACTTAAATTAAAAATTACATCTTTTGTGACCACAACATATTTGCTGGGTGATAGGAACAAACACAATTGACCCTATAGAATTTTCTCAAATAACAATTATTTTTTGGAAATAAATATCAACAATTGCGTTCCTTGGTATTTAGCGAAATGAATTGAAAACTTATGTCCACACAAAAACCTACAGGCGAATAAACCATATCAGCTTTATTCACAATTTCCAAACCTTGGAAATAAACAAAAGGTCCTTTAGTAGGGGAATGAATAAATAAACTGTGGTACATCCAGACAATGATATAGGATTTAGCACTAAATAGAAATGAGCTATCAAGCCATGAAAAGACATGGAAGAAACTTAAATCGTGTTACCAAGTGAAAGAAGCCAATCGGAAGAGGCTGCATATTGTATGTTTCCAATTATATGACATCCTGGAAAAGGTGAAATTATGGAGACAGTAAAAAGATCAGTGGTCGCCAGGGGTTAGGGGATGAGAGAGACATGAAAAGGCAGAGCACAGAAGAGTTTTAGGGCAGTGAAACCATTCTGTGTGATATTACAATGATGGATGTATGTCATTATATATTTGTGAATACCCATAGAATATTTAGTAATACTTATGTAAACTATGGACTATGGGTGATAATGATGTGTCATTGTAGGTTCATTGATTGTAACAAATGTACTACTGTAGTGTGGGATATTGATAGTGGGGGAGATTGTGCCTGTGTGGGGACAAGGGAAATATGTGAATGCTCTGTACTTTCCCTCAATTTTATTGTGAACCTAAAACTGCTCAAAAAAGTAACATTTATTAATTTAAAAAATGAATATAAGCTTAGAAGTTAAAAGTATTCAGTGTTTGAAGATAGTGTCAATAGTAAAACATAAAAGTTATCTTTTACAGTGACTAGGAGGATGACCGAACAGAGAAAATGTGCCCTTTTTAATAGAGAGCAGGTTCTTTTTCTTCTAATTAATCCGCTTATCAAGTTGCTTCTTTGGTTCACTAGCACTGACTTTATTGCTTTTTCTTATGAGCTCTAAGTAAAGTATTTTACAACACACCATCTGTATGCTTGAACAGTTTTAGCTATAAGAGAATTGCTTCCTCAGTACAAGAATATTTTTCTAATTTTTTAATCAGATCTGAGAAAAAAAGCACTTTAAAAATTTTTTTTTCTTTTAAAGAGAAGGAGACATGTGACCTCTATGTTTCTAAATTCCATGTTGGCTTCTTTTTATTGGCCTTACGCAGGAGATCACTTTCTCATTCATGAAACATTATTTCCTCTGTTTTTTAGTGACACCATGCTCCCCAACCTCACTTTCTGCTCCATCCCAGTGTTCTTGGCTAGTTCCTTCTCTTTTTCTTGACATTTAAAATTTGGAGTAGTTCATAACTCTGTCACCCATCCCTTTTCTTTTCTATGAACATATTTTTCTAACTAATAGGATCAGGTTTTTTGGTTTATATGCCATCTGTATATCTCCATTAAGTTCAAGGCCCATATGTGCAAATGGCTGCTTTACATTTTTCACTTGAATATCTACACTTCAAGTAGACCTACTTCTGGCCCAGTCTTTCACATCTTATTAAATGGCATCACCAATCACCCAGATACCCAAGCAAAACCTAGGAGTCTTCCTTCATTCCTTTCTTTACCTCATATCACATGCCCTATTCATCAGCAAGTTCAATCATTGCTACTTATAAAATATATTTTGAATCAAATCACTCATATTTCCACATCTGCCATTCAATTTCAAATCACTATCACCTCTAACCTGATATGCTTCAATTGCTTCCTCAGTGCTCTCTTTCCTTCTACTATTGCTTGTATGATATCTACTATTCACAGAAAAACCAATGAGTTCTATTAAAAGTGGAAATCAGATCTTATCATGCCTTCTACTGAAAATTCTCTGTTGGTTTCCCATCTCATTTAGAATAACTTCTAAACTCTTTACCAAGGTCTACAATATCCAACCTGATCCTCTCTTAGTCAATCTCCAAGATTTTATTATCTGCTACTCTTTTCTCTTCCCACTAAGCTTCAGACATTCTAGTCTTCCGTCTGGTTCTGGAATATGCCAAACTCCTTTCCATTTTAGTGACTTTTCACTAACAGCTCCATTTGCCTATAATGATCTTTCTCTAACATTTATATGTCTACCTCCTTCCTGCTATTCAGGTCTCAGCTTAAATGTCATCTACTTAGAGATACTGTCTTTGATACCTGATAGAAGATATTGTTCAGTCACTATCTCTTCTTACTTTAAATGTTTGCATATTATCCTCTTAAACGTTGTTACTCATTTGCATGTCTCCCTTTCTTTAGAATTTTGCCTTCAAAAGAGCAGAAACTCTGTTTATCTTATTTACCAACATATTTCTGACACAAAGCAAAGTGCCTGGTTCTAGGAAACAAGTATTTGCTGAATAGTGGCCTTCATACAAGACATTTTTCCTTGAGGTCGCATTATCTGTCAGAGGTCAAGGATGCAGGTAATCTGTGCTATTATTTAGTGAACATAGACCCATACAAGCATGTGCAATGTTTCTTCAACAAATGTTGTGATTTTACTATAAACTCTGCATTAGCACTGTGAACTATAAAGAGGAATAAGAAATATTTAATCTCTTAAGAATTTTATACTCCTTAAGTCAAGACAGACTTATAAACATATCACTTTAATATAATGAAATACATATAACAGTTGATTTATGCACAGGATATTTTTGTACCATGGCGAATATATTGACTCAACTAGGATCGTTATAGAGAGTGATTAGAGATGTTCTATGAAGTTTTCCTGAGATGAATCTTAAATAAGTTTAAATTTTAAAATATTGAGGGGGTTATTATATGTAGAAGCCTTGGGAGAAATTGAGTGGAGGAAAGAAAAAAGATGCTAGATGTATAGAAATAGAAATATTTTGGTACTAGAAAATAAATTTAAAAGTCAAAGTAGCAATACATGGTCTGGGAGTCACTTAAAAATTTTAGTAGGCATGGCATAGTCATAGTCATATTTTAGACAGATTGCTCTGACTGCATTTTGGAGAATGGATTGGAAGCATGCATGCTACTAGTATAATTAAGAGGTGAATGCAATAGTCTTGGTTTGAAATTATTAAGGCCTGAATTAGGTCAATGGTATTTGAGATGTATGGTGTATTAATTTGCTAGGACTTCCGTAACAAAGCACTACAGACTGGGTGGTTTAAACCAGAGAAATTTATTTTCTCACAGTTCTGGAGGCTCAAAGTTCAAGATCAAGTGTTTGCAGGGTAAGTTGCACTCTAAGGCCTCTCTCCTTGGCTTACAAATGGCCATCTTCGTCTAGTGTCTTTACATGATTTTCCCCTTTGCTTAATCACCCCTTTTCATAAGGACACCAATCATATTGAATTAGGGCCCACTCCATGATCTCATTTAACCTTAATTACCTCTTTAAAGACCGTATCTCCAAATACATTCTGAGGAAATGGAAATTAGCAGTTCAACAAAAGAATTTGGGGGGCGGGGGGACACAATTCAGCTCATAACATATGGAAAGGAATTAATTTAATAAATACTTAAACAAATGAGGGGGAATGAGGGGAATATAGAGTAATGATTTGAATCTGGATATTTTTCAAAATTGTTATTGTTATATTATATATCTATTATATTATTATTTACACAATTCTCTCTCAATAGAGAGATGAACTGATAGATAGCCTGATTTCTACTTATCTGAAATTTTTGAGAAATACAACTTGGGGTTAATTTGTTTGCTAAAGGCAGGTGATGCTCACTAGGAAGCAGGAAAGCAAATGCTGAGTCAGAGTAAAACCAAGAACCAGAGGGACTGACCAAAGCAGTTGTTCTTACCTTAGATGCACATTGGAATCACAAGAGCATCTAAAAATATATTTATGCCCGGGGTCCACCTCAGTGCGATTAAATACGTCTATGGAGTGGAGGGAACCCGAGCGGCAGTAGTTTTAAAAATCTCCCCAGGCAATCCTAATGTGTCGTGAGAATTAAGAACTGCTGGACTGGAGGAACAACATAAGGAGAGGAGGGAGTGGAGTGACAAAGCAACTGGAAAAACATTGGAGCTTGCCACCCTTATAAGATTTCACGGTCTGGGGCCGGCAGATGGCATAGTAGTTAAGTTCATGCGCTCTGCTTTGGCAGCCCAGGTTTGCAGGTTCAGATCCTGGGTGTGGAACTACACACCCCTCATCAAGCAATGGTGTGGCAGTGCCCCACATACAAAATAGAGGAAGATTGGCACAGACGTTAGCTCAGGGCCAATCTCCTCGTTAAAAAAAAAAAAAAAAAAAAAAAGATTTGAGGGTCCAACTTACATTTAATTGTTAAATGTAACAAATTAAATGTAAGGGGCGGGACTTACAGAAGACAGTCTATGCAACAGACAGCCTAGTCAGGCAGAACTTCACAAATATGGCATTGTTTCTGTGACCTTAAGAATTGATGTCTTGTAATCTCAGAAGAGATTCTACATTATGAGAAGAATCACCCTTTTTATTAATCATGCTTTTTATTAATGATGCATGTGTGTAAGAATGTGTTAATGTTATGCGACTTTTAATGCAGAAGGTTCTGCAAGTATCAGGATAGAGTTAGGTAATGCACCACAGCAGAAAAGTCTTTGTGGAGGTAAACACTGGAAAACCAGGGGCTGAGGGGAACCAACCATCCAAATCAGAGGTAGAGCCTTCAACAAGGGATGTACAACCAGAGGAACACGGGGTGGATGTCTCAGAGGACTCACAAAATCACCCAAGAGAAAGAGTCAGTATTAAGCAGCTACCTAGCCCAGAGAGCCAGTCAGGCACACATTTCCCCTCTCCTCTTACTTCTCCTCTTTCTCTGCTCTCCATCATACCCAGAGTCAGAGACAACAGTCAGCAAGTGGAGGAAGAAGTGAGAGAAAAAGGGAGAAGCGACCCCACACATTCTGTGAAGTCTGGCTCCCACATGCAACAAGCCTGACTAAGGGAGAGAAGAAAAGTTCTTATCGATTGAAGAGTGAAGTGCTGATTAAAGATCTTGGGCCAGAGTTTTAATTATTCAGTTGACTATGTGCTTTGTAATTTGCAGTGACCATAGACATTTTGGCTAACTAAAAGAGACCAAAAAATTATGGGACTTGCTCCAGCTTCATGTGGAGAAAGGGGAAGAATTATTTTCATTTATGAGTTAAAAGAGACAGTCTATGACCAAAAACTAAATTGATTTTATGATTATGCCCGATTGGTCCTGATGTTCAGTGTTCCGTTTTACTCATTTGTAATAAGCAAGGGGAAAGGAGCACAGGAACAGATGTGGCCTGAAAAAAATGTCTCCTCCAAAATACTTGCAGATGGGAGTTGGTTTCTAATGAGCAGATGATAAAAATTAAAACAAGGTCTCAAGAATTCTCCTTCAGAAAATAAACCAATACAACTTCCCTTTTGGTGGTTAATAGTATTAGATGGATTAGAGGAATCCTCACTGAGAACCATGATTATGAAGGGATCCATAGGGTAATTTAACATAAAGCCAGCAGGATTCTGGAATGATAACCTAGGCTTATCAAAAATCCTGTTTTGTTTTTGTTTGTTAGTTTGGATGCAGGGGGTGTGGTGGGGTGGGTGACTGTGCCTGAAGTTGAAAGTTCCAATCGTCCCTGTTTGTGTCTTGAGAACAATAGTGAGCATATGTAAACTAGAGTAGCTATAGTCTTGAAATCAAACTAGGAAATACCATTTTGGTACCTGGAAAGCCTGGCACAGAGAAGGCTCAACAGAGCATTGAATAAGCTTCCAATGAATGATATGACCAATTTTTTTTTTATAATTTTATTTATTCATTTATTTTTTCCCCCAAAGCCCCAGTAGATAGTTGTATGTCATAGTTGCACATCCTTCTAGTTGCCGTATGTGGGACGCGGCCTCAGCATGGCTGGAGAAGCGGTGTGTCGGTGCGCGCCCGGGATCCGAACCCGGGCCGCCAGCAGCAGAGCGCGGGTACTTAACCGCTAAGCCACGGGGCCGGCCCTCAATTTTTAATACCAATGCTATGTGGTAATAATAACAGTGCCATCAGTGTTGGTCCTATCAGTTCCCATCTTCCTGGCTTTGAAAGGACTTACTCTTTGGATTGAATAACTCTGAATTTCTAGAATAACTTGGGGATAAGTAGACCTCGTGAAGGAAAATGTGGACTTCTTGAGAAGTTGGTAAATGTAGCCTCCAGCTATTAGTTGAAAAAAATAAGGAAATATAAATGATTGTCTCAGCATGCTGAAGCTTGCTATTATAGCTACAAAGAGAAGCCAGAGTCAGGTTATTAATACCTTTTTAAATGCCCATTGTTTTTTTTCCTGATATAATTCCCTACTTCAATTCTTTTAAGATTCTGTTTTGTTTTGGTGAGGAAGATTCACCCTGAGCTAACATCCATTGCTAGTCTTCCTCTTTTTTTTTTTTTTTTTGCTTGAGGAAGATTAGCCCTGAGCTGACACCTGTGCCAATCCTCCTCCAACTTGTATGTGGGATGCCTCCACAGCATGGCCAATGAGTGGAGTAGGTCCGCACTCGGGATCCGAACCCATGAACGCAGGCTGCCCAAGCAGAGTGCCTGGAACTTGAACCACTCAGCCACGGGGCTGGCCCCAAGATTCTGTATATTTTAAGATATAATTCTCTCCTTTATTTGTTTTCTCAATGGAAAGAGATAAAAGTCTCTAAAAACTAATTCTGCCAAGGAGCCACAGGAGGAAATGCCCTCTTCAGGGATAGTGTATCTTAACTCAAAATAACTTTTTTCCCTAAAATATGGTTTCATTACACTACATCTCAGCTTCTCTGTTCAGAGGTATACATCGATCTAAATGTAGTGTATTAGTGTGTTACCTTCATGACCCATCATTAATAGTTATATATATTATGGAGTTAAACCCATTCGAAAAGAAGCTTGTCTTGTCAAGCTCTAGTAGGATGGTCACAATATGCAAAGGGTTCATGTGCTAAACAATTATGTGTCCTCTAACTCCACCCCTTTTTCTGTATTTTGCTTTACTTCTTCACCTCCAAATTCTGCTTTCTGAGTCAGGATACTTCCTTCAGACCTCTGATTCCAGGGCTCCTACATTTTTGCTGATCTTCTCTTTACCATGGTGTTACAACTGGGACACTGGGGCACACGTGCTCCTGGTATCACACAGCAGCCTCGCATCCATCAAGCTTTCTGCTTCCATCATTCTCGTCTCCCTAAGTAAATTCTCTGGGTGCTGGCTTCAGGCCAGACCCACCACTCTCTAGCTTTGTGAGATCGCAGACATTCCTAGATCACCCCTTAATTATCTGTGGCCTCAGTGGCTGCATCACCTAAATATTTCATCTTTTCCCATTTCTTTCAGTCAACCATATCCTTCAGAATTGTAAGCATTCTTGAACTTAACAAAAATGTAAATATTCCATTGTGCTTCACGTCGGAATCTTACACTATACATTTTATTGCCCCTTTATGAACTATAATCTCCTTCTCTCATTTATTACATATTTCTCAGATTTATTAAACAAATCCTATGTACCTATTTTTTATCATTAGTATATTCTAATAATTTAGCCCCAATTTGAATTCTAGTAGACTCATTTTCATCACTGGCATCATTTATAAACTCTTATATTAAGGAAATGTGAGTAGACAGATTTTTATCTGGATGTCAGCAAGGGAGTTGACAAAATAAATCAATGTCTTTAAGGCCGTAAGGAAGTAGACTCAGAACAATTAGCAGAGGCTAAAATGAGAGGGATGTTAGTTTCATAAATGGAAGAAAGTTCTACTAGTCGCAAATGTAGAGACATTTTCTCACAATTCTACCCTGAACTTGCTCTTCCTGCCTGAAGAGCTGCTGGCTGTTTCGCTTCTGCTTTCTTTAAGACTTGCTCTGTGGGGCTCTCCTCCCGAAAGCTGTCACTTGGCTCCTGCTCTTCAGCTTAGGGAGTACTTTTTGTTCTTCCGTGGCACTGCAGTTTTACTTCTGTCAAGTCACTTTTCACATTGTATTATATTGTCAGTTTATTTGACTCTAAACTCAACACCTTGTGATTGATTATAACAAGTATATCATTGGGCTCTTAAAAACTATTCGTCTATCTGGACAAAATAATGTTTTCCAAAGGCAGGGATAAATGCAGGGGTTTAATAATGGGGAGACACAGGTGCAAGGAAGGAAATAGTATATGCTGGAAACGACCTAAACATACTCCATTAGGAAAGTGATCTGAACTTTACTGGCCATACATAAACTTTTGAAAAAGAAAATTATTATTATTTTTTTTGTGTGTGAGGAGATCAGCCCTGTGCTAACATCCACCAATCCTCATCTTTTTTTTTGCTGAGGAAGACTGGCCCTGGGCTAACATCCGTGCCCATCTTCCTCCACTTTATGTGGGACGCCGCCACAGCATGGCTTGCCAAGCAGTGTGTCGGTGCACGCCTGGGATCCAAACCGGCGACCCCCGGGCCGCCGCAGCGGAGCGCATGCACTCAACCACTTGCACCACCAGGCCAGACCTGAAAAAGAAGATTTTTAAGCAGTGATCACTAGCAATACTGTTGCTTCAAAATTTAAACATCAGCACTTAAAAATTCTGCTCACAGTGTGTCAGTAGAAACATTTATTCCAATGAGAATTGTGTAGTGTATTTTAATTAAATATGTCTTTGCTTATATTGGCTTAGTAAAATTAATTTTTCATTTGACTTATTGTGGAGATTATATAAGAAAATTTGCTGAACACTAACAAAGAAATATTCTTTGAAAGGGTTAAAAAAAAGGAAATTTTGCTTTAAATATATTGTCTCAGTCTTTGATCTTCCTGTACCTAAAGGGCAGAAAACTTTTAGGTAGGACGAAAAGAACCATGAAAAGATTGTGCAGCTCTAGAAAGAGATGTGTACAGTGAAAAGATAGTATTTATTAGTTTTTCAAAGGTTGATGGATTTAGTCTAATGCTGTGGTCACATGTGCAAAGTAAGTGTGTTCCACAGCATGACTGATCTGCTCATTTAAGCTGTCTTAACAGTTGGTGTAGATTGTCTCAAGATTGACTCAGTCCCAACAACAGGTATCAACAATGAAGATAGCCAAAAGGATTGATGCTTTTGCTGCAATCTAGTTGACATGTAGATATAACTTGTGTTCTTAATTCCTAAAATGATGGGAGTTAGTGTGGCAGGCAGCATATACTTTTTGTAAGTTTATTTTGTGGAAAAATATGATTTTATTGATGGAAATGTAGTAGAGTTAAAGAAAACATGTTAAGAGGAAATAAGAAATATATTTACTAATATTTCTAGACCTAGCATCACCTGAAACAGAGAATAAGATGATTGCTCAGAGCAAATTCCACACATGCAGTTTAATTCCAGTTCTGGTGTATTAACCAAATACGTTAGGGCCCTTAAATAAAACAAAGACCCACTGTTCCTAGGTGTGACTTTATTCCTCACTCACACTATGATTTGTACAAATAATTTAACCATTTAGGCCTTAGTTGCCTTGTTTAAAATGTGGGAGTGTTTAGACTACTTCTGAGGTTCTCTGCTACTTTAATATTCTCTATATTTACTGAGTGCACTTTTACTAAACGTCAATATGTCCCCTACCTGTCAGTGCTCTCTTGAAATTACTTTGTGCATTTGTACATGTTTTATGAATTATATGTGAATTAATCATGTACTCTGACAAGGTGAATCTTCTTGAGGGCTGGGGGTCTATATGATCATCATGATGTCTTAATTACTAAGGAAATATGTTAAATAGCATATTCCAAAAATACTTGATTACAATATTAACAAACATGTAGAAAGTTTTCTCTAAAATATAAGGTATAAGAATATTATTTTTATTACCCAACTTGGAAAACAAAAAGTTTACAGAATAAAAAATGAAATCACAGTTAAAGAAATTAAGTGTTTACTGCTCCCATACTCCCTTTTTTCTATGCATGTTTTTCCTATACATATATGAATGCTATATAGTTAAGTTTATATAGTGTACGCACTTGTGTATTAGTGTCTTTTCAACTAAACTTAAGTGCTTTATGTCATTCAATATTTTATAAACAATATTAGCAGCAATGTAATATTTTATCATATATAACATACATTGACTCATTTACTTTTCAATTTTAGAAATTTTTTCCTAATTTCTGTATTAGAACTCATGTTGTGATAAACATATTTATAGATAAAATTTGCAAAGACTTACCCTAGAATGTGAAGTATCTGTAGCATTGTCCAAAATGCTTTACACAATGGAGCCACTGATTAGCTTCCCCTCAACTCTCCTAGGCTCATGATGCCCCAGCCAAAGTTTCTTGAATTTTTTCTTCCAAGGAGCTAAGTTCCATCTTCCCAAATGTTATATTAACATACTCAGCCCTCACTGACCCATACAAAACAAAATAACTTCAACAACTAAATCCTTTGCTTGGCAATTGCTATGGTCTGAATGTTTGTGTCTCCCCAAAAATTCATATGTTGAAACCTAATGCCTAATGTAATGGTATTAGGAGGGGGGACTTTTGGGAGGTGATTAGGTCACAGAGAAGAGCCCTCATGATGGGAATTGTGCCCTAGACAGCTCCCTTGTCCCTTCACCTGTGAGGTTGCAATAAGAAGACGGCTATTTATAAAGAAGCCAGTCCTCACCAAATCTGCCAGATCCTTGATCTTGGACTTCCCACACTCCAGAATTGTGAGAAATCAATTTCTGATGTTTATAAGCCACCCAATTGTGTTATTTTGTTACAGCAGCCTGGATAGATTAAAACAACAATTTTTACTCAGTTTTCTGATATTAATTTAAATGACTCTTCATCAGGGAAGCTTTTCTTTGTCTCCATTTACAAATTTTCATAATGCCTTGTACTTTTCACTTATAGAACTTAGCGGTGTCTCTCTAGTGCTCGTGTAATTATATATTTCATGTTTGTCTATCTCTTTAGAGTATACTTCATGGGAACAATGATATTGTGTGACTTACTCACTATTGCATCCCCAGTATTTAGCCAATGGTTTGTTGCATAGCAGCTCATTCACCATAGGCAAAGAAATAAGATTTTTACATTTATAAAATATTTCCCTAACTTATTACCATTATCATTTTTATAAATAATCTACAGATTCTCCAAAAAAGTCTTACCAAAAAGAAACAGAAAAACATAGGCAATGTAAAATACACATAAAAGTAGCTACAATTTAAAGGTATAACATCCCCATCAGTTCCATGAAAGATGTATAGTATGCGGTGGAGGTTTATGGTAGGGAAAGGGAGACTCTGTGGAAAAAAATTAAGCAAAACCTTCAAAAATGAAATTTTCAACACGAAGAATTTGACAATGGTAAAAGACAATGAACATGGAGAAATGGAGTTTGGAGCACTGAGATGCTTCTCAATAGAGAGTTGATAGTGCAGTTTGCAAGGCTATGGTGAGTGGAATTTGAAAGATAGGGTTAGCTAAGGGGGTAAAGAATGCTGGATATTGTTCACTCATTTATCCAGTATGCACTTCTTAAGCATCTCTCATCTCAGGTATTGTGAGAAAACTTAGGGTTACTATAAAATTTAAGGCAGTTAAAGTGTCATTAAAATCTCATAGTTTACTATGTTGACATATGTTTCATAAATCAACACAGCTTATTTCCTCAAGGGCTGAGGAAAGTTTATACATACTATGTAACAATACCTGAATCCCCCTGGTTCCTTCCCCACCAATACCTGTAACAACAGACAGAAACCTAGCCTCCCAAACCACTTCCTCAATAACAGTAATAAAAACTACAAACTATGAATAAATGAAGGAGATGGATGAGCGGTGCTGAGAAAGTTCTAGGACAATTATTTTGAGATTCAAATAAGTCTACCAGAGAAACCATCCATCATATTATCACTTATGCAGAGGGGAGGGGATCTGAAAAGACATTCATCAGTTAAAATTGTATCATAAAAACCATGTCTATGAAATGATACAAATATCTCATAAAGGACAAAGAAATTCACCTGTCAACTCAGGTGACTTTTGTCCCAAATTAAAACGGGTCTAAGGAAGCCTTGTAGCAAAGACTTTATAGTGCTGTCATCACATCTTCAACTCAACTTGATTGTAGCTACACCTGTAGAAGATGATGCTATAAAAGGTTAGAGTCACCTTACAGCTCGTAAGTTTTCACCTGAGTGAAAAACCTGAGTGTGTCATTCCCCAGTCTGCCCTGGGGCCTTCTCCAAACCCACAGAAGTTTGCCCAATCCCTCCTCAGTTTACAGATCCCAGCCAGTTCTTAAATACAGAACTCATTGATTATATATAAGGGGAGACTAAGTCTTTACTTGAGGAAAGACTATAAAATCACTGCAAGTGTTATGTCCATTCCGGCTCCTCAAAGGCTAGAGAATTGCAGCCCGCGCATGTGCAGTTCACTCCCCAGTTCCAGCCTTGGATACTCCTTCCCCCGCACAGCCTTGGGAGCAGAGCCCATTCGCCTGCACCAGTCGGGGCCTCTGGGGTGAGGCCGTGCAGCATTGTGACTCTAAGGGCGGGGGAGCGAATCGGTTACCAGTACTGGGGTTTGCCTGAGAGGTGGTGTGAGCCAGGTTCCTTAAGAACAAGTCTGAGACGAGGGGCCTGTGGCTCCCGGGGTACCAGGTGTTTCTCATCCCAGGAAGTCCGTGCTAGCACCTGTAAATTTCCCGAGATCCCGCGAGATTGGGTTTTCCCTGGAATTCAAAAAGTTTTGAGACCGTGGCTAAAGGCTGGTTAGTTGCCCTTCAACAACTGGTAAGTCCACACTCAACCACTTCCTTTATAGGGCTCCTAATCCCCGGGGTCACTATACACCCACCCTAATTATCCCAGGCCAAGTACTACGCAACTAGGGACAGCGCCATATGCCCCTGAGCGCGTATAATTATTAAAATTAGCCAAACTACAGGGAGCTATCAAAACCTAGCTAACCCCACCCCACTTCCCATTTATAAGCTGCTTCCTGCAGTTCCAGCTTGCTGTTCCTCTGCCCCATGGTGCAACCCTCTGTGTGGCATTGCTTGGTGGCCTTCTGTCTTTTAGAGCTGTAAGTAATATAGAGTTCTACCTCTCATTTATCCAGAGTGCCACTGTGTTGAGTCTCATCATCAAAAGAATCTTTAAATCTTTAAATCTTTAGAACAATTGTCTCTGTGAGCAGGATGCAGTAGCCATGATTGTTGACTCTTGCATAATTTCTTGGGAGTCAGCTCTTGGCTTACTAATTGATTCCAGACTGCTGCAAGAGTGGCTTGGGACGAATCTTTGGCCTATTGGCCCGCGTGTGCTTTAGAATTACTCTGGGTCTGTCAGTGGTTACCACATCTCTCCTTACCCAAATTTCCTCAATGCTGGCATTTTCAGAATGGACAGTGCTAAATGAATAAATACTAGCCCAAGTGGGGGCGTATTTAGGGTAATAGGAATGATAGGCCATTTGAGCTGCACTTCATAGGGTCAGGGCATTCAAGTTCAGATGTGTTTTCGGTCAGAGCATGTGGTGGATAGGGGCCTATTCCAGGTGCTGTCACTTCTTTGATGTCAGTGTTTCTTTATTATTATTTAGGCGCAGAACCTTGGTTTTTCCATTTGTTTCTGACAACTGCTAAGGAAGTTGTTGGTTGGATTCTGCATAGTAGAGCAATGTCACCCTGGTCTCAGCGTTAATGTTGCTCAGGTGGGTGTAGCTGCCTAGCCATGTTGCATTACATCAGTGAGTTATTAGAGGGATAGAGGAAGGTGTATGTGGCAGATGTGGGGGGGCAGTTATTAAATCCTTGTGATCTATATCCAGAATGGAGGTGAGAATGAAGAGCCACAGTTGCTATGAAAAAGAGCAGGTGATTTTAATAACCACACTTGCACCTATATTTTACACATTATAAAAATATCTTAATGGTGAAACCACCTCACAATACCATTCTTTTAGGACCTGTTTAAATACTGTTCTGTAAAAGAACTGTTATGAGCTTCTCCAGAGCTATCATATTGTAATCATATTTAAGAGTAGTTAAAACAACCATAAGATTCATATTTTGAGAAGAAGACAGGATAGATCTGTGGCATTTGTGGAAATGCCTTAAAATATTTCATAGAATAGAAAATATGGGAAAAATAGATGGACTCTCTATCTCATAAGTCATTTAAAGCTAACTCACGGACTCTACTTTCCAATATACTTGGGGAATAGGTCTGCGTTGAATTTGTCAATTTCATTTTGCAAGTATGTTTCTTGACTAATACATTCAGAAAATTTGTTTGGGGTTGTTCTGCACCCAGACAATTTCTCTTGGAGCTCTTCATTCAAATCACCGTGGGAGTGAAATTTAACCTGCCAAAATATTATTGCAACCTGGTGAATTACATTTGCACTTTTCAATTACTTTCTTTGTCTTCTGAATTCATCTTTTCATCAAAAAGTAACTTGAAGCTAAACTACAATATCCCTATATAATTGTGTAAAAAATAATGGTGTAACCTCAATTCAGATAATTACCTTTTATTAGTCCCTGAAGTTGGCCAAATGATAGGATCCTTTATCTGTGATCTACCAACTATGCCACTTCCCTTTTTCCCAGTAGGATTAGTTGTGCCGTTTCCAGAGTAATTTCCATAACTGTTAAAAGCCCCATCTAAGCAGAAATAAATGGTATATTCTTACTTTCATAAGTGGTTTCTTTTAAAGACATCTGTTAGAATGTTTTTGGTTTTATTGGTTATTATTTATTTTTTGTTGCTTTTGTTCGTTTAGTATGTTTTCTGCTGACTGACCTCACTAGGGAAATTTAAAATATTACATATTCCTTGCAATTCCCTGTATTTTCCTGAGTATCAGAGAAACTATAATCTTAGCTTAATATTGGAAATATTATGCAAAATTTCAGGACATAATCTCCATCATAATGGCAGCATGAGGAAAAAAAAATATTCAAAATTTGGTGGCTTCTACTCATTTTTAAAGTGTTTCTAGTAAAATATCACAAGATGCTGATAACATAAAATAACCTACCCTAAATTAAATTATATTATTTACTTTGAAGGATATAAATTAATACTAATAGTGGGAAGAATAAAATTGAACATTTATGTGGGACCTATGTATCCTAATGCTGTGAATATTTGAATCTATCCAATTCTTCTCCTACTGACTGGTATTGAATTCCTATAGCTATTATCCTTTCTTTCATTTAATATTGTGGTTTCTCCATGTAAAATAAATTTTTCAAAGCAGATTGAGATCTTCATAAGAAATTTTTCTTTAATATTTTGAGTGATTTTAGTTTGTGAGAAAATTAATCATACCTGCCTTATTTGCCATTCCGTCCTCAACATTTAACAGAATATGATGTTCAGATCAGAAGCACTTTAAGTAATTATTTAATGAAATATTAGTGAATGAGTGAGAGGGCTTTGGGTATTTTTTAGGGAGTCAATTGGTCAGGTTATGATCACAGTCTTAGCCTAATTTCAATACATTTTGAGATCATTTCAGAGACACATTCAAGTGAAAGATATAAGTATGTCATTTAAAAAATTACTTGAAAGAAAAGTCTTTTCTAAGATATCATCTTTGAAATGTCAGTAAACTCATCAAAAAACATATTTAAATTGTTTTTCCTCAAAGCGCAAATCAAGTGTTTCAAGTCTTTATTAAAAAGTGATCATGATGTGAGATGCTGTACATTTCACTTCAGAGGTTTCAAAACCATAAATAATACACAGAGCATGTGTAGCATTGCAACTAGTTTTGACTCAAACTCAGAACTTCTATACACTTGTATAGTTGAACTGAATATTTTAAATGATGGTAAATCAAAATCCATTTGACTCTTTCTTGGCAAGAAGCAGTAATCTGCTAATTTTCATAGAAAGGACTGCAATAAACTTTTGATATATGAAGTACATACCTGCTCCAATGATAAATATACTGTGACATATTATAGCATTTAATAAGAATTATGAAATACTATTGTAAAAATATGAAATGCAATTAAATAATTTATAAACAAAGGAAAGCAAAAATATTGCTTATAACTTAGAAACAAATCTTTTTCTATCCCTTTAAATGCTTGACTGAATATGGGTTTACCAATAACATTCTTTTCCTATAGTCAGTACCCCTGCTATTGCCTTATTTTTTTAATAAGAGACTACTTGTACACAAAGTATATTGTATTTTGCTGTGTATTATTTTTTCATCAGGATTTTTTTGTATATGGTTTTTTAATGCCTATACTAAAACATAATTCTGAGTCTGTACCTGTCAGTCCCTTAAATGGATTCTATTCTTTTCCGAGTATTAACGAACTGCTTTTTTTTTTTTTCTAGTTAGATGCGTGGATGGTTGGATGCTCTCCAATCACTGATCCAAGATTAATGTTATGAGAGATTTAGACATGTTGAATTTCCCCTTTCTTCACTCTCCAGACAAGTTAGTATCATCAGGAAGCCCTAGCAAATGAAACCCTAGATGGTTATAGTATTACTGCATCTTACACGTATATCAAACATTATAGGCAGCTTGTGTTAAATAATAACTCATAAATACGTATAGGAAAACATTGTGGTAAATAAATTACAAGTTGATTTGAAAGTACTAATAAATTCAATATAAATTTTGACTTTGTGTTTCTAAAACACAAAATACAAAGTACTGTTTTCATAAAGCATAGTTTGGGCCACAGGTGCTTTAGGAGTCCATAGGATGGCTGATTAGGGGTGGCATTTTCAAAGGGGTAGCGTGGTCTAGGGGGAAAGGAAAATTAAAATTTACAAATTTTTAATTGAATAAGTAATATGTTGTGCTGCCTTTACATATGATAAAGTTGGGGGGACCTTGAATGGCCTAACCACAAGTTCCCCTCCCACTCTGCTCCGGTGGATAAGGTCCCCAGGTCAAACAGCACTTATCACATGAGCCAGGTGCAGGCAGTGCCTACTTATTCCTGAGTGGCAGGTTTTAGTTTCCTGTCAGCCTGAAGAATTATTCAAACAACCCAATCACATTCCTTCATGGAAATCAAGGGGCACCTCCACCTCTTAATACTACAAAGCCTGCATAACACAGCTCCTGGTTGTTTACTCTGTTCTTTTTTTTTTTTTTTTGTGAGGAAGATCAGCCCTGAGCTAACATCTGCCAATCCTCCTCTTTTTGCTGAGGAAAACTGGCCCTGGGATAACATCCCTGCCCATCTTCCTCCACTCTATATGGGACACTGCCACAGCATGGCCTGACAAGTGGTGTGTCGGTGCATGCCCAGGATCCGAACCCCGGGCCGCCGCAGCAGCGCGTGCCCACTTAACCACTGTGCCACCAGGCTGGCGCCTGTTTACTCTGTTCTTGAGGGCAACCCCTGGATGGCTCACACGGAGCACAATGTCCTGTGCCCCTGAGCTGTGAGTACATGTGACTAATGAACTTCTGTTGACCTTATCTGTCCAGTGTTGGACATTGAACAGTGTTGTGTGTTCAGATATTCACATTACCCTAGGATGGGAATCCCTCTCTCACCAATGAGGTGACTGGTCTAGAGGAGGTGATTAAAACATATACCAGGGAAAGCATATAAATTTTCATTACTGAGAAGCTATGAACAAGGGAATAGGATAAAAAGGAATTCTATAGACTCATGGTGAGCTCCAACAGAGTATAGAGAATATTTTTGTTGGCCGAGGGAATACTATATGAGAAAATGTAGAGTAGAGTGAACATGACACATTCTAGAAACTTAAAAGAAGTTCAGTGTTGATTACAAGATACACCAATGTAGAAAATTGATCTGAAACAATCCAGAAATATTCCAGGTCCTGAAATATCTTGTAAGCCATGTTAAGGAATTTGAACATAATCCCAAGTGCACCAAAGACCATCAAAGGGATGTGATATTGTCAAGTAATATTTTTAATAATCATGCTCACTGAAGTTTGAAGAATTGAAGGAAGCAAGAGAATTGAAGGAAGTCATACAATATCCATTTGACCCTCATTGGTAAAGTTTATTTTGATCATGTGGTCCAGGTGTTAGCCCAGGTATGCATTGGATAGCGTTTTGCCTACGACTAATATGCTCTCTGTGCAGAGACACTTTCAAATATCCTGCTGCTCATCCCTGCCTCTGGATTTAGCAACCATTGATGATTCTTGCCTGTGCCAGTCTATACAAAAAGATATTTACAAAAAGATATTCCAATTGCAGCATTCTCAGTACATTTACTTATTAGCAATCAACATTCTGTAAGCTCACACTCTTCCTTATTTATTTACTGATCAGTCTGTCTATATATGTGTCTATCATTAATTTGGAGTCATGAATTCTTATTTTAATGGTTTTTTAGTTTATTGCTTTCCAAAATTATTGTGGTGTTCAAATTTGGCTAATGGAAGATACTTCTAGCTGGTCCCCATGTCCTTTATTTACCAAACAATTTTTTAAGAACTCCCTTAATATCTGGCACAAAATGATGAAACAAAAAAAGTTAGAATCAGAGAAGTGTCATTCTTCTCTGTGTCTCCTCCACTCTGTTCCCCCAACCCTTGTTAGTAAATAATTTCATTGTTTTCTGGTTTATCATTCCTGTGATTCTTACTGAGAAGATGAGATGGTAGCTTTATATTTTCTTATTTCCTCTTCTTTCTTAACAAAGGTTTACATAATAATCATACTAATTGCATTTTGCTGTTTTCACTAAACAGCATATCTTGAAAATCACTTCTATTTCAATAAAACATTTAATCATAAGATTTAAAATTTATTGTTTTACTATACATATTTTCAGGTAAATTCACAGTATGATGTTGAAGAATATTCTTTACCAGAATCATGTAGTATTCATCACTCACACATTCTTAAGAGATTTTGTGTTTTCCCAACCTATTTTCGTTGTCAGATGAGAAACATTCAGGATTATAGAGAGTAAATTAAAAATGTAACAAACAAAATAGAATAGAAAGATCTATTCTTTTGGTTGAAGATGCTAGTCACTAAGATGCTAGTCACATTAATAGCTCCTATTACAAATACCATTTGCCATATATTTAATTACATTTTATTCGAAATTTATGGAATATATAATCTATATTGCTCCATTTACAGGTGATAGGAATGATTATATTTATTGTGTGTGAAAGCTATTAGAGCAAATTACATGTAAGAAAAAATACCTATAGTTAAATAGAAATATGAATTTGGTTTAAACCAATCATACGAAGGCCTACATTTATGTAATTTTCTTAAATAAATTCTATTTATTCTCTGCTTTGAGCTATTAGAATTTGCCTGAAGTATATTATATCCCATCTAATTCTGTAGGCTCTTTTATACTTATTTTAGCAGCTTGCTAATTTCTTTGCCTATCTGAGGTTCATAATCTAAAAAACTTCAAAAAACTTATTGCACTAATTGTAGATTCACATACAGTTGCAAGAAATAATACAGAAAGATCCCTTGTATACTTTTCCCAGTTTTCCCACCGGTAACATTTTGCAAAACTATAGTTATAATATTATAAGAAGGATATCGACATTGGTGCAATCCACTAATCTTATTCATATCTTTCCAGTTCTACTTATTCTCGTGTGTTTTTGCACATGTGGGCGTGTAAATGTGTGTGTATTAAGTTCCATACACATTTATTCCCTGTGTAGATTTCTGTATCCACCACAACAGTCAGGATACTGCACATTTCAACACCACCAGGATTCCTCCTATTACGCTTATATAACCAAACTTGTATTACTCCCACCCCGTTCCCTGCCACCCTCTCCCTAACCACTGGTAATTATTAATCTGTTCTCTAGTTTTATAATTTTGTCAATTCAAGAATGTCGCATAAATAGAATCATACATTATGTAACCTTTAGGGATTGACTTTTTCAGTCAACCTAATTCCCTGGAGATTCATCTGAGTTGTGTATATCAATGGTTTGTTCCTTTTTATTGGTGAGCAGTATTCTATGGTATGGGATGTACTAGTATGTTTAACCATTCACCTGTTGAAGAACATCTTTTTTCCTCCCAATTTTAAGCTATTACGAATAAAGCTACTATGAACATTGTGTACAGGATTTTTTGTAAACAAAAGTTTTCATTTCTATGGGGTGGATTTCCAGGAGTACAATTGCTGGGTTACATGGTAATTGCATTTTTAGTTTTATAAGAATCTGACAAACTGTTTTCCAGAGAGGCAGTACCATTTTACATTTCCATTAACAATGTAGCAGTGATCCCGTTCCTCCTCATTCTCACAAGCATTTGGTATTGTCACTTTTTTTTTTTTTTACTTGAGCCATCCTAATAGGTGTGCAATGATATCTTGTTTTGATTTTGATTTTCATTTCCTAATGGCTAATAAATCTGAACATCTTTTCGTGTGCTTCTTTGTCATTTGTGTATCATCTTAAATGAAATGTCACTTCTGTCATTTGAACATTTTTTAGTTGGAATTTTGTTTTACTGTTGAGTTTTGAGACTTTTATATATTCTAGAACTAATTCTTTGTCAGATATGTGGTTTGCAACTATTTTCTCTAACTGTAGCTTGTCTTTTCATTCTCTTCACCTAGGCCTTCATAGAACAAAAGTTTTTAGTTTTGTTGAGGTCCACTTTATTGAATTTCTCTTCCTTTTATGGATCATATTTTGGTGTCAAATCTAAGAAGACTTTGCCTAGCCCTAGATCCTGAAGATATTACTAAAATATTTTTCCTAAAATTCATGTAATTTTACACTTTACATTTAAGTCTGTAATCCATTTTGAATTTTTTTTTTTGTATAAGATATGAATTTTAGGTTAAGTTCCATGTTTCCCCCCCATGGATATCCAATTGTTTCAGCAAAATACTTATCAAGAAAACTATTGTTTCTCCATTGAGTTTGTTCTGCAACTTTGTCAAAAAATCAGTAGAGCATATTTGTGTGGATCTATTTCTAGGTCCACTATTCTATTCCATCAATCTATATGTCTATCCCTCTGCCAATACCACACTGTCTCCATTAGTGTAGTAGTGTAATAAGCCCTAGTATCAGGTAGAGTGATTCTTCCCACTCTGTTCTTCTCTGTCCAGATCTTTTGAGCTATTCTGGGACTTACCCTTTTCATATAGATTTTGTCATAAGCTTGTCAATGACTACAAAAATCTTTGCTGGGATTTTAATAAAATTTTTATAAAAAATTTGTAGATCAATTTTCAATGGAAAATTAACATCTTTACTATGTTGAATCTTCCAATCTGTGAGCACAATATGTCTTTTCATTTACTGAGGTATTCTTTGATTTTTTTCATCAATATTTTATAACTTTCAGCATACCAAAACTGTACATTTTTTTAAGTGTATACCCAAGTATTTGATTTTCTTTAGAGTAAGTGTAAGTGGTATTGCATTTTTATTTTCAGTTTTGGCATGCTCATTGTGATATATAGTATTGCAATATATAGTTGTATATATAATGTGTAATGTATATATAGTAATAGAGTAACGTGATTGATTTTTGTGTCATCTTAAATCCTGTGACCTTCCCAAAGTCATTTATTCATTCTGAGTTTATTTCTGTACATTTTCTTGTGATTATCTATGTATACAATCTTGTCATTTGCAAATAAATATAGTTTTATTTCTTCATTTTAAGTCTGTATGCCTTTTTCCCCTTTCCTTTATTGAAGTGGTTAGAATGTCCAGCACTTAGTTGAAAAAGAATGGTGATGAGAGTTGGTATCCTTGCCTTGTTCTCAGTCTTAGAGAGAAAACATTGTCTTGCACCATTAACTATGATTTTACCTGAAAGTTTTTATAGATGCCCTTTATCAAATATAGGTAATCCCCCTCACTGCTAATTTTCTGAGAGCTTTTTTGTGAATGAGCGTTGGATTTTGTCAAATGATTTCCTGCATCAGTTAATATGATCATGTAATTTTTCTTCTTGTTGATGTGATGAATTACACTGATTAATTTTCTTATGTTAAACCAGCCCTGCATACCTGGGATAAATCACAATTTTTCATGGTGTTTAATGCTTTTTATACTTTGTTGGATTTAGTTTGCTAATATTTTGTTCAGGATTTTTGTGTCTAAGTTAAGGAGAGATATTAGTCCTCAATTTTGTATTTTGTACTCTTTGTTGAGTTTTGGCACGTGGGTAATACTGGCCTCATAAAAAGAGTTATGAAGTGGTCCCTCCTTTTATCATCTCGAAGAGACTATGTAAAATTGTTATTAATTTTTCTCCAAATACCTGGTAGAATTCTCCAGTGAAACATCTCAGCCTGGAGATTTCTTTCTTAGAGAGCTTTTAAATTACAAATTCATTTTTTAAGTGGTTATAAGACTGGTAGTATTATCTATTTTATCTTCGTTGAGTTTTATTATTTTATGGTCTTAGAGGAATTGGTCTATTTCTTCAAATTTTCAAATTTGTGAGTGCAAAACCATTCATAGTATCCCCTTATCTTCCTCTTAATAGCTACAGAACCTATAGTGATATGCCTGATTCGTTCCTAATATTGGTGGTTTGTGTCTTTTAACTTTGTAAGTTTGTTATTCTTGCTGGAAGTTTATCAATTTTTAAATTTTATTTTGAACATTCACCTTTTTGTTTACTTGATTTTTCTCTACTGCTTTCCTATTTTCAATTTCTGTGAATTCTGCTCTTTATTGTTTCCTTTCTTCTGCTTATTTTGGGTTTATTATGTTCTTCTATTTTAGTTTTTTGAAGGATAAACTTAAGTTATTGATTTGAGAACTCTTCTCATTTCTAATGTAAGCCTTTAGTGACATAAATGCCCCTCAGCACTGCTTTACATGAATCTCACGTTTTAATTTTCATTCAGATCTATGTTTTTAACTTCCTTTAAAACCACCTTTTGCCCATGGGTTATTGAAAAGTGCTTCTTAGTTCTAGTGTTTAAAAATTTTCTATTGTCTTGGGGCCGCCCCGTGGCTTAGTGGTTAAGTGCACGCATTCCACTACTGGCCGGGTTGGGATCCCGGGCACACACTGACGCACCGCTTCTCCAGCCATGCTGAGGCCGCGTCCCACATACAGCAACTAGAGGGATGTGCAACTATGGCATACAACTATCTACTGGGGCTTTGGGGAGAAAAAGGGGAAAGAAAAAGGAGGAGGATTGGCAATAGATGTTAGCTCAGGGCTGGTCTTCCTCAGCAAAAAGAGGAGGATTGGCATGGATGTTAGCTCAGGGTTGATCTTCCTCAAAAAAAAAAAAAAATGTTCTATTGTCTTTCTCTTCATTTTTGGTTTGATTTCATTATGGTCAGAGAATACATTTATTTAATGAGGTTTACTTTAGAGCTCATGATATGGTTTATCATTTTGAATGTTTCATGGTGAATTTGCTTCCTAGAGCTGCCGTAACAAAGTACCACACACCGGGTGGCTTAAAACAGCAGAAATGTATTATTGTCTCACAGTTCTAGAGGCTGGAATTCCAAAGTCATATTTGGCAGGACCATATTCCTGCTGAAACCTCGAGGGGAATCCTTCCTTGCCTCTTCCTAGCTTCTGGTGGTTTCCTGGCAATCTTTGGCCTTCCTTGGCTTATGGATGCATCACTCCAGTCATCCATCTTCACACAGCATTCTCCCTATGTTTCATCTCCTCTTATAAGGACACCAGTCATGCTGAATCAGGGGCCCATCCTACTCCAGTATGACCTTGTCTTAACTAATTGAATCTGCAATGACCCTATTACCCAATAAGATCACATTCTGAGGTACTGGAGGTTAAGACTTCAACATAGCTTTTTTGGAGGGACACAATTCAATCCATAACACATCAGCACTTGAAAAAAAATGTGCATTCTGTTGTTATTGAGTCGGGTGTTCTATATATGACAATTAGATCCTGTTGGTTGATTATGTTATTTGACTCTTCTATTTGCTTGCTGATTTTCTGTCTAAGAGTTTTATCAATTGCTGACAGAGGGTTATTGAAATCCCCAGTGGTAATTGTGGATTTGTCTATTTCTCTTTTTAGTTCTATCAATTTTTGCTTCATGTGTTTTGGGGATCTGTTTTTTGATATGTAAACATTTAGGATTGCTTTGACTTTCTGATGGACTGATCTTTTTATCATTATGTAGTGTCCTTCATCTGTAGTAATTTTCTTTGTGCTAAAGTGTATTTTATTAGACTTTAGAGTCTTTATTTTAATAGAGTTTAAAGTCTATTTTATTAGACTGATGGTTACTCTTGCTTTTTATGGTTAATATTTGCATACTGGATCTTTTTTCTCATCTTTTTGCTTTTAAGCTACCTATGCCATTAAAATTGAAATGAGATTCTTATAAGCAGCGTATAGTTGGGTGACGTTTTAAAACTCACTCTGCTAACCTCTATCTCTTCATTGGTATATTCAGACCATTTAATTTTAAAATAACTATTGATATGCTAACAGTGAAGATTTACTTCACTTTTACTACCTTTTTAAAATTTTGTTTTCTATTTGTTTCCTCTGGTTCTCATAACTCTGTTGCTCTTGTCTTGTTTTCATGAAGGTTACCTGAACTTTTTTTTTCAGGATTCTGTCTTCATTTATTTATTGTTATTTTGAGTATATTTCTGTATAGTTTTCTTAGTGGCTGCTTTGGGTATTACAATATATGGATATATTTTACTGCTTCGAGTAATGTATGGAAAACTCAGTTCCATTTAGATTTTTTTCCCTTACTTTTAAATATTATTGTCTTGTGTATCAGATGGTGCTATAAATTTTGTTTCAGTTATCAAATATGATTTATAAACTCATAAGGAAAAAGATAGTATATTTTATGTACTCACATTTCTGCTCTTTTAATTGTGTTTTTTTCCTTTCTGATGTTCCAAGATTCCTTCTTTTATAATTTTATTCCATTTTGGGTCAGGTCATCTAATTACACTGATCTACTCCCATCTTCATTACTATTTCAACAAAATAAGTCTCATGATATCTTTCATAAAGTGCTATCTTGCAGAGTTCAAAAACAGATAACCTTTTTCAAAGATATATTATTCTAAATTCATAAATGAATTTTATATATAAATATTTCCTTCAAGGAAGCTTCTCATATTTCTCCAAATGTCAGCAGACATGTTATATTCTTATGCATATGTGGGAATTCACATGTCCTTTTATTCATGTATCAATGTGAAAAGAATCAAATTCAACAGCTACTTCATCATTCATCAGTTAAGCAAGAGAAAAATAGCTTCAGAGATAAAACCAAACAGAACAAGAAAGAGTGGAGAAAAAAGACATAGAGCGAAAGAAGTAAAAATTCAAGTAACCTTGTATGTTGAAAAGATAAAACAATGATATTGAAATCAGGGAATCAATGCTCTAGTTTTAAAGTATGTTGATTTAGTTAGGGAAAGTGTGGCAATAATTCAAAGAATGAGGGGAAAAAACCCCAAAACACAAATTAAAAAAAAAACAAACTATCCTGTTCTCTTTGGACTGGAGTTCTGTGTGTGTGTGTGTGTGTGTGTGTGTGTGTGTGTGTGTGTACTGAATGAGCTAGAATCAAATATTAGCTCCCAAATCTTATAGTTAATCCAACATATTTTATCAGTTGCCCTCTTATAATCAGTTGATGACATTGCAGCATTTTAAAACTAGAAAAAAATAATTTTCAAGCAATGAACTGATAATTTTGTAGACAAGAATTTAAAAGTTGAAAGGTTTTCATCTTATTGATTACATATGCACACCTAATCTTTTCTACAGTCTCTAATTTCTTTTTAACTTAAGCAGAACAACTATATTTTCAAATGCTTATTTATTTATTTATTTTGCTGAGGAAGATTGGCCTTGAGCTAATATCTGTTGCTAATCTTCCTCTTTTTGTGGAGGAAGATTGTCTTTGAGTTAACATCTGTGCACATCTTGCTGTATTTTGTATATGGGATGCTGCCACAGGATGGCTTAATGAGCAGTGTGTTCGTCCACACCTGGGATTTGAACCTGCAAACCCCAGGCCACCAGGCTGGCCCCTCAGATGTTTATTTTATGTGAATGAAAGTAAAGCCAAGAGATGGGTGCCTCCATAAAGCAAATGCAGGTTTAGATGCCATGTCATTTTAAAAACAGGTTTCGTATGCAAGAAATTTTATAACTATATGCCTGTTTAGTCATTACAATAGTTGGCCAAATTCCAAACATCATTTATAATCAAAGTAACATACCTTAGGAGGTTTTGTTGAATTTTATAATTTTTTATTCTATTTTGTTATACATTGATAATATAAATATACAAAAAGGGTTCTCACTTTCTAGTATTTCATGATACGTTTCTCACTTTTTATTTAATCTGGATTTTTATCAATTTTGGATGGTAATCACTATTGACTGGTAGCCAAAAAGATCATAGTTTACAATGATTTCATGAATATAGAATAATTCTGGCACTGGAACCCATCCTCAAATGAACTATGTGGAATATGTAAATATACGTTTGTCATTAATGCATATATATCATGCTTTATTCATACTTTAAGATATTTTAGTTTAAATTTGAATAAAATTACAAACAAGTTATATACATTAATGCATCAATTGCCTTCTCAGGTGGGTATTATGTTCCTTTAAGATAAAGAGACTGAGGAAGCAAGAATTTAAGTAATTTCCAAGGTCGCAAGTAGTCAAGAACAAAACTAATATATGAAAATAAGGTTATTTGAATCCCAAGCCCAAATTCTTATACACTATATTATATTGCATCAGATACTGAAAATCTTATATGAGCAAAATTTGAACTCATGGATATAATTAGTATATCATCTTCAAGTGTAATCTCCAGTTCAATTCAAATTGATTTCTTTTTCTTTCTCCTACTTCCATGGAGAAAGAGGAAACATTTCATGTCTATATATAACAGAATTTCAGATAGATTTAATAAAAAGACTCAAGATAAATTTTGGGGAAACCAGAGACATGTGTTTGCTTTGTACCAGGATCATATTTCTAATTGTTAGAAATATTTAATAATTAAGAAAATCATTTTGTAATAGTTCCCTTGGCTAAAGTTGCTCAGACACCAGTTGAATATATTTCAGGAATTTTATGAATGGGTCATCTACGTGAGAATGGGGTTGTATTATATGAATTCTAAGTTCCATTTAATACTAGGACTTTACAAAACTGTGATTTGGTTGCAAGATACAGAGATGCTGTAAAAAATTAGTGCAGGATATACCAGGTGATCTTGGAAGCCAGTAGGGAAAGTTTTTGGTACCATGGCCTAAAACCCTGCCATGTTAGAATCAGCATACTTACTTTGTGTTTGTTTAACATCAACCCTTACCAGATCTAATGGCTACATATCCACTCTAGAACCCAAATTGAAATCTCAAGAACTTTCTTTTCTAGGATAGCTATTCAGTTTGAGGGGGTAGGAGAAATTGGCCAGTAGAAAAGATACTATGCTAAAATCTCACTAAAATCTTTAATGGTCTTAGCTACAAATAGTGCGAAGTAGATGGAAAGAGAGAAAGTTTCAAGTGCCGTCTTAGAGCAGTTGCCTGGATTTAGGATTATAAAACCGTGATACTATCAAGACAGTGCTTCACCTTCTATAAGTATTTCTCTCCACCTTTCTCCTTTCAACATTCTACAACACTAACAGGACAAGAGTCAAAATTGAACTCACCTGCTGGGTTAGTCAGATGGTGAATTGCTGCTAATGGACTTAGTTGTTAGCATAATGAACCTGGATAATTAAAATGTTACTAATAAGGAAGGCATCTTTGCCTAGGTTTTGTTTGTTTTTTAGCTACCCAGTCCCTGAGCATTGGTAGTGAAACTCCCTGACCTCCTTCCCACCACCACCACCACCATTACCACCACCACCAAGTGTAAGAGGTACTTTCAACGTGTGTGAAATTGCTGGTGTGTCTTTCTACATTGGAAAGAAAAGCCGGAGTTTTCACTTGCATAGAAACCTTGTCTACCACATTCAGTGCATGCTGAATTAAAGAATGCATGTTAAGTAAAGTTTTGATCATTTTACAGAAGCAGAAAAGAAAAAGTAGTCTTGTAATCTCCCTTCTTGTTATTTCAAATCATAATTGAAGATTTGGTAACATTTTTGAAAGTTAAATGTATAGCACCCAACAAATACCTGAATGGACTTATAACAATGTTGTTTTGCTGTAATTCATTTTAAAATATTATAAACCATATGCTGCTGTCTAATTTACCAGAGATTTCCAGATTTGTGTTTTATTTATGCATTTTAGAGGTTCCCACACAGATTTCTCACTTAATGAAAAATTTTTTTGACATGTTATCCGATGAAAGATATTGATAAGCATGAAAATTAGAGTCCTTCCAGATCAGAGGAAACTTATTTTAGAAACTGGAAAGTTTTTATAAACACAAAGGATTTAGAACCAGAAAATTGTATACAAGTTTGCAATTGCTAAATATACCATATTCAGGAAAGATTCTTCCCTGCTTTAATGGAAAAGTAACTCTTAAAACACAGAGTTGTTAAGAGGACTAGATGAGAAAACGTACATGAAAGGCTCAATGCCTGACACTGGGTAGGTTTCCAAATTGGCATATTTTAAACAAAAATACAAAAATAATGACATTTTAATATTAGTTAGTATTTAGGGGCAAAGGTACTGGAAAGTTGCATCTGAAAAATCACATTTTGTGACAGGAATTAGAACACTCCAGTCCACTCAGTTATCTCTCCATTCTCCCACATGTCTATTTTTCTGTCTTTCTAGTCTATTATCTCCCATCATCTTTAACTTGTGATCTATATCACAGAGAAATTGAAAGTCTTCAGGTATTTTACTTTTTCTTTAGCTTGCAAATCCATTCACAAATCTTTATTTTGACATGCATTTAATTTAGGCGACCACTGCCTATGACTAGAATTGATGTAACAGTCTGTTAACTGATGCCCTTGCCTCTAGTCAGTTCTCTCCAAATTCCACCCCATCTAAAATCCAAGCTTTGTACTGTGACCAGACTGATATTTCAAAATAGAAGCCTGATCCTATCATTCTCTTTGTAAAATGTTTTAATAGTCCTCCATTGTAAAATGTTTTAATAGTCCTCCATTGCCCTACAGTCCTTCCTTTTGCCTAGGTAGCATATTCAACTAAATAGGGTGCACTTGCCAGAGTGTGTTACACCTTTTTGTTTCCTCGCCCCTGTATCTATTCTTCCCTTTCACTCCTTTTCATCCACCTAACTCCTACCTCTTCTAGTCTCCATTTCCGAAACTGGATTCAGTGTCCCTCTTATGTGTTCCCAAAGCATCATCTATCCTGCTAGAGAATGTACAATGGCTTATTTCCTTTTCTCTATCCTCCAACAAATACCAAAAGTTTTGAAGAGAGACATAGCATTTTATACACATTTTGAGCTCAGTAAATGTTTGTTGAATTAGGAAGGAGTTTGGGTTATAGTTGTATTTTCTTACACAGAAATTTGTCTTTGGGAGCTACTGTGCTTTTAGCTCTTAAGAGAATCTATTAGTACAGAATCATATTCTGAGTAAGTTTATTAGTAAGGAAATAGGAAATAGGAAAGAAAGCATGACTTAATACTTATATGTTTCAAGATACATTTCTTGTAGAAATATCAAATGCCTTACCATTCATATGACAACTCAATTTAGCACTATCTGAATTGCTGGTGAGCAGAGCCAAACTTTAAAGCCAATAAAAGTATAAAAATGTTGACATATCAATTCCTTATGAATTCATACACAGAGTGAGGAAAATGGACTGCTTGGAAAAATAACAATTGCCTGAGATAGTCCAGTGGATACAATTTTAGTGAGTTTATGTAGTAAGCATACCACAGAAAAACCAGCTTATATAACTGCTCCATATAATTGGGATATGATTATAAAAGCTCTAAGTAGCAGTTGCAAAGCAATTTCCATTAGATTCTTGACCTCTTTTGATGTACAGATGATTTTGTAATCTTACTTTTGGTCAAAGTATTTAAAATTTATCTTTGACATTTGGTTTTTGTTAAGTTTCAGAATAAACCTTATTAAACATATTTCATTATATATACCTGTGTGTGTATATATGTTAAACTATGTATATGCATACATCATAAACATTAATTTTAAAAATTAATTTGAAAGATTTTAGTGGGCGTCCTAATAATTCAACAGTAAAATAAGTGTCCTGTAAAAGAAACTGACAAAGGGATAAAATGTAAATTGTCAAGAGCAAATGTAAAGCCTTTCATCAAGTTGAAAGATAATCAAAAATGTACAAAATTTAACACTTATAATTGTGTCAGTTGGGACACAATTCAGCAGCAAGAGATAAAAAACACAACCAACAATGACTTAAAAATAATAGTAATTATTATTACTAAGGGAGTAATTACATATTATTACATAAGGGAGTAATATCCTCCCTCCTGCAAGAAATTCAAAAGAAGCTGAATGCTTGAATTAATTCTCTAGTTCAACAGAGTCAGAATCAATGAATTCCTTTGCCTTTCCTTTGTGATAAGATGATCATGTCAAGCTGCAGACAACACATTCATCTTAAGGATCAGAATAAAGTGATAAGAAAGGAGCCATGGCATCTGGTCCTTTAACTGAGAAAATGAAATCTTACCAAGGGTCCTCAGATGTCCTGAAGTATCTTATTGACCATAATTGTTTCTCAGGCCACAGCTAGCTGCAAAGGAGATAAGGAAAGAAAGAATTTGCATTTCCAAGCCTATGTAACACCTCGCTTCCAGAAAAGGGGAATCATCTGGTTTGTCTAAGCAGGGATGGGGACAAGAACACCATTTAAGTATTTCTTCACGTTGTCTATTGCATACTCTTTTCACAGAAAATCATGTTTGATTTCCTCTGTCTGAAGTCATATACATAAATCCTTGGTAAGAATTGAAGGTATTTTTCACCTTTCAGCAGAATTGCACTATTTTAACCCTCTTTATTTTCTCATCCAGATTTTGCTTGATAGAGCATATTAAAATATCTCGGTGAGTTAAAAGATGACTGATGGAGACTATTGATCATATGGGACACATGGAGAGGCAGCACATAGGGAAGATCTGCTGGGGCACCACTCACTGAGGAAATAGGATGAGTAGCAGGTATATGATCCCCCCACCATTAGCTGTTCCACTTTGGGGTGGCTCATGGCAATCTGAAAAGGCTGGATATCAGACTAGCGTTGCTGAGGAGGTTTTAAGCTACATGTCTAGGGAAGCCCTTGCCCCTACCTTGGAATGATCATGAGTTGGTATGCCGTACTGTAATTCACTGCCAGCTTAGTTTTTGTGGTTTGGGGTAGTACTCAGCCTTCCTTTAGCATTATGGAGGGTCTGAAATACAGCACTTTGGGACAGCTATAGGGTATAATAAACCAGTGGAAGACTCACCATATCAACAATTGTTGCTGGGGAAGCAAAAGCCCATCCAAGTCGTGCAGTTGGCGAGGATCAATTGTCTGAGTATTGGGCAACAACTTGTTTCAATAGAGGATTAGAAGAGGCCAGTCTTCTCAGAGAGCAGGCTGCAGGGGATCAGTTAATCTGGGAGGAAATATTAAAACAATGTAAATATAATATTTTAAAATGTCAGTTTAAAAAACAATATTTTAACTGGTCTTAATTGTATATCTCAATAACAAATCCTGGTAAGAATTAGAGTCTTTGATTAGAGTTGCTCAGAAGTTCATATTCTCTGACAAAGTTTTAAAAATGTATTGTAAAAATGCATACAAATTCTATTGCTGGCTCCTATGAAAGCTGTCTGGTTGTATAATGATGTTTGCATAATGGAGAAATGAAATAACTCCTATGCTATAATGACAAAGTTTAAAAGAGAAAATAAAATTTTCTGGTGTAATACTAATTTAGAATTAAAGCTTTTTTACTTTACTGAGAAACAAATCTTTTGAATTTTATTATGAATTTTATATCACTGTTATTAGAGTGTAAGTTACAAAATGATGGGTATCATATCTGCAATTACTAGAAACTCTGACTTTGAAAATGTTATTAAAACAGTTGCTGTCTTATAATTTAAATATGTCTTAATAATGTTTGTGTCATGCTTAATTCTAATTTTTAATTATACCTTGACCTTTGCACAACAACAACAAAATATATATATATAATTAAACCCAATTTTACATATCCATTTTAAGCAGCACTATATTTCAGTGACATTCCCTGAAGGAAGATAATTTTTAGTATCTTAGCATAAATCAAAATTGCCACAGAAGCAGCACTGGTCATTACCTGAGATATTTAATAACTCCAGAAAGAAAGAAGAGATGTGACTGAAATTTTTAGTTCAAGGAGGAATGATCATTTTTACAAATAGACTTTTTGAAATACTGAGTATCTTATTGTAGTATCTTATTAAATCTTAATTCCTTGAAAATGTCCTCTTGTTAAAAAGAGTATACTATTAACTCTGATTCCTTGGAAATGTCCTTCCATGAAATGCTAGACATAATTAGGAATTGGAGAGTTATCGTTTATGGGAATGAAAACATTTATCTCTATAGAAAATATCTAAACAAGTCATAAAACAAAGCAATAAACAAACAAAGCAACTTTGTTTACCAACCCCCAGCTCAGGTGAGCAGGGATTTCACAGGCTGGACTGATGTCACCCAAGGACGACTGAGCCAGGACCTCAAGTCATTAGGCTTGGTGCCCACAGTCATGAAACAACCGTAGAAATGAATCCACTGGGCTCCCATCCCTGCTGCTATGAAAGAGGAATCGATCGTTTTCTTATCTCAAGTCATGCCCTCCACCTGTCTCTTTAGATTCTATTCTTCACCTTCTTCCTGGAAAATTTATCTTATCAATCATATTTGTCCTTCTTAATGCATTCTGTCGGTCTCTCTACATTCTGTCCCATTGACCTTCAAATATGCTCATGTCTCTTCAACTGTATGAGAAAATACAAGTAATACTACACCTTCAAACACACAATTACACGTTCTGCTCCAGAGTCATCTCATTTCTCATTTCAGCTTAATAACTACACTTCTGCAAAGAATTGTCTAGAAGTTCTCCCTCCATTTCCTCTCCTCCCAGGACACACAGACTTTTTTCAGTAGCTCAAGTGTACCATGCTCCCTCACACCACAGGATTTTTGCCCTCACTAGTTTTTCCCTCTGCAGCGATTCTGATGACATATTGCCCATTGACAGACACTGCCCCTAGTTAAATGCTGTTCATCTGTTAGACACCAGCTCAAGCATCACTTCCTCAGAAACTTAAAAAATTTTGTAATGCTATCTCATCGGATTATATTTTTGCTTTTCATCATTTTTCTCAGTCTGCACCACTGATTCATCAGTGTGCTGTTTTGATCACTGTCTTCTTTACTGATGGCACTAAGATCCATAAGAACAAAGGACTATTTGTTTCTCCTCATCTGGACTCTCCACTGTCAAGTATGACTGGCACATAGTAGGCACTCAACAAACACTACTGAATGAATAGTTTCAAGTCAGATTGAATGAGTGAGAAATGATTAATTTGGTTCATTTATGCAAATCTGGCATTCTTCCAGGAATGCATCAACAAAATATGAAGATTTCACACTAGGAAGTTTGAAAGCACTCTTGAAAATGCAGGGGATATTATGAATCTCAGACCAAACATCTTCACTGCGCTTTTGGGAATGATAAAACACATCAAAAAAGAAAAACCTCTTAAAATTTCAGTGGAAGTGCATGCATTTTTAATGCATAGGTTTTGTTCATCCTTGAAAGTAGAAATACACTATGTGTTAGATTTCTGGAAACTTTAATTTGCACGCTACTATAATATGCAGGATTTTATGTAAAGTGACCTGGAAGAGGTAATGGAATATAAATCTTAAATAGATATACTGTGAGTCACTGAAATTACATCTAACTCTTCAATGAAAAGATTCTTTTTATGAAATCTATGATGCTGTAAGAATTAAGTGATATTGAGATTTTTATATTTTTTCCTAATTAATATTGCACAGAAATCTCTAATAATCTGAAACATTCTAAAAACGACTCAGAGTTATATTCCTACGTACAGAATTTTACATCAAAAGCACCCTTTTTACAGTGAATATATTTTTGTTCTGAAAAAACCTGATATCCAAATTTAAAGAGAAGACATTTAAAGTTATTTACTATGATTTGTTCTAAATGAAATGGTAAATAAAAATATGTAATTGCATATATAAAAATATATAAAACCATATGGTACACTTTTATATTAAAAAATCCTCTGTAATTTTGAAAATAATGATACATCCAAATGATAGATTTAGATTCACACAAACCTTGAGAATGGACACTAAAAGTATAAATACAACATCCCCAGTACTTCGATAGCCAATGCTTAACAGGCTCTGAAAGGTCACTGAATTAATAGGCTTTATATTTCCATTCTGTAGTTGAGCAATTTCTCCCAACTTCATTTGCCGTCCTGCTTTGTTTTGTTGATAATCATGATATCTTTCAGTGAAACATACTTTCTTTGGTGACTAATCAAAACCCTAAGTCAGGGTGCCAGAGACTGATAAGGGCATGATGCTTCACTTTCATTGCTACCCTTGCAGAAATAGACAATCTAGAAAAGGCAAATGAGAGTGATAATACTGAACATTAAATGAACTATATCAAGCTATTGTTTTCCAACAGACTCTTCAAAGCACATCTTGTTATAATATTCCTGATGAGATATTCCAGCTTATTAGACAGTAAACTGTTATAGCAGTAATGTGGCCTCATTTAACAATATTAAACCCAAATGGCTATCAATGTTCAGAGCTCATCTTTGTCACAGTAATAACCTTTATTTCACATTTTAATATTTTCTCAATGGCAATGGCCTAAAGAATGAATTTGGAGTTTTTCTGATAACATACAAAGTTAAATATCTCACTTGCAGCCACTGAGATACAGAAAAGGAGAAATAAAGTGTTGTTAGGCTAGAGAATGAGTCACATCTCATATTTGATTCAAAGCTGAAGTATAATTCACTATCAAATAATCTACTTCTTTCTAATTGTGGAATGACGTGATAAAATCAGTTCTGATATTAATTATAGGTTTAAAAAACATTGTCCCTTGGAAATAACATTAAAAATTTGATTTCAATTAGATTTACTTAATGAATACTTGGGGCACATTAAGTTATAATATAAAATATATATGTAGCAATCAAATGTCAAAATATACAGGAATCTGGCTTTTTCTATGAAAGAAAAATCGTAAACTCTAAATATATCTGTATTGAATATAGTTTAAGATATTTAAAGCCATCTGTGTTCATGATAAGTGCAATGTCAAATTATTGCCACCAGTATTAATTAAATATTCATTAAGCAAATATTACTGCTTTGCAATATTTGATAAAAATATGGAAACATAATTCTAAATTCGCTTCACCAATGACATAAAAATAGTCACAAAATGTTAAAGCATATTCTAACCAAAGGATTGACATTGATGATGTGAGTAAACAAATACATGATACAGGAACCATTCATATTGAGCTACAAAACGCCTTTGCTCTTGGGGTAGGTTGACAGATTTTGTCTTAGATACAGATGACACACATGATTGATGATGGTGATGGTGAAATACCGGGACCCATTCTGGATAATATTTGTATGTTTTCTCATGTAAGCTTCTCTTAATTTCCCTTAAGGAAGTTATTAAGATCCACATTATACAATTGTAGAAAACCAGGCTACAAAAGATGGGATAACTTTTCCAAGTTCACAAAAGCAGATTGCTTGGTTCTAACCTCCATCATTGATTTTAAGAGCAGAGTATTCCCCGTTAAATTATGCAGCCAAAATAACTGTAACAGTGACTCTTTTTTTTTTTAATTTTATTTATTTTTCCCCCAAAGCCCCAGTAGATAGTTGTATGTCATAGCTGCACATACTTCTAGTTGCTGTATGTGGGACACGGCCTCAGCATGGCCAGAGAAGCGGTGTGTCGGTGCGCACCCGGGGTCCGAACCTGGGCCGCCAGCAGCGGAGCACGCGCACTTAACCGCTAAGCCACGGGGCCAGCCCAGCAGTGACTCTTGTTTCCCTTTAATCTCTATACATACACTTACCTCAGGTTGTTTTATTAATCAATAACTTATTAATATATGAATTAACTTTCTTTAAAAGTCAATGATGATGATATGAAGACAGAATATATTGATCTATTCTACTGAGTCCAGCAGACATTCCACTCCTTAGCAGCTCTTTTTCCTTTTTTTCCAGATAGAAAACACTTCTAGGGAGAGCCCAAATAGGCCCACTTGTGTATATGTAAAAATAAGTGTATGAAGAGGTAATATCTTTCTTTTTTTACAATTTAGTAAACAAAGTGATTATTGGTATTGAAATATTTTCTCAGGTGGTGAGTAGAAACTCACGTGAGTCATTCAGTGTGTATAATTCTAAGAGAGAGGCACAGTTTCCCACCTACATGAGAGCCCAGACTTCACACTTTGCAGGAATATTTGATCAAATCAGTGCTGATTTTTTTTTTTAATTTTTTACAACCACATGCTTCTCTTTGTTCAAGATAAGATTAACATTAACGACAACAAAAAATGTACACAAATGTGAAGAAATTTAACATAACATTTTAAAGTTATATAGAATTTTAATTTGAAGAAAATTATGAGAATAATAGCACGATAATTAATAAAGTCAATTGGGAATTAGAACACTTAGGAATTGTTAAAACTTGTAGACTCCCTGATCTGCCTCAGTATACGAAATCAGAGATGCAATCTAGGCATTACATTTTTAAAAATTTCCCAGATTGTTCTAATATTGTCTCAGCATTTGGAAACTACTGAAGCTTGAATTTCTCAGTTTACATGTAGGAACATAATTTTATTTTCTCATGTACAGAGTGTCAGATGTTTTTGACTATATTCAAAAATTTTTTTAAATTATATAAAATTTGTTGACTTTTTAAAATTAATTTTTTTATTGCGGTAACATGGGTTTATAACATTTATAAATTTCAAGTGTACATCATTATGTTCCAACTTCTGTGTAGAATACATTGTGTTCACCACCAAAAGTCTAGTTGCCATCCATCACCATCTAGACTTTAACATTGATTATATAGAATCACTTTAACGTGGTATCATTTATAAAATTTGTCCTACTATATATCACAATATGTATCAGTCTCCCTAAGTAAATCTTAGAGATAAAGATGAAAGGGAAATCCATGAATTAAATTGGTGGAAAAAATCTAATACTACAGTTACAAACTTTTGGGAGGATTAAGAGAAAGCAAATAATTTTGTGTGTGAGAAAGGGTATGGCTCTATTTAACTTAGAAAGATGTTTCATCTGTGATTGTTAGATACCTAAAACATTAATAACTATTAACAGAGATCAAAACAAATAATGAAAAATGCTGCCATATTCATGTATCTAAAAGTTAACAATGCATATGAGTTTCATTAACACATGAGTAAAATAATAAAAAAGCAATCAAAACAGAATAGTACTGGCACAAAAACAGACACACAGATCAATGGAACAGAATTAAGAGCTCAGAAACAAGCCCACACATATATGGACAGCTAGTTTTCGACAGGGGAGCCAAGAACATACAATGGAGAAAAGGAGAAAGGAAAATCTTTTCAATAAATGGTGTTGGGAAAACTGGACAAACACGTGCAAAAGAATGAAAGTAGACATTATCTTATACCACACACAATAATCAACTCAAAATGGACTACAGACTTGAATGTAAGACCTGAAACAATAAAAGTCCTAGAAGAAAACATAGGCAGTACGCTCCTCAACATCTGTCTGAGCAGTATCTTTTTGAATATTATGTTTCCTCAGGCAAGGGAAACAAAAGAAAAAATAAATGGGATGACATCAAACTAAAAAGCTTCTGCACAAGCAAAGGAAACCATCAATAAAACAAAAGAAAACCTAACGATTTGGAGAAGATATTTGCAAATCATATATCTGATAAGGAGTTAATATCCAAAATATATAAAGAACTCATACAACTCAACAATAAAAAAACAAACCAATTAAAAAATGGGCAGAGGATCTGAATAGACTTTTTTCCAAAGAAGACATACAGATGGCCAACAGGCATATGAAAAGATGTTCAACATCACTAATTATTTGGGAAATGCAAATCAAAACCACAATGAGATATTGTCTCATGCCCATCAGAATGGGTATTATTAAAAAGAAATAATAAGTATTGGAGAGGATGTGGAGAAAAGGGAACCCTCAAACACTGCTGATGTGAATGTAAACTGGTGCAGCCACGATGGAAAACAGTATGGAGATTCCTCAAAAAAAAAAAAAAAAAAAAAGAACTACCATATGATCCAGCTATTCCACTTCTGGTTATTTACCCAAAGAACATGAAAATACTAATTCAAAAAGATGTATGCACCCCTATGTTCATTGCAGCATTATTCACAATAGCCAAGACTTGCAAACAATCTAAGTCCCCATCAACAAGTGAATGGATAAAGAAGATATGGTATATATGCATACAATGGAATACTACTCAGCCATAAAAAAGATGAAATCTTGCCATTTGTGACAACGTGGATGGAGCTTGAGGGCATTATGGAAAGTGAAATAAGTCAGATAGAGAAAGACAGTTACCATATGATTTAACTCATATGTGGAAGGTAAGAACAACAACAACAACAACAACCAAACACATAGATACAGAGAATAGACTGGTAGTTACCAGAGGGGGAGGGAGTAGGGTGAAAGGGGTAAAAAAGCACGAGTATAGTGAGAGATGGCAACTAGGCTTTGAGTAGTGAACATGATGTAGTCCACACACAAGTTGAAATATGATGTACACCTGAAATTTATATAATGTTGTAAACCAATGTTGCCTCAAAAATGAATTGAATAAAAATTAATAAAAGTTATAATAAAAATGATAATAAAATTAAAAAAATAAGTTGGTGAAGTATAATAAAATCATGGATTAATGTGATTACCTGTAGTCAAGGAAAATGCTAGAGCTGAAGTATTCTTTATCATTTTAAAGCATTCTAGGGATGATAATTCGATTTTTTAATGACTCATTTTTGCCAAATGCACATATTTTGTGTTACTAAAATTTTGGAATTGAACAGAGTTATGAATGATGAGAAGAAATCTTATCTAAAGGATAGATTATCCCATGTGCAATGAGTAGTTAAGCATCTTTTTAGCATTTTATTTATTTTAATGTTCCCATGGTGACCTCTAACGAATAATTTTTTTAAAGAAATCATTAAAAATTCAATTTTCTTCCATCTTGTTATATATTGCCTGTTTTATCAGGCATTAATATTGTGAACTATATAGTCATTTTTAAAAGTAGCAGATCTTTGAAATTTTTGTCTGTTTGAATATTGTCTAATATTCTAATTAATTAAACAAATAGACATTAAGCATATGTTATGTGCTTTTCACTGAGACATGGTGGGGAAATTATGGTGTATAAGGCAGTACCTTTAGAGACTCGCAAGTCTAGTACATTGGTTCTCAATATGTGCGTTACACTGAACCCAAAGTTAAGAATTATTTTTTTTAGTAAAAGTTACTGGTTCTCACTAGCCAGCACTGATTTTAATGCCAAGAATTATACTCATACTAACCTCTCTTCTAAACTAAGACATTAATCCCTAAAATGGTGACAATGCCTTAATATGATTAATTGTACAATTATTAGTTTAGAGACAAGACATTTTCACCCTTGCATCGTTTTTCTCTCTAGCACTGTCTCTGATTTTCATTGCTATGGGCATCACAGAATACATTGCCTGTCTTGAATAAAGTAACTGTGAAATAAACGTTTGAACTGGAAAGCTTTCTATTGACCCAGAGGTATAAAATTAATCCCTCCACAGAATGTACTTAGAGCTGACCAGACTGCAGTGGTGTCAAAAAGAAGAGAGTAAAAAGACATCAATACAAAACAAACTTTATTTTCCTTTAGCTTATGGATTCATACATATGAAAAAAGAGAGACAATTTTTTTTCATGGAATATATTCAAGTTTTCATTATATTATGTACCATATGAAGTGTTAAAAAAAAACAGTGCTGTTTTACAATGCCCCTGGCTAATTATGTGTCTCGTATAAAGGCTATTATTTTATTAGAAGATTTAAACTGAACTCCACATTTGTTCGATAATTTGACCTTCACAAATATTTGCAGAAAATGAAAAATAAGAAGAAATCTTTAGTCAGTTACCGGCTTAAAACACAGAAGATATTTCTGTTTCCTCTACTAGGTAATTCCTTCGTGACTTAATTGGTTACACATAATATTCAGTCCTGTATTCATTAAGTAAAAAAGACATGCATTATTGCCCCAATAACTCAGAATTGAGACCTGAGTGGCAATTTTTGACTATGAAAGAATTTGAAAGCACAAATGACTCCCTTTATTCCCGTATAAAGCAGTTCATAACATCTCACTGATAGATTTAATTCTTCATGCTCGTTAATTTTTTTGATTCAGAGTCCTTCCATTTTTGTATCTGAAGGACTTAGTGTTCTAAAAGAAAGTTGGAAAGTGAAAATATACGACAAAAGTTGTCATTCTTTACAAGAATTAAATGAACCTTTTTGTCTCTGAAACAAATGTAACTACGTGTATTTCTCCATGCAGCTGCCAAACTGAACCACGATGTGACCAACTCGTTCTTTTCAGCTGTCTTCATGATGGATCCGCAAGCTCTGTCGTTTCGAAGCTGGAATTTTTTACCTACTAAAGTTGGACAATTTGGGTAACTCACATAAAAGCTGCCTGTTTACTGACCTAGTTAAATGACATGCTTACCTTTGTAGAAACAAATGATAATCCCTCTTCCACACCCTGAAACACACACCTTAACAAGTCTGTCCATCACCGGAACTGAAGGATTATATATTGTCATTTATGCTTAACTAGAAAAAAGCAGTAACACAAGGGAATCTCTTTTTTCAGACGTTGGACATCTTGTCAAGTCAAGTACTGTCAAGAATTAAGAAGGTAAATCACCGGACTTAAAAGTTTAAAAACAGAACTTAAAAATATAAGAGCCAAAAAAGGTGTAACTGGCAGACCTTTAAATATATGTAAACAGTCTAGATAGTAGTTTTGTGTGCATTCTGAGCAAATGTTTTGTTCCATATTTTTTAAGGAAAGGTGTACTATCAACAATTAAATTCTACAGCTTCATCGTCTTTAAAAGCTAACAGCAGTGTTCTCATCCTGAAGTTGAATGCTTTGAAAGGCCAGGCCTCATCAGTTCTAACGAGTGCTCTGTGGCCTACAGCCTGCCCGCTGAGCACGGAAAATGATTGCACTTAAAGTGTTCCCTTGCATTTCTTCAAAACAATCCGCTTCTTTCCGTTTATCCATGAATGAAAAATTGCAGTCTCTATTTTTCTACAATCATTTCATTGTCACAAAATAGTTCAGATTTTTTTTTACCTTTTTCTCCATTTGTCTCCTATACTTGAGCTGTTTTCTATGAATTTAAAATATTCAGAACTATCATAATGTAATTCTAGAGAATATTCTTTATGTTATGATGAAAAACAAGCACCATGAACAATGCTGTAGATATCTAAGGTTTACAGTGCACTCTTCACTATTACATAAGTAAATATTATGGTGAGAAAAGGTGTTAAATGTTTATTAAATAAATGGATGTTCTTTATTTCATCTGACTTTAAATTCTAAATTGTTCTTGAATAATGTGTCATTAAAACAGTAACTCCCACCAGCCTCACTGTATATTAAAAAGTAACACAGGTTTTCTAATGATGAGTTCCTGCCATCTAAATCCACATGGACAAAAGCAACGACTGGTATTTGGGATCATATCACACAACAAAATGTACCTGAACGAGAAATGACAGAGAAGACTGGCTTGGGGGTATTTCAGTTGTTACAAACTTTCTGAATAGAGTCTGGATGGTGAATCCTCTGGGGATATCTTACCTGCCTTGTGAATATTTTATTACATTTCATTTGTAGTCTTTTACTGTTTTCGCCATCATATGAGATTACTTGTTCCTTGATGGTAGTATTGTATTCTAATTGTGCATTTTCTAAACTGTTAGTATTTCAGTAAGTGTATCTTGGGTACGTAGTAGGAAGATTACAGATATGCACCCAACATGAAAGTTTTAGAGGACTTGATAGAAATAGATATACTTGCAATAAATAGTTTAAAAATTGTTTGTTGGTAATATATCTATCCATTTTTTTTTAACTGTTTCCAAAAGGAAACATACCATAGAGGCTAACCATCTTAAAGTTTGGGCATTTGCCTCTAGAATATTAAAATTCCTGGAAAGGAAGTTTAAGTCATTTCTATGTAGATATGGATTTATATGTTTGGATAATTCAAATCAGACCTAATTGTTTTGATCTAAATGTGCTCTCTCTGCAAATAGTGTAGTTTCCTACATGGGACGTTCCGCATATGTTCCACAAAGTACAGTAACACTGAATAATATAACTGAGTTTAAAAACAAAAATTGGACAATTATGTCTCTAAAAATGTCTATAGCATTGTCAACTTGCAAAAAACATTTTAAAGCAGCACAAATTAGAAGATGCTAAAAAATGTGCATATTTTATTTATATTATCAATATTCTATATAGTAGGATACCATTCATATAATTGTCTTTTATAAGTTATATTGTTTTATCACAAAATATTTTGTCAAGAGTAAACGTATGGCAATTCAGAGCTTTAACAGAGTCAAATGTAGTAGAATTTTTTAATAATATAGCTATTTTCCTTCTGACAAGTCCACAGAGTTTTAACATATTTTCAGTACAAAACATCAAAAATTGACATGTACCTGCATGGAATTTCATTCAACCAAATGCCTCTTCTCTCACATGATGGACTCTTCAAATCAAAGTAAAATAAAATAAATAAAAAACACTGAATATTTAACTAAGTCTTAAAGTTACTCTTTTAATTTTTTTGGAAATATCATAAGCAGATATGGTAAGGTTTAGCCTTTCTCTTTTCTTTTTTAACCTTGTTGCTCTAATTTTTTTTTTTTTTTTTTTTTTTTTTGTGAGGAGATCGGCCCTGTGCTAACATCCGCCAATCCTCCTCTTTTTTTTTGCTGAGGAAGACGGCCCTGGGCTAACATCTGTGCCCATCTTCCTCCACTTTATATGGGACGCCGCCACAGCATGGCTTGCCAAGCAGTGCGTCGGTGGGCGCCCGGGATCCGAACCAGCGAACCCCGGGCCGCTGCAGGAGAGCGTGCGCACTTAACCGCTTGCGCCACCCGGCCGGCCCCCCTTGTTGCTCTAATTTTGATTAATAGTCATACATATTATATTCAGGACTTATTTTTGCTTGCATAGACCTTTTTCACTCTGTATAATTTTTGAGTACAAAAGGTGGCATAGTAACTTCAAATTGGAATTAATCCACCACTACACATATTATATAAAGAATGTGGTGGTTGGACTAAGTCTAGTTAATATCCATCACCATACATACGTTTGAATTTTTTTTATTGTGATAAATTTTAAGATCTCTTAGCAACTTTCAAATATGCAATACTGTATTATTAACTATAGTCACCATGCTGTACATCTCCATGACTTACTTTATAAATGGAAGTTTGTACCTTTTGACCCTCTTCACCCATTTCACCCAGCCCACCCTTGCCTCTGGCAACCACCAATCTGTTCTCTGTATACATGAGCTTGTTTTTGTTGTTGTTGTTTTTTGTTTTAAGGTAACACATACAAGTGAGGTCATATGGTATTTCTTTCTATGACTTATTTCACTTAGCATAATGCCCTCAAGGTCAATCCATGTTATCACCAATAGCAAGATCTCCTTCTTTTTTATGGCTGAATAATATTCCATTGTGTATATGTATATACACCATATCTTCTTTATCCATTCATCCATTGATGGACACGTAGGTTGTTTCTATATCTTGGTTATTGTAAATAATGCTGCAATGAACATGGAGGTGCATATATCTTTTGAAGTTAGTGTTTTTATTTTCTTCAGATAAATACCCAGAAGTTGAATTGCTAGATCAAATGGTAGTTCTATTTTTAATATTTGGGGGAAACTCCATACTGTTTTTTATAGTGGCTGCGCCAATTTACATTCCCATTAATACTGCAAAAGTGTTCCGTTTTCTCCATGTCCTCTCCAACATTTGTTATTTCTTGTCTTTTTAATAACAACCATTCTAACAGGTGTGAGTGATATCTCATTGTGGTTTTGATTTGCATTGCCATGAAGATTAGTGACAGTGAGCACCTTTTTGTGTACCTGTTGGCCATCTGTATACCTTTTGGAAAAATATTCAGATCCTCTCCCAATTTTTTAATTTGGTGGGTTTTGTTTTTATTTTTTTTCTATTGAGTGTTTTGAGTTCTTCATATATTCTGGATATTAACCCCGTATCAGATATATAATTTGCAAATATTTTCTCCCATTTGCTAGGTTGCCTTTTCATTTTGTTGGTTTTCTCTGCTGTGCAGAACATTTTTAGTTTGACGTAATCCTATTTGTTGATTTTTGCTTTTGTTTCCTTTGCTTTTGGTATCAAGCCAAAAAATCACCACTAAGACCAATGTTAAGGAGCTTACCCCCTATGTTTTCTTCTAAGAATTTACGGTTTTAGGCAGTATGTTCAAGTTTATAATCCATTTTGAGTTAACTTTTGTGCGTGGTGTAAGGTATTGGTTCAGTTTCATTCTTTTCTATGTGGCTGTCCAATTTTCCCAGCACCATTTATTGAAGAGACTGTCCTAGCCCCACTGTGTATTCTTGGCTCCTTTGTTATAACTTAATTGACCATATATTCATGAGTGTGTTTCTGGGCTCTTGATTCTGTTTCACAGATCTGTGTCTGTTTTTATGCCAATACCATACTGTTTGGATTACTTAGCTTTGTAATATAGTTTGAAATCAGGGAGCATGATGCCAACAGCTTTGTTGTTCTTTCACAAGATTGCTTAGTTATTCTGCATCTTTTGTGGTTCCTTACAAATTTTATGATTTTTCTATTTCCATGAAAAATGCCGTTGGAATTTTGATAGGGATTTCCTTGAATTTGTAGATTGATTTGGGTAGTATGGACATTTTAATAATATTAATTCTTTCAATCCTTGAGCACAGTATCTTTCCACTGATTTGTGTCTTCTTTGGTTTCTTTGATCAATGTCCCATAGATTTCAGTGTACAGGTCTTTCACCTCCTTGGTTAAATTTATTCCTAGGTATTTTATTCTTTTTGATGCAATTGTAAATGGGATTGTTTGCTTAATTTCTCTTTCTGGACATTTGTTATTCGTGTTTAGAAATGCAACAGATTTTTGTATATCGATTTTTGTATCCTGCAACTTTACTGAATTTGTTTACTAGTTCTAACAGTCTTTTGGTGGAGGCTTTCGAGTTTTCTATATATAACATTATGTCATCTACAAATAGTGGCTTATACTTCTCTTTCTGTTTGGATACCTTTTACTTCTTTTTCTTGCCTAATTGCTCTGGCTAGGACTTCCAATACTATGTTGAATAAAAGTGGCAAGAGTGGGCATCCTTGTTTTGTTCCTCATCATCGAGGAAAGATTTCAGCTTTTTACCATTGAGTGTGATGTTAGCTCTGGGGTTGTAATATATGGCCTTTATTATATTGAAGTAGTCCCCTCTTCTCCCTCTTTGTTGAAAGTTCTTGAAATGAGTCTGTTAGCATTTTGTCAAATGCTTTTTCTGCATCTATTGAGATGATCATATGATTTTTATCCTTCATTTTGTTAAGGTAGTATATCACATTGATTGATTTGTGGATGTTGAACCATCCTTGTATCCCTGGAAAAAATCTCATCTGATCATGGTATATGATCCTTTTAATGTATTGTTGCTTTGGTTTGCTAATATTTTGTTGAGGATTTTGCATTATATTCTTCAGGTATATTGGCCTGTTACTTTCTTTTCTTGTGTCCTTGTCTGGTTTTAGTTTCAGGGTAACGGTGGCCTCAAAATGAGTTTGGAAGAGTTCCCTCCTTTTTTCTTTTTTGGAAGAATTTGAGAAAGATTATTATGAATTTTGCTTTAAATGTTTGGTAGACTTCACCAGTGAAGCTGTCTGGTCCTGGTCTTCTGTTTTGGGGGAGGATTTTGATTACAGGCATACCTTGGAGATATTGCAGATGTGGTTCCAGACCACTGCAATAAAGTGAATATCTCAATAAAGAGAGTCATACAAATTTTTTGATTTCTCAGTGCATATAAAAGTTATGTTTACACTATACTGTAATCCATTAAGTATGCAATAGCCATTATAATTAAAGAATGCTTTATTGCTAAACAATGCTAACTCTCATCTGAGCCTTTAGCGAGTCATAATATTTTTGCTGGTGGAAGGTCTTGTAAAAAATGCAATATTGCAAAATACAATAAAGTGAAGTGCAATAAAACAAGTGTGCCTATACTGGCTTAATCTCACTAGTGATTGATCTGTCAGATTTGTTTTTCTTCATGATTTAGTCTTGGTAGTTTCTGTGTTTCTAGGAGTTTATTCATCCCTTTTAGGTTGTCCAATTTGTTGGCATATAATTATTCATAGTAGTCTCTTATGATCCTTTGTATTTTTGTGGTATCGGTTGTAACATCTCCTCTTTCATTTCTGATTTTATTTATTTGAGTCTTCTCTTTTTTTCCCCTTTGCTTGGTGAGTCTAGCTAAAGGTTTGTCAATTTTGTTTATCTTTTCAAAGAACGAGCTCTTGGTTTCATTTATTTCTTCTATTTCTTTTTAGTCTCTATTTCATTTATTTCTGCTCTGACCTTTGTGATTTCCTTCCTTCTACTAACTTTGGGCTTTGTTTTTTCTTCTATTTCTGATTCATTGTGGTGTAAAGTTAGGTTGTTTGAGGGTTTTTTGTTTCTTGGTGTAAGTATTTATTGCTACAAACTACCCTTACAGAACTGCCATTGATACATCCCACAAGTTTTGGTAATTTGTGTTTCCATTTTCATTTGTCTCAAAGTATTTGATTTTTCTTTTGATGTCTTCATTGACTCATTGGTTGTTCAATAGCGTGTTGTTTAATATCCACATATTTGTGAATTTTTCAGGTTTTTTTTTTGTAATTGATATCTAATTGTATACCATTTTGATGGGAAGAGATTCTTGATATGGTTTAAATCTTAAACTGATTAAGACTTATTTTGCGGCCTAACTTATGATCTATCCTGAAGGATGTTCCATGTGCTCTTGAGAAGATTGTATCTTCTGTTGCCTTTGGATGGAATGTTATGTATATATCTGTCAAGTCCATCTGGTCTAATGTGTCATTTAAGGCCAATATTTACTTATTGATTTTCTGTCTGGATGATCTTTCCCTTGATGTAAGTGGGGTATTAAAGTCCCTTAATATTATTGTATTGCTGTCTATATCTTCCTTTAGATCTGTTAATATTTGAATTATGTATTTACATGCTCCTAAATGAGTGCATAAATATTTACAAATGTTATATCATCGTGTTAGATTGATCCTTTAACCATTATGTAGTGACCTTCTTTGTCATTATTACAGTCTTTGTTTTAAAGTCTATTTTGTCTGATATAAGTATAGTAACACCACCTTTCATTTGGTTCCCATTTGCCTGGAATATCATTTTTTTGGGGGGGGTGAGGAAGATCAGCCCTGAGCTAACATCCATGCCAATCCTCCTCTTTGTACTGAGGAAGACTGGCCCTGAGCTAACATCCATGGCCATCTTCCTCCACTTTATCTGGGATGCCACCACAGCATGGCTTGACAAGCGGTGCCTCAGTGTGTGCCCGGGATCCGAACTCGGGCCACCAGAAGTGGAGTGCATGCGCTTAACTGCTACGCCACGCAGCTGGCCACTGGGATATCTTTTTTTATCCTTTCATATTCAGTCTGTGTGTGTCCTTCCATCTGAGGTGAATCTCTTTTAGGCAGCATATAGATGGGTTGTGTTATTTTATCCATTCAGACTCTATGTCTTTTTATTGGAGAATTTAGTTCATTAATATTTAAAGTAATTATTGATAATTATGTACTTATTGGTATTTTGTTATTGTTTTCTGGCTGTTTTTAGTTCCTCTCTGTTCTTTTCTTCCTCTCTTGCTCTCTTCCTTTGTGGTTTGATGACTTTCTTTAGTGGTATGATTCCCTTTCTCTTTCTCTTTTGTGTGTCTACTATAGGCTTTTCTTGGTGGTTACCATGAGGCTTACATGTAACAATGTATATTTATAACAGTCTATTGTAAGTTGATAACAACTTAAGTTTGAATTTATTCTAAAGCTTTACATTTTTACTCCCCGCACTACATTTTATTTTTGATGTCACATTTTACATCTTTTTAATTTGTGTATCCCTTAACTAATTATTGTAGTTAGAGTTTTTACTACTTTTCTCTTTAACCTTCATACTAGCTTTATAAGTGGTTAATTTACTACCTTTACAACATTAGATGATTTTGATTTTTACTATATATTCACCTTTATTAGTGTGATCTATACCTTCGTATATTTTCCTGTTACTAATTAGTGCCTTCTCTTTTAAGCTTAAAGAAGTCTCTTTAATATTTGTTTTAAGGTCAGTCTACTGGTGATGAACTCCTTTAGCTTTTGCTTGTCTGGAAAATTCTTAATCTCTTCTTTAATTCTGGATGACAACTCTGCTGCATAGAGTATTCCTGGTTGGCATTTTTTTTTTTTCTTTTAGCACTTTGAATATATTGTGTTATTCCCTCTGGCCTGAAAAGGTTCTGCTGAAAAATCTGATCATCTTATGGGGTTTCCTTTGTACATGTAAGTTGTTTTACTCTTGCTGCTTTTCAGATTTTCTCCTTGTCTTTAACTTTTGACATTTTAATTATAAAGTTCCTTTGTGTGAGTCTTTTTGGATTCATCTTTTTTTGATACTCTATGGGCTTTGTGGATCTGGATGTCTGTTTCCTTCCCTAGGTTAGGCAAGTTTTCAGCCATCTTCAGATAAATTTTATGCCCCTTTCTCTCTTGTCCTTCTATGACATCTATAATGAGAATGTTTGTCCACTTGTTGTTGTCCCATAAGTCCTTTAAGCTAGCTACACTTTTTTCATTATTTTTTCTTTTTGCTGCTCTGATTGTGTGAGTTTCATTACCCTGTCTTTGAGTTCACTGGTCCTTTCTTCTGCTTCATCTAGTTTGCTGTTGAACCAATCTAGTGTGTTTTTCAGTTCAGTTACTGTGTTCTTCAACTCTTTGATTTCTATTTAGTAATTTCTTATATTTTCTATTTCTCTGTTGAAGTTCTCACTGTATTCATCCATTCTTCTCCCCAGATTAGTGAGCATCTTTATGACCATTATTTTGAACTCTTTATCAGGTAGATCACTTATCTCCATTTCCTGGAGGAATTTTTTCTGAGATTTTCTCTTATTCTTTTGTTTGGGATGTATTCTTTTGTTTCTTCATTTTCCTTGACTCTCTGTGTTGGTTCTATGCATTAGATAAAGACTCTCCCCATCTTGAGGGAGTGGCCTCGTGTAGGAGATGAACCTTATTCAACCCTGCTCTAGCTCTTGGTTGTCTCTCAAACATTTGTGTTTGTCCAAGCGTCCTATTTTATTTTTATGGTTCCCGGTAGTTAAGAGTGTGCCAAGACCTATCAGTGTCCCAAATGGGAGGATTTCAGTCAGCACCTAGATTCAAGGTGATTGGAAGCCAGACCCTCAGCCAGCAGCTTTTAAAGTATGCTAATACATACAGTCCAATGGGACTACAAGCTTAAGTCTGGTAAACCACCAGAGCCAGGCAATCTAGAGGAGTCCCTGGAGTAGTAGCCACAAAACTTGGGTCTTCAGACAAGTGTACTAGTTTCTTTCCAGGAGATGCTGGCAACCTGCAGTAAGACAACCATACAGCATGAAGATGGCATCCACCAGTCTCCATCCCTGGAGTGTATTTCAGTAGGCCCCTAGATGTCTGCCAAACCAGAAGCCTGCCCCTTTGGCTGAAGCTCCAGGATAAGTAAATAGGCCTCTTTCACAGAAAGACTGGGGGTGTGTTTCAATCTGCTATCCCTGGGAGTGGTAGCTGGCCAAGAACTGTTTCTCCATTTGTTAGAGTCCCATGGGACCTAGGAACACAAGCACTGCTGGTCACTAGAGGTAGGTGGTCAAGTGGCATGCCCTGGCTGACAGCCACAAAAACTAGGGCACCTTACTTAAAGAGCGGGACACCAGACATGTGCACCAACTCCTCTCTGGGAGATAGGAGTGCTCTGCAGCATGGCAGAAAGAGAGCACAAAGATAGCACTTACCCTCTGAGGTTTCTGGAAAGGATAAGAGTCAGCTCTTAGATGTGGTTTAATTAGAAGCCTGCTACTCAGGCCATAGCTATGAAAGTAAGCTAATAGGCTTCTTTCATAGAGAGAATGGGCTTCTGGTCTGTTGCCTCTTGCCATGCCTAGAGGTGGTGGCCATTTAAGAATTCTTTCTCCGTTGGTTTCAGTCCTGTGAGACTCTCCAGCATAAGCCCCACTGGCCACCAGAGCCGGGTGATCTAGAGGTGTTCCTGGGTAGCAGCAGCAAAACTCAAGGTGCCAGAGGAGGGTACAAGCTCCTTTTTGGGAATTAGTGGCTAGCTGGAACAGGGCACAGGGAGATGGGGGAGACGATAGTGTCTGCCAGCTGGTGTAAGGCAGAAGGAGAGCGCAAAGATGATGCCCACCAGCCTCTGTCCCCAGAGAGGACCCGAGCAGGCCCCTAGATGTGTGTTACATTATGTGCCTGCCCCTCAGGCCAATGCTTTAATATGAGCTAATGAGCTTCTGTCACAGATAGTCTGTGCACTTCTCAATTGGCTACTTCTGCACTGGCCCTGGGGCAAGTGAGTCTGTGTGCTCAAGCTCTTTAAGAGCTGTTTCCTAGTTTGGTATAGCCTTGTGAGCCTCATTAGATGTGAGCCCTGTTGGTTTTCAAATTAGATATTTTGGGGGCTTGTCTCTCAGATGTAGGTCTTAAAAGTTGGGGTGCCTGATGTGGGGTTCAAAACCTTTGATGTAGGTTTTTCCTCATTTGCTCAATGCATAGAGTTGCTCAGCTAGTTTTTAGGTTGTTTTCAGAGGAAATTGTTCCATATGTAGCTGTAGATTTGGTGTGTCCATGGGAGGAGGTGAGTTCAGGATCTTACTACATCACCATCTTGAATCAGAACCTCCTCTTGTTTTTCAATGGAGAAAAATATTCTAGAGAAGTTTTAGAGGAGTAAATTTGCATAAACTCCTTTGCTACCATTTATTTCCACATCTTTTTATGAAATTGTGTTGTTATAGGTCAACAATTACTTCCTCATGATAAAATTCAGCAGACGTTTCTCAGTGGCCATACCCATGGACTCCTTTGTAGCAAATGCTAATTCCATCTACTTCCTCTTGAAATTTTCTCTACTGCCTTTTATAAGTCATGGTGTTGTGATTCCATTTATAACTCTCTAAACATTCCTCCTTTGTTTTCTTTTGTTTGTTACATTTTCATATTGGGAGCTGAATAGTATAAGGGTTAAGAACAAATATTCTAGAATAAACCTGTTTAGGTATATCCCCCATGACTTCCATTTACTCATTTCTTCATTTGTTAAAATGTTAATTTTAGCATTGTTCTTATATCATGAGTCTGTTGTGGGAATATAAAAATATAATTATTGGAAACAACAATATTTGGCACTTAGTTACTACTCAGAATTTTTATCTCTAAATATTCACTTTTGTAATATTTATTATCAAATCTATTTTGTTTCTACATTCTGATTTCTGATTTCCAGGTCTGCATCTGAATATGTCATTCCCAGTTTCCTATTGGAAATTGATATTCTTCTGCTGAAAACTACAACCTTCGCTTAGGCTACCCTCTCCTTCTGCCAGTTCTATACCTGTTTATGAGATTACAGTGTTGACCAAACTAGAAATATAAATGTTATCCTTGAACCCCACATCTTAACTCTCATCTATTCAGTGAGTCTATCATTCTTTCTTTTCTCACAACCAATACCCAAGTCAGGTCTTAGTTATTTTCATGACCCTAAGAAGCCCTAGAAACTGTGGAACATCTAAAATCACAAATTCAAACATCCTATCAAACCACTATTATCCATCCATTTATCTCTTCCTAAAGTCACCTCAGAGTAACAAGTACTCTAATGGAAAGACATAATCTATTTATTCCAACTTTACATTGTTTATTTATCTGGACAGACCCACCTTTCCTCTTTATCCAGTGTAGATTCACTAGTTCATCATTACAATCACTCCCTTGAAAATGACCTTACCTCTTCGGTCTCTTTCTGCTCCAGATATATTTATTTGGTATTCCAACCGTGGATAAACTCAAACAACCATCTTATCTATGTTTTATTAATGCAATGGGTTATTCCTGGAGAAAATCCCACATCCTGGATTGAGAGTGCTGTTATGGATTCATGAATGCTAACCTCATTTGGACACTGAACAAAGATCACTCGTTCACTCTCTACAATTATTGTATTCTCCTTTTTCCTCTTTTCTCAAACCTACCATCCCTTTGCTCTTTACTGATGATTTTAATTATTATTAATAAAAGCTATGAGACACAAGTTCTCTCATCCCCCTTTAAGTAAAATGTTTAATATATTTGTTTCTGAATCTATCATCTGCTTTACGTCTGTGAAAATAGAAGAGTTCCACATTTAATCAAAGGACAATCTCTCCACAGAGGTTGTTGATCACATTTACCTGACTTGTATTCCACTCATTTCTCCTATATTATCTGTATCTCCCTCTCAGTAGAATCATTCCCATTAAGAATTAATGACCCTTTAAAAAATGATCCATCTTAAAGGAAAACCTTTCCTTAATTCTTCAACCCACTAAAGTTCTGCTTCCTCTTTTTCTTTTTTCTTCATAGAAAACATTTTGAAAAATATTACCTGCTTGTTCTATTTCTACTTCCTCACCATTAATTTCCTTTTCAACTCGTACCAGTCTTGTGTTCTTTTCCTCCTGATGTCTGTGTTTGCAAATCCAATGGACACATCTCTGTCCTCATCTCACTTTTGCTAAGTGTTGTATGATTGACATCTTCCTCCTAGAAACATTCTCTTAGTCTGTATTGCACCCCAGGTATGCTCTGCTTTTTCCTCCTGACTCTAAAAAATTTTTATTAATCTCGTTTGCTTCTAAATTCCTCAGAAAGTTTCTAAAAATTGTGAGTTTTTTTCAGAAATAAATCCTTAGGTTATTTTTCTCACCATTCTCTCCTGATGTGATTTCATTCACACTAATCACTTAAAAGCCATCTATATGCCAATCACTCCCAACATTATATGTGTAATAGAAAACTCTTCTGTGAGTATCTAAATTATATATTCAACTACCTGCTTTGCTTCTGTCCATGAATATTTAGTAGGCATCTGAAAGATAGCATATCCAAAACTTAACTCTTGTTTTTCCCCAATAACATATTACTTCACTGATTTTCCTTTTCAAATAAATATGAATAAGTTTAAATACTGTCCTGGATTTTTCAAAGCCAAAACTCTGAGGCCTTTTTAATTAATTTATCTCCATTATCCTCCCCGTTCATCAGTCAAGTCTATAAATCCAACCTCTAGATGGTATCAAAAATCAATCTACTTTTCTCCGTCTGCACTTATACCACTCTAGCCAGGCCATCATATCATGTCTAGACATCTTGAGATGTCTTTCCTAAATGGTCCACTTCTGTCAATTTGGTTCCTGTCAAGTTCATTCTCCATCTAACTACAAAAATGCTCTTTTGAAAACATAAAGTGGCTCATACCATTCTTCTTATCAATATTCAACAATGGATTCTTATTAAACTTAATACACAAAGGACCCTCTTTTTGATGGCCTGTAAGCTCCTACACAATCTAGCTCTTGCTTATCTATATAAAAATAATTTTAAATGCCTGTCCCCTTCAATCATTATGCTTTAGTGCAGAGTTTGAAAATTAGAGGCCTATAGATGTTGAGAGACAATTCCGTGTAGGTTTCTTGTGTTTTCACACTTCTTGCAAGCAGAGACACTGACTGTCCTTTGGTCTAGGCAGTCTTTTCAAGCATGTTCATATAGTGAATAGCCTTGAAATACAGAGATAGATAGCCTTGTTCTAGAGCAAACTGTCTGCTTAAAGCCTTGGAAAATAAAGATGACATCTACCCCCAGAGCAAAATGGAGGACTTGCTTTCTGCCCCTTATAAGAGAATTAGGGTTACTAAGATAAAGGTTTCATTCCTGTAATGCAATCCACTATATATGCTGGTGTTGGCTCGCCCCTTTGCGTTGATCAGTGGGAACTGAGGCTGGGGAAACCAACACAAATGCTAATAATCTGACTAATGTTGTAGTGTGAGCAATAAACTGTCCTTTGTCCTTGACGTAGAGTCTCATGTCTTCTTGAGGCATTGATGAAACTGTTGAAGGATAGTTTGTTAGATTGCAATTAGGGTAAAATCCCAGGATCTCCTCAGGTCTTGTTTAGTTCTTGTTTAATGTTGATAGTAATTACTGTGCTATTTGTTTTTTGCTAATTTATTTGCCAATATAGCAAAATATGGAGATTACATGTAAAAATCTAGATCCAAGCTCCTCTTTAAAAATCATAACCTCTAGCTAATCTGGACTCTTCTTCATTAATGGCAAAATCAGTTGGGTTGTATAGTGATTCTGATCTTTATGAGAGGTGTGTAATCTCAATTCACCAGAAACAGTCCCACACTTATTGTTACATTGATACTGAGATCCACTGTCATTTGTCATTTATTAGTGAGCTTCTCTGTTGTTTTCAATACTGCAAAGTTGCAGGAGAAAACAAAAGATGGACCCAGAAGACTAGTGTCTCACAAAATTAGCACAGAGCATATTTCTTTGTGTTAGTGAAAAATATTCCTATGTGTTTAATATGCAATCAGAGAGTGTCCCTTTGGGAAGAATACAATTAAGATTACATTAATATGCAAATGAAGTATATCTGGGTAAAAAGAAGATAACAAAAGATACTCTTCTTCTTCACTCATTTACCTACCTGGCCCCAATAGGCATTTGAGTCACAAACTCTGCTGTAGCCACAATGCCCTCCTTTCAGTTCATAAAACAAGCCAAGAACCATCCTACTTAGTGGTGTTTCATGCTGTCCTATCTGCCAGGAATGCATTTTCTGTGGATCTCCACAAAGTCTGCTTCTTTTCATCCTCCAAATCTCAGTTTAAATATCATCATCTCAAAGAAGTCTTCTCCAAACATTCTTTCTAATTAGATCTGCCCTTGTCATTTTCTAGCATGGCACATTTTCATGATCTTAATAGTACTTGTCTACATTTGTGGTTTCATACTGATTTATTTGTCTATATAATGTCTGTTTTACCACTAGACTTTAAACTCCTTAAGGAAAGAGACTCTTCCGGGTTTATATACCTAGTGTATAGCAAAGCATGTGGCCATATCTTATTTAATATTTGATGAATAAATGAACAAATTGTCTTAAAATTTATTCTGATAGGGTAGTTTGGTGTGCTGACTCTTTATTGATTGCACTTCGCATTGGAAAATTTTATTGCTAAGGTGCAATTTGGGGGGATATTGACCTCTTAAAAATTTTCCTCTTTTGCAAAGTTTGTCATAAAGTAAGAAGAACTCCCTAGAGTGACAAACAAATTTCTAGCTACTTCCAATAGGTCAACTGTCATTCTGTTTTTCTGGAATAGACACTTTACCTTTTTGGTTAGTACATTTTCTTTTTACAAATGCCTGTTCTTAAATTCTTCATCTCCGTATTCTCTGACTAGGGGTGTGCTGGAGAAGCCCTGATTTGTAGCTTTTTCCAAATTTCTGTGTTATTTAAGCTACTGTGGATAATTTCAGGCTTTCAACATCAAGCCACTGAAAACAGATTTGGAAAGAGATGCACACAATCCACTTTCATGAGATGGAGCAAGTTGGCTGGATCATACTACACTTTATAATGTCCCCAAAGTATATGCTCATGCATATCAGGTTAACAAATAGACTGATTAATTCTATTGGGGTTTAGAAGTGTGTGCCTTCATTTTTTTATTGTGTATTTAATAAATAACTTGATGCTTCGTACTTCAATTTGGAAAGCTGCTTTGCTCTATTTCCTTTTAAAGCTTATTTTTAAGTCCTAAGGTATTTTCTGTTTATGTACCCCCAAAATTTGTGTATTGAAGCCCTAACTCCTGCTGTGACTTTATGTGGAGATATAGCCTTTGAGGAGGTGATTAAGGTTAAATGAGATCCTAAGGGAGGGGTCCTAACTACAGGACTAGTGTCATTACAAGAACAAGAAGAGACACCAGAGACCTCTCTCTCTTTCTGAGTGTAGGTAGAGAAAGGCCATGTGAGGATATAGCAGGAAGGTGGCCATCTGCAAGCCAGGAAGAGAGGCCTCACCAGAAATCAACACTGCTGGCATTTTTATATTGTGCTTTAAGGCTCCAGCACTGTGAGAAAACATATTTCTGTTGTTTAAGCCACCCACTGTGTGTTATTATGTTTTGATAGCCCTAAAAGACTAATATATCATTAAATATTAGATGCACATATCCTTAGATTTCTTTCTCTTTCTTAAAGGTAGATAGATGCCATAGAGATGAAGGTGCAAATGTATCATCAAACTATATAATACATACACACTTACATCTTTTAATGAATGTACTCATTATGATATACAATGTATATTTTCTCACTGCATTATTTTCACATATTAGAAATGTGATTAAGCTACTTAAGAAAAAATAATTTGATTATAAGTATACATGTATATTCATATAATATTAACTTTGTATAAATGCATGTATATAATATAGAAACACATTTCATTGGCTATTGTACACATCATTGGATTTTTTAATTCATTTTTAATAACTTCTCCTTCCCTCATCTAATGTTTTAGAAGTGTTTCCCCACAGCAATATTCTTAGTTAAAATAATAATAAAATCTTTACTTTCCTTGACTTCTTTGACTTTGCAGTTAATGTAAGTGATTTTTATAATTATCTCACATTTCTTGAGTGAAGCCTAGTTTTTACATTTATTTTATATATGAGAAAAACAAGGAGGGCCGGCCCCGTGGCTTAGCAGTTAAGTGCGCACACTCTGCTACCGGTGGCCTGGGTTCGGATCCCGAACGTGCACCGATGCACTGCTTCTCCAGCCGTGCTGAGGCCACGTCCCACATACAGCAACTAGAAGGATGTGCAGCTATGACATACAACTATCTACTGGGGCTTTGGGGGAAAAATAGAAAAAAAAAAAAAACAAGGAAAGAAAAATGAAGTAGCTTAACCAATTACACACACACGTCTTGAAACACAATTGGGATTTGAAATACATAGTTTGACTTTAGACACTCCTTTTTTTTATATTGAAAATATTTTCTTTTTTTAATTTTGATTCTAACCTAATTTTTATTTAATTTATTGAGATATAATTGAAATATAACGTTATATTATTTTCAGGTATTCAACATAATGATTTGATATTTGTATATATTGTGAAATGATCACCATAATAAGTCTAGTAAACATTTATCACCATACATACTTAAAAAATTTTTTTCTTTCTTGTGATGAGAACTTTTAAGGGTTACTCTCTCAGAAACTTTAAAATATGCTATACAGTATTATTAACTATAGTCACCATGCTGGACATGACCTCCGCATGACTTATTTATCTTATAACTGGAAGTTTGTAGTTTTTTACCCCCTTCACCCATGCCCCACTTTCCACCTCTGGCAGTCACCAATCTGTTCTCTGTATCTATGAGCTCATTTTTGTTTGTTCATTTGTCTTTTATGTATTTTAAGATAACAGATATAAGTGAGATCATATGATATTTGGCTTTCTGTGACATTTAATTTTGCATAATGCCCTCAAGGTCAATCCATGTTGTCACAAATGGCAAGATTTCTCTTTTTATGGCTGAATAATATTCCATTGTGTGTGTGTGTGTGTGTGTGTGTGTGTGTGTGTGTATGTATCTCACATTTTCTTTATCCATTCATCCATTGATGGACACTTAGGTTGTTTCCATTTCTTGGCTATTGTAAATAACACTGCAATGAACATGGAGGTAGCATGTATCTTTTCAGGTTAGTGTTTTTGTTTTCTTCAGATAAATACCCAGAAGTTGAATTGCTGGGTCATATGATAGTTCTATTTTTAATATTTTGAGGAACCTCTGTACTGTTTTCTATAGTGGCTGTACCAATGTACATTCCCACCAACAGTGCACAAAGGTTCCCTTTTCTCCACATTCTCTCCAACACTTGTTATTTCTTGACTTTGTAATAGGTGTGAGGTGATATCTCACTGTGGTTTTGATTTGCATTGCCCTGATGATTAGTGATGTTGAGCACCTTTTCATGTACCTGTTGGCCATCTGTATACCTTTTGGAAAAATGTCTATTCAGATCTTCTTTCAATTTTTTAATTTGATTGTTTTTGTTTTTTTCTATTGAGTTTTATGAGTTCTTTATATGTATTGGATATTAATCTCTTATCAGATATATAATTTGCAAGTATTTTCTCCCATTCAGTAGTTTGCCTTTTCATTTTGGTGATGGTTTTCTCTGCTGTGCAGAAGATCTTTAGTTTGATATAGGCCCACTTGATTTTTACTTTTGTTGCCTTTGCTTTTGGTGTCAAAGCCAAAAAGTCATCACCAAGACCAATGTCAAGGAGCCTACCCTCTATGTTTTCTTCTATGATTTTAATTTTTTTAGGTTGTGTGTTCAAGTTTATATCCATTTTTAGTTAATTTTTATGTTTGCTATAAGGTAGTGGTTCAGTTTCATTCTTTTGCATGTCTGTTCAGTTTTCCCAACATCATTTATTGAAGAGACTGTCATTCCCTATTGTATATTCTTGGCATCTTTGTTGTAAATTAATTGACCATATATGTGTGGGTTTATTTCTGGGCTCTTGATTCTGTTCCATTGATCTATGTATCTGTTTTTATGCCAATACCATCCTGTTTTGATTAATATAGCATTGTAATATAGTTTGAAAGCAGGAGTTATGATACCAACAGCTTTGTTCTTCTTTCTTGAGATTGCTTTGGCTATTCAGGGTCTTTTGTGGTTCCATACAAATTTTAGGATTGTTTGTTCTATTTCTTTGAAAAATACCATTGGAATTTTGATAGGGATTGCATTGAATCTGCAGACTGATTTGGGGAGTATGGACATTTTAACAATATTAATTCTTTCAATCTGTGAACACAGAGTACCTTTCCATTTATTTGTGTCTTCTTCCATTTCTTTCATCAATGTCTTAGAGTTTTCAGTGTACAGGTCTTTCACTTCCTAGTTTAAATTTATTCCTTGGTATTTTATTCTTTTTGATGAAATTGTAAATGGGATTGTTTTCTAAATTTCTCTTTCTGGTAGTTTGTTATTAGTGTATAGAAATGCAACAGATTTTTTGTGTGTGTGTGTGAGGAAGATCAGCCCTGAGCTAACATCTGCCAATCCTCCTCTTTTTTTTTTTTGCTGAGGAAGACTGGCCCTGTGCTAACATCCATGCCTGTCTTCCTCCACTTTATATGGGATGCCGCCACAGCATGGCTTGACAAGCAGTGCTCAGTGTGTGCCCGGGATCCAAACTGGCGAACCCCGGGCTACCACAGTGGAGTGCATGCACTTAACCACTTGTGCCACCAGCCTGGCCCCAATGGATTTTTTTATATTGATTTTGTACCCTGTAACTGTACTGTAGTCTTTCATTGTTTCTAATAGTTTTTCAGGTGGTGTCTTTAGTGTTTTCTATATGTAATATGTCATCTGCAAATAGTGACTGTTTTATTTCTTCCTTTTTGATTTGGATGCCTTTTATTTCTTTTCTTGCTCAATTGCTATGCTAGGACTGCCAATACTGTGTTGGTTACAAGTGGTGAGAGTGGGCATTCTTGTCTTGTTCCTGATCTTAGAGGAAAGATATCTGCTTTTCACCATTGACTATGATGTTAGCAGTGGGCTTGTCATATATGACCTTTATTATGTTGAGGTATATTCCCTTTATCCCTACTTTGTTCAGAGTTTTTATCATAAATGAATGTTAAATTTTATCAAGTGCTTTTTCTGCATTTATTGAGAGGATCATATCATTTTAGCCTTAATATCATTAATATAGTGTATCACATCTAGTTTTTGGATGTTGAACCATCCTTGCATCCCTGGAATAAGTCTCACTTGAAAATGATGTATAATCTGTTTAATGTATTGTTGAATTCAGTTTGCTAGTATTTTGTTGAGAATTTTTGCATCTATGTTCATCAGGGATATTTGCTTGACATTTTCTTTTCTTGTTTATCCTTGTATGGTTTTGGTATCAGGGTAATTCTGGCCTCATAAAATGAATTTGGAAGTGTTCCATTCTGTTCTACTTTTTGGAAGAGTTTGAGAAGGATTGCTATTAATTCATCTTTAAATGTTTGGTAGAATTCACCAATGAAGCCATCTTGTTCTGGACTTTTGTTTTTTGGGAGGTTTTGGATTACTGATTCATTCTCCTTACTAGTAATTTCTCTGTTTTGATTTTCTATTTCTTCATGATTGAATCTTGGTAAGTTGTATATTTCTAGGAATTTATCTATTTCTTCTAGGTTGTCCAATTTGTTAGCATATAATTGTTCATAGTAGTCTCTTATGATCCTTTGTATTTCTGTGGTGTCAGTTTAATGTATTTTTTTAATTTCTGATTTTATTTGAGTCTGTCTTTTTTTCTTCGTAACTTTAGCTAAAGTTTTGTCCATTTTGTTTATATTTTCAAAACATCATCTTTAGTTTTATTGATATTTTTTGTTGTCCATTTAGTCTCTATTTTATTTATTTCCACTCTAATCTTTGTTATTTCCTTCCTTCTATGAACTTTGGGATTTATTTGTTCTTCTTTTTCTAGTTCCTTATAAAGTTAGGTTGTTTATTTGAGATTTTTATTATTTCTTTATGTAGCCATTTACCCCTATGAACCTCCCTCTTAGAACTGCTATTGCCGCATCCAATTTTATTTGGAATGTTTATTTCCATTTTCATTTGTCTCAAGGTATTTTTGATTTATCTTTTGATTTCTTCTTGACCCATTGGTTCTTCAGTAGCATGTTGTTGACACATTTTTGTGAATTTTCCAGTTTTCTTCTTGTAATTTGTTTCTAGTTACGTACCATTGTGGTTGGAAAAGATGCTTGACATGATTTCAATCTTTTAAAATTTATTTAGACTTGTTTTGTGCCCTAACATATGATCCATCCTGGAGAATGTTCCATATGCTCTTGAGAAGATTGTGTCTTCTGTTGCTTTTGGTTGGAATGTCCTAAATATATATCTGTTAAGTCCATCTGGTCTAATGTGTTATTTAGGGCCTATGTTCCTTATTGATTCTCTGTCTGGATGATCTCTCCATTGATGAAAGTGGGATATTAAAGTTTCCTACTATTATTCTTTGCTGTCTATTTCTTCCTTTAGGTCTGTTAATATTTGCTTTATATATTTAGTGCACCTAAGCTGAGTGCATAAATATTTACACAAGTTATATCCTCTTGTTGTACTGACTCCTTTCTCATTATGTGATGACCTTCTTTGTCTTTTATTAACATCTTTGTTTTAAAATCTATTTTGTTTTATATAAGTATAGCTACCCCTGCTTTCTTTTGGGTTCCATGTGCATGGAATACCTTTTCCCATATCTTCACATTCCATCTATGTGTGTCTTTACATCTGAAGTGAGTCTCATATAGGTGGCATATAGATAGGTTTTGTTTGTTTATTCATTCACCCACTATGTCTTTTGATTGGAGAATTTAGTTCATTAATATTTAAAGTAATTATTGATAGTTATGTACTTATTGCTGTTTTGTTAATTGTTTTCTGGCTGTTTTGTAGTTGTTCTCTGTTCCTTTATTCCTCTCTTGCTCTTTTCCTTTATGGTTTGATTACTTTCTTTGGTGGTATGATTACTTTCTCTTTATCTTTTGTGTACCTTCTATAGGCTTTTCTATGTAGTTACCATGCAACTTACATGTAACAACTTATAACAGTCTATTTTAAGTTGATAATAACTTAAGTTTAAACCCATTCTAAAGCTCTCCATTTTTACTCTTCCTCCCATATTTTTTGTGTTTGATTTCACAGTTTACATCTTTTTATTTTGTGTGTCCCTTAACAAATTATTGAAGTTATAGTTATCTTTACTACTTTTGTCTTTTAACCTTCATACTAGCTTTATAGGTGGTTAATCTACCACCTTTAGCATATTAGATTCTGAATTTTGCTATATATTTGCCTCTGCTAATGAGATTTATAACTTCGTGTGTTTTCCTGTTACTAATTAGCACTCTTTATTTCAACTTTTAAAAGTCCCTGTAGTATTTCTTGTAAGTTAAGTCTAGTGGTGATGAACTCCTTTAGCTTTTGCTTTCTGGAAAACTCTTTATTTCTCTTTCAAATCTGAATCACATCTTTTCTGGGTAGAGTATTCTTGGTTGGAAGTTTTTTTCTTTCAGTGCTTTGTCTATATCCTGCCACTCCCTTATGGCCTGCAAAGTTTCTGCAGAAAAATCTGCTGATAGTCTAATGGGGATTTCTTTATATGTAACACGTTGTTTTTCTCTTGCTGCTTTTAAGATTTTCTCCTTGTCTTTGACATTTTAATTATAACGTTTCTTTGTGTGGGTCTCTTGGATTTCTCTTATTTTGAACTCTCTGGGCTTCCTGGATCTGAATGTCTGTATTCTTCCCCTGGTTAGGGAATTTTTCAACCATTAAATCTTCAAATAATTTTTTGCCCCTTTCTCTTTCTCTTCTCCTTATGGGACCCCTAAAATGGAAATGTTGGTCCACTTCATGTTGTCCCATAAATTTCCTAAGCTATCTTCCCTTTTTAAAATTCCTTTTCTTTCTGCTACTGTGAGTGGGTAAATTCCACTTCCCTGTCTTCAAGTTCACTGATCCTTTCTTCTTCTTTATCTAGTCTGCTGTTGAACCCCTCTAGTGTATTTTTCAGTGCAGTTATTGTATTCTTCAGCTCTGTGACTTCTATTTGGTAATTTCTTATATTTTCTGTTTTTCTTTTGAAGTTCTCACTATATTCCTCCATTCTTCTTCTAAGATCAGTGAGCATCTTTATGACCATTATTTTGACTGTTAGTGAAAGTCTCCCTGGCCCCCAGAGCCAGGCAATGTAGAGTTGTCCCCTGGGAAGCAGTAACAATAGTTGGGATGCGAGGTGAGTGTACAAGCTTCTTTCTGGGAGATACTGGCAACCTAGAATGAGGCAGAGGGAAAGCACAAAAATGGGATCCACCAGCTTTCATCCTTGGAAAATGCCTCAATGGCCTTTAGATGCATGCCAAACCAGAAGCCTGCCCCTCAGGCCAAAGCTCCAGGACAAGCAAATAGATCTCTTTCACAGAAAGACTGGTGATGTGTTTTAGTCTGCTGCCTGCACTGTGCCCTGGGGGTGGTAGCTAGCCAATACCATCTCTCCGTTTGATCCGAAGCTCCCATGGTACTCAAGAATACTAGCCCCAGGGGCAACCAGAGCTAGGCAAATAAAGGGCATCCTCTTGGCAGCAGCCACGTAAATGAGGCACCAGACATAAGAACTGAGGCCTCAGACATGTGTACTAGTGAGATAGCGGTGCTGTGGATTGCAGTAGAGGGAGAATGCAAATATAACTTCCAACCTCTGAGGTCTTTAGAGAAGATTACAGTGGCCTTTAGAGGTCTGTTTAAATAGAAGCCTGCTCCTCAGGTTGCAGCTATGAAGATAAGCTAATAGGCCTCTTTCCGAGAAATACTGGGCATCTCAGCCTCTTGCTTCTTGTACCCTGGGGGTGGTAGCCAGCCAAGAACTCTCTCTCCATTTGTTACAGTGCCATGAGACCCAGGAATGCAGGCCCCACTAACCACCAGTGCCAGGCTATCTAGAGGCGTCCACTGGCAGTAGCTGCAATAATTAAGGTGCCAGATGAAGGTATAAGCTCCTTTCTGGGAGATACCGGTGAACTAGAATGAGGTAGAGGGAGAGCAACAAAATGATGTCCACTAGCCTCCATTCCCTGAGAGCAGGTCAGTAAGCCCCTAGATGTGTACCAACCCAGAAGCCTGCCCTTTAGGCTGGAGCTCCAGGATAAAGAAATAGGCCTGTTTCACAGTAAGACTGAGGGTGTGTTTCAGTCTGTTGTCTGTGGAGTCTACCAGCTCTGCAGGTAGTAGCCAGCCAAGAACTGTTGTTCTCAGATTGTTACAGTCTCCTGGGACTCAGGAATGCAAGTTCCACTGGCCAGCAGAGCCAGGTGAACAAGGGGCATACTCTGGGGTGCAGCTGCAAAAACTGGCACCAGACACATGTAACAGCTCCCCTCCAGGAGGTACTGGTGCTCTGGAGCACAGCAGAAGGAGAGTGGAAAGGTGGTGCCCACCAGCTTCTGTCCCTGGAAATTGTTCCATAAGTATCTGTAGAGTTGATTTATCTGTGGAGGAGGTGAGTTCAGGGTCTTCCTACATCCCTGTCTTGAACTGGAATCTCTAAAGACTTTAGATAATATGCTTTACTGCTTCATTCTCAAAGCATTATTCCAGTAGGTCGTGGATTTGGGGAAACAGGCACTGAGATGAAGATTTGTGTGGATAAGTTTAATACAGAGTGTTCTCAGAAACAATCCATTGTGAGAGGGTGAGAAAAGCAGGAAAGGGCAAAGGGAAAAGTTGAGCTCCAAAACTGTTGCAAATAGTTGTTCTCAATTGGTCTCCCAGTGAGCTCTGCAGATATAAATGAAAACAAGGGGGACACCCTTCGTACTTCTCTATATAGACCAACCAGTGGTTCAAGCTGCCCACTGAAGAGGCCATGAACTTGACCAAAGCAGCTCCTTAGGCTGACAACAACTCCTGCAGAGTGACTCAGCTGTGAGCGCCTAAGCCACGCTCCTAGCACTAGAGAATTAGTGCCTCAGTCTTGAAAGGGGAGAATCTGGATGGGGCACCCAGAGCATTCCCTACAGTCTATCCCTTACACCGCTTGTTTTTTTAACATAATTTCATCCTATCTGGAAACAGCTATTTTGGTGGTGCCTTTGCCTCTGCAACCTTTTACAAGAAGAAGGCTAATGGGAAAAACTGTAAATCCTGCTGCTGATCTTTATCATCTCCATTTTCTACAACTCATGTTGTATTTCTCTCACCAACAGTTAGAACTTCCGCTGGTTTAGGTGTCTTACCTGGTAGGGTGACCAAAATGCCCATCCCTGTGGCATCTAGACTTCTGGTCATCATGGCCTTCTCAAGTTGTGGCTGCCGCATTTGTTTTCAAAATATGTCCAAGTGGATTACTTGAGTGCCAGATGCTTTCTTCCTTGTTCTCATTATACAACAGCCCCATCTTGATTACTCCTGCCAGGATTGTGACTCACTTTCTTGCCTGTTGGTCTCTTAATATAGGGAGCCCAAAGTAACTGAGAGGCAGCTATAGCTTGCAGGTCTAGGGAAGGCAAAACTTTACTTGTATCCTCTTAGGGTCTTCAGCTGAGCCTGAGAATTAAATTGACTTAAGACAGATTAATAGGAGAAAAGCACACAAATTTATGTAAGTTTCATGTGCTACGGAAGCTCTCATAAGGAAATGAAGACTCAAGGAAGTGATAACAGCTAAATGCTTTTATACTAGGTTGAGCAAAGACAGGCAATTGTGGAAAAGTAACTAAACTATGGGAGGTCACTAAAGGATGATAGGAATTATTTTAACAAGAATAATTTGTTACAAATATTGCACAATTGTTTTGTACAGAATTCTCTCAGCTATCACTCCCTGTCTAAGGATGTTTCTTTTTTCTTGGTACAGGGAGGGCATCTTTCACATTGGAGTTTCTATCTCCTGTTTTTAGGAGGAAAAAGGTAGATTAGACTGCCCTGCTTACATCTGCTGTTTTTCAAGTGCCTTTAGCTCAAAACAATCCTTATGCTGAGGTGGCGTATTTTGGGGTGGCGTACTCTGCCGCCCTTCACAGTTTAATGGCACATTTCACTTCTGAGATCCAGGACCTCGAAATCCACAGAGCCTAAAGTTGGGGCCTGAAAGGATGGATCTCAGAGACACAGACTCGAGTCCTCACCACAAGTACTCTGGCTAGCATTGATGTGCCAGGAGTGGGGACCACATCCCAAGCTGGGCCGACCAGTCCCTTCCCCAAGAATTTAGAATTGGCTTGGTTCTCTTTTGAGATTAACTATGAACTTGACCGCTATCAGAGACTATTTTCCACTACATTGATCTAGGAGGTACAAACCAGCTTACTAAAATAGGGAAAAGCAGAGGAACTAAAGGAAGCAGAGAAGAGAGCCAGTGAGAAAAGAATCCCTGAGTCGCCCACAACCTCTGATCTCTCCTTCAGCTGTTTCCTGAGGCCAATCCTGATTGAGCATGGGTTTCATTCCCTCACTCCTTTTATTAATTTCTCTTTGTATCTAAACTTACTCAACTGATCTTTTCTGAGAAGATTTAATGACTTTTCCATAGAAACCTGCCCTTTCACCTTTAAGTAATTGTGAAATGAGACTTAACATCCAAGAAAAATTAGAATGAATATTGGAGTTGGCATTTGATATGACTGGTGAGCTATTTTTAAAGTTCACATTAATAATAAGTCACCTGTTAACTAATGTGGTGCCCTAGTAGGAAAGAAGCAGCACTTGGAGCAAAAAAAAAAAAGTTCCATGAAGCAAGATACTATAAATATAAACATTGTCAGGATAAAGAAGCATGCTTTTGTTTATTTCATTTCTCTTTTTGCTCATGATTCTATCTGGTCATTTAAAAAGACTAGAAAAATGATATAGTTTTAGACTCAAAATAATTTCATTAAGATGTTTTAAATGTCTTTGCTTTAGAAATAAGAGTGCTGGGCACTGGGCAAAATAGTCTGTTTCATGGTCTGTATTTTTCTTTTTCTCTTTGAAAAACATTGTATATGTTATGAAACTATAATTTGGATAAAGCCTTATCATTACCTACTATTTTGCAAAGAGTTGTACTATATAGCAACTTGACACCCTCAGAATACCAAGTCAGAGTGTAGGTGGCAAGATTGCTATAAAACATAAAATTATTATTACACACTTAGTTTTGTGCTTCTCTTTAAATATATGATTTCATTACTATATAATTTCTTTGAATAATGTTTTAAGTAGAAAAGACTCAGTAATAATATTGTAGTTTTACCCCGGAGCCTGCACTGAAACAAAGTGGCACATATTTGTTCCTGCATTACTCGGCGGTATGATGGATGACGGCAATTACTGGAAAGAACAATATTAGTTTTACAGTTATTGTTGTTAACTTAAAGTGCTAAGAATAAAATCCCATATTTCACTAGATACTCCAATCGCCACCAAAATATGTGACAGAGGAACATTTTATAATCCCTGTATTTTACACTGGCTGCACAACTAGAAATTGACAGAGTCAAATCATTTATGTCTCCTTATTACCAGCTTGCAAAAGCCATTAAGAATATGGAACTAGTGATGGATATTTTTGTGGCAGATGTTGTTTTATTCTCTCTCACTGTATTAAATTTGCCATACATTGGTTGTACTGCAGTTTATTAAAGTTTCACAAAGAGATTAACAATAGAATAGCAAGACATACAAGTTGCTTACCCTTGCCTCCCATTGACAAAAAACATTTACTTATTTATAAATTATGAATATCATAAATATGGGATATATATGTAGCCAGTAAATATTTAAAGAGACAAGCTGAGTAAAGCGTTTTCCTAAATTCCAGACTTTTAGACATACTGTTACAAAATCTTCCTTCTATAAGTAAGATAAACATCTAAATAAAAGTGTTATCCATACAGTCCAGATAAAAGCAATTAGTAAGGCATTAACAAAAATATTTTCTGTTTTCTAAAAAATATTGTATTTCGTGTTATAGTTAAGCAGACCTATAGAGTAGCTACAAGCTTAATTGTGGAGCAGACTTCCTCGGTTTAAATCCCAGCCTGCCAATTACTATGTGGCTTTGGAAAATTGACTTAACTTCCCTGTGCTTTATTTTCCTAATTTATAAAATGGGGAAAATAATGGTTACTACTTCATAGAATTGTTATGAGGATTAAATGAGTTTATATAAGTAATGCATATAGAACAATGCCTGTAATAACATTTCTACAGTTTAAATGTTAGCTGTAATGTTTAGCAATCAAGAAGACCAGCACCAAAGATGTTGGAGACTGTAAAATAACAAGAATATTCATGGACTAAAATCTTTTAAGTATATTAAGATCTGATTTCAACCTAAGACATTTTAAATAAATTAACTACCCAGGATAAAGCAGATTTCCTCTGAGCTAGGTATACACAGCTTAAATGATTACAAAGTCATTACTGACTAACATTTTAAACTGCTATCTGATCTTTTAATATGTTCATTGGAGTTTTCATTGTTAGACAAGCTAGATTATAACTGCTCAGAATATTTTGGTTCATTCTGGAACTTCTTTCCATACTAGAACCATTTTGCACATCCGTTTTCAGTAACTATCACATAAGACATTAATCCATTATAAAGAAATATCTGTAACAGAAACTATTTTAAACAATTTGAAAGCTCTTATGACTTGCATTGAGATTTTTCTCTGAAAATGTGCGGAATAAAGAAATCCAAGAATATATACAAAAGTAATGATGATTATAAAGTAGAGAGTGTGAGAAGAGGCTACATATGCTAGCACACCACCTTTCTATAGAAGAGCTTTTCAGATGAGATATTGGAAAGCTTTATAAATGCTTTTGGAAGAAAAATGAGACCCGTATATTCTTCTTCAGTCCACTTTGAGTATATTCATTGTGAAATACACGCTAATTTGGCTCATGCACCACTGAAACCAAACTACCCTCTACTTTGATTTCCTCCACTGTAGAGTGTGGAAAGTTAAATACTTTTCTTCTAGCCATTTTCCAGCTAGATGTAGCCTGTAAGATAGTTTGCCCATTAAATTGCCCATTCATTTGCTGAGGATGTCTTTCCTTCCAGATAAAAAGTCAAATGCTTGCAATGAAAAAGCATGTGGCCCATCTTTCTTCTTCCTGGCTAGAATGGAGATGAGGTAGCCATTCTGCAGCCTTGAGGATATAAACATGAGGATGAAAGTTTGAAAGATGGAGTCATGTACCATAAGGATATCCTTGAATGGGTACAGCAGACCTAGAAATGCCTATCTTCAGACTTAGAGTTCAATTGAAAGATAAATGTCTTCTTTATTTAAGCTACTCTTTATGAGGGTCTACGTTGTATCTTTAACTTTTAGACCTAGGTCTATCCATGCCCTTCCTTATCTTTTCTATCTGTTTAACTTCTTAAAATACTAGATAAGAGGAAAGAATCATTCTAGTCAAAGCACGCAGTTCTCTTAAAACATATTAAAATAAAATAATAGGGTATCTGGCTGTTTTTAATTTTCATCAGCTTTAAATATTTATTCCATATTCACAGAGTGGAAAGGAGAGCACTAGAGTAGGGTTTGAGGTTTTAACGCTTTCTGAATATTTAGCACACAACTTATTTCCATAGAGGTTCTATTTCTGCTGCTTCTTGAGAAAATAGAAAATTATTATGTTTAATTGTAGAATCACTCATGTTTTATCTTTGCAACTAAATTGCAGGCCATTTAGAAGCAGATAATTTTGTTTTTTCCTCACAGATTCTAGTGTAGAATTGTGAAAAAAGTACATGTTCGATAAATTATTAATGGATGAATACATTGAATGCATAAATTTAATTGATCAATATTTTAGCTCTATGAAAAACAATAAAATATTCGCAATGCATGCGTGTAATAAACACATTCAAACCATTAATATCTACTTTGTATTCTTTTTGCCTAAGCAGGATATTAAGCCACCAGATAAAACCAATGACGTTCTTCAACGTTTGCTTGTAAACATGCACTGCTGTATTTGTCAGATCTGGTTATTAAGATGGCAGAAATAACTGGAATGATCTTTTCATATAATTTTATTTATTCTTCAGTAATCAACTGGTAACTGGTTATCCAGTTAGCAATTTAAAAGAATCAAGAGTGTACCTACAACTTAATTGTATTATCAATTTTTGTCCTATAGAAGTTTATGAGCAGTGCAACTATACTCATTGAGCTATTTTTAAAGGGATTTAGTCATAAAGTATGGTTTACATGAATGATTCTTTAACCTTCTTAGAAATCCATGAATCTATGACTTTGTCTAAAAAGGAAAAAAAAAAATCAGTCGTTCAACAAGATTTCGTCTACGTTTTATCCAAAAGCAGGTTCTAGTTTTGTGAGGCCTAAAGCTTATAATTATATATAAAATATATAAATTTTGTTTATATACTTTAAACCAAAGAATGCAAAATTATTTAATATTCGCATTTTACAAAAACATATGACCTCTGTGAACACATTATTCAATTTCCTCCCAGGCGGGGGCCCTGCAGTTTAAAATTCATTACGTGTACCTTAAATCTATAAAAAATATTAATATGGGGCCGGCCCCATGGCCTAGTGGTTAAGTTTGGCACACTCTGCTTTGGTGGCCCCGGTTCACAGGTTCGAATCCCAGGCATGGACCTACACCACTTGTCAGCCACACTGTAGTGGTAACACACATACAGGAAAAAAAAAAAAATAGAGGAAGATTGCCACAGATGTTAGCTCATGGCAAATCTTTCTTAGGAAAAAAAATAAATAAATATGACTACTGATAATAGAGTTTTGTGTTAGCCATTTTTCTCTGAGATACCTGAGTTGCCTGCATACTTTTATATTGAATGAGAAAAATGTAATTGACTGCTAGAAATATAAACTTTGAAGCTGAAAGAAAGCTATTTCATTGAGTAGGAGTACATTTATCTAGCATCATGCTAAATGCATTACATACATTACCTCACCCACCATCATTAGACGATTATTGTCTTTATGACCAACTAAAGCTAAAGAGTTTGAGAAAACTTATGCAAAATACTAGGCCACAGCCAATTTTGACTTCTGCTCTAATTGATACCAAATTTGCATAAAATGCTTTCTAGCACATTCCAAAAATGTATATTTAAAATATCTATTAAAGTTACCTTCTCCTAAGAAGTCATCTATTTCCTACTCTCCAAAGTAGCTTTGGAAAATGAGAATATATTATTTCTATCTTTGTTCAATTCAACTGACTTTAAAAAAATTGTCTTTTCAAAATAATAGAAAAAATAGATTGCAAAGATAAAGTATTCCTCACCTCTGGCCTGAGTTTACTTGACAAGAAATTTAAACTCAGCAAACAGCTATGGCATTGAACCTTGTTCACTGTTGTCTTTTATCGTAATTTGACTTAAAATAAAACATACACTTCTTAACTCCTGCATGCTTTGGTAGCAAATATATTTTTTGTATTTTTACTTGGTGTAATCAGTTAAACTTGTCAGTTTACCCACTTCTGTTCCTTATCTGTATCTTATGACAAATTACACCATAAATCCATGTCACAGGCATTTAGTGAACTCACAGCATTAGGTCCTATTTTACTTAGGTGTTTTCCTATGTTATTAACGTTATCATTGAGAATTTCAAACTGGAAGCTAAAAACAATTGAGTTAGCTATTTTCAGTGGTATCTTTTAACTTATATTTCATACTTAGTCCGTAAAGAATACTCTTCAGAATCATAAGAGAAAGTATGCATTTATTGCTACTCGAAATCAATTACTAATTAATTCCACAAGCTATGGATGGATTTCTCTTTGGCATTAAGTTTACTACAGAAGTTTTACAAGCTACAAACTGCCATGGTGTTTACAGCAATATGTTCTTTTCTATATTATTCTGTCTCCTTCTTGTTCTCCTAAGGCCTGATCCTGCATTCTCTGTCATGTCAATGGGTGGCAAAAGTTATTTTAAGGACAAAAAAATATATTCCTGATTTTTCTTGTACAAATATTGTTTATTTTATTTTTTGTTATTTTAGAAGGTAGTTGGATAATTTTGAAATATTTATATTTATTGAATTTACTACTTGTAAGACAAATTATAAAACCTGTCATATTACATGAAACTGAATATACAAAGTGATAATATGTAGAATAAATGTAAGATGAAATTGTCTTTTTTTTTAACATGCAGACTGCATTTATGTTTCTTATAAAATTAGGGTCCTGACAGCTAGTTAATAAGTCCTCTAATTCTTAAAATTTTTAATTTTAAATCATGGCCCAATTCTCACATCACTCATTTACATTCAACATAAAAAAGACAATAAAAATGAAAACTCTTAACCTGCACCTGTTTTTCATATCGAAGTATTATAATAACAGAGAATGACCAAGGCATTATTAGAGATTGACATTTTGTCGTCTTTGGCTTGTTTGATCATTTTAGATTTTGCCTCACACTTTTTTTTTTCCCCTGAGGAAGCTAACATATGTTGCCAATCTTCCTCTTTGTTTTTCACTTGAGGAAGATTTGCCCAGAGCTAACATCTGTGCCAGTCCTCCTCTATCTTGTGTATGGGTTGCTGCCACAGCATGGCCGCGGACAAGTGGTGTAGGTCTGCGCCTGGGAACTGAACCCGGGCCTCCAAAGGGGAGCATGCCAAACTTAACCACTAGGCCACAGGCTGGCCCCATGCCTTATAATTTTAAGGAAACATTTGTTCTGTTCCGCTTGCTCTTCACATTCACATGCATTTCTAAAGAAGTGTTATCATCTCAAAGATTGTCATTTAAAAATCAAACTAAACTAAAACAAAAACTAAAAACCTGAATACCCGAAAGACAATTATATCTCATAACTAGTTCTCATAATTCATTTAGAATTAAGATGCTCAATGAGAAAAGTAAATATTCAAAATATGCAATAAATTATAATTAACTACTAAATTTAATCACACAAAGGGAAATAAAGTACAACATGGTTGGCCATATAACATTTATTTTGAAATGTTTTTTATTCTTCAATAACGTCTTCATGTAAAAATGTTTCTCTTTTTCTCACATCCTAATGGTAGCAACCATCAGTAATTTAGTATGTGTCTTTCAAGATATAATTTTCTGTGCATGTTTAAGTATATGTATGGATACTGGCATAGATATGAATAATATATCTATTGTAATTTTTTAAAAATATATTGAAAAATGTTTTATACAAACAGAATCATATCATGCACAAGTTTATTTCCCAATAAATTTCAGTCATTCTTTTTAAGCAGAAAGATTATCATATATACTAATAATTATATATATTTTGTGCAGTATGCATCATTTTTTTGTCCAGTTTTTTTCATAACAGACTAAGAATTGGCTTTATATAAATTTAAGGTTTTGTAATCTCTATTACAAGTTTTTTCATTGCATATTATTATAGTTAAGAAACTTTAAATCATATAGTTAAGAAACTTTAATTTGTTCTTATTAGGGACCACATTTTTTCAGGAGTGATTTAGTACAGTGCTAATGTTTACAAAAATGATTCCAACAGTATTTGGACCTGCTACTCTTACCATCTTTAACTTTTTACTGTAACAGTAATAGTTTTTAGACTATTAAGCTAAGGTTTTCTTATCACTATGAACTGAAAACTGGTCAAAATATAGAATATTACTTTATCCCACTTAAAATTTAAATATCAATTACAAATAAATCCATTCATTTCTTGTCATTAAGGAGGTTTCTCTTCCTGTGTAGTCAGTAGATGGCAGGCTTGTATTATATATAATCTGAATTCAGCGTAGAATGCTTGTTTGTTATAACATGACTACCCACCGATTTTTTTGTTGTTGTTTCTGTGTAAAAAAAAATATGAGAAATAGTTTGTAATTTTTTTATAACCAAATAAAATTATTTGTTGAATGAGCTTCAGAGTTACATAACTTGAAGTCATATTTGTTATTATTCTTATAATTTATTGGTCTATATTTTAAAAATAACTACCACAGGAATACTAACGTGGACAATTACAAAAAAAAATTGTTAAGGGGGCTGGCCCCCATGGCACAGCGGTTAAGTGCGTGCACTCCGCTGCTGGCTGCCCGGGTTCGGATCCCAGGCGCTCACTGATGAACCGCTTGTCAGGCCATGCTGTGGCGGCGTCCCGCATAAAGTGGAGGAAGATCGGCATGGATGTTAGCTCAGGGCCGGTCTTCCTCAGCAAAAAGAGGAGGATTGGCATGGATGTTAGCTCAGAACTGATCTTCCTCACAAAAAAAAAAAAAATTGGTAAGATTTTACTGTAATTTTAAATGTTCAGAAAAGGAATGTTAAAGAATTTTAGGAAAAATGTATTATAAGAACTAATCTGTATGGAGCATATAAGCCCTTCAAATTTAATATAAAATGCATACGAAACAGCTTATTGGAAAACATCTAATATTAATGCTCAATTTTTGAGAGGTCTGTATGAAACTTGTATGTTACTACTGTTCATTCATTCAACCTGATAGCTCATCCACACTGCGGTGGTTTGAGAGAAGGTGTAATTTGATGTTTGTGTCATACAGTAACATCCCTTGATAGGATTTGCTAATCATGTGGCATGTCCCTTAAAAGTATGACTAACGTGATCCCTTCTGCCAACTGCAGCATGTGCAGAAGACAGCAAATCACATATGCCAAGATTAGATGTCTCTATATAAAAGTTTATTTAACATAAAATTAATTCTCAAAAAATCTTCTCATTTCATAGGTTATGTTACTATAAAAAGAAAACTTCAGTAACATTATTATGCACTAGATGTAATGCAGGAAGCAGCATTATCATGTATTTATTTTTGCATTTCCAAATGGAATGAGTTTGAAAGAAAGTTAGGTGGATGCCCGAGGACCTGGGCACAGCCAGACAAATTTACTGTGGACATCATTACTGTGCCCTAATACATTCTTTTTAGTGATTATTCTAGGTCAAGGTTGTGGCTAAAGAGGAAGTTATGAAGCAGACTAGGACATTCTAAGTATACCTCCAACAGAGCAAGCCAGAGGTCGTTACACCTGGTAAACTTTTCACATTTCTCTTTGTGCTTTTCCCTGTGGTGTCTGAGATGAGCTACCACTGCACAGACTTTGAGGAAAAACCTGTCTTTGTATTGCAAACTGAGATGACAATTATTAGTAGAGAGAAAAGCAGCAAGAGTTCCCACAACACTGTTGGGTTTTATTTATTACCTCTTTTGTTTGCTTGTTGGCTTATTTTGTGTGCTTTTCTGCAATTCACACTGATAGCTAGAGAAGGCTGCATCCGCTCTCAGCAGACAGGGGCTCAGCATTCAACCATCCTGCTATACTAATGGTCTTTGCCCTCCATTCATACAATGCATATTATTCTTGCTGTTGTTTGTGTTGATGTTTAACTTTAATTTCATGAAAGCGAAACTCATGTTCACTTTGCTGAAAGTTAGAAAAGTTAATATCGCTCTTTTCCAGTGACAATCTCCAGCGAATTTCTTTTTTCACCTGGGGTCTGCAAAAGCTATAAATTTTGCCTAGCATATTTACACTTTCAGCAACTACCACTATTTTTCTCTGTTCTCACACTGGTGAATGGGAGTGGAGCAGCAAGAAATGCTCCCAGTGCTTTCCTGCTTCTAAATCTTTGCTGTTCAAAATGTGGTGCACAGATCAGCAGCTTTGGCGTCACTTGGGAACTTGATAGAAATGCTGGACTATTTGTACTTCAACAAGAGCCACAGGTGATTCACATGCACATTCAAGTGAAGAGTATCGCCACCACTCTATACCTCTCTGCAAAATGAAAACAAGAAGTGAAAACCAAAACAAACCCTTAGCCCATTGCGATTTCCTCAATTCCCTAAAGGTCGTGCTGAAGGAAGGGCAATGGAAAGGGATTTCTCTTCAGTCAAGTATTATGTATGTAGTCACCTACTCCATTTTGGGAAAACATCAGCCACATTTTCAAAATGAGCACTTCCTGGGGAAATAAACTCCCTTGCATAATTCAATAAATGTCTGTGAATAATGAAACTCCCCTGAGATTACATTTCCTGGCTTAGAAGACAATAGTAGGGAGCTCCAATGTTACAATCCTGGGTGAAATAAAATTTATAGACATGTTTGAAAATAGCCTCTAATGCAACGTGGAAGATACACTATCAGTTTTATTCATTTTCAGATTCCAGTGTCCTCCCTTTACCCAACAAAATCCAAGGCATTCTCACATCGGAATTTTCCCCTTTAGTGAAAATTTCTAAGATCATTATAGAATGATCTTAGATATCGCTGCAGAAAATGTATAATTAATGGTGTGAAATGGTTTGTAAGGGAACATTTTATCAGAAAGTACAAGTGAGTAAATGAACTCATACAATCCAATTCTATGCTTCAATTTCAAATATAATATGCCAATCTCTACTCTCCAAAACCCTGTAAAATGACTTTCTGACCTCTATTATCTTAGGTTTAATACTGTGATTTGACTGGGTCATCTCATCTACATTGTCAGGAACTATGCTATTTTGTAGTTATCTAATTGTCGTTTTATTTCCATTTTGATTATTTTATTCTGTGTTATTATTTTAGCTTTGGCCTCAGACACATTCTTTCATATTAAAATTGCATTTGATTAGCTTTCAACTTTCTCAGACACACATGATGATAGGGTTTAAATCAATGTATCTTTCTATGTTATGGCCTAGTTCTTTGTTCTATTTCAAGTGGCAAAATTGTTGTTTGTCTGATGACTATTATTATCAAATATTTCAGCATTTGAGTTGCTGTTATTCAAGAGAATTTAAGTTAACAAACATATACTTAACAAGTATTAGTGAAAAAAATTATTCATAATGTTATAACATTTTGTAATATTGGTCTGGAAGACTTGTTACAGATGTTACAGACATACGAAAAGGTACTATTAATGGAACAGGAACCCAGTTCCAGATAGGGGACTTGACATTCTCAAGGTCTCCCAGCCACTTTGCATGAGCTAAGCCTGAAACCATTGGTCAATTTCTTTACTGTTTTTTTTTTTTTTTTAGCACTGAAATCAACCAAGCTATTTCTAACCCCCATTTCTTTAACTTGCATAATCAAAATGAGTTTAATAAAACCCTGTCAACCAAATACCACATTATGCATAATAACATGTATCTCGAAGGTTATATTAAATGGGAAGATGAATCTGGATAGCTAAGAAACTTAGAGGTCATGGCTCAAAGTAAAATCACCATGGAAACGGCTTTCATGGCCAATTTGTGGGGAGATGTCAAAAGGCAGTAACCTATGACTTCTTTTTTCCAAAGCCCTGTCTATGAAGGTTACAGGTTCTATATCTACTTTCATGGTGACATTTGTCTATGTTTTTGTAGGTTTCCATTCTGACAAGCACAAACTCCTGCACCAAGTTGAACCTGTCCTTTGTGATGAGGCTGTTGAACAGAAGAGCAGCATAGCAGTCTGTCTATTCTTGCTCCACATTCAGCTAAATGCTAACTTCGATCCCTTTGAGATGGTGAACTCAGGGAGAGTGTCATCTCTCAGTATCCAGGCTTCTTCAGAGAACCATGCGGTGAAACTTCTTGATTAAGGTCATGTTGTTAGTCCATGGCGTCAATTTTTCTATAAGCTAAGCGATATCTATCTATCTAAAAATCTATAGAGAAATAGATAAAATAATACTTCAAGATTTTCTAAATCAAATATATAAAAAATTATAATTCAGATATTAGTTTTGCATTATTATCTTATATAATTTTACATTGCAGCTTTTGTGATCAAATTGTATATTTTTTGGTTTTATGTAAATCAGGACTACATCAAAAGAATGCTTTTGTTTTATGTGTGAGACTGTTTTACTGTAAAATAACTTTTGATCTGTGGTTTACCTATTGAATAGAACTTTTAATTATATTAAAAACTGATCTCTAGGCATTTCACACTATCAGTTTTGGATATTTTATGAATTTATAAGTATATAACTTAGAGTTTTATTTCTACCAATTATTTATATGCACCTTCAAATATTTATATAAAAATTTATTTATATATAGTTTCCAAAAGACTCTGGTATTCAGCTTTATTAACTTGGGTAAAAAACTATGTGTCCTTGGATGGAACTCACATACCAAGACCAGACAGAATTAGTTTTTACAAACATACTGATAAATTAAACAATAATATGTTAGAAAGCATCATTGTAATGTGTTCATGGCATTCTTATATTCTTTAATAAATGCAACTCATTACAAGTATCACTACCTAACTTTTCGGTTCTCAATCTAACATAATTCTACATTTCCAGTTTGCCAATAGATTGCTTTAGTTCAGGGGTAAATTTTAAATCATGTTGATTAGATACCCTCCAAATTTTGTAGATTTTCAAAGTTTTCTGTCCCTCCATGAGAGTTATCTTTATATTAGATCTAATAAGTAAATTATGTGGTGAGATATTGAATTAATTCTCTTCTTCTAGTGTTGCCTAAATGGGGAAGGCAGTAACAGTATTCCATACTCTTCACCCATAATCTATAGCTTAAAATATTTTTAGTCTTCAGGGCTGCTTACATTATGACTTATAGTTATGGCTAAGTATTGCAGTGTCAGTACAAGGGTACACAACTCTAGAAAAGAAAGGCTCTCTTCTGGTACTGCACACTCATTTTTTTAATTAATTAATTAATTTATATATTTATTTTTTCAACGGTGCTTGATTTTTTATTTTTTCCCCCAAAGCCCTAGTAGGTAGTTGTATGTCATAGCTGTACATCCTTCTAGTTGCTGTAGTGGGACACGGCCTCAGCATGGCGGGAGAAGCGGTGCATCGGTGCGCTCCCGGGATCCGAGCAGGGCAGCCAGCAGCGGAGCGTGCGCACTTAACCGCTAAGCCACGGGCTGGCCCAGTGCACACTCATTTTTTAAATACCAAAGATCACTAGTTTCATCTTCAACTGTTTCTTTTTTTTTTTTTTTTTTTATGAGGAAGATCAACCCTGAGCTAACATCCATGCTAATCCTCCTCTTTTTCCTGAGGAAGACCGGCTCTGAGCTAACATCTATTGCCAATCCTCCTCCTTTTTTTTTTGTTCCTCAAAGCCCCAGTAGATCATTGTATGTCATAGTTGCACATCCTTCTAGTTGCTGTATGTGGGACGCAGCCTCAGTATGGCCGGAGAAGCGGTGTGTGGGTGTGCGCCCAGGATCCGAACCCGGGCCACCAGTAGTGGAGCACACGCACTTAACCATTAAGCCGTGGGGCTGGCCCCAACTGTTTCTAATTGAAAACATTGATCCTTTTTAAAAAAAACTATAAAAAATGAAAATCCAGATCATTAATTAATTCTAATGCCAACAACTTTTCAGATTTAAAATAATATTATAGGTATCAGGAGAAATTCTTATTATTTTTCCAGGACACACATCCCCCAAGAGACCTAAAACAAATATCCTATTTTTAAATGCAAAACATTTTTACTTAAAATACTCTAATATTCATGAGAGAGAAATAGTTAACCCAAAGCTCTAATATATCAATTGAAAATTACGTTGCATTTAGAATAAATATTTAAATCCTAATATACCTAAGATAAGAAAAGAAATTAGCAAGTAGCTAATAATGAGATTCCCTGGTAAAGCATAAAATTGCTTCATTTGGTTATTATAGCTTTTGAAAGAATTGTGACAATTTCTGCATCTCATATTTGATAAGATCCGTTGAATAGCATTATGTATTCTTTAAAAGAGTAATTAGTGACATGGTTCTGGTTTATTGTTGTTTTTTCCTGATATTTATAATCTACACAGTCATCTGAGTAGAAATTCATTTTGAAACTATTGTGTGTATATGCATACATGTGTACCTAAATGTACACATTTAATGTGTGCCTTTAATATAAAAACCTGACTTCTTTGAATGTGCTATATCTGATAAATTTGTCTTTAAAACTATATAACTAGTTTTAAAAGAAAATTAAATATTATAAATGTAATCTCTTTATAAAATAAAAGTTAAACAAATATATTCAGTTGGTAGAATAACCACAAGAAAGAAATTACTTGAAGAGACTTTAAAATACAATAATTAGACTTGGATTCCTGGTGAGAGTTCCCTAACAAAGGGGGAAGGGAGGTTAAAACAGATTTTAATATCACATTGTTAGTGGTAGTGTGGAATTATTTTTCTGAGACAGCAAATGTGTAATTTTGTTGGTATCTATGTAATGTGGAAAGAGAAAGGTACTGATTATACATATAATTCTTAATTTAAATTTAAATTTTACATTTGAACTTGTCATGTATTTTAAAACTTAATATGTATTCCTTAGTTCTATTCATTGAAGAAACCTAGAAGCATTGACCAACCCAAAAGGAATAAGCACCACTAACGTCCGCTTCGTGCTCCTAAATATTATTTCTTATATAAAAACCCAAGAATTCTTGGCTTTCAGGCACGGGCAGGAAGTATACAAAATAATTTTGGAATATCGTCTCATATCAAAAGCAAGAAAACTAGGGACGTGTACAAGGGGCATGTCAAAAGGATGCAAGAGTCAAATGGAATAGGTTATCATGGAACAAAGTTGAGTATATATAAGCATCAATAGGGATAAAAAAATGACGGATTCAAACACATAAAATGTTTAAACCCATGAAGTCATAATGGCGCTCAAAAACAACAAGCAAAATCTCATTGAGTGATATCCAGAAACCAACTCTATTATTCTGGAAAATGGTAAATAAAATTCAAGTTAGTTTTCTTTAGAGTTACCAACTAGTTGATGAAAGGAAGATTTTCTTTATAGCCATTTACTAGCTAATAAATGAAGAAGGAATAAAATATTACCATTTCTTAAGCCTTTTTTAAAAATAGGCACAAATGAACTTTTTTTGCTAACATCACACAGAGTTTTTTATCACTCCTTATGGAGATGTACAGTAGCATTACTGAAGAAGTCTAGCCAAAAAAGCCAAATCTTATTTGAATCAAGCCTGTACAAACCGTTTATAGGAAATATGAACGACAGAGATACAAGATAAATGACACAGGGATGTGATAAACAAAATCCAGACTGAGAAACTTTACAGAATATGCAACATGGTTTCTTAAAAACAAACAAAATTAGAAGAAGGGTAAAAGAGTTTGAGAGAGAACCTATAGAGTCCTAAAAAACATACTAGCCAATTACAATGTATGAACATAATTTGTTTCCTAATTCAAACAAACAAAATGGTTAAAAAAGTTTAAAGAAAGTGTTACCATGATATTGACCTTGAGACTTTAATTAGAAAGAAAATGAAATATGTAGATTTCATTAAAATTCTCATTTGATTAAATTGTTTTTTAAAAACATGTCTGAGACAATTGGAAACATTATTGAGTGGATATTTTATGATATTATGAATTATTAATTTTATTAAGTATTAAAACAGCATGAGCATCACATAAAACAAAAAGTTTCTGTTGGGGAAGGGGGTCGTCAACAAGTCATGACTGCCAATTTGACCCACAAGCTGGACTCAGGCAATTGGAGGCTTCTCACCTCCTCTTCTTTCTTTGCAATATGTGTTCCACTTGCCTTCCTCACTCCCAGAAGCTGCCCCAAAGATACAGCCTTGAGATAGTACTGTGGTGATGAGACTATCTGGACTATATATGTGATAAACTCAGTTAAAGCCTCTATATAAACTTTTATGATTCTGGCAGACAGGTGCAGAGACGTACTCATCTTTCAGCCACCCAAGACAAACCTCATAAGTTATTTCCATTGCTTATTAAACCTGCCACCTCCAATATGAAGTGGTCTGTCTCTTTCTTTGGTCTCACCTTGCCCTCTGCATGCAGGGCCAGTTTGTGAACCAACAGTATCTAGCCCAGAAATAAACCCAAGCAAATACAGTCAACTAATATTTGAAAAGGGAGCCAGTACTCAATGGAGAAAAGACAGTCTCTTCAATAAATGGTCCTGGGAAAATTGGATAGTCACATGTTAAAGAATGAAACTAGACCTCTATCATATACCACTCACAAAAATTAACTCAAAATGGATTAAAGACTTAAATGTAAGACCTGAGACAATGAAACTCCTGGAAGAAAACATAGGAAAAATCTCCTTGACATGGGTCTTGGCAATGAATTTTTGGATATGATACCTTAAGCACAAGCAATAAAATCAAAAACAAACGAGTGAAACTACAACAAACCAAAATGCTCCCACACAGCGAAAGAAACAATCAATAAAGTGAAAAGTTAACCTGTGGAATGGGAAAAATATTTGCAAGCCATATATCTGATAAGGGTTAATATCTAAAACATATAAAGAACTCATACAACTCAATAGCAAAAAAACCAATAATCCAATAAAGGCTGGGCAAAAGATCTGAATAGACATTTCTCTAAAGAAGACATACAAAAGGCCAACAGGTACGTGAAAAGGTGCTCAACACCATTAGTTGTTAGGGAAATGCAAATCAAAACCAGAATGAGATACTACCTCACACCTGTTGGAATGGCCATCATCCAAAAGACAAGAGAGAACAAATGCTGGTGAGGATGTGGAGAAAATGGAAGACTTGTGCACTGTTGGTGGGATTGAAAACTGGTACAGCCACTATGGAAAACAGTATGAAAGGATCGTCAAAAAATTAAAAATAGGGCCAGCCCGTGGCATAGTGGTTAAGTTCCGTGTGCTCTGCTTTGGTGGTCTGGGTTCACAGGTTTGGATCCCAGGCGTGGACCTACACCATTCATCAGCCATGCTTTGGCAGTGACCCACATACAAAATAGAGGAAGATTGGCACAGATGTTAGCTCAGGGCTAATCTTCCTCAAGCAAAAAAAAAAATTAAATTAAAAAAAAAAAATTAAAAATAGAACTATGATATGATCCAGCAATTCCACTTCCAGGAATATATCCAAAGGAAATGATTACACTAACTTGTGCTTTTCAAAATAAACTTTTGTTAAAGAGTAGTGTCAAAAAAATTAAAATCATTGCACTCATCCAGATATAAAATGAACATGTGGTAAAATTTTTATTTAACTCATTATTATTGATCAGTAAGATGTTACAACCAGTTCAAAGGAGAGTCCAAAGAACAGACATAGTTATAGATCTGGAATATTTCAATATGCTTTAAAATTTTTAAAAATATGGCTTCTTCCACAGTGGGTGAGGGGAGTCAATTGAACCTCAAACTGACAGAACTTATTTGAATGTTTATAGACAATAATTATTTTGCAATGCTATCAGTTATTTACAATCTACAGAGTTCTAAAATATCTCAAAGGCAATGAAAGAGTGAGGTCCCCTTAGGATCAGAATTAGATAACCCCCGGACGAGTATGCTCTGAAAAATGCATAGTTTTCCCCAGAAGTGCATTTTTTTCCTACACTGCTGAGACACTCATGAAAAAATAATAAAAGTAATATTTATTTAACATTAGTTTGTACAACTACTTGAAGTGATTTTTATGTATTAGCTGCTCTATCCTCACATTAACCCTTTTTTGGGAGGCTAATATTATTTTAGCATATTTTCTAAGCATATTGAATCTAATATATAAAAAGTGCAAATTCTAGTGGACTAGAGAGTTATGGTGAGAGGTGATGTGGAGATAAAAATTTTTAGAGTAAATTAGTTTTTGGTGATTCCTTTCTCTGGTTTAACTTTCTAGCTTGCTTCGATGACTTGTCCAGTCCTCAGGTGTAGTCAAGCCTCCCACTGGAAATCATGCTTCTGTGGTTTGTTACTCTATATCTAAATGTCAACTTTCTCATCTTCCTTTATGCACTTGACATAGTAGGAAGAGCACTGAGGCAGAGAGCTGCTAAAAATACTGTCCTCCATTTTCATAACCACACTCACACTTTTTTTCTTTTTTTTTGGTGAGGAAGATTGTCCCTGAGCTAACATCCGTTGGCAATCTTCCTCTTTTTTTTTTGCTTGAGGAAGATTTGCCCTGAGCTAACATCTGTGTCTGTCTTCCTCTATTTTGTATGTGGGATGCCTCCACAGCATGGCTGATGTGCAGAGTAGGTCCACACCCAGATCCGAACCTGCCTGGGCCTCCGAAGCAGAGCGTCAGAACTTGAACCACTTGACTACAGGGCCAGCCCACACACACACACATTTCTTTTAATTTAATTTAATTTATCTTTTTGTGGAAGATTGGCCCTAAAGCTAACATCTGTTGCCAATCTTCCTCTTTTTTTCTTTTTTCTCCCCAAAGCCCCCAGTACATAGTTGCATATTCTAGTTGTAGGTCCTTCTAGTTCTTCTGTGTGGGACATTGCCTCAGCATGGCTTGATGAGCGGTGGGTAGGTCTGCCCCCAGGATCCAAACCAGGGAACCCTGGGCCGCCAAAGCAGAATGTGCGAAGTTAACCGCTGTGCCACCACGCCAGCCCCACACACATTTTTGACAGTTGTTATTCTTACTCTCCATTTTCGGAAATTCTCTTTTGTCAAATATGATCAAGAGTGATTAACTCATCTTATTCTATGATAATTCTTACGTTTTTGGATCCTATTTGGCTAAAAACACTTTGCCTTTAACAATGATGAACTTTCCTTGAATCCTGTGCCCCCAGTAAACAGCAATGATTAATCTCAACTTTTGTGAAATCTCTCAACCTTTTGTGTTCTAGGGAATGGCTTAGTGAAAGAACCATCTTTCCTTATATCACTTAGGTGAGATTCGCAGATGACCCCTTTGTTTACCTATGATAAGGTAAGACAGACCCTCCACATTTTCATTTTTTGTCTCATAAATGATTAGTTGAACTGTTTGTCCCCCCTTGCTGAAACTAGCTAGACAATGAGTGACTGAATATATGAAACAGATAATGGTCAGACTACATATAAAATAGATCTCTGACCAACAATCTGCAACAACGAGCCCAGGAGGCCAATCTACTACCTGCAGTAGCCATCCTAGGAAGCCAACTTACTATCTACAAGTCAGATTTGTGGGAAGTCAGACTATCTCTAACAACCAGTCAAGGAAACCAAATGATAGCTCCTGTAACAATCGGTCCCACATAGCCAGAACTTGATTGATAAATGACAGTTCCCCTAAATTTTGCTCCTACTTTCAATGTAGGACCAACCAGAGAGAGCCAAATATGCACCCCTAACCAATCACATAGGATGCCCCACTTCCAGTTACCTTGCCTACAGCATTCCCATGCCAGCAGCCTCCAATCAGGATGCGCCTGAAGCCTTCCCTTTGTTCCACTGTAAAGCTTTACCATTACCCTATCTACCTTTGAGTCTCTGCCAAATGCGTGTGATAATGGCTAACTCGCTTGCAATACCAAGCTCTAAATAAATAACCTTTCCTTGTTCTTACTTGGGTGGTCTTTGTCAATTTCTACAACGTAGAGATAAATGTTTCCTGACTGACTCAGATTCCTCCTATTTACAAAAACGATCTCAACTATAAAATCACCCCACCTATACCTTGAAACTCCTAGAAATAAGAGTCTAAAGCAAAACCACCAAACTGATACACTCTGATCTTCTAGGCATCTGAGCATCTAGAGTGTTCTCTCTATTACTATAGTCTGAATAAAATCATTTTCCACTTTCTCATGAATGGTATATTCTTCTTACAACCTAAATAGGTATTTGCATAATTAATTTGAAAAGATTTCTCTCATACAAATTTATGCCGACTTCATGTAAATGTATAAAAATGTACAAAGAAGGAGATGAAAGAATAAAGGAAGGGAAAGTAAAGATGGAGAACAGGAGTGGGGAGAGAGGGAAGAAATTGGAAGAAAATGGCAGGGAAATGATATTCAATTCTTTAAAACAACGAGTTCCTGAATCTAAAGTACAGATAGGAGAGAATGTTGAATTGATAAATGCCAGTGATACACTCTGTGGGGATTCTGTCTCGCTCTCAGTAGAATTTTTTCTGTCGTTTAAAGAACGTACGGGCAATAGCTCCTGCTTTCATTTTATCTTTGTGGCACAGATTAAAGTTGAATTTCTCCTTCAAGAGGATACAAGTCCAGGCTAAGGAAAGAATTCAGAATAGCAGGGTAGTTAATTTTCTGCTCCTTATACCTATGTATTACTCATTCCCCAAGGGTGAAGGAGAAAATTGAGACCATCATTCTCCATATCTACCACTGATACATTCAATTTACCCAAGAAAACATTGGGTTTTTTTGTTTGTTTTAGCAAGTGCAATGTGTCAGGCACTGTGCTTGGAGCTAGAAATTCCAAGATGAATACGACTTAGTTATTTCTGCTCCCAAGGAGCTCATACTTTAATTCTGGAGTCTGACTTGGAAAAAAATAAGTAAAATTCAGGGCACATTTCATTGTTTTTCATTTTAGAGTATTTTACCCATTTTGATGTTAATTTCATTTTGCTATTGAAAATCTTTATTATAATTTATATAAAGTTAAAATTAGCATATATCTCTACATGTAGAACCACTGCACTCACATTTCAAGACAATCACCAAAAGAAAAACATTTTAGACTAAGGAGAAAATTCAGTTTTTATACAGTTGAAAGAACATAGTTCAATAATTTATAAATTCATAATGTTTATCACTCAGATATAACATTGTCTTTTCAAAATTGTTAACATTTTTGAACAATTATACTGGTACGTAATCCTCGAGTACATTGATATTTCCCATGTTTGAAACACTAACCTCTCTGCTAATAGTCTTGACCTTCAGAGATTTGTTTAGTTTGGGTTTGATGAACTCACTATAAAGAAAAGATGCTGCTCTTTTTTGCCTGTGAGTTCAAATTAAAATTTCAACTGCATTTCATTCAAGGCTATAATGTCGCCAATAGTTGCTTCCTTCACTGCTGAATGATTTTAATCAGGTGATAACTGAAACTGTTATTTGCTCTTGAATGATTCATTTCTTAAGCAAGATGCATCGTTTTCAGCAAGTTTTATAAATGAATAACATGTACTAGTTATCAGTAACAATGAAATTCTTAAGTAGTATGCTTGATAAATAGAGCCTTGATTATGAGAAATGTAACCTCCTAATTTTTTACAGCCTACTGAGAAAATGATTATTAGATGTGGTGAAAATCTCTACCATGCACTCACTCAGAGCAATGAAAATCTATATTCCAGCAGTGAATATGTTCCATTTACAATTTTCCTCCCCTTCCTCCTTTCTGTTTCCCTTAATCAAAAGGAGAAACACTTTTAAAAGCCACCCACAATCTGTGTGAAACTTTCCAAGGAAAGTTTATTGAATTGTTTTCTCTTCTGCTCCCAGTTGTAGTAACATCATAATGACATTCCTTATCCTTCTTGATCTCTTGGTTTATGCTTTTCTAACCTTCTAGTGAAAAACAAAAGAAAATAGAAAAACTTTCAATCTGGATCCATAGATAATTGGCAAATGGCAAAAGGGAGACTCAATTAGCTCAGATTATTAACAGAGACATGCTACATCTGGTCATGGCTGAGTCTGTTTGTCCAGAAATATCTATCAAATAAATGATTAAAATCAAGACCCGGCAGATGTGCATCTCTCCACATATGACCCTGTTTCGCTAATGTCTGAAAATGCACTTAGTTTCATCTGAGAATTGTTTCTCCTTAATTATATGACTTAAAGTCAAGATTTAGAAAATGGAAATAACCTGGAAAAAGACATCTGTACATGTTTATTTAAGTTTTCCCTCTTGAATCTCGCCTCTGCTGTGCTAGAAAAATGTAGAATGAGAAACAATCTGTATTCTTGCCTTTTGCTCATAGCCCTGAAGGAAAACCTGCTGGGATTGGCTGCAGATGGTTGCATTGCGAGAGAAGAATATGCCTGCTCTTGGCTGTCTGTTCTGTATGCATGATCAAGCCCCAGTCAATGCTTCATGTGCCTCATTAACTGTGGGACAGGAAGAAATATGATGCTCCCAAAATACATGCCCTTTTCTCTAGTTAAGGCCAATATTATGAAAAGGAAAAACTTAAAAATTAGAATTACTGTTAAAAAAATATTTTACTACCAAACTCAGTCTCACTTTATTGACTTAGTGAATACCTCACAAATTGTTATTAAAGAGGCACATTCACTCATATCTGACTTGTTTACTCCGAAGTGGATAATACTGAAAGGAAACATGCACCATAATTTCTTAGGACCCTGAGCACGAAATACGTAAAGTACTTAGATTGTATGATGTAAAGTCAGAAAGAACAATTATATGAGGGAACCAGAGAGTTAAATTATCTTAAAACCTCTATTTGCCTATGGCAGTTGTGCATTAGAATGTTTACTAAGCATGATTTTGCCACTCTAAGAGGCCTAAAGCAATTTTAAATTTGCTTAGAGTTTCTGAATGTACTTAAAACATTTTAAAATTATTTAAATGAAGATAATTAACATTTATTGAACTTTACCATAACTGGGTGCTTTAAATTTATATATAATTTTATATTCCCAATAACATTGCAAAGTAATTATTATCATCTCATTTTATAGGCAAAACTAAAAGATGTTAAGTGCCTTCCTCAAGAGCCCTTGAAAAAAGTTGGGGTTAGGTAAACCAAGGCTTTCTCCTTCAGGTAGATGAAAATCTGGAAACTTCTCTGCTGAATCACTGGCTCACTGAGGTTGAAGACGAACGCAAGCTAGAGAAGAGTTTGGCACAGATGATTCCTAACGAATGCACTCTTCCACTGAATAGTGAAATTTAATTAGAATACTTAGAATAACCAGTTTGTTCCAGTAGTAGGCCAAAGAGCAAAGACACATAGTGATTCTTAGCCTTCGGGATTAGAAGCTTTGTTGTTCAATGAAGCAATGTTCATGTTTTTATTATTTTTATTGATTCTTAATCAAAATAATGTAACACGATTAAAATACAAAATAAAACAGAGGAGCTAAATGAAATGCAGCCATCTACAGCCCAGTCCCAAACCCCAGAGGCAGCTACTCTTAACTCATCTTCGTGGTTTAGTTCCCTTGATTTATTTAAAAAATGTGTTTATTAATTTTATCTATTGATTTGCCACATTAGCTAATCTCTATAGGGTTCCTGCTAAAATGCATGCTAATTTATATAACATATAATACCCTAATTCTCTTTTCTGCCTCCTTCTAAAATGTTGATAGCTATATTATAATGTATGCTGCTGCAACATGTGTTTCTGCGATATCAATTGTTTCATACGATGTTGGTAATTAGGGAAATAATGTTAGTATTAATATAAAACTTGTTCATACTAATTTTTTTCCCCAGGAAGGAAGAGGTGGAAAAGCAGGAGGGGAACTATAACTGGAGAGAAAAAAAAGCACTCCACTCTCCAGTATACACGCAATGAGCACTTTCAGCTCTATTTTAAGAAAATTAATTTTAAACAGCTGTATGTAGACCTCTTCTAGCTTCCTCAAATCCTGGCAGTTTGCTCTTCTTGTGTCCAAAACTCCTCGTCCATCTTCATGTCTCCTCACCATGAAGCAAGTATTTCCAATGTATTGTTTCTGTACATTTTTAATATCCCCCAAGGAAGCCTCCAGGCTGGGTCATCTCCAAGGTATAACTGTTTTTGTTCATGTTCAGTTTAGAAAGTTACATGACTTTGACTTCTCATGATCTTATTTCTTTCCTTCATACCTTATTTATAAAGAATGCAATCTTACAGAACAAAAGTGTTCCTGTTTTTTTTTTTTTTTTTCCAGGAGCACATATATTGCGGGAAGGCTGAAGCCCTGCATTTTTTTAGATACATTTTGCTTGATTTTGTAAACTTGATATTATACTTACCTCTCTCCTTTTTTGTTCCAACAAATGTCACCAGCATTCTCTACATTTCGCTCCCCTTGGTCATTTGAGTACTTAGCTCCCTTACCATTTCCTCCTCAAACTTTCCTTCCTCTTTTCTTCTCTTATTTTGCTTGTTTTACCTTTCTCTCTGTATAAGTTAATAGTATTTACTTCTCCATGCTCTGTTTATAGGTAGATCCCAAACTGTGAAAACATTAATAGATTTGCATTATTATGCAACTACCCTTTGCAGCAAACCCAAGGGAACCATGTTTGGGCTGTGATTATCTTTCCTTCTTTCTGGTTCCAAAGTCATGACCGCTTTGCCACTAAAATGGGAATGTGTCTGGTGTAGATGTCAAACTTATTTTCTTCCTTACATTCTATGACTTTTTCAGTTCAGCACTGTTTACAGTTTGCTTCATATTTTGAACATAGCTTTTTCAGTTTTTGTTTTGTTTTTCTCTTGTGTTTATTTCCTTTATACATACATTCTCCTCTAATATACAAATATTTTTCCTTATTTTTTTTTAAGGTGGGTAATCCTAATATTTTCTTAGCTTTTTCTTGGAATCCATTTCATTAGTTTAAGACATTCCTCTGGTAGCTCATTTGTCTCTTCTTGTTTGGATTGATTGCTTTCTAGGCTTATAATCAATCAATCTCTCTCATTCATTCTCTCTGTCTCTCTCTCTCTCAGCTAGACTCTATGATCAATCAAAGAATTTTGTCTATTACATATTTTGGTCTTGTTGATATAGTATATTCTCTGAAAGGCTACCTGAAAAGCAATTCTTCTTGGTCTTTGTATGTTGTAAGTTTTTTTTCATTGATCTCATATTTTTAAGTTTTATTTGGTGCCATATTCTCTCATTTCATAATTATTTTCTCTTAAAATTGTGATACCTAGTCCCACTGCTTTCTAGCTTTCATTGTTGACTAAAGCCAGATGATATTGCATATGATGATAGCACTCCACTGAAACAGCTTTCCCTATATTCAACACTGATTAGCATGATACCAAATCCACTGGAACTATTTCAGTCCTCAGCTTATTTATATCCCTATCAGAATTTGATGCTGAATACTAAACTTTCCTTATTGAAACATCGCCTTCTGACAGTGTCCATGAGACTCCTCTCTCCCAGATTTCCTCATAGCTGTCTGCCAGTTCTGTCTACATCCACTTGGTGACTCACTCGTACTCTATGACCTGGTTACCTGCCGTACCTCTGTGCTTGGTCTGCGGATGCCTAGCCCATACTTTCGGTCTTCCTAATGGCCAAAGCAATCTCCTCCACACCCACAGTTATAATTACCATCTATCTATATGCTAATTACTGCCAAATTTGTAGCCCCAGCACAGTTCTGAGCTCCAGACTCATATATCTCTCTGCCCACTCTACCTCTCCTTTTGGACATGTCAAAATAACCTCATATTCAACATGCCTAAAACTTGAAGTCATTTTCTACAAATACACACACGCACACACACAAGCACTCACTATATCATACACGATCTATTCCATGTTCAGGGTGTTCTGGCTCAGAGAATGATACTATCAACCATCCAACTTCTCAAGCCAGACACTTAGAAGATACTCTTGATTCCTCCCTCTTCCTCACCTTCCATATCTAATCTATGACAACATCCTATTGATTTTACTTCATAAATCTCACTCAAATAATTCACACTTCATCTGTACCTACACCACTCTGGTCTAAGCTATCATTAGGTCTTATTTGAACCATTGCAATGGCTCCTAACCAATTTGCCTCTCTCCAGTCTATTCTGCATTTGATAGCCAGAACTTACTTTCTAAACACAGCAAATATTATCATGTCAAATGATCAGTTTAATATGTATCAATGGTTTCATGTTGTTCTTAGGATAAAACCAAAGCAACTTAACATGCTCTCCTAAATCCTCCATTGACTGCCCTGGTCCTACTTAAGGTCTGTATCCCCATCCCACACCACAGTTTCCCCCATTCAGTTACCACCATCCTGGCTTGCTTTCTCTTCCTAATTTGTATCTCCTTCCTTCCTAATAAGAGACCTTTTTTACTTGCTCATCTATTTGCAGGAAACAATTTTTACTCATGTTCTATCTTTTGTGAGTGTTCGTGGTTCACCTTCTCAGAGAAATTATTTTCTCTACTGCTACTTCCAAGGCTATGTTAGTTTTCTTTTTTACATAAACTCATAGAATCCTTTCCTTTTTTTTTTTAGGTCACTTAATTCAATTTTAATTGTGACTATACTGGTGTGATTATATAATTAATGTCTGTCTCCTCCACTAGAATCTGAGATTTGGAAGAGCGGGCACTCATCTATCTTTGCTCTTTGCCTACATTTACCACATAACCTGGAAGACAAGAGACACCTAACTAAAATCTGTAAAGTTAATTTTTCAATGAATGAGTAAACAGTGAACAAGAAAGCTCAGGAATTCTGAAATATAAGGGGACTTTTAACCCTTTTTTTACATTAATGTAAAAGTTCAAAAACTACACAGAGTCTTTGATTAGTATTTTCTGTCCTTGAAAAAGCAAACATTATTTTCTCTATTCATCTGTTTTATTACCTAAGCCCTGAAGAAAGAAATAACCCAATTTATCTGTTTCTTTTTTTCTTAAAAGTTATTTTCCTATAGTGGCCATTTATTATCTTTTACTTTCTCTTGCAACATTCCTCCAAATTGTTTTCAGGATTTTTCCCTTTCAATACATTATTTAAGATACTACCAACTATCTATAAAACATAATTTAGACAATTTTTACCTATTTCGACAAAAAATATAGCTTTCTTTGCTTACAATAATATTTCCCGAGTGAGACTGGCATAGCCCAAAGGAGTTAACATGGTGATCCACTGGGTTGAAGGAAGAAATTGTTAGAGTTTTTATTTATAACAATTATAAATATAAAATAAGATGTAAGTAAAGCTGTAATAATATTTAATATATGGACTGATATATTTCAGAAAGTGATGTGATGCTTTATTATATTAACAACTAAGAGAAATAATGAACAGCATGAGTTAACCAAATTTATGAGTTGAGGGGAGGTGTGGTACAGATAGTACTTAATAAGCTCTACAATCTGATTAGGATTCATCATACCCTGATATCCAGATACTATCAAGTTAACAGAATAGCAATTAGTGTATTTTTCTTTTTTTTTTTTAATCTTTTGTTTATTGCAGTAACATTGGTTTATAACATTGTATAAATTTCAGGTGTACATCATTATACTTCTATTTCTGCCTAGATTACATCATGTTCACCACCCAAATACTAATTACAACCCATCACCACACACATGTGCCAAATTATCCCTTTCACCCTCCTGCCTCCTCCCTTCCCCTCTGGTAACCACCAATCCAATTGCTTAGACAATAAGGAAAAAGCTAAAATAGAGTTAAAATAGATAACTTCACATATATAATGTCAACATATATGCATATAGGGCAAGTAGAATGTATAATTAATATTGCTTAAATGTCTTATGATTCTGATTAATCAGTGAAGGGGTCTGAAAGAAACTGGTTTTGAGTTTGGACAACCATGTTTTAGATCCCCATGTTCAAAGGGATCTTATGGTTAGGGAAACTTAGGGACCCTCACCACATTAATTGCCAGCTCTGAATTTTAATTTTTTATCTTTGTAAGCAAAAAAACATTGCTATGTAATAAATAAAAAGTAATTTCTCATTTAATTTGCTATATTTATAAAATATTATGGATCCAATAAAAGGGAAGAAGTGAATAAAACAACAGCAAAGATTTAGACATGAAGTATGACCTTAAACTGACTCTGTTCACAAAGTTTGCTTTATGTAAATCATTATTCCAGCCCAAATTCAATGAAACTTCATACACAAGATTCATTATGGATATGCCACTCTATGTCAACATTAGGAATATTGTTTTAAAATATGTGAAGACTAGACCAACTAACCAAAAGAATTGCTTTACTTTCAGTGTTAATCAATGTGCTAAACTAAGCTCTTTGACAAATTTTAGGATAGTCTCCCCACTCTTCACTGGACTGACCTAATTTTACTTTGTAGACTGAATGATTTAGATGGATAAGGCTTGGGTAGGAGGAGCAGAGGAATTTTTTGTTTTTACTTTTAAATAACTTAATATGTAGGTACTAGTTGAAATATCAGCACTCCTAATATTATTCCAATTTCTGGCTACATTTTTTAAAAGAACATGTGTCCTTGAACAGCCTTCTCTTAATTCATAAAAGTGTTACCGGGCCCGGCCCGGCCCAGTGGCATATCGATTAAGTGCTGCGTGCTCCCGCTGCGGCCGCCCGCGTTGGGATCCAGGCACGCGCCGTCACACCGCTTGTCAGGCCATGCTGTGGCGGCGTCCCATATAAAGTGGAGGAAGATGGGCATGGATGTTAGCACAGGGCCAGACTTCCTCAGCAGAAAAAAAATAAAAAAAGAGGAGGTTTGGCAGATGTTAGCTCAGGGCTGATCTTCCTCACAGAAAAAAAAAAAAAATGTTACCTTACTCATTTCTTTTTCTTCATCTGTAAAACATTTTATTTTTTACAAAATATGCATTTTTATTCAACTGCGTATACATGGCTCCCATTTCCTATATTGCAACCATTTATAATCTACTAATTAACTATAAAATATTAATTATGATTTCAAAGTAAATGTAATTATCCCATTTATGAAATTTTTAAAATTAATATATTTTCCCACTTCACAAACAGTAAAATTCCCCAAAAGATAAAGACAATTAAGAAAATTAAGTGAAATTTTGAGTAATTTCTCAAGTAGAGACCTAAAACTAGCTTTTCCTTCTTTTATGCTACTTTTAAATATTTGGATATATTGTTTTTATTTTTATCATCACAATTATTGGTCTTCACATTTATGATTTAAATAAATAGCTTGGAGAAGGAAGGAATTATATCATGCACAATGACATTTGATCTGAACTGTCTATTACTTGAGCCTTTAGGCAAAATTTTGGTATATGACATCTTCCCATGCAACTTGGTGAATCTCTAAAAGGTCCAGATGAAATACTTACCTGATTTTATTGTCCTGTTTACTTATACTGTAATTCAGTGAGTCAACAATAATTACTGAGCCTTCACTTTGCACAGAAAATAATTGTAATAAAAAAATTGAAAACATTGAGTTTGCTTAAGAGAAGCATGTAGCACATAAAAGCAAATAACCAGGGTACCAAGTTATGGCACAAAAATATCACATACTAGGTCAATTTTGAGGATTTTTAGAAGCAAAATTTTACATGTTGAGAATCTCAAAAAGGTTTTTTCTTTTTTTAGTATTTTCTTTTAAAAAATCAAGTTAGAATATGAGGTATTATATTGGATATGTGTTCACCTAGTAAATGACAAATTAGATTCACTTTCAGCTACATAGAGAGCTACAGTTTGTGGACAGTTCACTGGCTTGCTAAAATTGTGTGACTTAAATCTTAATGAGAAGATTAGTCCCTGTGTAGGACAGTTGAACTTCACTCCGCTCAGATTTCCGGATTCAGTCCTCACTTGTGCTGTCTTGAAAGCAAATCATAAAAGTTTGAGGTTGCGTAGCCTTACGAGTTTATTTCTATTCAGTTTATTTCTATTACTTGAGAGCTGTAGGAAGCAAAGTTCCAAGTAAGGGTAATGATATTTATTGAATACTTGTATACCGAACAAAAACTTACATGCGTTATCTCACTTAATCCTCAAAGTAAACCTTAAAGGTGGGTATTATTCTTACGAGCATCTGACCTATAAAATTACATATTATTAATTTTCTTAATATAATATTGACGTATGAACATTAGAGAAGATGTATAAAATCAACTTGATAAAAATGAAAGGAAAATATATCATCCATTGTTCAACTACCTACAGGCATTCACTTTTAATATTTTGATGCCTGTCATGTAGACATTTTTTTTTTAAAACAGAATCACAACGTGAATAAAACTGTATTGCTTGCTTGTGTTTGTAAGGAGTCACAGACATTCTTTTTTGACGTTAATTTTTTTCTGACAGCTATAATTCATATTATTACATGCATAACATATCTACATTTATTAAACCATGTGTAGTTATTTAATCATGCCATATTTTGTGACTTGCATATTTGTTATAATATTTATTATTAAAGAGTACTGCTAGCTATAAAAAATTTTATAAGTGTAATCATTGCCATTTTAGAGATGAGGTAATTGAAACTCACACTATTTAAGCAACCTAACTAGTACCCTGGTATTTCCAAAGCTTATATCCTTATTTAAATACTTAAATAACACTATTTTCTTATTACAATCCTCCTACATGCTGTTTGTAGATTCTTTAGCAAATTTGTAAATGTGTTTTAATACCCACAAAAAATGTGATCCTTAATTCCACCTTCCTGGGCCAAACTACTATAAGATTTTAGTATTTACTTTGCAGACCTATATTTTCTATTGATGATTTCCTTAGGATGTATTAACAGAGGTAGCATCAGTGGGATAGATAGTATGTCCTTTTCCTAACTTGCTAGATGTTGTCACATTGCCCTCCATTAATATTGTATCAATTTTAACTTCTACCTACTGTGCAGGAAAATATTGCCCTTACAAAAGGTTGATACAACACTGTCATTTTAAAATTTATATTTGTTGTTTGATACATTTAATAGATAAAAATTAAATTTCACTGATTTTTAAGCTTCATTTTCTTTATTACTAATGAAGATAGACCATTGTTCCTGATAATTAGTAATTTCTGCCTCTTTTTAAAAAGACCTTGTCTTAGCCCATTTACTGGCAGGTCATTTTCCCTAACATGGTGAATAAGCTTTTCATACCTCTGTCAAAATAATACATTTCTTCAGTTTTTCAAAATGTTTTAAAGTTTGGTTTGTAAGAATTCATCCTTAATTGACATTTTCAACAATTGTCACATAATACATATAATATATATGTATTCAGAGGTTAGTTTGCATTATGATGTTTATTTCTCCTGTTCTGCATTTTTTTTTCAAATTGGATTTGTGCTGGTAGCATTTTTTTTTTTTTCTTTTGCAGGGAAGGATTTGCCCTGAGCTAACATCTGTTGCCAATCTTCTTCTTTTTTTTTTTTTTTTTTATCTCCCCAAAGCCCCAGTGCATGGTTGTATATCCTAGTTGCAAGTCCTTCTAGTTCTTCTGTGTGAACCGCCACCATAGCATGGCAAGTGACAGATGCATGGTGTGGTTCTGTGACTGGAAAACGAACCCGGGCTGACAAAGCAGTGAGAGAGCCAAAATTTAACCCCTAGACCCTCAGGGCTGTCTCTGCATTTTTAAAATAAATCCTGCAGTTTTTTTTTATTTTTTCCCTCCTTGGTGATGAGTGATATAATTGTTTTCTTACAGAGTGTGCAGAGGTTGTCCTTGAAACCATCTTATTTCCACCTGCATGCTGGCCTCATCTCCCTTTTTTTAGCAACAGCAGGATGGGGTGCAAGCCAGGAGGAAAGGCCCTTCTCTGTTCTCCAAATGCCATCATTAGTCACCGGGAACTACTGCATCAACCTCTTAATGGAATTCAAACTTTTGCCTTTGGCCCACTAGTGTCCATTTTCCACACAGCAGCCAGAAGGAGCTTTTAATCTTACCTCTGCTTTTCCTAAGAATTTAGAATGTAACCCACACTTTTACAAGGCCCGGCATACCCTAGCCCACATCACTTCTCTGACTTCATTTTCCACCTCCACACTCAACCTAATTCTCTGCGCCCTTGAGAAATTGGCCTTCTTTCTGCTGGTAACCAGTATGATAAACAAATCTCTCAAGGAAACCAAAGCACACCTTATTTCTCACACTTTCATTTAGTGGTCTGCTTATAGCCCTTTCAGAAGGTTGTTTGAAGGTTACACTCTTCTACTCCTTGCCCAGTGGCATCTGAGACCCACTGCCCCAGCATCTTTTCTTCCTAAAGAAATATTCTTTTTTACCCTCTCTGACTCTTATAAAAATTCTTATGGTGGATGATGAGATTCAATGAGTGAAATAAGTCCTTAAAAATTTCCTCTGAAAATATAGATATGTCTTATACTGACTTTGATATTTATTGTATTAGAGATCAATGAAAATGGCAGCATACGTAGTCTTATTAAAACAGCCTGTTACCTATTTTAAAATGTCACACATTCATTCCTGTCTTGAGGCCTTTTTCTTGCTATTTCTTTTGCCTATAAAACCCTTCTTGTTATTCATCTCTGATCTTCATGCTGTCTAAGTAGAAAGGACTTCCTGGATCATCCTATATAAAGTAGTGATTTACCTTCTTTTCTAATAACCTTCTCAATTCAATTATTCTGTTTTGTTTCTTAACAGTATTTAACAATATCTGCAATTATTACTTTATTTTTTGTCTATACATTTAGTAATAAGTGCACCACCCTCTACCACCAAAAGTAGTCTATGACATCAGAGATTTTTGTCTAGTTTACTGCTCTTTCTCTCAGGGCATCTATAATGGTTCTTGCCTCCCCCAAAAAGACACCAATTACTGTTGAACAAATAAATGAATCAACTCCCAATGTATAGTTTGCTTTCTATGAATTCATATCTTCCAACTAAAAAGCTCTTAATAATTGTAATATCAGGAAACATGGCCAACCCCAATTTCTACTTTTCCATAGCTCGTCTCATCCTTTTTTTCCATGTCTTACTTTTTGAGAAAACGGTCAGGCAAAATGCAATATCCGACTTCACACATCCCCATCCCTCCACACATCCCCATCTAAACCTCTGTTCTCACCAAACTTTTCCCTTTTTGCTTATGAGTAATTTCTAGCCAAATATAGAAATAGCAGCATTGAGATGTGGCCATAAAACCTTTACTACTTCACCTGCATAGTAATACTGGCTAACCATGTGATGTATATAAATAAGAAGTATGAAGTACAAAGAACAGAACAGGCTTGTTTGATTTAAGTGATTCTCTGGTAGCAGCCTTGATTTATAGCCTCCCAAATATCCACAGTCCCCACACCTGCAAGAATACATGAGTATAATCAATAGCCATAATCTAGGAAACAATTCCAAGTAATACAAAACTGATGAAACTATTTGGTGACCTAATTGTGCTATTCTAAAGGGAACAAAACTACTCACCCTAGATAATAAGAATAAACTAATTTTCCTTTCTAAACTATATGTTCTCAAATTCAAAAATGGAACACACGCACACACCCACATATGTATATGTATAATGGCTATCCTAGATTACGGCTATTGATTATACTCGTGTATTCTTGGGGGGTGAGGGGACCGTTGATATTTGGGAGACTATAATTCAAGGCCACTACCAGAGAATCACTTAAATCAAACAAGCCTGTTCTCTTCTTTATACTTCATACTTCTTATTTCATACACTTCATACTGCCCTCCTAAACCATAACATTATTAAAGATCAGTGTTTGTTATATAACCTGTGAATATAGACTCTAAGCCTGGGGGATGTTCTTGCCCATTGCAACCAGCTACCCACCCAAGAATTATGAATGGAGACATGTTAATAACAAAATTAAAATCCATCCAAATCAATTTAAGTATTTATTGGAACCTCACAGAGAGAAGTAATGGGAGCCAACATAAACATTTACACAATAGTCTAATTTTATTATCATAAGTTTCTATTTTATCAGGGATAAGTTCATCACTAGTACTGTATCACCCAAAATTTGAAGTTAATTATCTTGGCACAGAGTCATATTTCTTAAAAAAAAAAAAAAAAACTGTTAAAATTGAATATGCACAAGATATGCACTTAAATGGAATGAATAATATAAAGGGAGATTTTGTTCAATACATTCTCTCAACAGGCAAGGCTATTAGAAGACAAAGAATGTAGTCACTTAAATGATTGTATCTTTACTGGCAAAGAATATAGATATTCCTTCTGAAAGCAGTGTTTGTTCTCATTTTATTTTTTCTTTTATAGAGATTGATAAAAGAAAGCTCCCAGATGTGAGAATTCTGCTTTAGAAAATATGTTCTATATATATTTGAGACACCTAATTGCAAACATCCAATAGCATAACCACAATTAACTAAATAAATACATTTTGGAAGGATAAAAGACATTGAATATAAAGATAGACAATTAGTTAATGAACTCCCTCTGCTCAATTCATACACAATCAGGAGTAAATGTAACAAATTTGAAAGCCAATGGAATGAGTAACAATTGTAATTGTACAAATTATAGCCAACAGCAGCTGCATTTCGTTATCTCCCATTCCCTTTCTCTAGCTGTTTTTCATGTTTTTCCCCTTCTTCTCACTTGTTTTACAGACCTTAAAAGTCTCAGAAGCACAAGATATACTAAGACATTAAAAATGCAAAGACTTGGGAGTGACATCAGCAAGTTGGTGGAATAGGATGTACCAGCCTTCATAGCCCTACAGTAACACTGATTTGACTATCCATGGACAAAAATACTTTTATGAGAGCTCTAGAGTCCATTTGAGAAGCTCCAACACTCTAATGGAGCACAAAATCTGAGAATAGCCACATTGAAAGAGTAAGAAGAATAGTTTCACGTTATCAGTGATATTACTCTCCTACTCTGCCAAGCTCAGCAGTAAGAAAGACCCTCGGGCTGCAATCTTTCCCACAGGGGAAAGAGAGAGTCACATGAACATCTGCTACTTCAGCTTTTGGGGCACTACTCAAGAGGCCTGCTTCTGCCTTCTCTAACCCAGAACACTGAGGGAATTGGCACAAGTAGATCTTCTGGGGACAGCTAAGAAGAAAGAAAAGAGGTGGGGACTCATAGCAACTGGCATGTGGATCTCAACAATCAACCTGCAGACCCTCGCAGCCTATGCCCACAAATATATATGCACCCAACATCAGAGCACCTAAATATATAAAGCAAATATTGACAGACCTGAAGGAAAAAGTAGACAATAATACAATAAGAGTAGGAGACGTCAATATCCCACTTTCAATAATAGATAGATCAGCCAGACAGAAAAATCAATAAGGAAACAGCAGACTTGAACAACCCTATAGACCAAGCGGAACTAACAGACATATTCAAAACATTCCATCCAAGAGGAGCAAAATATACATTCTTCTCAAGTGTACATGGAGCATTCTCCATGATAGATCACATACTAGGTCACAAAAAGTCTTAACAAATTAAAAAAAAATAAAATCATCCAAAGTATCTTCTCCAACTACAATGGAATCAAAGTAGAAATCAATAACAAAAAGAACATGGGAAAATTCACAAATACATAAAAATTAAACAACACACTCTTGAACAAGCATTGAGTAAAAGAAGAAATCAAAAAGGAAATTAGAAAATATCTCAACACAAATGAAAATAAAAATGCAATATACTAAAACTTATGGGATGCAGCAAAAGCAGTACTAAGAGGGAAATTTATAGTGATAAATGCCTACAATTATAAAAGAAAAGATCACAAATGTACAACTAGAAGATAAATAAGCTCTGGATATCTAATGCACAGTATAGTGAATATAGACAATATAATATTACCATCAAACTTGCTAAGAGATTAGATCTTAATTATTCCTACCACCAAAAAAAAGATAACTATGTGACATGCTAGAAGTGCTAACACTAAAATGGCAATCGTATTACAATATATAAATGTATTGAATCAACATGCTGTAAAACTTAATCTTATACAATGTTATATATCAAATATACTTCAGTTAAAAAAAAGAAGGATCTCAAATAAACATCTAACTTTACACCTCAAGAAAGTATAAAAAGAAAAAACAAAGTCCAAAGTTAGCAGAAGGAAGGAAATAATAAACATTAGGACAGAAATAAATCAATTAGAGAACTGAAAGACAATAGAAAAAATTTATGAAACTAGGAGTTTGTTTCATTGCAAAGATGAGCAAAATAGGAGACCCCTTAGCTAGACTACCTAAGAACAGAAGAGAGAGGACTGAAATCAAGTCAGAAATGAAAGAAGAGACATTAGAATCAATGCCACATAAATCAAAAAGACCATAAGGGACTATTATGCACAATCATATACCAACAAGTAGGACAACATGGAAAAAATGGATAAATTCCTAGAAACATACAACCTACTAAAACCAAATCGAGAAGAAATAGAGGCTTCTTCTATCTTCCCTGATATCCCCTGGGCCTTACCATTATCTGCATCAAGTTGACAGAAGCATAAGGAGAATATAAAGAAGGTACCTGACTTCTTAAAAGCCCTGACCTAGAAGAAAAGATGTCATTTATGCTAATATTGCCTTGGTGAGAACCAGCCGCATGGCCACACTTAGAAGTAAGCAAAGTTTGTGGGAGAAAAAAAGAAGAAGAAAAAATATAAAGCCTAAACAGACCAATAACAAATGAAGAGACTGAATCAGTAATCAAAAATTTCCCAGTAAAGAAAAGCCCAGAACCAGATAGGTTCACTGGTGAATTCTACCAAACATAAAAAGAAGACTTAACAATGATTCGTCTTAGAATCTTCCAAAAAAATAGAAGGAAGCGAACACTTCTGAACTTATTTTATGAAGCCAGCATCACCTTGATACCAAAGTCAGGCAAAGACACCATAAGAAAAGAAAACTACATGTCAATATCCCTGATGAATATAGATGCAAAAATCCTCAACAAAATATTAACAAACCAGGGCCTAGCCTGTGGCATAGTGGTTAAGTTCACGCGCTCAGCTTCAGTGGCCCAGGGTTCACAGGTTTGGATCCTGGGCATAGACCTACACACTGCTCATCAAACCATGCTGTGGCGGCATCCCACGTACAAAATAGAGGAAGATTGGCGCAGAAGTTAGCTCAGCAACAATCTTCCTCGTGAAAAGAGGAAGATTGGCAACAGATGTTAGCTCAGGACCAGTCTTCCTCACACACACACAAAAATTAACAAACCAAATTCAACAGCATATTAAAAGGATTGTATACCATCAGCAAGTGGGATTTATCCCTGGATGCAAGAATAGTTCAACATACACAATCAATCAATGTGATACACCACATTGAAAGAATGAAAGATAAAAATCACATGATCATCACAATAAATGGTGAAAAAGCACTTGACAAGTTCAATACCCTTTTCATGATAAAAACTCTCAACAAATTAGATATAGAAGGAACTTACGCCAACACAATAAAGGTCATATATGAAAAGCCCAGCCTAACATTATACTCAATGGTGAAATTCTGAAAGCTTTTCTTCTAAAATCAAGAACAAGGCAAAGATGCCCACAATGACCAAATCTATTAAATGTAGTACTGGAAGTCCTAGCCAGAGCAATTAAACAAGAAAAAGGTTTAAAAGGCATCCAAATAGGAAAGGAAGGCACATATACAGTGATGGACGATAATTAGTCTTTGGGTGGTGAACATGATGTGGTCTACACAGAAATCAAAATATAATGATGTACACCTAAAATTTATATAATACTATAAACTAAGATTTCCTCAATAAAAAGAGAAAAAGAAACAATAGGAAAGGAAGAATAAAATTATCTCTGTTAGCAGATGACATGATCTTATACATAGAAAACTCTAAAGACTCCACAAAAAACTGTTAGAACTAACAAATGGATCCAGTAAAGTTGCAGGATACAAAAATCAATATACATAAATCAGTTGCGTATTTATACACTAACAACAAACTCTCCAAAAAGGAAATCAAGAAACAATCCCATTTAACAGCATCAAAAAGAATAAAATACTTAACCAAACCTAACTAAGGAGGTGAGATTCGTACACCGAAAGCTATAAAACATTGATGAAGACATTTTAAAAAGACACAAGTAAATGGAAAGATATCCTGTGTTCACAGATTGGATAAATTAATATTGTTAAAATGTCCATATTACCCAAAGCAATCTATTGGTTCAATGCAATCCCTATCACAATCTCAATGGCATTTTTTACAGAAATAGAAAAAAATCCTAAAATTCGTATGGACTCACAAAAGACCTTGAATAGCCAAACTAATTTTTAGCAAGATGGACAAAACCTGGAGGCATCACACTTCCTGATTTCAAACTATATTACAAAGCTATAGTAATCAAAACAGTATGGTACCGGCATAAGAACAGACACTTAGACCTCTGGAACAAAATAGAGAGACCAGATATAAACCTGCACAGATAAGGTCAATTTATTTTTGACAAGGGCATCAAGAACACACAATAAGGAAAAGTTAGTCTATTCAATAAATGATTCTGGGAAAACTAGATATCCATATGCAAGAGAATGAAATTGGACCTTTATCTTTTACCATACAATAAAATCAACTTAAAATGGATTAAAAACTTAAACACAAGTCCTGAAACTGTAACACTCCTAGAAGAAAACATAGAGAAAAAGCTTCTTGATGCTAGCCTTGCAATGATTTCTTGGATATGATACCAAATGCAGAGGCAACAAGCACAAAAATAGACAAGTGGGATGACAAACTCAAGGCTTCCTACTATAGCAAACAATCAACAAAGGGGAAAGGCAAGCTATAGAATGGGAGGAAATATTTGCAAACTATATACCTGATAAAGGATTAATATCCAAATATATAAGAAATTCATATAACTCAATACAAAAAAAACCCTCAAAAACAAACCAATTTAAAAATGGGCAAAGTCCTGAGTAGCTATTTCTTCAAGAAGGCATAAAAATGGCTAAAAGGTATATGAAAATGTGCTCAACATAACTAATTATCAGGAAAATATAAATTAAAACCCTAATGAGTTATAACCTCACGCTTACTAGGATGATGATTATCAAAAACACAAAAGATAACAAGTGTTGGTAAGGATGTGGAGAAAAGGGAACACTTATGCATTGTTGGTGGAAATGCAAATTGGTGCAGCCACTATAGAAAACAGTATGAAGGATTCTTAGAAAATTAAAAATAGAACTACAATATAATGCAGCAATCCCACTTCTGGGTATATATCAAAAATAATTGAAATCAGGATCTCAAACTGATATCTGCATTCCCATGTTTACTGCAGCATTATTCACAATATTTTCACAATACCCAATAGCAATATAACAATTATATAATGATATAACAAATAAAGGCATAATTCATTTTATTATGCTCCACTTTATTGAGTTTCACAAACGTTGTGTATTTTACAAGACTTTCCACGAGCAAAAAGATTACTACTTGCTGGAGGCTCAGATAATTGTCAGCATCTTTTAGCCATAAAGTATTTTTTAATTAAGGTATGTACATTATTTTTTAGACATAATGTTATGGCACACTTAGTAGACTACAGTATAGCGTAAACACAACTTTTATAGGCACTGGGAAAGCAAAGAATTTGTGTGACTCGCTTTATTGTGATATATGCGGTGGTCTGGAATCAAACCCACCATATCTCTGAGGTATGCCTATATAACAAATAACAATTTACAATTATTCACAAAAACCAAGACACAGAACCAATCTAAATGTCCACTGGTAGATGAATGGATTTAAAAAAAAATATGATGTATGTATGCAATGGAATATCATTCAGCCTTAAAAAAGAAGAAAATCCTGTCATTTGAGACAACATGGATGATCCTAGAGTACATTATGCTAAGTGAAATAAACCAAAGAAGGACAAATACTACATGATCCCACTTATATCAGAAATCTAATGTAGTCAAACTCAAAGAAGCAGAGAGTAGAACAGTGGTTACCAGGAGCTGGGGGGAGGGTGAGATAGGAGGGTGTTAGTCAAAGGGTACAAAGTTTCAGTTATTCAAGATGAATAAGTTCTAGAGATCTATTTTATAATGTAGTGCTTTTAGCTAATAATAATGTATTCTATACTTAAAAATTTGCTAAGAGGGTAGATCTTATGTTAAATGTTCTTATCCCAAAAATATAAATAAGTAAAGAGGGCAGGAAGAAACTTGTGGAGGTAATAGATGTGTTTATGGCATTGATTGTAGTGATGGTTTCACAGTTGTATACTTATCTCCAAACTCATCAAATTGTATACATTAATACATACACCTTTTTGTATGTCAATCATACCTCAATAAAGTGGTTTTAAAAATCATGAAGACTTATCTCCATATACCTTCCTACAATCCAAAGCATCATATTACATACACAAACATAAATATTCTGGGTGAAATTCACAAAACTATTTGAAAAAATAATGTGCATTTTCTGAATCATCTTTGAGGGTTAATTAAAAGTGAGAAAGAAAAAATTAAGCACTTAACCTTGGGAAGGAGAGAACTGGAAAGAATTTTGATACCACTATTAAAAAATAAATGGCAGACATACACTAATGACCCTTTATCAGAAAAATAAATAAATAATCCCATTTACAATAGCAGCACAAATAATAAAATACTTAGAATAAATTTAACCAAGGAGGTAAAAGATCTCTACACTGAAAACTATAAAACATTGAAGAAGATACAAATAAATGGAAAAGTATCCCATGCTCTTGGATTAGAAGAATTAATATTGTTAAAATGTCTGTACTACCCAAAGCCATGTATAGATTCAGTGGAATCTCTGTGAAGATTCCAATGGCATTTTTTACAGAAGGAGAAAAAAACAATTCTAAAATTTGTATGGAACCACAGAAGACCCTGAATAGCCAAAACAATCCTGAGAAAAAAGAACAAAGCGGAAAAAAGAAAAAAGAATACACTTCCTAATCTCAAGCTATATAATAAAGCTACAGTAATCAAAACAGTATGGTACTGGCATAAAAACAAACACATAGACTAATAGAACAGAATCAAGAGTCTAAAAATAAACCTTCACATATATAGTTAACCAATATTTGACAAAGAAGCCAAGAATATTCAGTGGATATTGTGAATAGTGAATATTGAATTCACCATTCAACATATGGTGCTAGGGAGTCAGATATTTACATGTAAAAGAATAAAACTAGAACACTATCTTATACCACTCACAAAAATTATCTCAAAATTGATTAAAACTTAAATTTAAGACCTGGAACTATAAAATTCATAGAAGAAAATATAGGAAGAAAGCTCCTTGACATGGGTCTTGGCAATGAGTTTTGGATATGACACCGAATGCACAAGCAACAAAATCAAAAATAAATAAGTGGGACTACATCACATGAAAAGGCTTCTGCACAGCAAAAGAAATGGTCAATAATATGAAAAGACAACCTATGGAAAGGGAGAAAATATTTGCAAATCATATATCTGATAAGGGGTTAATATTCAAAATATTTAAGGAACTCCTACAACTCAATAGCTAAAAACCAAATAATCTAATTTACAAAATGGACAAAGGACCCGAATAGACATTTATTCAAAGACATACAAATGCCCAACAGGCACATGAAAAGGTGCTCAACATTGTTAATCATTAGGGAAGTGCAAGTCAAAACTACAATCAGCTATCACCTCACGCCTGTTAGAATGGCCATCATCAAAAAGAAAAGAGGTAACAAATGCTGGTGTGGTTGTGGAGAAAAGGGAACCCCTATGCACTGTGGGTGGGATTGAAAACTGGTACAGCCACTATGGAAAACAGTATAGAAGTTCCTAAAAAAATTAAAAATAGAACTACCATATAATCCAGGATTCCACTCCTGGGCATATATCCAAAGGAAACAAAAACACTATGTTGAAGAGATATCTGCACCACCATATTTGTTGAAGCATTATTTACAGTAGGGAAGCATGGAAATAACCTAAGTATCCATCGATGGCTGAATGGATAAAGAAGTTGTGGTATATATATACAATAGAATATTATTCAGCCCTAAAAAATAAGGAAATCCTCTCATTTGTATGAACATGGATGGACCTTGGGGGCATTAGGCTAAGTGAAATAAGTCAGACAGATAAATCCAATACTGTGTGATCTCATATGTGGAATGTAAAAAAAAAAAAAAACATATAGAAAAAGAGGTCAGATTTGTGGTTGCCAGAGGTGGAGGGTAGGGTGGGGGAACTGGATGAAGATAATCAAAAGGTACAAACTTTCAGATAAGATAAGACAAATAAATACTGGGGATACAATGTACAACATGATGACTATAGCTAACACTATATTTGAAATGTTATATTTATATGGTATGTTTGAAAATTACTAAGAGAGTAAATCCTAAAAGTTATCATCACAAGGAAAATAACATTTTTTTGTATCTATTTGAGATGATGGATGTTAACTAAACCATTGTGGCAATCATTTCACTATATAGGTAAGTCGAGTTATTATGCTGTACACTGTAAACTTATACAGTGCCATATGTCAATTATATCTCAATAAAATTGAAAAAAGAAAAGAAAAGGCAAACTACAATTGCACAACTTTTCTTGAACTCATCAGAGAATGGAGGTCATAGGGCAATCAACTAGGAAAGACAAGCATCTGTAGGAAGTGATGGGAATGCAAGCACTTACTTACCTAGGAGAGATACAGCTGGACAAGAATAAGAAGAATTTAGCTAGATTAGGTTGGAGAGACAGTGTGGAGGCCCTGGGGGTAAGTCTGCACCCTCATGTAAGATTTAATCACAAACTCCACCTGGAACTCACAAAAAACATTGGTAAGAGTCATGAGAAAGCATTTTTCCTGGTGCAAGAGTGAGGAAGCAGAACGTCAGCCACTGAGGGAGGAGCAGGAAACACCCCCTGACTCCTCCCCCCATATCCACTACAGATAGAAAGTCAGAATTTGTGGAAAGAAATGGCAACAAATTATGTTGCTTTTAATGCTGTAGTGAAAACCCATTGCAGCAGGGAGAAGTAAATAGAAAAAAAATCTCTCTACCCTTGGGTGAAGGGCAACGTGCTGGGCATAGAACCACAGATGGGAGAGGGGTAAGAGCACTGGAAAGGACACCATAGAAACCAGAGCCAACTTACTTGCTTAAAAGTGAGATTTAATGACAACAACAGGCATAACCTACAACCTCCCACCATCCTACCACCAGGCTAACAAGGGCGTAATAGCAAGTAACAGTAAAGTACTGCTGGGAGAGTTGCAAAAGCCCTATTTGAGTTGTGGCTCAAAGGGAAGACCTAAAGATTAGAGTAAAGCAGGCAAGGGTGCCGGGATAACCAAACCAGCCCCACCCTAAACAAAAAGTATGACTAGAAATATTTGAAGCCTATAAGGCAATAAAAATAACCATACGAATAACAAACCTCAAACCCAGCCCAATTCCAGACTAGATTAAATTAAATCCCAGCAGCAAAGTCCTCGCATAAGAGCCAATGTGTTTAGTTTGCCTATTTCTAGACATAAAACACTATTTATCCCCATCTCTGCTGTTGTACATAAGATGTGCAGCTTTCACCAAAAGAACCACCACCAAGACAACAACAGCAACAACGATAATGAAACTAAGAGCTGGGTTTTTGAAAAGGTAAACCAAATTGACAAACGTTTAGCTAGATTAAGAAAAAATGAAATAACTCAAATAAATAAAATCAGAAGTGAAAGAGAAAACATTACAACTAATACCACAGAAATATAAAGGATTATGATGCACTACTATGAACACCAGCTATATGGTGTGATTATGATGAACTGCTCTACATCAACAAATTGGATAACCTAGAAGAAATGGATAAATTCCTAGAAACATACAACTTAACAATACTAAATCAAGAAAAAATAGAAAATCTGAACAGACCAATAAGAAGTGAGGAGATTGAGTCAGTAATGCAAAAAACCTCCCAATAAGGAAAAGATGGTTTCACTGGTGAATTCCACCAAACATTTAAAGAAGAACTAATACCAATCCTTCTTAAACTCTTTGAAAAAATTGAAGATGAGGGAACACCCTGAAACTCATTTTAGGAGGTCAGCATTGCTGTGGCACTAAAGCCAGATAAGGACACTACAAGAAAAGAAAACTACAGGCTAATATTCCTGATGAATACAGATGTAAAAATTCTCGAAAAAAGAAAAAATACTAGCAAACCAAATTCAAAATAACATTTAAAGGATCGCACATCACATTTAGGCAGCATTTATTCATGGGATACAAGGATGGTTAAACATATAGCAATCAATAAATGTGATACCACATTAATATAATGAAAGAAAAAAATCATATGACCAGATCAATAGATGCAGAAAAAGCATTTGACAAAATACGACATCCTTTCCAGATAATAATTGTCAACAAATTTATTATTGAAGTAATATACCTAAATATAATAAAGGCCATATATGACAAGCCCACAGCTAACATCATACTCAATGATGCAAGTTTGATGAAAGCTTTTTCTCTATAATCAGTAATAAAACATGGGTGCCCATTCTCACCACACCTATTCAACATAGTACTAGAAGCCCTGGCCAGAGCAATCGGGCAAGAAAAAGAAATAAAAGTTATCCAAATTGGAAAGGAAGAAGTAAAACTGTCTTTGTTTGCAGATGATATGATCTTAGATATAGAAAATCTTAAAGACACCTCTAAAAAACTGTTATAACTAATCAATGAATTCAGTAAAATTGTATATAGAAATCAGTTGCATTTTTATACATTAACAAAAAAAACTCTGAAAGAAAAATTAAGAAAGCAATCCCATTTACAATAGCATTGAAAACAAAATACTTAGGAATAAATTTAACCAAGGAAGTAAAAGATCTGTAAACTGAAAACTACCAGTCTTTGATGAAAGAAATTGAATAAGACACAGATAAATGTAAAGATATTCAGTGTTCATGGATCAGAAGAATTAAAACTGTAAAAATGTTCATACTACACAAAACCATCTATAGATTCAATGCAATCCATATCAAAATTCCAATGGCATTTTTCATAGAAATAGAAACAACAATCCTAAAATTTGTATGGAACCACAAAAGACCCTGAATAGCCAAAGCATTCCTGAGAAAGAAGAACAAATCTGGAAGCATCACACTTCCTGAATTCAAACTATACTACAAAGCTATAGTTATCAAAACAATATGGTACTGACATATAAATAGACACATAGACCAATGGAACAGAATTGAGAGCCCAGGGCCAGCCCCGTGGCTTAGCGGCTAAGCGCGCGCGCTCCGCTGCTGGCGGCCCAGGTTCGGATCCCTGGCGCGCACCGATGCACCGCTTCTCCGGCCATTCTGAGGCTGTGTCCCACATACAGCAACTAGAAAGATGTGCAGCTATGACACACAACTATCTACTGGGGCTTTGGGGGAAAAAAAAAAAAAGTTAAATCCATTTAAAAAAAAAAAAGAATTGAGAGCCCAGAAATAAACCCACACTTAGACAGTCAACTATTATTCTACAAGAGAGCCAAAAATACTCAATGGGAAAAGGATCATCTCTTCAATAAATGATGCCTGGAAAACCGTATAATCACATGCAGAAGAATGAAACTCGGTTATTTTACATTACTCACAAAAATTAACTTGAAATTGATTAGACTTAAATATAACAGCTGAAACTGTAAAAGTCCTAAAAGAAAATGTAAGGGAAAAGCTCTTTGTCATTGGTCTTGGGAATAATTTTTTTGGCTATGACACAAAAGTATAAGCAACAAAAGCAAAAATTAACGTGGGACTCCATCATACTAAAAGGCTTCTGCACAGCAAAATAAACAATCAACAAAATGAAAAGGCAACCTTCAGGATGGGAGAACATATTTGCAAATCATATATATGATAAGGGGTTAATATCCAAAACATATAAAGAACTTATACAACTCAACAGCAAAAAATCAATCCAATTAAAAAATGATCAGAGAAAGTAAATAGACATTTTTCAAAAGATGACATCCAAATGACCAACCAGTACATGAAAAGGTGTTCAACATTGATAATTATCAGGGAAATACAAATAAAAACCACAATGAGATATCACCTCACACCTGTAAGAATGGCCATCATCAAAAAGACATGATAAGAGTTAGCAAAGATGTGGAAAAAAAGGGAACCCTTGTTCACTGTTGGTGGGAATGGAAATTGGTACAGCCACTATGGAAAAAAGTATGAAGTTTCCCCAAAAGATTAAAAATAGAACTACCATATGATCTAGCAATCTTACTTCTGAGTGTATATCCAGAGGAAATGAAAACAGGATCTCGAAGAGATATCTATACTTCCATTTTCTTTACAGTACTATTCACAATAACCAAGGTATAGAAACAACCCAAATGTTCATCAATGGATGAATGGAGAAAGAAATTGTGGTGTATATATATATATATATATATATATATATACACACACACACACACACATAAATATGCACACAATGGAATATTATTCAGCAATGGTAAAGAAGGAAATCCAGCTATTTGAGACAACACGGATGGACCTTGAGGACATTATGCTAAGTGAAATAAGTCAGACATAGAAAGACAAATACAAAGTATGATATTACTTATATGTAGAATCTAAAAAAAGCTGTACTGGTAGAGTAGAATGGTGGTTCCCAGAGGCCAGGGGTAGGGGAAATGAGGAGATATTGGTCAAAGACTACAAACTTCCAGTTATAGGATGAATAAGTTCTAGGATCTAATGTACAGTGTGGTGATTGCAGTTAATAGTACAGTATTACATAATTGAAAGCTGCTAAGAGAGTAAATCTTAAATGCTTTCACCACAAAAAAAAAGTAATTATGTGACGTGATGGAGTTGTTAGCTAACGCTATGGTGGTAATCATCTTGCAATATATAAGTGTATCAAATCAACAGATTGTACGTGTTAATCTTACACAATGTTATATGTCAATTATATCTCACTGAAGCGAGAAAAAAACAGAATGATAAGACACCCACAGAATGTCAGAAAATATTTGCAAACTCTATGTCTAATAAGAGGTTAATATCCTGAATACATGGAGAACTCCTAAAATTCAACAACAAAAAAAAAACCTGATTTAAAAATGATCAAGGACTTAAATAGACACTTTTCCACAGAAGATATACAAATGGCTGATAAGCACATGAAAAGTTGTTCAGTATCACTTATCTTTAAGGAATGCAAATCCAAACCACAATAATATACAGCTTCATATCCATTAGGATGGTTGCTATCAAAAAAACAGAAAACAGCAAGTATTGATAAGGATGTGAGAAACTGGAACCCTAGCACCCTGTTGAGGGGAATGTAAAATGGTACAGCTGCTGTCAAGAATAGTATTGCTATTCCTCAAAAAATTACAAATAGCATTACTGTATGATACAGCAATTCCACTTCTGGGTGTATATCCAAAAGAATTGAAAGAAGAAACTTGATAATATATTTGTACACCCATGTTCACAGCATCATTATTTGAAATAGCCAATAAGTGGAAGCAACCCAAATGTCCAATGATAGATTAGTGGATAACCAAATGTGGTATATACATACAAGGTAATGTTATTTGACCTTAGAAAGGAAGGAAATTCTGACACATGCTACAACATTGATGATCCTTGGAGACATTATGTTAAGTGAAATTAGCCAGTCACAAAAGAACAAATATTATATGATTCCACTTATATGAGGTACCTAAAGTAGTCAAATTTATGGAGACACAAAAATGGTGGTTGCCAGGGAGAAGAGGTGAAAGACATGGAGAGTGATTTTTGAATGAGTACAGAATTTCAGTTTTGCAAGATGAAAAGTGTTCGAGGGATGGATAGTGGTGATGGTTGCACAACAATGAGAATGTACTGTCACTGAACTGTACACTTAAAAATGGTTAAGACGGTAAATTTTCAGTTACGTGTATTTTACCACAACGAAAATTTTGCAGCACACTTTGAATGGGAAAGTTTTGTTTAATTTTCTCTTTCCTCATTCTATCATACCTTGTGCTTACCCTTTTAAGTGGTTGTCTCTTGTGTCTCCTTCCCCAGACAATCAGTTTAGAAATGGAGCTTCAGTGGTTATGGAGGATTCCTGTCCTGTGTACTAAGTCCGTGGAAACCTTGCTTCAGCTCCTGAGAGTGGCACTGCCTGTGTCCTACCTTCTCTTTAGGTTATAGCCCCAGGGAGGAATAAATAGAAGTTTTGTTTTGTTTTCTTTTGATTTTTTGGGCTTACTTACGCTGGTGGCATTCTCACCCCAGTCTGAATTCAAGCAGGGAGCGTGCTTTCTTCTTGTGCTTTTCATGGTGCACTTTTAGCCTCTATTATTGCAGAGGAGTTGAATTTCCAGTGGCCAAAGATCTTTTCTGGGCCAACACTCAGCACCCCTACCTGCTGTCTTACAATTCTGTTTCATTTCTGATTCAAGGTGATGTTTGCCTTGTTTTGGAACACTATAAAGTATTTTGGGCTAATTCATTTTAAAATTACTTATTATTGCAATGAATTTGCACAAGGTATTCTAGTTTAAAGAATGAGCCAGCTTTACCATCTGACAAGAATTGATGAAATTCTAGTAACCCAGAAAATTTAATAAGATTTAGTAGGCATTTAGCATAGCAGATGCAGCAGAAATATACTATACGTCAGATAGTTCCAAAGGGTCCATAAATATGGACCTTGATAAACTAAAACACATTCACTCAAACATATACCCTGTAAATCATTTAATAATTTTAAGTGTATGGAATCATTTGCAAAATACTCTCATTGATTCATAAATTTATTCTTGCAAATTTAAAAACAAATATTGTAAATACTTCTATTTTTGCACTTTTATGGCTTCACATTTATTTTTCTTGTTTTAAGTACCTACCCTGCCTTATATAGTTGTTATTCAACTCTTTAGATCAGAATGAAATTCGAAGAAAAACTATCTTGTTTTGAAATATTTTTTGGTGCCCTAGAAAGACACAAAAGCATTGTATTAGAGATTAATTATCCATTGTTAAATAATCAAAGATGCCATTCATTCCAGTTCATAATAAAAACTCATTGTAGATCAACATCTATAATTTATAGCAATTTATCTTGTAATTTATTATGTTGGGTCTTATGTTTAAAATCCCTTGACATGTTCTCTTTTTATGACATATTAATCTATTGTCAAGCCTCTCCCTGTCGACAATCATACGGATTTCATAATACAGCACAATTTAGGCTGTAGCAGGGGAGGCCTGCCATTCTCTAAGGTTCCCTTCATTAATCATCAATTTGAATTTTGAGTATCACACATAACCATAATTTTAAATCAGATTATCCCAAATATATCCTCAAAATTAAATGAAAATCAGTCTTCAGCTGAGCATCAATGAGCATGCAGGTTAAAGAAAATTATCCAGTACCAGTGAAAGATTTACCCCTAATGAGCAAAGAGAACAATTCTTTTACCTTGCACAGAGCTGAAAACACAAAATCCAGTTCTTTAAGGAAATCGATAAGTTGATACGCTTCTAACAGAGTGATGGGGAGAAAAAGAGAAAAGACAAAAATTGCTGGAACCAAAAATGAGGAAAGTGATATGACTACAGAATTCTACAGATTATAAAAGAATAAAGGGATGTTATAAACAAGTTTATACTTTAACAGTTTAGATAAAATAAACAAATCTCTTGAAAGACAGTCTGTCAAAGCTTACTCAAAGGAAATACAGAACTTGAATAGCCTTGTATACATTAAAGAAATTGAATTGGTAATTTAAAACCCTCTCAAAGACAAAGCTCTAGGCCCTGATGACTCCACTGGTGAATTATACCCAACAATGAAGAAGCAAATAATACCACCTGTATCCAAACCATTCCAAAAATTGAAAAGGAGGCAACACTTCACAATTCATCTGAAAAGAATATTGATAACTCTGCAGCAAAACCATAGGGAGCAGACCAAGAAATAAGAATAAAGACTACAGATCATGATCCCTCATAAATATAGATGCAAAAATTCTTTTAAAATTTTAGCAAGTCACATCTAACAACTATAGAAAAAATAGTAATATATCATGACCATGTGGGATTTATCCCAAGAATGGAATGTTTGTTTAATTGTAGAAAATCAATGTTTTCATTATATTCAAGTCTAAAAGAGAAAAGCCATGATAATCTCAAGATATTCATAAAAAGCATTTTATAAAATCTAACATACATTCTTGATTTAAAATAATAATAATATTAAACAATTATCAGTTAACTAATTATGGAGGGAACTTCCTCAACCTGATGAAAAAAAAAGATTTACAAAAAATCTACAGTGAACATCATATTTCATGGATCATTCCTGAATACTTTCCCACTAGGATCACAAACATGGTAAGGATGTTTGTGCTACCACTTCTGTCAAACTGCACTGAAAGTTCTTACAAGTGCAGTAAAGCAAAAAATGACAGGCATCTACATAGGAAAGGAAGAAGTAAAATTGTCTATCCACTGACAATATGATTGTCTATGCAGAAAATCCTATGGAATCTGCAAAAAGTATATATCTAATAAATGAGGTTAGTAATATTGCAGGTTACAAACTATACAAAAAATCAATTGTATTTCTATGTGCTAGCAACATTTGAAATAAGAGCAGCGATTGGGTCTTTTAGCCTGGAGGCAGTATATTTATTAGAAATGGTCTTAACCATGTAAGTTAGGACCTCCAGAGTTCACTAACTAGCTTACAAAGTAGTAACTAGCTTTACAAGCTTACATGAGACATCTAGAATTCAATTTCTTCTTTTTCAAAGGCACAAGTACTTTTCTGCTGTAGAATTCTGTTTTCAGGATTAGTCATTAACCTGCAAAGTTATGTTAAAGCAATTATGTTACTATTTCTGAATTGAATGCCATTTCCCTTTTGTAACCCTCAGCCACAAAAGTTCCATTTAACATTTCTATTTCAAGTCCCTGTGACAATATCCTGAACATTCTTTCCTTGCATCACAATTTACTTTGCTCTTTTCTCTAAAATGTATGTCACTTGTTGGAGATACTCACATAGCACTTAACATTTGATGCTTTGCTTAGTAAAGTTTATATACCATCATTAGGTTATAAACTCATGGAGGACAAAAGCTCATCTCTGTTTTGTTCTTAGTACCTTTTGCAGTGCTCCAGACACAATACATAATTGTTTAATGAATCATGATAGTTGTTTTTAATCAGCTGCTCTTCAAGATGCTAGAAAAGGAGTCCATTGTGAAATTGAATTAGAAACATACACAAAAGATACAGCTGCTGCTTCTACAGGTAAGAGTCACTAGCTCAGAGCCCCATAGCAAACCGATTCTTTGCAGACAGGAAAAGCCCACTATCAGAAAAACAAGACAGGATCCAAAGTTTACGCATGTAGCTATGTGACAATCTTATAGTGTTGCAACTGGTGGATTCATTACCATAATTTTGAATTGATGCTGTTTAATGTTTTTCACTTTATCTTGAAGCTATTTATTTTAGTTCGTATTAATTTCTTAAAACCAAGACTTCATTAGAAAACACAAAATTTGAAAGTTTTTTTTTTTTCCCTTAATGGCTTAAAAATCTGCGAAGTGTAGGCACAGTATAAAGCAATATACATAGTTTTCAAATATACCCTTTTAATATACTACATATTAACTAGCAGGACAAAAAATGACTTCTAGAGTTAAAACCTTATTGTAGCGAATACGTGATGTACATAAAATACATTGTTTTAGACCCTATTGTTTAAGAAATTTACAGGACAGTAGATAACTTCTCACTGAAAGCCTTCGATTAAAGTTTGCTTTTGAGCAGTACATTAAATAATCAGAAGAAAGGATGAATGTAACTTTTCAAGTCCAGTGCACAGTTTTGCAGTATTTGCAACAGTAATTTGTGAAAGAAAATTACTTCCTGGGAAGAAGTTTAAATTATTCTTATATGAGGATTTTCATTTTTAAAACATTAACAGACTTTGATGCGTGGTACAATTATTCGTTTAAGAGCTTTTCTCATTGATCAGAAACCATATTATGTTCCTTTTTCTGTTTTCGTGGATTTTGTTAAACATGTTGCAAAGGCAGTCTATTGTAAAGGTTTCATGTTTTGTTTTCAGCATTTATGTAAGCTTCACCGTGCTCATCTTCTAATATGATGAGATGATTGTAAATAAAATGCATTGAAGTGAATACAATGCAATAATAACGGTGCAGAGCAACTGGAAAGATTCTATCATAATAGCAATAAGATTCTTTGGAAAGAGAAAGATAGAAATACATTTCATTTGAATTATCAATACCCAAGCATACTAAAAAATCTGAACTATCATAAAGAGCAGCCTGTGTGCAGAGACCCCTTTTCTAATTCCATGAGTTGGCCTCCATTTACTCCTCCAAGCAAGTAGGAAGGTACTTTTGGAAAAGCAATGCAATATTTAATCCATTCTGACAGAATCTTTAATAGTGCATTCTGGTGACACAAGTGTTCAAACAGCTGTGGTGCCCAGTGAAACAGAGCCTAATTATCTTATTAAACCATTGTAGAAGGCTGTATTTATTTATCAGTGGGAGGTGTGAAAGATGGGGGAAAAGGAAACTTATTTGGATGAAGGTTATGAAATGTTCAGTTTAACTGTCACTATAAAAATAAAATGTGCGTGGGAGATAGTTTAGAAAAAATGTATTGTCCTTTTTTCCTTAAAAAAAAAAAAATTAGCAGAGGTTAGACTACATTTTAATCTGCTACTATTTTTTTAACATTTTTAATGATTTTTTTTTGAGCAAGTAATCACTTCAATTTCTATTTAAATATTATTTTAAATTTTATTTTTAGAAAAGACTTTATGGAGACATTTTTCAATGTGATAACTGAGTTCATCACCAACAAAATGCCTTACTTAAAAGAAAAATCATACTAACATGTTTTCTATGACTAGAATCTTTAGTAGCTTTATCTTTTATGTGCTATATAATAGGTCTAAGGATAGAACCTGGGAAATTGCAAAAGTAATGCAAAGTCACTGCATGCTTGGTCTAAAGATTTCCTGGAAGAAATAGTCATTTTTAGGTGATTAAATTGATAAGTGTTTAGTTTGCAAATAGTGAGTGAATAAGGAATAAATGTTGTAAATTCCTCCTGTGTATCAACTGTCTTATCTACATTACCTCCTCCCCAGCTTTATCAATGTTGGTTGTACTTTATATCCTTTTTTTTAATATTGTTATCAACCCCTTCTTCTGTATTATAATTGTTTGTAGTTGCCTTACCATATTTGTTTCAAGCCTACAATTTTACTCAGCTTATTTATTCAGTGTTGGAAAGTCTTTCATCATCACTACAAAACCAGGAACAGCCCTCTCTGTTCTGGGAGGGTTCTATGACAACTTTAAGTTTCTTTCCCCCAAATTCACACACAACCTACATCCACAAACACCCTCATTTGGAGTTAATGATTCCTTCTTTTTTCTTCTGTGTTTATTGTGGTCATGTTCCTATAGCTTAACTAAACACAGTAACTTCCAAATCATTGTTTGTATTGTTGTTGTTATTTGCATTTCCTACTTAACTTTAAGTTATTTGAGGCCAAGAAACATGTTAAACTAATCTTTCACCCCAACTCTTAGTAATGAGCAATTAGTATGCATTCACTGCATATTTGTGAAACAAATGAATACATAAGAGAATGCAGGTATATTAATGCATTTTTAGTATATCACCATAATTTTTCGATTTACCTCTGAATATTTAGTACCTTTAGTTCTGTACTCCTCTTTCCCTTTCATGTGGATACCTATGGGAATATTTGTTAATTCAGTTACAAACTTCTTGAAATTTACTCCTCGTCTTGCAAATGTGCATCTGCTTTCTATTTTTAAAAATGTAATTAAAGAAGACATAGTAAGTATAAAATACCTATATTTGCACAGTGAATATCTTCTAAAAGTCAGTTTATTCAGAAAGACAGAACAAGTTAGTTTATTTTAGAGATGTGACATGTTAAATTTCAGCCTGAGGTAAATATTTATAATAAATCTATGTACATCCTTTTAAAAATCATGACAAGATGGAAAGATGGTCAAGTCTTAACAGCCCAGTAAACTACTAAAATTTGATGTGCAATTGGAAGCTGTTGAAGTAAGTAATTTTGTTTTACATATCTAAGTTATCTTCCCCTTTTGCTCATCAGATTCATAGTCATTGAATACTTACAGAAAATAGCAATAGTAAGCATTCTTTCTAAAAGTAAAAATGGATATAAATTAATTTAGAACAGCTGGATTTTTAAGAAATAAGTGTTTTCAAATATTTACCTCAAGGAAGCTTTCCGTCCTTGATTTCCTATTTTTATAAGACACAAACTTAAGGAAAAAATGCATGTACAATTTTAGATATCTTAATGTTCTCTAGAGTCTGGGCTGAAGAAAAGGGCTTTATCCCGTTTTATATTACTCATTAGTTAGGTGACTTCAGTCAAGCTACCAACCTTTCTAACCCTCATTTCCATCATGTATATTAAGGAGATTAAAAAATAGTAACTATTTCATAGATTTCTGAGATATAAAAAAGGTAATGAATGTAAAGAAAATACACATGCCTTACAGACTAAACACTCAATGAAGAAAAATAATTATTTTATTTTTGTAGTTGTTTGTTGACAATGATGTTAATATTTCTGAAATTGACTCAAGGATATAATCAAATACATATGTGTGTGTGTATGTATGTAAATAAATATATATATATTAAACCATTAAACATCACTGAAAAAGGCAGAGAAGGCAACAATATTGAAATTGAATTCAACATAGGAATCTTGTCACATAAAATTGCAAATTATTGTTTACCACCTTTCAATAGAGCTGTATGTTGTTTTATTTATATAAATATAGGCAGCTGAACTGATTTCAGAACATATAAAGAATATTTAATATATATGATTAATATATTGCTGACTATAAATTATTTTTATATTCATAAAAATATATATTTTAATCATAAATTCAATTTCAAAGATTCTAGCATGTGGATCTTTACGAAGTTATAATTTACATTTGAATGCATAACAAATCTATTAATATGCAAGAAATAGGAAAACTCAATTCAAGTAGGCACATTCATGTACAAATATGCTATTAAAGTATACTATTTCTTCTCATCCATAATAATGTAAAATAATCTTTTGCAAAATAAAAAAAGCAAAGATTTGCTCAGTTGGGTCTTTTTTCTCATTTAATTTCATAATTTGTTGAATTTACATCTAAATTATAGGAATTTTATTTCCCATGAAAAGTCAGAGAGTAAATTCATGTAATTACTTACTAATGTCTAGAATGCCTCAGTTTGATTTGATTCCCATGTACACTAACAGACATATTTTGGTTGATTGGGGCATCTGTAAGAATAATTCATTACATTAGCCCTTTTCTCCTTTCTCTTTCACAGAGAATGCAAAAGAAAGAGCACTTCTAAGAAATTTTCTACTTCTACGGTGTCATGAAATATTGATCTTCTTCGTTTAACTTAAATAATTAACTTTGATACGTTTCCTTCATCACTGCATTATGTGAAACATTAGTATCTGGGGCAACACTCTTTTCTAACTCTGAACTAGATTTCTATGTATTAAGAAATCCAAAATGATTAACATGAGTCTATATACCATTGTAACCAGAACAGAAGATGAACCTGGATAAGAACACTGTTTTTTGTTGTTTTTGACCTACTTTTCTATTTCCATTTGTTATTATTACTGATGTTTTCTTTATTTATTTTTGTTAAGTAGACAAAGAATTTTAGTCCATATTTTATGTGGGACAGAACAAGATGTGAAGCCACATCAAATCTGAGATGAAAGTAAAAATCTTATTTTCTTACATACCAATTCCCTGAAGCTAAGGCAAGGAGAGTGATTTTCAACCTATTAGCCTCCCCTAGATTGAGGATTGGAGTTTTCTTTCCCCAGAGAGCATGTGGGAACTGTGTAGATACCTCAAAGAAAATTGAAATCATTCCCAAGAAAAAATGGCTTGGGGGGAAGTGGCAATGTACACTTTAGGCCAACTGTAGAAAGAGTTCAGGTAGGTATTGTACATATGGCTCATCAAAAAGAGGAAAGCAGCATGTGAAAATCCAATCTTATGCCATAAATCATATACCTATGAATGATTTAAAAAGAGCTAACTTACAGAGTGCTTACTATAGGTCAGATATTGTTCTAAGTAAGTACATTACATGGAAAGTCTTTTTGAATCACCAGAATAACCTAAGGAGGTAAGTGCTTTTTTAGAATCACTCAATACTTTAATAATGCAATGATTATAACTTGATGTTAAGATGTTAACAAAGGACAGATTTAATATGTACTTGAAATTCTGTCTCCCTCTTTCTGGTGTTCATGTGCACACATGCACACAAACACCTGTTGTTCCCGGCTCAGGCAATAGAAATTAACAGCAGTTAGTGGATTCATTGCTTTGTGCTAATTATCAACAATGTCAATTGGGCATCAGTTAATCGGAGCTATTAGTGAGGGATAAAGAGAAAATCTTATAAATCCCAGATTTAGTACCCTAATTTTATATTTTTTTTCTTTAAATGCCCTATACCTAACAAGTAAAATATAAGTTCAGTGTTCTGCAACAGTAGGCTATTAGTACGCGTTTGTCCATCTAATGACCAAATTTAATCAAACAGAATACAGTTGAGAATTTAGTGAGCACTACTCCATTTTTCACCCTAAAATTTAGGATCTGAAAAAAGGATGAGAACTTAACTGCTCATCTGGTCTAGAATAAAATGTATGTTATAAGGTTTTGTCCATTTTTAATTACAGTGTGGGTACAGCAGCCTAATATGCTAACCTCAGAACATTTAAAGTAATTTATGTGGAGGTTTCAGTGAAATATGAAGGAAAAAATAAGTTAAATTTGTATAAACATCTCAAGATTCGTTTGGATATCAGAGATTTTGAAAATTAATTTAACATGTTGATCCTTAAATGTCTTTTGGTTTGGGATTTTGGCTTTGGCACGGTCCCGAAATCATGTATAGTTATATACAACAAAATATCAATATGAAGAGATCCGGTAGAAAACTGCTAACAATAACTCCACAGCAGTCTATATCAAGTAGTTTTAGTTTGGCAGTGTCATACAGGGAGATTCTTCTTGCCAAAAAATCTTTTGCTGAGGTACTTATAGGGAAAGACAGTGTACTCACAGCATGCAAATTTCAGTATTGACAATAAAATCTACATATATACAGTGTGTGGTCTTTGTGGGCAACCAAACAGATACTTCGCAGGATTTGCCAAGCACATTTGGATGGTTTTAAAATATCTATTTTAAAGTGACAAATAATTCTTGGCTTATGAACACTTAATGCTATCTGAAGTTAAACATTGATTGAGAGTAGAAGAAAGAAAATATGAATAGGAGGGAAGGATATTAAAACAAGTAGCAGCCAAGACAAGATCAAATCAGAAATGGAATAAAGAGTGCATACTTTGTGGGAGTGTTGAGATTTATTAAGAAGCTACATCTCAAATGATTTAGAAACATAAAGTCAATGCATGAAAACAGAATCCCTTGTAGAATTTATTATTATTATTAATGTATAAAGAAAGAGTCTCAGGTCCAATTCAGAATAAGATCCAGAAATTGCTGGAAAGATCAAGTTAACAAATTGTTGAAAAATAGAGGACAAAAATAAATATAATGGGGATAACTAGGCAAGAAAGAAAAAGAGGGAAGCTGGCTCGCTCACCCAGTGCAAAGATGAATATGACAATTTTATAATGGAGATAAATTTAAACTCTAACCTAGAAAAAATACATTTTTACAGTGAATATCCAGCATTGCTTTATGCTGTGGGATTAGAAGATGAGACAATGTGCATTGGGTACGTGGTTTCTAGGTTAACTTCTCCCTCGTTATTCTAAAGTAAATTGTAAGATGAGGCTAAAATGCAAGATGAGGCTAGTTAATTTTGTAATATTCTCTAAACACATCCAATAGAAGATTCAGAAAATATACCTTGAAGCACTGCACATTGTTATTAGTCGTCTTATGTAGTCTTCTTTTTTTTTTTTTTTTTTTTTGGTGAGGAAGATTGAACCTTCCATTGCCAATCTTCCTCTTTTTGCTTCAGGAAGATTGTCCCTGAGCTAACATCTGTGCCCAAATTCCTCTATTTTCTATGTGGGACACCGCCATAGCATGGCTTGATGAGTGGTGTGTAGGTCTGCCCCTGGGATCCAAACCTGCGAACCCCAGGCCACCAAAGCAGAGCGTGTGAACTTAACCACCACACCACTGGGCCGGATCCTTTTGTAGCCTTTTTTAGAGGTATATTTGACCTCATTTATTCAAATGGTAATGCAGTAGTTATACTTATGAGAATCAATTTAAACTTTAAAGAAGTGAATAAGCTTAAGAGAAAGATTTCAATTCATAAAGAAATGGATCTAAGCAATGTTTATGCGTTTATGTCTCCATTCATAACTACTAAGTATTCCTATAATGTTAAATAATAATTCAAGACTTCAAATTGTGGTAAAAAAATGTTGTTATATATACAAGTTTATAAAGTAATTTTTTTATTTATATACATTATTTTTTGTTAGAAATCATATATATGGAGAATCTAAGAAACAGGAAAATAAAATCCCTTTAGTCTTGAGGGCCAGAAGGATATTCTACCACCTGTTTTGTCACTTGGATGGAATTTAAAGTGTCCTGTTCTTTCTAAACATCTCCATATCATCATCATATTCTGTTCTCATATAAGCTATAAAAATCATACAAAAATTTCAGTAAATAATGTCATCACTGAAGATAAGTTTCTTCATAATCTCATGAACACTTTTCCATAAACACCCCTATTATTGTATAGCTTCAAGACAAATCTTTTAACACTTTACACCAAATTTCTGCCACTAAATCACTTCTGCCAGACCTTCTAATATTTTTTACTTCATGACGCATCCAGAAAATGATAATATTAATATGAGCATGACTATTCTAGTCAGAGTTGTCTATTCCTACCTTGGTCTATGGAATAGTCACTCCTATTGAGCTGCCCAAGATGGAGGGTTTCACACATTCAGTACATATCACCTGTCAAAGGCACACCACTAAGCTTAGGAACCCTACTACACAGATATTGTAAAGCCAACACAGATTGTATACCCCGACACAAGAAGCTGGCTATTTTCATTATCACTTAAAATATTCCTGCTTTGGCAGTTTCATATATTTATATAAACTTAATTCTTCCTCCCATTACAAAAATACAATAATAAAAGCAGTTAGTATTTGTTAAGGTATTATATGTCAGGCACTATGCCCAATATTGAAGCATTTTCCCGTTATAATCTTCACAATCACCCTATGTGGGATGAGTTACTATCCCCAGTTCTTAGGTGAGGATGCTACAGCTCAGGGAGCTTAGATGGTTTGCCTCAGGTTGCATAGCAAGTATCAGCCCTAGGAATCAAACTCAGGTCCTCCTGATGTCAAAACAAATTGCCTCTTTTTACTGTAGTAAGAAGAGCCTAAACACTATAAAAATCCTACTCTCTCTTTATCTGTTTCAGCACCCAGGGTAATGTTTTACACACAGTGGAAATAAAAATAATGTTTTTTATATAAATAAAAGACCATATGTAGTTTATTCAGTCTATGTTGATATGGCAGAGAAAAATAAATGTAACAGATCAGGTCGAGGGAGCTGGATTCACAACAGCTCAGCTCCTTGATCTGTGAGATGAAAATTATTAAAATTTATTTGACTCTGCCCTGTTTATTGTTTTTATGAATACATGGTCTAGGTTGTAGAATTTTCTAAAATTTTTGTTAAACTTCTGCACTCAATAGTTTATCATGGTACACTGTTCTTTGAAACTTCAAAGAACTAGCTAATTATTGTAAAAATCTCTAAGAGCCATGACTGTAGATAAATAAACCCCTGATTATAAACCATTAGATTAGGATTTTTTAATCACTACCGTAATTATTATCAGTCTCATATAGAATAAGTAGAGTTCAATAAGACCAATTTTTTTATCCTATAATATTTCAAAAGTATCTATTATTGAAATCGTCATTGCCAGTTTTATGTCCCAGGCAATATGTACTAATTTTGGTCACTGGAACTGCTTTTGTTTTGATCTCTTTGTTCCAGTGAACACAACACAAAATGTAGAAGCTTTAGATCAAAACTTAACTGGTCGCTTCACACCAAATTTAACATACAAAGAAAATTAGCAACATAAAATAAAATACTGTTCCAGCATTTAATTTCCAGCATTGAAAAAAATTCAGTATCTAAAAACATTTTAGTAATAGTATACTTATTTTTAAAAAGTATAATATTGCCCAATTATGCTCCAATAAAAATTTTATTTCTTGCTGTTTTCATTTAATATCAAAGCATATAGATATATTTTCATATTATTTGCAATTTTCCCATAGTCATCATTTTTAGTATCAACATGAGATTTTATCATGTGGAACAATAATTTATTTAACCATATCCTATCCTTAAACAAGTAGTTCAATATAATAATATTTTGGTCATTAGTGTAATTTTTATTTTTCAGTTATTTATTCTGTTACAGTATAAGAAGTAAAATTATTAAGAAAACAAATTTGGTTATTGTTAGGGCTCTTGCTACTTTTAAGGCATACTTCATTCATTCATTTACTCATTCATTGTTGAGTGCTTACTATTTGATGGTGCTTTGCTTGGTGCTGGTGAAATAAAAATGAATAATACATAACCTCTGAATTCATGGAGTTCCCTCTAGCAAGAGTAGGCAAATCCATAAGCAAGTATGTACGTATCTCGGAAACCCTGCATTACAATTCAAGACTAATATTCCCATAAGGATAAATGTAAAGTAGGGAGGATGCATTCATTGTGCATTGTAGCATGATTTTGGCTTTCCAAACAGTTTTAAAGCATAATAAACACCTGATGAGGAACATTTCATTTTACTGTCTCCTCCCCTTAAATTATCAAGTACATCATGTGCCTTAGCATATACACAATACTTTGGCTTATTGACACATCATAGCATCTTCAATCATAGAACGATGTGGCAAATATCATTTCCTTTATTTGCCAATCCAAATGATATTTGCAAGCTTAATTTTGTAAGCACGTTTATATGACACTTTTTATGTTTCAGTTTTCCACCAAAATATCTCAGAGTCTTTGCTCCTAACTTAGCAGCACAGCATGGCATTTTTTAGGCTTTTTTATAGCATTTAATTATGTGTTATTCTATCTTGAAGTTTAGATTTTAAAGTACTTACACTAACACTCCCACTTATTGAAAAATTGGAAGTCGATGCGACACTATATAAAATTAGTTTAAATTATAATTGTAATGCATATTAAACTATTAGCACCATGTTAAATAACGGCTTGGTTCACACATTGCTGCTGATTTTCTTTACAAGCTAAAGTGGAACTGCCATTTGCCAATAGTTTAAATGCAGTTTATAAGTCATTTGGTCTACAGCTTTGAGAATATGCATAATAATTTAAAACATTTTGAAAAGATGTGCATTATTTCAAATTTTGTGCATAAGGCAAAATTGTCTTAATATTTTACATCAGAATATTTCAAACATGAACAATTAAAAATTACATGTAATGTAATTGTATGCCACCAGCTATACTCAGGGTAATACTGGATTTATAAAGAAAGAAACAGAATTCGAGCTGAGCACTCAAGAATGGCTTACAAGAGGAGGTAAAATTTAAGTTTAAAGATAGTAAGGGGGGCCAGCCCAGTGGTGCAGCGGTTAAGTGCGAGCACTCCGCTGCGGCGGCCCGGGGTTTGCAGGGTCGGATCCGGGGTGCGCACGGTCGCACCACTTGCTAAGCCATGCTGTGGTGGCGTCCCATATAAAGTAGACGAGGATGGGCTCGGATGTTAGCCCAGGGACAATCTTCCTCAAGAAAAATGGGGAGGATTGGCATCAGATGTTAGCTCAGGGGTAGTCCTCCTCACAAAAAAAAAAAAAAAAAGAGAGAGTGAGGAAAAGACTTATGAAAGAAACTCATGAGCAAATGCAAGGGTATGTCCTTGTTAGAAGTGATCACAGTACAGTAAAATTGTAGTTTGCTTTTATGAACTTGTGTTAAAAAATTAGTCTCACCTTTGTAAAAATCTATGATATGATTATCTTAATAAAACTTCTGAGCATTTTAAGTTGTAGTACAGCATAGCCTTCCTCCCAAGTTGGCACAGTGACAGATACCAGGGGAAATATGGCCGAGTTTTTAAATAGACTCCTAATGTTGAGTGACCTCTGGTATCGCATGTTCCCGTGTTTCCTTTCAATGAGGAGGAAGGTTTACGCATTTTCAAAAACTGACAATTGTCACAAAGGAGCTAAAGAATAGTTATTCTCTGAACCTTGAAAGTGACTTTTGTGTGGCATGCAGCAAAATAGGGTAAGCATTTACCTTGTGGAACATTTCAGTTTTTCAGGACAAAGCTATATTATAAAGTAGCTAAAAATTTATAGAAATTGAAGGAAGTTAAAATCCATATGCACTCTTGGAAGAGACATTTTATTATAAGAAGAAAAATGTGTCGATCTAACGTGGAGTGATTAGGTCATTTGTCAAATAGTGTTACTGCTTCTGATAACATTTACAGGTCACATATACTTTTCAAATCTCAATAGAAGTAAGCTTGCTGAAACGGAACTTACCCACCTGAATTCATGAGATTGATTGTTATGAATAAAGGTTGAAACATTCTGTAAAAGATTTGAAACCATTCCCTTTATGAAGGAAAAAGTATGAAATTAAAAAGTTAAAAGAATTATTTTCATTGAACACCTTTAATTATAAGGATAGTAATTTATTAAGTTTTCATTGTGAGCCAGACAATGTGCTGCTGGTTTAAACATGGCTTGCTGTATTGTCAAAATAATCCTGTGTTATAGGAACTAATATTATTCCTACTTGCAGACAAGGAAAACAAGTCAAATAAGGCTATATCAGGTGCCCAAACTCTTGCCACTGCTTAAATATGTGCATCATAGATTTTCATCATTTTGAAGGAGTAATTTGTGTTCTATAAAAATTAATAAGTGTAAAACAAGCTTAGACTACTTTTTGACTTTTTCGATGTTTTTTAAAAATCTCTCACTATCCAAAATAGAGCATTCTTTTTAAATGTCATGAAAACCAGAAATATTAGATTATTTTTTAGGTGTTTTTACTTTTGTGTGTCTAAACTAGAAATCAGTTTTTAATGTTATTGAAAATCTATTTCCTTTACTATATATATGTCATTTTAAAAATAAAACATCTCTGTTTACTTCCTTAGTTAATAATAAAAAAAACTTTCTTAGGGAGAGAATTTTCTATGACGAAAGTGGTGAATGTGATAAATGGTAAAGATAATGATAATGATAATAGTATCTACATATCTTTTGCTCATTGACAGGCACTGTGCTAACCGATTTCCACAAATTGTCTAATTTAATTTTCTAACAACCCTCAAATGTTTGCATTTTTACCCAGAGTTCACTGCTAAGGGTATTGAGAGATTGAGTGGCTTAATATTTTACCAAAAACCACACTCCCAAGTAAGCAGCCAAACTAATTCTATAACCCTATTCTTTTTTATAGGAATTGCTTGTTCTTAATCACTCTATGTTAATTTCCTAAGGAAGGGGTTTCCAGTAAGAACAACACTTTACACATGAAAATATATTATCATTATCTCTGTTCACGGATATAAATTAGGGTAGTAACCCTCCATCTAAATAATAAATTTGGAACCCATTTTGAGAGATCAAAATTGATTTGTTGCTTGTTAGGAAATTAGTTCCTAAAAATCATTTTTTTGTTTTTATATTAATTTTGATTTCTTTTAAAAAAGATACTTGCAACACAAATAGGATAGTTCTAGTAAGTTTAGTTTTGAATAACTGCTTAAAGATTTGAAAACATTTGAAATATTTTTTATATTTCTTGAGTTATTACATATAATTTATACACCATTTATTTTCCAAATGGAAACAATATTTTATATAAATTTTAAATAATTTGAAAACAGTAATGAATCTTGGTGATTCTTTTGCCACCTGGAATCTATGTTAGTGATTTTTCTTGTCTAAATATTTTAAATTTTGATTTAATCTTGATAGCAAAATTAATCTACTGACTCTGAATTCCAAAACATGTTTTTGTAGGTGACTTTTAAAGAAACATAAATTAATAATAATAATAATTAATAATAAGAAAAGTAGTGTTCAACTGTTTCTTTTTATAAAACAATAGGAAAAAAGTGATTATTTTGAGGAAAGCATTTTTGCAAGAGAAAGAGTATGAACTAGGTGATTAGTGATTATTTAAATTTGTGTGGGGATAGAGTTGAAAATGTTAAAAGAATAATTAGGTTAACATTCTTTTGAATCTATAAATTATTAGTTATAAATATGATCTTGGAAAGTGTTATACCATTATTTATTGAATTATTTTTCTGATAGGTGTCTCAGATGCTGGTATTGAAAAACAGAGCCATTTAAACATGAAATAATGACAATTTGGTGCTGAAGCAGGGGCTTGAAATTGGCTCATTTAACAAGAACTTGTAATTAGGCACTTTTTAATTTAATTAAGATAATTTATCTTGAAAACTTCTAAGGCCAGATCTAAAATATAGACAATATTCTTTTTTTAAAAGTCTCATTATGTGCAGATTGACCTGCCAACTCATGAAATGTAAAAACATGTAAGTCATAGATCATAAGAACATTTCCAAAAAACATTATTATGATTATCTTGTGTTGATAAACAGGGAGAAATAAAGATTTTATTAAAAATGCTATAATTTAGAATACACTGCTTTGTTGAAAAGGAATTTCAGTTAAATTTGCACTTACTCTCAGGAACTGGCTGCAAAATGATGTTGATTCTTAATGTTAGTTAAATCTTGTCTTATTGAAGAACACTAAGTGTTAAGCAATACAAAATAACAATATCTTATCACATCTTCCCAATAATGTTTTATCATTTGAAAATTAATAGAATGGTTGCTATAGTATGATTATACAGCTTAGTAAATAAACTCTTCCTGAGACTTAGCATTGTACCTAAAACATGGATTCATCTCCTGTAAAACCTTAGTTTATGAACAATTTAATGGCAGGATTATGCCGTCACACAGTAGGCATACAATCGTAATTGTTTAAATGAATGCATTAGACTAAGACAAAGGTGTTACAAAGAAATATTTTTACAACTGTGGTTTCTCTCTTGAGTTGTACATTAGGGGAACCTTGTGGTAATGTTACAAAATTATCAACATCCAAGCTCTGTCCTCAGAGTTTCAGGTTTAAATGCTCTGGTATGTGGTAGTGACATTGGAAGGGCATGAAGTGTCAAACCTCAACACATTAATCATGTAATTGGAGAGATTCTCAATTCATTTTAAGTGTCTTACTCCCCATATTTTTCTGTTACAATTATGAAATCCATCAGTGCTGTTCATGAAATATTTCCAACCCTCTTCTTTAGAGGACTGTGGTGGAATTGTACTTCACGGCCCCTGTGGAAGTTATTTTTGGTCATGTGATTTGCCTTGGCCAACAAAATGTGAGCTGGAACAAAATATGTAACTTCTGATCAGAAGTGTTAAGAATCAGAGCACAGTTTACCATATTTTATTTTTCCCTACCTTGGTTATTTAGAGAACACGTTTTAACACAGAGCCCACTTCAGCCTGGGCCTGTGAGTAAGGGGACTCCCATGCTGTCACTTACTCAACTTGTAGTGTGAGCAAGAAATGAACTTATTGTGCTAAGCCTATGAGATTCTGGAGCACTTTGTTGCTGCAATATAATCTAGACTACCTTGACTGATAACTCTCTGTGAAATTGAATTCATAAATAAAGATAGATAATAAAGAAATAATTAAGTAAGAAGAATGACTTGTCTGTTTTGTTGCTGTTAACGAGAAAAATATCTTGGAGCTGATCCTCAAATGAACCAGTCATAAACACAGTTTATAATACGTTTTTACTTAGTAATCAGCATATATAATCGGTATGTGCATAGTGATGCATTAAAATGGTTGTGATCACTAAGTTGAAAAAATAAGTTAAAGGACATACTCTCTGTCTACAGATCATAATAGTTGCAACCTATGCTATTTTCTTCTTACTACTTAAACGTTCAATAATGTCTTCTAATCATTCTTTTAATCTAAGCATTTACTTTGACGTATAAAAGGCATAATATTCATGTACACTTCTCGTGTGTATTGCGGGTGCTTTAATTTGTTTTTTTTTTGAAAACTCTTTCACCTTAGCACAAATATTCATTTTTAAAAGCAGGCTCATGAACTCATAGAAACAGAGAGTAGCATGTTGGTTGCTAGGGGATGGGGGGTAGGGGAAATGGGGAGATGTTGGTCAAATTGGACAAACTTCCAGTTGTAAGAGGAATAAGTTCTGGGGAATCTAATATAACAACATGATGACTATAGTTAACAATACTGTGTTACACACTTGAAAGCTGCTAAGAGAATAGATCTTAAATGTTCGCGCCACACACAAATAATTGTAATTATATGAGGTGATGGATATGTTAACTAACCATATTCTGGTAATCATTTTGCAGTATATGTGTATATCAAATCAACATATTGTACACCTTAAACTTACACGATGTTATATGTCAATCATCTCTCAATAAACCTGGGGGTAAAATGCAGGCTCGGTAGTGTTTATCTTCTATATTTTATTATAAAATTAGTGCCATAATTTACTTAGTGATCTTATAAAACAGCCTTGATTTCTTTTTAATGCCCTTGTAGATTAACTACTTCTTCTCCCTGTATTTGTCTAATTTATTCACATTTTATTAAGCTCCTCAATGGATTATAAACTTTATTTATAAAGGGAGTTAGAATAGACACTGCAGAAGAATGGGAAAAATTTAAATTATGCAACTTGCAATGTTAAGGAATATGTAATAATGAAATCGTTAGGGTCACTGTATCCAGAAGACAATTGGTGAAATACATATATTTTTATTTAACATAGCCTCCTAAAACCATAGGGCTTATACAGTGTTCAAAGATAGGTGACTGTATTAGAGACCTCTTTTCAGTAAGATAAAAAAGATGAATGACATTCACTGGGGTGACAACCTGATGAGCTTCTACAGATTATAGGCTACGTCATATATGTTACAGAAACATGTAATTTATCCCATTCTTCTCCCACTAGGTTGTATCACTAGATAGCAAGCGTGTGTAACTGCTTTATTTTCAGGATAACTCGATTATTTTAATTAATTTGAAATCAAAGCTAATCATTTAGTAATATAATGATTTTTACCTGTTAGTAGTAATTTCTTCGAAACCTCTCAAATTATTGCACGTTCTTTCAATAAACAGAGAATAAGAACTTCTGGCATGTAGGACCTCTTTCATTTTAGTTGCTTTATTGTGTAGACTTTCGTACTTTCATATGATCAGAAATTTTCTTTCCAGTCCTGAAACACATTTTCTAAATTACTACTTAAAAACCTTCTCCTTATTTTCTAAACTGAGATTACTCTTATGGCATAAATATCCTGGAATATATACAGAGTATTCTTTGATTAACATTCTCTCTTTTGTGATATTACATTTTTTAATACAAATAAATTCAATTGGGAAAAAATCTGTTGTTTATTTAGGCAGCATATATGAACCAGCTCTGCTGGAAATTCACTTTCCATCACAATTTTTTATATAGTCAACAAAAGAGAAAGAAAAAAACAAAAACAAATAAAAAAATGCTTCTGAGCAGTGTACATTTCCCTACCTTTACCTGTAAACTATTACTGTAGCTGTGTTCTCGGTATATTTAAAAACTTTTAGGCATGAGAAATTCTCTCTATTTAAAAAAATACATGTCCAATGATTCTTTTTCTCATCCTTCTTATGCTATTTTATTAGTGGCAGGTTGCTTTAATAAGAAACCAAAAATTCATAATTAGTCATTAATATAAAGATGTTCAAATGATTATTTTCTTATTGATGCTAACCACCTTCTCTTTAAGAAAGCATAGATTTTTAAAGAGGTCTGAGCTTGATTAAAAAATGCTGCCTTACATGATATTTGTAAATTACAGAAACTAATTCTGGGACCACACAATAGTGGTGTCCTGACATTTAACCCGAGAAAAAAATCTACTAAAATATAACACAGTAAACCATATTTATTTATTCTTTGAAAAGGGCCTTAAAGAGACTGACTAAAGAATAATATACATTTATGGCAATTCAGAATTTAGCACTTCTTGTTTGAGGAAGAGAATATAATGGGAATTTTAGTGTCATTATTTTCCATGCTCTTATTAACCATTTTATAACTGTCCCACAATTTTAAATTTTCTAAATGTTTTAAAATGAGTAAAACTTCTAATTTATAATGTATTAACTTGATAACATACATATTTCAATAAATAGCCATGGAAAAGAGTAACTTCTACCTGCAAATTAAAGACCAAATGTGGAGAGAGGGAATATGTATTCCTCTTTCTGATTCAAATTTTAGGGGGAAAGGTTTTGATTTGAGGGTTAAAGCTGAAATTAGACTTGATTTTATAATTCCAATAATGTGTTTTATTTTTCAAAACTCTACTTTCTCATAATCAATGAATTTTTTAATATTTTGAACAGAACAGTACTACCAAAATAAAGTCATACCAATACATTAGCCCATGATAAATTTAGAATAGCCACTTTCCCATGTAAGATATTTGATATCAATTTGGTGGATTAAATATAAATACAAAGAATAATAAAATTATAATAATGAAATTCAATCCTCTATCATTTGGAATGGAACTGAGATAAAATTCTTGCCAGGTAACTGTTTTCCCTGAGGATAAATTCATACATCACAATGTCATGATATTTATATTGCAATTTTGCCCAGACTTTTTGCAATGCAAGGTTTTACATGATATCAATCCATCAAGATTCAATATCGTTATGTTATGTCAGCTTAAAGTCCCTGAATATCATTCTAAAACTATGCACTCCCTCTGAACAGTAGGACAAAACAGAGAATAATCCCAAATAGCATGAGTACTATTGATTGATATTAGAGAAAGAAAACAAGGTTTTCCTTATTGGTATACAGAAATATCGATGAATAGAATTTTGTAGCTAAATTGTGTTAACAAGTAACTATATTTGATAAAAGTAATACATTTAGGAAAAGCAAAATATAACTTTTAAAACTGCCATAAGATATATCTCATCAATGCTGCAGCAAGCACACACAACAAATTTGATCTTATGCTGTGAGAGGAGAGAGAGACCAGTTCCACACCACGGGTATTTTATGATACATTTAACAGGAAATTAAACTTAAAAAGAAAGGAACATGTTTTAAAAATAAGAAGATGAGAAGGACAAAAGGAAAACCTTCTGCTTTTATATATTAAATATATTTCCCCTAAGAAGCTATTTATCTGGTTTCAAGGACTACAGAGGTAGAACTAATGATTGATCAGAAGAATACAGATTCAGGCAAAATTTGTCCAAATCCTTGGCTATTTTTAATGATTTGCTAACATCCAGGATTTGGAAATTGATGTTAGCTGGTCAAGCTAAGGATTTTAATATAATCATGAAAATATTGAATTAAAATGTTAGCTCATATTAAGGAATTCTATCCATGTTATTAAGAATAAATTATAATTACAGAAAAACTATAAATATATTTTTGCCATAAAAGAGTAATCTATTTTGCAAGAGAAATAACAAATTTAGGGGAAGTGATAAAATTGAGAATAAAGTTATTTCATAATTTTGTCAGTAGAGTGTTAACTTGTTCTTTTATTGTAACCTAACAGATGACCTAAGATGTCTTCTATAGTAGTACAAACATGAAAACAGTTCCTCTTTGAAATTAAACACTCTCTATCACTTAATTTTATCCTAATAAGTTCTGGTCCATACTCTTATTGTAAAGAAAAACCACTTAGATTTCATCCTGGAAAAGCAGAGCTACCTGATTGCTCTGAGGTGGTAGTCTGCCCAAAAGCAGATAAACGGGCTACAATTTTCAGTATTATTTCTTAATGCTTTTTTCACAAATAGACTAATCTTTATTGTTTTCCCCCCAAAATAGAAATAGGCAATTCAATAGACAGTGACTCTTCTCAACATAAATATTAAATCTATATCACATGTGGAAATTTATGTTGTGTCCTTCAAGATATTAGAGATCAAGAAGTGAATCCAGTGACTCTAAAAATAAAGCTGAATGATCCCAGACTGCCCTGACAAAGATCCATTGGATACAGTCAATCCCAGTATTTGCTTACAAGACGTGGTTTTCAAATGTCTGATAATAATCCCTACATGAGATTCCGATCAGATGGCAATTTGTGGAGGTAACAACCGTCTGGTTATCTTAGATTTTAAATGCTTATTTGAGTGTCACCTATGAGCTAAAGTTGCAGTTGATTGTTTCCGACAGTGGTGCACTCAATGTAGGCAAACGCATACAAAAAGAGGAAGAAGACGCAGCATGGGATGTGTGAGTAGAAATATCTTTAGACAGCCTGAATTCAATTCTGAATTCAGAAACTCTGAATACACTAAAAATACTCCTGTCTGGATCCAGATATGGCACTCAGACAGACTGGCAAGTAATGGATTAGAATGGAAAAGATAGTGAGGATTATGGCAATGTTATTTTGACTATAAATTTTCATTAATTGACAGTTACCCACATTCCACTACTGTGTCCTATGTGATATGTTTTAAAGAATGTTTTCCAGTAGTTAGTTCTGACTCCAGAAAAATCAAATAGAGAGCAAAATGTTGCTTCTATGTTTCCATTCCCCGCTTCACACATGAGAATATAATTTTGAATGATTTGGAACTGATCTTCATCCTGCAGGTGAGCCTGCTGGAGTGATTATAAATTCCATTTATAATATTCAAACTGCTAGAGGAGTTTTATGGATTATGGCTGTGGATAAAATTTACTTTCCAGAGAATGTTATTCTTAATTTAGTGACCAAACTAGCCTCTAATTTATTTCTTGAAGCTTCTGCCAGAATAAAAGCTTTTTTTTTTTAAGCAAAGGTCCCATGGGTGTTTTTTTCTTATCATATTTAAAATATTTGGTTCAAAAGTCAATGTTTTTATAGCTGTGGTATTACAGTAGAGTTATTTAACTGGCACAAAATCCATTTAAAACAAAGGAAAAGAGAAATCATTATATACTCATAAGTCTTTGTTGATGTACCATTAATTGTATTCTGAGCTTAATTTATTCTTTCTACTATATTTCAAGCCTGACTATCAATATTAACTTAAAGTATGTGTTTTTCCCCGGGAATTTATCAAAAGTCATTCATTTTGTGGACTCTGCAGATCACTGTGAGACATTTTACTATATTTCAAGTCCCTCCTTAAAGCAGGGGCTTCAATACAACCAACGGATCCCGTCTCACAATACCCTGGCACTATGACAGCATAGACCAACCATCAAGCATTGAGGTACAATGATCAACATAAACTCAGTCCCCAAAAAACTTATGTTGGCATTTTTTTGTCCGCAAACTGGGGGCAATAACTTGGAGAATAAACAAATAGAATATAAGCTTGATTATTATACTTTAGATCAAAAAATTTTAGAGAAAATAAGACTTATACTTTGTGGAACGTTCTGCTCTGAATGCCTTTCATGAAGCCATAAGGGAATTGAGGTGTTTTCCACTGAAGAAGAAAAGAAATGGTGCTGGAGAATATTGGTGAGTTGAGATAATACCTACCTTTGGTCCTACTGAGAATTTGAGTGATGTAAGAATTTTGCTTTCCAATACTTCAGCACAAAGTGTCAGAGAATCACAGTGAATGTGACTTACTTTGAATTATATATCATAAATTTTTACTGATTAGAAGTTGATGAATTATTCTCTTAAGCACTTAGGGAGTCTAAAGAATTTCATACCTCTAATATACCACTTAACACCAAGTTTTAGTGACATAGAAAACTAATTCTGCCAAATTGCAATCTTTAAAATTTGGGAGTAATCTTGGCAAAGGGAGAATATTATCCAGCGGCAATAATGAGGAGTTATATTCTGATTTCTTAAGTCTCAGAGTGACAACAAAAATAAAAGAAGTTCTATCATCTAAAATTAAAATAGGTAAAATTTAATATTTTGGTCAAAATAAAATTGACACTCTAGGCATTTTCTAGGTTACAACATTTAACAAATACTATCTACTGACTTAAAGACATTTTTTATTCTTAAAATTGTCTCTGACAAATTTATCAATGACTGAGATTTTTTAAATTTCTATTTAAAATGCAGTCACATAGTTCATTGACACTGAATATTACCTTCAAAGAGGTGCTTAAAAAATATTTTCTCTCTCCCTTGATGGTTTTATGAAGTCCTAAGCTCTAATCTATTAGACACTTTTTTTGTTTATAGAGCCATAATTTCTATCTCTGAATATCTTTTAAGCCAATACATCTGAATAAGTTGATGAGTTACTTTAGTTCATTTCTTAGGATACTAGAAAAAAAGTTGTCCTTTGTTTAATATATGGTAAGAAAAAACAACTTTCTGAAGTTTTACAGCTTCAGTATTTCTGTAGATGAATTCTTTTTAGCTTTGGCATTGGACTTGAAAAAACTACATATCTTCTATACAAGACATCTTTGTGGGTACTAATAAATCAAAGGCACGAATTTTACCATAAAGGGGTAGTATAAGATGTGCACCCACAAAAACCCTACAAATACAACCTACCATATCCAAACATTTAGAAAGCATCTTACATACTGTAAAAAGTCTAGCTTCATGGAGAGAGAAGCATGACAACTCTAAAATCACAAAAATTATGAAGCTCATTTCATTTACCCTGTTTCTGGAAGAGTCAAATGCACTGTGAGAAGATTGTTAACTAAGAAATTATCAGATTATCATCATTATTTAACAGAGGAGAGATTCTAAAACTTTCTGATAGGCCTATGAACCTACTCCACAAACCAAGGTACCTTCAAAGTGTTAACAGGTCATTATGAAAGTTTTACACCCAGATATATCTCAAACTAAATTCAACATCTGTTGACCCAGCAGGTTCCTCTTCCTTTGCTTACCTTAAGAATCAGGACTGTCACCCACTTGGTTGCTCAAGCCAAACCTCACAGATGTATCCTTGGCTTCATCTTTTCACCCATCCAATCTCAGGTGATCAGTCACATAATCATGTTTCTACTTTCTTGTTACCAGTAATAATTGTCATCCCCATGCCCAGTCACTTTTTATTCAGGTCCTCATTACTTTTCACCATGATTATGAAACAATACCTAACATATCTTTCCGCCTCTGGCTTTGCCCATATCTAATCTACTGCCAAAGAGTTTTCTAAGAATAGGCATTTCACCATGTCATTCTCAGAGTTTTATATTTTGGAGAACAGTCAAGAACTCATAGCTTTCAGGGAAGAGTTCATTCAACAAATATTTATGGGTATCTACTATATGCCCAGCACAGTTCTTGGGATTAGGTGTATAACAGTGAACAACACAGGAAAAGAAGAAGAGAAAGAAGTACAAGAAAAGGGAAGGAGATGCAAGAGAGGAAGGAAGAGAGGCAAGAGGAGGAGGAGATGGAGGGGCTGGGAGGTGGAGGGGACGGAAGGAAAATGCTCAAACCCTTTTGCAAACAACAACTTTTACTATTGGTCCCTAATTTTAGATAGATAGAGCAAACTCACATCCAACACAAGACTCATATTGAGCATTCTTCTGAGCTAAGTTTTCCATCTTTTTCTTGAAAATATGAAGTTTTAATACATTCTAGTGCAATGCAGTTTATTTCATTTTAAACTATTTTTTAACTCTTTGGAACAGATTCATTGGGCACTTCTCATATGTAAAATGCAGTATTAGGCAGTGTAGAGATGTGAAAATATGTTTTGTACAGGAGAAAATCCATGTGCATAAACAGCTGTAATATAACATGTAATATATATATACATATTATATATATACAGCTAGATGTGTCCTACAGTAATAAGAAAGAATTCTAGAAATTTAAAGTGGAGAAAAATTACTTTCTGAAGGAAATATTAGGATGTAGGAAAATCTATTTCAATTAAGCATCGAATATATATGAGATATAGAGAATAGCTTTCCAGAAAGAAAAGAGTAAGAATTAAGTCAAAAAAATTAGGAAATTTGTGCTATTTATAAATAGTTGTTCAACTGAAGTTCATATTTTGAAGTTTCTGGCTGTTAAGCTAAAGTTTTTATAGGCAATTGCATAAGTGATTGGGATCTATGACAGATTTTTTAACAGAATATTGAGATTGTCAGAACTATGCTTCAAGAAAAATATTGTATCTTATCAACAGTATTTGTAAGAGTGGTGAGAACTCTTACAGAAGGTCATTTAGAATAGAAACAACACATATAGATTGATGAAGATCTAGTGCAGAGGAAAAGACTCAGGAGGAAGAGGGAATATATGATGTACAAAGTTTTCTGAAGATGAACAGTAATGAAGATGTATACTTAAGTAGTGAGACAGAAATGTAGTCACTGTTCATTAATAATAACAGCATATTATATTTATAAAGTGAATATATTGTCAACCGTGTTTCTAATAACCACCCTGTGGTGTCATTGAGAAAAATATTCCCTTTGTCCCTTACTTAAGAAAACAGAAGATTGGAGAAATTAAGTAATTTGCCCCAGGGTCACACAAATGACAAAGAGGTAAAATTCAAGTCGAATTTATATATTTTCATTACAAATTCAGTGTTCTAGCCATGAAAATGTGTGTAGAGTTTCATATTAAAAAATGCAGAGTACAAAGATGGCTATGATTCGTTGCCTTTCCCTACAAAGTAGTATCAATTATGAAATGATGTAATGGAGATTCAAAGTTTAATAAGCAAATAGAAAAAACAAGTGGAATTGACTTTGACTGGTTTGACTACATAGAGGAAGACTATGCAGAGGAAATAGCAATTATGCTGAATTATGATTACCAGGATCTCCACTAGCAAAGAGAGAAGAGGTTATTCAAGACTTAGGAGATGTTATTGCAAATGAAGGAGGGAAAAGGGAAACAGATGAAGATATGTTCAGGGAAAAGTGAGTGTGTGCTATGAAGGAAGCATAGAATATTTATGGACTAATGAGATAAAGACAGTAAAACTAAGTGGTACCTACTCATCAGGCTACTTAATGCCATGATACAGAGCTCAGATTATGTTATCTAATAATGAAGAAGCCTTTCAATGTTTCTCTGTCAGTGCTTGACATGATCAGAAATGTGAATCAAGATGATAATTGTTATTGTGTGGGCAATAGAGATTGATTGTGGGAGAAATGGGGATATGTTTGTGGGTATATTTGAGTCTGAAAGGTTTAGGACTTTAAGGTACTTATTCACTAGAAACCATAGGAAACAGAAGTAAACCTAAGAACACAGAATATAAAGGTTAGTCTTTGAAAAGAGAATATACTTGTACATTTCTGAGATAGTTGGAAATTAGGAGACAGGAAGTGAAAATATAGACAGATATTGAGGAAAAAACAGAAGTTGGGGTGATTTCCATGATATATCCTCAAACTGCCAACTTTCAAATAAAGAGTAAAAAGTTCCCTGAAAATAGTAATCATCAAGAAGCACTATAAAGAAGTATTCATATTTAACTGAAGGTTATCTGACTATGATAGCCATTGGCTGCTCCTAATTCTGTCTTTTGAAGCACCACAATGCACACTCATCTTTCATGCATCACACATCAAATGTTGCTTACATTATTCTCTTAAGCAGATAGCATGCTACCCCATATCTCCTTCTTCTAACATTCTATCTCCTATTACACCAACAATTTTTCTAGGCCATCATGTCTCTCTCGTAGCGATCCTTGCCATCCTTCTCTGGATATCTCTACCATTTGCCACTCTAGACTTCAGAATATTAGTCTCAATACTGTATATCATGTGAATGTCTATATACATTTTCAAATATCATTAGTAAAACCCCAGGGATTAAAATCCTCTGGAATGTTATCCAGAATAACTTTAAAGCATCATTTGCAATTTTAAGAAGACATAAAATTCTGAAATCAAAGTATGTATTGTAGATAAAATAAATACATGATTCTTCAATGTACACTGTGAAATTTGTTATATTTTTTGCAAAAGTTATGAGAGTATTATCCATACTTCATCAAGCCTGTGATATATTAGGTTCTTTCATTCAAATTAGCTTCTTTCAAATTATAAATAGAATGTGAAAACACAGAATAAAAACCTAAAATGTATAACAAAAGTTTGTGCTTTCTTAAAAATTAATTTAATTTGCCTTAAGATGGCAGTATTGTTCTTCTCAAAATTTTAAAAAGTTTTAAAAAAGTTTCGTGAGGAAAGCATAGGCCTTCTAAACACTCTGTTGCCTTCACAGACACAAAAACCCAAGCTTATCAAAGAATTTGGTAGATGTAATATACATACAGATTAAACTAAAAGTCTATACAAACAGTGATAATGGTTAAAAACACAAGAAGTGCAAATCTGATTGACATGTTAGTTAATTAAAAGCAACACGGAGAAAAGGTTTTCGATCACAGAGAGGATTACACACAGTGACAAGTCTTCCAAATTACTTTGTTTCAGTGAAGAAGGAAGAATCAATAAATGAAATTAAAAACAAACAAACAAAACCCTCCAGGAAAATATTCCGTGTAACTAAATGTAGTGAAAACACCAGCTTATACAGAAAATATCTAATCAGGCAGAAGCCAAATTAAGATATTAAAAACAAGATATGTAATTGTGCAAAAGGGTAAAGATTCCTGATTATCAGTCGTTGGGGAGTACTTTTCACACAAGTTTCATTAACATTCACCATGGCCGACCTATGTTTGGTCAAAAGCCTTACAAATCTTTACAGCCTGATTAATTTGAAATATAATGCAGCAACGCTTGTTTCCTCCAAGTTTCTGAGTTATTCAGTGGAACCTATAAACATTTTCAACACGCAAGTCAGTCTTAAATACTCCAGAGGATAAAAATGACAATGACTTTACAGTCTCATTATAGGTCACATATATATAAAAAAATTAAAGCAGGCAAAGGTACATTGTTAAGAGGTTCACACAAAAAAAGTGTTTTTAGGGACTATACGCCAGGTTAATGGAATAATACATTATATATAATATGTTACATCAGTATAATTATTTACTTGATCAGGCAGTTGTAATTTTATCTGCAGCCTGAGCCACGAGGACATTCTGTGGTCTGTATTAGTCATTTAGTATTTTACTGCCTTTTGAATCAAATGTAATTTCTTCAGCTTAATGTTGACTGTCCTCCAAATCTCAGGCCTTTCCACTTCATCCTCACCTACCGTTCACCTAAACAGCTATGAAAATCAGGATATATGGCTTTTTAAAAATTATAAGCCCCGGGGACGGCCCAGTGGCGTAGCAGTTAAGTTCACTTTCACCCCTTCAGTGGCCAAGGGTTCGCAGGTTTGGATCCTGGGCATGGACCTACGCACTGCTTATCAAGCCATGCTGTGGTGGCATCCCACATAAAGTAGAGGAAGATGGGTACAGGTGTTAGCCCAGGGCAAATCTTCCTCAGAAAAAAAAGAGGAGGATTGGCGATAGATGTTAGCTCAGGGCTAGTCATCCTCAAAAAAAAAAAAATAAATAAATAATAATAAAAATTATAAGCCCCAAAATACATATATCTATTGTACTTTTCTAAGGACATTTTTCTACATAAGATTTACTTTCCACAGAGGTTTTTTAAAAATTGGATTGCATACCATTTTTGAAATATCATTTACAGCATAATCCTGGATGCCATGGGGCAATTATCCAGGCACCAAATTATCATGATTAGCACACATACTAAGCATAAAACATAACACAAGGACCAGTGTGCAGGGCAAATGGATGGAATGTTAACAAGGAAAGAAAAGTAACCAAAGAATTATAATCATTAATTCAAATACAGAAAGAGGAATTTGAGATCATGCAAATTATGTAAGAAAGAAACAAGTTAAAAATTATTCATTTTTTTCTTTGGAATTAGACAAAATGGAGACAAAGAGATTCATGGAATGTGAGATTTTACCCTGAAATTAGAAAATCATTTGGTCATACTCCCAAAATGCATATCTTCTGGGCCTCCATTAATTGTGACTTTACTACTTAGATAGGAACAGCTTGTCCCAACATAGGACAACTCAAATGCTAAGCATGTTGGCTTTAATTTCAAATTGCAAAATGATTTCCTGAGATTTATGTGCAATGCTTCATGCTCAGGTCCTCAGAGTCAACCCATCATGGTTGACTATGTCTATGTCTTCTTTCACACCATCTACAATATAAGTGTGTTGTTTTATTTTGGTGAATATTTTTATATATATTTTTTTCTTCCAGAAAAGACAATAAATTCCACTATTTTCAGTTCTCTTGTCAGAAAAAATTGTTTGATGCTTGGATATAAGACAAAAAGATGGAAGATGCTTCCTTTCATTATCACGTGGAGGCAAAGCCTCATATGTATTGTTCAGGGAAATGTATTTAGTTTATTTCTCTGTTTACTATTGATTAAAGGTCTAAGACTTAGTGACATCACTTTTTTTTTTTTTTAGGAATCTCTTTTTAATTTCAGCTATATTGAGGTATAATTGACATATAAAATTGTAAGATATTTATGTGTATACCGTGGTGATTTGATTATGTATGTATTGTGACAGGATTTCCCCCATCTAGTTAACTAACACATCCATCACCACTCACACACACACACACACACACACACACGAGAACATTTAATTTCTACACTCTTAGCAAATTTCAATTATAAGATACAGTGTTATCAACTATAGTCACCACGTTTTACATTAGATCCTCAGATCTTATTCATCTTATAGCTGAAAGTTTGTACCCTTTTACCAACCTTTCTCTATTTTCTCCACTCCCCAGTTAATATCACTTGTTAACTGTTGATTTTATTCTTATAGAGATGCAAATAATTTCTGTCCAGTTGAACAAACAATACCAATTCTTAATGGCATGTAGGACATTATCCAGTTTGCAATTTAACACAGCAATTTAATTCTTCAATAAATATATCTTGCTTCTGAGGTTCCTTCATTAAATGGTGTGTTAAAAACTTTAGCACATGTGTATTTTATATTTGCCTGAGTGAGGATCTTGCCATTTTGAAAATTTTAATATTCTATGTACCTGTATCCACATCCAGTCTGTATCTATATCCTATCCGGTAAGTGTCTTCTGTTCGGTTGCATCAGTTTTCTATAGTTTGGCTATGTAGGATGTTTCGAACCACTTGATGGGAAGCATCAGTTTCAAATGGGATTCCAAGTAGAAAATGTATCATTGTTCACAGAATACAGTTTGATGAACACTAGCAAACTCTGGTATCTGTAACAGCTTAGTTCACTACTCTTTATTGGTACACTACTCGTTATTCAATGGCCAATAACATATGAGCTATGTAGGGTGATAAATATTCTTAAATTATGACTTGGAGGTAGTTTATATTCTGCTATCATCAATAAAAAATATTAATGATATATTCATAGAACATTAATTCTCTATCTGGAAGACAATATAGATATGTAAATTAATGAAGTAAAAAATAATTTAAAATCTTATGCTTTATCAATTCTCTCAGATCCAAATTAACTTTTCAGAGACCTCCAACATTAATGTAAATCTCTTTCTATTTTGCCTTAACATAAATCCACACCTTGTTCATTTGCTAATTGTAGATTTGGAACATGATGACATTTACATAGAAATGATCATTAACAATAGAAATTTATACAGTTAGCAATATTTACCTAATTTATATAAGCTTAATTCCTTAAAGAATTTTTGAAAAACAGATGCTGAGACTTAAAGTGAGAGTCAAAATTAAGTGAACCCTACTTATAAAAAACAAGATGGAATTTGGTCATTCACATGCATCAGATACATGTCACTTAATTCAAGAGCAATTCATCCTACCAAATGTGCAACAAATCAAATATACCAAAGGATTAAAATGTTAATTTATGTATGTGTGTGTTTTACCTGCAGCTCTACACAACTGAATTCCAAATAAACACTATAGTCACAGCATTTGCTATGAACTGGGAACACATCTTGAATCTTCCTAAACTATAGATCATCATCATGACTGACACTACGCTATGTTACTTTCCATCCAAACTTCTACATTGACTTATAGGCCAAATCACCTTTCCTCGTTTTTTGTTTTTTTTTTTTTGTGAGGAGATCAGCCCTGAGCTAACATCCGCCAATCCTCCTCTTTTTTTGCTGAGGAAGACGGCCCTGGGCTAACATCTGTGCCTATCTTCCTCCACTTTATATGGGACGCCGCCACAGCATGGCTTACCAAGCAGTGCGTTGGTGCGCGCCCGGGATCCGAACCAGCGAACCCCGGGCCGCCGCAGCGGAGCGCGCGCACTTAACCGCTTGCGCCACCGGGCCGGCCCCTCCTTTCCTCGTTTTTAATCTATATTTCTGTATTGATTAGTGCTATGTTTTGTTCCTCTTTATTCTATATTGATATTATCACTGCTTTATAAATTCCACTGCTGTATCCATATCCTCTAATTAAATATTTAGTCTAATACCCCAAAAAGACAAGATTTAATTAGTTGATTATTTGAAATTATTTAATAAATTGTGCCACTGGACATAATTTTCATAAAATATCTATCTATCCATCTATCTATACTGAGTTTGGAAATAAATTGGCCTTCCCAGTGATTTATGCAGAATTGTCCCCCTTTAAAAGCAAATGAAATTATTGCTGATAAGTATCAATCGAAAGGTTATATGGAAGTTTTTATCAAGGACTATTTTGGAAGTTGATACTGTATTTTATTCTGATTCCTCTCCATCACCATAAATTTATGTTACTTCAGGACCTAAAGGAAGTCTTATCGCCAAATTTGTTTTTTCTGGCAACACTTGAAAAAAAATTTTTTTTTTCCTTTTCTCACAGATACAATTTCTAAATTAGGCATTTGTCCAAAATGATCAGATCAAGAACTTTATCAAAATAAAGAACATCACTGTTGGCCAAGGAGCACCTATTGGTACAATGCAGATAAAGTGAAGAGAGAGACCATGAGGACCCTACACTCATGGAGCATGCAGTCAAAAGAAGTAAAAAACATTAAACAACTTACTGTAAGTGTGATGAATATTATGAAGGAGAGGTCACAGATAATTATGGGTATTTGTAGCAAAAAGAATTAGCCTACTCTTGGGGTCTTGTGACATGGAAATTGAAAGATATATCATTAAATACAAATTTATAAATTATTTTTAAAAAGAAGAAACTTAAGTTTGGACGTATGGGATTTTTAAGGAACAAAGTAAATGAAAAAGAGAAAGACTAGCAATTATAATCATATAATATAATTTAAGCATGCTCTTCATTTCTCATATATCATTTGCAAAAGCCTAGGTTCATATCTGCAATCTTTTAGGCACTGTATAAAGCCATAATAACAGATATTTGGTTAAAATAATAACATTTATTCATTTATTTTTATTTTCTTGAAACTCTTAAGTACTTTGCATAAGTTATATTTAAATGTCTCATAATACTATAAGTACACAGTTATCCCCAATATGCAGATGAACAAATTAGATCTTTATGAGATTGTGACAGTCACAAATTTTAAAGCTATTGTCTCCACCAAGATTTATCTTTAATTTTTTATTTTGCAAAATTCTAAACTTATATAAAAATAGACAGAATATTATAACAAACCCCTGTTTCTGACATTAAAATATTATTAAGTTATAGCCCTTACTCAAGTCTGACCTTCCCCAGGATTATTTCCACGAAAATCGCAGACATCTTGCTACTTCACTTAAAGATATTTCAGCATATATCTCTAAAAGACAAGGATTGTTTTTTAAAAAAAAACCATAAAACTTAATTTTCCAACTTGAAGCTATTAACAACTTTTAAAAAATATCTATGTATCCATTCAGTGTTCAAATTTTCTGAATTATTACATGAATGGGTTTTTATAGTTTAATTTGTTGAATCAGATTTAAAATATTCCACATGTTATAATCGCTGATACATCACTAATCATAGTGCACTCTCTCGCTCTTTCTCTTCCTTCTCATTTATATTGGAGGGAATATATTGCTTGATTTATACTTTTTCCTGGTATAGATATTGCTAATGGTACCCTATGACATCATTTCACATACTCTACTGATTCTTATATTTCTGTAAACTGACCAATAGACCAAAGAAGTTTCCATCAGATTTAGGTTTGAGTTTTTTGGCAAGACTTCTTGGTCTTGTGTATTTCTATGAAAAGGCACACAATATCTGATTGATTCTTTTTATGTTATTTTTGGAACACTGGTTGGTGATTATTGATTAGAACCATTATTTTATTGGGGTTACAAAGTAGTGATATGATACGTTAATTCTATCATTCCTTCTTCATTTATTAGCTAGACTAGCCTAGAAAAAGAAAATCAAACACATTAATATTTGGTTACACTGACATAACATTCATAAAACTTCATAAAAGAAAGGTTAGATAAATGCTTGTCTTCTTTTTTCAAGTTTTACAACTTGAAGTTTCCTAAAATATGAGACACTACACAATCCTTGAAATCATAACACTTAAGTCACAACTCTGCACTTGTTGGTTGGTGAAAACCTTTCTTTTCAGGATCTAAAAATATAGTGATTCTGAACTTAGTGAAATATGTCCACAATTGAGTCTTCTTGCAAACTATGAGATGGCCACATTTTTTTTTTCTTTTTACACAACTGAGAAATGTAGTGCTATATTGACTGAGTTTGTTTAGCCAAAATAATTCAGATTATGAAAGTGTTGGCAAAGGAACACATACTATATGTATTGTGAAAACATCATATTAAGGTATCTATATGTATAAATTGTTTAGCTGAAGAGGAAGTAAATAGTTCTTATTGATACCTAGTGATATATAATTCTAATCCGGGTGAGATATATGAGCTATGCTTTCATATGATTTGTATTCACAAGTCTTTTGAAAATTATATCATACTCTTTCACGTTTGTTCAAGACTATTGTCATTATTATTTAATATTCTTGTGTAAAATTTTCCAAACACTAACATTACACATGAATACAACATTAAATGAATGTTCTTTCATTAAATAACCTTGAATTTATATGGGCATTCTTCCTCTTCTGAACTGTGTCATTTTTGTGTACTTCAGTGCTATGACGTAAGTCAAATCATAGTTTCCAAGCAACCAAAGATCCTCCTAAGCAGTGTTTCACTTGAACATTTAACAGGTTATATTATAAAACTAATATCAACCCATTTCATTTTTATATTGAGATATTGAAATATTCCTACATCTTTCCAAAAAGGTATATTTTTAAATGCTCTTTAGTCTCATTTTGTGTGTGTGTGTGAGCAAGATAGGCCCTGAGCCAACACCCATGCCAATCCTTCTCTTTCTGCTGGGGAAGACTAGCCCTGGGCTAACATCCGTGCCCATCTTCCTCCACTTTATATGGGATGCTGCCACAGCATGGCTTGACAAGCGGTGCGTCGGTGCGCACCTGGGATCCAAACCGGAGAACTCCCGGCCACCACAGCAGAGCTTGCGCGCTTAACTGCTTGCGCCACCATGCCGGCCCCTCTTTAGTCTCATTGATGGTATTTTCTTGTCTCAACAATTGAAACTGGCCATGCAGTTTTGATTATCTAAATTTAATCCTCAACTGTCTCAACTTTATGCATATCACTCGGAACATCTAAGATTTTTGTAATTTATTATGGCTTAATCTTTCATAATATTTCATTATCTTCTCCATCATCAAATGATCTTAATTCCCTTGCCATATGTGTTGTATAGATTTATATACCATTTTCCTATAGGAATCTTGAAATTCTTTATTTTTAAAAAGACCTAGTTTGAACTGAAATATGAAAAAGCTATGTAGAGCCACATATTGGGTAGCCTAAAAACGAAATAACAGCAACTATTATCCACATAGCGCATGGTGCCTACCAATTTTACCCTAACCCTAGTCACTAAAAAATACTCATTAAAAAATAATCATTATCACTTGGGTCAAAACTACTTCTCTGAGTAAAGTCCCATCTTTCAAATATTGAGTCCTGCCTTCTTTTTTTCTCCCAGTGGTATGAACTATCTTTACCAAATAAAACATGATCTGAGCACTTGATGCTTTTCTGACAGAATACAAAGTTTGAATATTTTAAAAGATAAGGGTCTCTTATACTGACTGCTCATTTAGAGTCGTTAAAGAGGTGACTTATATACTATGTATGTAATGGCAGAATGATTTCTTGAATGTACTGCTCAGTACTAAATTATAGAAAGTTGGTAAAATTTTATTTAAAGTGTGCCTTTGAAATTCACCGTTTCTATAGCAGGAAGGTTGGAAAAAGTATATGAACTGAAACCATTATCTTGATATCTGTCAGGGAGTTGGCTATTGACATGAAAAAAGAAGACTACTCTGTCTCTCCAAATAATAGAAAGCTCTTTACATTTTAAAATGAAAGCCATTTACTAGAAAGCCTTTGAAAAGCATGTTTCTATGAGTTTTAAATACAAATCAGAAAGGCAAGTAATCATTCCAACTGGTGATAGAAGCAGGGAGACATTTGTGCAATTGCAGTTGCTATTATAGGGATCTTGCCAGTGGGCCGCCATTAAAATTGAGTTGGCTTTGATTATAAATGACAATTTTCCAGAATTAGCTTTGCAATTATTTTAATTGCACTAGATTTCAAAAAAATTATAAAATATCACCCTTTATCCAATACTTATTCATTTTAGATTTTGTTACTGTAAGATAAATTTTTAAAGTTCAAGGCATATGACAATGGAAAATAGTCCTAATGATACACTTAATTTCAATGTTAAACAGTTTATTTTTCAGTTTAAAAGCTCAAAGTTTATGGGGGAATGTGTAAGGCCTAAGGATATTTTGAAACAACTTTAATTGAAAAGGTATAGCAACTGTGTTTTAAAAAACACATGGCATGATTTAATTAATAAACTTGTCTTTTTTTTTTTGTGAGGAAGATCAGCCTTGTGCTAACATCTGTCAATCCTCCTCTTTTTTTGCTGAGGAAGACTAGCCCTGGGCTAACATCCATACCCATCTTCCTCCACTTTATGTGGGATCCCGCCACACCGGCAAACCCCAGGCCACACACAGCGGAGCGTGTGCACTTAACCACTTGCGCCACTATGCTGGCCCCAATAAACTTTTCTTTTCAGTGTCTGAAAAAAAGGAGAAAGTTCAATCAGAGGAAAAACTCTGCTAGATCTACATTGTTGTAAGGTGATCAATAAATGGTTTATACTGAGCTAACCAAAACGTAAAAGCTTAAATAAGAAAAGCACTCAATGTCTGTATTTAAAGGTGTTTACTATGATCTGGGATCTATGTCATGATGGGTTTAATCTGTGTATACTTTATGCTGATACCCAAAAGAAACTGCTTCTAATAAGCAATATTTTTACTAGGTGTTAAATAGTTTTTATCTTTGTACATGATTATAATAGCATTTAAAGAAACATTTTTTTAGTTAAATGATGTGCTTGTCATCTGTTGTATATAATCATAATCAAACATGAGCTATATTGGTAAATTTAATGGGAAAATATCTAGTTTATCTTGTATAAGTTTCAATTTAATATATTTTATAAACCCGAAAATGTGAAAAATTTCCAAACACTCTTGAGATTCTAAAATTGAGCACATAAACATAAACATATAACACACAATATCATGATTTAGTACCTGTTTGACTGTATTATGAATTATCAGCTTCAAGATGAACAATGTAAGTTATGAGCCTCTATCGAAAAGCTATGGAAAATAAATTAATTTGGGGGGGAAAACAAGCTGAAAGCTGTCATAAATTTGTTTTTGTAGTTTTGTGTTGTCAAACCATATGCTAATAGCTGAAAAATTAGAAACCTGCAGTAATCAAATCATTTATCTTTTGACAGACCAGAAAAGAGGGATAACAAGGCAACATGAATGCCAGATAGAGTCACTATTCTGAAAATATCAGATATCTATTTTAAAGAAAGTCAGAATATAAAAATAAGAATTGATAAAATTATTACTTAAGAAATATAAAGGGAGTTTCATTTAGTGCTCTAAAAAATGAGAAGCTGGATTATTGGAAATTTCTTTACATTAACTAGATGTGGAATAAATGATATATAGGTGAGGGGAAGAAAAGATTAAGATAGTTAAGTGGCTCAAGGATTGAATCTAGCAGAATCTAAGTCTGCCATAATTTAAGGCAGAGCCATTACGTTACTATGTTGTATTATTCCAGTGGAGCCTGATTTTTACAGATATAGGAACCAAATTGTCAGAGGTATACAGGTTCATTCATTACATACACACACACACAGACTTCTAAGGTTATGAAATGAAATACATTTTCAGAAATTATTTTTATCTGGATAATTGCAGTTATGTACTCTATCAGTTTTCTGTATCTGCATTAAAAATAAATAAAAACACACGGAACTTAAAACATCACACAATTCTGTGGGTTGACTGTTCTGTTCTTCTCTTGGTCTTATCTAGGCCCACTCCTGTAGCTGCACTCAACTAGTAACCTGACTAGCACTAAGGGTTTCAGAGGGCCACACTAGCATGTCTTGAACTTTTATGGAATGGGTAGGCTTCTATTTACATGTGGTCTTTCTTTGGGACCATTTCCATGATGGCAGTAGTATTCCAGGAGACCAAGAGTAGAAGCTGGAAGTCCTTCTGATGCCACCACATTCTGTTATTCAAAGCAAATCACAAGGATGGAGAAATTGACTCTATCTCATGAGGGACAAGCTACAAAATATAGTGCCCATGTTTCTCAATCCACCACATAAATGACTATAAAATTGTGAAAATTTTCCAGAAACAATAATTACATCTCAAAAAGAGAGGTACAAATAGGCACATCAGAGTGGTAATAAGCATTTATTTTGAAGACAGAGATGGGTTTAAATTCTGTCAATTGTCTGCACTAGCTCTGTGAAGTTGTGCAATTTAATAATTCTCAGATAATTTATGCTTCAAATGGGCATAATAATACCACTTTCACAACATTGATGAAATGATTAAATGGAATGCTCTACATAAAGCACTTAGAGTATTTAACACATAGTATGAACTCCAAAATAATAGCAATTATTATTATATAATCAATTTGGAATTGAGTTGGATTTTGTAGGATAAAAGCAGAAAGTAGTTATTTTTATAATCAAATCCTTTATCAAATCTCCTTTTACTCCTATTTCCCATCTCCATATTACCTTGAGAGATCACATAGAACGTTCTGGTTTCTCTTGGATACTGACAGTCTTATTTTAGGTATTGAAATATATTTGTCTAACAGAAAACCTCAGTCTCTCAGCTAGTTCAATATTTTTCTCTGTTTTCTACATTGAGTCTGTCTTAAGCAGTTCAACCTCATTTTGGAGGTTGTGGTTGGAATTTTTTTTTTTTACATCTTCCTCCTAATGAACTTATTTTCCTCCTCCATTCACTACCTGTCTGGTTCCTCCAGAGTTGGTTTGAAACAAGTAAGTTCCAGCAAAGACCCTCTTTGATATCATAAAAAGAATCATCTAAAATTAATGCCCTCTCTTGTGTAGCAAGTGTCTACATGCTGCTGTTCTTTTTGTCTCATATACAGAGTAACCATTCATTTATCATCTCAACTGGACAATTTTAGATTTAAAAGGGGCTCTCAAGTCCTTAAGAGGTATTAATTGATTGACAGCAAGCATAAACTGGGGTTGTCCCATGAAAACCGAGTGAATTCTTTATCCTACTCGTAGAAAAATTTCGTGGATTCCTTGGAGATCCCCTTACTGGGCACCATCAACTAGAGTTCATTGGTGCAATTGCAATCTCTAGTTGACCAGTCTATGACTTCTGTACCCTTTCTCCTGAGGTCACTTCTGTTGGAAGCCCACAAGTGTGTAATCTTAAGAAGACTTTTTCTATGGGATATATATGAACCATAATGTAGAATAGACGTGTGTTTATCCTGTTGCCAGTGGAAATGCTCATGTTTCACTTCCTCAGAATGATCCCAGGCCATTTTTGCTCTTCAACCACTCCTCAAATCATGTCCCTTTGTTTTACATTTCATAGAAAAACATATATTGCTTTTCTGTTTATTAACTGTTGTGTAGTTATTGGAGTAATGCTTACTTCCCAAAGGGAGCCATGATATCACGTACAAATTATCTTTTTCTAACTACCCTAGCACAGTGTTTAAGCACGCAGGAGTTACTCAATAAATATTATTTATTTATTTAATTATTTTTTCTGTGTGTGAGGAAGATCAGCCCTGAGATAACATCAGATGCCAATTCTCCTCTTTTTTCTGAGAAAGACTGGCCCTGAGCTAACATCGTTCCCATCTTCCTCTACTTTATATGGGACGCTGCCACAGCATGGCTCGACAAGCAGTGCATCTGTGCGCGCCCGGGATCTGAACCAGCGAACCCCGGGCTGCCGCAGCGGAGCACGCGCACCTAACTGCTTGTGCCACCGGGCCGGCCCTTCAATAAATATTTTTTAAATAAATAAATCAACAAAATCAAGAGTGGGCCCATAAAGATTACGAAAAGGAAAAAAAATTCATTGGATCTGTCAACACAGAGGTATTTAGAAATTCGTAATAAGAGCTATTCTGGACCAAACTGTAGATTTAACTGCAATATTTTCTTTAGGGATTATGTAATGCTAAAAGTACTTTTAGATCTATATGAAAATAATTAAATGAATCTGATTTAAAAATTGGGAATTCCTAATAGGAGACTATTTTAAATTCTATGTTAAGTCACAGAAATTTCATTTGCTTCCTAAAATTGTTTCTTATGAGGGAAAATTGTTCTGATATTCTAAGAACACTTTGAAGATAGTTGGCAACCTGCATACTGAATTAAATTAGAGCAATAATAGCCCACAGTGCTACCATTGTATTAAACTTCAAGGAAGTACATTTCATGGATTTAACCACTCTAGTAAGCATACTGGTGTGTACTAGCAAGAGCCTTAAAATTCATTCTTGTGTAAGGGGGTTGAAATATCCCAAGGGGTATTATAATTAAAGCACAGTCATTTCTCTATAAAAGAAGACATGAAAAAAATCATCAGATGTATTATCATATAGTTTCACAGACTTTGATTTCAAAGGTGGAAATAAAATAATTTTCTTATCCAAAAGGAAATGTAAAAATTGAATGAAAGTACACTTCAATAGTCAAGTCTGCAGGTAAGGAAAAAGTACAGCAGAAAAGCAGAATTATACAATGTAAGAAGAATTGTATAATTTAAGAAGAAAAAGTACACAAATTCAATGTTGACAAATTTAGGAATAGTGATAAACATAACAAGAAGAAAATTTAATCTTAGTGATTGTGAATATTTGTAATTATTAATTAGTTGACATTGAAAAAGAAATACAGAAGAGAAAAAAACAGTAATTAATTAAAAATATACATAGTCAAAACAGAATAAAGAAAAAAAGCGGGGGTAAACAGATAATTTAAATATATATTGGCAACTGAGGAATATTTTCTTATACAATGAGATTAACGGTCATTTTAATTAAATTATTTAACATTAAATTGAGAAGTTATTTGAGAAAAAAGGCACGATATTTTAAAAAGAATATATTACAGAAATATAATCATAAAATAGTAATAATAGAATAATTTTAAAAGCTCTGGTATGTTTTTCTCATGAAAGTAATGGCTATTGATAACAACATAATTAGAAATAAACCTATAGTTTTTATCTATGCAAAGTGACAGACAAGGAAATGTCCTCAGATTAGATATAGAAAATTATTGTAACAGTTGCTACTCTGAAAGCGTAAGTAAAAAAAAAGATAGACGTACTTTTACAATTATTTCCTCTTTGATATTGATGAGGCTGTACAAACTTTTAAGTGAGAAATCTACAGGGTGTATAATTTAGAAACAAAGAAAATGACCTACAGATAAAAATACATCTGCTATATATGTGTGTGCATATATATATATATATATATATGAGAGTACATTAATCATATGATGTAATCAAAGTAGGCTGGAATATAAATTCCATAAATGTAGGAAAGTGTCAAACAGCTCAAATAATATTGTATAGACATTAATTTATAGAATAGAAAGCTAAAAGCTGTAGGAATGAGGAATGTGAAAGGAGTGTTAAATGTGAACTCTAAGAGTGCTAACTTGCTATGATGTTTTACGTGTGGGAAAGAGCACTATTTGAAAGTATTCAACAAGCTATATAGGACAGAGCTTAAGAAACTGAAATATATTGTGCAACCCAGCTTATAATGTTTTAAGCAATAAAGTACATTCGTATTTGAGCACTCAGAGGCAGACTGAGAGTTAACTTGCTAACTAAATAGGAGCTAGGTAAAAAGAAAGGCACCATATCTGTTGAATGGTATTTGAATAATCAGAAGTGCTGAATCATTTATATGGGCCAATAGAACATATATAGAAATTTATGTGTCCACTGAATGGTAACAATTGTGGATTTACTGTAAATGGGAAGACATATAGAAAAGAATTAAAAAGAGGGAGGAGGAAGAGCTGTCAACAGTATTTCAACAGTCAGTCTAGGACATAGATGGCACAATAGCAATGGTGAAAGTGACAACAACAATCCATTATTAGTGTCAACATGGACAACAGGACAGAATGAAGGCTCAGTGGTAAAGAATGCCATGATTGGAGACCAACTACCATAGTCGGTTATGAGCACAGGCGTAAGGATGTGGCAACAAGGAAAGTCATACTTATTTTCCATCTGTAGCCTGTCATTGGTATATATCATAGGAAATAGGATACAGTTTGACTAAATGAATTTGTTGAGCATAGATCAAAGCTGAAATTAAATCTACTTTAGCTTCCAGTTTCACATCGAAGTAACATGCCTTGCACTGATGTAAATAGTGCCAAGTTTTCAAGTAACTCTGCTCTTAAACCTTTTAAGTCTTTCTGTACACTTTTCTATAAAACATAGATGTTTTGGTCAATTGTTGTAGGAAATTTCAGTGATACAGGAGTATTTGATATTCATGAGAGCAAACTCCTTATATATTTTGATAACACATACCAAAAATAAAAATTTTATTTGTAACTAAATCAACAATTCAGTAAGAAATTACTCCTGCTATATATTTTAGAATCTATTTTCAAATGCATTCTATATAAGTAAAAGACACATTGAAATTTTGTCACATTTATTTATACATAAACATGTGCATACTATTTTCATGTTTTTCTCATGTATTAAATACACTAAAAACCTGAGTACAAAAAATTTTGAAAACTTAGTGGAACTTTGTATTTCAGCTGGCTGACAGAATATATGTGTTTACTTCTCAATCCCAAAATACCATTGGAAAGATAAAGGAAATATAACAATAAATATAAAATCCAGAATGAGTGCCACAAGATGACTCCCGTATTGCGAACTTTCTGAAATATACTAAGAAAATTGAAATAAATCGTCATAGACACTCATTAGAACTAGGAAATTTGAAATCCATAGGGTTAAAAGAGGCAATTTCTGGAAAAGTAAATTTCCCTAGTAGAGCTTCATAATATCTATCATATAAGAAAGAATTCTGCTAGTAGAAAAGTGGATGCCCAGCAGTAATTTGAGTTAATTACACAAAAAAAATTACATAACAATTACTGATATTTCAGCTGTCAAAGCTAGGATTTGCTTACAAGGGTAAACTCATAAGTACAGCTCTAAGTAATTTAGAAATGCAAATCACAAGTGAATTGAACATGTGGTTTGAAGAAAAGATAAAAACCAATTCAGCTATACATTTCTTAACACCGACTTTCACACACATCAACATACATAAACACAGATACACACTTCTGTACATGCATACACTCATCTACACACAAACATGCATATACATCTCCATGTGCACCCATACTCATATGTGAGCATATATGTGTTTAAACATGCACACCCATACATCCAAACTTAAATACACACATGCAAATATGCACATATGTTCATATATTTATAAATGTGCCTGAACACACACACACACTCACACAGTACAGATCCCCGGTAATTAGAACCTGCACATTGAGACAGATGCAATGTTCTTGAATGGAAAAGACTCAATATTTCAATTCTTTTCACAGGGAAATGAATCGAAATTACATACTACTTAGGCATGATACATCATGAAAACCTATACTATGTGCTGAATATGATGCTTAGATAAATAAAGGAGTCTTAAAATATATTTTTAGAAATCAATTGATGGAAAAAAATGAGCTAGATATTAACACTAATAAAGCTAGAAAAAAGAATAGTGCCTTTGAAATATAGAGGAGAATTTAATAATGGTAAGTGTTCAAAAGATTAAATTGAAAAAAATTACAGTAGGATTTATCAATAAAACAAAGTACTGATTCCTTGAAAGAATCATCAACTAGTCAAACCTTTACAAAATTTGATGAATGAGAAATATGAAAGATAAATAAATGAACGAAAAATTAGGATATATATATAAAGAAGTCAAGGGATTAAGGAAACTTCTAGAGAAGTTTACATTTAACATCATTGTAATCAATTTAATAAATTATGGAAGTTTTTGAATATTATTATACACATTTGTTGAATTTTCTTTTATATATTTTGTTTTGTCTTACTTAAGACCTTAATTTCCTAATTTCTAAAAATATTCCATTGCTTTCTACCACTGCATTCATTATTATTGTTATTTATTGTTAGATCTTTTTTCTATCTGTAATGTAAAAATGACATTTTTAGGTTTATAAAACATAAATTGAAATGAAACTTGCTTCAATTGAAATAAACCAGCCTAAATCACAATTATTAAGTAGTTCTTCATTCTCCCTCTAATTGCTTCCTGCCTTTAAGACATATTAATCTCCATACATACCCTAGTCTGTATTTTAAATTTCTAGTTATTCACCTATTTAAAATTTCTATCTATAGACTAATTCTATATTGCTTCAAATGCTGTACTTGTATACTATGTTTGAATATATGATTAGATAAGGCTGTGTGATGGAACATGTTTCTTTGCTTTGCTTTTAAATTTATTCTTCATATGAAATTTAAAATCGTTTCAATATTTTTTCACCTCTGTGGTAATTTTTATTTGATTTCAGTTTATTTACAGCTTAATATATCAGTAGCTATTGATTTTATATGGGTTTACTCATTCAGGAATATGTTATGTCTCTCCATGTCTTCCATTTTTCTATACAGACTGTCAAATCCATTTTTATTTAAAATTTCTTATAAAATAGCTATTTAAATATTATGAAAAACTTCCAGCATTTCTCTAGATAATAATGTGATTTTCTCCCCTAATTTTCTCTATATTGTAGTGGATTACACTTACCGTTATTCATCTCGAATTACCCAGCATTCCTTGGATAAATTCTATTTGTGTAAAATGTACTGTTTAATTGATTCAGTGCTGGATTTAACTTACTAAAGAATATTTGGAAAAATGCACATTTATATACATGGTTAATTTTCATATAACATATTTCTTACAATTGATGAAAATCTAGTAAACATACATCACCATATGAAAAAACTGCCCTGATTTCCCTTTTGTTTTATAATGAGAAGCTGGATCATGAGTTTTATTTTGGTATTTATACTATTGATCAAATTTCCTTAAATATACTGAAAACGTAGGGAAATTATTTTTTAAATAAACATAAAATATGAAATTCCATCAAATTAGAGAGCTATATCATACTTGAAGACAGAGAACTTGCTTTATGCTTTTTAAGTTTCCTATTCCCAGCACATAACACAGTACATGACTCAAAAATTTTTGTGGAATAAATAAATACTCATTTAATTAATTAACTGATTAGTTTTTAAAGTACATACAATAATCATCTCTATTCTTTATCCAGTATTTCAGAAAAGTAAAATTAAATTACTATATATTTTACTGAATAAGAAGCAATTGCAAAGAAAACTTATTTTCACTAAGTTCTGGCATAAAAAAAACTGGAACTTCTAAACGTAAAAGTGAGAAACAAATTGCCTGCCAAGGAAACAACAGGCAATGAAAAATCTTTCTGGTCCTGCCTGCAGTTCTGAGCCTCATTTTCCGACAGCTGTTACTAGAAGATGTTTTAATGAGTCTCTTTTGTAGAAGTATAAGGAGAAAAGCCAACCACGAGCATGATAAAAATGAGTCACAGGCATATTAGTAGTAGGATATAATGGAAGAAATTAAGTATTACAAGTTAGTGATAACATTTCCACAATTGCATGGATAGTAACTATCAGATCAGATCGTTTTGGTTAATATTGAGCAATAAAATGTTTTTAATACTTGTAACATTAGATTTAAGCTATTTATAAGTCTTGTGGCTGTGTTAAATAAATCCAGAATCATAGTAAGGACTCACAGTTTTTCAGTTTCTAATGGGAAAATTGTTTTAAAGAGATATAATTTATGTATATCCCAACTTTTTCAGGACATAAACATTTAATTCCAAAATTTAATTCCAAATTTTAAAAAGTGTTCTATTTCTAAGAATCGTTAATAATGGAAGCGTTATGCCTTACTCAATTTCAGGAAAATACATGCAAATCATTTGTGTTACCATCATCTGTGCCTGGTTGGCTCAGTTGGTTGGAATATAGTGCTAATGACAATAAGATCATAGATCTAGTCGCTATGTTGTCATCCAGCTTTTCCATTTTCTTGATCATATAGCACGATCTCAAAACATGGACCTATTTTTCAAAGACCCACTAGTGTTCACAAGAGAGACCATGAAATGAATCTGAACAAATCTATTTCTACTAGGGAAAAAAAAAAGAGATCAAAATTTGTTAATAGTGGATGAAGCGTCCTTTTTATGAGAGTGTTGGACAGTATACATCATTATGCAATGATGCTTTTTATAGTTTTTTTAAATTTATTTTTAATTTATTTTATTTTATTTTTTTTGGTGAGGAAGATTGTCCTTGAGCTAATATCTGTGCCAATCTTCCTCTATTTTGTATAGGGTTGCCACCACAGCGTGGCTTGATAAACAGTGTGTAGGTCCATGCCCAGGATCCGAACCCACAAACCTAGGCCGCTGAAGTGGAGTATGCCATGGGGCTGGCCCCCACCGGCTCTTATTTTTAATAGACGATGACAGTTATTTTTTTAATCCTACAATATTCTATTTTAAAACATATATGACTTCAGTGATTAGTTAACATAACAAAGTTCATATTTCCTAAAAACAAAATGATAGGCTTACTTTAGCAACAAAAATGTTGCGAAATTTTCAAGTTTTACCTTTAGTACACAGTTTACTGCAAGCTGACTTACTAACTTCTGCGAAGGGAGCTAATGTTTGAGGATTATTAACAGTAGCAATTCTTACCTGCAGGGCATGCTACAAATGAGATGGTGATCTCATTAGCTCAGATAGGTCAGTTCTAAGGCAAAAAGTTACTAGGAAAATTCAGGGAGATTGAGGAATAATACTGAAGATATTCTAAGTGACCCTTGAATTTCTGAGGCAATTTTTTAAAAATCCCAATCATAAGCCATTTTTCCAAAGAAGCAAAAGAGCTAATTTATCTATCCACGATCCATTGTTCTATATAGAACAGGAATCCAAACCACATACTCTGTGCCCTTAACATCAATTTGCAATAACTGAAAATGTTTTTAGTCACAATTTAAATTGCCTTTTATAAATTAAGTAGGATTAGCAAAATGATAGCATTCCAATCAATCTCTACCTATTAATCTGAAATTTCTATTGAAAACAAATACCAATGTAATTTAATAAGGAGATATAGAAAACATACTGTATATAGAATCTTTGCACACCAATATACTCCTCTACTGTACAGGGAAGAGCTAGAGTTTGTAGTAGTAAGATAACTAATATATATCTTAAAATTTACATACCAGAGTTATATTTAATCTTTGTCCTGACACCAAAGCCATGGAATAGAAATTAGTATTGTAATTCTCATTTTATATAAAAACAAGTCCATGGTCAAAATGATTTTGATTTGTCAGTGGCCGTGAGTCTGGCAATTGCGGAGCCTTAACCTAGTTCTTTTGACACCACTTTGAATCTCTCTGCTGTATTAGTAGTTCTCAACCTTGGCAACAATTGAAATCATTTGATGAGCTTTAAAAAAAATACTTTTGTCTGCCCCACTCTCAGATTAGCTGAAATAGAATCTGAGTGTAGAGGTGGGGTATTGATAATAAAAAACAAACAGCAATTAGATACTTTTCTAATGCTAGTATAACAGTCAGTTTTGAAAAGCAATGTACTTGCAAATAGATTTTTAATAAATCTGGCTGAATGAATGCCAGTGGGGGTGGGACTACCATGTGGAACAAACCCCTTACCCACACTGACATTCAAGCATAGCATGTAGCTAAGGACTCTGTCACGAGTGGGAGAGGAGAACCAAGAAGTGTGTTTGCCCCGAAGGGAGCAACGATATGTGTGTCCCTAGGAGACAGAAATTTATCTAGGGTAGTGGTTGTACTTGGTAAAGAAAACAATTGTTCTTTCAAAAACTGAAACATTCTCCTTGAATGATTAAATTTTGTCATCATTACTTGGGAGTTCTGACTTTTCCACACCTGCTCTTTCTACTCTACTTTGTATTTCCATTACTCTCTCTGTTTTTCTTTGCAATTTTTCAAATGAATTCCTTGCTTTTAATTTTATAGCATCAGCTTGTCCGTGTTTCAAATGCTCTGTAAAGATTCTTGAAATCTTAGGGGAAAACATGCAATAGCAGTCTAATCAATCAACCACAGAACACAGAGCTGTGTTGGGACACTATGCTTGGAGTGTTAATAAGAGCCTTGAGTACTCATTTGCCCAGATTGTGGTTTTTCAAGAAAAATATAAGACAGGTAATCCATTCTGCCAAGGCCACAACAAGTTCCCTACTATCCCATTGCTAGCTAATAAAACTTTTCCTTTCTTTATCCAGAATGCATTGTTATACCCACCTACATGTCTTTACAATCACCTTGGTCTAGAATAGCATAAATGCTTTTGCTTTGAGGCATATTAAAAATGCAAATCTTAATGTTTATCTCCTCTTATTCTTTAATTGGGTGGTTTCATTCTTTCGTGAATGTGCTTGCTTCTATTAACTTTAAGCAACTAAGAAAATCTTTACTGATTATTTTGGGGAAAGTAGAATAGTTCTACTAGGTCTGTAGTTGATTCAAAGTAAGTTTGGTATGCTTAAGTTAACAGTATTTGATGTGCAAGCTTTTAAGTGTTTACTGAAGTCCTAACGTTGTAACAAAGAAAGTCATCTGGCTTAGGATGGCTAGTAAATACTATCCCTAACACCAAAAACAACAACTGTTTTTCTGTGGCATTGTTTAGAAATCGTTGCTTATTGAGGAAAAAAATATCTGTATCTTAAACTTTTTTTGTATAAAATCATGTCTCAAAAAAATAATGTACTTAGGCTGGGGCTGCCCTGGTGGCATAGTGGTTAAGTTCATGCACTGCACTTCAGCGGCCCAGGTTTCACAGGTTCATATCCTAGGTGTGGACCTACACACGGCTTATCAAGCCATGCTGTGGCAGGCATCCCACATATAAAGCAGAGGAAGATGGGCACGGATGTTAGTCCAGGACCAATCTTCCTCAGCAAAAAGAGGAGGATTGACCACAGATGTTAGCTCAGGGCTAATCTTCCTCACCAAAAAACCAAAAAAATAAGTGTACTTAGGGGCCAGCCTGGTGACATAGTGGTTAAGTTTGTGTACTCTGCCTCAACAGCCTGGGGTTCACAGGTTCCAATCTCTGGCACGGACCTACACACTGCTCATTAAGCCATGCTGTGGCAGCATCCCATATACAAAAATAGAGGAAGATGGGCACAGATATAAGCTCAGCAACAGTCTTCTTCAAGTAAAAAGAGGAGGATTGGCAACAGATGTTAGCTCAGGGCCAATCTTACTCACCAAAAAAAAAGAAAAAAGAAAAAGAAAAACAAAGTGTAGCTAAACAAAAGATGATCTAGTTCTTCTAGATTTTCAATGGCAATTTTATTTCAATATGAAGTTTCCTTTAAAAATCTCTTTCTCCTATTCTTTTATGCTCGAGAGGTTTTGGTTGTTTGTCATTTGTTTCATTTTGTTTTGCTTTGTTGTTGTTATTGTTAGGCTTTTTTGTACTGTTCTCTTGCTCTGAATTAATTTTCATTACATTTATATCCTAGGACATTATTTTGATTAATTTTCTGAATTTTACTTCATACATTCCCTGTTGAAGATTTGACATGTATAGAGACATTGAATTAATAGTATACAGCCCTTAGAGAAGAAAGTTTGGGGAAAATCACTTAGAAGTACAAGAATGGTACATGCTCTATACTTAAGTGAAAATTCAATCCTGAATCCTATGTACATTATACCAGAGAGCAAAAGGGCATTTTTTAAAAAAAATAACCTGTAGAATCAGTCACCTGCTGAATGCCACATCAGCCTTGAGGGACGCAGATCTGGCTATCAAGTTAACTAATCAAGGATTTGGGAATTGTTTTCTCAAGTACCAATCTTTGTCATTACAGGTTATGATATGGCAACCAGAAAAGCATTTGGAAAGAACAATATTTGACTTCTACTTCTGAGAAAACTTACAATGTTTTTGTATGAGTGGATTGAATTTAGAGGCACATATTTCGCTGTTGTCATAATGTTTGATTCTATGATTCACAGTAACAGCTTTCAAAAGTGAATATAACTACATATACCTTAGAGTACATTTCCAGTATGAAATGTTAAAATTTAATTCTATATTCCTGTTCATCTTAATAGGAGACAGATAGTCAGATTCCCCATTTTCTCTCCAGAAAATTTACCCCTAGTGTAAGTCAAATAGCGTTTAGTAAATAACTTCTGGCAGCTCTCATATCTATCATCGACTATCCAATTCTGCTGTCAGTAGGACTTCTGCCTAGGGAAGGAGTGCACAATAGACCCCAATTAATGCAATAATTCCTTCATGACAGATCTTCTGTAGTCTGAGGTTTAGAAAATAATACTCAATTTTTTGACTTGTTTGCTTCACATGGCAGAGGAAGATACAGATTTTTAACAAATCTTGATTTTTCAAGCCAGCCCTGATGGCCTAGTGATTAAAGTCCGGCGCTCACTGCTTTGGCAGCCCAGGTATGCTTTCTGGTCGCAGAACCACACCACCCGACTGTCAGTTGCCATTCAGTGGCGGTGGTTCAAATAGAAAAACTAGAACGACTTAGAACTAGGATATACAATCGTGTACTGGGGCTTTGGGGGGTGGGGAGGAAAAAGAGGAAGATTGGCAACAGATGTTAGCTCAGGGAGAATCTTTCCCTGAAAAAAAAAATTTTGATTTTTCAGTCATTTTATTTTTAATAAAGTTTTCTCCTCATATTGTAAATTTAAAAAAATGTAAAACCATATTATCTGTTAAGCACAATTTGATATTATGTATTCAAAGACCAATGAGGAGAATGCTCACCCCTCACTGCCATCGGCCAGACATTGTGGGGAATGAAGGTGGTACTGATGAAAAGAAAATTTCTGTATTAATCACTGAGTTAGGAAAATATAGCATATGGAAATCTTCCTTGGATATTAGTCATTAAATTTTCAAGCTGCTTTTCAGCAAAGATATACACTAATGATCAAAATTTTTTTATATATGGGTAACATTATCTATAATTCATAGGACTATATGCACATCTTAGAGTTTCCTTATGTTATCCTTGATGGAGTTTACATGCATTAAAACGTGGATAAGCCGAATTATTAGCTGATTCTGAACTTAAATCATATACTTATATTTGAAAACATAATTTCAGTCAAGTTCCAGCTTTATTAAGTAATAAATATTTCAAAATCAGTGTATGTTAATTTAGTGAATCCCATATTTTAATTAACTTCCAACATTTCAAAGGTTATCTTGTTAAGACAGTTTGGCAGTTAGCACTGAATTTTTTCCAAGTTGATCTAATTACATGCAGATATTTCACAGTTCTATATGCCATATCTTTAAAAAATTTAAAAAATTTAGTAGGAAATGCTGTATTTCTGTTTCCTAGAGCTGCCATAACAAGGTAACAAAATCTGGGTCACTTAACATAAATTTATCATTTCACAGTTCTAGAGGCTAGAAGTCTGAAATCAAGGTATTGGTAGAGCCATGTTCTCTCTAACAACTCTAAGGGAGAATCATTCCTTAACTGGCTGGCAATCCTTGGCATTCCTCAGCTTGTAGATGCATCAAACCGGTCACAGGGCCATCTTCTCCATATGTGTCTTCGTATAGTCTTCCCTCTGTGCATATCTGCCTCTCTGTCCAAATTTCCCCTCTTTTTAAGGGCACTAGTCATATTGAATTAGAGTCCACCCTAATGACCTCATTTTAACTTGATTACCTCTAAGAAGACCCTATTTCCAAATAAGATCACATTCTGAGGTACTGGGGGTTAAGACTTCAATGTATCTTTTTGAGGGGACACAAGTCAATCCATTGAATTGTGAGCCCTGCGGAGCTAATATGAATGAGGAAAAAAATAAGAATGTATTAATTCTCCTTGATAAATTTTACAATACTTGGAGAATTTTTTTAATCCAAACTTCTATTATCTTTTCTTTTTGGGTAATTGTCATCCAAAAGTATTCTCAAAATTCAATGCTTCTGTTAACCTGAATCTCCCTTATGGATCTTTTTTTGAATTTTTCCTAAGAAAAACCTGGTTGTACCTGGCACTAAGTTTTATCTTCAAACAACTAGGATAGATTCATTTTACCCAGAGTGAACTAGGCCTGAATAAGAAAGCTTTGAAATCATCCTGGTCCTAAACATCCTGGCTTACATAGGCATATGCTTTAATACTGGGACTATGAGGCGTGGCATGGAGGAAACAGAGGCCATTTCAGAAAGGATGAAGCTGTCTAAAGCATATTTATCCCTTTCATTTTTACAAATTATTTCAAATTCAGTATTTTGAGTATTAACATGTATTTATACATTACTTCTTATTTGTTTCTATTGCTCCTTAAATATTTTTTAATCCTCATTAGTCCTGAAAATTAAAGTGTTAAACTGAGTAAAATATACCCAAAATAGCAGAAAGAGGAAAAACTAAAGATCTAAGAGCTCCACAACATAGTTACTGACTAAAAATGTAAAATTGGTGATTAAATTGAACTATATTTTTCAGTATATAAATATGCTCATGTTCTCGCCAAAAAAGGAAGATGGGGGACCAGGCTGGTGGCGGCGTAGTGGTTAACTTCATGCACTTTGCTTCAGCGGCCCGGAATTCACCGGCTTGGATCCTGGGTGCACACCTGCTCACCACTCATCAAGCCATGCTGAGGCAGCATCCCACATAGGGCAACTAGAGGGAGGTACAACTATGACATACAACTATCTACTGGGGCTTCTGGGAGAAAAAAGGAAAAAAGGGGGAAGATTGGCAACAGATGTTAGCTCAGGGCCAACCTTCCTTAAAAAAAAACAGGAAGATGGACTCCCCAAAGAGGACATCTATTAGGACCCTAAACTGTGCTAGAGGCTTGGGTATGACACATATCAGATTTTGCATCCTAAATTGAGATGATACTAGAATTCACATTCCAGTAATCAGACATTCCTAAAGACTAATAATTACCTTGTAGTTGTGAGAAATTCTACATTTGTTATATAAAAATCATAATGTGGGTTTAAATATTGAAGTAGCAGTTACTACAGATCCACTTATAAGTACCCATTGAAAAATGTCTAATTTACAAAAATATATGATCTGCAGATGTTAGCTTCAATATAATTCCTTTATATTGATTGGTAGAATGAAGCTCATTCCAACTACATAAACTGACAATGACCCATGGAGTATAAAAATGTTTTTCTTGTGGTGACAGACTTTGAAATCAGTCTTATACATACTGCACAGTCATATATTATTTACATTGATAATTCAGTACTTCGTTAATACCTTCTATTTTAACAAGATGAATTTACACTTTAAAGTTGCTTATAACATCAAAATATTTTCTTTTAACCAATTTACATTATTGTTCTCCATCACAGCAGAAATCTAGAGATAGATATCTTCATAATACCTATAACCAAATCCAAAGATTTATCTTTTGAAATACGACATTGTAAATTTGCTCTGGGTCTTGAGGCGGGGAAAAAAAGAAAAGAAAAAAAAAAAAAAACTACATAAAGTTGTTCAACGTATTATTGTAATGTTCTAACACATGGAAAAATCACATTGTGATCCAGTCTGTCAGAGTCTCATTGGTTTCCAGATTTCAGCAAGATTGATTTTTTAGTGCTTTATATAGCCTTATCTTTCCTTATGTACCACTGTGTTTCTACATCCTTACTTTTAATCAGTCTCACTACACTGTCTGAACAATCAAAATTCAAATTGTTTCATAACTCTTCAAGCATAGAGCTTTCTATGTTCCTTAACTATGAAATTCTCTGTGATTATTTCTAGTAAGGACAGGTGGCTTTCTACCAAAAAAATAAGTTCCTGTAAGTTATGCTTTCAATTTTTTTCATCTAAATTAAATTGATGTATTTTGGTAGTTGGCACATATTGATCTGCTATCAAATTATATCTCTATGATGTACAGCACTTTTTATAAACTGTTTCTCATAAACTGATATACCAGTGTCACTCCAGTTTGCTGTTTATTTTATGAGACTACTAAATAAATCACTACAAAAGGAGAATATTTTTAAAGAAAAAAGTGGGTTTAAAAATGCCCAATAGACACATATAAAAGAGAATAGGGAAATAAAAAGACAAAATAATCCAAACTGATTCTTTTTATGTGATGAAGTAGGTATATGGAAATATTGCTAATACAATATAAGCAACAAAATAGCTTGGTCAAACAATTTTGGAATCATCTTTTGACTGTATCTATAGTACTCTTTGACAGTGATGAAACAACTCAACTCAAAATCACTTTGATTTATGTTTGTGTACGTGGATGTATTAGAGTGTGCGTGTGTGCATGCATACTAGAAGAATACATTATAGAGCACATGGACATAGTGCAGCCTTAATATACTAGGTCCCACAAGTTCCTAGGACATTTAGTCATTTAGTATGAGCACATATTTTTTTTAAGAACACTACATATTGATTAAAAGGAAAAACTATGTCCTAATATGAGGATATACTTAAATGGTGCAATTATATATTTGATCTGAGTGACCCAAAAGTGAGCAGAGTGTTTATGACAGGTCTTTATGACTACTTTTCTCTTTTAGGAGTATGCGATCAGCATATTTCCATAAAAGGTACATTTAAGAGTGTGAAAAAGACGGAGAAAAAATATTCGTATCACAGAAGGAAGCCCCTTTATTGTGTGTACCCCCCACATCACCCAGGAAAACTGAGTGAATGTTTTATTTTCAAATCACATTTTAAAGTACAAATTTACCTAAATTGTTTAAATAGTAAAGCAAACATTTAAAATTCTTTAAATATTTATTGAAGTTTTGCATACAAACCTTCAAAATGACTAAGTATCAATATTTACCAAGTTTTCCTACAAAAATCCTGTTAAGTGGCATAAAAATATTAGAATAAAATTTTAATAGCAGTAGAAATCATAGATTTCCGCCATTAAAAGTTCAACAATTTTGAAAGATTTCTGAAAAATAGTCATTAAAAGAGGTTGAATTGATGGAGAAAGGAGAATAGAGAGAAGCAGCGTAGAGGATATCTCTACCAGATGTAAGAGCCTTTCTCTTCGAAGACACTGTAAATCCAGGTCAGTATATAAAGATGATGGGAATTAACTCCGGGCTCCACATCAGAGTAGGTGAGACACCTGCAGAACTGCTGCAGGGTTCCACAGCTTCCCAAAATACACGTAACTTCCTGCTGAAAACAGTTCCCTTTGTCTACAGGTACAACAACTGGTGTCTTAGGTGAAGTTTAAGTATCAGATTAGGTGAACTTGTAGTGTGGGTATTTGCACTGGGGATAGGGTCAACATAAATAATTAAAATTAATGCTCTGGGTTTTTTTTTTTTTTTTTTTTGTGGTGAGAACACTTAAGACCTACTCTCTTAGTAGATTTCAAGTATACAACCCAGTATTAACCATAGTCACCATGCTGTACATTTGATCCCAGAACTTATAACTGAAAGTTTGTTCCTTTTGACAAGCATCTTCCCATTTCCCCCATGCCTACCCCTTCACAACTACCATTCTACTCTCTGGTTCTATATCAATTTTTGAATGAAGACAGTAAGAAAAAGACAAAAGACAGAATAAATGAGTATAAATTTCAAACTGGACTTGGCAATATTTTTAAAGGTTCCATAATAAGAGATACATATGGCTGACTCAGAGAACTGGTATGGAAAGAAAAATCACACTGAATATTTAAAACTATGAGTTTTTGATTTCGCTCTGACATTAACTACTGAATGGCCTTGTCAAATGCAATAGTTTAGTTAGTGGAACACAGTAGAAAAAGATGGAAATGGCAAGATACAACTATTTTGGCCTTTATCTGTCATATGTAAAATGAAGATCTTATCCATGATGCCCTTCAGTTCTCTTATTCTACCTTGGTGTGTATTGAGTCAGATGCTTTTTTGCTAAGCAAAATTGTTAGAAACTGCCTGGCTTTCTACTCACGCATTTTGCTCAGTTATTGAACTGAATGCATTTGGGGGTAAGAAGGAGTAGTTTTTGTTCTACGGTTTCCAAAACTGTGTCTTTTTAGCTGCTTTATTAAGGAATGCATGGCATACAATAAACTACACTTGTGAAATGTACAATTTGATAAATTTTGACCCATGAAACTGTCACCACAACCAAGATAGTGATTTATCACCCTAGAAGTATCCTTTTGTCCCTTTGTAATCTTGTTCACCCAACTTTCCCCACCCCTCCCCCAGGCAAACACTGTCACTATAGATTAGTTTGCATTTTCTAGAGTTTTATATAAATAGAATAATATAGTATGGGCTCTTTTTTAAGTTTGGCTTGTTTTACTCAGCATAATTATTTTAAGATTTATCTTTTTTGTTGGGTATATCAATAGTTCATTTTTTTAAAATTATTTTTGAGTGGCATTTTATTGTATGGATATCCTACAATTATTTATCTATTCTTCAATTGTAGGATATTTGAGTTGTTTCCATTTTAGAACTATTAAAAAACAAAGATAAACATATTCATTGGTGTACTAGTCTTTGTTACGGGCTTACGCTTTTATTTTTCTCGGGCAACAACATAGGATGGATCCAGAATGGCTAAATTGTACGGTAGGTGATTTAACTTTTAAGAGACTGCCAAACCGTTTTCCAAATTGGTTCTACTGTTTCTATGTCCACCAATAGTGCTAGTTCCTTTTCCTCCAAATGGTCACCAAAATTTGGTATGATCATGCTTTTAAATTTTAACCATTCTAACATACACATAGCAGTATCTCATTGTAGTTTTAATTTGCATTTTCATAATAACTAATGACATTGAATGTCTTTCATATGTTTGCTATCCCTATATTTCCTTTGGTAAATATGTTACCTGCTTAAATATTTTGTATAATTTTTAAACTCAGTTGTTTTCATATTTTTGAGTTTTAAAAAAATATTCTACAAATAAGTAGCTCATTAAATATTTGTGTCACAAATAATTTTCCCATTCTGAGGCTTGTATTTTAATTCTGTTACTTTCTTTCAAAGAGCAGTCGTTTTAATTCTGATGAATTTATCAATTTACCAATTTTATAAAATTGATTAATAAAACCAAATAAAATAAATTTATCAATTTACCTAATTTATCAAATTTATCAATTTATCCATTTTTTTGATGGACTGAGCTTTTGGTGTCACATTTAAGAACTCTTTATATAACTCAAAGTTATGAAGTTTTTTTCTGTTTTCTGATAGAAGTTTTATGGTCCAAAATTTCACATTTTGGTCTATGATTCACTTGAATTAATTTCAGTTTAAGTTGTGTGACATGTACCCAAGTTCATTTTTTTTATATTGATGTTATGATTCCAGCATCATTAGGACTGTCCTTTCTCCATTGAGTTACTTTGCAAACTTTCTGAAAAAAGTCATTGCCCATTTATGTGTAGATCTATTTCTGCACTCTATTCTGATATTAGGTATATAAACATTTAGGATCATTGGCTTTTTGAGAAATTGCCTCCTTTATAAAGTGACTTTCTTGATCCCTGTTAATATTATCTGCTCTAAAATCTACTTTGATATTAATATAACATTTCTAGCTTTCTTTTGATTGGTGTTAGCGTGGTATTTATTTTTCTATCCTTTTATCCTTAATTGATTTGTCTTTATATTTAAAGTTAATTTCTTGTAAGCAACATATAGGATCTAGCATTTTTACCCAATCTGAGGTATTTGGACCGTTTATATTTAATGTGATAATTATATGATTAGGTTTAAGTCTATCATCACAGTATTTTTTTTCCCTTTGTCCAACCTCTTCTTCATTCTCTATTTCCCTTTTCTGCCTTCTTAGTATTACATGATTATTTTTATAATTCAGTTTTAAAACCTTTGTTTACTTATTAGATATAACTCATTGTTTTCTCATTTTCATGGTTGCTCTAGAGTTCCCAGTATCTTTTACTTATTACATTCCACCTTATGTGATATTATAATATTTCACATGAAGAACTTTGCGATAGTATGTATCAAATTCTCTGCTCTTGACATTTATGCGACTGTTGTCCTACATTTGTTTACATACATGTTACGAACCCCACAACAGATTGTTAGTTTTGTTTAAACAGTCTATTTCTTAAAGATTTTTAAATAATAGGAAAAGTTTCAGATACTGAACCATGTGGTTACCATTTCCTGTTCTCTTACTCCTTTTCTTTAGATCCATATTTCCATCTTGATTCATTTTCCCTGTGCCTCAAAGTCTTCCTTTAACATCACTTATAGAGCAGGTCTGCTGGTGATTAATCTTTCAAATAGGTCTAAAAAGAAATCTTTATTTCATTTTCATTTTTGAAAGATATCTTCACTGGGTTTCAAAAATCTCGGTTGTCAGGGTTTTTTTTTTGTTTTTTTTTCAATACTGAAAGACACTGCTCCACTTGCTTAGAGAGACAAATCGGCTGGCATCCTTACCGTTGTTCCTTTGTCATCATTTTTCTCTCCCCACATCTGGGCTGCTTTGAAGGTTTTTTCTTTATGATATGCCTTGGCATAGTTTTCTTCATATTTCTTGTGCTTAGGGCTCTTTTGAGCTTGTTGAAGCTGTATAATAATTCATTTTGTAAAATTAGAGACAATCTGACCATGATTTCCTCAAATATTTCCATGCCCCTCCTCCAGGTCTCCACCCACCCGTACATTAGGCTGCTTGAAGTTGTTCCACAGCTGACTGATATGCTGTGCATTTTTTCTTTGTTTCATTTTGTATGGGTTCTATACATCTTCAAGTTCACCAATTTTTTCTTTGGCAATGTATTTTATGTTATTGATCCCATTCAGTGTACATTTCATTTCACACATTGTAGTTTTTATCTCTAGACATAAAATTTGGAGCTTTCTTGCATTTTTCCATGTCTCTCAACTTTTTGAACATATGGAATATAGTCATAATGGCTGTTTTAAATTTTCTTGTCTGTTAATTTTAACATCTGGGTCAGTTTCAATTGATTGATTTTTTTTCATTTATTATAGGTCTTACTTTCCTGCCTATTTTTATATGTGGTAATTTTTTTATTCAATGTAAAACATTGTTAATTTTACCTTTTAGGGGATTGGATATTTTGTATTGCTATAAAAATTCTTCAGCTTTCTTCTAAGACACAGTTATGTTACTTAGAAACAGTTGCATTACTTTTGGTCTTGCTTTCAATATTTGCTAATTAAAACCAGAGCAGTTTTCAGTCTAGGGATAATAGTACTCTCTCCAGTGCACTACAAATTACAAGCATTTCCAGTCTAGCTGGTTGGAAGAGGTACTATTCCATACTCTCTGTGAGCACACTGTTTTCTCTAGTTCTTTCAGGCTGTTCTTATCCTGCTTAGGGTTAGCTTCCTTACACACATATGTTTATCAGTCTTTGACTGAATACTTGAGAAGGACCCTCTGCAGATTTCTTGGGTTTTTACTGTGTGTATCTCTTTCCTATTCATACTCTGTCCTGTAACTTTTGCTGCTTTGGTCTCCCCAGACCCTCAGCTCTGTCTTCTCAGCACAGAGTCTGCTGGGCTCCATCTGGCTTTCCCCTATCTCATCCATAGCCTGAACACTCTGTCAAGGCAGAAACTGTGGGCAATCAGCTGACTCACCTCGTTTTTTCACTGTCTCTCAAGGATCACTGATCTCCATTGCTTGATGTCCAGTATATTGAAAACAAATGTTTAAATTAGTTTTTCCTTCTCTACCTTCTTCTTGTTTCAGTTGGGAATAAAATCTTGTCCTGTTTTTTCATCTTGACTGGAGTAGAAATTCTTTTTTCTATTTATTAATGGCATCAAAAAAACAACAAGGTCCAGTATGAGCTCAAAATTATAATCTTACCTACTTTATTCAGAGAATAAATTAGACTAAAGTAATACAATTTAATTTTCAGACTATCTTGAAATGCTTAATAAATTGAAGTATAATTACATATCTGCTTAGCACATTTTTCATCAGCATTGAAATATTTTCATTTTAATTCTTAGTATTTTACTTTTTTATACATATTTCTTCGATGCAAGTGTTCAACTCTTTTTGAAATTTCTGTTTCTCTCCAACCACACTGATGATTTGTTATGCCATTATATCAGCCTTCTGAAAGTTCAAGATAAATTGGGATGTAACTATCACTTATTCAAATGTCAAAATTAAGCCAATTAAAGGCAAAAAAGAATTCAGTGCTAAAAAAGGATAAGGACATTATTCTGAGAGTTTCTTCAACTTCTTTTTGATTTGTCATGTTCGGCTATATAGGAATATCTAGATGACTTGAAAAATTTTCAGAACAGTTTTACATTATCTCAAATACAGTTTTTTAATCTATAGCTGTGAATCTCTTTTTAAGTAAAAGACATATTTTAGGATGAGGCAATATTGGGAATGACAAAAAAAGTTGCTTTATATACTATTTAATTTTGCATAATATATTAATTCATTTATATTCTTTTAGAATTTCAAAAAATATTCAAAAATCAGTATTCATATAGCCAGAATTGCAGCAAATATGACAAAATATATGTATGGATGTGTCATAGAGTGCTATGGGAGTTATAGAGTGGATGGGGAAGTTCAGTGTTCAGGCTTTCTCAGAAGGGAGATACAGAAGCCAGATGTTGAATGAGGACCAAGTTTAACAAGGACAGAGAAGAGAAAAGAAGGATCCAGGAAAGAGAATTGTGTAGATAAAAGCCAGAAGTTTAGAAAGAGAGTGGCATCTTTCAAAGATTACATGTGATTTAATAATATTGATGCTAAGAGCTAAATCAGGTGAGTGATGATGTGAGATGAGCCTGGATAGGTAAATAGGCCATGAAAGGACTTTAGAATTCTTTTTTTCCTGGAAGGATATAGGGAGTCATTGACACAATTTATGCAAGGGAATAATACTAAAAAAGGCAATACAACATCTCAAAGTCAATTCTGAATTCAGGCCCTAAGGAATGTATTTTTCGTAGGTTTATATATGTTAAACATATTTTTTTGGTGCAATGTCTTCAAAATTACCTTATAACAGAGCTTTCTCCTACTGTGTAAATATCTGCCACTTATACTAAGCAGGAGAAGTGTTAAAATAGGAGTAAGAAGACATGGATAGTGAGCATTAATGGTCATCTTCAATCTTAATTTCAAGATATAGAACATGGGGGTACACACATACATGCAACATTTTTCAAGTCATTGACCCAACTAAAATAATCCATAAGTCATTTTAAGAAAATATACCTATTTATCCACTAAAAAATCCATATTATGTATGGTCATGTGTTTTCGGAGCATTTTTCGTCATATTTTGCAGCGGGAAATATAAGTAGTCTTCTAATTTTTTCATGTGTAGAAATGGAGATTCAGTGATTTTCTTTTTTAGCAGCTGTTACTTAAATATAGCAGAAATGCAGTATTTGGTTGTGGAAGATTGAACAAATGAATAAAGAGATGTGTATATTTAATTAATTTAACATTATTTTTTACATTTCTATAATTACTTATCTATTGAGACCACTTATTTGGAATTTTAAGTAATCTAACAGGGAAAAAAAGAGTTTTTCAATGCCCCATCATTTAAACATGAAACCATTTTTCATATGAAACTATACTTTTGTTTTTGTTTCTTTAGAAAGAATCATTTTGTAGGGTGAACGGACTGGAGAAAGAAAGGAAGTGAGTTAGAGAAGATAAAAGTCGACTACTTTCCTCAGAATGAAATGTAATCATTTCCCCCGCCTTGACCCTCAATAACTCAATGAGAGAGTCATCAGTTATTCTGCTTATGATATCATCCTAAATATAATAACCAATGTTATTCTTATCGCTTGAATGAGATTATGAGGAAAAGAAGAGACGAGTATCTTTTTTCAGTAGAAAGATTAGAAGCATAAAGCCTGAGGCAACTAGTGGGAGAAGTGAAGGCAGGTATGCATGTGTGTTGAGAGAGGAAAGGCTAGATTTATTTTGACTAGAGACCCAGAGAAACTTGGCCCAAGTGAGATGTTTCTGAGGCTGAAGTAAGGAGTAGCACTGCTAATGAGAGACTAGCTGAGTGGGACTAGGGAAGGCCCTCTCTCTACAAGTTCTAGTGCCAGAGATTGTGGGCTCACAATCAGTTTCTGGGTGAGGACTTCATGGCATATTTGCTAGTGCCTTTGTAGCCTGCTGGAGTCAATGCCTAAGTCCTCCCTCTAAGACCACCTGGAAAGAACATGTGCCAGAAATAGGGCTATTAGATAAAATATAGGATGTCCAGTTAAATTTGCATTTCAGATAAAACTACAATTTTTTTAAGTATAAATATGTCCCAAATATTGCATGGTACATAGTTATACTTAAAAAAAATCCACTGTATTTGAAATGCAAATTTAAATGAACATATTATATTTTTATTTGCAAAATCCGGCAATATTAACTCGAAAGGACATATATTCACAGTGCCCAGAGAACAAGGCAAGATCAAAATAAATTCTATTGTGGGGTAAAGTCGAAGAATAGTCCACTCATCTGTTTTTGGGATTGAACTGAGCATTTAGAGAACCTAAACCATGACAGGAGGGGTGTTGAACCCTCCTGCTACAACTGTATAGTTTTCCCCAAACAAGAAACACATGGAAAAGGAACAAAAAAGCTATGAAACCACTGTTCTCTCCATTTCCAGTTAAAACCATCTCAAGTTGGGTTATAAAACTTCACCTGAGTCTCTGGGGCAGGGAAAAGCAGTTCTTTACTTTGGTATTTTCCAAACTCAAGTCAATTTCCTACGCTAAGACATTACTATAGTTGCTTTATATATATTCTCTCCTCTATCCTCTGTCTAGAAGTGAAATAAAATGTCATTTCTTTAGATTCCTTATTTACTAAATCTTGAGAGTTAAATACCCTACTCATGTTCCTTATGTTATAAATTGAAGAATATTTAAAGAAACAGATCCGAACAGAATATAAAAATGTTTACGATTCTAAACTCATTTTATTATAGTTTCTGGTATAGAAGCTAATTTTATTCTTGGTTTTAATGCTTTTGGGCAGTGAAGTCAACTGTTTTTCTTTTTAAATTTATGATTACGCTAACGCTATCCACTCATAAGTACTAAATATCCATCCTGCTTAACTGTTAATAAATTCTGTTTCACTTGAACCTTTCCTCAAAGCAGCCAAATGCATTGATTTGAGATGAATGTTTGGAATATTTCCCATATTTTAAAGCTAACAACCATGCGTATCAGTATATTTCTGTGGTTTTTTCCTTGGTCTCAAGTTTTTGTACTTTTCATGATATACAAATAAATAAAAGCAATTTCAAGCTATTAAAAATAGGATGACATGTATTGTAAGGGATTGCCAAAATCCCTTGTGGTTCCACAGAAAGTACATGAGTATTACATGCCAAGTGGATTAGAGCTAATTCACTGTGAAAAAATTGTTCAGATTATCCATTGAAAAATCTAGTCATTCACCACTGACATAGATATGCTTCCTTTAATTACTATGCTGGTTATGAAGATTAATAACATACTTTTATCTTAGAAAATTATAAGGGCATCTGCTGTGTGTTTAAATCCATCATAGGTTTCCTGGAGCCATAGCAATTAGAGGTGGAAAAGGACTATTTGGTCATCTCCCCCATCTTTCTGTCTGGGCAGGCTTTAATCTTTGAGAAAATTCTCTAGTGCTTTGTCTAATCTAGTTTTACATAACTCAAATGGAAAACTTGGAAGACTTTACCACAGTCTAAAAGACCTTGCTGCTGGGAATTATTATAATGATAATAAGCATACTTTTGCTCTGCTTAATTTCCCACTAGTTTTATCTATGCCTCTTGGGAACAGCCTTGAGCAATTCCACACATGCACCCCTCCCACTTGGTGTGCCATCATTCAAATACGTAATCATAAATGTTGATCACGCCCAACCTAACACATTTAATCATGTTTGGCAAAATGATTTGTATATCTTTTAGCAACTCTATGTCTGCCAATCCTTAAGCATCTTTGAAATTAATGAGAAACCTAACAGATGAAGAGGAACTTCCAGTAAAATACAGAATTAATGATCTTCATTACAAGAGCTCTTGTGAACATTTGAAGTTTTTGAATTAAATGAATTTTAGTGATTACTTGCTAAGGTTATGAAAAAATGTGAAACATGCTAAGAATATCTTCAGAAACCTCTCTATTTCCATTCATGCATTTTTCCTGCTCCAGATTCCCAGGGCTTGTGCTATTTATTCACTAGCTGCCAGACACCTTGCAAAGTGCTTTTTGTCTAAGACATCCCTCCTCCCAAAGAAAAAGTCCTCTGTCTGTAAAGAACCCACTTAATGGCTACCTTGTAGATTGTAACAATATGTTCAGACCAAAATGTTGGGTGTCAATGCCTATTTTCTAAGAAGCATTTACATTTGATTAAGATCATTACAACTTTAATTCTGTAAAACAACGATGTAGAAATCCAGGCAGGATAGAGAATTGGTAGAAGGTGGGGCATTTTAAAGAGAATATCGCTAGAATGAAAGCTCCTTGAGAATAGGGATTTTTGTTTCACTAATATATCCCGAGTTCCTAGATGCATTCATACAAGTTCAATGGATATAGAGTTTTTCTTTCAGTAACTCAAATCACAATAGATAGGGCAACTGAAGACAGTACTACTCATTGCTTAACACTGAATCATTGATTTGGGGCAATTTTCTTGAGCCAACTTAGTTAACTTCTCTTCTCATCATTCAAACATTGGTATTTCAATACAGACCCAGGCTTCATTGTGGGAAGAAAGGGAGTGGTTATGAGAATCCAGTAGTGGGGCAAGGGGAAGAAATGCCTGTTAAGAGTTAGTATGTGTTATATAATCTTAATAACATTACAAAGGTGAGTTAGAAGAGAAAGATAAAGGAAGTCATCCAGGGAAGCTCTGAAGAAATGTCTTGGTTTGCCTAAGAAGGAATGCACAATGTAAACTCTGGGAATTATCCGATTAAACTTATCCAATGGTAAAGTGGATCTTAATAAGGAACTCATCAACTCATTGACGACATACTTCAGCCTTCTATCTTAACCAAAAGAAGCTTATAAGACACAGTGTTTTCATTACCAGATTAAGGACAGAGGCTTCCTAGGCCCGGAGCTGTGTACTCAAAATAAGTTATAGCTATGGTCTCTGAGAGCAGAAGCTTTAAAAAGATGGCTGGTGACTGCCAAATATGCAAAAAAACAAAGTGAACTTTTATATATCAAATTGCATCTTTTCTTTAAAGAAAAGTAAATTCAAATTCAAATCAATTTCATGTGATCTGCTATATTTGAGAAATTAAATATAAAATACCACATGGATTTTCACTCATTTTATTTACAAAGAGACACATTCAAAGAAAGCAGGACATTCAAAATAAAGTAAACATCCATTTTAGCAGTCACAAAGCTTTATAGCTATTGTCAAAATCAGAAGACTTAAAACGGGAAGCTATTTTATGTTCAAAGTATGGCTATGTTTGATCAATTAGGATTTACAGAGATGGAAATCAGTTTCTTTTATTTCTGCTACTAAGAAAAATGTGTATGAATTTTTATAATAGAATCTGTCAGTTGTCCTAAGTGCTGACCATCTCACTTAGATTGCTGAGAGCAGTATGGGGAAATTTTCCTGTCAAAGCATTCATTGCGATAGGGTAGGATTGGAAGACTATTACTAATGTCATGGGCAATGATTAAAAAAAGCTCTAGGTTTAATCCCTTCTGGCTTTATTGAAAGAACTACCAAAGTGACATAGTGTCTTAACCCATAGGCAGATTTATTAGGGTGGAAATCTCTCTTGCTTTGTATTTAATTAGCTTAGTCTGTGGAGGGAACCTGGTAACAGGGAAATCTCTCACTCTGACACAAAACATTGAACAATGAACCATACTTCAAGCTACTAAAAGAGAGGCAAGGACATTCTAATAAATTAACTACTAAGGAGAAAATATGGCTATCAGTTCATATCTTTAGAGTAAGAACCCATGCCTACATCTTGATCACTTAGTTCAAAAGCTTCTGGTTGCCCAATTTTGAATAGGACACCAAGCAGGGAAACAGGATAAATTGTGGCATATAGAATTGTTGGTATTACGGTAATAATCTAGATCCAAATTGTTACAAAACTTAGTTACGGAAAATTGACCATAGTTTAATCCGTATATATCTTGTCATTATTGAATTACTTGCAACACCAGCAACAAAGCAAAACTGATTATAGAATCAAATAATATAAAAAATTGATCAATAAAGCAAAAAAAAAATTTCAGGAAACTACCCAGATTCTTCTTGGTTCCATCAAGAAAATTAATACATTTTACACAGTTCACAAAGATCATAAGTCAGAAGACTTTGTTCAGTGCATACTAGACAAAAATAAATACGCAAGATTAAAGAAATGTGATAACCTGATACCATATTGAAAAAAAATAGATTTCATGGATGATTTTTTTACCATCTCATCTCAAACTTTTCATATTTTCAATGTATTTGTGGAAGATGTAATTTTATTCACTAGCACAGATGAATATTTTAAGCATCTAAGAAAAAACAAAACACTGGCCAACAGTGAAAGGGCCTTGAAAAATAGCAGTAATGCTCGGACTCAATCTAACAAGAGACGTAAGATTTAAAAAAGAAATTATCACATATTATTGATTGAAATTAAAGAAGACGTGAAAAAGTGGATGGATCCAATGTAATCTCGATTAAAATCTCAGCAGAGTTTAAGTATTTGACAAGTTCTATTTTTGTAATTTTAAGTGCAAGAGGACAGATAGCCAAGATAATCTGGAAGAATAACACAGTTTTAGGACTTATAGGACCACTTATCAAGATGATTTATAAAGTTATAATTAAGAGGGTATAGTATTGAACCAAGAATAACAAACCAATAAAACAAAACCAGAAAAATCTTTATCTAAATTTACACAATGCATAAAAATCAGTTCCAGGTGAATTGAAGATATTAATGTGAACTAATAAAGTTTCTAAAGTATAACATAGTGAATATCTTCATAGTTTGGGATTGGCAATCTTTTTTTAAACAAAGTAGAGAAAAAAAACAAAACCCTAAAGGGAATGATAGGTAAGTTGGTCCGTATTTATATCAAGGATTCCTTTTTCAAAAAGTGATATCAGGAAATTCTACAGGCAAATCAGAAAGGGAAAGTTTCACACTACGTATGTCATTAGTCGTGAGGATTATGAAAATAAAAACTACAATAAGATAGTATATGCCTACCACAATCACTAAACTTAAAAAGACAGAAAATGCCAAGTGTTGACAAGATTGTGAAGTAGCTGGAAAACTAATACTCTACTAGGAAAAAACTGTTTGTTTAGTATCTACTAAAAGCTGAACATACGCAGACTTTATGAAGAAGCACTTCTATTCCTAAGTATATATCAAACATACTATGTATATATATGTAAAACAACAATAACAACAAACATTGACAAGGATGTTCAAAGCAGGACGATTTGTAACAGCCCCAATTGTCCATTAACAGTTGAATGGATAAATACTACCATTTCTACAAAAGTAGAGTAGACACTGTGCAATATAAATTAACAAAATACTTCTCCTACAACATGGATGAATCTCACAAACATCATGTTGAGCAAAACAAGTCAGACAGAAAAGAATACCTACTTAAAATCCATTTATATAATGAACAAAATCGGACAAATCAATTATATAGAATTGAGGTAGTGTTTACCTTTAGGTAAAAGAGGCAGTTAGGAACTGGAGAGGATTTCTTAGCTCAGGGATAGTTCTGGGATCTGATAACATTCCACTTCCTAGTGGTAATATTTACATGGGAGTCAACAGTTTACCTACCTGTAAGATGGAATACAGGAGAGGAAACACCACATCACGAAGAACAACAACACAGCCGCGTACCAGTCACTCATCATTTGGGATGTGCTTGATGACAAGAAACAAGGCTGAGCATGGTCAGACCAACTCAGGTTGGAGAATCCCTCGCTCTAGAGTTCCTTCACATCTCTACTTAGTCTGTGCCTTCTAATGTCTGTGTTACCATCTACTTGTATAACCTCCTCTGGTGTATGTGATTAGTGACTATTCTTTGGTTCAGCTGCATTCAGTCAAGCCCTCTGACTACTATATAAACCACCTCAGCTGTCAGTACAGGTGCTTGGCTGGGTACCTCAGCTTGGAGTTGATTATAATCTCTTAACAATTAGAATATTAATGGTTCAAGGGGGATTTGGCCAAGGGTCAAATGCTTAGACTTCTCTGAGGCAGGAGGAGAGGCCATCTATTTTTCTTTCTTTTCCATTTATACTTTAGTTAAAAAAAATTACTCAAAAAACTTTTTGCTACTCTAAAAAGTCTTTAAAAATTACCACTTTTTTTCTTAAAATGGTTTTACTTTGTTTTGGAAATCAGTGGTTCTACTCTGAACAAATGTGATTGATTTGTTTTTTGTTGTTGCATAATAAATTATGTAGTTGTATAATTCAGATTAATATTAAGAATACATTATTTTTTATTAGATAATGATAAAATAATATTTTATTTAAAAATTGACAAAAAGTAGAACAGAATTGTGATAATATTTAATCTGAAAAAATGTTTTCTATCAACTTTCTTTGATAAGGTATACATAAGGTATTTAAGAGGCTACAGTCACTGAGAAGTGCATATGATACACTAATGTTTTTAATGTAAAACAATTTTATAAAGTATCTCATTGAATTGGTTAGAAAATTCTTATTTTAAATATACGTTTTTTAAACAGTATACTTTATAAATCTCTGCAGGAGATCCACACATTTTTACACCAAAGCCCTGCCTATAGAGTGCCATAAAACATTTTTTAATAACAGGAAAGCTTATTATTCACTGAGAGTTGTTTATTGTGCATCCCCATGCTCCACCGGAACTGGAATCTTCCCTCCTTGTCTCAGCCTTTCTTCTCCAGGCTTGTTGATTGACTTAGCTCTTACCACCAAATTGTCCAGGTGAGTGGCGTTATGTCCCAGCTGCTCCTTCTCTATCCCAGTTACATTTTATAAATATTGTCTGGCATCCCTTCTGCTGAGCACTTTCTTGCATTCACAGAAGTACCATTCTTTCATGATAAACTATATAGAGACTATATACATTGCTTCTCATTCGTTCTCTAAGTATGTTATTTTTTACCCACCTAGTGATACCATATAGCAAATGGTGTAGGAAGCAGGGGAGAGTAGGTGTGGGAAGGGAAAGTAAGAAATTGGAGAAGGCAGAGATGAAGAAGACAACTTCAAAGTATGTTCATAAATTAAAATAAAATTTATTTGCGTAGGGAAAAATATCCAGAGAAGATTCAACAAAATTTGCCCCTTTTTGTTTATGATAGATAGGTCAGTGTAATTTTATTCATTTATTTTATGTGTACCCATTATTTCTCTTTCAAATATTATCTTTGAAAATGTATTGTGTACCTAATAATATTTTTAAAAGGACGTTTGCTTTTTGTTTAGAACTGTGCTTAAAATTGGTATTTTATTTAATGGCAATTTTACAATATTAAAATTTCAAATCTGAGTATTTGGATATGGGAATCTCTTTTATCTGATTCTCCTGTTAATACTTTTTCTTTCTCTTAAACTTTTCTTCTTTTCATACCATAGCAATCACAAGGTCGAGCTTAAAGGGAAAGTTATGAGACAGCGGGTTGACAACTAAAGCAGAAGTGAAGTGAAAGGAGAGGAAATGAAATTCATTTAGTCTAGCATACCTGAAGTTTAAGGAGCTTAATATAAAGATGTGAACTTGAGCTTCAGCCCCACCTGTACACTTTCTATCCTGGTCCACCACACTCTTGAAAACACACATTCAAACACACTTCTTCTGTTTGACCAAGAACTTATAAAAGTTCCTTAAATAGATAAGTGTAATAAGAAGTAAAGGTAAGTGAATAAATTGACCATTAAATAGCAAATCTAAAAAGCATGACCATATGTGTATTGACTAAATTGCAATGAAAATGTATTTTAGTTATCTATATTAATCCTGACACTGGTGTGCCAGCATTTGAATTGGTAGAATTCTTCATATTAAACCATTCTTACAATATCCCATCAGAAAACATTCTGCTTCAGTTCAGGAAAAGAAAGTTAGATTAAGAAAACCATGTTTATTTATTTATTTATTTATTTTTTTGTGAGGAAGATCAGCCCTGAGCTAACATCCATGCTAATCCTCCTCTTTTTGCTGAGGAAGACCAGCTCTGAGCTAACATCTATTGCCAATCCTCCTTTTTTTTCTCTCCACAGCCCCAGTAGATAGTTGTATGTCATAGTTGCACATCCTTCTAGTTGCTGTATGTGGGACATGGCCTAAGCATGGCCGGAAAAGCGGTGTGTCAGTGCACCGGGGATCCGACCCTGGTCCACCAGTAGCGGAGCTCGTGCACTTAACCACTAAGCCACAGGGCCGGCCCCACCATGTTTTTTTTTTTCTTCTTGATATTCTTATCACTTTAATGTAAGAAATGTTTTATATTATCTACCTAATCCTTAAAATATTATTGCAATATTTTTCTTGTACATTTTACATTTATATTTTATTCATATAAAAAGTCAAGTGTACTAAACAAACAAACGAAAAAAACGACAACCTAGATGCCTTATATCTCTTCTTTCTGATCATTTAAAGGTCTGATAAAATGTTTACAAGAAATTATTTAGAAGGACTAGCAAAGCTTTGCCTTCAAAGTTCAATCTCACTTTGATATGTGCATAGATCTAAAACGTCCATAAAAATTACACGCAACAAATAATTCAGATTGTTACGTTTATATTAAGATGTCATATATTTTAAACTAAACTGAAAAATAATAAGTAAAATATTTAATGACTCCATCAACTTAAATTTTATAGGGCATAAATAAATAGTTGTTTATAGAACAAGTAATAAAGTGAAAATGTAGGTAGAGAATAACTTTAAAAATTAGCACGAGAAATTCTAGGTCGTCATTATATGTATTCACATGATGAAATAGTGGTCAGAGGTAAAAAAAAAATTATCAAAATGTCTTAAAAATTCTTTTTCTTTGCTCCTTATAATAGTAGCAGGCACTAGAAACAACTTAAGTAAAATTATTTTAAAATCCTTGGAAACTTGAAGTAGTTTTCTGTACTAAATTTAACTCCTGTCATGATAATTTGGAGCTCCATAGGGTAAAATATTTAAACACATGTATCTAGAAAACTCCAAGAGCAGTTCTTTTTGCTTGTTTTCCTGTACTTGATAATATGGAAATGAAGCATTTAAAAAAAAAAATGTGATGATATTTTACAAGATTGACTAAAACAATCAACTTTCATTTATGTTCTATTTACAGAAAACGTAGGCCAGACATTTTATCCTCCAAATTTATTGTTATATATCTTTCATTCTTATGATGTTCATAAGAATGGGCTAGTCAAATTTCATTCTGTTTTTCCATTTGTTAGATTTAGAGTCTTTAAAGAAAGAACCAGTTTAATTTTATACTCAAATATAAAGTGATTATTACTCTTCATTTATTATATTCATTACCAGAATTAATATGTTCAAAAAATATTGAATTCAAGTATTAAAAAAGAAATATGTTCCCCTTAAACCTCTGTTACCTGGAAAACATATCACTTTCATAAACATTTTCATTAATACCCTTTTTTTAAATGTGTTGATTTCCTTTATATTTTATTTATGATTTTTGATTTTTTCCTTCCTGCCATTGTCATTAAAGAATGCTTCTAAAATTATAAGCTTTTCTGTCATGCAGTGACATGTCTTTGGTCATGACCTTTTGTCAATATTAAAAGAATTAAGGGAATTCCTTTAATATTATAAAAGTCAAAGAAGTAGCCTCTCTTGACAGGATTTGACTTCCCAATCGTAGTTATATTTATTAAACAAAAAAGACAAGATTTATTCTCAACATTAACTTTAGACAAAAATAAACCCTAATAATATCTAAAGAGCAAAAAGATTACTTATATCTCCAGAGCAAAAGGTTTATAAAGTGTTTGGGAACATTGCCTTGCATTTTCATCATTATTTCTCCAGCATGTATAGTGCTGTCTGGCACATAGTACAAACTCAATAAATAAAGTTTTTTTTGTGAGGAAGATTGGCCCTGAGCTAACATCTGCCAATCCTCCTCGTTTTTGCTGAGGAAGTCTGGCCCTGGGCTAACATCCGTGCCCATCTTCCTCCACTCTATGTGGGACGCTGCCGCAGCATGTCTTGACAAGCGGTGCATCAGTGCGCGCCCGGGATCCGAACTTGCGAACCCCAGGCCACCGCAGCGGAGCACAAGCACTTAACTGCTTGCGCCACCGGGCCAGCCCCAATAAATATTGTTAAATAAATTCCATTTAACCACCACAGTCTCAGACTATTTTATCAATATCTGGTAGAATATCTGCCTGTCAAATTTAGTAAGCTATTTTAAAAGATATAGCACATTATCTTAGAGTAACACAGAAACATGGGGGAGATATAACCTTACTTAATAGTAACATATTAGAATGTAATATCACACTAGTTTAAAGTAAAATACAATAAGAAATTTCTCATTTGGGTTAAGTTTTCAGATCGCTGGATATATTTGCACTCCGTTGGCTTTTATGTGTACAAAGAATGAAAGTTTAAAGAAGCACTAAAAACTCCGGACAACCTCAAATGTTATCTAAATGTATTAGCCTTTTTGCCCAGGTTTATAAAAATAGCTACCATTTAATAAACATTCTGCATCAAGCAATATACTGAGTACTTATTAATATATTTTCCTATGTAACCCTCACAATAATAGTTTGAGTAATATATTATTAATTCCATTTTATATATCAACAAATTGAGGAGCAGAGAGATTAACTTTCTCAAGGTGTCGTAGATAGTGAATATCAGGAATATCATGAAAACAATGTATTTAGGTCCAAAACTCATGTCCTCAATCATTTCAGAAAATTGCTTACTTAATCACCCTTGACAGCAGACGGATGCAAAAATATAACATAACCGTCAGGCTGATGCTTTCTTCTTACCATCTTCCATTTGGGTGCTGTCTGCTTATTAATAAAATGCATATTTTTACAATCTGAGTAAGTGGGTTTCCTTTAGGGGAAATATCAATCTGTTTTCTTTCTTTTTCTTTTTTAATCTCCCTATTTTCGTATATTTTTACTATTAATTGGTTCTGTTTTTGGTTTTGATTTTGGGTATTTTTACTTTTCTCTTTCTTTTTTATTTTCCTTTTATTCTGAAACTCATCTGACTTTTTGTGATCATTTATTTCTTTATTCAGTGCACTGGAACTATTATACAGAATATTTGAAAGTAGATGTATAGTGCTCTGAGAGTTTGCCACAATTATTTTCCACAGGGCCTTTTTCAGTCTGCATTCATTAGACAAGACCAATGATTACCTTTTCCCATTTAAAAGAAAAACAAAACAACAACAACAGCTTAATATTAAGCATTTTTTCCTCAACAAATATATTTCAGAGTGGTGAGTTTCATTCTTGTTAAATTTGCTTAGTAGTGCATAATGATTTAAATAAATATAAAGTAGACAAATTGCTTGCATTAAAAGAAACATAAAATATTTGAAAATACACTAATTTTAGAGGTTTGTAATTATATACATTTTTCCACTAGAACAACAAACTTTGGTAATGTAATTAAAACACTTTGACTTCAAGTATCTAAAATATCTCATGGAAAAAATGAATGCTGCTTAAAGGTTTAAAATAATCTAGTTTATGATCAAGTGCTGGCCATTATTTAAAATAGTGTATAATTAAAGGTTTGTGCTTTTTTTGTAGTTTTGGATTTTTGTTCATAGCTAGAGTCTAGACATGGCTCCAGGGCCAAACCATCTATCAAGTACAGATTGTATCTAATCACCAGTTTTGTCTCCACTTTGATTATCTTCCCAACGTCAAATAATAACCATCAAATTTGAAATAGAATAGCCATTAAAGGAATTCCTCCATTCCTTAGATCAGGAGTAAAAGTCTAGATAGGAAATAATATAGGCTTTGTGGCCCAGATGATCTCTGATCTGACTACCTCTGCCATTGTTATGTGAAAGCAGAGAGATAATACATAAATGACTGAGTAAGGTTGGGTTCCCATAAAATTTTATTTATAGACTATGAAATTTGAATTTCGTAGAAATTTCGTGTCATGAAATATTTTTCTTTTGATTTTTGAAAAAATGTAAAGAAAAGCAATCTGCTCTTGGGACATAGACTCGGGAATTAGGTCTAATTTGGCCATGTGCCACAGACTACTAACTCCTGCTTAAGTAAATAGGAAAAACCAAGTAAGGTTTTTTTTTTTTTTTTTTTGTGAGGAGATCAGCCCTGTGCTAACATCTGCCAATCCTCCTCTTTTTTTGCTGAGGAAGACTGGCCCTGGGCTAACATCCGTGCCTATCTTCCTCCACTTTATATGGGACGCCGCCACAGCATGGCTTGACAAGCAGTGCGTCAGTGCGCGCCCGGGATCCGAACCAGCGAACCCCGGGCTGCTGCAGCAGAGCGCGTGCACTTAACTGCTTGCGCCACCGGGCCAGCCCCCCAAGTAAGGTTTTTATCTAAATAAGTATAAGGTATTTCCTGAGCTATAGGTCATTTCATTAAAGTGATCATGAAATATTAAAATCAAAGACACTTAGACTAAGATTTAAGTATTCAGATAATTAAACACACTTTATCCCAGTTTAGGATGTTAAGATACTAATTAGGAAGTATTTTAAATTAAGAATTTCCATCCCACAATAGTACTAAACTTTTTTCTTAAGAGAAGTCAAACTATTCTCAATAAACTCTTTGATGAAATAGCCTTCAATTTAATCTGACCCATTTTTCTCGTAAGTAAAATGGATTATTCTTCAGCTTTTGTCATTTATAGCTAATTGCCATTTGATGTTCAGAGCTTTTATACTGTATGTCTTAGAAGCCATTTCTATTTTAAATGTTATAAGACATCAGAATATCTTATTATATGTCTCATGTAAGTTAGCTTTTGAAGGATAATGGTAGTTCCATATTTGGCTCTCACTTTAATATTCCTTTTAGTATATTAACTTATATTTGCTCTCTCCCAGTTTGGCTTAATCCTAACACCACTTAGTTGAAGGTGCCTTTTTGTTCAGTTTTGAGTTCCAGCTAATAAAAGACATATTTTACTTTTTAAAATTCCCCTTAATAGTTTAAATACTTGGAGAATCAGAAGAGAATATATTGGTTTAAGAGTTAACACAAGACATACAGAATAAATGTCGTTTTGATTTCATAAATTGTCCATTTATTCATAAAGATGCCACTATCAGCCTTATTAGCTCACTGCAAATTAGACAAATTGCAGGATGTTCTAGCGCCCTTCTAGACATTCTACTTTGAATTATCATGCCTTGGGGAATTTCAAGTTAATAACAACTTAAACTTCATCTCCTCAGAACTAGTTTATATCTAATTATAATAAAGCATGCTCAATTCCCCATCTGAACTTACCATCAATACTGTTAATAGACCCTCTACTTCTTACTTCACTAAGTGGGGAATTTCTAGTATACAAAGGATGAACTTACTGATTCTTTCCACACAATACCCTAAATTCGCTTTTTCTTAGAAAATGACTCTGTAGAATTAATCAATAAAACTCTTTTTAATTTGGCTTGGCAGAAAAAAAAATTGTATGTCAAAAATTCTAAAATCTGCTTTTAAAAACATGAATGCAAAAACAAGACCTTTTTTTCTCATCTGTGGCTGTTGTAGTTCAGGGGTTTCAGTAGTTTCTAAATTCATTCAATGCGTTTTATCAAATCTATTGATAACCACTGTTCTCTGATTTTAGAAAGGAAGAAAAACTTATGATGTGGTAGATCTTAAATGTTTAAAAGTTAATATTTCTAGGAATCAGAATCTACCCTATTCATAGTGGTTTTATTATTCTATTCTGTGACATTACAGCATCAGGTTTATTACTTTCAAATCTTGTCCTCATTTCGCTGTGTGTGTGCATTTAAGAAAAGTTTATTTTTTCAAAAATAAGTCAAGAATTTCGGAGAAATAATCCAGAGAATAATGCTTTTCAGTATCCACTCCTATTTATGAATTTTAATCACTTAAAAATATATAGGTAGAAATATTAGTGATAGGATCTCAGTGGGTGGAAGACAAACATAGATTTTTCCCATAAAACATAGAACAAATGAATGGTATATAAAATTGAATTACAAAGGAGTTAGCTTTGTAAGATCTTGCATACTACAAGAGGTAGTAAATATAATAACTGTGGGGTGATATTGGAGAATGTCAAAAAGCCAGTTTATTTCAAAGAATATTTACTTTACATATTGTTTCCACTTGGCTTGCAGGACAAATGATCTCTAAGAACTCTCTCTTTTTTCCCTTTGCTTGATCCTTCTCTTTACTTTGGAGTGCCCCAGCCTCAGGCTGTGGATCTCTTCACTTTATGTTTGTTTCCTCATGATATTATCCAGTCTATGGACTTTAAATATCATCTATATGCCAGATACTCCCATCATTATATACCCAGATTCAAATCCCCTCCTAAACATGGCCTTTAAGTTATATACAACTTACTGAATCAATAATAGAGTTCTCAAACTCAAATTGTACAAAATGAACTACTAGTCTCCTCTTCCCCAAACATGTTCTAACCACGCCTTTCACATCTCAGATGATGGCATCTCCACCTTTTAGAAGGCTCAGGCCAAAAATATTGAAGCTATTCTGTTTTCTTTCTATCACATCACGTGTTAAGTCCATCAAGACATTCAACTGACATTATATACAAAATATATTCCTAATGAGAGCACTCCCTCACCCTCCACCTCTATCATCAGCATTTTCGTTTAAGCTGCCATCATCTCCTGCCTGGATTAGAGCAATAGCTTCTTAATTCATCTCTGCTAGCACACTTGCCATTTTATAATCTTTTTTTAACATAGATAATGGAGGAATTTGTTTAAAATGTAGATTATATTACTTTTCTTCTCAAAATCCTTCATTGGTTCCCAGTTCACCCAGTATAAAGCCAAAGTTCGCACTAAGTCTGCAAAAATCAACATAATATGACCGTCTGCTACATGTCTTAGCTTCTTTCTTGTCAATCTTCTCACATCTGTGCTTTGCTACATTAGACTCTTTGTTGTTCTTCAAATACCCTAGGCATGCTCAATCCTCGTGGCCTTTGCACTTTATTTCCTTGGTCTAGAATGCTCTTCTTCCAAAACCATGTGGCTATCTCCCTCAGCTCTGTAATATCTTTGTTCAAGTGTCACTGGCCTGCCCTCTCCACTCTATTTAAAATTGACACCCACACTCCTGTTCCCCTGACTTACTCTGCTTTTTCTTTTATTTCAAAGCACTTACACCTTCTAATACAATATATAATGTACTTATTTTATGCGTATTGTTTATTTTTGTCTCACCCAACTTGAAAAGAACTGTGCCTTACACACTGTGCTCTCAATAAATTAATGGAACATGTAGGAATTCCAATACTGGGCACCGATAATTTATTTTTAATAAACAAAACAAACAAACAAAATTTTTAATCTCAATGGTTTATTGCCTAGTGTGTGAGAGAGAGACAAGCAAGCAGTCTTGTCGTCGTTTTTTTTTTTGAGGAATATCGGCCCTGAGCTAACATCTGCTAATCCTCCTCTTTTTGCTGAGGAAGACTGGCCCTGGGTTAACGTCCATGTCCATCTTCCTCCACTTTATATGGGACGCCGCCACAGCATGGCTTGCCAAGCGGTGCGTTGGTGCGCACCCGGGATCCGAACCAGCGAACCCCGGGCCGCCACAGCGGAGCACGCTCACTTAACCACTTACGCCACCGGGCTGGCCCCCAGTCTTGTTATTTTAATACAGAATGGTAAATATTTAAACAGACATATTTTAATGGAACTACTCATTCACAAAAAAGACATTTGTGGTCATGCAGTGAAGAGTGTCAGAGTCTTCCCAAAAAATAATGTCTGAATAGTGTCTTTCGAGAATTATTAGGAAGTATCAGATTAATAAAATTTGAAAAGTGAAGGAAGGAGCCATGGAATAGCATAGAGTCTTTAGAAGACTACATTTAACTTCAACTTAATATAACCAAGGCCAGGTACATAGTTGGAAATGCAGGAAGAAGATTGATCAATATTTTAGGGATATTGTTACAGAATTGTGAGAATTTTAGTGAAAAGGTCACAAAATTATATGATATCTCTATGAAATTATGATAACTGAGGCTGGAGAAGTAAAGAAAAATGGATTAGGATATACCTCATAGATAATGCCAAAGAGCACATAATTATTCTTAAAAAAAAATGTAAGAGCCATGTGTGTATTTAACTAGGGGTCTGAATATAGTTAGTTTTGTGTTTTATATATTTCTAGTGGCTGGAGAAACACTGAATTGATGAGAGCTAAGCTATAATGCGGATATTGATTACTAGACTGCTGCAAAAATCCAGATAAGAGATGATGAGACGTGAACCAAGGTAGTGGTATAAAGTCGAAATGAATTTTAAAATGTTGCTGTGGTTAAGGTATTGCTAACAATTGCATCATATACACCCAGAATTCACAGTGGCTTAAAGTGGGACAGCGAAATGCAGTCCTTGGCTGAACAGCTACTTTTAAGTAAGAACTTTACCCTGTTGATGCAAGAATCTTTGGTGGTCAGCTAGCTATTGGGCAACAATGATGAATACAAGAAAAAAAATCTATGACATAAGATTAGAGAGACTTGGTAGTTCATATAATGTAAAAATGGGAGAAATGGAGGAAAGTAGGAAGATGCCCAGAATCTTTGGTCTGTGTTAACAATTAGTCACTGCTGTCTTAAATAAAATGCTAATATAAACAGAGACCTAATTTTAGAGGGAGATTATGATGCATGTGAGGATTTGGGTAGCAAACAGAAGGAAATCTCCAACATAAATTGCACAATTTCAAAACATTGGGTGTATTCTGGGTTAGCAAAATGAAATAGAGTAATGAGCCCACAAACAAACAGAAAATAGATAAGATTGCCCAAAGAAACCAAGAAAAGTGAAAAGAGAGCAAGGCTAGCTCCAAATTCTGGAATACAAATACCTAAATATAGACTGACGCAAAACATATAATTATAACAACAAAAAATAACTGTCTGGTTATTGGTAAACTATTGTGTAATAAACACACTAATGAGTGTTTTATATACCATCTTATTTAATAAAATCCTCATATTTAACATATTTAACTGAGCCTGGTAGGTAGCATAGCTTTCTAAAGTTATATATGCAGAAAAAGGTTGAATTGTTTTCAATTTATAAAGAAAGAGGATAGTGGTATCTGGCTTTAAGTTATTTTCTCAATATTTAAAATTTTCTCCTGAAAATAATGATGAAGGCTGCCATTTAAGAAACTAAGAAGCCATGGCTTGAGAAGTATAAGGAGGACCAAGAGGACATTATTAAGATGAGCAGAGTCAATATTTCCAGTACTGCCAATAAGTCTGGAAATATAAGCCAGAAAAGAAAAATACCTCTTGGTTCTTGAGAAGCCAGAAAGGGTGGTTTCAGTGCCTAACCTAAATTGCGTTTCTTTTCCAGATTATCAAAATTCTTACCATTAGAATCCCCTTTTCAGATCAAATTACTTTCTTCAAACCTACAAATAAAATTCAGTCATAATGGATGAAACTGAGAAGACTTGGAGGCCTTAGTTCTATCAATTAAAACATTATCTTGAATTGTTATCTTTTATTATTCAACAGATGGGAAGCTATGTTAGACCAATTACAATGGTGTTATAATAAATAGAGAATTAGGGTGAAAATATCTTGGTTTTCGTTGAGCTTTGCTGTATATTAGTGGTGAGACAAGAAAAAGATGTGTTAATCTCTCTAAGATTCAGTTTTATCTTCTTTTAGAACTCAGTTCACATGTCATCTCAGACTGGAAATCTACTTTTGATCCTCATAGGCTGAGATTATTTCCTCATCCATTCCACTCTGTTTCCATAGCTTCCTATGCATACTTCTGTTATTGTTTTTAGCACGCTAAATTAAAATTACAATTTTTTGTGCCTTTCACAAGATTCTGAACTCATTAAGGACAGGCTTAGGATTTAGTTGTAACTATCCCTAGTGTACAACACAATGTTTGGCATATAGGGCACTCCCGATAAATGACTGTGGAACTGAAATAATCTGTAAATATGAGTCATTGATGTGGGATTATGTCACAAAGTATTTGAAAAATCAACTTAGTTTACTTATGAATAATTTTAAACGATTACTGCTCAAGGCTCTGAACTGATGCTCCAGCTAGCTCTTCAGGGAATTTACAATTTCATATGGGAGCTACAGCCTGTGAATTGGGCATTAATAATATTCTAATAAGGAAGAAGATCCGAAAGAACTATATACAATTGTGGGTATTTAGGGGGAAAGTAAGTCCATTTAATTTATATAAAATATGTATTAGTAAAAGAAGTAAGACTTAGAAAGTTTTGTTGGGACACCACAGTGAAGGCTGCAGAATATTAAGATGTAGAGCTTGCATTCTGCCCTACAGGAAAATGGAGTTATAAGAAAAACAGTCGCAAATGTGCAAAATAAATTAAGGAAGGAAACTGGAGGAAAGCCAAAGGCAATGAAATTGAAACTTTAAGCTTGCAGTTGGAAACTGAGTGATTATTTGCATGTGCGTGTATGTTTATCAGTTGTAAAGTGAATTTGAAATAATTATTAATAAAATATAAATTAATAACACTTTTAAATAATCTTTGATTTTGCAAAGCTGAGTAAATTTGTTATAATCTCTGTACCATCACTATTTCTGAAATTACGATATAGACTTTTCATTGACAAATGGCTGAATATAATGCTAGCAGGCTATTCATTGCATCTAAATAATAATCTATTTTTTTAATGCAACAGATTATCACTTACTTATCATTAACATTTTTGGCAATAATCAAGGCAATCTGGAAAATTTGCCTTTTCCAGATCTGTTTTTGATTTTCATTTTTGTCACATATGAAGATGATCATGGAAGTCTTTCATATGTGAACGCCCTTGGGTCTAAACTTTGATGTGCATAGAAAAGTAAAATTCTGGTCTAAATCTTTAAGAAAGTGAACATCTGAACTCAGAAAATGACTGTAGAGAGAAGATGCATAAAAGATGATGAGAAGTACGGCAAATGTAGAAGAGAGACAGCTTAAGAATTGATTGGGCATGAGGGGAAAGCGCTAAGGGAAACTCAAGGTCCACTTAAAGGTTTTGAGCCCGAGTGATGGCGTTTCCAATAGATCGAAAGAGAAACAAGAATCAGTTTGAGGAGAAATATTATGAGTTTACTTTTAGACATACTTAGGTTGATATAGAGTTGAAAATCCAAATTAAATGCCCAGAAGGTAGTTGGAAATGTATAGGAAGGATATCAGGAATACGTTCCTATATGAAGATGGAAATTTTTTTAGCTAAAAACATAGAAACCACGGTACTTACTGAGACATTCTAGTCAATAATTGGAGAAGCAAATTTTTTTAAAAAAGGACAGAATAACAGCTAATGTCTTTTGCTGGTAAAAAGAGGAAAAATAAGCATAAAAATACTAACCAGAGATGTAAGAGGAGAACAAGAATGTGTAACACATGATCTTAGACACTGAAAGTGGAAGAGATTTAAAAGGAGAGAGGAACGTCACCAGTGTCAAATGGTGTTGGGATTTAAGACAGTCAGACCTAAGATCATTGGATATGTTGACATGTAATTCATTGCTGACTTTCAGGAAAACTGTTAACAGAATATTTTAGAAGACGGACAAATTTTAAAGGCTAAAGAATTGATTATGTTTGGATTAGCTGAGAATGTGGTTATAGCTAATAACTTTCAGTTATAAGATGAATGAGCTCTGGGGATCTAATGTACAGTATGGTGATTATAGTTAATAATGTTGTATTGCATGCTTAAAATTTGCTAAGAGAGTAGATCTTAAGTGTTCTCCCCCCACACAAAGAAAAGATAACTATGTGAGGCGATGGATGGGTTAATTAAATTGATTGATTGTGGTATCATTTCATAATGTGTATGTATATTAAATTATCACATTGTACACCTTGTAAAAAAACAAAAAAGCCATCATGTTGTATAACCTACAAATATACAATTTTTGCCAATAATATCTCAATAAAGCTGGAAAAAAAAGAATCTTCGTAATGATTTAAGTAAAGTTAAATATTATATGTCCAAAGAACAGAATGTAGATAAACATTATAAATAAGTATATGTATACATAGAGAGAACACACACAAATACACATATATGTTTAATGTATACATAGAAATATATATATCATTACATATAATGTATATGTACACAAATATAATGTATATATAAAATATAGATACATATGTCTTTATATTTACTAGTCATTAACAAAGATGTATAGACTAGGGCATGCAAACTTTTTCTCTAAAGAGAAACATAATGAAATTTTTAGACATTGGAATTCTCTGGGGTTTGTTTGATTTGATTTGGTTTGGTTGGTTTTAAAATCCTTTAAAAATACAAAAGCCATTCTAGCTCACAGGTTGTAGTTTGCCAATTCTGGTATAAACCTCTGTTTATTAACTTGGAAAATGGCTAAGTAAGAATGTTATGGTATGTTACGTATATTTTAAAACTGTTGTAAAAAAATGTGTGGGGGGGGCTGATTTGTTGCATGAAAGATGAAAAGTGTGTGTTGTCATATGAGTGACTTTCTAATTGATATTTATACCTTTTTCTGTTTTTTCCAATTTCTTTGCATACACAAAACATGTTCAATGAATCCAGACCAAGCTGAGTTCTTCATGACTGTATCTCCAGTGCACAACATAATATCTAGCTGCTATTGGTAGATTCTTAGGATTAGCTGTACATTACATATCTCTTCTTGGAGAAATATATGACAAATTAGCATATTATAGGGTCTGAAAATTGCTCAAAACACATCATTTTTTCTGTTTATTTAGTGGGTAAAAATCCTTTTTACATAATCCTTTTTACAGTGGAAATCACTATTTTTAATGGGTACACTTATTTTCATCCTTCAAATGAGTTTTGCCTAAGACTAGTTTGAAGAGAATTTCTTACAACACCCTTTCATAATGAGTATTATCTCTATGAAAATAAGAAAAACATAATTTATTTCTTTTATCTTCGGTTTTAATTAAGTGTAAATTAAAAGTTTTAAAATTCTCTTAGCTTCAATTAATGAGCTATGGTTGATAAAATAACATAGCCCTTGAGCAATAGTAAAATAACCAGGGCAGCATAAAAAAAATTTTCATGTTAGTGTTCCTCAAACCACAATATCATGTGTTTACACCCCACACAAGCCAGCAAACCCACAAACAATAACAAAACCATCATAAAGAAAATTTTGAGAAGTGTCTTGATAGATACACTTATTAACAACAACAACAAAAAATTGACAGAGAAATAAACAAAATAAAAAGGCATGCAGAAATGACTCATTCGTATAGCAAACTTGGACAAACAACTAGAGTCACAAGATGAGTTTATTTCTTTTAAATGGACACCAGTTCAAATCATTCTGATTACTTTAAAATATCTACTCAAAATGTGTATTACAGATTCTCTAGTGGTCAAAATTATGGATTTCTGTTTCTCTTTACATAAAAGCAATACCTAGAGATGGGGCCGGACGGTTGGCATAGTGGTTAAGTGCACCCGCTCCGCTGTGGCGGCCCGGGGTTCAGATCCCGGGCACGCACCGATGCACCGCTCATCAAGCCATGCTGTGGTGGCGTCCCATATAAAGTGGAAGAAGATGGGCACAGATGTTAGCCCAGGGCCAGTCTTCCTCAGCAAAAAGAGGAGGATTGACAGATGTTAGCTCAGGGCTGATCTTCCTCATAAAAAAAAAAAAAGCAATACCTGGAGAGACAATATGATTACGTATACATAATTTACTTCCCTAGTTTCAAAATCTGACTTTAGCCCCATTTAAAATTACTCATAGTATTTCCGTTTGAAATATTTTAAATTATTATGACTAGGAAATCTACTTATGAAGGAGTGAGAATATTTTGTGTTTGTGTGTGTGTGTGTGTGTGTATGTGAGTGAGTGAGGAAGATTGGCCCTAGGCTAACATCTGTTGCCAATCTTCCTCTTTTTTATTAAGGAAGATTGGCTCTGAGCTAACATCTATGCCCATCTTCCTCTATTTTGTATGTGGGATGCCGCCACAGCATGGCTTGATGAGCGGTGCACTGTTCCGTCCCCGGAATTTGAACCTGTGAACCTCGGGCTGCCGAAGCGGAGCATGCAAACTTAACTACTAAGCCACCGGGACAGCCCAAGAATATTTTTTTATATTTTATGTAAAAGGTAGATTTTCGATGATTTATTAAAGTATCTAATAGTTTTTAAAATAATGTATGGAGGAAACACATGAAAATATTTTCTCTTAAATACATAAGATAGAGATATTGAGTTACTAGGGGAAAAAATGTGGTTTTCACAGAGCTTTTCTAAGTTAAATATACCAAACTTCTTTCTTTTGGCTGTACATAATACAATGCCTATCCATTTATCTTCTACTATTCTCTTCTTTTGCAATATATTTAAATCTCCAGGGGCCTCTTTAGTGAATAATGCACAACATTGACTAGGTATGAAAAAAATAGGATCTATAAATGGTCATAGCATTTTTAAGAGATTTTTTGTGGTTTAATTTCTTCAGTCCCAGGTGGGATAAGCACCCTTAATGTGTAGATTAATATACCTTGATCTAACAATGAAAGTATGATAGTTTTTAAATGATTAAAATTAAAATAACAGAAACTTCTGTACTCCCAACTTTTTAAGCCATTTTTCAAAGAATAAGTGAAATAGGAGATAATCTCAAAATCAATTTTTGAGGATAAAAAAATAATTATGGTGTTCCTATCGCTCTATTGATTATTTTTAGAAGGCTTGAATCGTTAAATGGGGATTTCTGATGCTCAAAGTGTGCATTGATGTCTGAACCAATAAATCGGTAATGGCCACAGATTTAGACAGATGGGTCTCTGATTACACATAAAGATAATCAATTGAATAATCAAACAAAATGAGCACAAAAAAAATCTGTCATTAAAATCTGGTAAAATTAGGAATTCAGAATTTTAGTATAAAGTCATTTCCTAGGTTACACTCACAATGCAACAGTGTAAATTTGGATAGAAAGTTAATTTCTGTATTTCAGAGATTAAAACAGCACCACCTGATAGCTAAAAACCAGAACTCTGGAATCAGATGTCCTTGAGTTTGTAGCCTGGCTTCAATATTTACTACAGTAGTCCCCCCAATCTGTGGGGGACACGTTCCAAGACCCCCAGTGGGTGCCTGAAAGCCTGGATAGTATCGAACTGTATCTATTATGTGTTTTTTCCTATACATACATACATACCTATGACAAAGTGAAATTTATAAATTAGGCATAGAAAGAGATTAATAACAATAACTAGTAGCAAAAGAGAACAATTATAACAATATACTGTCATAAAAAGTTACTATAGATCTTAGCAACCTCAGCATGTGGTTTATTTTCTTTCCTTAGTCGGGATCTTTCACTTTTTCACTTAAATGAAGCACTGTACAGCTTCTCTTTGGCATATCCGAATTGCCAGCATCACTACTCTTGTGCTTTGGGGACACTACTGGGTAAAATAAGTGTTACTTAAACACAAGCACTGCATACCATGACAGTTGATCTGATAACCAAAATGGCTACTCTGCGACTTGGGAGAGCGTAGTGTAAACAGTATGGATACACTGGACAAAGAGATGTTGCACGTCCTGGGCAGGGCATGGTGGGACAGCACAAGATTTCATCACGCTACTCAGAACAGCATGCAATTTAAAACTTATGAATTGTTTATTTCTGGAATTTTCCATTTAATATTTTCGGACTGCAGATGACTGTGAGTAACTGAAACCATGGAAAATGAAACCTTGGATAAGGGGGGATCACTGTATTTAACTTTATGTAAGTTACTCAATATATCCAATCTAAATTTTAAAACCTATATAATAAATACAAATAAAACTATTACCTATCTGATGAGGTAATTTTTAGGATTAAATGAGATACTGTGCTTAAAAAAACAAAACCCAGAAAACTTAGTGTAGTTCCTGGAACATATTAGCCACTCACAAGTGAGTTGTTTTCACTATTTTATACAACCTGAAAATTAAAGGAAACAGATCTGCCTGCATCCCAGGATTCTTGTCAATCAAAATTAACACGAGAGAATGGAAAATCACCTTTAGAAAATTAAAATAGTCATCACTTACCCTTAAAAACTGACATTTTGTTTCTCACTCATTCTTTTCTCTCTAGTTGCCAGGCACTACTTTTTAATCTAAGATTACATTCTCCATTTTAATTTCCATCTCCATGTTCTTGTTGATCTTTTTTTATCCCTTACCTCACATGTCAATTTCACTCTTCTTAGGCTATTTAAAGCCTGACATTCCTGCAAAGCAAAACTCCAGTAATCAGTCCTCTAGTATAATTTCAAATATAACTTTTATCTCTTAATATCTCTGCCTCCCTTCTCCTCTATATGTTTCACAAACTCCGTAAGACTTAACTATCTACAATGCCATTAGTGCTCTAAGATCTTTATATATGGTATCTTATCATTCAAACTTGACTGTAAACACACTCTAGCCTCCAGAACGAACATCTCTTGGATATCTACTCTTTCAGTTTCAGAAGACTTATACAGTGTCACAGCTTTCATAGGTTGGATAAACGGATCGTATTTATATACTTCCTATGAATTCCCCAATAGTCTGTGTGCTTCTTTTCAAAAGGTGTTTGTAAACCTTGGTCCTTCCTTGTTCACAGAATCCATAAGCATACAATCTCATCTGATGGAAACTAAAACAGAATCAATGTTCATGTAGTCCTGAACTGTGTCTCTGCCTCTTGCATTCCAGTAGAATAGAAACTACATTCTCCTAGAAGATATCATAAATAAAATTTACTATAATAGATGTATTAAATGTTGGCACTTATCATTTTAATTGCTTTATTTTTTATTTTCATTTGCTTTGGGCACAAAAATTGCCCTTCCTTTACAAGTTCAGGCACAATGCAGGCTATTAATAGTCCAGAGCACTACATCTTGACCTGATGAGTGACTCTTGACAATGAGGAGTCTCAGAGAAGAATAACTTGGTGACAGGCATTAGGAAGTCTGTGAAAATATAGAGGGTCCAGTGGGCAGCCCAGGAAATAGTTTCTGAATGTCAGATATATGTTAATGTTTCCAATTATTATCTGGATATGGGGACAGGGTTTGAGTATTAGACAGAGCCAGTATACCAGGAAGATTCTGGGAGTTCAAGGCAAGACTCAGTTTTGTGGATCAGACTAATATGAGAGGGCAAAAAGGAGAGGTAATGAGTGCTATCATTTAGTGTTCTCATATATATTCAAATCCACTTGTCATTCACTAGCCACCACTGTGATTCAATTGGCAAAAACGTAAATCTTAGGCAGAGAGGTAGCCTGGAAGTGCTAGCTGGTTTTGCTTAGTGACCTATTTTAAGTGTTATTGTGAGGAGCACACACTACCAACCACGTACCTGAAATCAACCACGTGCAAAACAAACAAACCAACAACAACAACAAAACATAGGCCTACAGTATATGAATTTTATTGTTAATGTTGTTTTCTACTGAAATGTGCCATCCAACACATATCCTTTAGAAGGAAAAAAATTGTGTTCAGATTCTGATTTTTGCTTAATGCTATCTGCTCAACCTTGTGCAAATTACTTTTCCTCTAAGGGTGTTTCCTCGTCAATGATCCAGAATCAAGAACACAATCTTAGAGGTTTTTTGAACACTAAATAGAATAATGGATAGAATGTGCCTAGAATAATGCTTCATATATAGTATGTACTTCTGTTAGGGGTACCAAAGACCACTCTGCACATTTGGGATTCACTACAAGGACTCACAGGACTCACCATACAGTTGTACTCATGGCTAAGATTTATTTGGAGAGAACCAGGTGCAGGTTTCCAAGAGTCCCCTCCCAGTAGAACCACACAGGACATGCTCAGTTCCTTGAGAACAGGTTGTGACAACATGTGAGAGCTGTTGTCTACCCAGAAAGCCCCTTAGAGACTCAACACTAAGAATTCTATTGGGGGCTAGTCACATAAGTACCCTCTGCCTACCAAAATTCCAGAGTCCCAGGAGGAAAGCCTGTGTTCAGCATAAACCACGTGGTTGGCACAAATAACTTAGGCCCAGCAAGCCACTCTTTTCAGGGTCCCAGACGCCCGCCAAGAGTAATCCTGGCAACCAGACCCTTTTAAAGATAGCATTCTCAGGTCTGCTATGTTAACTCTTTTCTACAAAGTACTCAATGGTATCATTACTCTCAAGAACATTATTACATTGCAAATAATAAAAACAATATGTAAATAATTATTAACTGAAAGTCTATTGTTCATTGTAACATCAGGAAATATTAAAGAAAATTATTGTCAAAAAACAATTTCTGGATATTTATGACATTTATTCTTGCTAAAAAATTTATAACATACTGTGCTATGGATAACAGGATACAAAACATGCAAAGATCTTCAACCACTGGATTAAAGACTACTATATGCTTGTATTCCCTGATGCAGGTAATAAGGGCAACACTGGAAGGATATAAATCACTTGAATTCTTTCTATAAATACAAAAGCAGAATGAAGCCATCTTAGGGTATAATGTTTTCATTTCTCCCCACTGACATACCATAACAACTATACTGCATTCACCATCTAAACAGAGGCGAAATACTGTATTGAGTGGTTTAGAAAATATTTGGTTCTTTTTAAGCATCAATAGTATGTTAGGACTTAACTATTCTATTTCATGAAGAAAATCTCATGACACTATACAATAAAATTTTCATTTTAGAGATACTAATTTCGTAATAGTTTTCATTTTTTATGAGAATATTCTAGATTCTTCCATGTGGCCAGGTTATTCCAGTTCCTAAGCAAGCCTTTAATAGAAGCAGCATTAATTCTTTTATGATCTTCAGATTATTAAATAATGTCTCCAGATATCCCAAAGATACTGTGCTTGGAAACTATAACTATCACCATAGGAAATAGTCTTTAGGATTAAAACACAAGTTTCTTCATGCTCAAAAATATTTTTCATAAGGAAAATTTATCATTTTATTCCAAAAGGTAATCAGCACAGTTTTTAAGATTTGCTATGTATAAAATACTATGTTTAATATAAAAAATGTGTCATTTTGATTATGACACCATTGTTTGTAAGACATACTATATGTTACATACGTGTGTGCATGTGTTCTTAATACTGTGGGATATTTATTTATTTATTTTTATGTGGTAAGAACACTTAACATGAGATCTACCCTCTTAACAAATTTTCAGGTGTACAATACAGTATTGTTAACTATAGGCATAATGTTGTACAGCAGATCTCTAGAATTTAATTTATGTCATTAAGAAAGAAAACAGGGGCAGCCCCGGTGGCCTAGTGGTTGAGTTCAGCATGCTCTGCTTTGGCAACCCAGGTTCAGTTCCCCGGGTGCGGACCTATACCACTCATCAGTGGTGATGCTTTGGTGGCAGCTCACATACAAAAAGAGGAAGATTGGTAACAGATGTTAGCTAAGGGAAAATCTTCCTCAGCAAAAAAAAGAAAGAGAAATTAAACAGAACTCCCAAATAAACCAAGACACAATGCTTTCTTCTCACATGGTGTTTTTATTCTAGCCTTATGAAAGAGCTGTTTTCAGATATATTTAGCCATATATGTTTACTTTATTTTACTGTTGTGTAAACGTAAAAATTAAAATATAAGTAAAATTATTTGGATAAGGCACACCTAATACTTCTCTGCAATCTGAGTCTGACTCAGCTGAACTATTCTTTGACTCATATTCATTGAGGTCCATTATTTCTAAACAATATGTCTTCCTGGGCTTCAAAAACCTTAATGATGCAATGCTTATGAAAGTAGTGATCCACTGTTGATTCTGCCAAATCATTGACACTCATTCTTTTGGTTTTGATGGCTTTCTAGAAGGTGTCAGTGTAAGGTTTTGAGGAAAAAAAAAAAAACACCTAAGATGTCATATATATATACACACACACACACACACAAATCTAGTTTTTTTTATATACACACACACACACACATACATATAGTCTAAAAAAATCTCTCTTTTTTCATTGAAATGTTTGTATTGCATTGTCAGGTCATGCTGACACTAATAATGACTCACTAATCACTTACTTTTTGCCAAGCTCATTTGTGAACTCATTAGAGATATGCCTTATATGTATCAAGAACTAACATACGTGGTGGTTAGATAGAGCTTTGGACTTCTGTGACAGAAGAACTTTAATCACTGCCACATCAGTTCAGCCATCGGCCATGATTTATCAACTTTTTTGATCTTTGGTCCTTTCACAAAAACATCTTGGGGGTATGATTTCATTTCGTGGTTTAAAATGAAATATGGTGGCAATTTATTTTTGGAAATTATTATTAAGCAGAGGCTCACAGTGATGTGCTTTTTGGAATCAATCCTTATAATCTTGATCTCTTAAGTACTTTTAGCATTAATACTACATGTTTGGCATGTTGAAGAATACTGACTATTCATTAACATTTCCTAATTGACAAAAGTAATGCTATCACTTTTCTTTAATTAAATTACATGTCACCGTAAGTTAAGAAGATTCTGCTCAAACTCAGCATATAATTTCTGGAAAACTTGTGTCTGAGACTTTAGAGACAATTCTGTGAGATGCATGACTATGTCACAATAGCACGAATAAGTCACAAAGGAATATGTCTTCCTTTGAAAATTTTAAGAATTTTCCAAGGCATTTAGAAACATCTTCTGGTCTCTGTCACATTGCTTGGTGTACGATATTATTCCTTGTTATTGTTTTATAGGAAAATATCAAATTACAGTTCTTACCCTAATGAAAAATATTTGCTCCACCAATATCATATTTGTGCCTCACTGCTCAGTTTCTCTGCCTATTTCTTTTCACAGTAAAATGCTATTTCATAAATAATCATGGTGTATCCTTTCAGATGGCACCTCATTCACGTGTCATAAGTAAAATGCATGTAACTCAATTGCCATGACAACCATATGAATTGGAGTGACTGAGGACACAGGAGCACAGGCAGTGAGAACTACACTCCTACTGCCACCTGGTCCACAGCTATTATAAGATCCCATTACTTATGAGTTAACTCCAATTTCAGACATGTTTAACTGTGAACACATATGTGTCTTAGCAGGAGCCAAGGACAGAGCCCAAGAAAGCAGCTGAGCCTCACGAGGGAGAAAAATTAGAGACTGTGTTTATATATATTCAGTTTCTCATCTCTATTTATCTCTCTCCATCAGCTTCATTCTTCTCTTTCACCAGACTAAATTTTGCTGCTTCTCAGGGCTCATGTTCACTCTACAATTCGTTGGTTTTCCTGTCTCATCTTAGTTGAACCACCTAGATTAACCCCAGTTCTACTTTCTCGGGACTGACTGACTGGCTGTATTGTGTCAGCTCACCACTTCTAGGCCAAACACCTAAGTGGAGGGAGTTGGGTCATAAGGAGCCAGATGCACTGTTACATATTTTGGAAATGTCTTTTTTTTCTGTTGGAATCCTCAGCTAGACAGAAAATCCTGGAAAACAAGTCTACATCCTGTTCACTCTGTTTAGCATGCCCTTTGCATAGTTCATAGTAAAAATAGTCATTCACTAAATTGTTGAACTAATTTATTGAAAGAGTAGTGATGTAAAATTATTCCAGGAATCTTTTCCTACTCTTTAAATACGATTTGCTGCTTTCAAGAAGTCAACGTTTCTAATGTATATTACTATCATCTGTCAATTGGAAATACAAAACATATTTTTAAATGAAAGGCGTTACTAGGCAGTACTAATCAAGCATTAAGGAAGCACTTTACAGTTAGTTATGCATGTGATTGCCCAAGGTCGGGTAAATGTCTAATGACAATGAATCAGTCACTTCTCCATAAATGTGATGGGAATCAAGAGGCTCCTATTTCTGATAAAATGTATATGGGAGAGGTACAATTAATGTGAATGAGAGCACAAGTCTATATGTTGAGAGCAGAGATATAATTAATGTGCTTCTCCCAGTTCTACAAACAATCTGGAAAAGAACCTAGCCAGCCTCATCTCTTAGCTCCCACACGAATGAGGAAAAGGAAGTACTCATGCCAAATGCAGTAATTAGGGCCATTACCCTAGAAAACATCTGCTAGGAACAAAACTGCATTTTGATGCCTCTCACCTGCAGCAGCCATCTATTTACAAACTCAGAAATAATCCAGAATAGTCTTCCTTTTGCAACACCGTTTTCCCCATCAATAGAAGAATGGAAACTATGCTGTTGCATTTGGAGGAAAGATTCTGTTTCTGGAAAAGCTAGTAGGACGGGTGAGGAGTCCGCTTCCTGGTGGCTCAGCTCTCTTCAGCTCTTGAAAAACTGGTGCAGAAAGTATGGTGGTCAATCAAGATCAAGCACGGTGCCCTTCCGGAGGAGAAAAAGCCTGAAGATTCCCTAGGGCACTTTGGATAGATGCTGGGAGAGTCAGGGGGGGCACTCTGAGGGATGCTACTGGAACCTCAGCAAGCACTTCACCAATGAGCCTTGGGAAGTGCCAGCAAGAGCTGCGGGGCGTTCTTGAAGCATGCTAGTGGATTGTTAATACAAGCTTTTCAGTTTTGAGGAGGGACCATTCGTCCTGCTCTTTAGTCCTTGACCCCGTGGCTGAACTCATCCGCTGGGTCAGATTACAGATCTAACAAACAAAGAGGTTCCCAGAAAACTAGGGAAACAGTTCCCTACCCACCGCTTATGGCCTCTCACAACCAGACCAGAGACAGGCGCTCCCCACGCCCCACTCCGAAATCCCCCTCTAACCCCCAGCTAAGTAACTTGAAACAGGTCCCTAGTGCGGATCATACCCTGCAGAGCAGGAAAGAATTGAAGCCCCAATGATAAAGAACGTCGAGCCCTTGGAGACTGCTTTGCCCTGCAGCCAGAAGCGACCTTAGAGACTTAATTAAATCCCCTCCGGACGTAATCTTGTTAAACTTAGTGGGAGAGAGAGGTAAGATGCGGGACAGAGTGCTGCAAACCCCTTCCTGCCAGCAGCCACTTGGCGAATAGCGAAGCACGGAAAACACCGGCAGCCGGGCTGCAGCGGCGCGGGAGGAACCCGCCGCCGGCTTGTCCCAGGCCCGACCGGCCGGCTCCGCACACTGGGTCCCCTGGCGCAGCGGGGACGGGATGGGGAAGCAGCTCCTAGAGCGGCTCTCAACTCAAAGACGGACTGGCCGAAAGAGAGAGAGAGAGCAACGTAGAGATGATCATCGGGTTGACCATCCTCCTCCTCCACCCGCTGCCCGCGCCACCCCCGACTCCGCTGCCCGGCCACTCCGCACAGCTTGGAGGAGGAGCGGCGTCTACTCCAGCGGATGGCAGCCTCTCCCGGCCCGACTGTGTAGTGTTCAGCCGGCCCTGTGCCTCCCGGAGAGTCCCAGCGAGAAAACCTGTCCCCAGGCCTGCTGCTCCACTGGCTCTCCGCTCTCTCTCCTTCCCTAGAAAACTTGTGACCAAGTCCTGGCGGGCTGCCCTGCGAGGTTCATGCTGTGGCGACCTCCGTGGCTGACACTAGAACTGTTCCCTTCAGCCTAGCGAGGGCCTAGGGATGGGTCCAAGGGTGTCGCTGTCCTTTGCTCAGAACTCTTCACTTCAGAAATAAACACTAGAAGTTAGTCCAAGAGCCCTCTGTCTCCACAGGGCACTGGCCGTCCTATGGGAGGTTAGAATTCCATGAGGCAGTAGGGAGAGAATTGCACTTTTGGGCCTTTTAGATACCAGTGCACAGATGACTGGTCCCTGCAACTAGATGAGGGAAAACAGATAATGCTCTCCCACTTGGAGGCTGAGGCCACCACTACTAGGACCTGACTATGCACCGGTGCCTTCGGCCCTTCTCATAAACTTAGAACTCTTAAGTTCTTAGAGTTCTTAGAACTCCATTCTTAAGGCCCCACTACTGAAAATATTATTGGTATTGATATATTGTCTGTGTGCACCTATATGCATGAACTGTCACTGTCATTAGAAGATATCAAAGCAACATGAAAAAATTGTCCTCAATGCCAGAACCTGGCAAGACTAAATATACTGCCTGGGGACAGATTCCTTGAGCAAAGGGGTTGAGGTATTCTTGGCAGGTAGATCAGTTGGGCCCCTAGTCCCATCCAGAGGGTTCTGCTGGATCCTGACTGCAGTTGATACCTTCTCCAGGTTTGGCCTAGCCGTTCTCCTGTGTTCCACTGACTGGGCCACACTATCCGGGTTCTATAAGATGACATTTGCTTTTTGTTTGGTTTTCCTGAGCACATTATATCTGCTTGTGGCAGATATAATGGATTTACAGGCCAAGCCACACATCAGGGGGCCAAATCATGACCACACAATGGACTCTCCATGCTCTATATCACCCCTAAGCCACAGAGGTGATTGAGTGTTTTTATGGACATTTAAAAGACTTAAGTAGCTGGTGAGAGGGGACGAGGTAACCCCAGCTTGGACGAGGCATCTCAGGCAGCAGTCTGCAGTCTCAACGTGGCAGTTCTCCACAAGCTACTTCTCATTTATACTGTATGTTTGACCAGCCTCTTTGTCCCCTTCCTTCAAGTATATGCTCTTGTTTTACAGTTATTGACACATTGGGGACCATGGGGGACTCTTTAATGGCCTTCCATCCCCTTCGATCTCTGTCCTTAGATGTTTGAGTACTTAGACTCAAACAGAGGGGAGACTAGGATGGCTTTTAAACAGCAAAAATGGAAGATGATGTAAACCCATTTTGAAATCTCTTAAAAATTCAGAATTTTGTGTTAATTCTTGAAGATCATGTGTCTTTCTGGCTAAATTACATAACCATGTTTTTCTGTATAAATGCTTTTGTCCCTTTTACATACAGCCATTTTGGATGAACAGCCTGGGTGAGAGTAGGGAATGACTGAAAAATATGAAGTTTTGGTTACTAAATGGAACACGCTAACGGCAGCAACCACCACAAGAGAAACCAAAACCCCAGCACCTGGGCAAGTGAGAGTCAGTAGTGGGGAAGGAAAATTTTAATATCTTTATTTTTCAGAACTGCTCCTAAAAGCTTTCCCTCTTCCTGAAGAAAAACTCCCCATGCTGCTTTTCCAAGCTGTTGTGACAGCTTTGAGGTCAAACGAACTTCTGAGCCTATGATCACAGGTGACAACGCTGACTATGACACAACAGAAGATGGCCTCAGCTCCTGCACTTTCCACACAGAACACTTCCTAATGTCATCCACACTTATGAGGCTCACAAACTGATGTCATGGACAAACACAACTTTTTGAAACTGACTGCCTCAGGTGGTCCCTCTAAAACCACAGACTGAACTAGATTACTTGGTCTGGCCTGGGAATGTTATGGTAGGAGGCGCCTTGATGGCAGGCCACCTTGGGATCCCAGTGAACCCGGCTGCCGAATTATTGTGTGTCCTGCTTGGAGTGCCCTAACATTGTAAACTCTTTGTTTCCAGGAGACCACATGTACTCTCTGATTGTACTTCTTGTGTGTGTACCCTCACTAGCATGATGTTGTCTCGGCCCTGCAACGCATTCAAGTCAGCTTCATCTTACTAGCTTGAGCTATGCTGTGCCCGGGTTGACGCCTCAGGCCAGGTAAAAAAGATTCATACAGAAGCTTAAGGAGGAAGTTTCCTGGCTCCTTAACGTAGACCCTAATGGTCTATGGGACATCTTTTCACTTGGTGATGGTTGGTGTTCACTACACCAGCAGGCCTGATCACCCTGCTTGGAGTGATCTTGGTTATGACCATGGTCCTCTGTGGCCTTAGACTATTCACAAGGTTCTTGTCACAGCCTCTCAAAGTCTGATTCATTTGGGTCCATTTGGGGTAGGCTATGTTTTTCTCACTTGGACATTCAAAAACCAAGAGATGGAGTTGAGGAGTCCAGCTCCTCAAAATCCTATGATTGATCCTTCAGGCTCAGCAATAGGCAATGACAAAGGCTCTTCTTGTCAGGCCTCATAGTGGAAAGCTGCCCTCCCCACACCAATTTGGGGTACAGACAGTGCACTGCCATCTCTGAAGGGAGTTGCAGTGAAGGACTCAGGCCCCCTCGCTCTTACATGTATCTACATTCCTAGCCCAGGCCCCACCAATCAGAGGCCTCCTTACTGGGGCCCTGGGCTGAGGTCTTCTCTAGGTGCATCTGCAGAGATCTCTTTATTGGGGGAGAAGGTAGCCTTAAAGACATTTTCTCCACTCTGACTCAGTACTCAGTATTTTTGCCCTTCTAGCCCTTCTCCCCCTCCTTCCATCTAGGCCCAGGGTCCATAAAATGTCAGAAATCTTTTGTTTGGGGGCTCCCTCAGTAGCGAGAGAATTCCCCTGATCTGTGCTGATACACCTGAAATTTACCTGGTGTTATTCGTGGAAAGAAATGGAACCAGAGGAGCCCTACCTTCTTTCTGGTCTCTTGCTTATACTATTGCTGCAAGTGAATGAAGATTTAGCTGTTACTTTTATTTTGACTTGTTATCTTAATCCACCACCCTGACATCTGGCAGCTTGTCTCTCTCCAGCTCAGCTCTTGGCAATGAAAATGGGTAGAAGGATTTCTACATTCTCTCTCCTTTTTGACTGCTGTACCAACACAAGGATCAGTGTTTTAGGGTTTACATATCAATAACACTCAATTTGATTGCTTTTGCACAGTTAAGAAGAGAACTCAACACTAGATAAATCAGTTTCTTAACAAAGAAATTAAAGAAGGAAGGAAGGAGGGAAGAAAAGAAGGAAAGAAAGGTGGATAGGTGGAGGGGAAGGTAAGTTAGACTGTGGGTCTTATAATGAATAATATTTTTTAATAAAATTAGCTATACACTAGTTGATATGATAACAGAAAGGATACTAGACATCATGATCAGAATGGATCAATAAGGGGTTCCACTACAATGGTCAATATAATACCCCGTTTTAAATATATAGTGTTCTAAAAAGGAAGTAAACATAAGAATTATAAATATTGCAGTTATATCTTAACCAACCCACAACCAATTTTGCTAGTGGTTTTAAATTATACTTATCCACAAAAATGAGGAAAATAAGTTCCCTTACCATACTGTTTTGTCATCCATGCAGCACATAATATTATACCTAAATCATGTTCACGAAATACTTGCTAGGTCCTTGGGCAAACAGATAAATCCATTATATTAATATGATCTGAGGGAGGAGATAGTATAAACAAAAGTTTCCAGAAAAGATGCCACTTCAAAACCCAAACTTCTGAGTATATAATCTGCAATCTACCCTTACAGGTTTTTGTCTATTTTATATTCATCCCACATTGAGATTTTTAATCTTATACCTCAACTGTTTTCTTCCAGATCATTTCTCAGGATAGTGCAAGGTTCAGTCTTTATCCAAGATTATCAATTTTTTATTTCACAAGTAACACTAGTCCTTAAGTGTGTATCCACCTCAGAATTCATGGTGCCCATACTTCTGACATAGACAACACGCAGAAGAGAAAAGAAGAAAATTTATTTTGTCACTTAATCTATTTGTTGCATCCTGAAGAATTTGAAGATGACTCATCACATAGCTACACAATAGTAAAATAAATGATTTAGGAAAGAATAAGTAGAATGACTCTACTAATTAGACTCTGGTGAACAATCAAACGTCAAAGCAAATCATTAATGAGTAGAAGTGAAGAAGAGAGAAGGCACACAGACCTGACAGCTTCTGCAATAGAGAATTCTGTCTGAAGTCCTTTCCATAGCAACCAGATGGAGGTGGCTAAAGAGATGAGCCTTACTGACTTGCAGCCTTTAGATAACATGGTAGTGGAAACTTCTACACTTGTTACTCCTGTCAGGAAGCCACTAGGACTGACTGGAATTGGGATGGGGAAAACAAATATCAGAGCTAGCCATCTTTCTGAAAATTATCATACAGCATATTTCTATGTATATCTATTTTTGAAATATTTTTTATTAAACAATCACACATTCATATTTCAAAATGTTCAACATACATACTTTCAAAGATCTATTAATCCGTTATTTATAGTAAATCTTCTTTTTTACAGTGTCCAGAATCTTCACCATTGGAAAGAATACAGTGTTGCTGAAGATTAGGCTTACGACCTAAACATATATTAGAATTGAAGTCTTGAAATTAGATCACCTTCCTAGTGATTTTCCTCCCTGAATCTCATTTTAGCTAGTTTCAATGTTTACTCTATAATCAGACTTTAGCTTATAAATCTAGACTAAAATTAATGTTGTTCCAAATGGGCACAAATCGATTTAATTCAATACCTAGGAAGATTCAAACTATGCATCTTTCTTTTGCTACCTCATACAGTACAGATATTGATTTGCACAGCCTAAACCATCATAAATAATTGATTTGAATCCGTAGTTGCACACTTGGAATTTTATTTCTCTTTTAATGTTTTGTATCTTGAATGGGTCACACTTCATTTTTTTAAAGAAAAGTTGTACATTTTTTTAAAACTCACATTCTCTGAATTGTCTTTCTCTCTGCTTATACTAAAATATATGTTCTAATCTACTTTGTTCCTGAGGTTCAATACTGTGCTTCCAGTCACTCCTGAAAGTCTGAACGATTACTGTGATCTGTGATTTAAAATAATGATGAAAATTTCTCCATCCAAATAATTAACAAATAAATTTTCCCGAAATTTCTTGGAGTTTAAGACTGCATTACTCTAACAATGTATTTTTATGCTAATGTAATATTCTTCAGTGTGGAGACTTCTAACCTTTATATAGTGCTCTATGCCACACTTTTGAAAGTTGAAAAACATCTAAATTGTTTTAAAAATACAGAAAATGTATTTTACTGAGTGTTAACATATCATTTTAATGTAATTTTAAGTGTTATTATATAGAATAAATATAAGAAACTTTTTCATAGGTTCACAGCTTCCTGTATCCTTTTAACAAACAAGGATTCATTCTGTCCTTGTTACCATGTCAGACACAGGAGATACAAACATGAACAAAACAGAGTTCCTGTCCTTGAGATGCTCCATGTCTATTGAGGGGAAACAGGAAGGCATGAAAAAAAAGAGAAATTACAACACAATCTAGCAAGTGCGGCAGTAAAATATGAATGGTGGTTATAACTGTAAAACACCATCTATTGATGTTACACAATTACTTGTACATATTTCTTGAATAGCAATGTACTGAAAGAAAGATATTTCCTATAAGAAATAACCCAAACACTCTTGAATTCTAGATCATAACTTTATTTTCTGAAGTGTTGATTGATTTAAACTTTATTCACCACTGGCAATAATAACTTAAAAAACAATATTAAACCTTCCTATGCAGTGTGTTAAATTCTTTACATGAGTTTTTCCATTTCATCTCCATTACAACCTTAAGAGATGTCATGTTTAATTTAATATTGATGATTAACACATAGTATTCAAAGTTTTGCAAACCATGGACGTTTAGAAAAAATTTTGAAAATGCTTCACCATAACAAGAAATATGCATCGTAAATATGATGATTGATGATTTATGTGCCACAATTAAAATTATAGCCAGCACTGAGATAAAAGTAAAATATGTTATTTATAGCATAGGACAAAATAACTGAATTTAATCTAAATTTGAATAATCACATTAATAAAAATTGTATGTGAAAGAAGTACAATATGTTCATTCTCAGAGAGGAAAAACATCCCAATATTACACTTTGAACAATTGTGAAGAATGTGAGATTTTATCCTATTTGCAAACTCACAAGTCAGCCTACCACAGTGTCATGTAAAATTGAGATGCCCCTGGAGCCGGCTTCCTGTCTGTAAATACCATTTACATTTGATACATTTGAGGCTTTGGGGGCTCCTCCCACCTTGTAAGTGGTGGCATTTGGAATTGACCTACCCCCAAATAGGAATACCAGGCTACAGAGTCGTAAGCCCTCCATGGGTAGGTGTTCGGTTTTACTAAGAGCACAACAGCAAGCTAATAGCAGCTTTTCTGAAAGTGTGTGCCTGGTGATCCCGTCAGAAAGGATACAAGGCAAAAACTCTAAGGAGCTTCTTGGGCTGGGCACACTTTCCCTTTGCAGAGGCTCCAATCAAAATCACCAGTCACAGACACTTGGATTGTCTCCAATGCCCAGTGTCCAATAAGGTGCTGGGGCTACTCTTTGGTAGTAGGGAGCTAAAGAGACAGCAGAGGTTGGCAGAAATCTAACATTCTATTTCTTTCAGGAGCAATGATCAGTATTCATTAATTCAGTGTTTATGGACACTTTACAGAACATCACTGCAAATAGTGAGAATCAACTATATATATTTTAATAATTTCATAGAAATACAAGTGAATGTGGTTCTCTGTGTAATTTTTAACAGGAATAAGTTGTGATAGATACAACATTTCTTGCTGGTTCTCTGCCTTTGTTTTGCTTTGTTTCTCTTATCCATGGGTGTTGACAGCTTCTTTTCCCTCTATACTTCTACATATCCCTTACCGAGTTCTTTTTTTTTTTTTTTTGTGAGGAATATCAGCCCTGAGCTAACATCCATTGCCAATCCTCCTCTCTTTTTTTTTTCTTTCCCCAAAGCGCCAGTAGATAGTTGTATGTCATAGTTGCACATCCTTCTAGTTGCTGTATGTGAGACGCGGCCTCAGCATGGCCGGAGAAGCGGTGTGTCGGTGCGTGCCCGGGATGGAACCCGGGTCGCCAGCAGCAGAGCCCGCGCACTTAACCGCTAAGCCATGGGCCGCCCCGAGTTCTTATATACAAGACATTCAGAAACACTTATAGTGTTACTGCCCAGCGTGGGGCCTTCTGCTCACCGCAAGACATGCCAATAGCCAAGAGGCAAGGTGGTAGGAGAAAAAGGACTTTTTTATTACAGCTTGCTAGCAAGAGGGAAGATGGCCAACTAATGTCTAAAAAAGCCATCTTCAGGGGCACAAAGTCTCACAGCAGTTATATAGGCCTCCCTTCCACCTCCCTCCCTCCCTTTCTTCTTTCCTTCTTTTTCTTTTGTTTTCTGCTTTGTCCTTTTTTTTAAAAACAGAGATGCTGTTCTTTCTTGTAGTACTGTACCAGCAATTCTTGCATTACACTGTTGGATTACTTATTTAAAATCTGTATGAGTTTTTAAGGGCAAGTTCATATCTTCTCTCTCAGATGTGAATTGAATCAGGGATTAAAAATAATGTTTTCCTTCTTTTTATTTTAGAATTTTAACACACCTTGTCTTTCAGGTGATTAAGATAGCATTTAGTACTGAACTTCAACATACATAAATTTACTTCTCATATTGAAAATCAATAATAGAGAACCAAGGCTTTGGCATAATTTAAAGCTAATATATTCTAGAAAAAGGAGCAACTAAGTAAATGATGATTATGAGTAGCGTATACTTTCAGACAATTGGCAAATAATGTATAATAGCAACAAGAGAAATCATATCGAGAAGTATTATGTTAAATCTAATAAAAGTTCAAAATTAAGTGGCAAAATTTTTGTTACATTGTGTAACTCACTTTTTTAAGCACATTTGAAGGCTCTCTAAACTTTTTCAAACTTTGGACTTAGTAAGTCCCATAAATGTGTGAAACTGAAAATGTATTCCTGAGAGCCGTAAGGATATTTTACATTTCCTAAGACCAGGACATGGTTTGTATTCTGAGCAAAACTTGGAACCGTATCTGTATAATTTTCTAGAAGATACACATGTGAAAAATTCATTGGCAGATGGGAATTAAGGAGCCTTTGGTGTATATACAGCCCTCTGAATATTAAATCTAATCCTTGTTGGAAACTTCATTTGCTCCCTCAGTCTCTTATAACATCATTTAGATAATATCCGTATATTTTCATTAGATTGGACCTGTCTTAACACAATGACAAATAAAATACCAGCGTGTTTCTTAAATTTTCAGGAAAACACAGAAAAGATAGGAGCCCTAATATAAAAAATATCCCTCTTTTCATTGTTTATTTGGAAGAGTTCTCCAGAGAAAAATAGTGAAATGTTTCATGGCTTTACTTGTTAGCAATGATAAATGCAACTGGGAGAAATAATTTAGGGGCTATAAGGAACATCTCTGAAGTATAAAAACAATGATTAAATTTTAGAGCATTAGTTTAACCAATTACCTTTGAATAAATATTATTGGAGAAATAAAAACAATGTGCAAAAATTGGGTGAAAACTACAGAAGCATTAAGCATCTACTCTCTGTGTGTGTGGAAGATTTCAATTCAAGTAATCTGTCCAGTCATCTGAATTCAAAGCTTCATGACCATAATCTGTTAATTATTTATAAAAGATTATAATTTAATTGATTTTAGGAAAATTATCCATATAATAATAAAATACTAAATACCAAAAGTAAAAGTTGAATTGAAAAACTTCTTCCAGACATAAACATTGACACTAATCAACAATATTCAAGACATCTATATATACGTAGATAGAAATTTTTAAAAATAGAAAAATAGAAATGTTTTATAAACATAGGGAAAATTTTGTCGACATGGGGATAAATTCCATCTGATAATGACCATGAGGGACAGACTACAGTCCAACAAAGGTAGATTTATTAGGTTGCTGCAGCAAAGGAGGGTATCCAAGATGAACCATTGAATTTCTCTCACCAAACAAAGGAAGAGATGGTGATGATATAAGATTTGGGAAAAGAACATGTTTTAGGTCAAATTTAAGTAAAGCAGTGTTTTGATAGTCTCAACAAAGCAGGGCTGTTTGTAAAGTGTTTAATACCAGGTCTTGGATGTTTAGTTGGAAGCAGAGTCCTGTCTTCCTTGGAAACTAGAAAGTTAAGATAAATGTAGAATACTGTGTTTGGAAACCCCTTAGCTGAAGTCCTGTACCTGGACTGGACGTGGAGACTGCTTCTTTGTGTCAAAGTGACTAAGATCCTTCAAGCAATAGTGGCATGTTCCATTCTTTTATGATTTCAAACAGCAATGTTTCTGACCATCTATAATTTTAGAGATTGTTTCCTCAGCATGATGTCTTCTTGTTAATTGACATAAATGGTATTTATGGAATCCTGCAGTACTCACATTTTAGCAAACATATTTGATTTATTCTTTCCTGTATTAAATAAAAGAAAAAGAATATCACATGGCAATATGGCTAAGGATGATATTATTCAGTCACAATCTCTCCCTCAGAATAAGATAATCATGGCTCCTTTGGCTTATAGCGTAGGCAAAGGTCCTCTTCTTGCCTATAATCTTAACTGTGGGGACTCAATTGAATCTTACTGTGGAAAAATCGCAGGTCAGCCTGATGTTTTCCTTTAATTGACATTTTTCCACCTATGGACGGGACAAGTTTTTTTTTTTTAATTTTTGGTGCCTCTGTGGTGCCTTCTGAGGAATGTTAATGTTTATTCCACCTAGTGAAGTGTGTATCATAGCCCTGGACATATATAACTTCTGGCATCATATTATGCCCTTAATTAAGGATAGACCTAGAACTTTATACATTTATCTGAACATTAGCCTGGTTATTTTATCTCTCCTACTTTACTAAACTGACTCTCTCCAGAAGCCTTTACTTGACTGAAAAGACAGATGAGATAACAGTAACCCATTTTTCATAGTTTGCAATGAAGGAGGATCTTTTCCTGGGCAACTCAGTTTGTCTTTCTCCTTTCTGGAGAATTACGTGCTGTTTTTTGTTTTTGTTTTTTGTTCTGCAGAACCCCAGATTATTGTTGGGGGGTGATTAGCTGTGTTATAGTCATTCTGTCTTTCTGTGTTACTTACCTGCTATTAAAGCAAGCCGAAGGATGAGTTCAGGGACTGACTGCTCATTCTCTTGAGAACTTGCTGGCAAAGTAAACACATTTGCATTCGTGGGCTTCCTGGTTGTTTTTATTTTTCCTGAGCTGACTACTTATCCTCTCCTTCTGAGTATCTTGAATTTGGGGTATGTTAACATGCAATTCCAGGATTCGGCCAACTTGTCTTCTTTTCCAAACTTTATTTCTGTTGTGTTGGTGTAGATGTATAAGCCAGAGAGCTCTGCCAAAATCTTTTCTGTCATTCCTTGGCCTCTTAGTGCATGAGATTTTGGCAGCCTGACTTTTCTGTGGTAGGTGATGATTTCTGCTATTTTGTTGTTGTTGACTTTTTTAAAAGCATTTGTGTATGCAAGTGTGGGAGGATTGTCTTTGATAGGAAATGTGGAAATTATCTGAAATATGGAATCATTCTTGTATCTTTACTCATTTGTGTTTTATATCCTAATTTATAACATTTAGAGTATTAGAGGTTTAAGATTGGTTAATAAGATGGAGTATAAAATAAGAAAATTTTTATTTATTTTATCAGGGCTGCTAATATGTTTGACACATTTAAATGTATCTTTTATGTTATATTCTTGCTCATCAAGGCTTCAATTAAAACGTAGAATTTTAAATCCGGTAAATAAAATATACAATTATAATTAGTTTCTCAACATTGTTTGGTGTCAGTAGTCTTTACAATGAATATAACTCTACTTTTACTGTTCCTTAAAAGCAATTATTTTAAAACTGTATAAAATATTTTTGTGTCATATGTCAGAATTATGATTATCATGTTATTTAAATTTTGTAGATAGCAGATGTGAAATGAGAATCTGATGAAACATTAGAGGATCTGAATGTAGAAAGATAATTATCGCCATTTTCCATATAATAGAAAAAATATCTCTACATTAATAGTGACCAAATTACTAAGAGGTATTCAATTTTCTTAAGTTGTTCCGAGTCATAATATTAATTATCCAATTACTTCTTAAATATGTCTCTCTTTTATTTCATTCAATAGTATATTACTGAAATCTTGCAAAACTTTTTATCATGTTATCACACTGCATAGACTTTTTCTCTCACTAATAGGGCTTTGTTTTATCCCTCGCCAAAGTGTTCCAAAACACTCTTCATTTTCTTGCTAAGACTCACAAATTCCTGAACCAAATCAGACTATATGTATAAAAGTTGCATACTGTTTAACAAAACTACGTGTGCTAATATCACTTTTCCTTTTATTTAATTATTGAAAGTTAGTAGCTTTCTCCCACTTTCCTTCCCTGTGCCCTACTCTTTCAGACTATGTATATATGCATATTCTACTTAAAAACATTTGTAGAAGCAATTTTTATACTGCATAATATTTACTTTCAATTTTGGCTTTTATTTGTTCTTAAATATAGTGTGAAAAGGAATAAATACTATTTTAGAATTAATATGTAGTGTGTCATTTTCACTCAATCTCCTTTTGATAACATGATTCACCTACCTCTGTAATTCGAATATGAACTCTTTAAGAATCCCTGACGTGAATTCTCAGAAGCCACAAAAGTTTTTAATCACTTTATTTTTGTAAGTTTGTATAATTTGTATACATTTTATCTTTTTACATATATATTAATTGGCACTTTAATATTCATTTGAGACTTCATATAGCTTCTGCCTTTCTACTCCACTCCCATTCCTAGCCTGAAACTCTTCTAATCCTCTTCCTTTACAATCTTAACTGTGGGGACTCAAATATTCCCTGTGAGTTCATAATTTTTTTTTCAGTTTTCTTTTTTAATTCAGAATTTCTCTCTGTTGGTCTCTATTCATTTTACTATCTCTTTATTTTTCTAGTTCAAACTTCTCCCGGATCACTAATCCTCTCCCACTAACTATTCTTGCTAAAAGTCTTCCCAATGGATTCAGCCAGTTACTATTGATTTGACAATGGTTTTCCGTATAGATATACATAGTTTTACTGAATATTAAATAACTTGAAGAATAATAATATACTAAATTACATTTTCACAATTTTATTTAAAAGCTATATTATGTACTGGCCTTCAGTATTACAGGAAATGGATGTTTTTAATCTTGCTATATCTTTTTATTTTATGAAAATTTCTATATATGACTTTATTTTGTTATATAACATTACTTCTTCCAGTTGAGTTAATGACTTTAGGTTGAAGTGCAAGAACAATGAAAAACAATGAAAACTGAAGAAACTAGAAAGCTGAAAATATTTGTCCTTGACTTTTTATAGGATATTGCCTCAAATTTTCACATTTGAACCTGTAGCAGTATGTTTAGCAAACAGACTTTTTAAATAAATTGCAAATATTAAATAGACATTTTTAATAATATTGGAAAACAGGAACTGATAAAAATGGTATAATCAATGGATTGAAATGGCAATGGTCTTTTGCCAGAGCAATGTACTAGGAAAAAGCCATTCCTTTATTTTTACATGTATCAGGAATGATCTCTTTATGAGATTAAGAAGGTCAATGTCTTGTTTTCATAAATACTATGATTTATATGAGAACAGTGGTAGTGGGAGGTATAACAAAAATTAAGTCAAAAAGAAAAAAAAACAAAATCCTAGGTCTTATAAATCTAACTATTATTATCGTAGGTAATTAATAAATCATTTATTTATATTCATTCCCAAATCAATGAGGCCATATGATGGCAATTTTAATGAATTCAATCAGGATACATAATGAGAACATGAATGAAAATAAATAAATATTTAGAATGCCTAGTGTATAAAACAGCCTGGTAACCATATTTTTATTCTTAAATTTTCAAAAGGTTAAGCTCAATAAATAATTGTTTTTAGCATCTAAAGTGTATTAACAATATAAGCAAAAAAAAACCGAAATGACAACTAGGAAAATTTAAAATATTACTTTGTTTTCTCCCTCTCACATCCTTCAGTATAACTTTATTTTGTACCCACATTTTTTTCTCACAAATATGTTCTAATATAAAAATGCATGATTTTTCTCTGAATTAATAGACTATAACTTTTTTTAATAGATACCATTTGAAGCTTCAGTGTTTTATAATACCAAAATACACAAGGGAAATTTTATTATGAACATACTTAAATTTTTAGAAAAGACTTGAATGTTGAGAGGATGGAAATCACAATTTTTTCAAAAGAAATAGTTGAAATATTAGTGGATAGCTTCAAAAGATTATGAATGATAATTTTATATTAATGTATGAGTTATTTTAAAGTGCCATGTATAAGAAGAAAGAAAACTCAGTGACAGTCATGGATAAAACTTTTTTTTTTTTTTTTTTTTTGCTGAGGAAGATTCACTCTGAGCTAACATTTGTTGCCAGTCTTCCTCTATCATGTATGTGAGCTACTGCCATAGCATGGCCACTGAGTGGTGTAGGTCTGACCCTGGACACTGAACCCGGGCCACCAAAGTGGAGTGCTCTGACCTTGGAGGCTGGCCCAGATGAAACTATTTTTGACTAAAATATCTACTATCATTTTCCCCTAAATGCTTCCATTCCTAAGTGTGACCTACAAGCACGTTAATTGGCCATAATTTAACAATATATAGGTAAAGTATAATTTTTAACAAATTTAGAAAATTGTTTGCTAAAACAACTCTTGTTTCCTCTCTTCCTACATAAATATATGTCTCCTACCTTCTTTTATGTGTATTAAAAGAATGTACAGAAATGTGAACAGCCTCATATAATATTCCAAATTTAGGTGAAAACATCTTATTTAAGATATGTATGCAGTATGTTGCTTCAGTTAGCCACTGCCAAGAGTGCACTTCTCATTTCATTCTCCCTTCTTTCCCCAGAATGGGACAACAGAAAGGGAATTGTATCAGAAAGCTCCCCCTAATTCGATACCATCTCAATTTCTAAAAAAGAAACGCTATGGGCCAGCCCTGATGGCCCAGTGATTAAAGTTCAGTGCACTCCGCTTAGATAGCCCTGGTTTGCTTCCCAGGCGTGGAACCACACCACTCATCTGTCGGTAGCCATTCTGTGGCAGTGGCTCACACACACAAAAAAAGAGGAAAATTGGCAACAGATGTTAGCTCAGAGAGACACTTTCCCAGCAAAAAGTAAAAATAAAAAAAAGAAACACTAGATAGAAAAATTATAGTAGACTATAAATATACTTCAGTATCATTTCATCTCTTCTTTTTAGTAATCAAATTGCATGTCTCCCAAGCATTTACTAAGCCTCCGTTTCCTCTCTTTCTCTCTTCTCATAAACTATAATTAAAAGTCGTGATTGAGAGTCAGTGTAGACCATGCAAAGGGAAGTCAACCATTTTAGAACAGTGGATAAGCAAGATGAAAGAACCTAGGTCCCTGAATGACCTCATGAAACAGAGTTGACTGCCTAGTTTGGACCACTTGGCTAACTCTGAGATTATCTGAGTAAAAAGTAAAATTCCATATTACATCTATTGCTTTGGGCCTGTTTGTTAACCAATAATTTGAAACTATTTGCTAACAAATATAATAGCATACTTGTTAATGATTATGTAAAGAAGCTTTGACAAATCAGGGAAATGTTTGCAGATTAAATGCTGTAGCTCAAGCTGTCAAATGTTTTTCTTAACTTAACTATTTAAGTTCATTTCCTAAACCAATCTTTACCGAGTTATTAGCTAGTTTTCTAGAGAAATGAAGATATGCACCTTCTTTAGTAATCTACCAATATGAAGATTTGGGGAGTCCTATTCTAAAAGAAAGGAAGAGAATATATACATTCATCACATTTCCAGTCTTTCATTCTTCCCTTATTGGGAGAGAGGGAAGTAGGGAAGGAGAACTTAAGAAGCCTTGGTCAAGATGAAAATCATGTGATACAGTTTTAAAAAACATTGGATGGGGTCATCACTGTAAGGTACAGCTGAAGCGCTATTGCTGATATTGATATCAAGTTAACCTTTAATTTACCTTAAAAACTCAGTAGCAGTTTAACTTGAATGATTTTATACCATATTTTTCATCAATCTTATTATGTAACAAAGACTTACAATGGGGTTCAAAATAAAAGAACTTGTGAGAATAGTGCCAAAAAAATAGGCATTGGTGATTTAAAGAATGTTCTAAACATATAATATGTTTAATGATTAACTCTTGAACTTTAGAGCTCTAATTTGACACATAAGTACTAAACAATATGAAAGTGACTTGCTTTCCCTATGTAACGAATTTCATTTCAGGTGTAAAAATAGCCACAAAACAGGGTGAAACTATTTTCATTTAATATATCTATTTATGGAATCACAAGTGACTTTATATCCTTCAGTACATTTAATTGCCTGATTGCAAACAATATATTGCCAGATTACAGGTGAGAGAATGATAATAGCTTACATGGATTATGAAGTTAGTCCTGACAGATTCTTGCTTTTATATTCTAGATGGATTGGTATCTTAGTGTGTTTGGGCTGCTTAACAAAATTCCACAGACTCGATACCTTATAAACAACAGACACGTATTTCTCACAGTTTTGAGGCTGGGAAGTCCAAGATCAAGGTGCCAAAAAAAAAGTTGCATTCTGGTGAGGGCCCTCTTCCTGGTTCATAGCTGGCACCTTCCAGCTGTGTCCTCACGTTGTGGAAGGTGCTAGGGAGCTCTGTGGGGTCTTTTTTATAAAAGCATTATTTCTGTTCATGAGGGCTCCACTCTCATGACTGAAGCACCTCCTAAAGGCCCCACCTCTGACACCATCTCATAGGACATTCGAATTTCAAAATATGAACTTGGGGGAGTATATAAACATTCAGACCATAGCAACTGGTATTAAATTATCTAGCAATAGTCAACCATATGGGGTTCAAACATTACCAGATATTAAACTCAATAAAATGAATAAGCTCTTATAAATATTAGAAGCATGGTTATCTTGGCCATTTTTTAACATGCCATATTATTACAAAATTTGTTAATTTATCAATTGACGTATCATTTTTCTTAGCATTATAGAAAAGAGCCATCACCGTTAACTACAGTTTACTGGAGTAATAGTCAATAATTTTAATTGTTGTTTTTCTGGATCTAGAAATCATGATTAGTGAAATAAAATACACCCTATTAGAGATGTCTTAATATACACTCTCTTAGTCTATTTGTAAATACAGTTGATCCTCATTATTCACAGATTCCACATTTGTGAATTCTCTTACTCACTCAAATTTATTTGTAACAAGTCAATACTCACAGCACAAAATTTGAGTTGCCGGATGTGCATGTTCCTAGCTGAGGTAGAACAAGTTGATGCTCTGCCTTCTTGTTTTAGCTCTCATACTGTAACCAAGTGTCCTTTTTTCCGTCTACTTAGTGCCACGCTCTTCACAATTTTTGTGCTTTTTGTTGGTGTTTTCACTGTTCAAAATGTGTTCTAGTGTTCTAGGCATAAGTAGGCTGTGATGTGCTTTATGGACAAAATATGTGTGTCAGATAAGCTTTGTTCAGGCATGAGCCATAGTGTTGTTCGCCACGAGTTCAATACTAACGAATCAACAAAATATATCAAATTAGCTGTCTTTAAACAGAAACACATATAAAACAAGTTTACATATAGGTCAGTTGACAAAAATGTTTTGACTAGAGGTTTGCAGAAATCTAACATTCTATTTCCTTCAGGAGCAATGATCAGTATTCATTAATTCAGTGTTTATGGACACTTTACAGAACATTACTGCAAATAATGAGAATCTACTATATATTTTAATAATTTCAGAGAAATACAACTGAATGGGGTTCTCTATGTAATTTTTAACAAGAATAAGATATGTGATAGATGCAACATTTCTTGCTGGTTCTCTGCCTTTGTTTTGCTTTGTTTCTCTTATCCATGGGTGTTGACAGCTTCTTTTCCCTCTCTACTTCCACATTTCCCTTACCGAGTTCTTATATACAAGACATTCATGAACACTTGTAGTGTTACTGCCCAACGTGGGGCCCTCTGCTCACCGTAAGAATTGCCAATAGTCAAGAGGCAAGGTGATAGGAGAAAAAGGACTTTTTGATTATAGCTTGCTGGCAAGAGGGAAAACGGTGGACTAATGTCTAAAAAAAACCATCTTAAGGGGGCACAAATCTTACAGCAGTTATATAGGCCAGTGGGTTATAGGGGAGGGGGTTAGGAATGTTGACCTTCTGGTGTTACAGATTGGGAGTTGCCACACCAGATCTTTCAGTTTTCATTGATGATGGCTCTCAGCATAGACTCTCTGGGGGTCATCACATTCCTAAGGAACTCAAAAGAACAAAGTTATCATCTTATCGCAGCTGGGAGGTATACGCACAGGCAGGGGTTGTAAAATCAACATAGCAGTTAGATCTCCTGGAGGGGGCATATCCAGCTGGGTTAGTTTGTCAGAGGTCATTCAAAGTTACAATAGGGTTTCTTTTCTACAACATGGCTTCCCTTATGTCAACCTTGTCTTGAGCCGGTATCAGTAGTACTCACTCTTAAGAATTAGAAACCAAATTAGTTTACTCATAGAGATATTAAATCATCTATTTATCATTTTTCTTCTTTATGTCTTAGTTGATATGACCTGAAAGAAATATGGATTTTGTTTTCATTCACTCATTCTTTCCTTACTTAGTTACTTTTGAATTGAAGTGACTGTTCAAATTTCTTGCCCATTTTTAAGGGGATTGTGTGCTTTCTTATTATTTAATTGTGAGAATTGTTTCTATATAACGTGGATAATCAATCTTTTGTCAGATGTATGGTTTACTAACATTTTATCCCAGTCTGTGCATTTTATTTTTATTTTCTTAGTGTCTTTTGAATAGCTGAAGTTTTTAATTTTGATGAAGTCTTATTTATCAATTTTTTTAAGTGACTTACACTTTTTGTTCTCTAAGAAATCTTAGTCTAGCCTCAGGTCACAATGATGTTCTCTTACATTTTCTTCTAGAAATTTTGTAAGTATAGATATGCATTGAAGCCTATGAGTCATTCAAGTTAATTTTTTAATATGTTGTGAGAAATGGATGAAGATTTATTTTTTTGCATATGAATGTTCAATTGTTTCAGCACAATTTGGTAAAAAGCCCATCATTTTTCCATTGAATTTGTTTTTGTCAATATTCAAATGGCCTTATATATGAGTCTATTTCTAGAGTTCCCCTGATCTATGTGTCTTTTTTTTTGAGCATACCATACTAATTATGTTGACAGCAAGTATTAGAATCTGGTAGTGTTATCACAAATTTTTTTTTCTTTTTTTAAAGAGAGGATGTTAAGAAAGAGAGGGATATTTATTTATTTTTTATTTTTTTTGTGGGAAAGGTCAGTCCTAAGCTAACATCCATGCTAATCCTCCTCTTTTTGCGGAGGAAGACCGGCTCTGCGCTAACATCTATTGCCAATCCTCCTCCTTTTTTTTCCCCCAAAGCCTCAGTAGATAGTTGTATGTCATAGTTGCACATACTTCTAGTTGTTGTATGTGGGACGTGGCCTCAGCATGGCCGGAGAAGCGGTGCCTCGGTGCACGCCTGGGATCCAAACCCGGGCTGCCAGTAGCAGAGCGCATGCACTTAACCGCTAAGCCACGGGGCCGGCCCCAAAAATTTTTGGCTTTAATTTTAATTTTGCTTTGGCTATTCCATCAACTTGTCAATTAAATGACTTTGATATTCCTTTGTTGTGTCATATATTTTAATTTCTCTGCCAGTCCCACATAGGTTTTGTGTAATTTTCACACAAAGTGAGATAATTTAAAAAGTAATGATAATAAGAACGATGATGATGATAATATCTTTAAAAATTAGATTTAATTTCAAAGATAAAGCACTATATGCCAAGATCCATACCAGTTTATGTGTGTATGAGTATATGTGTGTATAGGGAGAGATTCACACAGACAGAGATATCTGCATAAAGCCAATTGTTACATACTTTAAATTTTCTTCAAAGTCCCTTAATCTAATGATTTTTTAAGTATGTTTGCATGTTCCTTGAATGATTTTTGTTGATATTGTCTTTACTATAGACAGAAATCTATGATGGATGCTCTAAAACATATTGAGAACACATAGTTTATTGCATATAAGGCTTTGAATAAACACTACCCTCTTTAAACTGCTACATTATCTTGATCATTACCTTATTTCCAACTTACCATATTTCATCAAAAGGTCATTTTTATCCCATAATGCATATATTTATCATATTTCTATGTTCACATATAGTTATATGTGTATTTGTTTGTGTGTGTGTATGACATAAGAAAAGGCCTTAAGTACCATGAATATCTGTGTCTTTAGTCTACCTTACCTTTAGAAAACATGTTTGAAAAATAATTGTGTCCAAAAATTCACACTGCTATAGCTTCAAAGGAAGTCAGGGCATGATATAAAAAATAGATTTACGAATTAGAAAAAATGAAAATTAATAGTTTTAGTTTATTATTAGTGTCGGCATTTGAAATTGTCATTGAGCCTTTCCCAAACTATTCTCCAGTTGATTATGATGTTATTCTAGTTAGACAGAACATTAAGGCATAATCATGACTTGAAGTTAGTTGTTTGAAATTAACTCCAAAAGGAATATAGATTTAAGAACAAAAGCTTACATCTGGCAAGAGCAGAAGAGACAGGGTCTGTGGGAGTTGTATGTGAGATTGGTCACTTGAGATTTGAGTATACCATTAGTGAAACTGCTGAAAGCTCACCTTGTTGAAAACATGAATTCTTTTCAGGGCTATTAGCCTTTTTCAAAAAGTATGTTTGGTACACACTGAATCCTGAGGTAGAGATTCTGCTTTGTAGTTTAGAAGATATTTTTCCATTAAGGGATAATTATACCAATTTGCTAAACTTCTCCTTGAGTGAGAAAAGAAGGCAAAAAAAAAGAAGAAAAAACCTGAAGGAAGATTACATAATTGACTTTGAAACTATATGCCTGTTATATCTGCAGTAGATAATTGCTATTTTGCATTAATTGTAACACTTGTAAATTTGTCCTTATGTTAAAAAAATACATTGATTGATTTTCATGATATTTCTCTTCACAATTGCAATAACACAATTATCAGTGCTAAACAGGATGGAATATTTATTTCTCATGTCCCCAAGATAAAATGTATATTAATTATTTTATACTATTATGTGTCTTCTTTTTTTGTCCAAATTTTATTCTCAAAATTATAAATCCCAAGTTCATCATGATTGCTATTACTACTTCCTACATTAATCTAAAGTGTCCATTGATTGGCTTGCACTTCTCACGTCTCACCAGTATTAAATATTGCTAGAAAATAGCTTCTAGATCCAGATGCCACAATTAATATGTGGGAAGTTAGATGAGTAGAACCAGATGATATTAATATGTATCTTAATTATTAATGATTATAGTGTAATAGTTGATTTTCTTTTTCTATGTTTCAGATAATGCACAGGTATCTTATCTATTAGAATAGTATAGAGTTGAGAGCAAAATCTGGTTCCACTATTTATGAGTTACATGCTCCTAAGAAAGGTCCTTTAAATTCTGTGTCTGTGTTTTCCCATCTGTAAAATGGACATAATGTTATGATCTTTCTTATAGGACTCTTGGGAAGTATAACTGAATCTCTCCTTGAGTGCCTCTCATCCAGTGAGCACTTAATAAAGAATAGCTGTCATTATTATTATTTACTCTTTACTCTCACATCAGTATATTTGGGGGGTTAGTTGTATTTATGCCACTTTACAGAAGCTGAGGTTTGGAAAGGTTAATAACTTGTCCAATATCACAAATCTTTTAAGAGTTAGTCTGAACACTAAGTACCCATATTCTTGTATCTATATAAATTACAGTTTTAAATGGGTTTGGAATTGATTAGATTAGATTCTGTTTGGGAAAGCCATGGTTTATTTTTCATAAATTTTTTAAAAAATTTATTTGTAATAAATCCAAAATGCTATCCATCGCTTGGCCCTCACTAGTGTCTCTCAGGGAGTGCTATCAGACTTAACCATGTACTTAAACTGTTTTGGGTAATGTTATATATATATAACATATATGCGTGTGTGTGTATATATATATGTACAGACACACAATATACTGAATATATATTTGAATATATGTTATACACTAGTTTATACATAATATTATATATTATATATATATATGTATATATAAAAATCCAGGGTAGTCCCCTACATTAATAGTCATCCTTCCCGGTTGTATATAATAAGAGAAGTTAGCAAATAGGCCATGTTTCCTATCATTTGTACAATTAGAAATTATTTCAGACTTAGAAGTCCCATCTGGCATAAGATCACATGTTCAAACATTGACCATCTACCTCCCTTATTCCATTCCACATATCCTGGTCAACCATGAACCATCAATAACCAATTTTGAGTACCACATTCTAACAACTTTTACATCAAGCCAGCAGCAACATGACCTAACCCATATTTTCCTAGCTTGTTGATGAGTATGCCAGGTGGGACAGTTAAAAGACTTCCTGAGGCCAAGCTCGATTACACTTATTGTAGATTTAAGGAGTCGAGTCCATTATTCTGTCACAGTAGGAAATACGTTTGGTTTGACAATGATTTGTAACTCAAGTCATGCTATTTTTAACCCAACACTTTGTGATCCTCAAAGGGTTTTCAAATTGCCCCTTGGATGATAACATACAGTACATTTCCTCATCTAAGTTAAAGCAGCTAGTCTATGGTATCCAGCACTAGTTTTCTCCCTTGAAAGGGAGTTTCTGTTTGTTTTTAAAGCTTGTGAAAACAGTAATCAGAATGTGAACTTACATGGTACTCTATCTATCAAAGCATGTTTTTCTAGTAACAAACAGTTTTAGTACATATAAAACTGCTATATAATAAGATAAACACATAAATAATTTAATTAAACAGTCTATGGATATAATTGTCACCATTTGAGATGATTCAACTAAACATTTAGATCAGATATTTCTGTAAACTCTCAGCTGATTATTTTATAATAGCTAGCAGAACACAAGATCCTAATTTTCAAATCTATCCTTGCAAGTTTGAAGGTTACCTACCAACTGATTAGAATTGTGAGGCCTCATGGCGTTTATTATATAGTGTTCCTGTTAAGGTTGCTTATGAAACTATTAGCCTTTCCCTTTGACATTTGCTGTTCTGCATGAATGAGTGCGTTTATATTCCTGTAAACTTCGTATTGCTTTAAAGGTAGTTTAAGCAGAGCTCAGGTTAAATGGGTTGCTAACAAGTAATCTTTACTGAATTGCTTTTGTTTACAATTAAAATCCATTGTTTTTCTTAATGGTTTTTCTTTCTTTTCTTATTGTTAATTTAAAGTAACTAATAGAGGCAACTGAAAATTTATCTTTGAGGATTAGAACAATAATAATTAATTCAAATGTGTTAAATGGCCATTGCCGGATATGGGTACAATGGATGCATTTAAAAAATATATTTCAAAATGATGAAAGTTTTACTCCTTGTCAGCAGACTAACTTGATAAACCAAAACATTTTTAAACCATATATAATAAGCTACAATTTATGCCCCAGATAAGAACTAATCTCTTTTTCTTCCATATTCCAATAACAATGTGTACTTATATAGCACATATCAAAGGTCTGCCTATAGATAAGTAGGTATACATTTGCTTGATTAACTTGATTGGCTGTGAAGGTAGGGTAATAGTTACATATTTACCTTCTCAGTTCACTAGCACAGTGTTGTTACTTATATTCACCCTTAAATTATAACTAAAGTGAACTAAAAGGGAAATATTTTTTCTTCTTTTAAAATTGTTTGTAAAACTATAAAATAATTCACTAATATTTTCCTTTGAGAGACTTTAAAAATAGATGTTAGCTAATAATTGGAAATAATTTTAAGAACTGAAGTAGATTATAAACTTAAGATACATATTTATGCTTCTATGAGTGTAAAATTGGATCTCAAAAATTAAAGGAGTATGTTGTATGAGGCTAAAGATTTAGTTCATGAATTTGCTTTAGTAAAATAATAATACATACCTAATTTCATCCAGAAGAGATTTGAAAATTAGAAGAATATTTCCATGTAAATACAGACTGATTCTCTTTAAATTTTGTTTTAATCCTCTCTGAGGGTTAAATAAGATATAAATTTCAAAAAATAAAAATGGACCACAGATTTTCAAAGTCATTAAACTAAAAGTACAAAGTGAAAGTTTTGAAAAGGAAGGGTAGGACCTCCTGGGGTATTATTTTCAATTTAAATCAGACATATTCAGGTACATTCCACTTTAATCTTTTCTCAGTCCCCAGCCATGGAAAGCCCATGCTACTGGTTTACTCTGCTTCCCACCATGTGTTCCTAGATGGGAAGGGACGAAATTTAATACTAATTTTTAGATGAAGATGCTAAGGATCATGATGGGTCACTGGTTTTCTTTTAGTCATACAATGGCAACATTATTTTCTCTTACAAGCATGAGCCCAGAGTCCTGAGGTTGAAATATATTTTTCTAAACACAATTGATAAATTACTCTTGCAGCTGATTAGACAATATGTGGGTATTGTAAGGACATGGAAATTTAGAGCATGCTACTTGATAAATTTTATTCAGCTTGTGTAAACGAAAAGACTTCAATCAAAAGTAACTCTCATACACTGCTGGTGGGAGTGCAAACTGCTACAGCCACTATGGAAAACAGTATGGAGATTCCTCAAAAAATTAAGGATAGAACTACCATATGATCCAGCTATTCTACTGCTATGTATTTATCCAAAGAACGTGAAAACACCTCTACGTAAAGATACATGCACCCCTGTGTTCATTGCAGCGTTATTCACAATAGCCAAGACTTGGAAGCAACCTAAGTGCCCATCAAGGGATGAATGGATAAAGAAGATGTGGTATATATACACAATGGAATACTACTCAGCCATAAGAAATGATGAAATCTGGCCATTTGTGACAATATGGATGGACATTGAGGGTATTATGCATAGTGAAATAAGTCGGAGGGAGAAGGTCAAATACCGTATGATCTCACTCATTAAGTAGTAGATAATAACAACAACAAACAAAAACAAACAAACCACTGGATTGGTGGCTACCAGAGGGGAAGGGGGGAGGGAGGAGGGGGAAAGGGATAATTATGCACGTTTGTGGTGATGGACTGTAATTAGTATGGGGGTGGTGAACATGAGAACATGATGTAATCCATGCAGAAATGGAAGTATAATGATGTATACCTGAAATGTATACAACGTTATAAACCAGTGTTACTGCAATAAACAAAAAATAAAATAAAATATTTAAAAAATAGTGCCACTCATATACAGTTCTTTTTGTTTTATTGTGGAAATTTTAACATTTGTTGATATCATACTTTAAGCTTTTGTGCTAAATATTAAAGATATAGATGTATGAAGACAGGAGGATAACAGAGAAGTATGGATTAAATTACAACAGGGCTACAAAAGCTATGTTGTTTAAGGGTACAAACAGGAACTAGTAAATAAATAAGTCCTGGAGAGCTAATGCACAGCATAGTGATTATAGTCAACAATACTGTATTATAAACTTCAAAGTTGCTAAGAAACTATATCCTAATTGTTCCCACCACAAAAAAAGAAATGATAATTATGTGGCATGATAGAGGCGTTAGCTAACACTATGGTGGTAATAATATTGTAATATATAAACATATCAAATCAACACGTTGTACACCTTAAACTTACTTAATGTTATATGTCAGTCATATTTCAATTAAAAAAAAAAAGCTCTTGCAGAGCAAAGGATACAGAGGATACAACCCAAGCCTTATGGGTGGCACTCAATTCAGCCTAGAAGGGAGAAGACTTCCTAAAGGGTCACTTCCTCTGTCTGGTTAACCTATATAATTAGAAACAATAGCTGAGATATGGAAAGGCATATTTCGTTCAATGATCAGACTAATAGAGGAGTCCAAGTAAATAATAATGAAAAAGAAATATTTAACTAGATGAGACCAGGAACAAAAGAAAAATTGTTTGGAAGCTGAGTTCAAAGCAACATTTTGGGTTTGTGAACAACCAACTGTGAATCCTCGGAGTGCTCCAAGGGTTGTAGCTTCAGAACAACCTAGATAGATCTTGCTTCTTTGGTGTTGAAAGAGAGAAATAGGGAAAATTAGAGCCAGCCTGAATTTAAGATCATAAAAGTATTAAAAAGAAAACAAAAATTGTCAGTGGACCAGGAGGAGAAGGATCTGCTCCAGGAAAAATAGGGACTCTCACTATCTTCGACTCTTTATTTTGATTTTTTTTTTACAGAGTTTGTTCATGGTCTTTCAAATTGTCCTTATTACTTATTTTTGCAGACTCTAAGGTGTTGGATAAATTTGTTCTTTTCTAAGATTTACTGAACCAACTCATCACTTTATCCTCCAACCTGTATTTTTGTGTGATGACAGTACAGGTGAACTGTTATTAAATTAAGAATCCTGCATGATGCGGGGGAACGCTATTGATTTGTACAAATCTGCCCTGGCTGCCTCATTTAGAAGTCTTGTACTACTTCTGAAAACAATGATGTAAGATTTCCTTATTGTTGAGTAAAATTACTATGGGATAGATTGTGATTTATAAGGAACAAAGCATTTCTTATTCAGTCCTTTGTATTGACTCATATTAGTGACATCCATAAGCAGAGGTTGATTACTTACAATTAAAATTCCTGTACTATGTGGTATAGGTATTAAGGGAGAAGGGATTATTGCCTACATTGCCCAAAGCTCATTAGCTACCTGATGTTCAGAGGTATACAAGTCTCAAAGGATAGATGAACAAATCTCAAAGCTTTAGATAATTTCATCATGGCAGATCCTATAAGTTGAATGTGTTTCTTTTTAGATAAAAAAATTAGGTAAAAATAAAGCTAAGCATGTGAATGTTAACTTTTATTTTAAAGATTTACATATATACTATTACCTACCGAAATCTGAATAATTAACTTGTAGATTTAGTGGTGTCAACATGGAAAAGCCAAAGCCAGCTAACCATTTACTAGTAAGACCAGGCAGTGTGGTATCACCTGGATTATCTCATAAAGATCTGATGTTTTGTTCTCAGATTTATAAGTCCATATATACACACACACATATGTATATATTTCCAAGTTGATTAAACTCGTATTGGTTAACTCATAATATCCAAGTATCTCAGAGACACAGACTCTTGCTGAGATACTGAGCAAGTATCAGTATTGATACTGATGATGCTGAGATACTAATTCATAACAAAATGCAGAATTGTTCCACGAACCAGAATTCTAACGAAGTTACTCATTGACTTTCTAGGTCCTCTAGGACTCTGCTTCCAAAATTTTTTTAAATCAGAATAAATGTACCGGGTCGTGGTTTAGAGCCCGGAATGTTTAATGACTGCCTTGGGTTAGGATCCTGGCTTTGACACATGCTAGAGATGTGACTTTGGACAACTTGCTAAACATCTCTGTACCTCAGTTTTGTTTTCTGTAAAGTGGGACTATTTATGCCCATTTTCAGCATGATGGTTGTTATATGTTTACATGCAAGCCCTTGGTAACTCACATATGAGTGTCTAATATGATGCAGTCATATAAGCATGTCCTGGGTAAACAGTGATGAATGAAAGAGGCAAAGTGCCTTCTCAGGAGTAAATAGAATGGAGGAGGGAGAAACAATGGATAAGTAACCATGTTAATAACTATATAATTATAAATGATAATGTATTCTGTAAGGAAATGAATGGGGCTCAATGAATGGCAGGAATTAAACAATCTGCATTGGATCATGTGGTTAAAGATTGCCTCTGTGAAGCAATGATATTTAAGCTGCCAGTGAAAGGACAGGGTACAGCCAGCTTCCCGGAAGTGGTAAGAAGAGTAAGGTCCTCATAAAATTCAGTATGTGTCAAGCACCTGGGGAAGCTAATGATTTTGTGTTTTGGGGGACGTGAAAAAAGGTCAGTTTGCCTACTCTGGATTGAGGGAGGACAGAAAGAAAAAAATCAGAGGGAAGGAGAGAGAGAGTTTTAAGTAAGAATGTCTTTTATTCTGATTTATTATAAAAATATGACTCTAGCTGGTATGTAGAAACAGATAAGAGAGAGGCAAGACTGGAAGTGACTTACTGATTAGGCTAAATGCAAAGGACATATAAAACCTCCCTCATACCTATCAGTAAATTATAGCTATTATCATTGCCCAAACAATATTTTATATATAATTAAAAATTCATCATCACTATGACTTAGCTAATAGCCCTGTTGATCTTTGACGAGAATGTCAAATTATCTGTCATTTTGTCTTCTGCTTCTAGAATGCTCAGCAATTCTAGAAAATTTCATACAACTCTCATATTAGCTATATTAAATTTTACTATAACCTATACTCAGATTTCCCTCAATCCTGCTTTCTCATTCATTTATTCACCCCCAGAAGATTCCTTATAGCATTCTTCATAGCCACACTCTCATGCTTATCTCACTGAGTTACCACTTTCAGCAGGTAACCTCATCCCTCTCCTTCATCGAAAAAATGTGATTTTCAATTTAACATAATAGTATTATGTTTTAAACAGTATTACGTTTTAAAGTAAAACTTTTATCCTTTTTTCTTTCTTTGAGAGCTCATTTTCCTCCTCCTTCATAAGGCTAAAACCTATCTATTATTTTCTTCTGGAAACTAGCATCTCCACTTATCTGCAGTATTTACTATTAGGTTGAACCATATGAGAGTGCTCTTTTTGCAGAACAAGAAGAATCGAATATCATCCATTTCCTATGACTCAACTTCATATCTTTAAATATAGTCTTCTTTCTCTATCTCTCTCCACCCCTAATCTTATGGTGTACCTTTAGCTCAAAGAGCATGATCTTTCTCTATAAATAATCTTTCCATACTAAAATAAGACAACATATTATTTTTGGCATATTATTGTGTACAAGATAATGTCTTTCCTAATTTTCCTTCCTTTTACCACTGAGATTCTAGAAAATGCAGGCTATATTCTGCCTCTAATTTCTCCATTTGTTGTAATCTGATTTTTCTTCACCATTCTGCTCTCATGAAGGTCATTAGGAACCCTATAGGTAGTGCAAAATACAGATGTATCCAATTAGTTCTACTTGATTCTGTTTTGTTATAATATTTTGTCTATGCTGAGATTTTTTTTATTTAAGGGATAAGAGCTGATGGGGGCAGGGGGGGTGGATATTCCAAACCAGATTGTCTGGGTTCAAATTCTGGCTTCACCAATTACTTTTTATTGTCATTACAAGTTATCACAATTAAGTAAATTGCAAGTTATTTAAGTTCTAGTATCTTCGTATGCAAATTTGGGATAACGATAGTGCCTTTTCATTGACTTGTGAGGATTAAATAATTTAATAAAGTTAAATAGTTTAGAACAATGTTTGCAATATTGTAATCCTTAATGGGAGTTAACTATTGTTATTATTGATGGCATACATATTGATAGTCTTTCCCTTTTAGCACCACTCCCTGACAGATCTCCTTCCTTCAGGGTGGGAAATCTTCATGATGACCTTAGTATGCTTGTCATTTGCAAGTGATTTGTCAGCCTGGAAAATGCTTCCAAGATTTTCAAACATAATGAAACTTTGTGAAAACAGGGCTTTCATCTAAAGCTGTTCACTATTGTGTACATTATATCCAATACATTGCCTGGCAAACGGTGAGTGCCCAGTCAATATAATCAGATGCATGAATGAATGAACACTATTCAAAATGTTTAGTCTAGAAAACTCTAATACAATTTCAAATAAAATCTTAGAAATGATTTAAGAAGATAACATGGTCATTAATTTACATTAAAAAGTACTTGATCCACAGATGGTAAGAATTGTTTTACCTCCCTTCCTTCTTTCTTCAGTGATGGAAAGCCCCATTTCTGAAGTATAAATTGCCACATGCTTTTATTTTTTCTTGTTTTATTACTTCCTAACATCTGGTGTCACAAAAGCTATTTAAATATACTTTTCAGTTAATTTAGTACATATGCCATGCTAATTTTTATGGGAGTTCACAAATGCATAAACATAGATTCTTGTTTTCAGAATATTCTAGTTATGACGAGTTACTATGGGAAGTACTTTTGCGAAATTAAAACAATTATGATAACAAAGATAGCAACCAAACAAAATATTGTATTGCCACTTGCTATTAACTATGTATCAGGTGAGGTGGTAACTAACATCTGGTTTATTCACAGACTACCTCTGTCCTGCTGACTTTTACCAGGATGGCCCTTCAGCTGATTTTTAGATTAAGGTAATGAATGAAGTAGAGACATTGAAAGGTGATTAAGTCAAAACTGATGTACAGAGGGAAGAAATTTCAGGTATTATGTGAGAAAAGTGTAATAGAAGATCCTATATCCAGGAAGGTACAAGTTGAAGGTAGTCGATAGAAAGGAAGGTGTCTGGTTGGGGTAGAGAAGGGAAAAAAGTGCAATCTGATTTTGGAGAGTTTGGCAGAATTTGGAAATAGAAAGCAAAGAGAATTAAGGCAGACTCTAGCTTCCATATGTATGAGATACATAGATCTAGGAGGGAAGATGGATAAAAGAGATATTGAGAACAATGAGTTTAAAAGTATTTTGCTTATAGTATAAATGGAATCCTCTTTTTGCATTTTTGAGAGCCTTTGGTCAAGTTAAATGGTTTTGCAATTACTTTAGATTATTGAACCGGGTGTTTTAGAATGTGACTCTATGCCAAGGCCAGCTTTAATGCAAGGACAAAGTGGACTTTCCTTATGTAAATTATGTCCTATTTATGGAAACCATAGTTTAAGAAAAAATAGTGACTGCTCAAGAGTTAAAATATCTGGAGTAGAATATACACAGATTTGACAAAATAAAAGTAACAATTGAAAAAGAAACTTCTTGTAAGTGTGGTTAATTTCTCACAAAAATAGATATTTTTCTTCTGTCACATATAAATGAAGTGAAAGGTATCAAATGAAGTGAACTCCTTAGCAATAATTATATGGAAAGCACCAGGTAAATGTTCTGAAACTTAGAAAAACTTTAAAAATGAATAAATAAATGAGTAACTAGGCAAACGTAAATGAGTATTATTGGTTTCCACGGGGTTAGATTTAAGCAAATGATTGTTATATTAAAATTGAAATTTTGAATAGGATTTTAATTTAGCATAGAAAAATAATATTTTCTTATTTTTACTATTATTAATTGCATGTATTATAGTAGCACTATCTTCCAAATTGCTTAGAATAACTGTAAGTACCAAGAACACAATACCATTTTTCTCTTAGATCACTTTTTTTCCGTAGTTACCAAGACCATTAATTTCCACCTCAGAATGGTTAATTAGGTGATGGGTTTCTCTCCTTTTTGATTTTTTAATGGAATCACACACTGTCATCTTCCTTCTCATTATGAATTTCCTATGGCAGTCTTGAATTTTCCACTAGTAATTACTGGTATCTGGATAGATATCATTTTAAGTTTGCATGGAAACCATACTTCTCTAGGCTGTATCACAGTGACTCTAAATTCCATAATCTCTGATTGACAGTGGGTCTTGTGTCTTTCACAGTTTCAGTACAAGGAGAAGCAGAAGGGGGAAAAAAAAAAGATCATTAGGAGTTGTTCACAGGCATTCTGTATGTCTGAACTTGGTAGTGAGCAAGAAGACAAAGCTTATCTTCTGGGATATTTTTTTAATGGTCCCGTAATGTCACTGGAAAAATCAGCAAAGCAGCAGAGTGGGGAAAAATGTGCCTTCAGAACTTAGCAGAATCTGACTTTATCAGAGTAACTATCTTTTATATCATTGTTATCTTTGGCACTTTTAATTTATTTTTCTTTGTTTTTGTTTTTTGCCTTTATAAATTATTAGCATGTGTGAGCAGATAAGAAAACGTGGACTCTATATATAAACACTGAAACTTTTCACTGAAAGCCAACAATTAAGCAATAGTTTAATATTACTTTCTGTCACACCTCCCTTTCTTCTATTGTTGGGCTTTTTCCTAAACTGAGGCCAAACTGGGCTAAATTGACCTTAACACTCCACTCGCTACGGCTTTGCCTACTTCCTGCTTTCTTAGCTCCTATCCTAAATCAAAATTCTATCTCCGGTAGAAGGCACAGCTCAATTCTATCACCTTTTTCAGAAAGCCATCCACTGATGGCTTTTTAACTTCAACTTACTTACAAACTATAATGATTATATGGCACCCTAGGGACAAAAATGATATAAAAGAATAATGTAAAATGATGACACATATCTAATACTTAGAAAAATTTTTTATTAAATAATAATACTAATGGCGAGTTTCTGCATCTTTAAGTAAAAGTTTTTTTTTTTTTAATTAAAGTACATGGTATGGGTGTTAGAGATATTGAAAAGAGAGTTCTAATTGTACTTTCAAAGAAGAAAAATCGGATCAGTTTCAGAATCATTCAGGAGACCTACCAAAATATCATTTTTTCCTCATCTTTTCTATTTTTTGTTTTTTTCTCCTTACTTCTATATTATGTAAATCAGTCACCCTACAAATATTTGTTGTGTTTTTTCTTTGCCATCACTGTGTGAGGAAAGGGCTAGAGAAGTGAATAAGATAGAAAAGAGCAATAAAAGAAACATACAAAAATGAATTGTATTAAGGCTATCAAAGATGATGAAGTCTCTTGAGCTTTTACCCTACTTGTAAGCTAACAAGTTACCCTGCCACACTTTCCTGAATCCTGACAGGAGACATGGGACTCCTGGGTCAGAGAAAAATCGCTATTGCTCACAGCAGAGCAGGAAGCACAGGCTTTCTATTCACATCCATTCTCCCTGCCCCCAGTCTCATACGGTCAATGCGAATATGGGCCCAGGTGGATGCTACACAACCAGTGGGTTTGTATTACAGCTGAGAAAACCTGAGACTAAGAAGTTCTGGATATTTTTATTTCTTTATCTTTGTTCAGATTACAAACACATTAGAAAATAACAACAGTTTTACTGAGATATAATTCATATACCAAACAAATAACATATTAAAAGTGAACAATTAGTTTTTTATATATTCACAGTTTTGTGAAACCATCACTACAATCAATTTTAGAACACTTTCATCACCCCCAAAATAACTCCATACCCATTATTAGTCACTCCCCATTACCCAGCCCCTTTCCCACAGCCCTATGCAACTATTAATCTATTTTCTGTCTCTGAAGATTTTTCTATTCCTAACATTCCATATGAATGAAATCAGACTATATATGGCCTTGATGACTGGCTTCTTTCTCTTAACATAATGTTTTCAAGGTGGTTCATCCATGTTGAGGAGATCCCAATCTTGTATAAGGGACAGGTGACAGACCCGGCCCACCTTAGCCTGGAGAGAGATATTATCTTAATTATATTGGTATGTAAACTTTTCTGTCCTCTGGTCTAGTAGGAGACACAATATATCTTCCAAGGCTATTTGCTATGCAAGCATCCTTGAAAAGGTAGTAAGGACAAAAGCCAACACAAGATGTGTAAAAACCTGTTAAAGAGTTGCTCCCCAACCAGCACAACCAGACAAAATACTGAGCAAGAAAAGGCAAGCTGCTTTGGGAACACATAAGAAGGGAACCAAACCAATCTGAGGGTCCTCAGAGGCTTCCTCATGAAGTTACTGTTTAAGGTGAAACCTGAGAAAAGGATGATACAGTTAACAAGTAAAGAAGCAGGAAGAAAGTAATTTTAGGCAGCAACGTTGGACATTTTTATTTCTTTATCTTTACTCAGATTTTAAACATGTTTTAAAAATAACAGCTTTCTATATTTAAAGAGCATGTATAAAGGTGAAGAGGCAGAAGATAAAAGGCACGTGAGAGGTATGTCTGGACAGTAAAGCACGAATGGAAGAATGTCTTGAGATGAGACTAGAATAATAGGTAAATGACAGATTATGCAGGACCTTGTGGGTCACGATAGGACTTTCAAATTCATTCCAAAACAATGGAACATAATAGAAAGAATTTAAGCAAGAGAATGAAATTATCAGATTTATTCTCTAGGGAAACACTCTGAAAGTTCTGCACTGTATAAAAACCTTGAATGAGAAAAAACTTTTTTTATGTATATGAAAAAGAAAAATGTAATTCAGTTTGTGTTGAAACTCAACACAGTTTCTTGAATTGCGTTATTTTGAAAATGACAGCTGATCCTAGTTGTCATTTTGGTCCCAGTTTTTTTAAGTGTTACCTATAGTTCATGATATAATTATTGAGATAGATTATATCACATCGAAAACGACTACAGAGTGAAAATAGACAAAGACTGGGACTAAACTCTGAGAAATGTAAAAAAGGTAAATAAATATTTGACAGAGAGGAAGAACGATTGGAGATTAAGAAAGTGTACTGAGAGGAAAAAATGAAAACCAGAGGATTGTGGTATAATGGAAGGAAATTCAAACATGTGTTTCCAAGTTTCACCTTCAAGCCTCAACCAATTAACCAAGTCTTTTCTTATGTTCTCTTCCTTGTCCTCTGATCCACTCAACATCTTTCTTAATTTATGAGAAATTAACTTCACTTTTAATTTTCCAAACATATCAGTCCAATATCCTTTGCTACCTTAACTCTCCCATATTATATTTTTTACAGTCACATTTTACATAGTCATAATTTAAACTTTTAAAAAAGTTGAATGTTTCTTGTAAAAATATGCCCATGTTCCCAGGTGTCTGCCAGAAACTCTATGATCCCCTATAAGGTCTGGGAGGCAATAATGTCCTAGAAGACGCCTGGGACTAGCAGTCAGAAGTACAGGTCATTAAATTCCAACTCTGCCAGTTAACCTATAATATGGCCTCAGGCATAAAGTATGCACCTTGATTTCCTCATATGAAAAACAGGATAATTATACCTTCTACACAGACTGTTCTAAGTCTTAGAGGAGGCAATATTCAGCAGGCAATGCCCCATATTTTAGAAGAGAAAAATAAGAAAGAGAGTGGAGTATGGCATTATTTGGCTATCTTTTAAATGCCAGGTATACTGGAAAATTGGTGCAGAGTCTGAATAAATTAGGTTACTTAGAGTCCTGTGTGTGGATTTTCTCTTCATACCTTTTTTTTTTTTTTTTGTGAGAAAGATCGGCCCTGAGCTAACATCTGCCAATCCTCCTCTTTTTGCTGAGGAAGACTGGCCCTGGGCTAACATCCATGCCCGGCTTCCTCCACTTTATATGGGATGCCGCCACAGCATGTCTCGCCAAGCGGTGCGTTGGTGTGCGCCCGGGGTTCCGAACAGGAGGACCCCAGGCCACCACAGCGGAGCATGCGCACTTAACCGCTTGCGCCACCTGGCGGGCCCCACTCTCTTCATACATTTTTAGTCAACAATTTTATATGTGTATATATATATATTTAATACATAGTGCATATGATTTGAATCTATCTTTTATATATCTGTGTCTATCTATATCTATATAATATGGATATATAATAGATGGAGATAAACATATATATGTTTTTTGTGCATAACTCTACAAATACACAAATGGCACTTTTAGCTACGTTGAATTAAAGCTACTTTGTATTATTTCTGCTGTAGTTCATTGAAAACTATTAGAGAAAGAAGATGGGAGAATGGAAACAACTATACTTAACAGTATGTTTTCAATTTCGTTCAGAACAAAAATAGCCCAAACATACTTTGCAGATTGGAATTATGACTGGATAGACCATAATGGTTTACTCGGTCCATAAAAGCCTTCAAATTGAGTAGTTCTGGTATTTTTTGAACCAATTTGTCCTACTCCACTAGAGAACAGAAATACCAAAGCATTAAATAAGCTAACAGAACAGAACAGACGTACCCTAAATTAGATAGTGCCTAAGAGCTTTCTTCCATGCAGAAGAAATCACAGGGAAAATCACAACTACTTGTCTGCCCTGAAATGTTTCCATTGCTAGTTACAAATAGACCTTTGCAAACTTTCCCAAAGGGAAAATAAGTCACTCAATTTGATTGGCTAAATCTTCTTTAATGTTTAAAATAAACAAAACCAGGCTCTGTACGAATTTGTTTGGCTTATTTCCATGCATACCGGGTCCAGAAAGCAATGCACCCATTTATTTCAATATGCCAGCAATTACCAACCAGAGCATGTCTGTAATGAGACCATTAGTAACAAAAAAGGCCATGGCCTGTTTTCTTTTCCTCTGCTGCTTCTGATGCAACAGAACATTTCAAATATCAGGTCCAAGAACTGTTTGGAGCCAAAAAACAGTCAAAGACTCGCAGCAGGTGGGAGTACCACCTGTTTGTGCCTTATTCCAGCAAAGACAATTGCCTCTTCAGAGTTCCCGGCTGTGGTGAATTCAAGAGCGACTTTGAATGCAAGCAGATACTGACAACAGCTCTCTTTGAAAGACAGAGCCTGTTAGAGAAAGTGATCATTCATGGATTATAGGTAAAATGAAGGGTTAAAAATCACAACTCAGAGCAGTAGGCAAAGGCTAAAGCCACCGCAGGTGTGAATCTTAACGGTTGTTAATTAGGTAGAGGTTCAACAGAAAAAAGGAAATGCAGCAGGTGTGAGGTGGTTTTTTTTTTTGCTGATGAAGGAGCAGTGTAAATATTCAACTCGGTAATGGAAAAGACAAGATCATTTTTATTTTCTCTGTAGTGTAGATTTTGTTTCAATTAGTGCCAGATGATTACTCCCTTTTATGATTTGACAAAGGTACAAAATTCTTCCTCCTCTAAATATTACCAACTAGGAAATACCAAGTGGCACATCTGTGTGTGCTTAATTTTGACTCACTTTGAGGAGAGGGCAATTTTGCATGGGTGGGTTAAAGAGCAGGAAATTGCAACCTCAAACACTAATGAGAGTTTAAGAGAGAGTCTTGTAATTTTTCTCTGGATGATGAATTAAACTTCTTAGTTTAGTGAGCTAACCTAACCCGTAGCACTCTTTGCATGTCTAACTAAATCAAAGTTGATCCAAGATTTCTCCCGTGAAACATTCCATGCCAGATGTCTTCAAAAACTCCTATTTAATATATTGATGCAGAGTGTTTTAGTATATTTTTATCACTTTCTTAGCTGGAAAAGAACTCTTAAAGTTAATACAATTTCATCATCAAGCCTTCTTGTTCATTCCTAAATATTTGCTTGGTTATGTATAGACACATTGAGTTCTGATGATGTGAAATTGTCTTTGTGTCTATGAAGTACTTTGTTGTTATACTAATTAATTGAAACTCTCGTATTAAAGACTCACAATAATCTAACACTGATTAATTAGAAAATATTGAAAAAGCATTGGATCTATGCTTATAAAGTGCAGTCTACACTACAAAGTCTGTATACTACAAAATAAAAACATGCATATGTGTGTTGTAGGGGAAGAGGGAGAATCTCCCTCTGCCCTTTTCCTTAAGGTTCTTATGGCTGGCCAAATAATTAACAAGACAGGTTAGCAGGAGAAAATAATACCAAGTTTAATAACATGTATACATGGGAGAAACTCAGAAATGGGCAACTCATCCCTCTGTCTAAGCTGCTTGCTTAAGTATTGCAGCTAAAGGCAAGGAACGTGTTGGGGGTGGGTAGTGGCCTGGGACTTCAGAGGGCAGGAGGACAATTCTTTTCAGGGTCATCTATAGATAATGTGGTCAGGGAGAGACAGAGTTTTTGATAACAGAGGCTTGGTGCCTTTCCTATTATAACCTCTATCCTACATTATCTTTACAGCCATCATGATAGAAGATCTGTTCCAGGAAGGAGCCACCATGTCAAATTCTTTAGGCAGTTAGTGGGGGAGGTCAAATGTCCCTCAGAGAAAACAATCAAGGTAAAGAGATATATTTTAGGATGGCCAAATCTTGATCTCCCACAGTGTGAACTAGATATTCAAAATGTTTTTAATTTGTTTCTTGTGTTTCTCCTTTTCTATTTTATCCAATGTCAACATTTACAAAGCAGAGGATCTGTGTTCAAATAATTTATACTGTGGAATTATGATGTCCAGTTGCATATATATCACCTAATTTACTTCAAACCAACTCTGCAAGTTAGGTGTTATTATCACTACTCTCCAGAAAATAAAATGACATGAAACATGAGGCATTAAAAACATACTTATACAACAAATAACTGGATGAATAAATGAATGATTTATCCCCCCCCATAATTTATGGGGATTATGACATAATCCTCATAATGCTTAAATGTCAAGACATGCCATCAGAGGTCTGTCACATTTATCAGTGTTCCTTTTGCATGTTAACTATGCTTTTAATTCCATCTACACAAAAGGAGTCATTTACTCAATATGGAAGACAAATTCCAAAACTGTTTTGAGGAGTTGCTTTACACTCTACTCTCCAAAATAGCTGAATAATTATAACCACTCTCACCGCTGCATATAATTGGGCTAAATAACTTGGAAATATGATGCTTGCTTCCTGTTTTATGAAACAATGTAAATAGACTGAAACTTTTAGCAAGTGGATACAGGAGTACTTGTGGATTGTCCACAAGATTTGAAAATGCCACTAGTTTTGCAGAAGTAGTTCAGTTATAACGTCTACTTGATTTGTTAATATTATTCCCAATGTTTCTTTCCTGTGTAAGCTGCATTCGCCCATCCTGTTGGCATTTTGAAACAATTTCATATACAATTAATAATTAAAACATTTAATTTAAGCCCAGAGAGATCTCCAAAACTCCTTTCGACGTCTCTCAGGATGATGTGTCTTTTTCATCTAGTAGAAGCTTATTGAGTATCATCTTTTCTCAAACACAGATTTTATGTCTCTGTATTTTCATCTTTGTATACCATAATGAAAAAATTCTACCAATGACAAACTGTTCTTTTTAATTAACAGCCTACTAAAGCTCAGAATTTATAATCTTAAAAATGTGTTATTAGCCTTTAAGAATTCTGTGCTTATTGTGTAGGCCAGTTTTGATGTAATCTTGGAGAATTCAGCATAGTTATATTCATTTCACTGACTTTACCATTGGCCTATAAGTTAATACACGAAAAATAAAATCTTACAGTGAAATAACATGAACATAATTAAACCACATAACCTTTTCTATTTTGGGAATGACATTTTGATAAATTGAAACTCTTATTACTTTAACTTTTAGTGGGAAGTGATATTGGACAAAACTTTTATTCCTTTCTCATGGAAAGAATATGTTCAAACTTTTTCTATTTAGCTTAAAAAAGATTTGAAAGGGAAGATTGTTCAGTCTGGTAGGACTCCCTAAATTTTATGATAAAAGATAACATCAAAAGTTAATCATTTGATTCATTAAGAAAACAAAAAGGGCAGCACAGTGGCTATAAACACATCAGTATCATTGTAGAAATTTCATTTCAGATCTTTTAAAAATTTGACTCATGCAGCAATTTATTAGGCAAGATAGAACCAATGAACCTATCCTGCTACTTATAATTGTGTGTCATTTTCATAGCTCATTTGTGTAATTAAAGAAAATATTAAATAGTGATACTTTTGATATTTTGAATAAAAATAATTTTAACATAATTAGATGACTAACCTAAATTAAAACAAAATTTTTTTTAAATACTTAAAATCTTTATTGAAAGTAATGGACATATCACCATCACAAAATACCGTGAGTCATTTTTAGTTTTGTGACCATGTGTTAACCTCAGTTTCTTCTTTAAAATTGTCAGGTTAGAGTCAATCATTCTAAAGACATATTCCAAGTCTGAAATGAACAATAAATGAATAAATAATAATGGGTTAAACTTCAAACATTTATTATTCATTTTACTGCTGTCATAATACTCATAAGATCTCTCAGATTTAATTATTATTATAAGCCACATTATATAGGTAAATAAACTCAGATAACTTAAGATGTTCTTGTTTTAACACAGGTCTTCCAAATCCTGGATCTTGAAAGTACGTTCAGCTACTTTCAATGTATAATAACCGAAGGTCAATTAAAAAAATTCTGGATCTTTACAATATGTCTATGTGTAAACATTAAAAAAAATAGAATGCAGAAGAAAACAATCATCTGATTTCTTATTTTTCTTGCTAATTATATATTTTAGGTGCAAAATTTTAGTTGTGGTAAGGCAATAAATATTTTCTGATTGAACTGATTAATTAAATTCCATATTAACCTATATGTCCTTAACCATGGATTACTCTCTTCTCCTAGTTCTTAAGTATATTTATTTCAAAATTATTATTAATAGGCGTGAGTCCAAACGCAACCACTAATTTTCATTATAGGAAATATAAAGACTAAAGTATGTTTATTAAGCTCAAACATCATGCTAGTGACCTCAACATATGAACTGTATTTACGTATTTTACATTAGATATTGGCAAACTATGGCCCTCTTACTGACCAACTGGTTTTGAAAAATAAAGTTTTATTGGAACCCGCCCCATCCATTCATCCATATATTGTTTATGTCTGCTTTCCCACTACAGAGCTGAGTAGTTGCAATGGAGACCCAATGGCATATGAAGTCTAAATGTTTACAATCTAGCCCTTTATAGAATAAGTTTGTTGACTCACTTTAGATATTAAAACCATAAAAAAGGGGTTCATAATCTAGTTTCCATGAAAGAGGCTCATGTATCCTAAGATAGGGGAACAAAGATGGAGAAAAAAACTTTGAATCTTTATTTACTTCTAATTGTGATTTTGCATTATCATCAATTATGAATGAAAGCAAAACTACAATTGTATTAGCTGTATTTTTGAATATGTAACAATAAAAATTACAGATATTTTTATAACATATAATAATTACTGCAGATGTTAAAAATATCGTCAATGTTTATCACTGCTTCCAAAATCTGGTACTCAGACTATCTGAACTATCTTTAATGTGTTAATAAAAAATACATATAATATCAAAAATTGCTTATAAATATTTGGTAATTAATTTTTTATAGTTCATTTCCTTTATAATCCTTTATATTGTATCTGTTATATTTAAAGACATTATTTGGAGAAGGGTTTTATAGGCTTCACCAGAATGTGAAAGAGGTCTAAAGCAAAAAAATAAACAAATAAATAAAATAAAAATTAAGAGCTACTGCTCCAATATACAAACTTCTGATGTATTAAACAAAGTATATTTATTTAGATTTAGATAATAGGTGTGATAAGTTAATAATTGGGTCTTGTCTTAATATACTTAGATTTTAATTATTCTTCATAAACCAATTTTAGGCCGAAGGAAAATGATTTTCGATTCCACAGAAGTTGGAATTTTTATGTTAAATTAATACTGAATATAACTTGATGAATATTCCATAAATAAGGAAATTGCCAGCAAAGCCTCCTTATTTGAGTGCCACATCTCCGTTAATGCTACTTTACTGTATCATTTAATGCTCCTGGACTTTGAGAATGATGTGCAGGCCTTAATTTAAATTCCAAATTGCCAACAAGAATTGTGAGACTGTGTTTTGCTCTTTCAACCCTGGACATTTCATTTCTCTTGAAATGAATATTCGAGCGGATCTTCTTTTCCCAAAAGAGACTGTTGCATTAATATTGAAATGTCTTCATTTTGTCTTTTATCCTTCATTGGCCTGAAACTGGAATAGTACTTATCTATTCTACACTTCCAATCTTTTCCTCACATTCATGCATCCGTCACAGAGAAGGGTCTCTGAAAGAATTGTCCATATGATATGTCCAGGCTTCTGTACCGTAGCCTAATGAGTTATAGAAAGGCTGGAAAATGAGATATGCATAGTTCTTTCTGCTTAGATCTCTAGTAAATTGATATTTGTATCTCAAAGCAGTATTCTCCAGTGTTGGTATTAATTAATTTCTGACCACCATCCCTTACTAAAAATAATTTTAAAGGTCATTTATTGTATGTGGTTTTCTGATTCTAATGTACTTAGTATGGAAAATAACTAGAAATAAAAGGTAATACAAAGACTATACAATAATACTAAATGAAAAAGCTTTTCTATATATATCAAGTCATAAAGTGAAATTAGAATGTTTTGAATGTGTTAATATAATCATACTATAAAAAGTAAACATGATACTAATTGCAGTCAAGTATTAGCACATGTTTTTTCTTTCTCACTAAAGCTTCCTTAGTCTGACAATCAAAATTAGTTCTCTTGATTGGAAATTGTAAACTTCTTGGGTTTAATAAAAATGTTAGTCACAATGTCAAACTACTTTTAATTAGACTCAGATTGTTAGGAACCAAGGTACAAAAGTGACCTAAAACAGATGTGTGAAAGGCTCTGTTACTGTTACTGGCCTCAGTTTTAATTTGGCTTTTGATGAATTTTGAAATTGCCTTAAAGTGCACAGAGCAAGTATTTATAACCAGGATGAGTTGCAGTCAGTGGTTGAACTGTGGTCCACATGCGATCTTTCAAGCAGTAAATACTATAGAATGTGTTACCTCCTCCTCTTAATGAGAATAGGCTCAAAACGAGACAGGCAACAAGCAATAAAAACTAAGCAGACATGTAATGCATCTATTATTATACTTAAACTTATTTATAAAATACAATTTAAAATATTAGCATGCATATACATTTTAGCTTGCTTCATAATAGCCCTGTAAAGAGTGCCACTTCTTTGCTCTATTATAAAGTCTAACCAAATGAGGAATCAGCATATTGGACAAAAGTGCTGTTTAGAGTCACTTGAACCAAGATTTCTTCTAAGAAATAATGAGATTTTTTTTTTCCTCTAACATGGTCATTCTAGAATATAATTAAAATATTAATTGTAAATGACAAAACTCATCTTATGAAATTGTTCATTGTTTTTTAGTTAAAACAAGAGAGATAAATATATATTTGACTGAAATCTTCCAGACATTACCAGCTTGTTTGATCATGTTTCTTTCATTTCTTGCTTCTGACAGAATATCTTCTTATAGTATGCTTGCATTACTTTTTTTGGCATATCTTTTGATTTTCTTAACAATATGATAAGCTTCTGCAGAGGTAAATTGAAGCCTTTACTTCTGAGAAGGCAGAAACTGCCTGTAACTTTAAAATGATAATTTTTCCAGGCTCTATTTACGATTATTCAAAAAAATCCTAGCATGTTATATTGGGTAGAGTCACTTGCTTGTATAAATATGCACATCTTCATGCACTAAAATGGCAGTCTCTTACTTTATCTATTTTAAACTTTCACTGTTGCTTATTACGGTACAGATAAAAGCCTGAGCCAAAAGTGACTATGGGAAGTTTCTGGGTTCCTATCTTATCTTGGTCCTGTCTTGATCCTCTTCTTTAGTTTCTTTTTAATCTGCCTCAAATTCTCTTCTGTGTCCAGTGCAATTAAACAGCACTTACCAATCAAACAATTTTTTTGAATTTAGGATTGTGTTCTCATTGATGAAAATTATGCCTCACCTATGCCGCACTCTGTTTTTGCTGTTTACAATATTTCTTTATACTCTCCTAACTGTGGGATACATAGATTATTTTAAAACAGTTAAAAGATCTCATATTATTGGTTTTCTCAATGTCAATTTACTTTCCTCATATCTTTATTGCCATCATATCACACCCTTGCACATAAAATTAATGCACAATGCAGATGAAATAAAATGCAAATCTCTACTTCTTACAGCCCATTAATTAGAATTCCTTCATGCCTAACTTCTTTGCCCCATGGCAAAAGGCTCAAATTCCTTTATAATTCTTTTTATTAGCAAGCATTCCTGACGGTATAGTAAAAGAGCTTTAGGTTTGTAGCAGAATTAACAATGAAGAAGAGCAATAATAATACCTAACCTATAAACTCTGTAGCCTTAAGAAAGAAGACTACTGCTTTATCTCTTTAATGTCTTACTCCTCCCTTGACAATGAAAGTGATAATAGTTCTCTTTTGAGGATTGTGGGAATTCAGTGAATGTGTGACTGTATTTAGCATGATCATTGAAACTCCGTAGATACTTCTTAAGTGACAATTCCTTCGCCTTTCCCATTTGCAACATTCACAGGATATTGAGTTTCTGGTATCTGCTATTTTTCCCACCAAAATTATCTGAATACTAAAGAACCTAAACAAGACGATCTCTGGGTCAAGATGCCATATTGAAGGCTGTTACTTTGCCAAGGAAATTATCAGAAGTGGTTCAAGGGGGCTGGCACAAAGGAAGTGATGAAGCAAAATGACATTAAAGTAGGATTTCTTTTTATCTCAACATCTAGGTACAGAGAAATCAGCAGAAGAATGAAAATGGTGAGAAGAAGGATAATATTCTAATAATTATGCTCTCTGTTCCTCCTTCTTGATCTAGTTCTTTCCTTCTAAACCATGAAAACTGCCAAAACAGGTAGTTGGCATTTGGAACAAGCACTGTAGTAAACCACTAAAGACAGTAATTATGGGTAGAACATTGGCAAATAGAATGTTAGGTACTTTATGAAGATTTGTTGAAAGAGAAAATGCAGATTCCATTCCCTGCCTTAACAGTCCCTAAATGTGCCATCTTTGGCATTTCATCTCTCCTCTCTGGGTGTTTGGTTGCTCATATAATACTTATATAAAATGAAAGCATTTTCTTTAGAGGTAATCACTAATTTCTAATTCTCATATTTTATTACTTTTAAACCATTTTTATGCCTAGCATACTGTCAGAAATCAATAAAGCCAGTATATAAAATGAAAATTTAAACTACCAATTCATCAACAATCTTTTTAAATTTAGAATTTAAAATACATAGTTCATAATAAAAACATATGCTATGGTATGATATAGTAAGTCTGTTGGTTATAATTATTTCTCCTGACATACAGAAGATGTTCTTTTGGTTTGTTTTGAAATAGTGGAGAGAAGAGTTGAGGAAGCAGGAAAGTCGTGGAGTTTACCTGGAGAGAAAAGAGTTTAGTAGACACCGGGGATACAATGATTAGCTTACTAGACATTGAAATGCTAACTTTTCATGAAGCTAGGCATATAGTTTTTCCTGGATGTGAGCAATGCAAACATCCAGAAGTAGAAAATGACAGCTTGAGTGAGTAGATAACAGTTGGACAAAGCTGAAATTAACAATGATACATGTTGTAACTGAGTCATGTAATTGCCTGGTTTATCTGTTTTAATCTCATTGTTCTTGAGCAATTTCCTATTTTCTGTCTCCTTTCATCTCTAGTTTTCTTTTATTTTTCCTTGTGATTTGGCAACTTTTTTGTTACTTCAATCTCCTTCTCAGTTAATTCAAATAATATAATTTTTAATATACTTAATTTGAAAGATCCTTTTCAAAATTAGGAGCTATTTTAGGGCTTCCTTGGGAAGTAGAGATTGCAAATTAGTGGTTTAATGTGATTAAAACATAAAAGAGAAAGTGCATAAATACAAAACATTGATATGTATCTAAAATTCTATATTTAAATTGCAACATCAGAAGAAAATATCTTAGTAGATATATTTAAAAACCCACCTAAAGTTATTTAAAAGATTTTTCAAATGTATTAGATATTTTGTTTATTTACTTGCTTATATGCCTTTTAGCATCATAAAGAAACATTGCAACGGATGCAAAAATGTCTCCATAGTATTGACATTGAATGTATCCTTTTATTCCTTAATGTTCTCCAGAAAACCTAATTTAGGTAACATAGTGGCTGATTTCATGCACTTTTTCTGACACAGCTGGAAGATCCAGATAGAAACAGACCAAAGATAGACTAACAGTAAATTTGCACTGTCTCTATGGGTTTAACCTAAATTTTCAGGATTTGACAAATGTTTTTATTTAATTATATAAAAACATATATGTGAGCTCTCTATGTCCATTTTAGAAAAACACATTTCTTATCACTTGATAATATTCAGATTGAAATTTTGGAAAAAGTGCTTTTTATACAAATACGAATATTTTCTGTTCTTATATGTAACTGATTTTCTGCTTCGATATCAAGTATCATCATTTGTCTTTTGTTGGCAACAAGACTGTTTTTTGAGGTTGATAGTATAAGACAGTGCATAAACTCAAGTGCAAAAGAGAAAACATCTTTTTGTTACAGTATTATTTTCCACAAAATTTAATTTCATAGTTGAAATAAATGTGGTAAATTGATGCTGTTGCTCTCTTTTATGTGTCTAGAAAATAGCTTTAAAATCATATCATTATAAATATAAGCATATTGCACTCTTGCATTTAAGATGGTAAAACCTTATATATTGGACTAAGTAAATAGGGATATTTTAATAAACAATTGCCAAAGTTAGTGGACATTATTAGGGAAATGGAATCTATTTTTCTTATGTATACATAAGTGTTGTAAACTAGAGATTTAGTTCATGTTGATAATTAAATTAAATTAGTCATTAGGCAGTGATTTTACATTATGGTGTTCTGAATGTTTATGTTGCTTTATAGGTTATAAGCATTATAGATGGTAAAACACCTTCAGAGCGCATACATGTAAATTTTAATTTGATAATTATAGCCATCCTCTGATTGTAGTGGTCTAGACTCTAAAAGATCCTGATGGGATTAGTTTTCCATGCAAATAAATTAACTCATCCCATAGCAGATGGGTCTTTCTTAAAGAATTTTGAGCAAAAAGATGGTGGTGATTAAATAATTAAATTTTATACTAGATAGAGCACTCAGGTAGCAATGATGAGAATGAACTGATGTGCTGGAGACAAGGAATACATAATAATAGACTCAGCCCTCCGAATTTGCAGATTCCACATCCATGGATTCAATCACCCATCTGTATTGAACATGTACAGACTATTTTTTCTTGTCATTATTCCCTAAACAATACAATATAAGAACTATTTACATAGGATTTACATTGTATTAGGTATTGTAAGTAATCTAGAGACTATTTAAAGTATATGGGAGGATGCACCTATGTTATATGCAAATACTACACCATTTTATATAAGGGACTTGAGCACCCGGGAATTTTGGTATCCCTGGTGGGGAGGGGGACAGGTCCTGGAACCAATCCCCCAAAGATACCAGATACCAAGGGTCGACTGTAGTAAGATATTGCAATAGTCAGGTCAAGAACTAAGGCAAGAGAAAACTAAGAAGGTTATATTGGAAATGGACAAGAAAGTAAAAAGTGGTCCCAGTTATTCTAAGAAGATCATTCACAAAGACTGCTGAGTCACATCCACTCACAAGATCAAGCTAGGAGAAATTAACCAAGAGAGATTGACATGTGGTTTTCAGGAGCTGACAAAAGCAACAATAACGAAGACAAAATCAATCAACCAAACCAACCAACTTTTGAGAAAACCACTAGGGAGATGGAAAGCTGCCTTTAAAAGGTTTGTGTGGGGGTGATGTGGGGGAGAGTAGGGGAAATGGTTACTAACCGGGGAAAACAACAGCCAGAGGCAGCAGTGAGAAGACTGGTTGAAGAAATATTTTGAAATCTAGTCTTTGCCTGAGTTCATCCTTTCTACTTCACAGTCTGGAAACTCTGTCTAGGCATTAACTTGCCACAGCACAGGACTCATCTCATTTGTTTCCTGTCTCTCAGGGATCATTGTCCTTTTTGCCTGATGTTCAGTGCCTTGAAAACTATTTTTCATGTATTTTGTCTGAATTTTTAGTTATTTCAAGCAGGTAGCTATATCTGATCTCTGTAACTGTCTTGCATGGAAAAGCAGTCACATTAGAATTAGAATTTGATATTTGATTTCCTGTGGCAGAGGTAGGCAAACTTTTTCTATAAAAGGACAGGTAGTTAATATTTTCATCTTTATGGGCTATAACAGTCCCTGTGACAACTGCACAACTCTGCCATGTGAGTGCAAAAACAGCTAAAGACGATATGTAAATAATGGGCATGACAGGGTATGGCTTGCAGTGGGCCAGAATAGCTTGCTTAACCCTATTCTATGATACCTACTAAAATTTTGGAAATAATGTATAACTGATAAACTAAAGAGAAGTAAAATAATAAAATTAGATAGTAAATTTAAAAATACAACTCCAAAAAAAGACAAAATTTTTTTTTGTGGTTATTTTGATGAGGAAGATTGGCCCTGAGCTAACATCTGTGCCCATCTTCCTCTATTTTGTATGTGGGATGCCTCCACAGCATGGCTTTACAAGTGGTGTGCAGATCTGTGCTTGGGATCTGAACTTGCGAACCGCGGGCTGCAGAAGCAGAGTGTGAGAATTTAACAACTACACCACCAGGCTGGGCCCCAAAATTTGTTTTTCAAAAAGGAAAATCAGAACATAAAACAAGCAGGACAATTAGAAAGCACATAAAAAGATTTAAATCAAACATATCAGAAATTAATTAAGCATATATGAACTAAATGATCTATTTAAAAGACAGTTGCTGTCATTTGGATTAAGAAAAAGTAATTTCTGATTGTAAAAGATATACATGTACACAATTTTACATGTTAATAAAGGGAAAAATATATAGTCTGCAAAAGTGACTAAAAGAAAGATGCTATAACTATATTGGTATCAGACAACACAGATTAAAAGGGATAATGAATAGGATGACTTTATATTGATAAAAAGTTTAAAATTTCTAGGAAGATGCACACATTTTAAATTTGTGTACATCTTAATATGATCTAAAAATATATGAAGCATATTTCAAGGAAGCTACAAGGAGAAATAAGTGGATTCACAATGTGGGAAATTTTAACACTACTCTCAGCACTTCATAAAACAAGCAGGAAAAAAATTGGTAAACAATTATAATAATGAAAATAAACAAACTACTTGTACAAGCAACCATTTTGATGAGCATTAAAAATCCACTAAATTTGAATGAAAGAAGATAGAAAAGAATAACTATTTCAATTTCCATTCATAAAAATTTCAAAAACAGGCAAAATTAAATCAGAATTTGAAAAAGCACAAGATTAGGGTAAAAGTTTGGATATTTCTTACTTTGAGTCTTTAGGGCCTTGTGTTAGGGAAGGGAACACTATGAGATTCAATAGTCTGGATAGGTCTTCCAGGCGCCCTGCAAAAACATCTTATAGTGACAGTGTCATATCCACAAATCTTCAGAATGAGAACTCCGAATTTTTATTTTGAGAACGCAGAGAAAAAATATGCAGAGAAGCATTTGGACACCTGATCATGTTATTCACAAAACAGAATATTTAGGATAACAGGTTGCCCTGTACCAGCACTCTCCTAATTGGCAGAGGGGCCCAAGTGATCTTTCATAAATTTTATATGTGTTTTTCTGAGAAACAGGGTCCTCTAAAGCATGGGATCAGGGGCAGCAGCCACCCTTGCCCAGGGTGAAGGGCTGTATTGTCCTAAGAATATAGAAGCAGAAGCAGATATGAAAATGAAGACAATTTGAGATGCTCATGAGTCTCTTAGAATTAGTTTGTCTACAAAGTTGTTGGATATCTTAGATTGGAGATGAGGCAATGCAGATCTACAAACCATCCTTCTAGTGGGGCTCCTGAAGCAATGGGCATGCAGGAAAGTGAAATGAAGAGAATGTAGGGTGAGAAGACAACGGAGCTGAAGATAGCTCTATGGGACACCGACATGAAAGGAGCAAACAGAGGAAGAAAATTCCTTAACTACGACTGAGCTATATAGATAAGAGATGTAAGAATAGAACAAAGAGTGCCTGGAAAACTGAAATAAAAATCCAATAAGACTCCCTGTTCTGAAACTTAGAATGACCAACAAACTCAAATGCTGTAAAGAGGCTAAGTAAGATGAGGATTGAAAATCGTTCTGCAGATATAGTCCACAGTCTCTAGTGAACTAAATGAGATCATTACATTGATCTATTGAAACAACATAATGGTTTTGGTGCTTTGAGGAGTAAAGGAGAAATGAGGAACAGAAGAATAAAGTGCAAAAAAGTATAAATACAAGCAATATATGTGTGGGTGTGCCTGTGTGTATCAGTGTGCATGTGTGTGTTTGTGTGTGTTCCAGACCTAAGAATATTGAGGACATTTTTAGTCTAAGATTAATGGGAACCAGATGAAAACCCCCAGTGAAATGTGAATATCTAGTGGGCAAAAATTCTGTCTTCTTGATCAGAGGAAGCTGATGAAATAATTCTAACGTGTCATTTAGCCAACCCCTCATTTAGATAAGGGAAATGTCCTAGAATATACAATTATCTGAAATTCATTAAATCTAAGACACGACTGATTATTAGATGAATCATTTTATATATCACTAGGGAAAACATAATACTGCCAAACTGTTTCACAATGCTTTCCTAATACTCGCAATTTTCATTGACTACTGAAAAATTAAGTTACTTAGAATAGATTTTTATCACACACCACTTGAGACTATATGAAAAAGAAAATACATGTAAACTAAATCGTTTAGGGTATACCTAAAACATCCTTCACATTTAGTGTCTATATCTTCCAAAACACTTTCCAATGCAGTTTTTAAAATCTGTAATTTATCATATGGCCTCACTTGCTGTGCCTTCTGGAGTAGAGCCAGCACAACGTTTCTCAAAGAGCTCTGCTCCAGACCTGCCAATAAGCCACTTACACAAGCTGTAATGTACATTTCAGAAGTTGACAGCTACCTGGGTGACAGCAGTTGTCAGCTACATCTTAAATACAGAAGCAATAAAATAAAGTTATTCTTAGAATTGATGAAATGCACAAAGAAAAACAAAGCTGGGACCAAAGTCAAGTTGCCCTTGTTTTCCATGCAGTGCTCTTCTGAATACTCCATACCAGATATTCTTGGAATCATGCTTGCTTTCACATGTGTTTGGGAAAATAGATATTTTTAAAAAGTAAAAATTATGCATTTGTAAATGAAATACTATACAGCCATTAAAATGTTGTAGTAAAAGGACACATTATGACTTGAAAATATATTTATGATATTTAAATTATACACAAATATATACATGTGTGATATGTATATATACACATACATACATATATCTATATGCATATATAATCATATTCATACATATATGAAATAACTGTAAAGATATATTCAAAAATATTACCAGTGTCATCTCCGAGATAGGACTATGGGTAACTATTTTCTGTATTCCCTTGATATATTCATATTTCCAATTTTCTACAGTTTATGTGTATTATTTTTCCCACATTAAACAGGATAGGTTCTCCTTGTAAATTCTCAGTATAGAATTTCCATAATTTTTCTTGGTACAATTTCTAATAATTTAAACTTCAGATTAACCTTCAGTTAAATATTAGATGGTAATATTTTATAAACATTGAAATTTGCACTTTCTATACCAGAAATTTACTATAAAATTATAAAAAAGAATATTTGTAATAAATTTGTAATAGTCAAAGGACTCATCATGGAAAATTTATTAGATTATCTTTGAGTCTCCAGTCAAGATGGCGGCATAAGCAGACTCTGCACTCACCTCCTCCCGTGGACACAGCCAATTTACAACTACTCGTGGAAAAATTACCCCTGAGACAGAACTGAAAACTGGATAAGAGAAACTCCTGCAACAATGGACAATCCTAACTGAGTTAGAAGAGGCAGAGACTCCCTTCTGGAGAGGAAAAACGCCGCCTTCACAAGCCGCCAGCTTCACGGCCTCCGGGAGCAGCTCACAGGTACGCAGCCTCCCTGGAGGCGCGGGGCCCTGAGCCGGGAGCGCCCCCGCTGTGGGCATTTTGTGGACCCAGCATAGTTGAGACGAGCGGCATAATATCTGACTTTGCTGCTACTAAAACACTGGGGAGTACCCCCAGAAAAACCGGTTCACAAAGAAACTAAAACTGGCTCTTAAAGGGCCCACGCGCAAACACCCGTTTCAGAAAGCATCCTAAAATCACCAGAAAGAAAGGTGCACAGTGCTGTGGTGAAAAGAGACTCACCTAATAGGCCCTGAGTGCATCTCGGTGAGGGGTGAGACCTCTCCAGGGACTGGGACATTGGCGGCAGCCATTGTTGTGGCCTGGTGTGGGCGTGCTGACACAGACGCCATTGGAGTTCTCCCTGGGGCCTGCTAGCCCAGGGTCTGCCCCACCTGCTAGAGCACCGATTTAATCTAGCTCAGCCAGGGCAGGCAGCCCACCCTAGAGACTGGCCCCACCCAGCAACAAGCCCTCAGGCAACTTGTGGGCCTGCATAGATTGGTGACTGGATTCTCTGCAGCCTGGCAACTGAGCTGACTTAAGCTGGGCAGGGTGTGCACAAGGAGTGGGTGGAGAGTGTGGGGCAGTGGCGGAGTGTGTGGGGCTCCCGCCATGGAGAGACTGGGTCCTCTTGGGGAGGTTGGGGCACGCACACGGGGCAGGACTGTGTTGACTATGTGTGTGGACCTGTGGGCGGCAGGGCTTGTCAGCTGCAGAAGACTTGTGCTTCTCAAAGACCCACATAGGGGGTTTGCCCCACCTTCCAAAGCCTGAAATAATTGGGTGCTCCTGTGCCTGAGGCCAGCCCCACCCAGCTGCAATCCTCAGAGAGCTGACAAGAGACCTAATAGGCTAGAGGCTTACAGCAATTGTAAGGCCCTGAGCCCAACAACCTGCCATGCTGGGGGCCTACTCACTTAAAAGAAATACTGCAACACAAATGTGGTATTAGAACTTGCAGCCAACTGTGCTGGGGCTCCCCACACCTGATAAAGAGACTGAAGGGCCCACAACAACTACAAGCAGCTGAGCATTACAACAGCTGGCCAGGAGCATAATTCGGCCTCCCTGGGCACCTACAGGGCGAGCAAACAGGCCACAACAGAAGGACACACGGAGCCCACATAGGGGTCACCCCTGGAACATTGAGAACTGAGGGAAGCACACTGGAAGCCTCCTAAGGCATCACTTACATAAGGTCACCTATCCAAGAGCAGGAGACGTAACTGACCTACCTAATACGTAGACACAAGCACAGGGAAAGAGGCAAAATGAGGAGGCAAAAGAATACATTCCAAGTAAGGGAACAGGACAAAACCCCAGAAAAGGAACTAAATGACACAGAAATGAGCAACCTACCCGACAGAGAGTTCAAACTAAGAGTGTTAAGAATGCTCACTGATCTGAGGAGAAGAATAGATGAACTCAGTGAGAATGTCAACAAAGAAATGGAAGATATAAAAAAGAACCAATCAGAAATGAAGAATACAATACTGGAAATGAAAAATTCATTAGAGAGACTCAAAAGCAGAGTAGAGGATTCAGAAGAACGGATCTGTGAGCTGGACGAAAGACTAGAAGAAATTACCCAAGGTGAACAGGTAAAAGAGAAAAGAATTAAAAAGACTGAGGACAGTCTAAGGGACCTCTGGGACAACATCAAGCACACTAACATCCGTGTTATAGGTGTCCCGGAAGGAGTAGAGCGAGACAAGGGGGCAGAGAATCTATTTCAAGAAATAATAGATGAAAATTTCCCTAACCTAAGGAAGGAAACAGACATCCAGGTACAGGAAGCACAGAGATCCCCAAACAAGATAAACCCAAAGAGGCCCACACCAAGACACATCATAATCAAAACATCCAGAATTAAAGATAAAGAGAGAATCCTAAAAGCCGCAATATAACTTGACATTTACATACAAAGGAAACCCCATAAGGCTATCAGCTGACTTCTCAGCAGAAACCTTACAGGCTAGAAGAGAATGGCATGATATATTTAAAGTGCTAAAAGGAAAAAACTTACAGCCAAGAATACTCTACCCAGCAAGCTTATCATTCAAAATGGAAGGAGAGATCAAAATTTTCCCAGACAAGCAAAAATTAAAGAAGTTTGTCACCAAGAAACCAGTGCTACAAGAAATGTTAAAGGGACTGATTTAAGGGGAAAAGAGAAGACCACAAATAGGAAAAATTATCTATTTCTACATTCTAAGAATGTAATGGATACAAATGCACAAAAAAGAGGTTAGAGATGATATCAAAAACATAAAAGGAGGGAGCAGGGGAGTTAAAGAGTACAGCTTTCAGACAGAGGTCAAACTAAAGTGACCATCAATTCTGTATAGAAGAAGAAAGGAACAGAGAAGGACTACTAAAACACTGAAAAAAAAAAAAAAGTTAAAAAATGGCAGTAAGTACATACTTATCAATAGCTACTTTAAACGTCAATGGACTAAATGCTCCAATTAAAAGGCATAGGGTGACTGACTGGATAAAAAAACAAGACCCATACATATGCTGCATATAAGAGACACACTTCAGATCTAAAGACACTCACAAACTGAAAGTGAAGGGATGGAAAAAGATACTCCACACAAACGGCAATGAAAAGAAAGCTGGGGTAGCAGTACTCATATCAGACAAAATAGACTTTAAAACAAAAACTGTAAAAAGAGACAAAGAAGGTCATTACATAATGATCAAGGGAACAATCCAACAAGAGGATATAACACTTGTAAATCTCTACGCACCCAATGTAGGTGTACCTAAATATATAAAGCAATTATTAACAGACATAAAAACAGAAATAGACAGTAACACAATAATCGTAGGGGACTTGAACACTCCACTTACACCAACGGATAGATCATTCAAACAGAAGATCAATAATGAAACATTGGCCTTAAACGACACACTAGAACAGATGGACCTAGTAGACATATACAGAGCATTCCATCCAAAAACCGAAGAATACACGTTCTTTTCAAATGCACATGGAACATTCTCCAGGATTGATCACATATTAGGCCACAAAACAAGTCTCCATAATTTAAGAAGATTGAAATAATACCAAGCATCTTTTCTGACCCCAACGGTATGAAACTAGAAATCAACTATAGGAAGAAAATCAGAAAAGCCACAAATACGTGGAGATTAAACAAAATGCTACTGAACAACGACTGGGTCAACGAAGAAATCAAAGAAGAAATAAAAAAATACCTGGAAACAAATGAAAATGAAAATACGACATGCCAGAATTTATGGGATACAGCAAAAGCGGTTCTAAGAGGGAAGTTTATAGCAATTCAGGCCTATCTCAACAAACAAGAAAAATCTCAAATAAACAATCTAACAATGCACCTAAAGGAACTGGAAAAAGAAGAACAATCAAAGCCCAAAATCAGTAGAAGAAGGCAAATAATAAAAATCAAAGCAGAAATAAATGATATAGAAGCTAAAAAAACAATAGAAAAAATTAATAAAACCAAGAGCTGGTTCTTTGAAAAGATCAACAAAATTGACAAACCTTTAGCTAGACTCACTAAGAAAAAAAGAGAGAAGGCACAAATAAGTAAAATCAGAAATGAAAGAGGAGAGGTTACAACAGACACCTCAGAAATACAAAAGATTATAAGAGAATACTATGAAAAGCTATATGCCAACCAATTCGACAATCTGGAAGAAATGGATAAATTCTTAGAATCCTACAACCTTCCAAAACTGGATCAAGAAGAAGTAGAGAATTTGAATAGACCAATCACCAGTAAGGAGATCGAAACAGTAATCACAAACTTCCCCAAAAATAAAAGTCCAGGACCAGACGGCTTCCCTGGGGAATTCTACCAAACATTCAAAGAAGACTTAATATCTATCCTTCTCAAACTCTTCCAAAAAATTGAAGGGGGGGGAAGCTCCCTAACTCATCTATGAAGCCGACATTACCCTGATACCAAAACCAGACAAGGACAACACAAAAAAAGAAAATTACAGGCCAATATCACTGATGAACATCGATGCAAAAATCCTCAACAAAATACCAGCAAATCGCGTACAACAATACATTAAAAAGATTATACACCATGATCAAGTGGGATTTATTCCAGGTATGTAGGGATGGTTTAACATTTGCAAATCAATCAACGTAATACACCACATTAATAAAATGAAGAATAAAAATCACATGATCATCTCAATAGATGCAGAGAAAGCATTTGACAAGATACAGCATCCATTTATGATAAAAACTCTGAATAAAATGGGTATAGAAGGAAAGTACCTCAACATAATAAAGACCATATATGAGAAACCCACAGCTAATATCATCCTCAATGGTGAAAAACTGAAAGCTACCCCTCTGAGAACAGGAACCAGACAAGGATGCCGACTGTCACCACTCCTATTTAACATAGTACTGGAAGTCCTAGCCAGAGCAATCAGGCAAGAGAAAGAAATAAAGGGATCCAAATTGGAAAGGAAGAAGTGAAACTGTCACTATTTGCAGATGACATGATTTTATATATAGAAAACCCTAAAGAATCCCCCAGAAAACTTTTAGAAGTAATAAACGAATATGGTAAAGTTGCAGGATACAAAATCAACATACAAAAATCAGTTGCATTTCTGTATATTAACAACGAAGCAGCAGAAAGAGAAATTAAGAATACCATCCCATTTACAATTGCAACAAAAAGAATAAAATACCTAGGAATAAACTTAACCAAAGAGGTGAAAGATCTGTACACCGAAAACTATAAAACATTTCTGAAAGAAATTGAAGAAGACACAAAGAAATGGAAAGATATTCCGTGCTCTTGGATTGGAAGAATTAACATAGTTAAGATGTCTATACTGTCTAAAGCCGTCTATAGATTCAATGCAATCCGTATCAAAGTTCCAACAACATTTTTCACAGAAATAGAACAAAGAATCCTAAAATTTATATGGAACAACAAAAGACCCTGAATAGCTAAAGGAATCCTGAGAAAAGAACAAAGCTGGAGGTATCACACTCCCTGATTTCAAAATATACTACAAAGCTATAGTAACCAAAACAGCATGGTACTGGCACAAAAACAGACACACAGATCAATGGAATAGAATCGAAAGCCCAGAAACAAACCCACACATCTATGGACAGCTAATCTTTGACAAAGGAGCCAAGAACATACAATGGGGAAAAGAAAGCCTCTTCAATAAATGGTGTTGGGAAAACTGGATAGCCACATGCAAAAAAATGAAAGTAGACCCTTACCTTACACCATACACAAAAATTAACTCCAAATGGATTAAAGACTTGAATGTAAGACCTGAAACTGTGAAACTTCTAGAAGAAACCATAGGCAGTACGCTCTTCGACATCGGTCTTAGCAACATCTTTTCCAGCACCATGTCTGACTGGGCAAGAGAAACAATAGAAACAATAAACAAATGGGACTACATCAAACTAAAAATCTTCTGCACAGCAAAGAAAACCATCAACAAAGCGAAAAGACAACCTAACAATTGGGAGAAGATATTTGCAAACCATACATCTGATAAGGGCTTAATCTCCAAAATATATAAAGAACTCATGCATCTCAACAACAAAAACTACCAACCCAATTAAAAAATGGGCAAAAGACCTGAACAGACATTTCTCCAAAGAAGATATACAGATGGCCAACAGACACATGAAAGGATGTTCAACATCACTAACTATCAGGGAAATGCAAATCAAAACTACAATGAGATATCACCTCACACTCGTCAGAATGGCTATAATTAACAAGACAGGAAGCAACATGTGTTGGAGAGGATGTGGAGAGAAGGGAACTCTCATACACTGCTGGTGGGAGTGCAAACTGGTGCAGCCACTATGGAAAACAGTATGGAGATTCCTCAAAAAATCAAGGATAGAACTACCATATGATCCAGCTATTCCACTCTTGGGTATTTATCCAAAGAACTTGAAAACACCAATTTGTAAAGGTACATGCAACCCTGTGTTCATTGCAGCATTATTCACAATAGCCAAGACTTGGAAGCAACCTAAGTGCTCATCAAGGGATGAATGAATAAAGAAGATGTGGTATATATACACAGTGGAATACTACTCAGCCATAAGAAACGATGAAATCCAGCCATTTGTGACAACATGGATGGACATTGAGGGTATAATGCAAAGTGAAATAAGTCAGAGGGAGAAGGTCGAATACCGTATGATTTTCTTCATTAAGTAGTAGATAATAACAACAGTAAACAAACACATAGGGACAGAGATGGATTGGCGGTTACCAGAGGGGAACGGGGGAGGGACGAGGGTGAAAGGGATAATTTGGTACGTGTGTGTGGTGATGGGTTGTAATTAGTATTTGGGTGGTGAACATGATGTAATCTACACAGAAATAGAAGTATAATGATGTACACCTGAAATTTTTACAATCTTATAAACCAATGTTACTGCAATAAACAAAAAATTTAAAAAAAATAAAAAAAAACAACAATCCATTAACATATTAACATAAAAAAAAAAGATTATCTTCTTCTTTCAGACAAGTATACAGTCAAAACCTCTTAGGGAAAGTTTCACAACACATGGCTCCTTTGGTTGCAACATTATGATTGCTAATTTACATTTATAATTATACATTAAATAATCCAAAGTTTCTAAGAGTAGTTATATCAAATAACTGGAGGGACATAGTAACCACTATTCTATTATTATGCATTTGCACTTCACGCTACAATATTAAAGATGAGTGGGATTGAAAGTATATATATGCGTGTACACATACATTTCTCACTTTTTATTCATATATACTTGGTATATATACATTGAACAAGGAATTTTTATTTTTGTGAGTCTTTGCACATTTTTTAATTATCTGTTTAATTGCAAACTTAAAAGAGAACTACATAAATTATTTACTTTTTCTTGTCTGTCAATCCCTTTTCCCTCCTCTTTACGGCAACAGATCTAAGCAGTCAAATTTATTTAAAATTTACTTACTCATTTTAAGTCTTCTATCCTTTGAAGATAGAATTTCCAAAAATCATCTAATCCAGTGGCAAATTAGCTATAGATACTTATTTCACTACAGTAAATATTTCAAAATCTTAAAAGTGAAAAAAGCCTTTTCTAGAACACTGAGAGAATATATGAACCTGCCTTCTCTGTATCAGATCAAATTTTTACCCAAATTAATTTATAAAATTCCATTGCATATGCAGTCACAGGAGAGGAAGATGCTTAACCTTGTGTATCTATCTTGATTTTTTTATTTCAGGTGTCTGAACAGAGAAATATCACTTCTCTCAAGTATTACTTTCTTACTTCTCTAATTAGTCTAGCATACTGATGAGTGGGTAAATATTTTACTATAGATAATTTTATAAATATCACCCTAGAATCACTAAATAATCTGTTTAAATGATTTGTTATACTGTAATACTCTTTTTTTTTAATAATTTTATTTATTTATTCATTTTTGTTCCCTCAAAGCCCCAGTAGATAGTTGTATGTCATAGTTGCACATCCTTCTAGTTGCTGTATGTGGGACACGGCCTCAGCATGGCCGGAGAAGCAGTGCGTTGGTGTGCGCCCGGGATCCAAACCCGAGCCGCCAGCAGCGGAGCGGGCACACTTAACTGCTAAGCCACGGGGCCGGCCCTGTAATACTCATTTTTAATCATCTTATACCACTGTGTGTTTGTGTGTGGGCAGGGGAAGCTATATGCATATGCAGTGCCAAAAACAATGACCAGAAATCTCTTTGTAAGACTATTAATTCCCTAATTCTATTATCTAGGATGCTTCTTGCATGATTTTGAGCACATCAAAATTCAGGAAATGGACCTTAAAAGTTTGTGTATTTCCCACAGCACCAAATACTCTTGTGAGCAGATAAGTATTTAATATCTGTCCATTGGTGACTGTTGCTACATTTTATCATAAAAAGATGATTTTAAGTGGAACTCAGTCTCACAGTCTGAGTAAGAAAGGACAGTCCATACTATAACTATCCTGGTAAAAGTTGTTACTACTATAGCACTGAGGGAGAAATTACTTTCATCTAAAAGATAAAGAAGGCTTAATATTTGCTTCCATAATGGCAGACTAGGCAATTCGTTTCAATCTTCTCACACAGGACGAATAAAAAATCTGAATGAAACAATTTCTAAAAATATTAAAAAGTTAGGAATAAAACAAGAATTCCCACAATCACTAACAGTATTCAACATTGCACTGGAGTCCTAGTTAGTATAGTAAGGTAAGAAAAAGATTTGAAGGATAAAGGAAAGCAGAGGAAAAATGCCATAATTACAAATAGATGATAGGATTGTATATGGAAAAAAGCCAAAGAAATTTACAGAAATTTATTAGAAACTATGAGGCATTTTGATATAAAGTAGTTAGTTAGTTAGAGTTCTAAATTTAAAGTGCAAAACTATTAAGATTTTAGAATATAAGCTAGGAGATATCTTTGATCTTGCAATGGAAGAAAAAGTTTATTAAATAAGACACAAAAATCACAGCCTCTAACAAAAAAGATTGATACACCAACTGCATTAAAAGTAATGACTTCAGGCAGGTCCCGTGGCTTAGTGGTTAAGTGCGTGCGCTCCACTACTGGTGGCCGGGGTTCGGATCCCGGGCGCGCACCGATGCACCGCTTCTCTGGCCATGCTGAGGCCGCGTCCCACATACAGCAACCAGAAGGATATGCAACTGTGACATACAACTATCTACTGGGGCTTTGGGGGAAAAAAAAAAGGGAGGAGAATTGGCAATAGGTGTTAGCTCAGAGCCGGTCTTCCTCAGCAAAAAGAGGAGGATTAGCACGGATGTTAGCTCAGGGCTGATCTTCCTCACAAAATAACAAAAAAAGTGATGACTTCTCCTTCTCAAAAGGTACCACAAAATATGACATGACATAGATGGGGAGAAGATATTGCAAAACATAAATTATTAAGGAATGCCATCAAGAATACATAAAGAAATTATATTAGTTAATGTAAAAAATACAAAGGAAAAACACCTAGGGGAAAAAGAAATGAAGTGACTTAAAGAATATTTTCGTAAAGAAAACATCTAACTGGCCAGTAAACCTGTGGAAAGTTAGCCAACTTTTTATAATGAGAGAATCAAAAATTAAACAACATTCTCATCTACCATATTGTCATATCTTACAAATTTTAACACAATCAAATATTGGCAAGGAAGTAGAGCACCAGAAAAACTCTTAGGTGGCTGTTAACTAATAAGTGTTAGTTAGCAGTAGAATCTATAAATTGTGCCACATCTGTTGAATGAAATAATATGCAGAAATAAAAATTAATTAATCACAGTTTTATGCAAGAACATGGTCAAAGATGCAAGTCTCAGAAGAATTTATATACTAATATAAATCTGTGTAATCTTAAAAAATTTTAAAAGCAGTCTAAACTATGAAAAAAGGAAGAAAAATATTATTTCTAAAAGTCAGCATAATGGTTATCTTTAGCAGGAGGCAGAAGATGCTTTTCAGTTAGGTACATCAGGGTAGCTACCAAGTTTCTCAAAATATTGCATTTTAGTCAGGATAGATTTTCATTGTTGTTTTCTTTAAAATCTTAAGAAAAAAGAAGGGGGAGGTGGAGGAGGAGGAGAAGGCAGAGAAGAAGGAGGAAAACAGCAACAATGGCAATGATCAGAATTAAGAAAAAGGAGAAGAAATAATGGCAGGCAAGTTAATTATTCCAGGCTCACCAAAATGCTCATGTGACACACATGCTTATTTCCCATTGGACAGAATTTAGTCACATGACAACAGCAAGTAACAAGGGAAGGCAACATATGTTTTCGTATGTTAAGTGTTACCTATCTAAAATTTCGAATTTCTCTTACTATAGAGGAATGGAAGAACAGATACAGGAGGAAAGCAAGTAGTTGACGCTATACATTATGTAATTTCCAAAAATTTACAGATATTTGTAAGTTGAAACATTGCTTCTGGCCCCTATTAAAAATATATGGATCTTGGCTTGTTTAATTTTTCTTTTTTTTTTTTTTTGGTGAGGAAGATCTGCCCTGTGCTAACATCTGCCAATATGCCTCTTTTTTTTTTTTTTTTTTTTTGGCTGAGGAAGACTGGCCTTGGGCTAACATCCGTGCCCATCTTCCTCCACTTTATATGGGATGTCGTCACAGCATGGCTTTCCAAGTGGTCCATCGGTTCATGCCTGGGATCCGAACCGGCGAACCCCAGGCTGCTGCAGCAGAGCACACACACTTAATCGCTTGCACCACCAGGCCGGCCCCTTGGCTTGTTAATTTTTATCTTGAATCAATTTGTGATCTACTCACTGATCTGTCACATGTAGCTTTTTTAACCAAGAAGAATAAACTACATACTTTAAATTTATATCTATATAGTGTAGCATTTATGCTGTGGCCTTTCTCCCTTATTTATAAAAAGAAGGCACCCTTTTTTGTAAACAGAAGACTATCCAGTTCATAAAAATGAATAAGAATTCCAAGTGTTTTATTTCACTCATATTATTCAATCTCAATGTGTGATTTGCTGAATCTATATGTTATTTATAAAATTAAAAATGGATTTCTTGGATTCTTGAGTGTTTCCTTAATAATGTATAGGCAGACATTATCTTAAGACTGTTCTTGATGGATAACATCAAGAAAGCAAGGCTAGTTATGTGAATATCTAAACTAACTTTTATCTTCAAAGACTCCCTGAAAATATTATTTTGATAAGTTTTTCAACATAGGTTTATAATAAGATCAAGTGAAGGAATCATCAGAAAGTTGAATAATTGTTATATCATATAAATAAGTCCAGGTCTAATGACATTAGTTCACTCCGTGAATTCAAATTCAAAAAACCACTATGAGAAAACAGCAAAGCATTTTATACAGATAGTCTTCAATATAATATTGAAAGTTAGAGCTTCTATCAAATCTCTTGCAGATTGATTTATATATGTCTGTATGAATTAGTGCTTTTAAGAATTACCCTGCTTTATTTTTGTGTGTGTGAGGAAGATTAGCCCTGAGCTAACATCTGTTGCCAATCTTCCTCAGCAAAAAGAGGAAGACTGGCCCTGGGCTAACATCCATGCCCATTTTCCTCTATGTTATATGGGACGCCGCTACAGCAAGGCTTGACAAGCGGTGCGTGGGTCCGCGCCTAGGATCTGAACCTGCAAACGCCGGGCCACCACAGTGGAGCGTGTGAACTTAACCAACATGCCACTGGGCCACTCCATCCTGTTTTCTGATAGTTATAAAGTGAGCTTTGCTGCCCATCCATCCTTTCTTGATATCAGTTGTCACTTAGCTTCTCCCAATCATGTTTATCAATCCTTACAACTCCATGCAAGAGCTCTTCAAAGTAAAACTGATTAAATTTTTAAGTATCGAACAAACATCGAACTATTGAACTCAAACATTTTTTAACATATACATTTACAATATGGGCCTCAGCTATCAGAAGTCTTATAAATGAGTAGATAGAGGGACAATAAAAGAGTTAATTGTAACATGGTATGAAATGCTCGTTGACAAAAGAAACAACAGGTCAAATGCATATAAGCTTCCTGGAGCTCTTTACTCTATTGAAGAGTGTGTGAGTGTTGTCTAGATTCTGAAGAAAATTTGGGGCAGGGATTCCCAGAAGAATCTGGAACAAACATCTAGGTGTAAGAAAGAATGTGTTCTGGATACCGCAAGTAGGTTAGCATGACATTCTATGAGTGTTATGTGGACCTGACCTTTAAAGCTGATGTGGACAGCAGCCAGATTATAAAGGATTTTGAATATAAAATTCAAGAGATTAGATTCTTAACATACAGGCAAAGCGTATGGCAATGGGAATAGAGGGATGGAGAATATAGAAGGTACAAAGATGTTATAATAATTAACTAGTTAAATATATCCCAGGAACATGGCAAAAGGGATGGAGAGATGAGTGCATATTTTAGATTGAAAAAGGCTAAAATGTCCTGTACATGTAAATAAATAGCAGAGAGAGGGGCTAGGGAAGAAGGAGAAGTGCAACATGAAAGCCACAGTTCTGGTTTGGGCACCTGGAAAGATGGTGTTGGACATACATGTAAGGCATACAAGTAGACATAATGGAGTTAAGTAGGAGTTGTGGAAAGAGGTAGGTGCTGGGAGAAATGGGAACAAGGACTTGAGGCAAATCCCCAGTAAAGATATTTAACATTTTTCTGCCCTTGCAGGAAGTTAATTTTGTTTTCACTTTGCTGAATTATCTCTATAATCTATGATAGAAGTTGGCAAACTATGACCTGTGGACCAAATCCAGACCAAGACCAGGTTTTGTTAATCAAGTTTTATTAGAACACAGCCAGGCTTACTCACTTACACTTCATCTGTCACTATCACTGCACTACAACATCCGAGTTGAGCAGTTATAAGAGACACCATTTGGCCTGAAAAGTCAAAAATATTTACTATCCAGCCCTTTACAGAGAAAAAGTTTGCTAACGGCTAGCCTAGGAAATGATTCCAATTGTGAAAAAATTGAGTTTGAGTTGCCGGACCATTATAGTGTTACTGTCCTAAAGCAAATTTGATATATATATCTGAAATTCAGGAGAGACCTATCCAATATCATTTGGAGAATTATCAGTTTTCTGATTCTATAATACTTAATATAGGTATTTCTGTATATTATAATTATGTACATTATATATGATATAAAATAACACCCTAAATATGATACTTTATAAATAAATATGTAAAAATTTTGTAAATTTATATTTATAATATGTATCATAAATAAATACAAATATGTTTTAAGTAAAAAATTTTTTGCTTTGGTTATGTTATTTTTGGTCCTTTTTTTTTCCATGACCTGTTGATCCATATGGGATAATTTTCTTCAATCAGTTAATCCAGAGCATTTATATTGTCTCTATAATTGTGTTCAGCTCAGTTTGCAAAGTACAAAGTCTTAGCCAAACTTATTTCTATAGCTCTGGCTATGTTTTCTTTCTGTTATTTTCTAGACAATCTGTGCAAATTCTGGATCTAAGAACTTGTAATTCTTCTCCAATTCTGTAAAATAACTGCTCCAACTACCTACTCCAAATTGCCTCCTCTGTTTTGTGACGATAGGCAGTGTTTTACAAACTAGCGTTGGCTTTTTAACAGCAATAGAGTAACCTCCAAGCTGAGAATTACTAGAAAATATCTTCTAATCAGAAATGAGTAGTTTTATTGTTACGTCCTTTGTAACATTTAAAAATATTCCCCTTAGTGGCAATACTTGGAGTTTTGTGGGTTTTTTCCCATTTCCACTTTGTTAATTTCTATACAGTAAAGCAAAACAAAACAAAACAATGGTTTATGTTACTTCTATTACTTAACATAAGGTATGATATTTTGGTTTTCATTTTTAAGTTGAATATACATTAAATTTGCCATGATAGGAAAATACGTTTTTCAAAAGAGCTTGCTGCTCATTTCATATCTTAGTTATCACGATGTCTATAAATAAAAAACAATTATAAAATATTCTTGGCTGTAAAGTAATTAAAGTAATTCTGACCATAGAAGTATATGAGCTAGCCGTCAAATATTTTAATAATAATGGCAGTGTGAGACACATATTTTGTTTGTTGTTGTTAGTGCCTTCAAGTAGATTTCAACTCCTAGTGACCCTGTGTACAACAGAGCAGAACGCTGTCGGGTGTTTTCGCACCATCCTCTTACCTTCCAGCATGCTATATCAGACAATGCTCCACTGCTACTCACAGGGTTTTCACAGCCAGTTTTGTTTTGTTTTTTGGAAGTGGGTGGCCAAGTCCTTCTTCCTGGTCTGTCTTAGTCTGGAAGCTCTGCTGACCCCTGTCCACCATGGTGACCCTGCTGGTATTTGAAATCCTGGTGGCAAAGCTTTCAGCATCACAGCAACACGCAGCCACCAAAGTATGACAACTGACAGATGGGTGGTGTGGTTTCCTGACTGGGAAACCAACGCAGGCCGTGGTGGTTAGAATGCTGAATCTTAACCACACTACAACTAGAGCTGGCTATATTTTATTTACCCATGCTCAAATAAGCAATATTGTACTAACTTATAAGGTAAGAAAATATCTTTACTTTTAGTACTCCATTCAGTTTTATAACTTTATGTATGCTATTTGAGATAATGTACATTGTTCTTGTTTTAGTGATCACTTATACATAGATATACCCAAATTTGGGGCAAAAGGAGCTTATAGATTTAGCAAGAATAAATGTAAATACTATTACTAATTTCAGATATTATTGATTAGATTTCACTTATTGCTAACTTTTAAGTATGGATTAACAAAACCAAAAGGAGGCTAAATCTATATTATTTTGCTCTAGAGTCGAGCTACAGAACCAAAGAGCTAATATAAACATACATGGCTAAAACCATCAATTTCAGAAAAGTGGATGAATTTTTAGCAAAATATAAGTATTCACTAAACATTCCAAATTACTTTTTTTAGTCCCCTTCTTAGTGAAAAGTAACCATTACACTTTGCATCAGAAACTGTAATCACTTATCTTCCATAAATATCTTTCAATACGTGTAACATTTACAATAAACTTCTTATAAGGAGATTTTGTTAAAAAATGTATATTTGAACCATGGAAGCACTACTGTTTCTTAACTGGTTGAATTTAATGTAAAGGGTAATCTCCATAATTTGCAAAATAATGTAAAAACTATATTATCAGTCTTGGACTATTTATCAAAATATGAAACTTTCTATAAGTTAGCCATGATCCTGAGCTTCTTTTTCAATGTGCGCATTATTTTATAATTTCCATAGCTGATCCATGTGTTGTAGCTTCTAAATCTATTCAGAACCTAGTTTCAAAACCCTTTATGAGTTTTAAAGTAAGGCCTTGAAATATATAAAGGTTAAAAATGAATAGGTATTATTGGCCTTGATGTGGTTAATATCACTAATCTAGTGCAAGAAAAGAAAGAATAGCATTATTTTGCTAGTGCTGGCAGTTTTGCTACTGGTGTTACCTCTTAGAATCCTAAAGAGAACCCTTCAAGAGAAACTTGATAAAAGGTAACTAATTACACGCTTTTTGAGATGTGTACAGCATTAAATTGGAAATGTAATAAGTTGAAAAACACAAATATTAAATTATATTTTATTCTGGATATTGATATTGTATAAATTGATAGTTGTAATATTACTCTTTACAGAATTCTATATGCTAAAACCATTTTATAATACATAAAAAAGGACACTTCATATACATAGCATAATCCTTAGATGTTATATAAAACAAAAGGATATATAATCACCTACAAAATTATACAGGTCACAGATAAAGTTAGCATCATTAGTAGAAATTATTAGAAAATATTAAGATTGGAAAGCAACTTATTTCATTCAACATGCATATGATGTTTTAAATAGATGCCATATTTTCTTCTAAGTGCTCAGGATTTAGCAGTAAACAAAACAGACAAAAATCCCTGTTCTTGTGAAGTTTGCAGTATAGTATAGAAAGTTAGACTGCAATAAGAAACAAATTTTAACAATGCACCGCGTATTATTTGGTGGTTAGGGCAATGGAAACAATTAAAGTTGGGAAGGAAGAGCTGGAAGGTAGTTTAAAAATTAAGAGTCAAGGAAGGCCTCACAGAAAAGGAAATATTTAAATACAGACATAGACAAGGTAAAGGAACAAATGACGTTGGTATTTGCATATCTAAGGAAATGGGGTCCCAGTTAGAAGTCAACAGAAAGTTCCAAAGGAAGATGATTTTGAAGACTTCCAAGGAGGTAAATGTGGTTGGAGCTGTGTGAGCAAGAGGGAGAATGGCAGGAAATTATTTCATAGACATGAGGGAGGAGATCTGATGCAGTCTTGTAGCCCATTATGGTATATTTTTTATTTATTCTGAGTGAAATGAGAAGCCATTATATGGTTACTAGCAGAACAGTATCACGATTTAATATATATTAATAAGATTAATCTGACTAATGAAATAAGTGTTGAATCTAGGGAAGAATATCTTGGGTAAGAGAGTAGAGTGGTTTGGCCCACATTATAAGTGGAACGGAATAAGTGGTAGTCAGATCCTAGGTACATATTGAAGGTAGAGCCAACTGGATTTGTAATTGGACTGAACTTTAGGAATTGAAAGAAACAAGGTAGAAAACATATCACTACTATTGCTCCAAGCTATAGAAAAAATGGATTTACATCAACCAAAATGGAAAGGAATGCTAGAGAGAAAGGTTTGGGAGAAAATATTATGGGTTATTTTTGGACATATTAAATTTGCTACACAGGACTGCTGCTTTGGCCAAGATGACATAGTAGGAAATGGTTTTACCCTTTCTCCTGAAATAAGCAAAAAAAAAAAAAAAAATCCAAATGAAATATACAAAGTGAAGGCTATCAAAACATCGAATATCAAGCAACAAATGACAGTATTCCCAGAGAACTGGGAAATAAAGAGGTGACTCCTCTGTTTGTCCCAGTATAATGCCTTGAGAGAGTTTCTAGAACATGGTGAAGAGAGCGGGAATCAAGGCAAAGCCTCACATGTTCACTAATTTCAGTAAAGGGAGCTGATAGTCCAGGGAAACCAAGGTGGCTAGAGTGCATGGGACAGAGTATCAGAGAAGAGAGAATTGCACAGAACAAGCACTCTGAAGATGATCTGTGAATGTCCCCTCGTATTCAGCAAAGTACTGGCTAGTGCATGTGGAGGCCAACACTAATTCAGGGCTGGGAAAGAACCATCTGAAAGGATTAGAGGGGATTATAGCCAGTGCTCACTCATTGTCAGGAAAAGGAAGTTTTTCCCCCACCAGGTTGTAAAACCTCATGGCACACTGTTTGGAATACTCAGAATGGTCCTGCTTCAGTAACAGAGATTGATTAGACTTAGAGTAAACATTGCTCAGGTTTCATCTGACAAGTCTTAAAAGCAATACCTAAAGGGATAAAACTGTTTCCAAATTAACTTTAGTATATCCAGGGAAAAGCTCAGAATATTTATAGGAATGCCAAAATATCCAGTACCCGAGGTAAAATTAATGACACTTTATTAAAATAAATTTACAAGGCATGCAAAAAAGCAGGAAAATAAAATCCATTTGCCAAAATCCATCATCCATTTTTGATTAAAACATCATCAACGTATCAATAGAAGGAAAAATCTCTCACTTGATAAAGGATTTCTATGAAAATACTCAGCTAATATTATGCTTAATGATAAAAGACTGAATACTATACCAGAAAGATCAGGAACAAGACAAGGATGTCTACTCTCACAATTTTTATGCAACATTGTTGTGGAAGTTCTAGTTATCATAATCAGGCAAGAAAAAGAAATAAAATGAATACAGATTCTAAAGAAACAAGTAGAAATGTCTTTATTTTTAAAGGATAGGAACCTGTCTTTATTTTTAGATGACACGATCATCCATTAGAAATTTTACTGGAATCTGAAAATCCAGCCAAACAGACAAAATTTTTTCTACAATAAATGAGTTTAAGAAAATTGATATGGCAAAATCAATATACAAATATCAATTGCATTTCTAATGAGCAGCAGTGAACAGAGAAATGAAAGAAAAAACAATAAATACTATTTTAAATACAGTTAAAAATATGAAATTCCTTGGAATAAATCTGATGAAGGATACAAGATCTGTATATTGAAACCTTCAAAATTGAATTGATAGAAATTAAAGACCTAAAAAAATGAAGAGATATACCATATTCATGGGGCATAATAATCAATATTAAGGTGTCGATTCTTTCCAGATTGATTTATAGGTTCAACATAATGCCAATCAAAATTCCAACAAGGTCCTTTTTTTGTATAAATTGAGTCTGATTCTAAAATTAATATGGAAATGCAAAAGACCCATATAGCTGTAACAAGTTTGAAAAAAACCAAAGATGGAAGTCTAACATTCCCTGACACAAGACTTATTCTAAAGCTTCAGCAATCAAGACAATGTGTTGTTGCATAAAGACAGACATGAGAGATCAATGCAACAATTTAGAGTGTCCAGGGAAAGACCCTAGCATATGTGTACAACTGAATTTCACAAAGGCACAATGGCAATACTGAGCAGAAAGAGTGTTCTTTTCAAAAAATGTTGCTGAAACAATTGCGTAATCAAATGCATAAAAAGCAACGTTGATCCATACGTTACAGCTTATATGAAAATAAAATCAAAATGTATCCAAGAGCTAAATGAAAACTCAATGATCTAAAACGTCTTGAAGAAATCATAGGGAGAATCTTTGTGACTTTGGGTTGGTTAAAGATTTCTAAAGTATGGCATCAAGAGAGTTATCCACAAAATAAGAGATGTTAAATTGGACTTAAAAATATCTGCATTTCAAAACATAGTATTAAAAGAATTAAGTGTTAAGCATTAGCAAAACGCAAATGAAATCCACAATTAGATACTACTAGTAACTTGAATGGTTATAATTTTAAAAGACTGATGATTACAATTATTGGTGAAGATGTAGAAGAACTGGAATTCTCATACACTACCGATGGAAGTGTAAAAATTTACTCTTGAGGAAACGGATTGTCAGTTTTTAAAGAATTAAAATACACCAAGTATATGATCCAGCCATCCTACTCGTTGGTGTTTACCCCAAAGAAATGTAAGCCTCTGACCATACAAATAATTGTACACAAATGTTCATAGATGCATAATCTGTATAACCCCAAACTGGGGGGGGGGGGCTGGGGGAAAGGTCGGTAAATAAGTTAATAGATAAACAAATTGTGGTATTTTCATGCAATGGAATGCTACTTAGCAATAAAAATGAATGAACTATTGATGCATGCAACAACACGAATAAATCTCAAAATAATTATGCTGTGTGAAGGAGTCAGTCAAAATATACTGTGTAATTATATTTATCTCAAATTATTGGAAATACAAACTAATCTACAGTGGCAGAACACAGAGAAATTGTGACTTAGGGGCCATGGCTGAAGAGTAGGGGATGAGAAAGAGATGGGATAGAAGTGAAGTATTACAAGGGTTTATAATGAAAGAGGTAATAGACATATTCATTATCTTGATTTTGGAGACAGTTTATAGATATATACATATGATAAAACTTATCAAAGTGTATACATTAAATAATGTATTTTACTGTAAGTAAATTTTACCTGATAATTTCTTGATACATCTATTAGACTTCCAAATTGCAATGTCTAAAAGGTAGTTTGGTGTTCAAGAGAGTATAAAAGGCAGGAAATATAAATATTGAAGGCATCAAATATAGATGATGTTTAATAAGAAAATGTATAAGATCTAAGCCTAGAAAGAAAGAGAAATGATCCAAGGACCAAGTCCTGGAGGCTTCTAATATTTATAGTTTTAGATAATGAAGAACTAGCAAAAGTGACTGAAAAAGACTATCCAGCAAGGAGGAAGGAATATCAAGAGTGTGGTGTCCAGGAAGCCAATTCCTGCAGCTATTTGAAGAGTAAGAGAATGACCAACTTTGTCAATAGCAGCTGAGAATAATTCATCAAGTAAAATGAAGATGCAAAATCATTGGACATACCAATGTGGAGATCAGAACAGAAGAGTGGTAAGGAGCTTGACTACGTAATGTTCAAGAGAGAAAGAGAGTATGACTTTTTATTATTTAATTTTTTTTAAGTTTGGAGAAATCACCATGTTATTGCTGCTAATGAGAATGCTATGGTAGAGAGGGGGAAAATGTTCATGCTGGAGAGGAAAGGCAAAGGATGAAATGATGTTCCTGTGGGGAAGGAATCTATTCACAGTGAAAGGAACATAGACATTAATTAGGAACATAGATATAGTTCACTCATAGCAGCAGGTGGAAAGGCAGAATACATCATCCAAATGTGGGTGTAAGGACGCATGTCTTGGGAGGAGCCTCTAGGAATTCTTTTATGATCTATGCTCTTTGAGAAACAAGAGAAAAGCTCAACAGATAAAACTAAGAATAAGGAAGAGTAGTTTTTGATTTGATAAAAGGAAAGGTAAGAAATAGCTAGGAAAAATGGAAAGTTAATGGACTATGGAAATGCAAAGGAAACTAAAGGCCCACTTGTGTTTAGCAGTATAGATTTAAAGTGAGATTTGTTTTAAAATTTTAAAAAAATATCTCTCCATTTAAGAAATATTTTAAAATGTTTTTCTGAGTTTAGTTTCTAACCAAGGTTTAATAAATAACGAAAATAAGTACTATGAAAGGTTTGCATTTTGTGAAAGAAAATCAATGCAAACAATGATTTATTTGTGCTTTGCTTACCCTTAATTTGATTTATATTACTAACATATTTTATTGGGAAATATGCTTGTTTTGAGATATTTTATTTCAAGAATACTATTGTCCTTTATGTTGATAGAAAAAGGCATCTTAATGGCATGCTGTTCTTAAACAGTGATTAACTAAAACCCTTTACTAAGCCAGATACAATTCTTGAAACAATTGAAAAGACTCCAGAAACTGATAATATCTCAGGTACAAGGTTTAAGTTAATTTCCTTCCTTTATATTCATAGAAAGAGTAGGCAATCAATGCAAATATGATAGCAAATATGCTGGTGCAATATTTTTCAGAATTATATCAGATTCTATCTATAGACTTACTAGACTGTTAACTGTGGGTTATAATGAATAATATCAGGATTAATTATATGGTAAATTTTAGCAATAGAATTAATAGAATTGAATGACATAAGTGATTTGAATAGCTAATTATATCCTACTGAATAATTCTGAATCTAGGTCATCAAGGTTTAAATACAGTGCTAATATCTAAGTGTAACTAATTAAAATGGAAAGCAAAACTAATTCTTTTCTGTTTTATATGATCCCTTACCATTTTTACTGATGAAGCAACGATTAGAAATGTGAATCAGCTATGTTTTCAATGTATTCAGGGTTCAAATAATAAAATTGCGTTTACAAAAAGCCATATAAAAAACTTTTTCATATTTATGTTGAAGGTATTAAGTGTTTATAAAACCATTGTAAGAGAAATTGTGTGTGTGTGCGTGTCACATTTTTGTTCATATATGTAGCATCTTGCACAGACAGATGAAAAATTAAAATACATATTTGAAATAGGAAGAGTCAAAGTAAAGAAGTGTTTTAGGCATTGCCATTTACAAAGGAGCATAACAGGAACTTCAACATGTATAATATCTTATGAAATTATTTTCCAATTTTTATATGCAAAACAGTTGACTATTATAGAACAATAGTCAATTTTTAATATTTAAATTGTGTATCCTATGCCTTTCTTGTAAAATACTGTGTTTCTAACTTACATATTTTCTCTTTTAGCCTAATGAAATCAGATAAATATTAATATACATATACATGAAAAGGTTGTGAGATTTGGTTTCATAGGAAATTTTACTCCATGCTTTATAGCATTTTTAAAATATCATCAATCATAAAATATTCTACAGATTTTTATTAAACTGGAGTAATTTATAGTTTCATTTTAACTGGTATTTAATATATTAACCTAAAGGAGTAATTATTGTGGGGAAGGGTAGCCTGAGAGGACATGTAGGATCAACTTTGCACACAGATATTATGCTGTTGCTTGTGCATCCCTGACTAGGAGATTAATCAAATATTGTTTAAATAGCTATTAGGAATACAACAAACCTAAAGATACAACCCTTTAGATATAGTAGGTATGCTTAGTTGGTTTTCTGTTGTACTTATATTAAATGTCAGAGGATTTAAAGAGTGGATATTTCCTATGAAACCAAATCTCACAACCTTTTCATATAATCATAGAATTTTGTCAGTAGATTTTATTTGAATACAAATGAGTTGTGGAATCTATTTGTAAAATGGATTCTCTAATAATGCAGACTGTTCATATTATTGTCTTTGTTAGAGAGCACTAATGCCATCAATTGATGATTGTATGTCACTTTTTGTCGGTAGTAGATTTCATAGAACAAGATTTTTATTTTAGTTAGCTCACATTTTAAGTGAGGGTTTTGCTTGTACTGTATTTTTGATTTGAGCACTGTTTGGATGAAATTGAAAACCAAAACCCAAACAAACAAAAGTTAGACAAACAAACAAAAAACAAAATAAAACCACGGAAATCAACATAAATATATCTTTACTTATCATAACTCCAGGTTGACTTCATCTCACTCCCATTAAAAGGAAGGTTCTTATTGCTGCTTCACTGTCGTCAAAGAGAGTCAAAGAAACGCACATGTAGGAGTTAAAAAAATCAAGTATATATTAATTTCATATCATTCTCCCAAACCTTTGATTGCTTTGCCTAATCCCCAAATCACCTTTATTCCATCACTTTTATGTACACAGTCTAATACAATTAGTACGCAAGAAGTTGAATTCAATCTTATTATAAGCTCAGTAGTGAGTAAAACCATACCCATTCTGTAAGGATCTGTTTATTTTACAACTAGCAACGAAATCTCTATGGCCTCTCTGTGGTACTACTTTTTCTTGTAGTTTGAAAAGTCACTTCCCCAAAGAAGCACTTTATACTAGCTAGGGAATTTTTTTAATTACTTGCTGAAATTAAATGCTTTTGTTGTCATAGATTTGATTTACCATCCTTTTGTCCTATGAGATAAAAATAAAAGGGACAAAAATGACTGTGGTTTAACCAACTCATTACATATGTGAATTTCTATTATTTCTATCTTGTTACTGATTTTATTTCCTTAAAAAAATAAACTGGTGAATTCTCATTTTGCAAGATTTTCAAGTTTAATATGTGAATCTTTGATAGTAGAGAATAACAAGAACCATGAGTACAAGTATAGGATACAGAAATAGGGATATCATGTAAATGAACTAATATCATTGAGAACATGAATGTTCAATGAGATTTGCAGTACTTAATTAGCTCTTATTACCTGAGAGATAATAATGACTTCTTTGATTTCTTTTTTTTAAATTTCCTTATATAAAAGTAAACTTCAAAGTTGAAAGTTAACCAGCAGGAAAAATCAAAGTAAAAACACACATTGTTTTTCTGTTTAAATATTTTCCATCCACCAAACTCAGTTTCTCTACTTACCTGTTTTTCTTCCATTTTTCATTACTTTCACTTGATACTGTAATTTAATGATAAGGCCATTTCTCCTTTTTGTGTTTAAAATTTGATAATATTTTTTCCAAATTTTGTTCAAATTCTCCTTGCTCCATAAACACTTACTACTGTCTATAATATTTATTTTCATGTTTCTGTGCCCAAATTGCACACAGTCTTGCACAGTGGCATTTACATGCTTATTTTTATGTTTTTATTTTCTCCCTCAAGCCGGTTTGCAAGCTTCAAAAGAAAGCAAGTCATATCTCTTATGGAGACTCTCACACTTCATCCAAAATGATAAAAAAAGATTAAGATGTAATTGATTAAGTTTTCATTAATGAATATAAAGCAATACCAATAATATTATTGGATTTCTTTATGATGTTCAAGAAATGATTTGATATCTCTTATAAAAATTAACTCTCTCTCATCCAGAGATACTCAAATACTGATAACACAAAAATATGAGACATAATTTGATTTCTAAACTTCTTGAATTGAACACATATATTATATCTTTGCTAAAGACTAAGATAAGGAATCTCTGTATTTGTGCTCTCTGTCCCCAGTGGGCGCATTGTAAATCTCAGCATCTTATATTGATCCTGTCACATTAATAAGATGTGTTGAATGCACAAACAAAGTTAATGATTGTTATATTTGAACTACTCTTAAAAGAGAATGATGTTTGCCACCGCAGCCTCAGCGAAAAAACCTACAGGGCATGGCCATGTGACCTGATGTGCTTTACATTCCAGGGGCAGGATGGATGTGACTCTAAAATCAATATCATCAGAACCATCTGAAACTCTGTATTTCCTGGGATATAAGGTTAGAGATATTATTGCCAGAAGATTTATGCAAGGTTTTTGTTTTTAATCTCACTATTCCTCCCTCCCTTTTCTAATGAGGAACGTCATTGGTAAGACCAAAAGAAAACATGCTCATTTGTATATATCTTCCTATTAACAATATTGAAAACTCACAATTTGGTTGGCATGGTGCCGAGGTAGCAATAGGGGTCTGTTTCTAGCTTGCCTTCTTAAAAAATATTCTTCTTTGTGCCAGTTCTTTAATAATCTCCAGTTTTTAATGATCTGACCAATCGTTACACCACCTCAAAAATATCTTAATTTAAAGCATTCTCCCCTCATCAATACTCATAGTGTACCAAATCTTCCCCAATGGAATTCAAAGTTCAACTGTTTTGATTCCTATCTACACCTTCACATTTTTGACCTTCCATCATTTTACTGCCCATTGTTCCTTCTTCTACTGACTCTCTCTGTTCGTGATGTAGATTATATGATCTATTTCAATAATTTCTCCTTTTCATTACTTCCAAAACACTAGCATCTTCCTCTGCTGTGAACTCACCTGGCTATTTCTCAATCCTAATTGTACACACACCTCTCTTCCCACACAGTAAATGTTTCTGGAGCAAAACATCATCTTGCTGACTGAAACTTGTTGATTCTAAATTCACGATCAGATTCCAAGTAGTTATTCAGGTAAGTGTACTATTCTTCCACATTTTTTCATGCAAATTTATTTTATTCTTTCCCAGATTGCTATTACACGTACTTTCCTCTCTCTTTAATTTTATTTGTTTATTTTTCCCCTAAAGGCCCAGTAGATAGTTGTATGTCATAGCTGCACATCTTTCTAGTTGCTGTACGTGGGACGCGGCCTCAGCATGGCCGGAGAAGTGGTGCGTCGGTGCACGCGGGGGATCCAAACACGGGCCGCCAGCAGGGGAGCGCGCACACCTAACAGCTAAGCCACGGGCCGGCTCCTTTCGTCTCTCTTTAAACCTCCAAATCTCTCCCCTAGTCCTCTCACTCCCAATAGAAACAATGATAACATCAGAGGAGAATTAAGTTGTCTTTTTCCCACCGAATCTACCAACAGGCCTAACTCTTCACCCATATTCTGTCTTCCTCCTGTTCCAATGAAGGAATTGCTCTAGTTTTAAAGGTCATAGCAATTGCTTGTGCACTTTTTCCTACTCAAGGACTTTGCTTGTGCAATTACCCCTTTCTTTCCTGCCTCATCATTTTTTCGTTCTGTACTGGAGCATCATTCCCATCAGTACATAAACACGATGTATATTTCACATCTCAAAAATAACAAAATACTCCCTTGGGCACCATGTTCTCTCTTCCAACTGCCTCATTCCTCTGCACTCGTTTACAGCAACACTCCTTCAAGAATTGTCTATACTCACTGACTTTTATGACCTCACCTACCATTCTCTCGTAAATCAATAAAAACTAGGATAAACTTCTACCCTAAAACTTCCATCAAAACCCCTCTTTTTGAAAATTCAATAAATTTTCAACCTGCCAATTTCAATGACAAGATCTTGTTGTCACCTTAGCTAGTTTCTCAATATTACTCAACCCACTCAAATTCCCCCATTTTTGAAAAACTCTTACCCTGGCTTCAGGTACCCCAGGCACGTGCCTGGTTTCCCTCCCACCTCATGGTCAGCTCCTTTTGAATCTTTCTGCTGGTTCATTCCCCTCTTTCTGAAATGTTCTCCCTTCCTCCCTATTTCCTTTTATAACAATAGCACTAATTTGCTATTGTTGTTTTACACACTATTTATGCACTGATGTTAGCTTTATAACTCTAAGTTTTACCTCTCTCTTAGACTCATGTTATATTTGTATTGTTTATTTTGTACTTCATATCAAACATTGATAGAGGTAACACAAACTTCATTTTGAAAACAGAATCTTAATTTCTCTTATCTTCATCTCAACTGGTCTATGAATTTTCAATTTTTCTAATAAAAGTATTTTCATCTGCTCATAGCTCAGGCAAAAAAAATCTAGGCATAACCTTGGACTTTTTAAATTTCCCTCAGAGTACAATTACTAAATCAATAATATCAACGGACCAATAGACCAATGGATCAATAAGTAATTCAGAATATATCATGTATTTAACCCTTATTTACTATTCCCATCACTACCAGTCTAAACAAAGTCAGCAATATTCTCACTTGGGTAACTGTAATAGCTGCCTAACCAAGTCGGATTAATTTACCCTGCTCCCTTGGATTACTATAGCAATGTCTAAAATACTATAAGGGCATCTCATGTTCAAAATTAATCAAATACTTCTCTTTTTACTTATAATAAAATAACAAGTTCATAACTTCAGCAAGAAGGTCATATCTGTCTTGCCCTGCTCACCTATTAAACTCATAATACTTGCCCTTTTAATCTTGTTTTACTATTTTTTCCTTAAAGTTGTTTAAATGTATTCCAATTGGGGGCTGAATTGTTCCTTATGCTCCTGGCATAATATTGCAAAGCAATCGATATACGTGTCAAGGGTGGTCAAGTGGGGAGAGACCCCAGTAGAGAGGAATGCATTAACCACTGAAACATTTCAGGCATTTGAATAATTATAGTAACTATAAGGACCATTGTATTAGATGTCTGTTGCTGAGTTCTCAATGCACTGGGGAAAGACAATGAAAGGCCGAGCATCATTCCTCAAGTGGAAGTGTGCTAGTGTGAAAGTGAGTATGTAAGGTGAAGTGTGAAGCCAGATAGCTTCCTTGGTGGAAATTTCCTGCAGCTGGAAGGCAGAAAAGCTAAGGACCAGAAACAGGGCTTAACTATAAGAGTAATAGATCACCAGAAGAGGTTGAATTTGCAAATCTGACAGGTCTTCTACATCAAAGTTAGGCCTTAATTTAGAAGAAGCAGGACCCTAGGACTTGGAATGAGAAAATCTGGATTGGTGTTCTTGAAAATTTTGAATTTTCAAAGTTTTCTTAGCCCTCTGAGCCAACAGAAGTAGCCCAAAACAGATGAATAAAAGATAAATTAGAAGTAGCCCAAAACAAGTTAAGGAAAGATAGTACTACCTCTTTGCACATTGATGATGAAAAATGCCTGCCCTTCTGGAAAAAAACAGTGACCCCCTCAAGATCTAACCCCAACTCCCCTCCTGGTCATGAGATCATATATCTGGATGAAGACGTAACATAATCCAGCTTGGGAAGTGCTAGACCTTGTAAAGAAAGAAACAAGGAACTAGACACTCAAGCAGTTGCAGTCTTGAAAAAACATGTACCAGTAGGAGCTTTGACTTGAAGGTAGCTGATTCAAGTGAAATGGAACATAAAGATGGATTAGAGAAAGATTCTGATTAGGAAACCTGTTTCTGAATTAAAGAACTTAACCATTTGGGAGGCAACACTGACATACTCTTGGCTCTCGGAAGCTTGGCAGAAGTGATTGTCATTTTAAGTGAATTAGAAATTCTTCATTTGTCATTACAAATGGTAGAGAAAGAATAAGAAAATGAGATCCAATAAGCATGGATCTCACATAAAGTCACATTCAAACAAGGAACTCACTTTATAGCAAAGGAGTTATGGCAGTGGGTATGTGTTATGGAATCCATGAACCTCATCGCCTAATGCATTACCCAGAAGCCAGTGGCCTGATAGTGTGATGAAACTATCTTATGATGATGCAGCTGTGTGCCTGTTTAATGATGATAATCTGTGGCCATTTAAATCTACCAATAAGAGAGATTTGGTAGATAACAGGTATTTGGTCTTTGTTCAATTATAGTATAAAATATTTTCATATACATATAACATATATGTAAGTTTATATGTATTACCATGTGGACTAGTTTCTTTATATTATATTGTCTTGCATGATTGAAGACAATCGATATGTTTTAGAGTGGTTAACACTTCCAATATATCCTATTTTTTCAGATTTCCTAGGAAATAGGATAAAATCCTAGGATAAAATACAAATATATAATTAATTTGTATTCTCTTCTCCATGCTTCTTCTCCCTCTTACTGACTTCTAATTTTGCCCGCTAGAATTATCTATATTTATATTTAACATTAATGATTAAATTTTGTATATACGGCTTTTAACTGATTTGTTCTTTGACATGTAACCATTAAACATAAAATAACAGTAAGCTTATCTTCTTTTTTACCTTCTCTTCTTATCATCTTTTGATTTTTATTAGGTGTATTCAATTGTGTAATAACCGTCAACCAGCTCTGGCCTAAGCAACTCAGAGTACTTCACCATTCTGTGGGCTACAATCACACTTTCCCCAACAAGATTTGAATTCTAGCTTGGGGAGGTGGACTCCTTCTTTGAGAAGTCTTCCTCAGCTCTCAGATTTTTTTTAGAGTTCTATTTTATCTTTAAAGTTACACCTCTGTTGTAGCTAGTAATTCTTTATATTAAACTTTCTCTTTTCAATTTACTGTGTCTCCTGAATGAATCCTGGTTTATATGGGTCATATCAGATATCATTTTGTCTTAGACTTAGATAAACATTATACTGAATATTCTCACTCTCAATCTGGAGAAGTGTGTTTGATTCAAATTTTTGACAACTTCAAACGCCAGGACAGTTATTTTCTCCTCACGTTAACTGACTTTACCTTTATAACTTCCCATGAGTCTTTTCATGGATTTTTATTTCAGATAGCACTACAGCAGCACTTAAACAAATGTGGTATTTGCAAGTTTTGTTGTTCTCCTAGTTTTGTTGCAAATGTGTTTGTGTGTTTGCTTTGTTTGTTTCCTTTGTTCTCTTAGTTGCTCTATATGGCCTCCAGGAAGATAAGTCCTGCCATGTTCCTAATGAAAGACTCATTTTATGGAGTTATTTATTTGGTTAGAGACCTATCTCTTATACCTCTATGCTAAGTTAGACAGGAATCTAGTTAGATAGGAATGTCCAGAAAGAAAGCGAGAATCTAGGATTTACTGTTAGATTTTGCCGAAATGCTAATAAGAATGGAATCAGTATAGAAATGATTATCTCATTATACAAATTTAGTATGAACAATTAGATTCTAGAATAGGAACCAATTAGTTAAATAAAAAATTCAAGCTGTGATTCCTGAGGAGCTTAGATTTAGGGCAAAGCCCTGAAGCTGAGCCAAGCAATGGAGGCAGTGGAAAGATTCCATCTGGAGATAGAGCTCTCTGGAAACCTCAAGTGCAGAAGGTGTACACTATTCATGAATATTTTAGTGGGCATGCAATCACTTCTTTAGAGAGTGTACGAACTAAAAATTTCCTGGAGAAAAGCAATTTTTTCATTCTTTATAAAGTAATCATATTCTTTTGAATGGCTAATTCCCACTTATTATAAACTAGTCATTGATAAAAGGAATAAAAACACCTAAAATTGGTATAGAGCATTTAGGTTTACATAAGCTACTACATAGATTTCTTTTTCTTGCACCTGGCAAAAATCCCACATTTAATTATAAGTAATATGACTAATATTTCTAATCTTTTGGAAAGAGGATCTCATGCTCTTTCCAATATATGCACTTAATTAAAAAGAATTTTATTTCTTTGAGTAGGTGTTTTGTGTTTTACATTTCTCTCTAACACATAACTTTTTGCCTTCTATGCACATGTAAAATAAATGGATAATGACATTAGACAATGAGAACAGATATTCAGGTTCTACAAAAGATACGTAACTCTGCTTTGTTGGTATGACAATGAACATATTATAAATTGGAAATACAAATGATACAAAACATTATACAGGTATGATTATAAAATTCATAATGTAAATTCATACTGAATTTAAATTTCATTTACATGGTAATATTCTCTTGTAGTCTATTAACAGTTGGTAGCTGAATAAAGATATCCTTGGGTAAAGTAAAATCCAAGGCCGATGAAAGAAACATTGTTCGAAGAACTTGATTAATGTAAAGCAGAGCCCAAGGGTATAATACAGACCAGGACAAGCATTAAATGTGACGAGTGAGGAAATTAAAAATAAATAATAAAAATAAGCTGGAAAGATAAAAACCACTTTAGTAGGAAGAAAATGTCATAGCAACCTCTCCCTGGCTGAGATTAAGTGCTCAAGATAATGAAGATCTTTCATGGCACCGTTATTGCATTATATCTATTGGATGACCACGGAAAGGACCATTAGTAGGAGTAGATAACACATATTAATCAGGTTGTTTGAAGCATAAAATAACAGAAAGAATGCAACAAAGCTAGCAAAAATCCATGACTGATGCTGAAACACACAATATATATATAGGAGGTTCAGAAAACCAGTACAACATAGCTGAATAGCATTCAAACTACTTTGTTTCTATTTGTTGAATTGTAAAAGGGCTGGGTTGAATCACATATCATATACACAGTCCAGCTTTAAGGTTCTTTGATTCTATTTCAAAAATTAATTATTTGCTCCCCAAGATTTCATATTTAAAGGTAGATATCAAAAGATACCATAATAAAAGAGACTGTGTAAGAATATATTGGAATTTTCTTCAGTCTACTTGCTTAATTATATCCCTAAATGCATTTTTTAAAATTCATTCTTTAAAGGGCAATCATAAGAGATTTATTGCTTTGTTTTGGTTATTCAGAATGAAGCCTTGGGGTAGGGGGGAAACAAATATTGCTATAAATTCGACTTAGTTCAATAAACATTTAAGACATTGTAATAATCCTTCAGGCTACAAATATGAACAAGATATGATCTGGTTTATAATACTCTTGTGTTTGAAAAGTGTATATATTGGTTTAAAAGTCTGCTGCAATCTATTAGGTGTAAGTTAAGCTGGGTTTATCCAAAATATGTTTATACTGTAAAAACTGTATAAGACATCAAGAAAATTCAAGATGAGCTGGTATAAATCGAAAAGACCAGAGATGTAAAAGAAATAGTAAAGTACAGATTACCTGCAGAAAATAAGAGATTAATATTTGTGGACAGGAAGTAAGATAAGTTCCTTTTGATACAGTACATTTAAAAAGTGGGATGAAATTAAAAAAAAATTAATGCATAGATGACTTGATGGCAAATTAAAGGAATTCCCCAAAGGCTAAAACCTTCAAGAAAATGCAAATCTGGAAGCATTAGCAAGCAATAGAACTACAATACGCTTTGAGAGTACCTGTCACTCCCAGACAGTCTGGAATCTGGACTTGAAGCTATTTGTACAAAGCACAAGATATAACAGAAGGGTTTTGTTAAGATCAGAGACTCCAAATTTAAGTTGAAATCCATGAAGAGGCTCTGAAAAGGACACCCTGATTACTCGAACTCAAGTAAATTCTTGTCACAGAGAGAATCATGCATTAGCTCTTGATGATCCTCTCCTGAGGTTTCACAAATAAGATCAGACACTCATGTGGGTGAATTGAAGCTACTAGTGTAGTCCCAAATCCCAACCCTACAATTTAGTTAAAAGAGGTCCCAGATGGGAGTTCATCTAAGTACCAGGCAAAAAGGAAACAAAAATCTTTTTTGGAATAATACATTTTAAAATCAGTCCAAAAAGAATCTCCACAGAAAAGGTTCCAGGAATATTTACACATCCCGAAATACTTAAACATATGAAAAGATCTAGTGGTAGGCTAGATAAAATTATAGCTCTTAAAATATACAGATATAGAAAATTCTAAATTTAAATTTTTAAAATATGTTATACTAGGCAAATGTGAATTGAAAGAATTATGGTGCTTTGGACTGAATTGTGTTCCCAAATTCATATGTTGAAGCCTTAACCCTCCCTGTGACTGTAACGAAGATAGGGCTTTTAAGGACGTAATTAAAGTTAAATGAAGTCTTAAGGGTGGTGCCTTGATGTGATGAAATACATCACAATACATTGATAATTGAAATACTTGGTGTAATAGTCATATTAATGCATAAATAGTTGTTAATACTAAAAAAGCACATGACACCAGAGCAGTCTTTCGTCTGTGTGAGGACACAGTGAGAAAGCAGCCATCTGACAGCCAGGAAGAGAGTCTTCACCAGAACCTGACCATGCAGGCACCCTGATCTCAGACTTCTAACCTCCAAAACTGTGTGAAAATAAATTTTTGTTTTTTCAGCCACTCAGTCTATGGTATTTTGTTATGGCAGTCCTAGCTGACTAATACAGGTGGCATATCAGTTTGGGTCCAATCAGGAGAAAGAAATCACACAGTAATTTGAAAAAGGGAAGTTTGGTATAAGAATTACTAACTATGACAGGGTATTGGAGTAATGAGGGATTAGAAAATAAGAAGTAAAGAGAACTCTAAAAAATACAGAAATAGCAGACACAAGGAATATCCACTCCCCATAGAACTGAGGTAGAGCATTGAAGGAAGATCTCCCTGTAACCCAGGGCTGAGATCCAGACTCTGTTGTAGAGGTCGTAGCCATGGCTCTTTGAACTGCAGAGGAGTCACTGTGGTGCAGCACTCATGGAATTTGCTGAAAATCTACCCTCTGGAGTACCAGGGAAAGACGAGTGGAACTCTGCTACACAATGATCCAAGGTAGATGCTGGGGGGAAAGGGCTGGCCACTGTGTACTGGTGACCACTGGGCCCTGCAGAAGCTGGGCACTGGAGAAGCCACGTACACTACAGGAGCCAGGGGCTGGGGAGAAAGCCACACATGCTGTAGGAGCCTGCCAAGTGAGCAAACCCTTTCCTCCTACAACGTCTCTCCAAGCCCCTCTCCCAACCAAGCTTAACAGAGTGCCAACTGGCAAAGGAAAAATTAAAGGGGCAAATATGCACTTTCACCAAGCAGGCAAAAAAGAATGAGTTTGGCGCAGAGAAGCAATACATTGATAACTGAAATACTCGGTGTAACGGTTATATTAATGCACAAATAGTCTTTAGTACTAAAACGTTTATCAGAGACGGATAGAGATGCATATTGATAGAAATTTCAGTTCACTTGAACAATGTTAACAATTCTAAGTAAATTAGTTCTGAACGGATCAAGTAAATCAGCCTCAAAGTATTTGAAGTAACAATTACGAGAACACCAAAGAAAAATGAATAGTTTCATAATTGTTGTGGAATATTTTTAACATGATTCTTTCTTTAGTAAAGAATAAAGAGAATAATAGTGGTTTAATTGTAAAGGATTTGGACAATGAAATTAGCAAACTTGATCTAAGGGACATATATGGAACACTACATTCAACACTTCTCAAAGACAGCATTTCTATCATTCACAGGTAGTACATATACAAAATAATTGACCATATAGTAGGTAATATAAAAATTCTTACAAAATGTAAAAATGTTACAGATCTCATCCAACCAAAGAAAGTCATTTTAGAAAGCAGTAACAAAACAATAACACAATGATAGTTACAGAAATCCTACCTGTTTGAAAACTAGAATGTATACTCCTAAAGAACTTATGGGCCAAAGAGTAAAATAAAAATAAAAAGATAAAAAAATATTATATTCTAATAGAAATTGGAATATATTTAGAAATGAATAATAATTAAAACAAATGATATCAAATTGTGTGTGACGCTGTTAAAGTAGTGTAAAGTACATAGAGGGAAAATGCCAGGCACCCAAGTTCCCAGGTTCCTTGAAACCAGAAACAGGCAGATGAGCTTTTCTCTCTGCTGACCTGATATACGGAATATTAATATAAGAAGGTAAGAAGCCTGCAGAATCATTCCAAGGATGGATGACTACAACAGCAGCATGGTATTCCATTCCCATGCATGGCAGGCACATTGGTGCTGTGGCAGAGGGGTCGGTCCAATGTCACCGCTGATGCTACAGCAGCTGCTCAGAGACAGTCATCTGCTCTGGAAGACATACACAACCTCGTTTGGGACTTACTCTGACCATGATCTTGAGGGCTGATTCTCTAGCCTTGCAAGAGATTCTGTAAGCACTAGATTTCCTTTCCATAAACTCCGTTTGTGCTCTCATCATCCAGAGTCAGTTTTCGTTGCCCGAAATTTAGAATCCTGTCTGGTAAAATATTCTTAAGTTCTTCCATTGCCACTTCCTCAAAAATGTTTTCCATTTACCGTCATACAAATAACATTTGCAAGTCTTATTTTCCTTTAGAACAGTTATTGGAGTTATATTTACTAGCCATGCCAGTGATTGGCACTTATTTAGTTAGTGAGTCCATTGTTTGATATGAATGGAGAAATCTATCGGGTTTATGATTCTATAACTTCATGTTTATTGAAGTTCAATTTATTGAAATTATTGATTATTGGAAGAAACATGGGAGCTGAACTCAAACAGCAACAGGCTTCAATTTAAACTCTGCCACTTAATAAACGTCTGATCTTCAGAAATCTAATTATCTCATTTTTTAACCTGTTTCCTTTCTTAGAAAAACGAGATAATTACCTCTGAGATATTTTCCTTGCAAGAATACTTGTTCCTCTGCCTACTATGTAATTAGTTATCAGCAGCAGTTATTTCTTCCTCCCATAACATCTTTCATGATGCTCATTGATCATCTCAACACATGTCAGTGAATTAATAATGTGTGAGTCCAACTATGTTTTTTACTAACATCGTTTCACTTTTATGTGCTTTAACCTCATAGATTTTATTGATCATGTAACTTTTAAGGAAAGATCAAAGGTCTTTTCCTGAGTCAACTAAAAGTTCTCCTGAAAGACTGAGACTGTATTGATAACTTGAAGCACACTAGTAGAGCAACTGTTTTTAATGTTATTTTAATCAGAAGTTCAACTATTTATCTTTAAATTTCTTCTAATAAGTAAATTCATTAGATTCTTATAATTTAAGTATGCTTTGCCAATCTGACCTAACACGTTTTATCCAGTAATACCAAAAATAGTTTATATAATATTTTTAATTCTGTGGTCTTCTCTTACTCTGGGGATTTTTTTATTGTTCTTTACTCATAAATCATATAAGCATTTATTTTCATATGGATTTTAAGGATTCTTTTTAATTTTCAGGGTCCAAGAATAAATTGAGCAACGTTATTGGTAGAAAAACATATGTTATTGGATCTGTCTCCCTTTGTACAAGTTAGGAGCTAAAATTCCCCTGCCCAAATGTCTTTCAGAGGCCCCAGGGAATAGAGTCATACAACCTATTCCGTCTTTTTGATATCTACAAATTCCTCATGGATAATCTATGCCAAAGAAAACACTAGGCACACTGTCTCATGACTGCACTACTTCTAGGGCTAAGATGAGTTCTCCCAGCATCCTCCAAACCCACATTATCTGAATTTGTGTGGTGAATAGTCTCTTTTACCAGTTCTTTTCACAATTTGTCTTTTCAAAATTTACCCTCAGTGGGATTGACAGATGAATGTATAAACAAAGTGTGGCATATATAAAAAAAAGGAATATTATTCAGCCTTAAAAAAATAAGGAAATCCTGCCATTTGCAACAACGTGGATGAACCTGGAGGACATTACGCTAAGTGAAATGAGCGAGATACAGAAAGACAGACAGTGCGTGATCTCACATAAATGTGGAATCTAAAAAAAGAAAGTTGCATTCATAATAGTAGAGATTAGAATAGTGGTTACAGAGGCAACAGGGTCGGGGAAATTATTGATTAAAGGTATAAACTTTCCATTATGAGATGAATAAGTTCTGGAGACCTAATGTACAGCATGGTTAACTATAATTAATAATAATGTAGTGTATACTTGAAATTGACTAAGGGAACAGATCTCAAGTGTTCTTACCACACACAAAAATTTGCTGTTAGGTGATGGCTATATTAACCAATTTGATTGTGGTAATCATTTCATAATGTATTTGGATATTAAAACATCACATTGTACGCCTTTAAAATATACAATTTTTATTTGTCAATCATATCTCAATAAAGCTAGGGGAAAAAAGCAAATATACACATGAAATGATGCTCAGTAGTATTAGTCACTAGGCAAAAGTAGTTTAAAACCCCAATGAGATATCACGATACAGCCACCAGCTAGAATGGCTATTATGAATAGACAGATACTACAAAATACTGGAAAATATGTGGAGAAATTGGACCAATCATTCACTGGTGGTAAGAACATAATATATTAAACTTACTTTGGGCAATAGTTTGGAATTTTCTTAAATAGTTAAACATAAACTTACCATATGACCCAGCAATTGATCTCTTAGGAATATACCTGAGAGAAATGAAACATATGTCCATATAAAGTCATGTGCACAAATTTTTATAGCAGCATTATCCATAATATTAAAAATTGGAACTAACCAAATGTCAATTAACGGATAATTGGATCACAAATGTGGTATATCCATATAATGGAATATTATTGAGCAATAGAAGGAAATGCATTTCTGATACATGCAACAAGATAGATGAATCTCAAAAATATTGGTAAATTAAATAAGCCTGATACAAAAGACCATATAATGTATAATTCCATTTTTATGAAATGCTCAGAAAATGCACATCTATAAAGACAAGAAACAGGTCAGTGGTTTCCTGTGGTTGGGGGTGCACGTGGGATTAACTGTAAAACATCTCAAGGAAATATTTTGGGTGATGGAAATGTGATAAAACTAGATTTTTGTTGGTGGTTGTACAACTCTACAAATTTACTAAATATCACTGAATTTTACACTTACAACGGGTGGATTTTATGTTATAAAAATTATACCTCCATAAAAGTTTTAGAATATAAAAAAATGCAAAATATGGTAGTGTTTATGCTGTCATGTCTCAGGGCAACCCATACAAAAATTCCTTCAGCTTATAGTCTCTGCTTCCATAAAGTTCAGATACAAATTTTGACATTGGGGAGTGGATTAGAGAGGATCATATTTGGAGACTATAGAGAATCAATACCATGCCTTTGTATTTTTTCTTCCTCCCAGGTCTGTGCAAAAGTTCCCATGCAAATCAACATTTGGAAGTCCCTTAAATTAGTTTATCAAATATTAGTGGGTGAGAAGTTATATCTGTGGGGGAAGGCTACATGGTTGGAGGCATATTTATAACAAGATTGATCAAGAGTGGATAATTGTTGAACCTAGGGGACAATTTCATAGTGATTCATTGTACTATAATCTTTACTTTTGTACATGTTTGAAAATTTCCATAACAAATTTAAATAAATAATTAAATAAGATGATATAAAATGTATTTTTCACATATGCTCAAATGTGATTGAAATGATACTTTAGGCTCAAGTTAGAACCCCTACTGTATATTTATACTGATTCAAAATATCAAAATAAAATTTCTTATGAAGAAACAATTAAGGTAGATATCAAAAGAATTACTAAATTTATTTGTTAAATAGTCTATTATTCTATGTCGTATATAACAAAACACTTTTTACTAACATTAATAATATGGAAGTACAGCAGAAATTTCCCTTTTTAACGACTTCTGAAAGTAATTGCTGTCATCTTTGAAAGATTTAGTTATAAAGGCATATCCTTTTACTGTATAAAAACACTTAGAGTATTTGTATTATTATGGTAAAACTTAATATATTCACTATATTGGACTCTTTCTCAATGCTCCAGGAACATACAATACAAGTGCCTGTTTTGCTGTTGATATTTTTACCCTATTATATCACATATCCTATGTTTTATTCTACCGCATCTCAAAAAATGAATCACTTGGTAATCTCTGAAAATTTTCTCTCTGAGTACTATAGGTTAAAGGGACATCCTTGAGAATAATATTTGCTTCCATGGAAGGGAAAAATAGTAGAAAAGGAACAAATCACTGTGGAGGAAAGAGAAGCAATGATTTGGGGTACATGAAATGATAGATGACTCTACAGGCAGAATTTCCTCAACTCCAAGAAGTCATTGTATGTCTGAACTCAATAAGTCCTGAGCAGAGATTTATGCTTCCAACCAAAGCCTAAATATCTGTGTCACCTGAACAAACAAGATGCTGAGGGATTTGCTTTTTGCCAAGATAGTCCTGCTTCAGCATTCTCAGATCAACAAGAGCAGTAGAAAAAGATTTTACCAAATCCTCAGGGACAACTTAATAGTTTAGAGAAAATCCTCTCTTACAGTAGCCAAATATTCTACTGCTGTAAACTTGCGCTGCCATGTTCCTGAATACTGCATGACTTGCAAGTGGTGCTATACTGTAAAGGATCACAGGTTTGCTGATTCTCAAATGTATATCATGTTATATTTGAGAGGTAATAGAGAATTGAAAGAGATTTAAATTGAAGGGCCCTGGAATTTTTCCACTGGGTGTAATCCTCAGATTATCTCAGTTATTCCACTCATGCCACATCCTAAGATAATCTCTTCCCATTTGTCAGCAACTATCTCTCATAGACACTGTACCAAGATAGGCCTGAGCTAGATTTTATCCCCTTTCCACTCATGGCCACAATAATGATTTCTTAGAACATTAGGATTCCTGTAATGGAGTAGAATTGAAAGCCTTGGATGAGAGGTAGAGTGGACTTCAATAAACTCTTCCTGGCAGTTTGAAAACTACAGCATTTAACTCTTGGGACAGACTAGGGAACAATAATTATGCCCTAAATATTGTTGACACACATTCCAGTTATAAATAGAAAATTCTGCTCTATTAAAAAAATTTGGTAGAGTGATATCAGCAACATAGCAGAGTGAGCTGTTCCTTTTGTCTCTCTCCCTCTGAGTTGCAGCTAAATGGACATTCGTTGACAAATTGAGGATACCTACACAGCACAACAGGACACCTGAGAGACCTATGCAGCTATACATCTGAGGGTAGATGGTCTGAACCCTGGGAAGCAGTTGAAATAGGTGAGTGCACCCCTCCCCCTCCCTGGCAGCAGCAAGCCAGGTCGAGGAGCCTCACAAGGCAGCCGGCATGACTCTGAGGGGTGGTGGGAACAGCTCAGCCTCCACGCAAACGCTGCTCCAGCCTGCAGGAGCACCCACCATGACATGGAAGTCCTGTCACTGGAAACGCTCCCCACTGAGTGGCCATGGCTCAGCCCACGCAAGGGAGCCATGTCCACTAGGCACAGTGGCTGGAGCAGCTATGAGGGGAGGCAGAGGCAGCTCGGCATGCTTGTGAACACTATCCTGGCCTGCAGGAGCAACAATCATGCCCCAGCAGCCCCTCCAGTGGGAACACTCGCCACCAAGTCGTTGCAGCTCAGCCCCTGTGAAGCTGCCCTGCCCACCAAACACAGTGGCTCAGCCAAAGCACCAGCGAGAACAGTGCTGGTCCATGCCTATGTAACCTGCCCGCTGAGCACAGAGGGACAGAGGCCCAGCCCCCATGCGATTGACCCACCAAGTGCCTGTGGCCAGCTTGTGCAAATGCAGAGCAACCATACCCACACCACTTCCAGCAGGTGGGACAGGATCAGAAACACAGCTCCTGCTTCCCCCCAGTGGCGGAAGGTGGAATCTGCAACCTGATACTACCACAAATGTGCCCCCAAAGGATCAGTTCATCAAACACCATGAAAATCTACAGTAACACTTCAGAGAAGAAGGAATATGACAATTCTCCAGCAAACAATCCTGAAGTCACAGAAGTTTACAATCTAAATGATAGAGAATTCAAACTAGTTGTCATAAAGAAATGCAATGACTTATTACAAGAAAACCCAGAAAGACAGTTCAATGAGCTTGGGAATAAAATTAATAAGCAGAAGGAATACTTCACCAAAGAGATTGAAACAGTAACTCTAAAAAAAACCAAACAGAAATTCTAGATATGAAGAATACAATTAATGATGTAAACAATAATCTAGAATCCTTAAAAAATAGAACTGACAGGGGCCGGCCCGGTGGCGCAAGCGGTTGGGTGCGCGCGCTCCGCTGCGGCGGCCCCGGGGTTCGCTGGTTCGGATCCCGGGCGCGCACCGACGCACTGCTTGGTGGGCCATGCTGTGGCGGCGTCCCATATAAAGTGGAGGAAGATGGGCACCGATGTTAGCCCAGGGCTGTCTTCCTCAGCAAAAAAAAGAGGAGGATTGGCGGATGTTAGCTCAGGGCTGATCTCCTCACAAAAAAAAAAAAAAAAAAAAAAAAAATAGAACTGACATTATGGAGGACAAAATTAGTGATTCAGAGGCTAGAAATATAAAAATGCTTCAGGTGGAGGAGGAGGGAGAACTAAGATTTTTTAAAAAATGAAGTAATTCTTCAAGAAATACCTGACAATTAGGAAAAGCAACATAAAGATTATATGTATTACAGAGGGAGAAGAGAGGGAGAAAGGAACAGAGAGCTTGTTCAAAGAAATAATACCCAAGAATGTCCCAAAACTCGGGAAGGAACTGGACTTACAAGTAAATGAAACCAATAGAACTCCTTATTACATCATTGCAAAAAGACCTTCTCCAAGCCATATAATCGTAAAACTGGCAAAAGTCAATAACCAAGAAAAAATATTAAAGGCAACAAGGCAGAAGAAAATAATCTACAAAAGACCCCCTATCAGGCTTGTAGCAGATTTCTCAGAAGAAACCTTACAGGCTAGGAGAAAATGGAATGAAATATTCAAAATGCTGAAAGACAAAAACTTTCAGCCAAGATACTCAATCCAGGAAACTATCCTTCAGATATGATGGATACATAAGAGCTTTCCCAGAAAAAGAAAAGCTGAGAAAGTTCCTTGCCACTAGAGCTCCCTTAAAAGAAATGATGAAGGAAGCCTTCATACCAAAATGAAATGACAAAGGTTTACGAAACTTTGAGCAAGGAGATAAATAGACAGACAAATCTGAAAATTGCAGCTCTCTGTCAGAACAGGTTAGCAAACACTTAGTTATAACATGAAAGATAAAGGGAAAGAAAGCATCAAAAATAACTATAAACACTCCAATGTAGTTATAAACTCACAACACAAAAGAGAATAATTTGTGACAATAATAACTCAGAAGGGGAAGAGGAAAGAGATGGAACCTGCTTACACTAATGGTGAGAAGAGGCTATCAGAAAATGGACCATCTCATCTACAAGACCTTTTATACAAACCTAATGTTAAGTACTAAACAAAAAATCAGAGCACAGCCACAATTCAAAAATAAAGAGAAAACTGAGAAAACAATCACAGAAAACCACAAACAGAAATGGCAGTCAGAATACAAGGGAAGAGAAACATGGAGACAAAGAACAACCAGAAAACAAATAAAGTGGCAGTATTAAGCCCTCATATATCAATATTCACTCTAAGTGTAAATAGATTGAGTTCTCTAATAAAAAGACACAGAGTAGTTGGATGGATTAAAAAACAAGACCCAACAATATGTTGCCTCTGGGAAACACGTCTCAGCTCTAAAGACAAATATAGACTCAGAGTGAAGACATGGAAGATGATACTCCAAGCTAATGGCGAACAAAAGAAAGCGGGTGTTGCAGTACTTATATCAGACAAAACAGACTTCAAGATAAAAAAGGCAATGAGAGACAAGGGGGGGCAGTATATACTGATGAAAGATACATTCCACCAAGAGGAAATAACGCTTATGAATATATATGCACCTAACACAGGAGCACCAAAGTATATAAAGCAACTATTAACAGACCTAAAGGGAGAAATTAACAGTAACAGAATTATAGTAGGAGATCTCAACATAACCACTTACATTGATGGATAGATCATCCAGACAGAAAGTCAACAAAAAAACATTGGCCTTAAATGAAACACTAGATCAGATGTACTTAATATATATAGAATATTCCATCCAAAAACAGCAGAATACACGTTCTTCTCAAGTGCACATGGAACATTCTCAAAGATAGACCATACATTGGGAAACAAGGCAAGCCTCAATAAATCTAAGAGGATTGAAATTATGTTAAGCATCTTTTCCAACCACAATGCTATGAAACTAGAAATCAACTACAAAAAAAAAAAGCTGGGAAAATCACAAATATTTGGAGACTAAACAACATGCTACTGAACAACCATTAGATCAATGAATAAATCAAAGGAGAAATCCAAAAATACCTGGAGACAAATGAAAATGAATACACAACACACTAACTGTTATGGGACGCAGCAAAAGCAGATCTAAGAGGGAAATTTATAGCAATACAGTTCACCTAAAAAAACAAGAAAAATCTCAAATAAGTAATCTTAAACTGCACCTAAGAGAACTAGAAAAAGAACAAAGTCCAAAGTCAGCAGAAAGAGGAAAATGATAAAAATTAGAGCAGAAATAAATGATAGAGACCAATAAACAGTAGAAAGAATCAATGAAACTAAGAGCCAGTTCTTTGAGAAGATAAACACAATTGACAAACTTTTAGCCAAACTCACTAGGAAAAAAGAAAGAAGGCTCAAATAAACAAAATTAGAAATGAAAGACAGAAATTACAACAGACTATACAAAGGATTTTAAGAGAACACTATGAAAAACTATATGTCCACCAAATGGATAACCTAGAAGAAATGGATAAATTCTTAGACTCATACAACCTCCCAACACTGAATCAAGAAGAAATAGTGAATCTGAATACACAAATCACAATTAAAGAGATTGAACCAGTAATCAAAAACCTCCCAAAAAACAAAAGTCCAAGACCACATGACTTCCATGGAGAATTCTACCAAACATTCAAAGAAGATTTAATACCTATCCTTCTCAAACTATTCCAAAAAATTGAAGAAGATGGAATTCTTCCTAACTCATTCTATGAGGCCAATCTTACCATGATACCAACACCATACAAGGACAACATAAAAAAAGAAAATTATAGGCCAATATCGCTGACAAATATAGATGCAAAAATCCTCAACAAAATATTAGCAAACCAAATACAACAATACATTAAAAGGATCATACACCATGATCAAGTAGGATTTATACAAGGGAAGCAGAGTTGGTTCATCATCCACAAATCAATCAATGTGACATATCATATTAACAAAATGAGAAATAAAAACCACATGGTAATCTAGATAGATGCAGAGAAAGCATTTGGCAAGATCCAACATCTATTTATGATAAGAATTCTCAAGAAAATGGGTATAGAAGGAAATTACCTCAAAATAATAAAGGCCGTATATGACAAATCCACAGCTAACATCTCACTTAGTGAAAAACTGAAAGCCAGCCCTCTGAGAACAGGAACAAGACAAGGGTGCCCACTCTCACCAGTCTTATTTAACATAGTACTAGAGGTTTTGGCCAGAGCAGTTAAACAGGAAAAAGAAATCAAAGGTATCTAAATCAAAAAGGAAGAAGTGAAACTCTGGCTGTTTGTGGATGACACGATTCTACATATAGAAAACCCTAAAGAATCCAACAGAAAACTACTAGAAATAATCAACAACTACAGCAAAGTTGCATGGTACAAAATCAACTTACAAAAATCAGTTTCTATACTCTATACTCTATACTCTATACTCATTATTAAATGAACGAGCAGAAAGAGAAGTCAAGAATACAATCCCATTTACAATCGCAACAAAGAGAATAAATTATCTAGGAATAAATTTAACCAAGGAGGTTAAGACCTACACAGTGAAAACTATAAGACATTATTGAAAGAAATCAAAGAAGACATAAAGAAATGGAAAGATGTTCCATGCTAATGAATTGAAAGAATAAACATATAGTTTAAATGCCCATATTACCTAAAGCAATCTACAGATTCAATGCAATCCCAATCAGAATCCCAATGACATTCTTCATGGAAATAGAGCAAAGAATCCTAAAATTTATATGGAACAACATAAGGCCCTGAATAGTTAAAGCAATCCAGAGAAAAAAGAACAAAGGTGGAGGCATCACAACCTTTGACTTCAAAATATACTGCAAAGCTATAGTAATCAAAACAGCATGGTACTGGCACAAAAACAGACACGCAGGTCAATGGAACAGAATTGAAAGCCCAGAAATAAAACCACACATGTATGGACAGCTAATCTTTGACAAAGGAGCCAAGAACATACAAGGGGGAAAGAAAAGTATCTTCAATAAATGGTGTTGGGAAAACTGGACAGCCACAGGCAAAAGAAAGTAGACGATTATTTTACACCATACACAAAAATTAATTCGAAATGGGTTAAAGACTTGAATGTAAGATCTGAAATCATGAAACCTCTAGAAGAAAACATAGGCAGTATACTCTTTGACATCGGTTTTAGCAAAATCTTTTCTAATGCAATGTTTACTCAGCCAAGGGAAACAAAAGAAATAAACAAATGGGACTACATCAGACTAAAAAGCTTCTGCAAGGCAAAGGAAACCATGAACAAAATGAAAAGACACCCACCAACTGGGAGAAAATATTTGCAAATCATATATCCAACAACCAATGAACAAATAAAGAAGTGGTATATGTATGGAATGGAATACTACTTAGCCATAAAAAAAGACAAAATTGTCTCATTTGCAACAATAAGATGGACACTGAGGGTATAATATTAAGTGAAATAAGCCAGACCTCGAAAGACAAACACCACAGGATTTCACTCATATGTGGAAGATAAACACATGAATAAAGAGAACAGATCAGGAGTTACCAGAGGAGAAGGGAGTAGGGGGATGGGTGAAAGGGGTAAAGGGGCACATATGGATGGTGACAGATAAAAATTAGACTATTGGTGGTGAGCATAATGCATTCTATACAGAAACTGATAAATAATAATGCACACCTGAAATTACATGATGTTATAAACCATTATGACCTCAATAGAATAATTGAAAAAAAAATCTGATAGGCAAAATTTGTCTGGATTTTTAAGATAGAATTTTAAGAATCACTGTAAATCATTATGGTTATTCTTTGATTTATGCCATATGTAGCCTAATTTTTCAGAAGATAAAAATATATACACAACAAATAATTTGATTTGACTTTTGTCCCTATGTTTTTCATTGTTAAGTGTACAATCCAGAACAATGATAATCTCTTTTTCTGTATTTGTCAATGCAGCAACCTACACTTCACTTAGCCAAGATTTCTTCAGGGATCTCATCTTTACTTCTTGTACCCTATGCATAATTTTTTCTTAGTGCTTAATACTTACAGTATTACATTAAAGTGGACTGTATATATTTCAATTTATCCTATAAAATGATGTTTTTATCATAGTAGGTAACCATTTGCTGAAATGACCCTTATTTCCACCTGACTCAGCTAGAGTTGTGAATTAACTGACTTATGACTATCTGTGCCCTAAGACCAGAGTCAGAGCAATGATTTCCTGTAATTGACCTGTATAAAAGAATTTCTTTTTTCTGACTCTGAAATATTCTCAGACTTCTTCAAAGCTTATTCAATTTGTTTTTCCTTAGTATCAGGAACCATATTTTTAATGTACTCACCGTGAGTCTCTAAGGTTCAAATAGCTTTTGCATCTTCTAAAATCCTTGGCAAAAGCCAATTCCAAGTTGTTTTTGTTCATAGATCTTTTGAATTTTTTATCTTTTGGGTCTTTGGAATTCCCAGTATTCTTTACCTCTTGGCTTGTTCCTGTCATGAAAAATCTCTATATTCTTCTTACTCTTTCAATAATTACAATACGTACTTTGTGTTCATATAATGATATATATTGCAGAATAATTTTATCACATATTGACTTATGTAAACATCCCCATAATACTATAATGAGGAAACAAACCTAGAAAAATGACCTGTTCAATGTCATATAGTTAATAAATAATAGAGCCTAGATTAAAATCTTGGCCCTTTGTTCCTAAAACCCTGTTTTGACTCCAAGAACAAATCTTTATTCTGTAATTCAAAGCTACTTTGCATGGTTTAGTTATCATGATTTTGATACCCTAATAAAATGCATTGGAGATTGCTTCCTCCTTCTCTAATTTCTGAAAAAATTGGGTAAAATTGCATTTATCTCTCTATGGAATGTTTGTTAGAACTTGCCTTAAAACTCTTTAAGCTGAATATTTCTTTGAGGAAAGAATTTCAGCTATTGAGTCCATTCGTTTAACGATTATAGATTCATTCAGTTTTTCTCTTCTTCTTGAGTCAGGCGTACCAATTTACATATTTTAAAACATTGTCCTTTACACTTGGTTTCTAAAGGTTTTGCCATAAATTTTTATCTAATATGTCTTTTTTTGCTTCTAATATTTGCTGAATCTTTAATTACATCTCCATTTTATTATAATATTTATTTTTCTTATTAATATCACTGAAGTTTTTTATTAAAAATAAATGTGAATAGTGTGATCAGACTTGGTGAGAGGTAGTCCTTATATTTGAATTCATAAATAGACCCCATCAATGTTGTCATGGCCCTTCTTCTTCTTTTTTTTTTTTTTTGTGAGGAAGATCAGGCCTGATCTAACATCTGATGCCAATCCTCCCCTTTTTTGCTGAGGAAGATTGGCCCTGGGCTAACGTCTGTGCCCATCTTCCTCTACTTTATAGGGGAAGCTGCCACAGCACGGCTTGATATGATGGTGTGCGCCTGGGATCCGAACCGGTGAATCCCGGGCTGCCAAAGCAGAGCATGTGCACTTAACTGCTATGCCACTAGGCCAGCCTCTCATGGCCCTTCTTCTAATGAGCTCATTGAATGGGCTCTGGAGAGGCTAAATAATTCCACAGATCAGATTATCTTATCTATTTTCAATATTGAAAATTTTATACATGGTAGGGGGCTTTTAGAGTTATATTCATAAGGAATAAATTTTTTCTAATGTTCTGGGATAGCCTGACAGGTCTATTGATATGTCTTTTCTGTAAATCTTCTCATCACTAGTCACTAGTCATACAGCTCCAGGGCTGGCTTATTTCTCTACTTTCTAATTCTTTCTAATCACCAAAGATAAATATTTGCTTTTCAGAAATCCCAAAAATTAATTTAAAAACAAACTTTTGGTGGTTTTTAATATATATTTTAGCCAAAACTTTAGATGCACTACACACACTTATCTAAACATCTGCTCCACAATTTTTCTATAAGTGAACATGTACTCTTTCTTTTGGAAGATGAAGTGCTTCTGGGCATTTCTTAATTCATAGCTTGTTGTATTATGTACATCTCATCTGTGATGGTCAGCTGCTCACCTAATATTCAATAATTAGGTTTTAAATATTATTCAAAGCCCTGTAGCAGTCAAATAGCTTTTCTTTATAGAAAATTATTATTTGCCTAAGAAATTATAGCTTTATTTGAAAGTTAAAATCTTCCATTGTGGTTTTCCCATAGAAATTTGCCACAGGATCAATAGAATTCCAAAATCAGACACAGTCCTTTGACAGTAATTTACACACGTTGTTTTATATAAGCTAAGTGGTAAAGCTACTCACATTGCAGCCTGGATATGCTAAAGAAACTACTGTTACTTCTTGTCCTGTTCAAAGTCGGTAGCCTTTTGAGTAAATTGGCCACAGAACACATAAATAAGGTGTATGTTGATTCTAGATCCAAAAAGACCCAATTTCTAAGTAAAGAAGTTTCAAACTGCAGTAACTTGTCCTTCAATTTGAAAAGAATATCTTACCATGCTCAGAAATTTAAATGAGGTGGCTCCAGTTTACACATTGGAATTGTATCCCATTGTTTGGAATGCATGTTTTTTTTTTTTCACCAGGGCTACCTACTTTTTCTCATCATCCTGTTTTACAAATATCTTGCATCCATGAAGAGGAAGAGATAATGGCCTTCTGGCCTTCATATAGCAAGAAATCAGTTTCTGTGGAATAAGTTTTTTATGGAATAAAACAATTAATATAAACCTTGAGTAAGGTGGAAAAAGTTGAAAGCTCTTTCACTATATAAAAGTAAAATTGTCATATCGTATCAACGATACTTAAATTGAGGAAATATTATTTTGCCACTTCAATAGCTATATTATTGTTTCTTGTGTATTTTCTCCAGGAAAGGAATAAAAATTTAAAAATTTAGGTGAAGAAATTGCTTTCAGAGAAGCGGGAGGTCAACCAATGGAGTGTGATAATCTAAAAGTTGATTGAAATGATTTTCAACCAGAATAGAGATGTCAATTTGAGTAAATGCTATTCATAGGTCAAGTAGTAGAAGACGGATAATTGACTGTTGGGCTTAGAAATAATGAGATCTTTTGTAACCATGTAGAGGCAGTTATATGATGTTAAATGATGTTATATAATGATGATCATATAACAAAGCAGTTATATAATGTACCTCAGCATAATAAAAGCCATATATGACAAACCCATAGCTAACATCATACTCAATGGTGAAAGAGTGAAAGCTTTTCTGCTAAGATCAGGAAGGAGAGAAGAAAGCCCACTCTCTCACTATTCCTAATCAATGTGGTACTGGAAGTCCTAGCCAGAGCAATTAGGCAAGAAAGAAATAAAAGCCATCTAAATCAGAAGGCAAGAAGTGAAATTGTCTCTGTTTGCAGATGATATAATCTTATATATATAGAAAACCCTAAAGACTCTACCAAAAACCTTAGAACCAATCAACAAATTCAGTCAAGTTGCAAGATACAAAATAACGTACAAAATCACTTGCGTTTCTACACACTAAGAATGAACTATCTGAAAAAGAAATAAAGAGAACAATCCCGTTTGCATAGCATCAAAAATAATACAATATTGTGGCTGGCCCAGTGGCATAGTGGTTAAGTTCACGTGCTCCGCTTGGGTGGCCCAGGTTCTCAGGTTTGGATCCCAGGAGTGGACCTATGCACCGCTCATCAAGCCATGCTATGGTGGCATTCCATATACAAAATAGAGGAGGATGGGCACATATGTTAGCTCAGGGCTAATCTTACTCAGCAAAAAGAGGAAGACTGGCAATGGACATTAGCTCAGGGCCGATCTTCCACACCACAAAAAAAAAAAATACAATACTTAGGAATAAATTTAACCAAGGAGGTGAAAGAGCTATACATTGAAAACTATAAGACATTGATGAAAGAAATTACAGAGTACACAAATAAATAGAAAGAGATTCGTATTCATGGATTGGAAAAATTAATATTGTTAAAATGCCCATACTACACCAAGCCATCTATAGATTCAATGTAATCCCTATCAAGATTCCACTGACATTTTTAAAAGAAATAGAAAAAAGTCCTCTTGTTCATATGGAACTGCAAAAGACCCCAAATAGACAAAGCAATCCTGAAAAGGAAGAACAAAGCTGGAGACATCACATTTCCTTATTTTAAACTGTATTACAAAGCTATAGTAATCAAAACAGTATAGTACTGGCACAAAAACAGATATATAGACCAATGGACTAGAATCAAGAGCCCAGAAATAAATCCATGCATATATGGTCAACTAATACTTGACAAGGGAGCCACAAGTGTGAATTAGCAGCTTGACTATGTCAGAGCCAGAATGTCTACAATTTTCTGGGCCTCTGCCTCTTGGTGGCAGGATAGAAGCCTAGGTTCCAGATGTTTTGACTACATCAACCTAATACAGAAAGAAGGTGCATAGCGTTCTTTATATAAGAGCAAACTCTTTTCAAGGAACAATTAACCAATTTCTACACATATCCAATTGAGTAGCTCAGTTTTACATGGCTACTCTTGGTTGTAAGGAAGATCGGGAAAGAGATAATTTGGCTAAACAAAATTGGGATTTGGTGAGAAAAGAAAAAGAAAATGAGTATTGGATGAGAATAAAATAAACTGAGTATTGGGGAGACTTTCTAGTCAGACTTACATATATCAGGAATCTTACCCAGTATCAAACTTTATTAACAATTCAAAAGATACAGGTAACTGAGAGTCACAGGCAAAGAACAGTTAAGTTTGAGACTGTCCGTGCAGTTCCCTAGTTCCTTTTCCTTATGCAAGTTGGTGCCATGGTTCAGGTATAACTGATGAGGTCTCTAAGTACTTCATACAATACATCATGTACACAAAGAAACTAGTTTAGTCATAACATACATCCAGATTATACTCTGATAATTACTTAGCTTATACTAATATTTTCTATAAGGTCATGTTCCATTAATCCATAAATTAAAATTTGTATTTTTATTATAAATACCATCAAGAAGTTTGATAAATATGTTTACAAAGAGATTTGACCAAGTCATTCTTTCCTTTTTTGTTGTATTTTTCTCTCTTCCCTGGTATCACCAACTTAGGAAGGGTGGGTTGTATACTGCCTGCTAACTCTGCTAATAATATCTATAAAATACTACTAAAAAAATCACAGATTTCATTTTTCTGACTTCCTTATCAAATGCCTATGATTGTGTTCTTTAGCAATGCTTATTAAAATGCTTATTAAAAGCTGCTAAGAGATGGTTTTAAATAGACTGTTCCACGAATATACAGACAGATAATAAATGCTAGTCATTTTCCGTCAACAATACCTTATTTCTGTTTCCTGGGTATATCATTATAATTGTGGATAAATTTAATCTCAGATGTTTGTTAAGAACAGTGAAGAGTCTGAGACTGTATCCTATTTACAAGCTCACAAGTTAGCCTGAATCAGTTTCCCGAATGCTGGCAGAAGATGTGAGATATCTGAGTCAGAGACAAATTATAACTTGTTACTCATGTAATAGTGACCAGGATATCAGCATTTGATGTGGTTCCTAAAGTGCCAATTCCCACAGTATGACAGAAGTGGTCCAGGTGATACCCGTACGTGCAATGGCTTGTATTACAGGAGAAGATTCCCCGGTTTAGGGAAAGTAAATCTTTTATATTGGGAAGTAAGCCTGCCTGCCCTTTATTCCAGAAGGAAATACTCTCTCTGTCAAGGATATTGTCTCTACTAATATCCTTGTAAAGACAGTCCAGAACAAAGACAGTTTGTGCCCCTACTTGCAAGACAAGCAAAAAGGTGAAAGACGCATTGGCAAATTGTCTCCCAAGAATATTACGGTGTTCTTTGATTCATATATGTTGTTACCCTTGAAAGCACAATTCTATAAGCAAGTTTCAAAGAAATGCATATGCCTAAATGTCACCATAAAACATGTTATGGGGTTAAGTTCTAATGTCTGCTAACATAAATCTAAGTAAGTTATTTTATTGTATCATTTATAGTTCTTTTTTTTTCTGCTAACAAATTTGGTAGGATATATTTCTCTTCAACTTTTACACAACTTTTTTCTTTCCTTTGCTTCACCATCCTAGGAATAAATGTTTGTGAAGACAGAGAAAAATGACAAAGTTCTGTTAGTATAGTCATTCATCAAAATTTTTCTATAAAGACCTGTAGCTGTTGACAAGGAAATGCTTGTTTTGGACTGAGATTCTGTTTTCATAAACACATTTTAATATTATCTTATGAGAGGAAGTCAATATAAGCAAGAAAACAGTGTGTTTGATCCAGAGACTCTGTTGGCAAAACCAGATATTAAGGTTTTTTTCTGAGACGTTATATTAGGAAAAGTTTTCCATGTCTTGAAAACTCTAACTTGGAAAAGCCTAAAGGAACTAAGGTCTTTTCCAGCTTAGCATAGCATCTGAGGGTTCTCCTGGATGAGGCAAATTAACTGAGAGCCAGGAATCTTGTTGGTTGGTAGACAAAGGAGTTAAAAAATATGCATATATAAAATTTAAAGGAAGCATACAGTAAAACCTACTGAGAGGAATGGCTTCTAAATATCTATCTTTGATTGACCCTGTAGATATAAATACACTTTTCATTTGGGAAAGTACTGTAAAGTTATAATTTCCCTATACAATGGGATTATTTAAGAAAATTTAAGTGGAACATTTCTTTTTAGTAATTTTCAAAAATTATGTTTATGGTTAAAAGGATATGATCAACTGTGGTTTGGGGTTTGACTAAACTCTAATCAAAGCATTCAGCTAAATGAAACCAAGCAACTCTCCCTTTTTGCTTCTAAATTATTAATATAATCATGCCAAGTTTTCATTATGAATAATAATAATGCTAGAAATGCCTCTCACCCAGAGAATAATGTGATGTAGAGAAATGTGATCTAACATATCATTTGAAAGTAGAGGTTATAACTAGAAAGTCTTGATCTATTTTATTTGTGTTAATTTATTTGGATCAGTTCCAAAATGAATTTCCTGAAGGAGATATTGAAGAAGGGAATCAATAAAATGTGATTTTTGTATTTATATTATATGAACAAAACTATATATTTTAAAGAAGGCTAATTTTTTCATGCATAGGAAAGAATATTACTGAATAATATGCCCTAGTTGAAAGGATGATACAGTCTGATTCGGGGTACAATATTGTTCATGGTATAATAAAGATAAGTGATAGGACTAGTGATGCGTTCTGTGCTGGAAGATACCAGGTCCCTAAAACTCAACATATCTTAGAGAGCTTGCAGATGGAGTGCCTTGAGTGAATAAATTTGACCCATGGATTGAACATAAAAGAAAATGTCACACAAATAACATATCTAAGAAACAGAGAAAGGCAGGTGGATTATGAAGTGGGTGGCAGGTCCTGTATCTGGTAAAACTTGCTTTAAGAACCAAGAAGGTACAGTCAGGTAAGATGTGTCAGTGGAAGTGTGTCAGAGAACAGAATGAAGAGAACTGAGCAAGGAATAAGTGAGAAATAGAGTCACAGCATAGAACCACAGCAGAATTGATTGAAAGCTTGAACAGTTGAAATTCTGTAACATAAATAATATAAAAATGAGAGTTTATCACACCGAGAAGAAAGGATACATTCCAAGGAAGAATATCTGGAGGCATCGGGATGGGAGATGCTGACTTCTGGAATCTCCCTAATTCCTTATAGAAAACACATTCTGATTGGAGGGAGAATCCTCTTTCAATCTATTTCCAATCACGTCTTCTTACCATTTTACATTATAAGGTTGCAGAAACTTCCTTTAATATGTAATAAAATGTTTGAACTCAGGGTACAATTTCTTACTATGCCACTAGTGTCATCATGCTATATTTTCCACAGATTACATAATAAGATCAAAGTATGATATATTTGCATTTGCAATGAATCTAGGCAATTTTGTGCAGTCTTTTGATTCTCTACAGTCTGTTATCTACAGATAAAGGTCTAAAAACGAGCATCCCATTTGTTAAATGAGGAACAGTATCACTGTAATAGTAAACATGATTTTAATAGTATACTAATTTTAAAGCAATAAAGTCAAGTCCTGGGACCAACGAAAAAACTTGTGTTTGACTCAATATTTTACAAATCAAATCTGGGAGTTAGTCAAAAGAATTATTATCATATCTTTAAATTCCCATTACTACCACATCATCATCACCACCACTGCCATCACCATGACCACCACCATCATCAACATTAACACCACTATCATCACCACCGAAATATCTCTCTTTGTATCAAACACTATTTTTCTAATGATAATACAAGGAAGGTTTTTATTTTTGGAGTTGATTAAATTACAAGGAAAGCTCACAAACTGCTAAATAAAAATCATTTTTCGACTATAGACATTAAATACATGGATGTCATAAGGACAAATGTCATTCAAAAGGTAACATCCTTTTCCTCTTCAAATATAGTAGTAACAATACTAGTAGTGGTAATGATACTCAGTCTCTAGTAGAGTAACAGATTCAATAGTAATAAAGAAAAAGAAAGAGCAAGAGGACAGGCAGGAGGAGGGTGGAGGAGGAGGAGGAAGTTGCTGAGAGTTTTTGAGCACTCACTATATGTCAGGCATAGTATAAGGCACTTTTGCATACATTAACCAAATAGATCCTAATAAAAACTATCTGGGAATATATGCTTTCGTTATTCTTATTTTACAATTAAGGAAAGCTTAAAGAAATTTCCCGAAGGTACACAGTTAATAAATGCAAAGCAGGAATTCAAAAACCATGAATACCAAAAGTCAGACCCCACTCTCAAAAGTAATTTTTGATATTGCATCAAGGTAACAATAGATTGGTCACATTGTTTGGGACAGTAAAAATTATTATTTTAAAAATATTTAGGGCCAGTGCTGTGGAGTAACATTTAAGTGAGCGTGCTCCGCTGGTGGAGGCCCGGGTTCAGATCCCGGGCACACACTGATGCACCACTGGTCAGGCCATGCTGTGGTGGCGTCCCACATAAAGCAGAGGAAGATGGGCACGGATGTTAGCTCAGGGCCAGTCTTCCTCAGCAAAAAGAGGAGGATTGGCATGGATGTTAGCTCAGGGCTGATCTTCCTCACACACACACACAAAAATAAAATAAAATAAATAAAAATATTTAAAAATTTCACAGGAACCTGTGAAATAGTTCCTTAGTTGAAAATTTATCATTTACTTTCATTCCTCATGGATTAATTTATCTCTAAGCCATTTTATCTTTTTCCAAAAGTGTGTTTGTACAGCAATAATAGCCACCATTTACCAAGAACCATCATGTAACATAAAGTGCTCTAAGTGTGTTACATACATTAATATATTACATCATTTAATTGACTTTTCGAATGAGTATATGAAATATGTCGTATTATCTCAGTTTATTTGCAGTAGAATATTGAGCCAATATCTGGGCTGGCAGGGTGACTTACTGAAGACTCAGTTTGAATTCTAGTTAGTTTTGTTTTGGCTTTGTTACTGTAAGAACTTATTTTATTTATGTTTAACAGTGGTAGCTAATAATGTAATATAGTGTACTTTCTAAAGCATATGCACTTTCTAGAGCATACTCACATTAAAATCAGTAGGTATTGGGGCTGGCCCCGTGGCACAAGCAGTTAAGTGCACGTGCTCCACTGGGGCAGCCCCGGGTTTGCTGGTTCGGATACTGGGCAAACACTGACGCACTGCTTGGCAAGCCATGCTGTGGCAGCATCCCGTATAAAGTGGAGGAAGATGGGCTCAAATGTTAGCCCAGGGCCAGTCTTCCTCAGCAAAAAAAAAAAAAAAAAAAGAGGAGGATTGGCAGATGTTATAGCACAGGGCTGATCTTCTTCACAAAAAAAAATAAATAAATAAAAAATAAAATGAGTAGGTACCAAAATGAAAGTTATTTTTCCCTCTTTCCAGAAGGAAGACAGAGTTTTGTGCTCCTAAAGTTTTGATTCGTCTAACTCCTGAGAAATATCAAGAGGTGTTTTGTAGATTCTTAAGTGTAAGCACTTCTTCAAGGACCAAAAAATGTCTGTGTTAGAAAGAGAAAGAATGATTGTGTATTCTCTGGACAGAGACGAGGAGGAAACAGGATGCAGTTACTCTTAGGTAGAAGGATATTGAAAGTGAATGGCTGAGTGGATACCAGTATGGATTGGTCACTATGTATAAAGACCCTGGGGCCTGAGCCAGAAAAAGCCAGGGTTAACCTTACCACAGACAGAACGGAGTCTTCACTCAGAAGCTTTAATATAAAAGCCTTGTCCTGTTGAGTGGAGGGTTGGGCAGATGAAACTTCACAATAACACCAAATAGCACCAGGCAATGGTGAGGTAGGACTGCAGAGGAAGTTTCCAGCGGAAGGAAGAGAGAATGACAAACGTGATGTCTATGGTTTTAAGACACCAGGCATCTTTATGACTTGAGAGATGGATGTCTAATGGATGTCACCTGTTCTGAACTAATCGAGAAACTACCAGAATAAGAGAGGATTGAGAGAGGTTGTGTGAGATTTTCTGGAAATTCCTGCCCTTTTTGTGGGTGGATACTAGAACAGGTTTCACGTTTATTTACTATACTGAGAGACCTGAGAAGTAATTATATTTTATCATAAGCATTGCAGGCCAATCAGGGCTGTGATACACTGATGAGCGAATTTATGTCTAAAATATTTAAGAAGCTTAGAAGAGCTCAAACAGATAGCAATTTGAGTACAGTTTTATCTGAATCAATTCTTTGTATGTTATTCCTCAGTAATATGGACCTTTCCACCTTCTCCTTTTTCATACAATCCCTTACATTATGTTTTGGAGAGTTGCTGGGATGCTTTCAGCATATGCACCTTAGCTCTTTTTTCTCAAAACAAAATGCATATGTAGTCGTTATAAATATATTAGAATTATAAACCATTATAAATATATATAAATATATAAATATATCATTATATATAAATATATATATAAATATATCATTACGTCTTGAGCCAATCCCAGCCCTGTCACTTTCTAGCTATTTGGTTACGGCCAAGTTATTACATTCAATCTTCCTGTTTTTTTTGTACGAAGAATGGGGGAAAACAAGTAACCTCAGAGTCTCATTGTGAAGATTAAATTAGTGGCTATGTATAGTGTTAGTTACCGCTGCTCTTATTAGATGAACTGACATAGGGAAGAAGACATTCACATAGTAGGTAACATGAATAGAAAGAGGTGTGAGAAGTTACAAGAAAAAAAAAAAAAGCAAAATTTTACAGCTTTACTTAAGGAGATTTAGTTAAAGCAACGGTTTTAAACTTGTGGCTTCTGAGCCAGAAGTAGCTGCAAGCATGTGTTGTTTAGCAAAATGTAAAAATAGAATAAATTTGGATATGTCTACCTGGGCATAATTTATTAAGCTCCTCAATTCAATCTACCACCATTTACCAGGCCTAATTTACACTTCAGGGTTACTTGTCTTGCTACTGTCTCAGTTGAGTTTCTGAATCCAGATTTACAGATGTGCTTATTAATGTGTTTTTCTTGGGTTAATGCCTAACATCTGATCATTACTGGGGTTTTTCAGCTTCCTTTTGCTTCACACCTGTATAATTAACTATAGAAGAATGATCATAAATTCCACATTGTTTTATTTTCATTTTACATTTTTATTTAGATGTCTGGAATCAGAACTTGTGTTTGTTCTAAATTCTGTAGACTGCACGCTATCACTGCGTAGTTAAACGTTCTCGCTTGCTTGCTCCAGTGTCAGAGCAACGGTTGAATTATTGGAAAGCTTTAAGAGAAAGAGCCTTTAATGTTTTGTATCCACTTTTAAGATCAGGGAGAATTTAGAGAGACTGCAATTTTCTGGACTGGAATTTAGCCAGGAAACTATTATTTTTACAGTTATATTGAGAAATATCTCAGAGCAGCTTTCAGTACTAAAATAGAGACAGGAACTCATTTAAGAGCACCTTCAGTACACAAAGTTGGGACTTTGCAAAAGTATTTATGAAAGAACTCTCCTGAATCACTGATTCCACTTACTACAGTAACTGCTGTTTCCTTGGAGGTTTCCCCTCTACTCTACTCACTCAGCCAGGTTTATGAGATGTGACAGGGTTGAAGTGCAAGGAGATGGCTGCTGTTTATATAATAGAGAGTAAAATTTGACAGTAAACTTAAGGAAAGTTTTCAAAGATAGTCTTTTCTCTAATTTCCCATGGTTTATTTTCTGTGATGTATACTCAACTCCACCCATTAAATTAAAATTTATTTTCTGTATTAAATAATATAACAGTGTCTTTGGAATAGGTACATGTTTAAGAATTAAGAAATGGCTTTTTTTCCTTTTTTAAAAACAAACTTTATTGAGGTATAAATGGTACACAAGGTACTGAACATGTTTAATGTGTCCGATTTGATGAGTTTGGACATATGCAAACACCTGTGATACCATCCCCACAATCAAGGTAATAGAACATACAATGGGGAAAGGATAGTCTCTTCAACCAATAGTGTTGGGAAAACAGGATATCCACATGCAAAAGATAAAAGTGTATCCTTACCTTACACCATATACAAAAATCACCTCAAAATGGGTTAAACACTTAAAAGCAAGACCTGAAACTATAAAAATTCTAGAAGAAAACATAGGAGAAAACCTTCTTGATATTGGCGTTAGCAATGATTTCTTGGATATGACACCAAAAGCACAGTCAACAAAAGCAAAAAGGAAAAGTGAGATTATCTCAAACTAAGAAACTTCTGCAAAGAAAAGGAAACAACAGAATGAAAAGGCAACTTGGGGACTGGGGGAAAATATCTGCAAACCATTTACCTGATAAGTGGTTAATTTCCAAAATGTATAAGCTATTCCTACAACTCAATCGCAAAAAACAAACAATCCAAGAATCCAGACAATCCAAATAATCCAACAATCCAACAATCCAAACAATACAACAATTCAGAATTTGAATAGACGTTGTTCCAAAGAAGACACACAAATGGCCAACAGTTATATGAAACATCATTAACTGTTAGGGAACTGAAAATCAAAACTGTAATGAGATATAATCTCACACCTGTTAGGATGCCAATTATTAAAAAAAAAGATAAGTGTTGGCAAGGTTGTGAAGAAATTACATAACTTATAGTCTGTTGGTGGGAATGTAAATGGCGCAGGACCTTTGGAAAACAGTTTGGGAATTCCTCAAAAACATTGAACTATCATATAATCCAGCAATCCCACTTCTGAGTATATAGCCAAAAGAATTCAAGTTAGGATCTTGAAGACATATCTGCTCTCCCATATTCATTGCAGCACTATTCACAATAGTCGAGACATAGAAACAACTTGAAGTCCATCAACAGATGAAAGAATAAAAAAATTGTGCTTTGGGGGTGGACCCAGTGGCGTAGCAGTTAAGTGCACACGTTTCACTTTGGGGCCCGGGGTTCGTAGGTTCAGATCCTGGGTGCACACCTATGCACCGCTTGTCAAGCCACGCTGTGGGGGCATCCCAAATAAAATAGGGGAAGATGGGCATGGATGTTAGCCCAGGGCCAATTTTCCTCAACAAAAAGAGGATTGGCATTGGATGTTAGCTCAGGGCTAATCTTCCTCACACACAAAAGAAATGTGGTATGTACATACAATGGACTATTATTCGGCATTAAAAAAAGAAGGAAATCCTGCCACTTGCAAAAACATGGAGAACCCAGAGGACATTATGCTAAATGAGATAAGCCAGTCACAAAAAGACAAATACTGCATATTCCACTTCTGTGAGTATCTAAAATAGTCAAACTCATAGAAGCAGAGAATACAATAGCAGCTGTCTGGGGCTAAGAAGTGAGGTAAATCAGGGGTTGTTCAATTCATATAAAGTTTCAGTCATGTTAGGTGAATAAATTCTAGAGACCTGTACAACACACTGTTTATAGTTAATACGGTACTGTGCACTTCAAAATTTGCTAAGAGGGAATGTCTCATGTTAAGTGTTCTTACCACAAAAAAAAGAAATAACTTGTTTTGATACAATACCCTAAATGGTGTCACATAAGTAATTTTTATATCACCTCCCATGAACTGAAACGAGTAAACAACATTTATAAAATTAGGTGTGTCCTAATGGGTTAACTGTATGTTTATTACTGAGTATTCTGTTTATTGAAATAGTTAACTTCAATTTGAATATAATTATATATTTTATTTTATCAATCATCTTACTAAATATAATTTATTTCTGCTTCATTGTTTTATCGATATTCATAATGTTCCACAAAATGATAAGGAAATTCCCAATTATCATCAAAATGCGCTTCTCTTCTATGTCAGTCTTTCACAGAAAACAGACATTTGAAGATTTGCTTTAAAAATTCATATACACTTTCTGTTTGATTTTTGGGGCAAATTTACAACCCTATGTGGTATAGAATTGTTGATGTGTGGCAAGTTGCAACCACCACTACTAAAAGGTAAATCCAAACCTACGTGTTCTATCTCACTCAGATGGTTTAATCACAGATGGCTGGTTTAAGATTAAATACCAGACATACTTTAAATTTCATATGAAGCAGGGGAATTATTTGAAAGGCATAGAGATTTAGGGAGTGTTTTATAGCTGAGAGATCTATGGAGTAATAATAATTTAAGGTATGCAATCCTGAGTTGGCACTTTTTTTTTTTCCACCCAGGACGTTAATGTACTAGTTCAATGTCTTCTGGCTTCCATTGTTTCTGATGAGGAGTCAAAATCATTTTAAATGTTATTGTCCCATATGAAATATAATTTTTCCTTCAGTTTAAAGTTGTAGCTTTTTGACTATGTGCCTAGGTTGTTTTCTTTGTTCATCCTGCTCAGGTTCACTGGGATTCCTGAATCTATACATTACGTCTTTCACCAAATGTGGGAAATTCTCAGCCATTGTTTATTTCTTAAAATATTTTTATTTCTGTCATGTTTTTTCTTTTCTTGCTTTCTGCAACTCCAATAACATGCATGTTAGGACTTGATATTGTTCCATGTCTATGAGATTCCAATCATACTTTAAATCTTTTTTTTCCCTCTGATCTATTGTTTTCTGTTTTTTTCCTTTCTATTTCCTGACTTTATTTTCTGGGTTTTTTATTATTTTTGAAATTTTCTATTCTTCACTGAAATCCATACATTTTCTCTTATTATAAGTATACAGTATATACTTGAGCCTTGATATGATAACTTTAAAATTTGCTGATTCCAAAATCTGGGTTATCTCAAGGTCAATTTCCATTAGTTGCCATTTCTTGTTATAAAGAGTACCATTTTTCTTTTCTTCCTATGTAGAATAAATTTGGTTTGTATCCTGGAATTATGAAATACACATAGAAAAGAATCTGAATTAGTCATTCCCCAGAAGCTTCAGGTGAGTTGTTTCATATACATATATTTCAGAATTTATAGTTTTTATTTGTTGGAGAATTAGTTTAAATAAAACCATTTAATTTACATTAAAAAAATCTATCAATCTACTATCAAATGTCCATGTCCCCAAAAGCCCCCACAAAATACTTATTGATTAAGCAAATATAAGTCCATCAGATTTACTGCAGTAAGGGAGAATGCCACGTTGACAGAACTTAGTATTGGCATGAAAGGTAGAAATCTGGAGAGAATATTTATACAATCCTAGGACCCAGACAGGGTGACTTTAAAAAGATCTTGAAAAATGGAAGACTGGCTGAGAATGTGTAAAATTTATAATGTTAAATTTCGTTTTGGTGGGCAGAGTGAAGCAAGGGTTTTAAAATGCAGATTCATGAGTAAGGTGTTAGTTTTTATAACGTGATATTTTAATTTATCCATAGGCTTTTCTTTCAGTAGCAGTACTGCCTGAAGCAAATTGCTAAGTTATTTTTGTGTGATTTTAGTATTGATTAGCCCAGAAAAGTATGCTTGTTTTAGTTCTCAACATTATGCTTTGATAATGTATTGAAAGTTGCAAGTGGAAAATTTGAGAAAGGATTACAGATTAATAAAAATAATATATTTGTTAATAATATTTTTGACTATTAAAATATATTTTGTAATCTCATCTAAAATAAATATCTGGAAAACAAGAACTCAAATCTTTTGTGTAAAAATCTGAAAAAAAGTAATGTTTAGAAAACATTATTTTGATGTAAATTGATGAATTTACATTATAGTTTGCTCTTCAATTTGATTTATGCTAAATCTAAAATAGAATTAGTATATGTTTTAATAAAGTTAATTCGTATATCTGGACCATAAAATGAAGGCTGCCCAGTGGCCAGGACCACCTCAGAAATCTAAACCTACGTCAGCCTGCACTTGCTGTCAAGGAAACCTAAACTTAGACAAACCACAATCCTCCAACTCAGTTTTAGCTAGTTTACCTTACCCTAGAATATAGGACCTGCTGGCTTTATAGGGAAATCCCCCAGCTCCTAGACAATCATGCCCTATTTCCGCTTCTAAGGCTCTATAACCCGCTGTTGCCCAAAATCTCTCTGGAAGAGTCTCCATTGTTTGTGAGACACTGTGCTTCCCCGATCTATGGACTGTTTTCCTTTGAGTAAAAGAGATCAAAATCATTACTAAATGGTTTTAGGTCTGACATTTGACAGTTTTGGCAGAGACGGGACCTGAAGACAGCTGCTGAAGATTCCGGAATGGCTCCTAGACGCGGGTGAGCATGCCCAAGGAGCCCTCTTGGTTCGCTACCTGTTCCAGCTGCTCTCTCAGGTCTCCGGTAAACTTCTCTCCCATAAAGCTCCGCTTAGTTCCTGTTTTGAGCTCTTTTCGTTTCTCCTAATCTTTCTGAGGGGAAAATTGGGGTGTGAGATACTCCAGAGTCTTCACAGTGATGCTCAGTGGGCCACAACATTTGGGTTTGTGGCCAACATCATCTACAAGCTAAGCTCCTTGGGGAGGTCCTCACAGGCCTCAGGAACTGTGCACAGGCAGCCAGAAGTATTACGTCTGGTTGAATTAGGGAGGAATGTTTCAGCAAGAGAAAATAATGGGTACCCCTCAATCTAAAGAAAGCAAGACGGCAGCCATTAGGGGACTCACAAAAACCTTCAGGAAAGTCCATAGTTTTCCTCCATTTTATAACAGTAAGTTTGGTTAAAAATATTGAAGTCCATTAGAAAAGTATAACTAATTAAGAAAATAGAATTTTTGGTATTTGCTAACAGGCAGCAGACTATAATATGTATTTTAAAGACATCATTAATTTAAATAATATAAATCCATGTTATTTTTACTTTAATCTTGGGCAGAAACTCTAAAGCGGTCTTCAAAGCAAGGTAAGAGGACAGTATGCTGTCTTGTTATGACATTTCTTTTTTGAATAGGTGGCTTGAAGAGGAGTATTCAGAGAATAGCACCTTTCCAGAAATAATGAAATAATTTGGATTTAACTCAGAAGAACATGATCCTGAGACCTTGATTAAAGGGCAAAAATAACCACTACACAGGCAATAAATACAAAAGCTACCACCAACAACATAAACGTCACCTTCTGGAAACTTTGAATTGAGCTATGAGAAAAACATAAATTGACAGCTTATATGATAAATGAGAAACAAAAATAGCAAGTCTAAAAAACCAAAATAAATAAAACTTTTTTATTTATAAGAATGCCAGATAACACTATGTGTATATATGTAATGATTTGGGTCTACTCATCTAACGACTCTGATGTACAAAGTACTTTATCTCTTTTATATATCTGAACACTTGATGCAGTCTGAGATCACTTCCTTTATACTCAGATCACCACTAATTTCTTCTTATGTTCCATATTCCAAATTAAAATTACCAGTTGAAATAATCACCATTTTCTTCTCTCTAAGCAAGCCCACAGCCAAAGCTATTGTGATAGTATGATATTTTTGCAAGTTTAAGTCATTTTTTTTGTGGAAATATCTTGGGAAAAGTGTAGCATACTTCACAGTGCAAAGCAAGCCACATTCTCCTGGTCATCTATATATAGATCTCAAATGAAACTAAAGGTATCAAATATGTCTGTCTTTTTCAAAGATTGAGTAACCCAATATCCTCTTTTTTTCCTAGGTTTTTATTTCACTTCTAGACTATATTCTTGCAGTTAATCACAGACTGTCTTATATTCACCCTAGTTGTTCAAAATATGTAAATATCAGCTCTCCAGCTAGCTTGTGAATATTTGAAGCCTGGATTGCCAATTCCCTTAGATTTACAGATGACATTGCTGGGAACTCAACTTCATTTTCATGTTTCTAGGACACATTATTATTTAATTTTTTTTAATTGTTTGAGAAATAGATATTCTTCATATACGGTGTTTAGGGCATATGCATATTTACTTAATTGACTACTAATAACTTGAGCTCTTAAAATATTTTGCTTTCACAAATAAGACATAAAGATAATGTCTTAATCAAGATCAAGTTTAAATATGAAAAAATACATTGATTCACTATGTAGATAGAAAGGAAAGAACAAAATTTACTTGTTTATAAAAATATGATGAAATTTCACTCTCCTGCAGAATTGTTGGTTGGTTTAATGGGATTTACCGGATCAATTTTATCTAAAATTTAATTGGACATGTTATTTTGAGGGAATTTGACATATGTATAACCTTTATTTACTACTGCTCATCTACCCTCATTCTTACTAGACATCTTCCTTACTTGGAACATGAAAATATGTTGCTTTAGTGTCACAAGACTTATTTGTTTATTCTTTTATTTATTTAGATTTTTATGTATTTATTTTTTATTGTGGTAACATTGGTTTATAAAATTGTATAAATTTCATGTGTACATCATTATGCTTCTATTTCTGCATAGATTACATCCTGTTCACCACCCAGATACTAATTACAATCCATCACAACACACATGTGCCTAATCATCCCTTTTGCCCTCCTCCCTCCACCCCTCCTCCCCGGTAACCACCAATCCAATCTCTGTCTCTATGTGTTTGTTTGATGTTGCTTTTATCTTCTACTTATGAGTGAAATCATATGGTATTTGACCTTCTCCCTCTGGTTATTTCACTTTGCATAATACCCTCAATGTCCATCCATGTTGTCACAAATGGCTGGATTTCATCATTTCTTATGGCTGAGTAGTATTCCATTGTGTATATACCACATCTTCTTTATCCATTCATCCCTTGATGGGCACTTAGGTTGCTTCCAGGTCTTGGCTATTGTGAATAACGCTGCAATGAACACAGGGGAGCATGTATCTTCAGGCATTGGCATTTTCATGTTCTTTGGATAAATACCCAGCAGTGCAATAGATGAATCTTATGGTAGTTCTATCCTTAATTTTTTGAGGAATCTCCATACTGTTTTCCTTAGTGGCTGCACCAGTTGGCACTCCCACCAGCAGTGTATGAGAGTTCCCTTCTCTCCAAATCCTCTCCAACACATGTTGTTTCCTGTCTTGTTAATTATAGCCATTCTGATGGGTGTGAGATGATATCTCATTGTAGTTTTGATTTGCATTTCCCTGATAGTTAGTGATGTTGAACATCTTTTCATATGCCTGTTGGCCATCTGTATATCTTCTTTGGAGAAATGTCTGTTCAGGTCTTTTGCCCATTTTTTAATTGGGTTGTTAGTTTTTTTATCGTTGAGATGTATGAGTTCTTTATATATTTTGGAGATTAACCCTTTATCAAATATATGGTTTGCAAATAATCTTCTCCCAATTGTTAGGCTGTCTTTTCATTTTGTTGATGGTTTCCTTTGCTGTGCAGAAGCTTTTTAGTTTGATGTAGTCTCATTTGTTTATTTTTTCTGTTGTTTCTCTTGCCCAGTCAGACATGGTACTTGAAAATATGTTGCTAAGACCAATGTCAAAGAGTGTACTTCTTATGTTTTCTTGTAAAAGTTTCATGGTTTCAGGTCTTACATTCAAGTCTTTAATCCATTTTGAGTTAGTTTATGTTTATGGTGTAAGATAATGGTCTACTTTCATTTTTTTGCATGTAGGTGTCTAGTTTTCCCAACACCATTTGTTGAAGAGACTTTCTTTTCTCCCTTGTATGTTCTTGGCTCCTTTGTTGAAAATTAGCTGTCCATAGATGTGTGGGTTTATTTCTGGGCTCTCAATTTTATTCCATTGATCTATGTGTCTGTTTTTGTGCCAGTACCATGCTGTTTTGATTACAATAGCTTTGTAGTATATTTTGAAATCAGAGAATGTACAACACTTATTTGAATCATTCCAACTTACGCTTCCCCACTTAGGCTTTACTTTGTAACTTAGAATGGAGATGATAAGGCATATTTCAATTGCAAGCGAAAGATTTTAGTGTGAAATATGTTTTCAGCATAGTGTTTGATACATATTTCACTTACCAAGTTTTGTTATTGAACTAAACTATTATTAAATGTCTTCACCTAATCTATGTTTTCAGTTTCTCTCAAGATTTTTTCTTTTTTTTTTTTTTTTAAATTTTTTTTTTTTTTATTTTTCCCCTAAAGCCCCAGGCGATAGTCGTACGTCATAGCTGCACATTCTTCTAGTTGCTGTATGTGGGACACGGCCTCAGCATGGCCGGAGAAGCAGTGCGTCTGTGCGCGCCCGGGATCCGAACCCGGGCCGCCTGCATCGGAGCGCACGCACTTAACCACTAAGCCACAGGGCCGGCCCTCAAGATTTTTTCTTAATACATGTTCTCTAATAAGATTTTGTTGTTTGAAATGCCATTATACAAAACAAGGCAGTCTTTAAATGACCACAACATGCTGTAAAATCTGTATCCTATATGAAGAGAGGCAAGACTCAGAAAATGGCACTATTAAAGCAATATTTCAATGAGAACAGTTATCACTCTTCTTTTCTCATCAATAATTCTTTCAAACTATATCCCAGTCTCTTGCTTTTTTAAACTTTAAGCTCTTATTCTCCTAATATTTCAATCTTATTTCCTTTGCTACCACCCGCAATATAATTACATGTACCTAGATCAACCAAAGCTGTCTCATTCCCTTTGGACATATCTTTCTACCAGACCTAAAACTATGTTACTTTTGGGACAAAATAATTAAAAACAAAATCTCCTGCCAATTCAGAAAACCCTTCCACAAAGGTAGAATATAAAGAAAATAGTTTTCTTATTGAATAAGTGTTGAACCGGAAAGTGATGCATATCACAGGCAATCCACTAAGAGATTGTAAAGACAGAAAAAAATGTTATCCTTTCATATACCCAGGCAGATACACCCCATTACTTACATGTTCTCAAGATAAACAATAACTAGCCCTCAATAACAGGACTTGACAGCACCATTTGTCACACATACTTCATCATAGATTTATTTGGTAATTGGGGTGGCCATCTGTGTTTGTTAATTGGCTTTATCCAAAGGAAAAAATCAACTCTCTTATCTTTGTGACAGGATATAGTTTAGCAACTTGAAGTGATGCACCTGTGGAAGTTAGGTTCCTACCATTCCACAAACTGGGAAATAAGAGAGTTACCTTCCTTGATGATTACATTTCAAAGAGATGGTCCGCAGGTCCTGAGGACATCCCTGGGGCCTTAAACTGGCAAGAAGCTTATTTACCTTTTAAAAATACATACATTTTAAAGAGACAGAGAAAGAACTTACAAGTTTTCTAACGTAAATGGCCCAAGTATAGGGTGGGGGGAGAAGTCTTTTCCCTTACTTTCAACAGGTAGATTTCAGCCTCTTATTTTTAATTAGTATTTGCCCTTACACTAGTATATTAGTCAGAGTTCTCCAGAGAAACAGAACCAATAGGATATTGGTTAATGCAATTATGGAGGCTTAGAAATCCCAAGACCTGCAGTCAGCAAGCTGGAGCCCCAGGAGAGCTGATGGTGTAGTTCCAACCAGAGTCTAAAGCCTGAGAACCAGGAAGAGCTGATAATGGAGTGGCAACGCGAGAGCTGGTAGGCTCCAGATCCAGGAAGAGCTGATGTTTTAGTTCAAGCTGAAGGCAGAAAAAGGTCTATGCCCATGTTTCAGCTCAAGATAGTCAGCCAGGAGGACTTCCCTCTTACTCACAGCAGGGTGAGCCTTTTTGTTCTGTTCAGGCCTTCAATTGATTGGATGAGTGAGGGTAATCCGATTTACTCAGTCTATTAATGCAAATGTTAATCTCATCCAAAACAGTGTCACAGAAACACACAGAATAATGTTTGACCAAATATCTGGACACCTCCTGGCCCAGTCAAATTGATGCATTCAATTAGCCATCACAACGATCAAGTTGAGTATCAAATAAAGTACCAAACTTCTTTCTTATTACCTTAAGATTTTTTTTCTCAGTGACTCCATTTTTTATGTTAGTATAATATGTTACATATCATTTGAAAAGAGTAGATAATGTTTTGAATAACCACTGTAAGGAGCACAATACCCAGCACTAGTCATATCCTACTGATATCTAAAAGAAACTTTTTCCATTTAGTTTGTAAGAGGAAGGTTGCCCTTTCTTTCCCGATCTTACATTACTAATTTTTATCAGAGAAATATGTATACCTCCACTACTTTTTTTCCTGTAAAATTCGAATTACTTTAATTTGATTTAACTATTCATATGGCTTTACCGTCTGTTGGTTTGTATCTTGTTTACCACCATTTCAAGCTTCTTTCTGAACAATTCCAGGGATATTTCATTGGTAATTCAGGAAGTCAAAAATTGAATTCCATCCTAATTTTGTTGATGTATTTCTTCTAGTTTCATGCCATATTTTGTGCTCCAATTAACTTGTTGTACCTTTTATTGCCCGTGTGATCTGTACTTTCCTGTCTCTCTTATTTTTCTTAAGCTATTATCACAAATGGAAGTGCTGTCACTCTGTAATTTTGCTTTTAGTCTTATGTATCCTTCAATGTTCATCTCTACAGTTGTAATCTTAAATCTTGACACAATCTTTCACCTGGAAGTGTATCTTTAATCTTTTGAATATCGTAAATATTTCTACAGTATTTGTCGTATTCAACTCTTTCTATCATACTTGTGTTCATATTTTTTTCTCCAAAATATTGTAAATTCATAGAGAGCAGGCTGTATTTTTTCTATCCCTCATAGTCTCTACAGTGTATTTTCAGTTAAAATGAATTGATGTATTGATAGCTACATGTAGAGCATTTTAATATAACTTCTTTCTGCCTCTGTAAATGTCTTGCATACAGGTATTCCTTAGAGAAAATTTACACTATAAAGAAAAATAATTGTTATGGTAGTCAAGTTCACAGATAGTGACATCAACATAGGCCTTTTAAAAAACATTGTTATGGAGGAAAAAGTGAGTGCAAATTTTACTGCCTATACTTAAGCTTAAGTGTTTTAAAGCAAATGAATTTTGTTAATAGCTAAAAATACGTTTTGATAGTAAACTGTAAGCATTTTTTTTTGAACGTGAAGCTATGGTTACATGCCCAGGGACTGAAAAATAATTTGTTGAAATAGATTATGAGGTGAAAATCTTAACATTATCATTATCACAGTAAATAAAACATAGGCTAGCTGAGGGGAGTTGGGAACATCAACAACTTTAACTAAAAGAATTATTCCGCACCAAAACAACTGAGTTTCCACCTGTAATTTTTTTTTCTATCATTATTTTCAAAGAAGTCTTTGGTATCGGCAAGTTCTGTAAAAATGGCGTTATTCTGAGGTGAGTGTAATGTGTAAATTTGAGGAAAAAACAGTATTATAATTATATTAATTATACTTATTTTCATTTTATTTTGAAGTTGCAATTTTGAATGAAGTTTAACTCAAATATTACATTATAATGGTTATTAAGAACAAGTTCAAATCTCTACAGTACAATTTTTTTCCTGAATTATCAAAGAACAATAGAACACAATGTAAATGATATTACAGGACACTAGTCACCACATTATAGGATTGCTGCTTAAAATATCCCCTCCAGTGATTTGTACAGTGCAGTTTTAAATGGTTCAGTGGATGGGTTTCACATTTTTCTCCTTGGAAACCATTATGCAATGTAATTTTCAATTGTTCTATTGACGAAAAGATTTTCTTGGGTTATTGCTTCAGTTTTCTTGTTTTAATATCACAATTCAATCAATTTTCAATTCATGTAATTTGTTAAATAATCTATATTATTGATGTATTATTAATACATCTTAAATTCATATAATGTTACATATTTTGATATTCATTTTGTACATCAGGTCTCCTAGATCTTAATAATAGAATTAAGATAGAGTCTTTGATTGGACATATTATAGGTCAGGCACTATTTTAAGCACTTTGCATGTATTAACCCATTAAATTTCAAAACCATTTGAGGTAAATACAGTTTAGTTCCATTTTAGAGATGAAAAAAGAAGTGTATAAAAGGTGAAGATCTTGCTCAAGATGACATCTCTAGGAAGTGGTAGAGGCTGGGGCTAGAATCTAGGGATTACGATTGTAAAATCTGCACTGTTACCCAGTGGCCTTCACTGCTTCTTGACATTTAATTTTTAACATGATCAACATTGAACAGTGAACAATGTGCAAGTTATTATTTGGAAAATGTTTTTTGTGCCTCCTGTCTTCAAATTCCATACTTACTTTTTTGGTCCAAACTTTGTACACTTCAAAAACACCTTTCTTGAATATTTAAAAGTGATATCAAAACAGCGTGATATCTTATACATGTATGGCTCATCTCATAGTGCATTATTAGTGTTACAATCTCTGTAATCATATTCAGAATATTGAGTTTATGTTTTTTCTTTGTTAAATTTCTGCTTCAACAGTTACAAAAGTTGCTACGCACAATTAAAGGTTGCCTTACTTTCAAGCTCTGACTGAATTTTGTAGTCTGTTTTTTCACTATCTGTCAGGAAACCGCCGTTTTAAATCCCCATACCTCATTCTCTTACTTTCCTTCATCAATATCCTTACATAACCTTCTCCATAAAATAGTCATTACACCGGAGATTATTTTCGAATGGTAAAAGAAAATGTTATTGACCCAGGAACCCAGAATATATGAGAAAAACCCACTTTATTTAAAATGTCCAAATCTCAAATGTCATAAAATACTTAGATTTTTTTTCTACAAATGAATGGATGTAATAATGGAATATAAATGGAATGGAAATATCCTGCAGTAAAGATATTACACAATGCAGTGGAAACTTTAAAAATAATTTTCTATAATTAATTAATGAAATATTGAACTATTTATTCATTTTATAAAGAAGAAATCTAATACAAAATATTTGAAAACATGCTTCCTTTTCCCATCTCTTTCAGCAGAAATTAGAAAATGTAATTTGTTTCTTGCTTCAGCACACAGATTTCTTGGATTCTATTAAACCTTCAAAAATAAACTCTACAAAATTTTTATTAAAAAGAAACCCTTACTTTTAGTGAAAAAATTACTTTCCAGTACCACTGATAGTCAGAAATTATGTGGATGATAATATTGTAATAGAACTTTATAAATTTCCTACTTTAGGCCAAAGATATAAAAACACAAGAAGAGCTTTAATGCAGCAGACTTATGGCCAATTAAACCTAATTTTCTATCTTGGGTAGTGCTACTCTAGCGATTTAAGGAGTCATGATTGTCATCCATCAGTATCAAATTATTAGTAGTGTCCCTCAACCATTCTTAATGCCTTAGATAGCCTATTATTTATTTATCTGCTGTCTCTACTCTGTTTCTTCTGTCTGCAATCTTTTTCCCACTTTCTTCAAATCACCTTTGACCATCTAACTCCTGCTCATCCTGTAGGTATCAAATTACACATCCTTTTGAGATCTTCCTTGACTTCTGAGACTAGGCTAAATCCCATTATAATGTCCCTTATCAAGTTATTCTTTATATTTTGTTGAGATCACTAGTGAATTGTTTCTTTTCACATTATAGTTGCTCATCATGTTCCTGTTCAGTGAGTGAATTAATGCCAAGCATTAATTTACTTTAAATCCTGCACTGCAAAATTATTTTCATACTTTAATCACTGAGCAAGACTCCAATCAGACTAAACTGGTTATATAAAATAATATTGTATTTTATGTATCTTAATGATATTAGGTATATTGCTTTGATCTTTATATTCCATGATACGGTTTAGAGGTCTGTGTTCGTCTTACACATTACTACTCTTTGACAATACCTGCCATTAACTTTCTTTCTTTATTTAAAACATATAGCAATTCTTTAATCCTTTTAATGTGTCGGTTTCACCTCAAACCACATGATCTGCTCTCTTAGAATATTTTGAAGTGTAATATTCATAATTATGCATGCTATTTTGTGGTCAGTAAAACAGTTTCAGTAAGGGAAGTTTTGTTCTTTTTTCTACCAACCTTTCATCTGATTGTTTGGTAACGATAGTACATTGGCTGATATCTTCAAGGAATTATCTACTCACATTCCTTCCTTGGTTATGATGTAACTCAGAGGAAGATCTCTTATGAATGTTCTGCATTGTGTTTTCCTAAATACAATTACGCGACAATTGTCCACAGAACCATGTGAGTATATCTCAACAAGTGGAATAATAATACCAACTCAGTGAACGGTTTCCTTTAGAAGCACTTACGGAAATATGTTTTTGTGATGTCTACTGATGTATTATAAAAACACATTGTTGAATTGGAAGGACTCAGAAATCATGCAAAGTGCACATGAAGCTTCTGTGATATTCTTGGATATAAACTGGAACTATGTCCAACTCTAGTTTACTTTACAAGCTCACATCCAAACTCCTCAGTGAATTTCAGCTGTGACTCTACCATCCTCAACTGTCCTAACAGTTTTCCTACTTGGAAGAAGGAAAAAAGGGCAAAATAGTATTTGTGGGAAAGAGTTAGAAGCCTTTTTCAATCTACAAATACAATGAAAACTTACTGAATGCACAAACTAAAAATATATAGAAATTTTTATTGTAGCAGTTAAAATTGGATGAAAAGGAGTTAGTCTTCAACATTACTAATTATTAACTCACATTTTATCCTGAAAAAAGAAAAAAAATTGGAAAAACACCTTTGTTAACAATATCTCAATTCAATTTAGACAATGTTCTAAGCTATTTCAAAATTTAATCTAAAGCAGCAACATAAATAGTGGTGTTGCTAGAATCTTAGTGCTATTTCTCATTTTTTTTGTACTGATATTTCTCTTACATGTTACTAAGTTTAGTCATTTCAGAAGAATGAATTTACCTCTGATCTAAGATAAGAAACTAAATTGAAGATTGATTATAGGCTCTCTTCCACTTGGATGAAAAAAAAGTAATTTATAGGAAGTAAGCTGCTAATTGAATACTATTGTGTCCTAGTCATTATTTTCTAACTTCAAGGACAGGACTCCTCTAGGATTTTCCCCAGTATTGAGCTTGCATTCTTATTGGTAAATAATGACATCGTAATTACTTCAAGGTCTAGATCAATTACTTCTCTGCTGACTCTTGACAGAGTAAGAACATTTGAAATATTGATTTTCCTAGTTTAATTCATCTTCTTCTTTCCTATCTTGTTTGGATTCCTTGATCTATTCAGTCTTCACGAAATTCCATTTAAAGACATGGAGCTGATTTTTCTGAAGTTTTCTCATATGTCCTAAATTGCCCAGTAGATTGTTCCCAATCTACAAATAGTGTCAGAATTTGCACAGAGAAATAGCATAGTCTGTGATATATGTGATTATGGATGTTCACTTATGTTATAGAATTGAAAGTGTGCTCTCTCCGAAAGAGCCTTTCAGGGAGAGAGTTATTAGACAGTGATGGGGGTAAGCATTTGAGTATGGTTGCTAAGAACTAATAGAGACAGTTGATAACTCTTTATTCAGGGTTGCTGTACTGAGAAAAATCACTACCAATTTAACAAGTTCACTGAACAAATTTACTTGTCTAGCTTTATTTACAGACCTTTTCAGTTACAAAAACTTCAGTTCCATCTGGGAAACAAGTGAGAAATTATTTACACTGTTCTCTTTGTTGGATATTCCACAATTTTTATATTGAGTCTATTTCAGCATACTACAATACTGTAGATCACAAAGAGTTTAACTTGCTTGAAATATTTTAACAGATGATACCGTTTACATGGGTATCACTTAGAATAATTGTTAACCATGAAGTCCGGAGCCATTTCCACATGTTCAAATACCCATTCCCTAAATGATCATTTGGGAGAACTTGGGCCAGTTATGTAACCTCTATGTGCCTCAACACTCATGTTTGTAAATGGAAATAATAATAATAATATGTATATCATAAGGTTACTATAATGTTTAAATGGAACAATTGCCATGATATAATTAACTTAGAACAATGCATGATACTTAATAAGTATTCCATATAAATTAGCTATCATTCTGAGATCCTTAGACCTAAGAGTGAAAAGGTAATCAGGTATATTTTTACTATACAAGGAGTTGGTAGTTTGTTCCTTTTTGCTTTATTTTCTTAGCAATCAATTGTTCATCAATATGAGAAGATGGCTCAAAAAGTAGAGGCACTGGATATTTTTGAACAGAAGTTGTTTGATCAATTTTAAGGGATTTTGTGGAAGAGATTGAGAAATTGAACTAAATTTTTTTTTTAAATTTTTTTTTTATTTATTTTATTTTTTTCCCCCAAAGCCCCAGTAGATAGTAGTATGTCATAGATGCACATCCTTCTAGTTGCTGTATGTGGGACGTGGCCTCAGCATGACCAGAGAAGCGTTGCGTTGGTGAGCACCCGGGATCCAAACCCGGGGCGCCAGCAGCGGAGCGCACCCACTTAACCGCTATGCCACAGGGCCGGCCCTGAACTAAGTGTTTGAAGTACTTTCCAACACTAAGTTTATTAGTCCGAGTCCTTTATTTTGCAAGTGACAGAATTCCAAAAAGAAATATCTTAGGCAAAAAAAGCACTCTCATAAAATACATGTAATCAAAAGAAATAACCTCAAGTGAACAACCTCAGAGCAGGGCATTCAGAGACATAGCTGGGTCTCAGGCAAAACATAGACAAACACTCGTAATTTCATCACTCAGCATCTTATCTGTGTTCTTCTCTAAGTGTGAACTTTGTTCCTACCTGGAAATTGTTCAGGACACATCCACTAAGAATTTCCAAGTTGCTCATGCTATAATATCTACAGAAAGGGAAGGGTTGATTGATACTTTTCCTTCTGGTTTCATAGTTTCTAGAATAAGTGGTCTACACTTAGTATTTCCCTCATGGCCTATTTTATCTTCTACTCATTGTTCCCTGGTAACCACTTTCTCCACTTGGAAGAAGTTGGGCTCACTAAAATCACCTAATTGCCAAATCCAATGATCCCTATCCAGTCTGTATCTAATATGACACAATTTACTTCTTTAACAACTATAGCTTCATTAAATATCTTTTCTCTCTTTGTTTCTCAAAACTGTCTTTTCTTTCTAACTCTCTCATAGATAACCAGTGATCCCCTTTAATGTTTGCTTTCTCTATTGATCTCGCAGGGCCTTTCTTTCTTACAATACATTGTCTACGGGCAATTTCATTCACACACTTTTCAGTGAGTGGCACCATTTGCCTTAAAAGGAAATTTGAGAAACATCTGACGTGACTGTCATTCTTTTGCCTTTCATATTTGTTCAGGACCATACTATTTTGATTAACTTCTAAATAACTGTTTGAGATATTAATTCCTACTGTCATTCATGCATCCAATCAATACATTTATATTTATTGTGCATCTACAATGTAATAGGCATTGTGCATAGATACTGGGACTAGAACAGGGAAAGAAACGTGCATTTATGAGAAAGCAGGTAAATTATGCTTTAAAATATAATCACAAAATATTTATTTACTAAGTATAACAGTGCTACGAGGGAGTGTGATATACAATCTTATACTTGAAGAGCATAAAAAGGTGATGACTACCTCATTAGATGCCAAGTAAGAGCATACGCTCACTTGGTAGAGGGTTGGGGGCATGAATTGGCCTCAATATTTATATTTTCAGGCCCTCATCTCTGTTTAATATATATAATGTTTGAGAGTGTCATTGCAAACAAGAAGATTTGATTATTGGACATATACCTGTAAAATTCTTCAGCAGATTCTAATTTCCTAGAATTTTTATAAAAAGCAGCACATATTCTGAACCTTATCTTCTTGCCCACCCTTATCTGTCATCTCTCTTCTAATAATGTCAAACTTTTTGTACTTCTTTGAAAATGCCACACTAGGTCAGGCCTTCATAATTTCCACATGTCCTCCCACATAATTTCCACCTGAAAATGCAGACTCATTTCTCTGATAGTAATTCAAAAGTAACCTCAGTTTTGCACATTTTCTTAATAATCACAGCAGTCTTAAGACTATTATTCCCCTGCTGTGTTTTCCACAATTTTACATATGGCTCTGTTATTAAGATTATTTTTTATAAAAAAAATTAAAGGACTATTTCTCTGCTGTTTATTATAAGCTTTTTGAGGAACTCTTGTATTGTTTTTTTTTTTAATCTTTGTACCTTAGTACAACATATAGTATCTTGGTAACTCAAATATATTATTAATTAATTTAACTTCTCATATCAAATATAAGTTTACTTAACTATTTATTTAATTGTCTTATGTAAATGTATTTATATTTCTAAAAGTTAGAAAGGCTATTAATTAATGTGAATATACCAAGAATATTATTTTCCAGAGTTGAATTATCAAGCAGTTTACTTTTATTTTTACTGAGCTTATATTTTTTAGAGATTCATTTCTACTGTATTAAACCATCCCATTCAAAATCTAACCTGAAAAAAGATACGTGCATGAGTTAGACATAGCATGCAAGCCAATTTAAACTAGGTAATTTGTTTATATGTTATGCGATTTGTAGAGAACCTTTTTCTTCTCCAGTTGAAAAAATGTACCCCCTCCTGTCTAAGAGATGATCATACATCCCCATTTCCCTAATGAGGTGCCTAATATTTTGCAATTTCTAGCCAAATAACAAGGTGATATAATTGTGTCATAGTGAAAATAATGAAGCTAGATTAAATATCTCTCCTAGTTGGATTCTTTTATTCTTTTTCTTTGCTTTCAATTCCCAACAGCTAAAAACTTATTTTAAGGAGTTTTGCTCTTTAATGATATCTGTTCATGAAACTTAACTGTTGGGGCTTAGACCTCCACTCTAAGTTTCTGAGCTGTATTGCAGCTTAGGGAATAGTGAGATATAGAAAATAATGAGACAAATTAATTTTCTTTTCCCAGAGGTGCTATATTCCCCATAGCTATCACTCAGAGGACAACCTCTTTTCTGAAAGATTGATATAAAAATAATTTATGTCAGGTTAAGAGGCAGAGCAAATCTATCTGCCTGGAAAAGCACATAAATGCCTTTAAGAAAAGAGTAGTAGCTTGTGGAGACAATGCTTCTTGGTAATTAGGAGTGTTTATTATCCTTGACAGGCTTTAACGATCAATTCTGGATTTGTATAATGAAAAGGATTTCAACATTTAATATATAATTATATCATCAGGTCTCCCTATAATTTAGCTTTAGATAATTCAAGAGTTTTAGGTTAGTGGACTGGAAGATTTTTTTGGCTTAAATTGCTGCAATGATAATGAGAAATACTAAAAATGAGCATCTCACTAAGCTGAAGGTAATAATAGAATCCTAGACCTTGAAGAGCCCAAGTGAGGTCATTTCATTCATTTCCTTGCTTTTAAGGAATAATGCCATTAAGCCAAACCTTAAAAAATTATAATTAATTATAATTTTGTTATAAGTATCTTTAGCAACATATTTAATATTTTTTGTAGTATAACACCAAATAAAGAGATGTATAAATACTTCATTCTGATGTAGTTTATGATCTATGGTTTTAAGGAATATAACTAACAGGAATACCACCGAAAGGAAAGTATCAGTGTCAGATGATTCCAAGGGAAATGAAGAGAAATTAATTCAGAAGAGCTTGTCATGAAGTACATAAAGTCATTTATTTTTTTCCAATTTGTAATAACTCTCCAAATAAGACATCTAGCATAGTTGGCTTGGTGCAAAATCATTGCACCAAGATGTTCGGACTATTGTATAGAAATATATTGCAAGTAATACTATTGACTTACTTTCTTGCACTAAGCCAGAGGGGTGTTCACTCATCATCTCTTATTAGGTGTAAGTGCCAAGACTGCAAGAATTAAAGTGTAGATATCCACAGAATAGCTCCATATTAAGACTCTACTGAAAATTTTCTCTTTTTGTGTCTAATGTTGATAAACTTATTTTCATTCTAGAGCAGCAGCAAAGGACTGTTTTTGGTTCTGAGCTTACCACTGTATTAACATTGATTTCATTATTTCAACTTTTTTGAAAGGTACTGTAATATCTTGTTTCACTTGTCTTGTTCTTAATTTATTGCAGATTAATAGCATGTTCTTAACTGGCATAACTTTACCTTGTGTTGCAAAAGAAATCTGTATCTAAATTTACCTGTTTAGTTGGGGGAAAGAAAAAACAGTCATCATTTGAGAAAGCCCTCATGGTACTTTGGAAGAATTTGCAATCTGGGAGTTAAATACTGAATTTTAAAGTCCACTCTGTAACCCTGTAATCTTCCAGAGTATTTGCCCAATTTAACATCCCTGAGACATAATTTATCCCCAAAGAATGTAGGCAATTTTTACAGAATAATTTTTAAATCCTTTCCAAGTCTAAGCTCCAATAAAATAACAAATCTATTGAATGTTTATATGTACATGATTAAATATTATTAAAATCTGTTAAAATTCATCCAAAGTTGCCTGTAAAAGTAGCAGCACATGACTGTATCTCCAGCTTTTAAGTCCCCTCCTGCTACAAATATTTTCTACAATAAACAACTCTATCAATATTCTCTAACGGTTATATTTTACACAAACTGGAAACACTGGACGTATATCTTAGTACGTTTTTATCCTCAATAACTAGCTCATTATTAGCCTTGCATATACATTGTTAAATATAAATACGATCATCAAGGGGCCGGCCCGGTTGTGCAGCGGTTAAGTGTACACTCTCCGCTCTGGAGGCCTGGGGTCCACAGGTTCCGATCCCGGGCACACACCGATGCACCGCTTGTCAAGCCATGCTGTGGCGGCATCCCATATAAAGTAGAGGAAGATGGGCATGGATGTTAGCGCAGGGCCAATCTTCCTCAGCAAAACGAGGAAGATTGGCATCGGATGTTAGCTCAGGGCTGATCTTTCTCAAAAAAAAAAAAAAAAAAATAGGATCATCAAAATCTAAAAATGTGGTAGCATTTCTCCACGTTGTCATGCTTAAGACAACAATATATAGAGGAAAGAATAACTGACATAAGTTTCATACATATGCAAACTGTAGCAACAACACCTGATAAGCAAAACCACATGTTTAAGAAAAGACAAGTTGATTTGGAAATAATTTCTGGCATTATAATGTTAATTAAGGGACCACGAATAAGACAAATAGTGATTATAGTAGGGAATAATTGTCCTTTAAGTGTGACTGGAAAGGTTAAACATTTAAAAGTAGACTTAGCGTATTGAAAATACGTTAAAGAGATACGTACCCAAACAAAATATCCCAAGAAGTCTTTAGTAATGTTTAAGCCTTGTTGGAAAAGTTGATATAGTCTCATGATTTTATAACAATTGTAATTTAAAGCTCTGTAACCCTAGTGTCTTAGACACGTGGCTATTCTGGCCAATATCCTTTTCTCACATAGAACAATATAACATGAATAATAGCACCCAGAGTTCTCTCTCATATATATATATATATATATATGTATATATATATATATGTTTAATTATATATATATAATTAAACAAAACAAGAGATATTTGGAAAGTAGATAATTCCACATTGAAGCAAGAAAAAAAAATCAAGATTGGTCACGAAAATCCTTCTGCTGCCAGAAACAATGCTGATTCCAAATGTCAGGAGTTGGGCCTCAAGACAATAGAGCCAACTCGCAGGAAACTCTATTTACTAAACTGTGACAATTTGAGAATTTAATAAGGGAATAATAATTGTGTTGAATTGGAACAAAGTCAATCACACACACAAAAGCATGTGTTCATGGTATTACCTAACAAGGAAAAAATTACAAAATATGAACAAGGGGAATTGTCTTATAAAAATAGCTTGACCATGAGATATAATAGATAAAGGAAGAATGTTAATATATGTATAACTTATTTGATGTATGTGTGTCTTTAAAATATAAATCTCTATCTATCTCTTTTCCTTTATATCTCCCTACGGAAGTGAAAAAGGAAAGGTTGATTCAGGGAACTCTGCATAGGTCAACCAAGGCCAGAACCAAGAACAGGAAAGGCTGATGTTACTAGTTTGGCATGGAAATAATATCCTGCATTATCCCAAATAATGCCCAAAGTATCACCATCAGATAATGACTTAGTATTTCTCAAAAGGAGGCACTAGTAGCATTAGGGATGAAACAATTTCTCTGTTTTGTGTAACTGGGCTGTATGTCTGACCCACATCTACCCTATGCCAGTAGAGATAGTCTCCCATAAAAATAAAAACAAAAACATAAAAGTCTTTGTGAAGACCAAAGCCCTGACAAAGACCCACATGCCTGCTAGGAAGGTGGTTTTCTCTTAAAGTGAAAAACAAGAGGACATCTGACTCTGCAGTCTTCAATCTTACGTCCTGAACTTGGGAAAATATAATTGACTCCACTGATTCATTTCTGGGAAAGGCACCCAGCTGGAAAACAATAAAACCTATAGAAAGGACACAGGATTAAAAAGTCTTGTTGAAACAACAAATGAAGGTAAATTAAAAATAAGAGAGGAAGTAAGTGAACAAGTTCAAGGGAACACCTAGGTTTGGTACCCCAGTCAATAATCAAATGTTTTCCTACATCACATCATAAGCAAAAATAAATTCCATTTGGTTATAGATCTAGTTTTAAAAGAGAAAACATTAAAATTCCTGGAAGACAACATTGAAAAATACATTAATCACATGGGAGCATGAAAAATATTTCTTAAGAAGGCTATAGAAATAATTAAATGCAAAGAAAAAGACTAATAAATTAGACTGCATTTAAATTAAGAATTTGTACTTATTAAAGAGTGAAAAAATAAGTCACAGAATTCAAAGAATAAAATTAATATAACTAACATAGGACTTTTAATCATAATATTTCTTCAATCTGATAACAAAAAGACAGACAATCCATTAAAAATGAGCAAAAGACACAATAGCCACTTTACATATCCCAAAAGCATAAAAAAAAAAAAAGAAACCCCACACACATGAAAAGTGGTTCAATCTCATTAGTCATCAAGGAAATGCCAAGTAAAATCATTAGGAGACTATTTACCAACCAAGACAGTTTAAAATAAAAGGGCAGAGAGTACCAAGTGTTGACAAGAAGCTGGAATAATGAACAGCTCTCACACACTACCAGTGGGAATGTAAATTGTTGTAATCACTTCACAAAACTGTTTGGTCTTATCTACTAAGCTAAGTATAGGTTTACCCTGAACACAGCAATTTCATTTCCTAGGTATATATTTAATAGGAATCTGTATATATGAATAATTGTACAAGAATATTCTTTGCAACATTTTAATAGTCCCAAACTGGAAATAACATAAATGTCCATCAACAATACAGTGAATGAAGTAACTGTATTATACTAATACAATTGAATATTATACACAATGGAAAAAACCAAACTATTGCTACATGAAACAATGTGAAGGGCACTCACAAACATCACCTTGGGTAAAAGAAGTGAGTAAAAAGAAAAATTACATAATATAGATTTCATTTATGTGAAGTTTAAAAATGGATATTTGATGTTAGATATTAAGATAGTAATTATTTTGGAGAAGAAGGGGCATAGTGACTCAGTTGATATACAGGGAGCCCTTCTGGGGTGAAGGCAGTGTTCTGTTGTTCTGCTTTTTGTTTTAATTTGGTGACAGTTTACATGAGTGTTCCCATGTAAAATTTGTAAAAATGTATTGAGCTGCTGATTTACGTTTATGTACGTTTATGTGTAAGTTATACTTCCATATAAAAGTTTAAAAAATAGGAGTGCTGTAAGAAGATTCTTTTTACAAGTAATGATATTGCAAAGTGTGATTACAGAATTTAAAATTATATATTAAGAAAAAAGAATTAAATTTTGATCATGTCTCCTCAGTTGCCATGAGATGGTATTCTGTTTCTTTTGGGTCTGGTAAGATGACTATTTTGTCACATAACTTACTGAAAAAAGTATTATTATTATTAAACAAAGAAATATTAGAGCAATATAAGTGAAATGGAGTACTGAATCTATGGTACAGATATTCAATCATTGATTCATGTAACAATTTATTTTTAACATATCTTTCTACATTTTGTCAGTATTGATTTTGTTTTTTTTGGTCAGGAATATCAGCCCTGAGCTAACATCCATGCCAATCCTCCTCTTTTTGCTGAGGAAGACCGGCCCTGAGCTAACATCTATTACCAATCCTCCTCCTTTTTTTTCCCTTTTTCTCCCCAAAGCCCCCCAGTAGATAGTTGTATGTCATAGCTGCACATTCTTCTAGTTGCTGTATGTGGGATGCCGCCTCAGCATGGCCCGACAAACGGTGCGTTGGTGCGCGCCCGGGATCCAAACCTGGGCCATCAGTAGTAGAGCGTGCGCACTTAACTGCTACACCATGGGGCCGGCCCCTGTCAGTATTTTTTTTGTTTAAAGTTTTTGAAGTATTTGAGGATATATCATAAGTTTGTATTGCTATTTTACAATATTTAAGGAAATTTAATTAACTTTATAATTACTGGTTAAAGGTTTAGAAAGACTCAAAGCCTTTTAACATCAGATAAATTTGCATGTAAGAAGTCTATCTTAAAAATGTTTTCATGGTCTTTATTTCTAAAATACAGTTAATAATCAATCATTTAATATAACAGTATATACAAAGCGTTGTTCCCAAAATGAGTTGTATAAAGAAAAAGTGCAAAAGTACAGAGGTGGAAATAGCAGAAGGGGAGGAAGAGAAAGATTACATCTTTAGGTAATCTTGGCTCCTTTATTATACAAATGATGCTTTAGTTAACTCAAGAGCAATATATTCAAGAATCTCATTGTCCATTATTTTAACTTTCACTGCTATTTGAAAGAAACTTAGTATTAAAAATAGGAGAAATTTTAACAGAAAACTAAGGATAGCAGAGAATGCCAATTTGAATCTCAGATTGAATTGTTGGAAATGAGAATCTTAGGAAAAATGAAGGTATTATGTAATCAGAGTAGAAGAGAGACAAGGCCACATATAACAAGAGGTCCAATTAGCACCTATTTAAAGCACTCCCAAAAGGAAGTAGTGTGACAGCGTCTACGGGTTATTCCCTAGCTTTATCAATCGCACGATGGCACATGTCAAGCAATTCTATTTCCAGATATAAATGATATAGTTAGAAAAGATATGCCATAGACCATTTATATTTTTCATATTAAGTTTGGCTCACAAAGGAAAATATTGATTTTAAAATATCCTTTTTAAAAGAAAATGATATAAGCAATTTCAAACATACTGACTTAAATAAGAAGTTACCTAGTTTAAAACAAACGCAAAAATAAACCTCCACAGTGTTATTTGGAACCAGAAGACAAGGGAAAACAACAAGAAAATTTATGGAAATTTTAGTGCAAATGAAATAATTGTTGGAGATCAGATAAATTTCTATTGTTTTTGAGACTGGGGAGGGAGGTGAGGGGAGATGATCCAGGGCTCCTGTGTCAGAGAAAGGGCTCTAGGAAGTCTGTGGTGACAACATTTTAGAGTTGGTCAAGTGCTGCAGTTGCTGAAAAGGAAACCAAGGAGCTTCTAGCAGGTATTAAAAATTTTCCTAATGCTATGCAGTTGTTTTCATGCTAACCTACTACTCAATAAAGATTTTCAGTTCACGCTTTTGAGGATTGTTTCTCTGTGTGAGTATTATTTATGATCTATTTTGGGAAAGAAGGGAAAATATGATTTATTTGCATTTTATCTTTTATTGTAATTATGACATCTAATTTTCAAATTAATAACATAATACCTTTTATAAATTATATATTTGTTTGAAGATGGTATTGGAGTTTATAAATCATACATGAATAATAAGCATGCATCCCTTTTTCAAATTATGAGAGAGAAAAGTTCATACAAGTTCATTTTGATGTATGTAGAATCACACACCACCAATCAGAATGGACTGCTTCATCTGCCATTGATAGGGCACAAGTGTCAAGAAACCAAGATGCTTCTAAATCAGATTGGCTTAAAGCTTTAGAGTAGAAAAGATGAATTAACATTCAATTTAAAGATTTTATGGTATTGATTGCATTCCGAAATCTAGTGGAAATAGTTGAATGGGAAAATTTGATGAGACACCAGAATTATCTGAAATTTATTTTTGATGTCTACTGAGAGACTACAGATAGAGTGAAGGCTTTTCCTTTGTCCTTATGCTGAAAAAAGACATCTGGGCATACTGGGAGAAAAGCAGGTTCATCGGAGATTGAGCTTTAATTTCTAGTCTTAAGTTTCCTTGGCTTCCAGAGTTAGAACGTACAATTTAACATGCAATAGAATGTGCACTATAAATCTAATACAGTTGGAAAAGTTCGTTGCCTTTCTGGGCAATAGATGTACCACTATTGGAAATCCCACTCTAACCCGTCCTCAGGTTCAGTTTCTCTCTCTCTGTCAGAAATAGGTTTCCTGACCTCCTGGCTTTCAAGTGGATTTAGAAGATGCATAGCCCAAACAGGCTAAACACAGAGAGAGAAATAACATTGATATATTTATTCCCGAGTACTCCTTCTGAAAAGTCATTATGGTGTTGTACTCTTCCTCAGACCAGTGTTTAATTTGGCACAACTCTTGTCAGGTGATCCTGGACCTTTGTGTATTCTTCAGTTTCAAATAACTGTTCCCTCTATTTGCTTATTTAAGCTTAGGAATGGTTACTGCACCCTGCTGGTAGTAACCATAGGGTACTGCATTAACTCTTGTGGCTTCCCAATACCATACACTTTTGTGAAAATTTCTTTATTAATTTTCCTCAAATTATATAATTTGAGTGTGTCATCTGTTTCCTGATAAAGTCCTGATTGATATAGTCAGTTATTATTATACTTTGAAACAATATAGATTTTCCCTACAAGGAGAAAGTCACTTGCTAGTAGTGCAGAAAGATAGTTGTTAATCAGTGCCAAAGATCTGGATGAATTGTACAGACACTTTGTCAGGATAATTTGTATCAGAATTTCAAGGTTCTCCTTGGTGTTATGATGCCAAACACACATGCTTTTTTCATTTATCTTTTCTATGTAAGTTCCACTATGTTTGAAAATAGTCAGGGAAGCTTAGATACTTCACAAGCCCAATGAACTTACTATACTCTTCAGGGGCACAGGTGCATTCAGACCCCACAACTTTTCCTGGGACACAAAACATAACCAAAAGAAAATGTCCATTCTAAGAAATTTTTTAAAAAGGCTTTACTCACTATACTAACCAGTTCTGAAAGCCGTGACTTAACTACTCACATGGGAGAAATATATGGAAATAACTGTGAGGAGAAATTAAAAATATATATTTCTGTAAAAGAGAAATAAAGCAAACAGCATATTTTGCAGTATTTGAAGAAATAATTTTGAGACTAAAGCATTGAGTTTGTAAAGTAGTTTATTGTTTTAAGTCCATAAGGACTTTAAAGTGTTAGTTTTCTTGAGTGCAAAACTTCCAGTGTGCCTGGGAATGTACTATATATTAAATCTTTGGGTTATTATGAAATGCAGAACATCATTAATCTTTTGTTTAGGCACCCATATCTACTTATCTGCTTTACCCCCTTTGTTTACATACCATTCACATGGTCAGTCTAATCACAGACCATCATTTTCTTTTTGCTTTCCTCCATACGTAATCAGCATACTAGATAAGATTCAGCTAGATGCCATAACAGATGAGCCTTGAAATCTTGGTTGCTTTACACAATAGAAATTTATGTCTCACTCAAATAAGGTCCAACTGTGAGGGGGAATTTGGCAGTGGGGACTTTCCTCCACGCAGTTATTCAGTGGTCCGGGTTGATGAGGTCCTGCATGTCTTACATGTGAGATGTTTTATGAGGCTAGGTCAGCCAGTGGTGGACATTATTTCTATTCACATTCTATTGGTCTGAACTCATTGACACACTAACTGCAAAGGAAGCTAAAAAATGTTCTCCAATTCTGTGCCCTGCAAGCCGAAGTAATAGATTTAGTGAAGAGCTTGCCAATCTCTGGTAAAATCAGTCATGGTTCAAGTAGACTCTTATTATCTCTGGTTGGTAACATTTAAATCTCCTAAATGTTCTCTCAGGCTTTGTTCTCCAGACAATGTACTCTCCAATATGTTTTTCAAATGGCTATATCTTAAAAAATATAAATCATTTACCTTCTTTAGTAAATAATTTAAAAGTTTACCTAACTCTACTGAACAAAGTCAAAACTTCTTAATATAGTATATACATAAGGCATTACACTGAATGAAAATGCCTTGTATGGCTACAATGTGTCAGAAATTGTTAAGCAAAGGGGCAGAGACTACAAAGGAAAGCTTAGCTCAAACCTCGGACTAGCTAGCAATTGCACATGGGGGTAAGAGATATGTAAAGTTGTATCCACACAGTGTGACACTTTCTGTTACACAGCTAAGGATAAAATCCTGTGGAACCTTAGAACCATAGAATTTGGGAACCGTATTTTAGGGGAAGATCAGGGCTTGTCAGGTAAAGAAGAAAACAAAGGACACTCCTGGTAGAAGAACACGTTGTAAATCATTGTTTTGCTTCAATTATTCCTTTCAAATACATGGTGAAACATTTCTGCCAATAATGGAGAAGAATTATGTATTTTACAGTTATATAATAGAAAGGTCCTACTGTATATAAATACTGACTGACAGGTAGCAATATAATTGTGTTTTGTGTGATATAAAGAAAAATTTAATATGCCATTTTTTCTCAACCTATTTTTTCCCATTTTCAAATTATTAGCATTTACAGAAGGTATCTATCTTTGCCAAAAAAGGGTATCTGAACATTTCTACTTTTCAAAAAATGTTTTAATGAAAATTTTCAACAGTTAAAAAATTGATATTTAATGAACACTGGTCATTTGAAAAGAATATTTATTTAGTTTTTATTTATTTATTTTTTTTGCGAGGAAGATCAGCCCTGAGCTAACATCCATGCCAATCCTCCTCTTTTTGCTGAGGAAGACCAGCCCTGAGCTAACATCCATGCTGATTTTCCTCCATTTTATGTGGGACTCCGCCACATAAAATGGCCTGACAAGCAGTGCCCCGGTGCGAGCCCAGGATCTGAACTCGGGCCGCCAGCAGCGGAGCGCGTGCACTTAACTGCTACGCCTTGGCCATAAAGAATATTTAAAAAGAGACAAGGTGTGAGAGGTAGGATGAAAAGTGGAAGGATTTACTCTCAATGGCAGAGTTGATCTGCAATGTAAAAAAAGATAAGTGTAACAGGGAGAGAGACAGAGAGAGGGTAGAGGATGGGAGAGGAAGAGAGAGAGAGGGAGAACAGTGAGGGAGGATAGGGAGGGCATGTGGAGATCTGGAATATGTAGGCTAATATTGGAAAGACTGAGAGGTTTAACTTGAAAGACCTGGAAGAGTTGGAGGAACTATGGCCTAAGGGACATTTAAGGAATGAAAAACAGAGGACTTCAAAAGGTGGCATGGAAATGCAAGTAAATCATATTAACTTATGTTATTGTTGCCTCGGGTATGTATAAACTCACGGAGGAAAAAATACATCTAAAAATGTGAGTTCAGTTCTTATATTTTAGCAATTAAGAGTGTCATCATGATGACTGAGAGGCACTTTTAAAGTGAAAGTGCAACAATATTGTTTAATGCTGTCTCTCTTTTCCTCTCCCTTCCCTCACATATATACATGACCTTCAGTGAGTTCCAAGCCAATTTTGTGTCACATTCCCCCTTGGATATTGATATGTAGCTGAGTCTTAATTAAGATTTAGTTCCTACCCAAATAAGATAGAATGAAGCTTAAATATCAACTAAGATACGTGATTTTTTGAAGTGAAATGGATATTTCCGGCTAGGATTTCTGATTGGTTCAACATGCCCATTGGGAAGCTCCTACAGTGTTTTCAATTACAGATTTCCCTTCTTTTTAAATTTCTTTCATTATTATGTAAATAATATTTGTTTATTTTAGAAAAAATTAGAATATACAGGAAAAAATTGAAAATAAAAAAATCATCTACATTTTAATACTCAGAAAATCTGTCTATTTCAAGACTTTTTCCATGTCTATGTTTGAGTGCCTTGCTCAGTACATGCATTTAAAAAATACAACCACAATCTATATACGGTTTATATGTAATGTTTTAATTTAATGATAGTATATTTTATCTACCCTATATTCTACCATGTAAATATATTTAACTTTATAAGGTATTTTAATATTGGTATGACATACAATAATTCGGATTCACCAAAATTTACTAAACCAATGTTATTATTGAGCATTATTTGTTAAGTATTTTTATTATTATAAGCAATGCCATGATTAACACTATTTTACCACAGTATTTATGTGTATATTTATTTTATTTCCTGAGAAAAATTCCTAGATGAATTTTGAGGCCAATGTTATGCATGGCTTAATGCATTTGATTCATGTTCTCAAATTTCCCTCTGGAAAAGTTACACACGTTTACAAATCCCATAGGCAGTATTTGAAGGTAACTCTCCTTTACACTTGATTGTAATCTCTGAATAAATGCATTTCAAGTTCTTGATCTACATTTACATTGGAAGGTGTGAATAATTGCTTAAGTACCCTGCCACACAGTAGATGGCTTGAATAATTGTTTCAACACTCCAGTTGAATAATTGTTTCAACACTCCAGTTTTGTTTGTACTAGGGAAATAATACTATGTTTTTCTACTGATTAATATTTTATACGGCTGAATGAGATTATCCCAAAACACGCAAGGGCATTTTTTGGAAAATACAAGAACTCAGGATAAAGCATGGCTATCTCAATGAGGTGTCCAATTTACTCCAAGCCAGAGGATAGGGTAGTAGTTCTATTACACAAAATGTGGTATGTTAGGAGATAACACCCAAATCCCTCAAAGTATTTTTCACATAATAATGAATTCTATTCATTAATTCAAATTTATTTTGATATATTAATGTTTCACAAGTAATTATTTTTAATTTCCAAGGAAATAATAAATCCATGAAGCTAAAGCTCATTTTTCTAGTTTGCTTTTGAATGATGTTTTTCATTTTATCCCAAGTCATCTAATAGAATTGAACATTTGATTTCTCTTACAATTTCAAGAGATAGATGGAAAGCTTATAAATTGCTTAAATATATCTCACATAATGGAAACAGTTCTTAGAGAAGTTATTCCCAAGATTAGACAAGAGATAATCTTTCACAAAAATTAATAATGTAATGATCATTGAGTTAGTTGTTTGTGATAATTGCTTGTAAAATGCAAAAATTAAATGGTGAATTTAATGAGATATTATGAAATATATGAGCAAAATTATGGAAGAGTAAACATTAATAACATAGGATATGTTGTAGCCCATCCCTGCTCATGCGCACATTCACTCAACTGTTCTCTTGTCTGTCATATAGGATTGTGATGCTCTACATGGCACTGTTTTCCATGAATAGGAGTGTGATGGGATGGAAGGAGGGTGAACTAATTACAGGCACGGTTTGTCCTTTGAGTAAAATAACTCTATCCCCAGCTGCAGGGCCTGTCACTATTTGTGGCACTGCCTCTTAGTCTTGACAGTCCAAACACAACTTTTGCCAAAAAAGATCTGCACGACCTCTCATTTTCAGAAACTGACACTTAAAATTTGTCCATTTCTGTCATCTCCAACATATTGACAGGGATATTTTCATCCTTTCCATTATTCTACTTAATGATTTTAGTGTTAAATATGAAACAAGAGCAATTAAAACAAAAGTAGAAACTTATATGACTATACTCTAATTGAAATTAGGCTATTCCAGATCTTTATTATTTTTACTTATATAACAATTTATTTAACATTTGTTCATTTCAGGGAGATACACAGGAAATAACTTGGCAGTAAAGACATCTGCATTTCTTATTTATTCATCAATCATACTGTCACACACATCCCTCCAGAGATCCCAATCGTAACTGATAAACAGTTGCCAAAGTAATACTATCTGTCATTTGAAATAAAGGCTTTTAAGATTTCCTTTCTCTTTGTAACTATACTCAAATGCAAACTTTCACTTGAGGAATAGAACTTTATTTCTATATCATGGTCTGTTGGAAATGAGACTGTATGGATCATAAGGAGCAGGCCTCTAAAATATGAAGACAGACAATGTTGGATGTAATCCTTTCTATATTAAGTGGACACTAATATATAAAATGTCAGCTTTCTTTAAGTGGATACATTGTGTTCTCTAGAGTTAGTAATAGATGTAGGAAATAAATATATGTGCAATTATCTAATTCAAACAACTTATTTTTCAATGAATTAAATAATTTAACTCTGAGGATTCCTTTGGGATACTGTCTTTTGATCTTTTGTAGTTTCCACAGTACCAAAATGAAAACCTAGCATGAACATTCTTTCTATTACCACTACTACTTCTCTTCTACTACCACTACTACTACCTCTTCACCCCCAAAAGGCTTCATGGCCAATTATTTGAGTCAATTGATAGGACAGCTAAAGATGACTGAACACTAGATTGAATGATTTTTTTCTCATTAGCAGGATAGAATGCATTCCTACCTAGAAATGAATTTACAAATTAGTCACTAACTAAATTTGGAGAGAATTATTGGGTATTAATGTTTAGTGATTTGTCAAGAAAGTAGCTATATAATATTTTTAACAATCTATAAATTTAGGTCACTGTTGGACAACAAACTCTTGGCTCCCAACTTGCAATTCCTATCCCCATCATCTGATAAACCTATATTTGATGTCTTTCATATAAACAGGACATACAGAAAAAAATTTACGGTAGCCTAGCAAAATCCATTCTACGTGATGGAGCTAGTTACCACTTCAACATTTCTTCTTAAAATCTCAAGTAATGCTCTAGACTTATGTCCAACAAAATAGTTAAAGAGTAAGGTTTAATAGATTTTATTAAATACCTGGTAAAATACCTCAAAATATATCTAGGTAGCAGTATTACTAAATAGAGCAAATTCAGTATTTTATGTGACTGATGTAGTCATATACATACATAGATTTATCCTTCTTTACTGTGCATGTTATAAATGTGTTAGTATAGACTTTGGATCTGTCCCCTTGAAAAGGGATAGAAGTTGCTGCAATAAAGTTAATCTTAAAATAATGAAACTTCACACCTGCCCATGATACACTCTTATAAAGCTATGATCAGGACTTAGAAGAAACTCACTGTCTGGTTGAAATTGTAAAAGAGAGATTGCTGAGTCCTTAAATCTAAGCACTTATTCTGAAACTTGCATGCATCATGCATTTAAAAAATTATAGAGTTGTGATTTTAAGATCTTATTTTGTTTTAAGAGTTATATGGAGTTTTAAACCATAAAACAATTTGAAAGTATGATCTGAAGCAATGTAATATCAGGACATCTTGTTCTGGAAAGAGAAGAAGTTAATATTGTGGTGATTATTTCCAAATTTGTAGTTAAACTACACGTACTAAAAAAGTAGTATATTTCTTTAAATGCAATAATGCTTATAACTTGAATTTTTTCTTTCTCTGATTTTTTTCAGATCTATGATATTTTCTTCATTTTTATGTCCTCTAGTTTTAATGAGTAGAATAATGAAATCTTGATTTTATTAAGAATCATTTTGTTTCTGTTTTATAGAAATGATTTAGCTATTGAAATAATTCTAAAATTTATGTCATATTTGGATAACAAAATGCACAATGGCAAAATGGTCTAGTAAAAGATTTAACTGAAACAAGCTAGTTGATTTGTAATAATGGACATTTAATGCTGCCAGAAAAAAGTACATCAACCTAGTATTTGCTATTAGGTAATTTTATAGAGAAGTTAACCTCATATGAACTTGGAAGAAAAACATCTAAGAAATTCAATAAGAGAGGGAAGAAGTCATGATGGCGGCGTAGGCAGACTCGGAACTCACCTCCTCCCGTGGACACAGCCAATTTACAACTACTCGTGGAAAAATTACCCCTGAGACAGAACTGAAAACTGGATGAGAGGAACTCCTGCAACAACAGACAATCCTAACTGAGGTAGAAGAGGCAGAGACTCCCTTCTGGAGAGGAAAAACGCCGCCTTCACAAGCCGCCAGCTTCACGGCCGCCGGGAGCAGCTCACAGGTACGCAGCCTCCCTGAAGGCGCGGGGCCCTGAGCCGGGAGCGCCCCCGCTGTGGGCATTTTGTGGACCCAGCATAGTTGAGACGAGCGGCATAATATCTGACTTTGCTGCTACTAAAACACTGGGGAGTACCCCCAGAAAACCCGGTTCACAAAGAGACTAAAACAGGCTCTTAAAGGGCCCGCGTGCAAACTCACCCATATCAGAAAGCAACCTAAAATCACCAGAAAGAAAGGTGCACAGCGAAAGGTGAAAAGAGACTCACCTGATAGGCTCTGAGTGCATCTCAGTGAGAGGTGAGACCTCTCCAGGGACTGGGACATTGGCGGTGGCCATTGTTGTGGCTTGGTGTGGGCATGCTGACACAGACGCCATTGGAGTTCTCCCTTGGGCCTGCTAGCTCAGGTCTGCCCCACCCGCTAGAGCACCGATTTAATCCAGCTCAGCCAGGGCAGGCAGCCCACCCAACAACAAGCCCTCAGGGAACTTGTGGGCCTGCATAGATTGGTGACTGGATTCTCTGCAGCCTGGCAACTGAGCCCACTTCAGTGGGGCAGGCCGTGCACAAGGAGCTGGTGGAGAGTGTGGGGCTCATGCCGTGGAGAGACTGGGTCCACTTCAGGAGGTCGGCGCAGGCACATGGGGCAGGACTGTGTTGACTGTGTGTGTGGACCTGTGGGCGGCAGGGCTTGTCAGCTGCAGAAGACTTGTGCTTCTCAAAGACCCACATAGGGGATTTGCCCCACCTTCCAAAGCCTGAAACAATTGGGTGACCCCGTGCCTGAGGCCAGCCTCACCCAGCTGCAATCCTCAGAGAGCTGACAAGAGACCCAAAGGCTGGAGGCTTATAGCAATTGTAAGCCCCTGAGCCTAACAACCTGCCACGCTGGGGGCCTAGTCACTTAAAAGAAATACTGCAACACAAATGTGGTATTAGAACTTGCAGCCAACTGTGCACTCCACTTACACCAATGGATAGATCATCCAAACAGAAGATCAATAAGGAAACATTGCCCTTAAATGACACACTAGAACCTAGTAGATATATACAGAGCATTCCATCCGAAAACCGAAGAATACACATTCTTTTCAAATGCACAGGGAACATTCTCCAGGATTGATAACATATTAGGCCACAAAACAAGTCTACATAAATTTAAGAAAATTGAAATAATGCCAAGTATCTTTTCTGACCACAATGGTATGAAACTAGAAATCAACTATAGGAAGAAAATGAGAAAAGTCACAGATATGTGGAGATTAAACAAAATGCTACTGACCAACGATTGGGTCAATGGAGAAATCAAAGGAGAAATCAAAAAATACCTGGAGACAAATGAAAATGAAAATACGACATGCCAGAATTTATGGGATACAGCAAAAGCGGTTCTAAGAGGGAAGTTTATAGCAACACAGACCTAGCTCAACAAACAAGAAAAATCTCAAATAAACAATCTAACCATGCACCTGAAGGAACTGGAAAAAGAAGAACCAACAAAGCCCAAAATCAGTAGAAGAAGGGAAATCATAAAAATCAGAGCAGAAATAAATGAAATAGAGACTAAAATAAAATAGAAAAAATTAATAAAACCAAGAGCTGGTTCTTTGGAAAGAGAAACAAAATTGACAAACCTTACCTAGACTCACCAAGAAAAAAAGAAAGAAGGCACAAATAAGTAAAATCAGAAATGAAAGAGGAGAAATTACAACAGACACTTCAGAAATACAAAAGATTATAAGAGAATACTATGAAAAGCTATATGCCAACCAATTCGACAATCTGGAAAAAATGGATAAATTCTTAGAATCATACAACCTTCCAAAACTGGAGCAAGAAGAAGTAGAGAATTTGGATAGACAAATCACCAGTAAGGAGATTGAAACAGTAGTCAAAAACCTCCCCCAAAATAAAAGTCCTGGACCAGACAGCTTCCCTGGTGAATTCTACCAAACATTCGAAGAAGACTTAATACCTATCCTTCTCAAACTCTTCCAAAAAATTGAGGAGGAGTGGAAGCTCTCTAACTCATTCTACGAAGCCAACATTACTCTGATACCAAAACCAGACAAGGACAACACAAAAAAAGAAAACTACAGGCCAATATCACTGACGAACATCGATGCAAAAATCCTCAACAAAATACTAGCAAATCACGTACAACAATACATTAAAAAGGTTATACACCATGATCAAGTGGGATTTATTCCAGGTATGCAAGGATGGTTCAACATTCGCAAATCAATCAATATAATACACCACATCAATAAAATGAAGAATAAAAATCACATGATCATCTCAATAGATGCAGAGAAAGCATTTGACAAGATACAACATCCATTTATGATAAAAACTCTGAATAAAATGGGTATAGAAGTAAAATACTTCAACATAATAAAGGCCATATATGACAAACTCACAGCTAATATCATCCTCACTGGTGAAAAACTGAAAGCTATCCCTCTTAGAACAGGAACCAGACAAGGATGCCGACTCTCACCACTCCTATTTAACATAGTACTGGAAGTCCTAGCCAGAGCAATCAGGCAAGAAAAAGAAATAAAAGGGATCCAAATTGGAAAGGAAGAAGTGAAACTGTCACTATTTGCAGATGACATGATTTTATATATAGAAGAGTCCACCCTAAATCCCTAAAGAATCCACCAAAAAACTTTTAGAAGTAATAAACAAATAGAGTAAAGTTGCAGGATACAAAATCAACATAAAAAAATCTGTACACTAACAACGAAGTAGCAGAAAGAGAAATTAAGAATACAATCCCATTTGCAATTGCCACAAAAAGAATAAAATACCTAGGAATAAACTTAACCAAAGAGGTGAAAGATCCGTACACTGAAATCTATAAAACTTTGCTGAAAGAATTTGAAGAAGACACAAAGAAATGGAAAGACATTCTGTGCTCTTGGATTGGAAGAATTAACATAGTTAAGATGTCCATGCTTCCTAAAGCCATCTATAGATTCAATGCAATCCCTATCAAAGTTCCAACAACATTTTTCACAGAAATAGAACAAAGAATCCTAAAATTTATATGGAACAACCAAAGACCCTGCATAGCTAAAGGAATCCTGAGAAAAAAGAACAAAGCTGGAGGTATCACACTCCCTGATTTCAAAATATACTACAAAGCTATAGTAACCAAAACAGCATGGTACTGGCACAAAAACAGACACACAGATCAATGGAATAGAATCAAAAGTCCAGAAATAAACCCACATATCTATGGACAGCTAATCTTCGACAAAGGAGCCAAGAACATACAATGGAGAAAAGAAAGTCTCTTCAACAAATGGTATTGGGAAAATGGGATAGCTATACGAAATAAAATGAAAGTAGACCCTTACCTTACACCATACACAAAAATTAACTCCAAATGGATTAAAGACTTGAATGTAAGACCTGAAACTATGAAACTTCTAGAAGAAAACATAGGCAGTATGTTCTTCGACATCGGTCTTAGCAACATATTTTCAAGCACCATGTCTGACCGGGCAAGAGAAACAATAGAAAAAATAAACAAATGGGACTACATCAAACTAAAAAGCTTCTGCACAGCAAAGGAAACCATCAACAAAAGGAAAAGACAATCTAACAATTGGGAGAAGATATTTGCAAACCATACATCTGATAAGGGCTTAATCTCCAAAATATATAAAGAACTCATGCATCTCAACAACAACAAAACTGACAACCCAATTAAAAAATGGGCAAAAGACCTGAACAGACATTTCTCCAAAGAAGATATACAGATGGCCAACAGGCACATGAAAAGATGTTCAACATTACTAACTATCAGGGAAATGCAAATCAAAACTACAATGAGATATCACCTCATGCCTGTCAGAATGGCTATAATTAACAAGACAGGAAACAACAAGTATTGGAGAGGATGTGGAGAGAAGGGAACTCTCATACACTGCTGGTGGGAGTACTAACTGGTGCAGCCACTGTGGAAAACAGTATGGAGATTCCTCAAAAAATTAAGGATAGAACTACCATATGATCCAGCTATTCCACTGCTGGGTATTTATCCAAAGAACTTGAAAACACCAGTGCATAAAGATACATGCACCCCTTTGTTCATTGCAGCATTATTCACAATAGCAAAGACTTGGAAGCAACCTATGTGCCCATCAAGGGACGAATGGATAAGGAAGATGTGATATATATGCACAATGGAATACTACTCAGCCATAAGAAACGATGAAATCCAGCCATTTGTGACAACATGGATGGACATTGAGGGTATTATGCAAAGTGAAATAAGTCAGAGGAAGAAGGTCAAATACTGTATGATCTCACTCATTAAGTAGTAGATAATAACAACAACAAAGAAACACATAGAGACAGAGATGGGATTGGTGGTTACCAGAGGGGAGGGGGGGAGGGAGGAGCTCGAAGGGGATAATTCGGCACATGTGTGTGGTGATGGGTTGTAATTAGTATTTGGGTGGTGAACATGATGTAATCTATGCTGAAACAGAAGTATATTGATGTACACCTGAAATTTATACAATGTTATAAACCAATGTTACTGCAATAAACAAAAACAACAACAACAACAAAAAAGAAATGCAATAACAAATAGAATGTACAAGTGTCACAGTAAGGGCTTTCCTGCGATTTTCCTGAAAATAAATGTGACTAGTCTAAATTCAAGGTTGTGCAAATGGAAAACACACGCACCAATTTCAGTACAACTTTGAGAGCAAAAATACACTAAATAGTAGTATAAAATATTAAATCCTAAATATTTGAATGGAACTTAGCTGTCTCTTTTTTGTCTATTACCTGTGAGAAAACTTTTCTTCATTATATAATATTCCATGCTTGTCATATTGAACAGTAATAGGAAATTTTAGAAATGCAAGTTGAATGATTTATTTCAACTACTAGAAAACCTAACAGAAGCAGTTGGCCTATACATATTTGTCATCTTGTTCCTCACCATTTCCAAATAAGTTCCCATTCTTTACTAAATGTTCAGGAGGAGAAATAAAACATATATATATGTGTGTGTGTGTGTGTATGTATATATATACATATGTATTTAGTACATTTTATCAAATTAGAAATAATATCATGTTAATAATAATAATTACAACAAGTCTTAGGGAATGATCTTTAACCTAAAACCAGCTAAGTAGTATTCTTATGCATAAATTTCAATTTTTGGTGAATTATTTACCTTATTAACTTTAACTGACTTGTAAAGTAGAATAATTCTGGAATAGATTTTGGTCTTCTGTATGGAAGAAGAAAAAAACAAAAAATAAGTAGATGGACATAACTGTATATTGTATTTAAAGTAGAAAGAATACCTGGAAACAGTAAAGAGAAGGTCTAAAATAGAACTCAGTGAAGATCTCAGGTCTAGGTTTTGGGAAGATGAATGTAAATAAAGATGATTTTGAGAAAGAGTAGCCAGGAATATAAATAACATCCAGCAAAGTCTAGTCTCATGGAAACCAAGAAAATACAAGTCTATTAAGAATGAGGACTATAAACAATGTCAAATGTGACTGATATTCTATGTAACATATTGATGATGTTGGTGAACCCTGGCTTACTGGAATGTTGTGGGTGGGGAACAGTCAGGTAGAAGAAGAAAGGGAGATGAGATTCGGTCAGGGGATGAGTGTAGTTGGGGCATGGTAGTGGTAAGTAGGCTACTTATCTCAAAACTTTTGCCATAAAATAAGAGTGAGGTAAATGGTAAATGCAGAGGAATATAAAGTTCAAGAAAAGATCTTTTTGGTTTTGGTTTTTGTGGCAGTTGATATTCTTTCAAGTGGATAGAATTGAGAAGAATGTTGAAACACTGAATAGAGATTCCCAGATGAGAGAGAATCAGAAGTTTTATTCCATGGAAATAAGTCTTTGGTACAATGGAAGCAAACAGTATTCAGACTTCAAGGAGATAAATTTATACAGAAGGAATGACAATCATTTTAATTTCATGTACAACAGGGTGAAAAAAAAATTCAATGTGATTGAAATAAAGGAGAAAATAATATGTGTGGAAGTAGCTGAACATGTATATTTATGCATAAGAAAAAGAGAGAATTTGTTAATTATATATTCTTAATGAAGTAGAAAAACATCAGCTGCAAAGAAAGAGTTGGATTGTCAGATGAAGAATTTAGGGCAATATGGATGGCTTGAAATTATGTGGTACATGTGAGTGAAACCTAACTGAGGAAACATAGGGCCAATAGGGAGAAATTAGTGAATGCAGGAACAATATTGAAATATAATTATTACCTATTTTATCTCTCTTCCAACAATTAAATCATAGAATGATGCTGCTTTCTGAATTATTTCTGTTTTTATTAAATATCAAGCCTTCTGAAATCAAAGAACACAGTATCATTCATATTGGTAAAATATTGGCACTTTGCTGATTAGTAAATTCTTTTTAGATTGGAAATAAATGGACTTATATAAACTATGGCTCTCAATTAGTTTGACAAACAATTGCAAATGACTGCGACATCTGTAATAATAGGAAATAGGGGTTTAAATCTGAGGAGTTTAAATCTGAAATTTCAGATATGGTACTTTTCTAGATTAACAAGAATGTCTAAAGAGTGGTCTTGTCAGTGAAGGGCTTATGTAAAACAGAAAAGAAGGTCTTTGTAGGTGATGATAGAAAGGAACTTGGAAATATTAATAGTGGATTTCTTCTATGAATATATGAATATTATACCAAAGAGTAGTTGAACATGTACGTAAAACCTATCTAATATAAAGGGAATCCATTAATTTAGTTGATAATAAGGAAACAAACATCCTTTTTGAGTTGTGAAATATTTCTTAGAAGAGTTAAAAATCTATACTGATTTGGAAAGTAAGAAAAAACTTAATGCATGTTTGGATCATTTAGGTGATTGTATTGATGCAGAGCAATAAACAGGGGGAAAAGGGATGAGAAAAACAAAACATAAAAATAATAATAGTTTGAAAGGCAATAAATTATATATATGAGAGAATGCATAGCCTATCAAGACTAAAGTATAGTGTGAAATATGAGAGAAGTATTTTCTTGATTAAAGCATGAAGCAAGGGACTTTGCAGAATTTTTGCCATACTATCAACTGTCATTCATTGTAAAACATGCCAGATACCATGCTAAGAAATGTGCATTTATTAAATAATCCAATGCTTGCATAAGTTCTGTAAGAATTATTTTTTTCTATTTTATAGATGAGGAAAGTAGTATTTGGAGTAGGTAGTGATTCCCTTAAAGTCTTACAGAAATAATGTGGTAAAATGGGGGATTGAACCTTGCTTGCCTGACTCCAAAGCAAACGTCCTTAACACTACCCCCTATAGCTTGTAATTACAATGCTCTGCTTTTAGTACTTAGGCTAGAATATGAGACTAAATAGATAGTTACATATTTGGCAAGATAAAAATTATACACATAATTATAAATATAATGAATAAATTTATACATATAAATTATAACTTCTAACAGAATAAAGGAAAGACTAATAAGGAAATTTGTGTGTGAGGAAGCAGTATTGAAGACTAATAATAAAATAGGCAAGAACAAAAGAAATGACATTTTACATGAAATGGAACTGATGAATATCAACAATGTTCAAATTAAAAAGACAAATTAAATATCTAACTGATGTGATTATCTTAGTTTGAATTCTCATGGAAGCAGATTCTAAGACAAAGATTTGAACGCAGACAGTTTATTTTGGAAGTTTTCCCAGGAAATATCAGCAGGGGAGTAGAGAAGTGAGAAAAAAAAGGAAAAGAATATAATAAAAGATATGTTTTCAAGCAATTTATTGCTGTGAGCAACTGGAACTTAATCTTGCTAGAGAATGCCAGAAAAAGTTATAGAATCTGCACCTCAAAGTTTTGATCTTGAAGAATCAAGGAGCTAAGGCAAATGTATAATAAGTCCCACCAGTCATTGGTTGGAGGTGACTTCAAGGGGGTCTTAATTCACTGGCATTCTGGCTGGCCGTGCATACAGGCTGTGTGGGCTCCATCAACCAGGGTAAGTGGATACTGACATTTGGAATTAGACCAGGCAAGTCTGAAATAGTAAAAACCAAAGGGATAAGGACAGAGCTGCAACAGCATCTGCTACAGTAATATAGAATCCGGAAGTATAAAAAATGTCAAAAACATGGACTCTATACACTAGTCTAGAAAATCTAAAGACTTGTTCCCATATCTTTGATTATCATAATGTTTCACCTACTCATTGAACAAGAGAGAATGAGTCATTATATATTACCACTGCATCCAAAAGCAACACCTTTTAGTGGGTTCATATAATAGGATGTTTCTATTAATGACCATATTTTATTTCCAAAAATAAATTATAAATGAAACACCCTACCTGCCTTTTAAATTTTTTTTAAAAACTAACATGCGTAATTCTTAGCTATTTAAAAGATGTCTCTGCTAGATCTAGATTATTGAGCTAACACACACTACATATACACAGAATTTGTGGGAGTTTGCAATAAAAAACGTATGCTGTATAGTTATTTCAATAGAAAGTAAAAACAATACCAATGACAGAATGAGAAAACTTGTATGCTAGATCATGAGCAAATGTTAAAACAAAATCATCTTTCATGGCCACAAAAATCATCACAGACTCTTCTAAAAATTAAGATTATTTTTTGCAGAAAGGAGAATTAGCTGTATTTATCAGGAGAATTGAAGTTGTGTTTTAGTAATATATGCTAATAAATAGAATCACATGGGCCTTTACATAATGAATGCTGAAGAACATACAGTGTTCTCAATAATAATTTTATTTCAAGTACTGAAGTTGGGCATATATGCCATTTATTATAAGAACATTTGATAAAAATTAAGGGCATAATTAAATTGCAACTCAGTGAAGAGACTAATTGGTACAGGAATAAAGACTGTCCCCAGGTATGCTGGTGGTCTAACAATACGTAAGGAAAAGAAAAAATATACAGAAAACTTAGAGGCATAAATGGATAAATATCAAAAATAAATATATGGTAACATAAATACAATTTCTTCCTTTCTGGTTTACGAATGATGACCTGGAGTGCAGAAATGTCACATGATCTGATATTCTAACTTATTGTTTGCATCTCTCAACCTAAAACTCTCTACTTCAGCCATATGATTTTTCATAGTTTGGAAAACTTTCATGTTCTCACATATATTAAAATCCTCATACTTGTTTTTCTGCTCTCTGGAATACAATTTTACTCTTTTCTACCTACCACATCAGGTCTCTGCTTAAACTTAAATTCCTTTATCTCTTCCAGTAAAATAAATTCCCTTTTAAACAATACTGTATACAGTGATTATTTAATTGCGTAGAAATATTTAACTAATGATAATTACTTTTGTTAAACTCTAAGCTTCAAGATTGAGGAACTGTTTTTTCCATTTTTTCCTCAGGCTTTCTCAGGAATCTAGCACACAGTAGGGATTCACTTGTTATGTAGTAGTTGGTTAGCTAACTAAATTGGTTTTTGTATTGATGTTTGTAATCAAAGCTGTTTGTTTTAAGTCCTTCAATGGATTAATGGATAAAGATGTGGCATATATATACATAATGGAATATTGTTCAGTCACAAGAAAGAAGGAAATCTTGACCTTTGCAACAACATAGGTGAAGCTTGAGGGCATTATGCTACGCGAGATAAGTCAGACAGAGAAAGACAATACTGTATTATATCACTTATATGTGAAATCTAAAAAAGCCAAAGTTCGAGAAACAGTGGTGGTTACCTGGAGCTGGGGGGTAGGGGAAATGGGGAGTTATTGGTCAAAGGATGCAAACTTCCAAACTTAGAAAGATTAACAAGTTCTGGGGACCTAATTACAGCATGGTGATTATAGCTAATGTGGTAAGAGAGCAGATCTTACGTGTTCTCACCACAAAATGAAATGGCAATTATGTGACAGGATGAAGGTGTTAGCTAGTGGTGATAATCATTTTGCAATATAAAAATGTATCAAATCAACACCTTGTACACCTTAAATTTACACAATGTTATAAGTCAATTTTATCTCCATAAAGCTGGAAAAAATAAGAAATATTAAAAAATAAAAAGAACAAATTGAACGGGTAGTCGAGCTGATACTGTAGTAAAAATAACATGAAGCCTAAGAAACATTCTGCTTGGATAGAAGGTAATTCCATCTTTTTATATAAGAAGGAAACCTCAATCCTAGCTCATACTGAGTTAAGATTATCTTCACTGAGCAGTTTAAATTCTCCTCCACCTTTTCACGTTTTAGATTGAGAAAATAAAAATAGCATTTTTTATTTAAAAATATTTTTCTCAATGACAATTATATCTATATGTCTGGTCTCAAGATTATTCTTCAGAGAGTCTTTGATAGAATAAAGTGTTTGCAACAATACCATGAGAAGAAATGCCGCATAACCAACAAAATAAAGGTCTATTTGAAACTTGTAACTACTTGAAGTTACTTCCTGTTCTTCAGTTATAAATTCAAAGAAATATAAGAAAGAGTATTTCTTAGGTTATTGAAAATAGCAGACAATTTCTCTTTGTAAGAATGAGTAACCAAACAATATATATCACTTTTGTACGAGGAAGAACAATGTTAAAAATCATTGAAATCTAGTAAGACTTTTCTCAAATCAAATGTGAAATAACATGACATCTTTCTGTCCCTATTACTAAAATATAAATTGCTTTATTTATAGCTTTAAGATATCTTACTTTGTCATTTTTTTTTTAAGATTTATTTATTTATTTACCCCCCCACCCACCCAAAGCCCCAGTAGATAGTTGTATGTCATAGCTGCACATCCTTCTAGTTGCTGCATGTGGGACGCGGCCTCAGAATGGCCGGAGAAGCGGTGCATCAGTGCGCGCCCGGGATCTGAACCCGGGCCGCCAGCAGCGGAGCACGCGCTCTTAACCGCTAAGCCACGAGGCCGGCCCGACTTTGTCATTTTTTAATACTTTTACATGTTAGTAACATTCTAGAAAATGAATACTGCAGAGCTTAGGTCTGAGGATATGACCCGAGTTTGTTTAAAGTATGATTTTCACTACTGTTACAAATTTACATGTTATAAAGTAAAACCCCAATGTTGATCATGATACTTCCTAATATCTCTTATTTGAAAACATGATTATAAACTTAGAATTGCTTGATGAAGTTCTGGAGTTTCTCTTTTACAATATGTTCTCTGAACACACTATGAACCATTATAATAGAATCAAATACTTGAAAACCTCATTAAAAAACTAAAGATCATGATTAACACTATTACATTCTAATTTCAATAAGGATTAAATAAGGAATAAGTAAGTATTAGGCTTATATCGTTAAAAATCAGTAGGAAGTAAGCATGTCATGAATTCTCTTTTAAGGAATATTCATGAAAATGAGCATTGAAATTCTTAAAGGTGATAATAGAAACATTATAGTGGGCTCTTTTCCTAATTAAATTGACATTAATTATTTTATTCCACTCTGGCTTTTTCTTGTAATGTCTTCATAGTGTAGAAATATCTTCTATTTCCTTAGTAGCAGAGACTCTTTTGCTTTTTTCTGTTGTTTCTAAACTGCTTCCAATCATCTCGTTTATTATTAATTTCTTTTTTATTGAAAACTTCTCTCACAATTGGCCCATTTCTATTATTCCTATTTTATTCATTTAGTTTGATTGTCAACAGAGAAAAAAGTAATTAAATTAATTTTGGTGATTCACAATGATGTCAGTATGTATGTGCATCATTAAAATTTTTACATATTAATTATTAATTTAGACAGATAAGGCCATATTCTCCTGTAAAAATTTTGTACAAATTTAAACCCCATAATTAGCCTTTTCCTATTTTTTTCTGGTAACATAAATTAAGAATTTTCTTATATTTTCTAGAAATGGGCAGAAATAACAAGTGTTCTAAGCCAGAGAAGTTAGAATTAGCTGAAGGGCCAAATAACCTTTATTCTATATTTCCTAAGTCTTAGATGCTACAACCCTTTGACCCTAATGTTAGACACATAAAAAAAAGATGTTCCATTGACACAAAGCACAAGTAGACCGTGTTTCAAAATGTCACTTGCAATAATTTCATAGGGTTGCTCTATAGAAAAACAGTAGCATTCTGCTTAATTCCAACCTATAAATAAATCCAGTATATTATCTCTTGCAGTAGTGCAGCAAACAAAATCTAAGCACTATAATTTTTTATTATAGTAAGTTCATTTAAAGTGGGATTTATCCCATTAAAGTGTACAATATAATATTGTTAATTATAGGCATATTGTTTCACGACAAAGCTGTAGAACTTATGTACCTAACACAAATGACATTTCATACTTGAGCAACAATTTCCCATGTCCCTAACCCTTCAGCCCCTAGCAACCATCATTCCACTCTCTACTCCTGTGAGCTTGACTATTTTAGATACATCATGTAATTGAAATCATACAGTATTTGGCCTTCTTTAAGATTGGCTTATTTCACATACCATAATGTCCTCAAGGTTCATACATGTTCGCACAAGTGGCAGGATCTCTTTCTTTATTAAGGCTGAATAATATTCCAGTATATGTATATACACATTTTACCTATTCATCCGTAGGTGGGCATTTAGGTTGTTTCTACATCATGACTATTGTGAATAATGCAGCAATGAACATGGTAGTGTGGACAGCTCTGTGAGATCCTGATTTAAATTCCTTTGGAGTAATACCCAGGAGTGGTACTGGGTAGCTCTATTTTTAATTTTTTGAGGAACCTCCATACTGTCTTCCATAGCTACTGTACCATTTTACATTCTTACTGACACATGCGTAAGAGTTCTAATTTCTCCACGTCCTTGTCAACACTTGCTATGTTTTTTTTTTAATAATGGCCATCCTAGCAGGTGTGAGGTAATATCTCATTGGGCGTTTAATTGGCATATCCCTGAGGAATAATGATGTTGAGCATCTTTTCTTATACTTCTTGCCTGTTTGTATGTCTTCTTTGAACAAACGGCTATTCAAATCCTTTCTCATTTTTTATTTAGGTTATTACATTTTTTGCTATTGAGTTGTATGGGTTCTTTATATATTTTGAAAAGTAGTTTTGTATCAGATGTGTAGTTTGCAATATTTTCTCCCATTCCATAGATTGACTTTTCATTCAGTTAATTGTTTCCTTTGCTGTGCAGAAGCTTTTTAGTTAGATATAGTCCCTCTTGTCTATTTTTAATTTTGTTACCTGTATTTTTGGTGTCATATCCAAGAAATCATTGCCAAGACCAATGCAAGAAGTTTTTCCACTATGTTTTCTTCTAGCAGTTTTAGATTTCAGGCCTTATGTTTTAAGTCTGTAATCCATTTTGAGTTGATTTTTATGTATGAAAAGGTCCAGTTTCATTCTTTTGCACGTGCATATCCAGTTTTTGCAGCACCATTTGTTGAAGAAACCATCCTTTCCCCATTGTATATTCTTGGCACCCTTGTCAAAGATCATTGACTGTATCTGGGTGGATTTATTTCTGGGCACTCTATCCCATTGGTCTATATGACTGTACCAAATTGTTTTAATTCCTGTAGTTTTGTAATATATTTTGAAATCAGGAGGTATGATGCTACCAGCTTTATTTTTCTTTTTGTAGATTGTTTTGGCCGTTGGGGATCACTTGTGATTGCATATAAATTTTAGAATTACTTTTCTCTTTCTGTAAAAAATGGCATTAAAATTTTCATTAAGTATGATGTTGAATCTGTAGATGACTTTGAATAATGTGGACGTTTTAGCAATATTAAGTCTTCCCACCCATGAACATGGGATGTCTTTCCACTTATTTGTGTCTTTTTTCATTAATTTTTTATAATTTTCAGTGTACAAGTCTTTCAACACCTCAGTTAAGTTTATTCCTAAGTATTTTATTTGCTTTGATACTTTTGTAAATGGGATTCTTTTCTTATTTTCTTTTCTGAATAGTTAGTTTTTAGTGTATAGAAACATAATTTATTATATATATATATATATATATATATATTTTTTTTTTTTTTTTTGCTGAGGAAGATTGGCCCTGAGCTAACATTGGTGCCAATCTTCCTCTATTTTGTGGTCGACGCCACAGCATGGCCGCCCATGAGTGGAGTAGGTCTGCGCCTGGGAACCAAACCCTGGCTGTTGAAGTGGAGCGCACTGAACTTAACCACTAGGGCATGGGGCCAGCCCCATAAACATAATTTATTTTTGTGTGTAGATTTTGTATCCTGCAACTTTACTCAATTTATTAGTTGTAACCATTTTTTTGTGAACTCTTTAGGATTATTTATGTATAAGATCATGTCATCTGCAGAGATAATTTTATTTCTACCTTTCCTATTGATATGCCTTTTATTTCTTTTCCTTGCTTAATTGCTCTGGTTAGGACTTCCAGTATTATGTTGAATAGAGTGGCGAGGGTGGGCATCTTTGCCTTTTTCCTAATTGTTGAGAATTTTGCATTTATGTTCGCCAGAGATATTGGCCTGTAGTTTTCTTTTCTTATGGTGTGTTTGTCTGGCTTTGGTATCACAGTAATGCTGGCCTCACAAAATGTGTTTGGAATTGCTTTTTCTCTTCAATTTTTTGGAAGAATTTGAGAAGGATTGGCATTATTTCTTCTTTAAATGTTTGGTAAAATTCATCCATAAAGCCATCTGATTCTAGGCTCTTCTTCATTGAGAACTTTCTGATTTCTGATTCAATCTCCTTACTAGATACGGATCTGTTCAGATTTTCAATTCTTCGTGGTTCGGTCTTGGTAGGATGTATATTTCCAGGGTTTTTATCCATTTCTTCTAGGTTATTTAATTTGTTGGTGTATAATTGTTCACAGCTGTCTCTTATTATCCTTTTTATTTCTGTGGTATCAGTTGTAATATCTCTTTCATTTCTAATTTTATTTATTTGAGTTTTTTCCTTTTTTTCCCTTAAGTAGTCCAGCTAAATGTTTGTTGACTTTGTATATCTTAAAAAAAAAAAAAAACCTCTTAGCTTCATTGATTTTTTTTCCATTGAGTTTCTGTTCTCTGTTTCATTGATATATGCTCTAAGCTTTATTATTATCATCCTGCTGACTTTTGGCTTAGTTTGTTCTTCTTTTTCTAGTTCCTTGAGGTTTAAAGTTAGGTTGTTAATTTGAGATTCTTCTCTTTTAATGTAGGTATTTATTGCTATCACTTTCCCTCTTGCTATTGTTATTGCTTTTGGTATGTTGTGTTTTGTTTTCATTTGTTTCCAGATAGTTTGTCATTTCCCATTTGATTCCTTCTTTGACTCATTAGTTGTTCAGGAGTATGTTGTTTAATTTCCACATACATGTGAAATTTCCAGTGTTCTTTCTGCTATTGATTTCTAGTTTCATACCATTATGGTTGAAAAGGGTACTTGATATGATTTCAGTCTTCTAACATTTGTTAAGATTTGTTTTGTCACCTAATATATAATGTATACTGGACACTGTTCTGTGTGCAATTAAGAAGAATGTATATTCTGATGTTATTGGGTGTAATGTTGTATATATGTCTGTTAGGCCCATTTCATCTGTAGTGTTTTTCAAGTCCACTGTTTCCTTATTGACTTTCCATCTGGATATTCTATCCATTATTGAAATTAAAGTCTCCTACTATTATTGTATTGCTATCTATTTCTCCCTTTATCTCTTTTAATGTTTGCTTTATATATTTAATTGCTCTGATGTTGAGTGCATATATATTTATAATTGTTACATCTTCCTGATCAGTCGACCCTTTTATAATTATATTATTCCTTCTTTGCCTCTTGTGACAGTTTTTGACTTACAGTCTATCTTGTCTAATATAAGTATAGCTAAGCCTGCTTTCTTTGAGTGACCATTTAAATGGAATATCTTTTCCATCCCTTTACTTTCAACCTATGTGTGTCTTTAAATCTAAATAAGACTCATGTTGACAGCATATAGTGGATCTTTTTTTAAATTCGTTCAGTCACTCTATATCTTTTGATGCTGCAGTTTAACCCCCGTTTATATTTAAATTACTTATTGATAGGGCAAAACTTACTATTGCCATTTTGTAAATTGTTGTCTCTCTGTCTTGTAGTTCTTGTGTCTCTGTTTTCCTCACTTGCTATCTTCCTTTGTGTTTTGTTAATTTTTTTGAATTAATATGTTTTGATTCCTTTCTTTTGCTTTTCTGTATCCTCTATAGGTGTTTTGTGGGTGCGTGTGGTTCCATGGGGCTTACATAAAACATCTCATAAGTATAATAGTCTGTTTTATGCTGGTAATAATTTAAGTTCAATAATGTACAGAAACTCTATATTTTTACTTCTTCACTCCATACTTTATATTGTTACTGTCACAATTTCCATGTTTTTATATTGTGTATCCGTTAACTTATTTTTGATACTCATAGTTACTTTTATTACTTTTTTCTTTTAATTTTTATACTACAATTAAAAGTGATTTACTTACCACTGTTACATTAATACAGTATTCTGTTTGTCTCTCTCTCTCTCTATATATATACATATGTATATACACCTTTAACAGCAAGTTTTATACTGTCAAATACTTTTGTATTACTGTTTAGTGTCCATTTGTTTCAACTTGAAAATTTGTTTTAGCTTTTCTTCTAAGTCAGTTCTAGTGGTGACGAACTCCTTCAGCTTTTATTTGTCTCAGAAAGTATATATCTTTCCCTGATTTTTGAAGGACAGTTTTGCCAAGTATAGCATTCTTGGTTGCCATGTTTTTTTTTTCTTTCAGTACTTTGATTTTATCATCCCACTCCTTTCTGCTGAGAAATTTGCTGATAGTCATATGGAGATTCCCTTGTACATGACAAGTTGTTTTTCTATTGTTGCTTTCAAAATTCTCTCTTTGTCTTTGACTTTGACAATTTGATGATCATGTGTCTTGGTATGGATTTCTTTGAGTTAATTTTATGTGGGATACATTGGGACTTCTGGATCTGGAAGTCCATTTCCTTCACCAAATTTGGAAAGTTTTTGGCCATTGTTTCTTTGAATATGCTTTCTGCCCTTTTTTCTCTTCTGAAATTCCCATAATGCATATTTGGTCCACTCTATGGTGTCACATAAATTTCTAAAAATTTTTTCACTCTTTTTTTTTTCTTTTTGCTTCTCTGATATGATAATTTCCAATAATCTTTCTTTGAGTTCACTAATCCTTTCTTCTCCTTGATCTAGTATGCTGTTGTATCCCTCTAGTGAATTTTTAGATCAGTTATTTAGCTCCAAGGTTTCTGTTTGGTACCTTTTTATATTTTCTATTGCTTTGTTGAAATTTTCACTTTGTTCATGCATTGTCCTCTTGATGTCATCCAGCATCTTTATGACAGTTGCTGTGAATTTTCTATTAGGTAAAGCATATATCAACATTTAATACTGTTAGTTTCTGGAGATTTATTTTGTTCATTTGTTTGCAACATAACTTCCCCTTTCTTCATTTTCCTTGACTCTTTGTGTTGGTATCTGTACATTAGAAAAAATAGCTGCCTCTCCAGTCTTCTCAGACTGGCCTTGTACAGAAGAAGACTGTCAACATTCAACCCAGCCAGAGATCTGGGGTTTTTCAAACCTTTGTGCTAGTCCAACCTGCTTTCTTTGTTTTTAGCACCCTCTTGGTATCTTGAGTACGACAGACCCCTTTAGCACTCTGAAAGGACCAAGACTGAAGCCAGACCCTTTGGCAGCTGCAGAAATATTGAATTGTTGGGCACTCTATCCAACTCTTTCCCTTCTCAGGGAGAAGCTGGGATCTGGGTGTTTGGTTTTTTTTTTTTCCTATTCATTCTATGTTGAGCTAGGTGGAGGGGCTTTGGCAACTAGTTGCATGCTAGAGCAAACCACTGTCTTTGTCTCACTGGCCCCCAGGCATCTGGAGTATGCTGACTCCTGTAAGCACTCTGAGGCAAGCAAGACAAAAGACGTTACTTTGAGTAGCTCCCAGAAAAGTTGAGACATTAGACATCTGGTCCACCTCTTTTCTTTACCAGGAGGAAGTTGGAAGTTGGGTTTTTTCATTTGCTTGTTCTGTGTTGAACCATGAAGAGGGGCTACGGTGACTGCTAGTTCAAAATAACATTTTTTTCATTGGCTCCCAGGAAGCTACAGTATGCCAGGTGCCTTTACCTCTCTGAGATAGGCTAGACAGAAGCCAGTCCTCTGAGATGCCTCCAGAAAAGTTGAGGCATTAGACACACAGTCCACCCTTTTCCCTTTCCAGGGATAAATTGAGAGCTGGGGTTTTCATCAGCTTGCTTTTTGCTGAGCCTACGGTAGGCAACTGTACCCAATATGCCATCTTTTTTCACTCTATCCCCCAGGTGGCTAGAGTATGCCAGGTTCTGTCAGTGTTCTGAAGTGAGCAAAACAGAAACCAGTCCTTTGGGTAGCCCTCAGAAAATTAGGAACTTTGGATGCATGGTCCAACTTTTTCCATCCCCAGGAAGAAGTTGGGAGCTGGGGGTTTCCTCCTGATTATATGATGCTGTGGCAGGGATAAGGATTATGGTAAGAGGATATCTCAAATTTTCTTACTGGTTTTGATGTGGCTAGTTTCATGCTTGACTGGGGTAGAAAGGCCTCTCAACTAGTTTCTGGATTTCTCACAAAGGGAATTTCCAAGTATTGTTGTTGAATCATTATGTTCATGGAGTGAAGGAGGGTCTAGGGTTTCCTATTCCATCATCTTGCTAATGTCACTCCCTAAGCACTAAAATTTAAAGCCAACTGAAATCTCTAGTCAATATGCTAAATCTTGTCTGGAAGTTTCTCAACATTATTTTTCAATTTTTTTTACTTTTCTTCAAAATGAATATTAGTGTTTGAGGCAATAAAAAAAATAAGAAAGATTTTTCTCATTGTAGATCTCCTTCACAGATTAAAATGTCAGTCAAAGTGCTGAAGAAACTACTTAGTGATTAGAATAGCATATATTATTAGACTTTTCTATTATAAATAACTATTTCAATAAGATAAGCCATACCCCAAGGTCAAAAATTAATGCAACTTTCAAAATGTCACTCTTATTTCCTCCTTGTTTGCCCTTAGGTAATATTTGATTCTGTATGTGTTATTTGAACAAAATTCTCTTTTAACACTTCCAGCAACAAATGGAATACCAAACTAGTTGGCAAATGAGAGATTTCTCCAAAGAAGAATTCTTTAACAGGAAACTATAACTGTAATCATATCTACATGTTTGAGACATCCTGGGGTAGCTGACCAGGAGATGCAGCAGAGCTGCTGTATTAACTTTAATCTATTCTCTGGGTTAATCAATCAATTAAATTATATGTCAAGTAACATCTACTATTGATTAACTCATGAAACTTTATAGAAGACTGCTGTAGAGTTCATTTTATAACTCTCTAAAAGTCTGAAGTATTTTCCTCAAAATCTCTTCTGAAGTATTTTTAGCTATTTCTAAAAAAATAAAATAAAATAACGACATCTACCAATGAAAGGAAGTCAGGTGCACTAAACTTCAGTTGCTGAAACCATCTTAAGTGACCCAGAACTTTAGAAAGAACATTGGCTTTTTCCTAAAGCACTCAAAAAAAAAAAAATTCTCTCAGCAAGACTGACTTCTTGTCCACTGCTGTACTTAATAGCTTTTGCTCTTAAGAATCTCATGCAAAATTCATTGGCTATTATGGCAGAATGGATCATATCTGCCTAGTGTGCTGAAGGAGGAAGGGAAGTGAGAATGGGTCTTATGACACATTGTAAGTGGCACCTAGAAACACAGAGCTGAGGGAGAAAAGAGTAAAATTGCTGGGCTTTGCAAATGAACAATATTTCTAGAGTTGTCATATTTCATATCTATAAACGCTGATACAATTTAGTTCACTTTGTTGTGTAGGCCTGAAGCAGAGCCAATTCACAGGAAAACTCTCAGCCTCAGATTGTTACAGGTGGAATATAAGGCGCACATACAGATACTTGTGAAAGTGATGGAATTAAATTCTGAGGCTGAAGGGAAATTTTTTCCTAAATTCAACCAGATATCAAGCTAAATTTAAATTTTCTCTTCTACGGACCACCAAATATTTGCTGTTTGAAGTCAAACAGATCATAAAATGAAGTTTCCACAAAGAGATAATAAAATAGTTTTGTATATATTGTTCTATCTTCAAAATCCATCTTAAGTTTTTGTAAAACTGCCAGCATGATAAGAAAAGCAGTCAAACTGAAACTATGTTAGAATATAGAAGATAGTGAAATGCAAATACCAACAAATTAACCTCAGCTTTTTGACATTCCACACAATAAGAAAGTCTTGAAAGAACTTACTAATTGGTTTTATCACAGGTATATTTATTTTAAAAATTGAGATATGCTTTTGGAGATCGTAATATAAAATATTGGAATAGCTACTCTAAATTTATCTATTCAAAGCAGTTCTATTTACGTAAGAAGGAGAGTATGAAATTCACATGCTGAAAATCACAATTGCTGTTTTACTATGCTCTGGGTACTAATATAAAAAAATGTTACATAGATGAATGATTTTGAATCTAGAAATGTGTTTGGAGAGGAAAACATGGTGCTATGGTGCTTAGAGAAGTCGAACATTCCTGCTTCTAAAATATTATGAGGGAAGTCAGTATTTCTCTTAGGTTGGACTTATCTTTCCTTAAATCAGGCTAAGGTGCTGTATTGTACTGTCACTTATTAGTTCTTCTTGTCATGCGCATCTAGAGTGCATTTACGTAGAGTGTGTCAATAGAAATTGAATGTACTTAAGGAAATTTATGAATTATGAAAGACCACTCTACCCATGATGTCTTACCATCAGATTCCAGTGTCTATTCATGATAAGAAAGAAATTAGGCTTTGAGTCTTGGGTACGAATCCTAGCTCTCTTCTTACTCCGCAGCGCCTCTTGAACTCTTAACCTTCTATATTTCCTTTACTTTCTCTTTTTTTAATTTTTAGGGATCACTCAGGTTTATTTTGAGTGAAATATAATGAATAGAGATTGGCATGATATATCCATTAGGAGAAAGGCAGTGGTAATGAAAATTGAGAGAAAGAATTAGATTCAAGAGACATTTATGAGGAAGTGTTCAAAACATCTAAATGGAAAATTTTTAATTTTCTCTCTGGCAGCCCCTTCTGTAGCTCTTATTTTCATTAGTACATGGATTATGCTATTTCGGAAGTACAAATCCAACTATCTTCTGTTCTTTCCTTCCTGTTCACCCGTACTTCAAGTAATCTATTGTCAGTTGATATTGTCTCTAATATGTTTCTTTAATGTGTTTGCAAATTTCCTTTTTTTTTTCAATCTTAGTGTCTTGAATTTGGTGTTACCTTCCTTACAAACTAATAAATTAGTCTATTACTGTTTCATGTGTGCTGGCAGAGACACGAGACTCTACATCATATAAGCATTGTGTTTGCATCCACTTCACAGTTTCATGGGGACAACGCAGAGGACTTCAAGTGGCTGCTATGTATGCAGAGGTGTTCTGTCATAGCTGAGGAACATTGACCTTGCAGAAGCCATTGTATTAGTAGTAAGCAGTAAGCAAGTTTACTGTTTGTCCCTAAGGGAGACTATCTTAGTCTGTTAGGTCTGCTATAATAAAGTTCCATAGACTGGGTGGCTTATAAACAACAGAAATTTATTTCTCACAGTTCTAGAGACTAGAAGTCCAAGATCAGGGTGCCAGCATGGTCTGATTCTGGTGAGAGCTCTCCTCCAAGTTGTGGACTGCCAACTTATTCCTGTATCCTCACATGGCAGAGAGAAAGAGCTAACTCTTTTTGTCTTCTTGCAAGGACACTAATTCCATCATGGGGGACCCCACCTCCATGACTTAATTACCTCCTAAAGGCCCCACCTCCCAATACCATCACGTTAGGGATTCGGATTTCAGTATAGGAAAGTTGGAGGGACATAAAGATGCAGTCCATAACAGAGACATTACCTCATTTTTCAATGTTTTCCGATGCAAACAACCCTGAGAAATGGCCCAAGTAAAGAGTGGACAGGGCTTTGCATTCTTGGCATACTCAGCAAATAGGGTGGACTTCACTGGCATGCAATCTATACAGTCATACAGGGCCCTGTGCTCTGAAGTTCCCTGTGCTTTTAGACACTTGGTCCTGTAAATTATGTATCTGGTCTTGCCTGTAAGAACTTACTGGAATGTGCAGTACCTATGCCAGATTGCCTTTCCCAGACAGCCATCACCCTAGATCATGTTCTCAATCATGTCTGCCTTAATTATATTAAGAGGATTTTTAGTAGTTTTTCTCCTTGCAGTTTTTTCCTCCTGTACAATGCTGTTAACCTAAATTTAAATCCAAATTAAATACTATATTAACTGTGAATCCATTATCCTGGGATTTCAAATATTACCTAATATCACCCAATCTGTTTCCAGCCATGTTCCCACTGCTGACACGCAGGAGGTATACATTTCATTAAAGCACAGCTATTCTGTTTTCCTTGAACAAAATTCTTGCTGCATTACATCAGATATTCCTAGAAGCAGACACCGAGATAAGATTAGACATACATGAGATTTAATGGGTGAATTGCTTTTGAGAGAAAAGTCAGAAGGACCTGGAAGAGGTGGGAAAAATCATTAGACTTTTTGCAGATCTGAACACTTAATAACATTTCCCTATTAAGTTCCACCCACTGTTTTAAGTTATTACTTTATGGGATCTTCCAAAAAAATCAATTGGCTATGAATTATTTTCCCTTTGAAAGACCATAATAACTCTCTTTCTTTTTCTGACTGTAAACACACACACACACACTATAAAATGACAAATTTGGTTTTAGGATTTAGGAAATGGATTCAATTTTATTGAATCTCAAGCGATGTAAGAAAGAGAAAAGCAGCCACTGTACTAATCAACTAGGCTACTGGGTTGACCATGATGATTCAAGAGAAAAAACAAAGCCACTGTATAATCATGTGATCTAGCTAGCCTTTTACCAATTTTTTAAAAAATAATATTTGGTTATGTTGACTAGTCTGTAGTTGTCTCCAAAATTTTTAGTCACTTTGTCTTACTAAATTGTAAAATGAGAATGATGGAAGTAAATACCATATCGATTTCTATAAGGATTAAATGACTTACCTACATATAAATTGCTCAAAACTTTGTCTGGTAGATGGTAAATGCTCAATAATAGTTAACTAATACTATTATTTCACTTTTCAAACAGGAGAGTTGTTTGCTACTGTTTTGTAATCTCTTAGAAATACTCATTTTCTGTGATATCAAGGTTAGCCCAAAGTTTAATTTTTATTAACAAGTATTTTATAATGCCATCTTTATTATTGTGAAATTAATTTTAAATATAATATAGCTTATCTACAAACATAACTTTAAAAAAATGAATACATCAGTTATCATTAAAGGAAAAATGAAAAGGTAATTTTATTGATATTATTTCATTAAAATAATATTGACAGTACATAAAATGATTGCAACTGTAATGTAAAATAATGTATAACTTGTCAGATCTAACATCACAAGAAGACATACAGGATTAGTCAGACACTTGTACCTCTGCGTAGATGTAACAGCTACAAATGGAGACCACTCTGCATCTTGTGTTGGAATATCAAATACCACAAGTGTCATTGACTTTGGCAGAACAATTTTCAAAATAGTGATCAATGCTTGGAAAGTTTTTTGAAAAAAGTAGAGTATTCTCTTCATTTGGCATCCATGGTAGTTACATTTCTAGAAAACAGAGAGTATTTTAAAACTGTGAAAAAAATTATTTTTATGTAAAACAATATTATTTTTTTGGCACAGATAACTATTAGCCAATTTATTGTATCCACAAATGTGTGCCGAGATATTTGGAAGTAGTGTGGAATGTGAGAAAATTCTTCACTAAGGATGATCATCTGAGCGTTGTAGGAAGCCTAGTATCTCTGACTAGATCCATTAAAAGTCGATAGCTACCCATCATCATTTCCAAATGTTCCATATGTAGGAAGTGCCCCATGTGAACCAACTATTTAAAGGTTGGAGAAAAGGTCAAAAGAAGTCAAATCATAATTAGGGAATATATCTTTCAGAAAATTGGATTGGTGTAAATGGAAATTGGTTATTCACAAATTAAAATGAAAATTTAAAGAAATTGAGATAAAAATAGAAACTAGAATTTAAATAATTTGGAAAAATGTTGTGTGATACAAAAATAGTAATCAGATATAGGAATTGTTGACCATAGTAATGCTTCATAACTGATATAGTGGAGGCGTGGTTCCAGATATGTGTGGAACAAGGGGCCATATCATTTTATGGGTTAGCAGAGCTAAGTTAGCTAAGTATAATAGTAATTCTATGTGATGGAACAACAACAAAAAAGACAGAAGAAGATAAATAGAAGTTGCATCTCTGCTCTTTGATGGTGAGAAATTTTCAACTAGAAGGTGCCACATGGAACGATATAAAATGTCTTCAATAATTCTAAGTAATCACCTCTTCTTAGTTAACTTATCTAGTTATTTCTTCATTATTCTATACCTTTAGTTTCCTTTTCTTGTCATCTAGGCTTGTATGTATTCTTAGTAAACATAAGCTTATTTCCAGATATTATCTTTTCTAGGTATGCGTTATAAATCAATTTATTTACATTTTGCCTAGGAGTAGAGCCAAATTTATTCATTTTCATTTTTTAAACTCATCATTCTTTAAAATCAGAACATTGCCCAATCACCACTTTAATAAAACATTTAATTTTCTCTGTGATTTCTTCTATACATCTTTTATATTACTATACTATCATTAATCAGGAATGAAAAAATTAGCTGATTTAAATGAGTTAGGATGCTCTTTTATAATTGTTTTCCCTTATAAAGAGCTTCAGAGCTCTATAATCAATATCTATTCTTCCCTTTCCAATTCAAAAATTGTTACCCTTGGTGGAGGACAAGCAAAGAGGAAATTAAGTGATTAATTACACATATATGGTTTCCATTTTATGAGCAGTATAGGGGTGTGGGGCTTTGTGAATCCCATATACAGATTGTTATATATAGCACAAAAGCAGCATGAAAATTTCACTGAATTAGTGAAAACTGAAATGATTCAATTGCTGTTGAGGATAATTATTGAAAACCTGCAATTAAAAAATTGTTTGAGTGCTCGCTTCGGCAGCACATATACTAAAATTGGAACGATACAGAGAAGATTAGCATGGCCCCTGCGCAAGGATGACACGCAAATTCGTGAAGCGTTCCATATTTTTTGATGGACAAACAAAAATGTACAACCCAAAATTTCACAATGTTAGAAACCATTAAAACATCAATAAAAAAAAAAAAATTGTTTGACGTTTAGGGGCTGGCCCGTGGCGTAGTGGTTAAGTTAGCCTGCTCTGCTTTGGCAGCTCAGGGTTCGCCGGTTGGATCCTGAGTGTGGCCCTACACACCACTCATCAAGCCATGCTGTGGTGGCATCCTATATATAAAATAGAGGAAGACTGGTGCAGGTGTTAGCTCAGGGACAATCTTCCTCAAGCAAAAAGGAGAAGATTGGCAACAGATGTTAGCTCAGGGCCAATCTTCCTCACCAAAAAAAAAAAAAAAATTGACATTTAAAAATATTACTCTATGTTTTGTCTTCAGTAGTTGAAATTGTTACACATCAAATTATCACAGAGAAAAAAGGCTTTATAAAAATAGCCTCCTAGCTCTAAAAGTTAATACATTTCAAAAAAAGGGGAAAACGATATACTTTTTCTTCATACATTTCAGAAATTTCCCATTTAAATTATTCATGATGATGATAACCAAGTCAGACTTGGAAAACAGTCATAAGTCATTCTGTTAGTATAAAGATGTATCAGTTAATAATGCTCTTGGCTTCAAGTAATACAGAGCATGACCAATACCAGCTTAAATTGAAAGGGGATTATCTTTCTCACACATGAACAAATTCACAAGTAAGTTGTTGGTGTTGGTTTAGCTAATCAATGGTGCCACCAAGGATATTGTCCCCTATTTTTCTACCACATTACCATTAGTTATTGGCTTTGTATTCTCATGTTTGTCACTTAACAGTGAAATGACAATATGACTGCCATTGCTGCATAATTTGTGCAGGCAACTAATAATGTCTGCATTTTATGTGTCCATGGCATGTATTTCTGTATTTATTGTTAAGAAAAACAACTTGATAAAAGCTATCAGATTAATTCTATGATTTACTATTCATAAATAGTGAAATTTAGTCTAAGAAGCAGTCTCAATTATTGTGATATATGCTACTGATTTACAGACTTATTCATCTAATTACACAAAATTTATTGGGGTTTTCATGAAGATAAAATTGTGTAGATTTATAAAGTAGAAATTAATGCTACTTTAATACTTATTTATAAAACTATTTCTATATATTTTTCAAAGTATAATAAAAAAGGGAAAAGTTCACGTTTGATTCTTAGAAATGTATCTTAAGTCACCTTTATGTAAATACATATATTTAAATTTCAATTAAAATGTATTACTACATTCTTATGCTTCATCGAGGGAACAAAATTCACATTGTTTTGCAGTTAACCTATAGAGTTGTGTCTTCAGATGTGCTTCCCTGAAATGATGAACTTGATCTATTCCACAAATGATTTTCAATCTATATAGTAAGAAAAAATGTATTTAAAGTTTTTTTTGAAGAGGGCATTGTGGTGTGCTTTAAGTTTGTAGGCAACGACTCTAATATACATAGATTATTAACATGTTTGAAGGCAATTTAAATAATAGTACAGGGAATTATTACATACTCAGTGTTGAGGATAAAAGTACAAATCAGCTGTTACTTCAAGGCTTATTAACAAAATTGTAGATTAACTGTAATACAAATTGAATCCAATGTTGCTTTTTCCCTTCTAAAAGAGATTTTGATTTACTATGGTCTGAGAAAATAAATAATAATAATAATTCAAACATTAACATAATTCATATATACTTAGGAATGTAACTCTGCAGCTAAAGCATTTATGTGACCTGGTGTTATTAACAAACCTTAATGAAAAGTTTCTCAAGAGTGATTCAGGCAGTAATTGGGGCACAATATTCATTTGGGATCCAAGTGGGTGTTGTAAAATCTAATAGAATTCTGAATATGGAAAACTGTTCAGAGGGTCCAGTCAGTTTTATAATACCATATCTTGCCAGCGTGGGAGGGTATATTAAGCAATATCATAATTTATTGAAATCCATGTAATATATTTAGAACTGGCCCCATGGCTATACATGCTTTATGGTATCTGAATATATAATTTCACTTATTGCTACATGGATATTTGTTTTCCCAAGTAAAGAGGAAGATTCTGAATAGAACTTTGAAGATAAATTATTCCCTTAAAGCATTATGCAACAAAATAATTGCTAGTAGTTTCTTCTTTTTTGAACTGGAGGTGTTGTTATAAGATTTCCTTTAGAGAATTATAGGAGAAAGGATAGAGGCTTCCTACTGAAAGGTAAAACTACTAGGGACTAGCTATTTTTCTTAAGATAATAGAAATTTAGAATGTGTGAAATACAGCCCGTTGGACAGGCTGCCATATATAAAAGACAATGATTTCTAGGGGTTAGGTCAAATATCACTCACTCTTTCATCGTAAATTTCTGTAAGAGAATGAATAGCGGTAGAATTTCTGAGTGGTAACGTAGAAGTTTATTTACAGCCTCATTGGAGTTTAAGAACAAAGAATATCTAGATGACTAGAATGGCTGATGTTCTAGAAATTTTGGGGGGCTCATATAAATTAAGAAAATTATAAACTATAATCCAACCTTAAAATCCCAAGAAGAGTCTAGAAGTATATAGACTGTAAAAAAGATTCTCTCTCCCTCTCATCTGTTTCTCTCTTTCTCCCTCTCTCTTTCATGCATACACAAACACTCCTTCCTCTATTGTTTTAGTGTTGGAATTCCAAAAGATCCCATCGTATGTCGTCTCCTGCACACACCTGACTTGAACTGTCAAGTTCATTATCACATGAATCACAAAGTACATCCCCATTCCAGGCTCTATTCTGAACTGTAACACCACACATGGGTGATTTTCAATTTGTACACACTTATTGTAATAAAGTATATATATTTTGGAAATATTAAAAAGCTTTAATATCTTAGTATAATTTATTCTTAAATGTGTAGACTCTAAAGGCATACTGCAGTTGAATTATAGAAAAAAATATTTTTGTTGTTTTCCGTGGTCAAGGCTTTCTGAGCAAAGAAAAATAATATAAAGATCGAGAAAGTCTCCTTTTCCTCAGAAACATTTGCTCTTGGCATTCTAAGGTGATAGACAAACCAGAGCCATGCCACACTTACTACATGCTAGGCAAAATTCTAAGTGTCTTAACAAATGTTAAATCCTCATAACAACCTTGTGAAGTAGATGTTATTATTATCCACGTTTTAAAAACGAGAAAACCGAAGCACAGAATGTTATGAAACGTTTTTAAGGTTACACAGCAGTAAGAGAAAGAACTGGAATCTGAACACAGGCAGCCTTGGTTCCAAGGTCAAACATTAGTCTACTAGGTATACTGTTTCTTAACAATAGCTCAAAAAATATTATTAATATTTCTACTATTTAAAAAAGTGAGAAAAAATATCTTCAATTTCCCAAATGTCTAAAGATATGTAATGAGTGGTCAGAGTATTTTCCATAACATATTTAAGTAGTCTTGCTCATCCTGCTAAGTAATTTGTGCGTTACTTCTTCAATGAAATGACCTCAAACACTGATGGAGCATGTCTATCCCTGAGTCTCAGAATTACCAAAACACTGAAAAATCCCACTTTTCAACAGAGATCTGAACCTTGTCCAAACCAAAGAAGTCTCTTAGATTCTGCTTTATGTCCTGCCTCATATTTTCCCGGAGGAAATGAGCATAGACAAACTGAATATTTGAAAGAGTTAGGATATGAGGGGAGGAAAAAAATGGAGAAAATCATTAATTAATATACAATATTATCCAAACACTGATGTCTCCTTTCATTTTTGGTGTTTTTTATGAATTTATTCCTCTTTTCCCCTTATTATTGATAATCAATTCAATAATCAATTAATTTTGTTCTTTGGGAGTATGGAGTTAAGTATATATGATATCCTTCCATATTGAATTATCATACCTGTATATCTTAGTAAATCTCCTTACTGAAATACTTAAATATTGTGGTCCTGGTACCTGAATTATTGGCGTAGGTCCCAATGCCTTGCAAATGAATTTTCATTCCACTTTTCCCTATAATTTACGCCATTTTCTCATATCAGTGCATGGTAGAGGACTGACTGTTAAAGTCAGTATGGAATTCTCAGTAGTGCTTTCCTCTAGCTTTGACTGTCTCTGCAGGCTTGGTATTGGAAATAGGAACTGAATCTTTCTTGTTACTGACTTTCCAGAGAGATCAATCTACTTGCAATTTGCAGCTGTGGCTGGCACTTTAAGTCCTCTTGGCGACAGGGGTTGGAATATCAGCAGTTCAGTTCTGAAATGTTTTGCTCTGCTATACTGCTCTATTCTTGTTAGCAAAAAACAGTTATTCTCCCATTTCAGAAGGATGTTAGGAAGTGTATAACAATAACTGATTATAAGTATAACATCTATAGCTGTAAAATTGTAAATTATTTAAGGTCAACATTTATATTTTCAATTTTATAAAATAGCAACTTGAAATTCAATTTGCTTCCTGTCACTTCCAGACAAGTCACTAGTCATCAACGTTGTTTTAAAGGATTTGGAAAGACTTATTTAGATGACATGGGTCAATGTAAATAAAGAATTTGATTTCTGGACATAATGCATATAGAAAAAAAACCAAAAGATATTCTTTGAGTAAAGTAATAAGAACCCAGACCATAGCTAAAACATGATCACCTACTTCTATCATTTAAATCGAAACGCTGTCACTCAGACTTAAATGACTGCTAGTCACTCATCCACAGCATCACCAGCGTAGCCAATTCCTTAGCAGTGTGAATGAACTCAGGAGGGTGGTTGAACGTTATATATATTTTTATCTTAAAATTTTGAATGTAATATCTTTATAAAATAATGAAGCACAATATTAAACTATAGATAATTCTCAATAATTAATGCTCCAGAAATATTTCCAAAGATAAAAATGGATAAAAGAGAAATAATCATAGTTTTCAAATGATAATTATACAAATAGTCCTTATAATTGGTATGATCATGAGTGTAGTATAACTTTTACTTATGCATAATTTATCACCAGATCTCATATTTACCTCATCATAGATTTCTTATGGCTTGTCTAGTTTTATTAATTTTTAGTAGTATTATTACTAATTTAAACAAAAGATTGCAGCGTCTGGATTACTATCTTTGCTCTACATTGTCTAAATGTCTTTGAAGACCAGATGTTATTTCAATGTAGATATAACCTGTTAAGGGGTTTTCATGTAACTGATTGAGGTATCAGTGGCGTTCTGAAACCTAAAATTCCACTTCTTTTATTCTTTTTCAGCAACACATAATGGGAGAAAAGGAAAAGTGATAGTTAATGTAGCTTGGTCAGACCTGTGGCCTGGCAAATTTTAATACAGACTTTGAATATTCGAAGATACAGAAAAAAAATTACATGTTAGTAAAATTTAAGTATACGTGTCCATATTTGGGAAATAACTCAGATTTCATTCCTGTGTTGTTAGGACGCCTTGAAAAAAATATATGGCCAGACACAAGATTGTTCTTGGTAACAAATTTCCATTTTGATACAATGTTTCCTTCAACTGTAGGGTCCACATTAATTGAAACATCCAAACTCAAATTGAGCATCAAGAGAGGTTCAAACATGCATGACGCTTGATTTCTTTGTCCACACAAAAAGATTTTCCTGAGCTTTGACTATTGAAACACGAGACTCATTTTTTTATCACTTCAAACTGAAGCTTGAAACTGCCACTTATGTGTAAGTGTTCTCTTTCTTTTATTTAAGTATTTTTTATTATAGATGTGATAAATGTTGGTTCAGTGATTCAAACAATAAATATGTCTCTGTATTCCATCCATCCTACTCACCTGGGATTGCTTATGTTAATAGTGTATCTTGTATAATTCCATTCATTTTGTACGGTACACTATCATTTCTTCCCATTACTTTGAAACTTTATAGCAAATAACATTTAAAAAATAATCCTCCATTTCTCTAAAAAATGTATTTTTCTTTATTTTTTCTCACTTCCTTCCTTCCATCTTCCTTCTTTCTCCTTTTTATTTCTTTCATTCCCCATATTTTTATATTTACTTGTCCATCATTCTTGCCATTCTTACTTATACACCAGGAGTCAGCAAACATTTGTTGTAAACAGGCAAATAGTAAGTGTTCTGGGTTTTGCAGTCTCTTTCCTATATTCTTCCTATTATACTATTTTTTTTACAACCATTTAAATGTGTGAAAAACATTTTTAGTTTGTGGGACACAGACTGTGGCTCACAGGCCATAGTTTGTCAACCGCTGCTATACACTCATTTTATCCTAATGTTTATATGTAAAATGAATTCAATTATTAGTACAGTTTGAAAATTGAGACATAATTTCATGAATAATAGAAATATATCTAAAGTTTTACTGATGTACACTGGAAAAAATCATTGCTCAGGGTGCCTATTAATAATGATGATAATTATGAAAAGTTGACCAAAAATGCACCAATTTTTTTATGCTAAATGTTTCCTCCTTCTCATCCTTGCCCTATATACTGTATGGACTTCTCTTTGCCTTCCAGATCTACTTCCCTAAACTCTATACATTCATATATGTCCTTTTTTGCATACTTTTCCTATTGATCACTTTTGTGAGTGATCCCACAACCAACAGTTATTAAGCATTCAGTGTGTGCTAACCACTCGTCAAAGATTTTGCCTGTATTGACTCATATAATACTCATACAAACCTTATGAAGAAGTTATGTTATGTTCTCCATTTACAAAAGAGAAAATTGAGGCACAGAGAGGCCTTGTAAATGCCCTGGTAGCATTTCAAGAAAGTGGTGGATCCAGGTATTAAACCTGGGGAGCCTGGCGTCACTGTCTGTACTCCTAACCACCATTGTTAACACTACGTGAGTTATGATATAGCGGCTAATTGACTCTCTCAAGAATTTCTTCAGCTGAAAATTTGCTGTATGTGAGGTGTGGGGGGAAAATCAATCAAGCAAGATACCCTTTCTTATTCTTTAACTCCACTTTACGTTTGTTTGTTTGCCTAATTATATGCAAATGCTTACCAATGTCACTAATGATAATACAAACTCATATACAAAGACCAATTTTCTTAAGAAATTTTGTGGTTCATTACTCAAAATAGCTACCTTTACGCATGTTATTATCCTTTATGGGTGAATTTTTTATTTAGAGTAAGATTCTTTTTCTTTTAAATTGAATTTGTCATTTAAACAATTGGTCTTCCTTTTAAATAGGTCTGAAAATACGTAAATGCTTATTTTATTTTCAGAGGTCCTTTATTACAGGCTCAATAGATAAATAAATAACTTATCAATCAGCACATATTAAAACTATTTTTAATAAAACAAATACTGGCCTCTATAAGTGTCTTCACTTCTCCACTGGAATTTGCTGACTGGACAAAGCATATATTCTTACTTTAGCTTTAATAAGATGAACATATGTGCATCTATTTCCCTACTTTTGCACTTGACTAACTTCCACTGACATTAAGTGATGCTTGTGTATCATGTAATGCTCTCCTATCGACAGTGGAATAGACTCCATATTGCAAATGTTCAGTGATGCACAAAGGTGTATATTGGCTTTTGTGTAATGTAATCTAGTTTCTATAGGTTGAACTGTCCTTTGTTCACATACTGTAGGTGGTGTCTAAGACAGGTTGCATTACTCAGCTATTTTTAAAGTTCACTCGAAGTCGCTAGTTAGGTTTTCTTTCCTTCCTTTTTTATCCTCTTGATTTAAGTTAATATTTCCTGAATACTTTTACAAGACACATACATTAGTTAAACAAGAATAGTCCTCATATAACTGAATTTATCCAAATATAAAATTTTCCATAAAATAATCTTTATAACCAAAAAGAACACACAATTCACAAATACATGTCTTTTTCATGGTGATATGATAATGGTACAGTAACACAAATCATTACAGAGAGAATATGCATGCAAAATTTAATGTACAAAAAGTTATTATTTCACAAAGAGTTTGTATTAGGAATGCAAACAGTACCTGCTTAGCATAATAGAATTCTACATAGACTAATCCATATACTTCCTTTTAAAATAAACTCTAACAGAATAAACAAATATTTCCTGTTTGCTTTTTAATTTTCCCCAAAATTTGTTATCTAAAAGTAACAATAAATTATTAACACTGTACTGCATCTTCTCTATCATCCTCTATCAGAAAGTCTCATATTTTTCAATCTGAGATACCTAAAATAAGCTTCTTAATATCTATATGGATGTTCTCTATGATTTATGTATTTCAGATACTCAAACCTGCTTGAACTATTCAGCTTTTCTATGCATTTTTAAAAAAACATTTTTTCCTCTGTTACCGGATTGGCTTTACTGTTTTCAAATTTGAATTTATAATTTGAAAGGCACTATATGTCAATTAGGAATATACATAACTGTGTATACCTGTCTGTACAAATTGATCGTGCTAATATTCCAAATATTTAAAAATATATTTACACATTAATTTTAATTTTGAAATTCCTATTGGATATTCAAATGGAAATGTTGAGGATGGGATTAAATATACACATCTATAATTAAAGGCAGAGGCTCTGGATGGAAATATGAATTTGGGCATCCTCTGAGAATTATCATATCAACAAGTGAATGCCACAGATGAGAATGCCAAATGAGTACATGTGACTAGAAAATAGATGTGGTCCCAAGAAGAAGCCCTGGAATACTTCACAGTTTAGAAATCAGGGTAATTAGGAGGAACCAGCACAGAAAGATGGGGAATTTCAGTCAGATGGAAAAAGAAAAGCTAATAGTGTGGAATCCTGGAATTTAAAGTAAAGGATATGTTTCGAGGAGCAAGAATTATCAGCAAGGTTAAATAGTAATGACAAGTCAAGAACAAGGGCCGAGATTTGGCAATTATCTTTAACAAGAGTGGAGAAGATGGGCAACCATGATGAAAGCAGTTTCATTGGAGTGATGAAAGAGAAAGAGTATTTCAAGTGAATTTAAGTAATAATAGAAAGAGAGAAATTTGAATTAGTGAATACATGGTCACGTGCCACATAACAACGTTTCAATCAATGACAGACTGTCTATACAACAGTGGTCCCATAAGATTAGTACTATATAGCCTAGGTGTGTAGTAAGCTATACCATCGAGGTTTGTGTAAGTACACTCTATGATGTTCACACAACGATGAAATGACCTAACGATGCATTTCTCAGAATATATCCCTGTTATTAAGCAATGCATGACCGTAGATAGCTCTTCTCAGGAGTTTATATTATTGATATAGAGTTCATTGTTATATATAATTTTTGTATTATATGAAAATTTTAATATAGTAATAATTCTCATTCATGAAAATTTTTCTAAAATGCTACTTCTATTTGTATAGAAATACAACGACATTCCTATAAGTATAAATAAAATACTATAACCTAGTAATTAAAGTAGTATTAAATAAAAAAATTGAATGTGTTGGTACATTACATGGATATTTAATGAAATTCTTAACACTCTGCTAGATAGTTACTTCCTGTTTTAATATTGAACAATCTTACAGGATATAATGTATACTGAATATCATTTCAAATGCCCTTCCAATTTTTTTAGAGGGGTTTCAGGATGTTTCCTCAAACATACAAGCAATCGAAGATATTAATGAGAGCAGCCTTAGAAATTTGCTTTAAGATAATACTACTGCATTTTCAAAATGGTTTATTTTACATCCATGATCAGATTTCACTGGTTTAATTTCTCTTGAAAAATATAGCAAACAATTCCAGAGGCACAGAACACATATCAGATTTTCAGATATTCTAGTCTATATTCCTTAGCCTCTTTTGGTTTTGGGAAAGTGTGAGCAATGATTTAATAACTAAAAGGTTTTTCATGTGTCTAAGGAAGTTTAGAGTAGCATCCAGGAGTAAAACATCTGGGTCAGAAGTAGTAGGAATTTTATGGCAGACACACAGGGGAGTCCTAATTAAATCAAAGTAGACCATCAGGCCCTGATCAAACTGAGAAAGTATTGATTGCAAATTTTTAACTACAGATATCCTCAATGAATGCTATTCAAAACTGAGATAGGTCCTAAATAACCACTCCCTGATGGGATGGGAGACCAGTCACTCAAAACCAATAACACCAATGATCTAAGAGGTATTCATGGACCTTAAATCCCTTCAGTCTAGAACCATAGCATTACATAAGTTTCGTCTTCCCTTCCAAACAACATCTGGAAAGAGAGGCAGGTTTGGGGTTAGAAATAAGAAATATTGAAAAATAAACTCCAACAAGACCAAATGTTACATAAAAGGACTGTTTATAATATTCAGTTACAACAGATTGATCCCCATAATGTTAGTCTTCTCCCTAAGCAGGTAGAAGATATTTCTCTCCATTAGAATATGGAGAAAGAAGATGTGAATTTCAGACATCATATCAAGATCAGTTATTAGAGTCATTAGCATAATTAAAAATAAAATATTTCTTTATGTCTATATATTCCTTTTTTTTTTTGGTGAGAAAGATTCGCCCTGAGATAATATCTGTGCCCATCTTCCTGTATTTTGTATATGGGACACCACCATGGCATGGCTTGATGAGCAGTGCGTAGGTCTGCACCCGGGATTGGAACCTGTGAACCCAGGGCCCCCAAAGCAGAGTACATGAACTTTACCACTACGCCACCAAGCTTGCCCCTATGTCTATATATTCTTAAAAATAATTTCTTAAAAATGTAAAGTACTAAAGTTGATTATGGTTGATCTTTATTTTTAGTCAATAATACCTGGATATATAATTACCACTCCAACACAATTTAGTTGCCTTTCTCACATTAAAATTCAATTAAAAGTCAGTGTTTCTGCCATGAAAGCGTACTTGCTTTAGAACTTACCCTATCAGCAAAAATCACTGGAAATAAAATATACGAATATATAATTTGTATTTTATAATATATATAAATAATATACAAATAAAATATACAAAATATACGAAAACAGGAATAGGGTGCATGTATGGTGACAGATGGTAATTAGTCTTTGGGTGGTGACCATGATGTAGTCTATACAGAAATTGAAATATAATGATGTACACCTGAAGTTTATATAATGTTATGAACCAATCTTACCTCAATAAAAATAATTAGTTAAAAAAACAATAAAATAAAATATATGAAATAATATTTTTCAGATTTTGAATTATAGTCATTCTAGACTGTGATCCCTAAAATAATGGAAACAAATGAAGTGAGCATATAATCTCCCTGGTTTATTTTGCCTCGGACAATTTCTGGGCTGTAGTTCAAGGAGGGAGGATGTAAGAAGAGCCTGAATTAACAAAACAGAGATTGGTGAGGCTGAGGTGGCTAGAATTTGTGAGCTACAATATTGACTGTGATGATTGTTAAGTTTCTATGCAGTGAAATATCTCCAGATATGTGCATGAGTCCCTTTGCTGTTTAACTAAATATTAATTGGCACATGCATCAGTGAGGAGAACAAACACTGGCCTGAGAATATCTGAGTTTCCACCAACTAGAGAGGAGAGAACTTGTGAATACATAAAACATTCATTAGTGACCAGACAGGAACACACCTTAGTAGCAAGGCTTAACTAAACCTAAAGAAAATGCTGGCTTAGATTCATTTTAAAATAGCTTCAAAAGATGCATTGAAGTGATGATGCTAATACGCAAGCAACCAAACTGCATGCCAGAACAAGGTGCAATATTTTTTAAAGATGCAGCTAAATATGCAACTCATCATAAAATTTACCAAGTCCAACATCCAAACTAAACTTACTATGCAGATTAAAAAGCAGACAAGTATTACCTATAAGCAGGAAATAACAAGAAGTTAATAACAATTAGTCAGTAGGAAAGGATCCAGAAATAACAAAGAATCATGAGCTGTAAAACACCTATTATGCATATTATTAATCTGATAAAGGGTTTACAGCAAACTATGGATACAAGGAGGAGAGAAATGAAAAATATAAAACTTATTTATGGAAATCCTTGAGATGAAAAGTATATTACTGGAAATGAAAAATACACTCAATGGGATAAACAGTAAATTAAACACTGTAGAAGAAAAGACCAGCGTACCTGGACATATAGCAAGACAAATTATTTGTAATGCACAGAGGAAAAAGCTAACACTAGAGAAAAAACTAACACTAGCTAAAAAAGAACACTAGAAAAAAAAGGCCTCAGTGACCAAAATATATGTAATTGAAATCTCAGAAAAAGAGGGCAATGTTTGAAGAAATAATGGTTAAAATTTCCCTCAATTTGATGAGAACTATAAACCCCAGAACAAAGAAGCTTAAAGATACAAAGAGAAAAAACACAAAGAAAACTACAGAAAGGCATATCGTGATCAGATTGTTGATAATCAGACAGAGATTAATCTAAATGCCTCTAGAAAAAAAATAGACATGCTACATATAGCAGAAAAAAGAATGAGAACAGGCTTCTTGTCAGAAACTATGCAAGCTAATGACAATGAAAGAAAAGAAATACCAACCTAGAATATTATACTTAGCCAAAATATCTTTTAAAAAGAAGTTATAATTATTGCAAATAATTTTTTTAAAATCTGAGAGAAATTATGACCTTTAGACCTGCACTATTAAAAAATGTTAAAGAAAGTTCTTAAGGCTGAAAAAAATATTAAATGGAAATTTGGATCCACATGAAAGAATGGAGAACACCAGAAATGGTAAATGTGTAAGTAAATATTTTACAATTTGCTTTCATTTTGTTAATTAAAAAAATTACTTTTTAAATAAAAAGAAGAACAGTATATTGTGATTTTATGTTAAAGGTAGAAGTAAAATATATTACATCTAAAGCACAAAGAACAGAAGAATAAAATGAAATTATACTATTAAAAGATTTTTACTATTTATTTATGAAAGTTTCAAGCACTTCCACCTTGCTCTTTGGGACATTTGCTGTTGAAACCCAGCTATGAGGAAGCCCATACTAGCCCATATGGAGAGGACACACGGAGAGGACACATGTAGTTGTTCTATATGACTACTTGAGTTCCCAGCTGATAGCCAGCATCAAGAATGCTGTGTTATACCATCCGGAGTCTTCATTCAGGACAATATTTCTCAGTCCCTCAGCTGCCAGGAATGTTGGCTGCTGAAGACTCACAGCTGATTCCTTCCCTGGTAATTGTCTTTAGCAGAACATACTGCCTTGCCAATTTTTTTACTCCTTTCCCAGGTTAAGCCCACATACAGTGATTAGTCAATATGGGTATAATGGCTCAGTTTCCTACCTTAATTCTTAAACAGGGTATATATCTATATATTTTGTGTGTGTGAGGAAGATCAGCCCTGAGCTAACATCCATGCCAACCCTCCTCTTTTTGCTGAGGAAGACCAGCCCTAAGCTAACATCCATTGCCAATCCTCCTCCTTTTTTTCCCTTTTTCTCCCCAAAGCCCCAGTAGATAGTTGTACATCATAGTTGCACATCCTTCTAGTTGCTGTGTGTGGGATGCCACCTCAGCATGGCCAGACAAGTGGTGCATCAGTGTGTGCTGGGGATCTGAACCCAGGCTGCCAGTAGCGGAGCATGTGCACCTAACCGCCAAGGCATGGGGCGGCCCCCTCCACCTTAATTCTTGACAATTCAACAGGCCATCCACTTTGTATTTCCCTGTGGGACCAGCTGAGACCTTTGTTGCAGCAGTAGTACAATTTTTTTCCAAGAGAATTTCCCAATAAACTTCCTATACATGAATCTCTTTATCCTAGACTTTTGTCTGAGTAACCTGATATAGGACTGTAAGACAGATGCTACCAGGAGACATTCAAGGAAGCAGACCTCAAAATGTATTTTTGGAGCTAGATAATCTCTCTCTCCCACATTCAACTGGTAACGAGGAACTCCTTGCTGCTGGCAGGTGGAGTACTTATAACCCTTGGCATATGATTGAAGTTAAGTTGTTAAAAGATTCACAGGGTGAACTGGAGTGGAATTTTGGTGTAAGAGAATTCACTGTGGCATGATACTGAGGTATTTTAATGGTTTGGGGGTTGTAGTAATTATGAGGACAATAGAATCAAATGACTGTTGCTGAGTGCTATTGATGAATTGGTGAGAAATTGAGTGCACCTGTTCTCTGCAGGCCAAGTTGACCCGTGGTAGAAGATGTTCTTATAGAACTGGAGATCACAAATAGCTGTGGGGATAATAGAATCCTAAAAATTCCGGAGGTGAGTTGATAGTGCTTAACTGTCAGAAGAAGAGTGGCTCTAATTATTGCAATAAGTAACAACATTGTGTAGCAACCAGGGGTCCCTCACTTGCAGTAGGCTATTAGGATCATTAATAAATCATGGTGTCCCACACACAAGATAAGCATAGAGTCAATATTGATATATTGCTCAATCCACACAAGAAAAAATAAAAAGGATGTTTAGGGGGCAGCTACCTCAATAAGAAGTCAAAAATCCTCATCCTGTTTTTGCACAAGGGCTATTAACTCTCTTTCCTTTTGCAATAACATACTCAAAAAGATTAAAGGATTTAAACTTGAAACATTTTGAAGAAGAACATTGTATTGATCTCCTTTGTTAATAGCATCATGTTATTTGGATGAGATAAGCAAGAAGTGAGAAGAACATTATTGAGCTTGGTAAGACATGTGCAATCCAGAAGGTGAGAGAGAACCGTACAAGGATACAGGGACAACATCAATGAAGGATTTAGCATCTAGTTATCTGAAGCATGTTGGGATATCCTCCAAAAGAGGTGCAAGTCACACCAGCCACCACTAAAACATTATGCTTGGTAGCTCATTTGGGTTTGTGGAAGCCGTATATTCTACCCTTGAGAATACTGATCCAAGCCATTTAGCACTTAGAAGTCTGACATCTTTTTTTTTTTCCCCCAAAGCCCCAGTAGATAGTTGTATATCATAGTTGCACATCCTTGTAGTTGCCGTATGTGGGACGCGGCCTCACCATGGCTGGAGAAGCGGTGCGTTGGTGCGCGCCCGAGATCCGAACCCGGGTCGCCAGTAGTGGAGCACGAGCACTTACCCACTAAGCCACGGGGCCGGCCCAGAAGTCTAACATCTTTGAATGGAGCCCAGAGCTAGAAATGGTTTGTAGCAGGTCCAGGCTTCAGCATAAGTAACTCTACAATTTGGAGCATGCAACATGGCAGACCCTATTGTACTAAAATATTTTTATTGTGAAAATACCCAGTGAAGTTATGGTAAGTTCCAAAAGGAAAATTACAACACAGACACATAAAGTTCTGGAACAAGACCAAGGTGTCTGAAATGGATATCTCAAAACAAATGTATATCTCAAAAACAACTCCTGGTGTGCAACTGGACCTTGGTAGAGACAGAGCATCTGACTATGGCACATCAAATGACAATGTGGCCATAAGTACATTATCATGGTTAGGGTTCCATGACAAATACGAAGTTGTAAGAGTGGGCTGCCCAACAACAACCCGCTGCCAGATGGAAACAGTACATCCTGGAATGGGCGTCAGCAATAGGAGACACAAGTAGGCTGCACAAGCAGGTATCCCAGACCTCTGTGTCATCTACCGTAAGACACTGTACCTGTCTGGGGAAGAAGAGTGTAAAACTGAGCTTGTTTCACAGAGCAGTCAGCTCAGTTTCCAGATTACTGATACATTAATCACACTAAAATAGACTAATACTACATTCAGAGTGGCCCTGAAAGATAGCAATGAGGAGAAATCCTCCCCAAAAGCAAAGCTTGGGTTGTCAATATGTTTATATGGAAAAACAAGTGATGCAGGTCAGAATATATAGAGTCATGGACAATGACAAATGGCCTGGCTAGTTGGTGAGGATCCCAGAAGGAGAAAGATTTGAAGATCTAGTACAAGCAGATCTGTAGAAATGGCATGTGGATAGATCTCAAGGAGTAAGCACTAAGTGCCAAGATCTTTATGGTTCAAAGTAACACCTATCAGATAGCAGCTATATCAGATGATGCAGCCATATCAGATGATGCAGCCACATAAACAGAACGAATTGGCCAGTTAGTCTGTATCATCAGTCACTCTGAGCTGGCACAATGTGTACACAAAAGAAGCAACCATGGTGGCAGAGATAGAGATGCAAAAACTGTACCACAATATACTTCTCCTCATCAAGACTGATTCAGCTACCTCTACTACTGAATGTACAACCTTCTGGCAACAGAGAAAAACGTTGAGCCCCTAGCTATTTTAGGAGATCAATTTGTGATTCATCTTGAATAGAACTGAAACATATTCCACGTATAGGTTTGTTCCTTCAGCCCACAAGGATGGATCCAGCACCGCTATCCATGGCTGAAAGAGTCTCTGATATCCACCAGCATAGTATTCTGCATAAAATCATATTGGATCAAGGAACCCATTTTACAGGAAAAACACACACACACACACAAAAAGGTGTGGCAGTGGGACTATGGGATCCACTGGTTCTTCACCCAGAACTGCCAATCTTTAAGAGTTATTGAAAGAACTTTTTTTTTTTATTGAGGTCATATTAGCTTATAACATTGTGTAAATTTCAGGTGTATATTATCATATTTTGGTTTCTGTATAGACTGCATCATGTTCACCACCAATAGTCTAGTTTTTATCTGTCACCATACGTATATGCCCCTTTATCCCTTTCGCCCTCCCCCTACCCCCTTCTCCTCTGGTAACCACTAATCTGTTCTCCTTATCTGTGTGTTTGTTTATCAAAGGTGCACTTAAGATGCACTTGAGATGATAGATTGGAGATAATGCCATGGAGAATAGGATGCTGTCCTTCTAGTTGCAGTACCCGCGCTATGTCAATGACTTAAATGGTGCGCTGTTCCCAATAGAGAGAAAGCAGGAAGCATGGGTATGAGAAATGAGATGGAAGACGGGTTCTCCACTAACCATCATTTCTGATTTATTGTCTCCTGGGAAATTTGTGTTTCTTATCCTCACAACTCTGTGATCTGAGAATTTACAGACACTTGTCCCCAAAGGGAAAATGGGGATGGCATGTATGTGATCTGTTAGGTATCTCGGCGCTCCCTCACACAATATTGATGGTAGATAGATAAGTGCAGCACAGTTATTGAACCACAGCCCAGTAAGAGCATGGCGATCAAAGGCTCACAGTTATTAGGAATTTGTCCCTCCCATCTCCTGCAAAAAAGATGCCTAAACCAGCAAAAATGTTAGCTGAGGGTAAAGTCAATCTAGAATGGGCATTAGAAGAGGAAGATAATGATTTTCAGTTGCAGCTAACCAAAGCATGGAGCCTGTAGTTCATTCCACTAATTGTCCTCTTGCAAGTCTTCCCGGAAAAAAGAAACCAACAAGAATCTTGTTTTATGGGTTGAATTTATTATACCAAGCAAGTTGTACAAGGCTTGAATTGTAGTTGATAATTGAGTGCAAAACCCAGAACCCCCTCTCAGCACCAAGGCAGTCATGTTCCTGCTGCCGGGAATGTTGGTTGCTAACAGCTCACAATTGAGTCTCTCTGAGGACATTTCTGTCAGCCAAAGGATCTGCCTAACACAACACTATGCCCTTGTCCTTGGTGAAGCCCAAAGTCAATGACTGGTTGATGTGGGTGTACAAAGGCTTAGGCCACTTGTCTCTATATGGAACAACTTCGAAGGACCTCAGAGATCCCTGTTGTAGCAAATGAGACGTTTGTCTTTTGTGGCTACACCATAGTCCATCACCCCTCTCGGGTGTTGTTTTAGAGAACTTCTTAATGAAATGTCTCCATGCAAATCTCTGTCTCTGAGTCTCTTTCCTGGGAAACCCAAACTAAGACAAAGGTGTATGCTAAAATCTTGCATCAAACCTAATTCCTAGTGGGGAAATATTATATGCATTTTCTTTAAAGGAACAAACACACAGGAATTACCATTATTTCCTCTTCTATTCAACATTGGACTGAAGGTCCTAACCAATGCTGTGAGTCAAGAAAAATAAAGTAAACCATGGGGAGGGAAAAGGAAATTAAGAAATAAGATTTCCCCTCAAGAATCAGAAGAATATGAATTAGGGCCATTTCTCTTATCGGAAGGCTTCAAGGAGCTTAAGAAAGTAGTGAACCTAATTCTATGATGATTACACTTGTATTATGTATTTAATAATAGTGTATATATATAATCTTCCAGGTCACTAATCTGCAGTTTGAAATTTCCATATTTTTAGAATGGGCATGCTTCTATAGAACATCATTTAGTATTTCATTTTTTTGACAACAAAATCTTCTTGTCAACTATTAAAAATGTATAATCATTTCCATTTATCTTGGATGGAAGCATAAAATGCCACCCAATTTTATCTAATATGTGTAAGCTGTAGGAAGTATATCACTATTGACAGTAATTATCATTTTTTAGTTACTAGGCAATGACATTAAGGATAGCATCTATTTGCTGAGGCTTATAAGAAGCAAAAAAGATTTTTTAGGGGGCTATAGAGGTATTAACTTTTGTATAAGTCACTTATTAGTTTTTAAGGAAAAATAATAACCTCAAGTGCTTACTTCTATCACAGCATCCCTTAAAAGAAGAAAGTTTGATCTAAGAGATACTATTGACACAGAATAAGCTCAGCTGTTAAAAACTTTGATGTTTGAACTTTTAATCATTTAGTTTTATTAACATGACCTTTTAAAACTTTCTATGGAACCTTTCATAAAATATGAGACTAAAGAGATTTCAAATAAACTATGGAGAGAAATACAACATTACCTCAAATGATGGAAAAAAATTTATTTTTCTTTGGAATGTGGATGTCAAACTTTTTTTTTGAGAAGATAATTTCATGTGGGTAATAGACATAGGTTGTTTCAGTGAGTTAACATCTACTTTCCTGATTTTGGTTGCCTCCTTCTTCTATACCCCCTGGGAGAATTCTCTCTTCTCCAATATGATGTTTGTGGTTGGCCTGTCCTAGCCAATGTGTAGTCTCACGACCCAGGCAAGTCCCAAAGGCCTCGAAATCTTTTGCTGTGGTATGCAATTATGAGTAAAACAGAAAAGTTTGAAGCTGCTTCATCTCAGCTGTAATGCCTTCAAACTATGATTAACTTCTACTGTCTGATTTCTTGGAGTTGCCCATACCTGTTCTATCTGAGTTTGGCTCTTCAGCTATCTTTTGATTATGTAAACTGCCAATTTCTATCTAATTAACTGCTTTTTTATTAAAATATACAGAATTATTTCCTGGTGTTTGCAATCAAAGAACCCAGGTATAATAAAACCTAATAAATGTAATTATACACTTATGTGGATAATGGTGTTTTACTGATTAGTAAGGAACAGATAGCGGGAATCCATTTTTGCTCAGATATATTTTTCTTCACAAAGAAAAAGAAATATCTGAACATTGGTCTGAGGTAATCTTATACCATGGAAGCCAACAGAAAATAAACAGAAACAAAGCTGGTTGCAATTAGAAAATTAGCAACATGTGCTTCTTCATCATCTCATCTCCCTAGAGCCATCCTGTTCTTGCCAGGGTAATTACCTAGAAGGTTTAATTTACATCTACTGCTGATGAAGTCTGAGATCATAGGAAATATATTAATTAATAAAAAATTGACTGTTTTCTCTTCCAAAATAATATGGTTTTAAATGAACCGAATGAGAATTTTTCAGAATTTGAAGGAAGTAAGTAATGGTGGAATGAGTAATGTTAGCGCTACTATTTCATGACAGAGAACCTCTGGGCAATTCTACAAATAGATATCTGCCTGTCATACTTATTCCAAGACATCCCAGCTTCTAGGGAAAATAAATTTGAGAAGAGAATCTCCAACTTCTAATTGAATATTAAAAGTATCACTTTATTTTTCTTAATTTATTAGTAGTCATTCACAGTATTAAGGTAAAAACAGTAATCCCTGTCATTGGGAAATTCATATTATAATGGTTTTGGGGAAAGAGTAAGAATATCAGAGTAATATAATCAAAATATTGTCTTCTCTTATATCTTTAGGAAAAACTAGAGACAAATCTACTGTAAGGAATTTAATGCTTAAACCAAAACACCTATGTTGGGAATTTGTGAGAAAACACACTTATTGTATTTAAGAAGAAAAACATTCTAATACTGAGAATAATTCTTTTCAAACAAGATTTTTGTTTTAAATCCATTTTCTTTTTTCCTTGTCAATGAAGAAAATAATGTATTTCTCTATGTTCTCAAAAGAACTAAGAAAATACAATCTCCTTAAAGGAGGATTATAGAAGAGCCATAGAATCTTTCTTAAAATAGTTAACTGAAACGCGATAGGTTTTGCTAATCTTCTTCCAAGAGATTCAAGAATCTAAGAGAAAAATATCTGTTCTTCTTCAATGAAATTATTTAACTTTGGGTTCTGCTTTTCTTGTCAAAAAGGCAGCCAGGGAGGTTTTGATTGGAACTAGTTTCCAGAACTTTTACAAGTTAGAAGCCTTAAAGAATATCATGAGTTGGAACTCTTGATTTTTAATTTTAGGTTCCAATTGACTCAGGGATTTGAAGTCTCTAATTCTCTAGAGAGTGAAGTGACTATGTAAGATAATACCATCTTTGTCAATTTGAACTATGAATGAATTATTCACATTCACAGAAAAGTACACTACAAAAAGTGAATGTCATAAAACAAGACATTATATTTCATAGGGGATAAACCCTAATAGATAAACTTAATTTCAAGAAGATGATCAGGAAGTTATATTCATTGTTCAATCATATATAAATAAAGAAAACATTTAGGGAAGAATTTTAAGAAATTTCTAATGAGCCTTGGGGTTTGATTCGTTGTACAGATAAAGCTGAGGCTGAAAATTAATGAGCCAATTTTACAATAAAGGAAAAATCAGTATCTATGTTCAGAAACCAAGGGTACATATAAAAGCGAAGAGGAGCAGGGTACAATGAAGAAAAATTCTTCAAACAGAAGCTTACATTGTGAAAATAAATGTACTAACATTTCAGACTATATACCAAGAATGTTTAGTGATATTTTTATGAATTATATTCATGGAGTAAACTGGAAATCCATGGGCAAGGAGTGAGAGCTACAAAAATCTAGCTTAGCTCTATTATAAGTCTGTCATGTTGTAACCCTGGATGACAAGGCAAACCTTTTAAAGTTTAGAAATCTCATTTCTTTTCCCCTCAATCCCTTGCCTAAATTATGCTTTAAATGGTTGTAAAGGTGATATCACAGTCAATTCCAACGTAGGATATTCTGCCACCAAGTAAAAGTAAAATTCTCCTCAAAATGATCTGATGCTAAAAAAGCAGTTAAACTCCAGATGGATCTTAATATTAACATTCTAATTTTAGTAGAAAATGCTGTCAGCTTTGACATTACTTTCCCCTCCTTTCTTTTCATTTATTTGCTCATACTCTTGCATAATTACATATGCACAGGGCTGCCTCATCCTCTTAAATATAATCTAGTCTAAGCAAAATGAACCAGGTCCTCTATATCTTTATATTCCAGACCATATCCCTGTAAAACATCTATTACATTTTACTAAGTTAAAATTTTAAATATAGAAGAGTAACATCTGCAAAATGGTGGAATAGGCCGCTCCAAAATCCCATTCCTCCAGAGAAACATTGAAAAACAAGCAGAAGCTCTCAAAACCAATTTGTCAGACCTCCAGATATCAGTCAAAATTTAGAACAGCCAAGTTTATGCTGAATCAAGAAAAAGGCAATTTTAACATGCTCCTGACATTCAAGGAAATCTCTATCAAAACACTAGCTGAACTCATGCTAAAGGAACAGAGAAGTTTGTGACCACATATGACAAAGAATACAGTCTTTGCAAAAAAAAAAAAGGATAGAAAAGTCACTGAACAAAAGGATGACTGCAGTCTTCAGCAATCCAAAAGAGCAAACTCTGGGGAAAGGGGAGAATCTGATTTCTAGAGTTACCACATTATGATATTCAAATGTTACATTTTTAACAAAAAATTGCAAGGCATACGAAGAAACAGAAAAGTATGATCCATTTACAGGAACAAAATTAGTTGACAGACATGTCCCTCAAGAAGCTCAGAAAATTACTTACTATAGAAAAAGATTAAATCAACTATCTTAAATATGCTCAAAGAGCTAACAGAAACCAGGAAAATGATGTATATAAAACATGAGAGGGGCTGGCCCCATGGCTTAGCGGTTAAGTGCGCACGCTCCACTACTGGCAGCCCGGGTTAGGATCCCGAGCGCGCACCGATGCACCGCTTCTCCGGCCATGCTGAGGCAGCGTCCCACATACAGCAACTAGAAGGATGTGCAGCTATGACATACAACTATCTACTGGGGCTTTGGGGGAAAAAAAGGAGGAGGATTGGCAACAGATGTTAGCTCAGAGCCGGTCTTCCTCAGCAAAAAGAGGAAGATTAGCATGGATGTTAGCGCAGGGCTGATCTCCCTCACAAAAAAAAAAAAAAAAATGAGAATATCGATAAAGAGATAAAAATTATAAAAAGGAATTAAATACATGCTGTGGAGCTGAAAAGTACAATAAATGAAATGAAAAATATCCTAGAGAAGTTCCACTAAAGATTTTCTCAGGCAGGATAAAAAGTAAGCAAACAATGTTAGAACAATTGAAATTATCCATTCTGAGGAGGAGACAGAAAAAAGAATGAAGAAAAGTGAACAGAGCCTACAGGCTCTTGTGGCCCCATCAACAGGACCAGCATATGTATTATGGGACTCTCTGAAGGAGAAGAGAGAAAGGGGCAGAAAGAATATTTGAAGAAATAAAGGCTAAAAATTGCAGCAATTTTTTTTGAAATACATGTATCTATACATTTAAGAATTGCAATGAAATCCATGTCAAAAGAGATCTGCTAAAACACATTATAATCATGCTCCTGAAAACCAAAACAATAGAGAATCTTGAAGGCAGCAAGAGAGAAGCTCTATATCAAAGGCAGAAATTGGCAGAATGGATTAAAAAAATTATCTAACTATATGCTATCTATAAGAGGCCCACTTTAGATCCAAAGAACAAATAAGTTGAAAGTGAAAGGATGGAAAAAATGATATTCCATGCACATAGTAACCAAACGAGTGCTAGAGTGGCTATATCAATATCATAAACAAACTTTAGAATATAAGTAAAAAAACTGTTACAAGAGACAAAAAGGACATTATATGTTGATAAAAAAGTCAATTCATCAAGGACATATAGCAATTATAACCATATTTGCACCAAACAACGCAGTCCCAAAATATATGAAGGAAATATTGAATGGAGAAATAGAGAGTTCTACAGTAATAGTTGGAGGTGCCAATACCTCACCTCCCATGATGAATATAACATCAAGACAGAAGGTCAATAAAGAAACAAAGAACTTGAACAACACTATAAACCAACTAGACCTAATAGACATATAGAACACTGTACCCAACAACAAGTGCATAGGGAATGTTCTCTGGGATAAATGATATGTTAGGCCACAAAACAAGTGTCAATAAATTTTAAAAGATTAAAATCAGATAAAGTGTCTTCTCCAAATAAAATGGAATGAAGCTGGAAATCAATTAAAGAGAAAACTGGAAATTCACAAATGTAGGATAATTAAACAACAGATGCTTAAACAATCAAGGAGTCAATGAAGAAATAACAAGGGAAATTAGAAAATACAGATGAACAAAAACAAAACACAACATCAAAATTTATGGGATGCAGTGCTTAGAGGGAAATTTATACCAGTAAACACCTACATTTAAAAAGAGGATCTCAAATCAATAACCTAAATTTATACCTTAACAAACTAGAAAAAGAAGAGCAAGATTACAGTGGAGAAAAACGAAATAAAGAAGAGAAAAACAACAGAGAGAACTGATGAAACAAAAAATTGTTTTTTTGAAAAGATCAACAAAACTGACAAACCATTAGCTAGACTAACAAAAGAGAGGTAAGATGCAAATTACTAAAACCAGAACTGATCTTAGAGAAAAGTTTAAGTATAGGAGCATTGAGGTTCTTATAAAAATAAATCAATAGAAACTGGAGATAAAATGTGAATGAATGGAAAACACATTTCTTTTTTAATTACATATATCATGTCTTTATTCCTTAAAAAATCTTCCCATTCATGAACCTAAACAAATCTTTCAGGGTTTTCATAGGTTATCAAAGTGTCACCTTCTTCTCTATGCTTTCCTGGTGCATAACCTTGGGTAAACTTACAAATCTCTTCATCTTGCAAGTAACAGGAATATCGTTTTAATCCATGATGATAAAAATGTAAAATTTTGTGGAACTGTCTGCTATTTCAAAAAAATCCATTTCTCGCCTACTGGCTAATCTATATATACATCTTTTTCAAATTTCATTCAGACACTTGGCATTTTTCAACCAAGCCATTACTAGGCATCTCTGAAAGTTTTACCTCTTTGAAACACTGCATTAGAAAAGAATCCTAATAGGGTTTTGTAGTGATGTATCTCTTCTGTTCATATTACCTAAAAATTTTTCTAAGGGCCATATATAAATAATTAATTTTGGGTGTGCATTCACAGATCAGCACAGTTTTGAAATAAGCACACTCTCATTGCAAATTCCCATTATAATTCAAAGATACATCATATAGACACAGTGACTTTTATTATAAGCAGGAATACATTAGGAGATGAGTATCCAGCTATTATAAATTGACCTAAATATTTATCATGATTCTCTATAGCCATTGTATTACCTAATGTCTAAAAGTTCACTGTACTTAACATCACTGCTAAAAATAAAATTTCCGAGGAATGTCTGTCTTAATACCTCATATTTAATTATGGAATCATATCATTTTAACTCTTGACTGTTGAGATCTCCTTGTCCAACTTTCTCATTTTATAAAAGGGACTTTTATGACTCAATTTTTTTTCATTCTGATGGTTAAATTAATAAAGTATGAAGAAGTATTATTAGAGAGATTTTTAGTGTAAAGGGAAATTACTAAACTAATTTTAGACAAGATTGATCATAAAACCTAAGAAGCATGTTACTCTTACTTAAATTCTTACTTACTTAAATTGTTAAATTTATTTCTACTTATAAATTTGTGTTAAAAAATCAGACTAAGCATTACTGAAAATATAATCTAGTGTTGAGTCCAGCAAACATTTTCTATAAAGGGCCATATAGTAAGTATTTTAGGCTTTGCAGGCCACACAGTCTCTGATGTAGCTCCTCTTCTCTGCCATTGTAGCATAAAAGCAATCATAGGCATACAAAAAGAAATGTGTGGTTGTATTCCAATAAAAATTTATTTATAAAACAAATGGGCTGGATTTGACCAAAGGACCACAGTTTGCTGACATCTTATTTGGTATTCTATAGGATAATTATGATTTAAGTATCATGAAAACTCTTTAGCAAATTAAATCCATAGAATTAACATAATGTATGTTTCACGTGACTTCAGATGATTCAAAGTAAAATTTTTTGCTCATATTAAGTAAAGACTTTCAAATACTGTGTTACAATCAAATATATTATCTCAGTTGAGCCCAAGACCAAGTCTTTGGCCTAAAATTATTAACCAATTCTTAGTACATGCAATTAGGATTTATTTTGCTTTGTTCACTTTTTAGATATCAAGTGTATCTTTCAGTTAACCGATTAAAATATTTCAGTCTTAAGGTAAACATTCATTGTTGGCCTAGTCTTTATTTGTTTTGTAATTCAGATTTACCTGTCTTTGAAAACTGATGGTTGAGACTGATTTACTGCTATGGCTAATAAGCAAAGGCAAACTGCTCAAATCGACCACATTTTATAGATTCATCTTTGCATTAGTAGAGCCAGAAGTTCAGCATGCAATTTCTGTAAAATTATTGTTTTAAAAATATTTTTGGACAACTATTTTATGTGGGGTGCTATGGCAGATGTAAGGATGAATGAAATATTCCTCTGCAGGTAGAATATAGTATTCTTTGTATTCCAGCCGTCGTGAGTACTTTGTGAGGCTTCTATGGAATAACCAAGTAACCTATGTTCTGTACACATTACAGAAGCCCATTCTCCGCTGATACTAAAATCAAACAACAGATTTTCTATCTGAGGTTTTCCAATGTAGCCAGCATGCCGTTAATAGTAATTTTCTCTTCTTTTCTTACATTAGTGGAAGAATAATGAATGTTTTCAAAGATTTGCCCTTACTACCCAATATATCTTCTGCTAAAAGCTACTTTTATTTCCTCTTCTTCCTCTTGCTTCTCATACTCCTCCTGCTTGTATGTTTCTCCTTCTCTTCCTTCTTCTTCTTTTAAAAACGTTCTATTTCCCACAGCTATTAGATGGATATTTCTATTTTCTAGTAGGGATATCATTAAAAGAGAAGAAAGAGAGAATGACATGGTTAGAGAGAATATCTATACATATGCCACGAGGTGAAAAAAATCTTTAGAAATTACTACTGTCACATGAATAGAACAGTAATTTTTCATCACTATGTCCATTTGAGCCTCAGTAATATATTGGTACTTGCTTTAAAAGGTGGATAATCTAAACTAACAATTAGATATCTTTTATATTGTCAGTTTTAAGCTAAAACAAACCTTTATCTTTAGTTTGGAATTAATTTTGCATTAGATTATTTAAATGCTATATTTATCATCTATCACAGAATGTTAAAATTTAATAGATTTCTTGATAAAAACCAGGTGAAAGAAGACATAACATTTCAAATCATTTATGCTTTTTTGCATATGATAATCTGATAAACTGGATGCAATATTTTAAACGGCATATCTGAATATATTTACTATCCAGTAATTCGAATGGAAAATAATTGGAAAAATTCTACCTGTAAAATCAATTCTATATTATTTCTATAAAGGGAATACATGTAGAAGGAATTTCTAGGAAAGAGTGAGTTTCTAGAATTTATATATTCTTTACAGTGTCTTTATATGTTTTTAGATTTCTTGGATAAGCAAATACTATATATCAAAATGGAATTATCATGTAACAACAAGAGAAAATTACTGAATTAAAAGCTTATCCAAATTGAATAGCAATATTATCTAAATAAACCAAAACCATTTAAAATTTTATATTAAATTCATTTTGTATGACTAGAGATCATAAATGTTGGAATAAATGCAGTGATCTGAAGAGAATGTCCTATTTTATCTAATTTAAGTGTTCAATAATATTAAAAACCCAAACTCATAAAATACTTACAATGTGCCAGGTTTTACTCTGAGTATTTTAGATATAGTAGCTAAACAACCATACCCAACCTGTATTAGTTTCCTAAGGGCTACCACAGCAAATTACCACAAACTGGGTGGCACAAAACAACAGAAATTTATTTTCTCACAGATCTGAAGGTTAGAAGTCTAAAATCAAGTTATAGACAGAGAAATGTTCTCTTGGAGGTTCTGGGGGAGAATCTGTTCCATGCCTTTCCCTTAGCCTCTGGTGTCATTGACAATCCTTGGCATTTCTTGGCTTGCAGCTGCATTACTCTGATCTCTGCCTCTGCCATGGCATTCTCTCTGTTTTGACGTGGCCTTTTCTCATAAGGACACCAGTCATACTGGATTAGGGCCTGCCCTAATGACCCCATCTTAATTGATTACATCTGCAAAGACTCTTTTTCCAAGTAAGGTCACATTCACAGGTACCAGCGGTTAGGACTTCAATATATCTTTTTGGAGGACACAATTCAACCCATATCACAGCCTATGAAAAAATGTTTTTTGAAAAAATTATTCGCTTTTTGTAGACAAGGAAACTGGAGCCTAGAGTATTTAAATAATTTACCAAAGTTGTATATTAGATAAGTGGACAAAGCTGTATTTTGAAGTCAGACAGCTGGGCTCCAGAATGTTGTTTTAATCTTCAGCTATATTGCCCAACACAGGAAGTACAAAAAATATTTTTATGCGATAATACGCAATTGTCACCCTCTGCCTCCCCTTTTCATCTAGGCAAAATGTTAATATAAATTGCAATTAAAATGATCTGGAATAAACGTTCTTAAGTAGAAATATGCTCAACTGAGTTCTATATGTGTATCTAAAAAACTTTTCCTCCATGCTGCAACTACCTCTGGAAGTATAAATTTAGTTACCTTGGAACCCAAATACCAAGGAACAAACAGAGCCTGGTGGCTTTGAGCAATACTGTTGTCTCCTTTCTGTTTAAAGCTTTGAAAATGGCCTCATTGAACACTGCCGATCATTTACCAGGGTCACTGAGACATATTCCATCAGCTTGAAATTCTTTTTATGAGCTTTAGGAAAGCAAATAACAATCTTGTATGTTCCTCCCCAAGGGATAAATTTATAGGTATAGCATTTTGTAGTATTCATGTTGAAGGAAGATATTTTTGTCAGTATTAAGAAAACAGTAGTGTAAATAACAATGGAAAATATTTCTATAAAAAAAGTATACTGCATCCCAATTCAACAAATACAGATAGAACACACGAAGAAGTCGTATTTACATACAATGAGCACACTCCATGAAGGTAGGATCATGGTGGACTATAGTACCCAAGGGAAAAAATTATTTGCATGAATGAAAGATATAGTAGATACTGTTTCTGCTCTCAAGCAGTGCAGATTTTTTAAATGGGGGGTAGGTGGGTAAGACAAAGAACAAATAAATACGATATAATTCAGAATATGATTGTGAAATATAGGAGAGAGCAGCAACATTTTAGAAAACTGAGAAAAAGAATATGTCAAATCTATACATGAGAAAGTTAAAGTTTAGCTAGACTTTAATAAAGTTAGAAATGATAAGGGGATAATATTTATGTTGAAGAGCAAAAACAATTATTTTAATCCCTCAAGTTAAAAATTTTTGTTTGATCTTTAAATCATCCCCCACTCCCTGTCCACGCTCCACATATTTTCACATCCCAACCATCAGCAAAGGCTCTGGTCTACTTTCAAAATATATTCAGAATCTGACCACTTTCTACCTTTTTCTCTGCAACTACCTGAGTCCAAGCCACCATCATCTCTCACCTGTATTGTTGGAATAGCTCTTTAACTGGTCTCCTTATTTTTATACTTGCCTCCATTCAATCTATTCTCACATAGCAGCCAAAATGATTCTATTAAAATTTCAGATTGATCGTGTCACTTTCCTACTCAAAACTCTCCTGTGGCTATTGATCACATTCAGATTAAAACCGACTCTCTTACAATAGACTACAAAGCTCTCTGACCTTTTCTTCTTTCTCGGCTATTTCATTCCAGCCACACTGACCTTCTCAGTGTTCCTCAAAGAGTGAAGGAAGGCTCCTGCTTCAAAACGTTTGCACTTGCTCTCTCTACTTGTTTTGCTTCTACTCAAAACATCTCCATTTGCTCACTCAGTTTCTCTGAGAATCTAATCAAAAGTTTCTTTTTCTATGTGACTTCTGTGGCTATCTTATAGAAAAAGTTTATTTCCCTTATATCCACATTCATGATTTTATTTAATTTTTTCTCCTTTGCCCCTATTTTGATCTAATATATCACGCATGTTACCAACTTTTCTTTTTTCTGTCTTCTCCACTGGATAGTAAGCTCCATCATACCTGTGATTTTACCTCTATTGTCAACTGCTTTATCTGTGTTTTCTAGAACTATAGCTGGGAAAATTGTATGCTCAGTTAATTTTTGTTAAATGAATGAATGATTGACGACTGAGGTTTTGAGTGTGGCTGACACCACTGCCTTTTCTACTGAATTATCATTACTCCCTTTTTTCTTGCTTCTAGAACCTTGATTTTTTTAATGCATTACCCAGTGATGTGCCTCATGGATACTTTTACCAGCAACAAGGGGTGAATACTGATTAAGCTAAGACAATCTGTAAATTACAGTTCCTTTGCTAGTAATCTGTTTAGGCATAAGAATCGGACTCCTTAAATAATGAAGCATAAAGGGAAGTCTGGTTGGCTCATGAGAAAGTATTTTTTTTTCCCTATTTTTTACCTTCCTGTCTTTTGCTATCACTGTGTGAGTATACAAGGATGGGAGATGTGTAGCGATCATGAGTTAAGGAGAAGAAAGCCAGGGAAATTGCAGAAAGGCTGAACTGAAGCCCTGACAATACAGAAACACCAGAGAAAACAACTATGACACTTGTCTGACTCTGGGCTACTTGTAATGTGAAAAAGTAATTCTTTATTCATTCAGGTCATTATATTTGGAATTTTTTACTACGTACTGAAGCTATTTTATGTAAATTATGCCTGTGGTTTATAAAAATAGGTAAGTCAGGAAGAGGAGGAGGCCCTCATTCTCTTCCTCTCATTTTGATTTTATGTATATATTTTATTAATATATATTTCACTTCATACCAAAAAAGGATTTGAAACAACTTACCAAGATTTATACATTCAATACCACACAGGAGAAGTTTTATATATACATATATATATATATATATATATATATATATATGTATTGTTTTTTTGTATATATATATACATATATATATGTATATATAAAAGCAGGCAAAGAGGAAAAAATAGTAGGAAAGCAAAAATAAAGCTAATTGTAAATGATATCCCAAGAAGCACAACTGAATAACTAAAGATAAGCTGTTATTTATTTCTGAATTCCTGAATAGCTAAATCAGAAATAAACACAATAAATTATGAGAAGTACAACACTTATAACATCAAATTTTTCTTAACAGTTCTTCAGAAGAAGAACAGATGTTTTTGGTGCTGAGACCCACAGAAAACAATTTTTATGACTCCTAGTGGGCAACATCCTAAGCAACACACCTGGACAATTAAAAAGTTTCTAATTACCACTTCTGCCCACTCCCCAGATACTACCTCATACAAAGCCACTATTTTATCTTGGCATAATTACTGGGTCAATGTTCTATTTTATTTCTTTGTGTCTACTTTTGCCCTGTCTGATACATATATTTAAATTCTATTACAGACTGCCAAGATACTTCAGATTAAAACAGTAAAAATGTAGACATTGTATCTACTCTAACGAATTTGCAGTCCAGAGAGAAAATGTATAAAAAGACAAAGAGATTTCTGGTTTCATGTATGGTAGAGTAGCTTGTGAAAGAGGAACACTACAACCTAGAACAACCACAAAACCAAATCTGGTTGAAAAAAATTGAAAAAATTGACTGTCTTCCAAAGCAATCATAACTTGAAGGTAGGATCCCAGAACAAAATGAACAGAGAATTGAACCAACAATCATCAAGGCATTTTTCCCCTTGGGAGCATTTGCCAATTAATGACACTGCACAAAGGCTAATAATCCTACAATTTGTCAAGAATGTGCGAAGACAGCATATTTTATTTTTATAAATTTACAATGCTGGAAAAAAAATGGAGGCTGGAGTGAAAAGAAAGTAAAAAATTTAGGAGCTAAGATACCCATGAGAAGAGAGACTCAGAGAAGTTAGCCTTTCATTCAGTGATTTGTCTCCAAGATATGCCCAAGGTAAGAGGAAGTCTCATCATTCTGAGGAGATTAAAATTGGAGTCCATGACACACAAAACTGGAGTGACCCTTACTTTCAGTTGTGATCCTGGAAGGCTACATCCTAGGAATGGAGATGGCCCCCAAGTAGGTAAAATGTTAAAAAAAAAAAAATGCTACACAGCCTTGAACAAGTTTGTGTAAAATGATCTTACTGTATCCGTCTACAAGAGAAAAGGGTGAAACATTTCTGCAAAATGACAACACCATGCAGAGCCTCTTAAATTTTTCATCATCAATGTCAAACCTTAAAATATCCAGAATTAAGAGGGAAAAGAAAAATAATGAAAATAGACCCAAAGATAACAAAGTTATTGGAATTATTAGAAATTGACTTTAAATATGAAATGATTAATATATCAGAAGTTATATGTATGATTGTTACACTAGAAAACTATAATCTATATTGAAAATCAAATAAGAAACTTAGAATTGAGAAAAACTAATGGAAATTAAGAACTCAATGGAGATTTAATATCAAATGGGACATGACAGAACAGATTAGTGAACTGGAGAAAGTCAGTGGAAAATATTCTAATTGGAGCACAGAGATCAAATGGTTAGGGAAAAAATAGGATAAAGTAAAGGAGGAAAAAATTCTCACATTGGTATAATTGGAGTCTCAGAGGGAAACAAAAGAGAAAACAATTCAGAAGCAATGTTTAAGAAATAATGTAGATGTGATATTCAATCTGAAATCTCTACAAAGTGCACCCATATCAATTAATCCAGCTCTATTTATTATCACATTCTTCCCTCTTTGGTCTAAAACTCTTAGTGTCCATCCCCATACATGTTCAGTTTTCCCCCAAAATATATTAGGAAGTTCTTGCAATTATTTTATCTATAACTTATTTCCTCCTGGGTGATACCCATGTATAATTCCCAGAGTGTGCTGATGTTTGACCGGTATTTACGCGTCTAGTGGAGACAGGGGTTGATTGTAGTGGGTACTGAGTAAAATGAGCATCAACTTCCAAGGCATCTTTCACAAATGAAGCTATCACTGTATTTTCAAGCTCAAAATACTTCTCTTTTCATAAAACGGACAAGTTATTTCCGCTTACAAGAATCTATCCTACATTATAGCCTTTATATCGTCATTGCTACCAAACCAGTCAAGTACAGCAGCCACGTGGGCTCCCTAAGCACGTGCTTCACTTGGTGCTTCATCACAATCAACCACAGGTGACAGTTTGTGATTCCACTGCAGGCCATGGGTCCCCAGCATTCCATTTCTCATTCACAAGGAGCTAGCATTGTGCTTAACCCCAAGGGCAAAACTAGTATCAAAATCCCATCTTTAGGGACTTATCTTCTGGGACCATCCTTGACACCAATTTTGTATCAGTCTGCATCATCTCAGGAGACATCGACCACACAGTGATATAATCAAGGGAAGTGTAATATAAAGAATGATTAAACTATGATCAAAGTGATTATGAGATCTAAGAAATCTCTACGCGGCATCTTAGAGCTGAGGGAAGGCTACCTAGGGAAGGCCATACTGAGAAGTGTGGCCCCTCCTAGACTAAGGTTCAGATCTCCATAGAGAAGGTGTAGTTACAGGCCACTGGATGGGAGAAAAGTTCATTGGTTTGCCTGGCCCAGAGCTCATCCACAGTTTCTGGGCAAGAAGAAAGCAGCCCTCCAGAGCACAAAAGGGGCACAGGTGGGCCACAGCCAGTGGCCAGGCACACAGGTGTACAGAGGAAGTAAGGTCACCAGTGTGAGCAGAAGGCCTGGAATGAATGGTGTCTTTGTTGGGAGATCCACAGTACTGACAGGGCTACAGCATCGGGAGAGCCTTGGGAGACAAAGCTCTGGGGCCTTGGGAGAAGTAAGCAGAGGAATGCGGGGCTCTGGTGTATGCAGAAGTCCTGTAGCATGCAGTGTCTGTTGAAATAACTGCAGCATGATGATCATAAGCCTGAGCCAAGGTTACCAGGGTGCCAAGAGATCATACGTTCCCAATGTGTAGCTGGAGCAGTTCTGACATCCATGCTGCAAACCAAAATTACAACTTCTGGAAATGCAGGAGAGCTCCTTTCTCCTGCAATGTCCCTCCAACGACCTCAACTGAGAAGGCTTAACATTGTGCTCACTATGAAGGAGAAATTTTTTTAAAGGAGTTATGTCCATTATCACAGAACATGTATTGAAGAGTAAATTTGGAGTTGAGAGGTAATAAACTGATAATTGTCATAGATATCAAAGAATGATATACTTTTTTAATATTTAGAATTAATACCACCAATATCCCTTGATAACAGTTGATTTCCTTCTATAATAACCTTTGATGACTGGATCTTATTTAACTCCTGTTGGGTAATTCAGTAATCACATCCTGCTAAATGTTTCTCCATAACATTTTTATTCATGTTGCCATCTCATATATTTACACAGGTTTGGTTTTTTTTTTGGTAAATTTCTGGCCATTAAATAGGAATCTATATAATGCAATATGTTTATAATGAAACATAATTCATCATTCAAATACAACTTACAAAATGTTAATTTTAGATATCCTGAAATCACTTTCATTTGATTGTGTAATCTACATAAACATCTTTTTATTTTCGTTAAGCTCTCTAAAAAGTTTGCAGTTCTAGATGTTTTCAAAATTTGGTTTAATTCATTTTGTACAGCTGCTCAGTCAGCATGTGGCCACTGACACATCATATGCCTTGTCACATAACATGGTGTGATTTAGTGAGAAGGAGAGATCATTCCTCTCAGGGAATGAGGTGACTCAGGACACCAGGACAGTTGTCAGTTATTAAAAGTTCTGATTGTAAAACTTTTTAAATAAATGGATGTATTTGACCTGTTCTAACCTATGATTAATCTTGAAGGAAACGTATTGTCAACTTATTCCTAGTGGTTTTTGTTTTTACGTGCTCTCATTTTGAGCATCATAAAACCTTGAAAAAGTGCCTGTTACTAAATCTTTGAATGTTATTACTTAATCTTGAATATTATTCCTCTGAAAATATTATAGACTTCTGACTGCTTTATATTTTGTCCTATTTCTTATTCTAAGAATTTAAAATAGTTTAGTTGCTATTTATACAGTTTCAACATATTAAAAAAATCTTGAAAAATCATATTAAAAACCCAATGTATCCAGGTATCCAGAATTTTGGTCTAAGTTGAATTTTTAATTTTTCAGATTTATATTTTTATTATAAAAACTTGAGAATATTCCAGATAAAATTTACAGTTTGCAGATAGACATGGAACCACATACATACCTGTAAAAACTTAAATGTTACATTTGTGTATTTATAATCTACATTTCTGGTAACTCATTTACTTCAGCTTTGATACATTGTATATTGTGAACATATTACATTATACAGGATCCTATCAAATTTTTAACAATAGAACCAATCTGAGGCATGATCTGACTCAAACCTCTCATTTTATACTTGTAAAAGCTGAGATCTCAATAAATATTAAAATGTCGAAGTTTTTTAAAAATATTAGTGTATTGACTTCATCATTTATTGATCAGTGGCTATACATAAAATCATGCTTCCTGGACCTAATGACTTAGAAGAGGGATATATGGTCTTTTCTCAGCAAAAACAGAGGCTAAAATTTTAATATGTATTACTTTGTCTTTTGTTACTACCTTTCTAATTTTTGCTTCTCTCTCCATGGACCCAGGGTATAAAAATCTCATGCAAATTCCAGTGGTTATAGGCTTCTTTAAGATGGAAGTGATGGTAAGAATTGAGAAGAAAACAAAAATTTACCTTTCATTAATCTAAATTGGGATTAGTAACCTGTGATATTCGTTATTAACCTATGATATTAGTAACTTTGGCTTGAGATAACAAGTCAAAAGTGATGGTTTTACTTCATGTGGCCAGAGTCAACCTCATTTAAACCTTTGATGAAAATAAGATTGATAGTAAACCCAATACCTCTTGTTGAATTATTTTTCCTCAAGTATTCTCCCACTTTCCAGTTACATAACTATATCTGTTGCAATAATTTTATATTTTTGCAATTGCCTTGTTTACACATAATGCTGAGTCTTCTATAAACATTCCAAATGGTTGTCCTAAGGAAAAACTGGTGGATATTTCCAGAGAAGTTACTGGAGATTTGGAGAGAAGAGCAGATAACGCATAACCCTGCATTATGTCTTCTAATTTATACTGAAACTGAGTATTACTGTGTCTTCTGTATCTATTCCTCAGCGCCTGAAAGAGGTAAGAGTTTTCTAGTGTGAACATTGAGTTGCATGAATGATTTGATTGTTGCTTGACTTTCAAACAATGAATTTATTCTTAGAAGATAATATCTAAAAAATAAAATGCACACACAATTCAGCTTTTACTCTAGCAAGATTGTACATTTTATTATAGTTTACAAATATTTTTTTCAGCTTCCAAACTCATTATTGGTAATGTTATATATATTTTAGAATTGTTGTTCTATTTAGTAAAACCTCTATTATTTCATACGTCAACTACAAGAATTCAGGGGATTTCAGATTTCATGTGTAGAGACTAATTTTAAATGATCTTTGATTTGTCAGAACTCAATAACCAGGGCCTGGAATGTGGCCCCATTAAGTGAGAGACTTGGAGGCTTAAGATTCATCTGCTTCATAGTAAATCCAATTCTAAGAGAAAGAAAGTAATTTCAACAAGCAGTTAAAATGAGAAAAATATTTGGGTAGAGAAAGTGCAGGATACTCCGTGTGCATTTAGTAAGGGGCTTTTAATTTAATGTGGGGGCATTCCGGGTGGAAAGAAGTAAGTCAAAGAAAAAATGATGTTTCAGCTAAATGGAGAAGTCAGAGAAAATATCAAGAAGAAAAATGGAATCCACATAAAGTTCTCGTTGAAACAAAAATTGGACTTGGACTTTATCCTGTGGGCATGTGGTGCCAATGAATAGATTTTAGAAGAGCTCAAGATATTAGATTTGCATTTTTAATGCAAAAGTAGTTGTATTTCAATCCAAAGATAGTTGTATTTGTTCACTGATGATACAAACATCTGCAAACATAATATGTCGGGTAATGAGTTAGACTTTGGGTATAAAATTAAAAGCCTTCAAGAGTACATAGAGTGTCTTTTTCTTTTGGAGAATCCTAAAATTCTTCATTAAGATAGTGAAAGCAATGGATCTTATTCCCCAGATAAATGCTTTCCTCTCAAACTCAAGCATAATATTAAAATAAATATATGAGAGGAGGTGATGTAAGCATCATGGCAATGTGAGATGTTCCATTTGTCTCTCCCCATCAATCTACAACTAGTAGGACATTCATAGCTCAACGAAGGTTCCTCTGCTCAGGACACCAGGATACCAGAGAGATCCATGTATCTGTACATCTGAAGGTGAGTGGATTGAAACATATAGAGGAGGTGGACTCAGGGGAACACTGGAACTAGTGCCCACAACCCCAACCCCCCAGCCATAGCAGTTGAGTCCACAGCCCTAGAAAATCCAGTAGCAGTGGTGGAGGCAGGGCCCCCAACTCTGGCTCCCCCTCAGCTGCAGTGGTGCTTGCACCCCCAAAGACCTCGTAACAGCAATGGAGGTATCATACCTGATTCTGGCCCCCATGCTGTAGTGGTGTCCCCAGCCACAGGGAACCAGGCAGCAGTGGCAGTGGGGCCCATGACCCTGGTCCCCCAGCCACAGCAGCACCCTTGACCCTAGCCCTCCCACTGTTGGCACTTGCAAACCCAACAACCTCAGACAGAGCAGATGTGCCTGAGACCCTAGGTTTCCCCCCACCCTCTCCATTCTCCCACTGCAGTGGCAGTGCCCACCTTCCAGGTGACTCTGGATGCAACAGAGGCACCTGCCATCCTGGTGACCCTGGAAATGATGCCCATGATTTCAGCAACACTGGCAATAACAGGGCACCAGCAATGCATGAGATAGAGGCACAGATAATGAGGGCACTGGGGAGACCTCTGACTGAGGCAGTAGAGGGTGGAAAGTGCTGGTTCTTAAATGTAGCCAGAGGCAGCTCAGGTAAGAGAAACCAAAAACTTGTGCTGTAGCATCACTTACGAGAAAATGAAAGAAAGGCCTCTAATTACCAATCTGTTGAATTGTTAGAATAAAAATAAACATAACTTTACTTCAATAGGAAAGGTGTTTGTTACTTCAAATGTACCGGCAGAGGAACAACTCATCAATCACCATGAACAATCATGGTAGCATGGTATCACAAAAAGAAAATGACAATTCTCCAGAAACCAAACCCAAAGTCATGGAAGAATGTGATCTACCTGATAGGGAGTTCAAAATAGCTGTCATGAAGAAACTCAATGAGCTACAGGAAAACTCTGAAAGACAGTTTAATGAGCTTAGGAATAAAATGAACAGAAGGAGTACTTTACCAAAGAGATTGAAACTCTAAAAAAATGAACCAAACAAATTCTGGAGATGAAGAAATCAATAAATAAGTTGAAAAATGCATTAGAAAGCATCGGAAATAGAGCAGATCATATGGAAGAGAGAATTAATGAGTTCAAAGACAGAAATATAGAAATGATTCAGAGGAAGAAGAGAGAGTACTAAGATTTTTAAGAAATGAAGAAACTCTAAGAGAAATATCTGACTCCCTTAGAAACAGCAACACAAGAATAATAGGTATTCTAGAAGGAGAAGGAGGGAAAAGGGAGCAGAGAGCTTATTGAAGGAAATAATAGTTAAGAACTTCCCAAACCTGGGGAAGGAACTGGATATAAAAATTAACAAAGCTAGTAGAACATCTAATTATTTCAACACAAAAAGACCTTCTTCAAGACACATTATGTTAAAACTGTCAAATTCGGTGGTAAAGAATTTTAAAGGCAGTCACAGAAAAAAAGACAGTAACCTACAAAGGAACTCCCATTGGGTTATCAAAAGATTTTTCAGCAGAAACTCTACAGGCCAGGAGAGACTGGAATGACATATTCAAAATATTGAAAGATAGAAACTCCCTGCCAAGAATACTCTAGCCAGCAAAATTATCCTTTGGATATGAAGGATAAATAAAGACTTTCCCAGACAAACAAAAGCTGAAGGAGTTTGCCACCATGAGACCTGCCTTACAAGAAATGTTGAAAAGAGTTCTTATACTTGAAATGAAAAAACTAAAATACATAAAACTTTGAGTAAGATGATAAATAGAATCAGAAAATTGCAAGTCTATTTCAGAATAGGATGTTAAACAATTATTGAATAAAGTTTAAAGGGAAAAACATTAAAAGTGACTAAACCTTCTTCAATTTGGTAACGAACTCACAATAGGAAAAGGGATAATTTGTGACAACAAAAACATAAAAGGGGAGGAGAAAAAGGACAGAACCTGTATAGTCAAAAAAGATAAGATGTTGTCAATAGAAAAAGAACTATTTTATCTATAAGTCATTTTATACAAACCTCATGGTAACAAAATAAAAATGTAGAGCAGAGACACAAAACATAACAAAGAAGAAACTGAGAAAAACATCATAGAAAACCACCAAACTAAAATGGTAGACAGAAACACAAGAGAAAAGAAACAATGGATATATAGGGCAATCAGAAAACAAAAGATAAAATGGCAGTACTGAGTCCTCATATATCAATAATCACTCTAAATGTAAATGAATTGAATTCCTCAACAAAAAGGCACAGAGTGGCTAGATGGATTAAAAAACAAGACTGAATTATATGCTGCCTTCTGGAGACTCGTCTCAGCTCTAAAGACAAGAATGGGCTCAAAGTGAAGGTGTATAAGATGATACTCCAAGTAAATGCTAGCCAAAAGAAAGTGGGTATAAGCATACTTATATCAGACAAAATAGACTTCAAGCCAAAAATGTAACGAGAAACAAAGTTGGACATTATATAATGATAAAGGGGACTATCCATCAAGAAGACACAACAGTTATTAATATATATGCACTGAACATAGGAACATCAAAATATATAAAGAATTATTAGCTAGACCTAAAGACGGAAATTAACAGCAAAAAAATAAAAGTAGGGCCATTTAACACTCCACTTACATTAATGGATAGATTATCCAGGCAGAAAGTCAACAAGGAGACATCGGCCTTAAATGATGCATTAGACCAGATGAACTTAATAGATGTATACAGGACATTCCATCCAAAAGTAGCAGAATACACATTCTTCTCAAAGACACATGGAACATTCTCAAGGAGAGACCATATGTTGGGACACAAACAAATGTCAGTAAATTTAAGAAGATTGAAATCATATCGAGGATATTTTCCAACCAATACAGTATGAAACTAGAAATCAACTACAAGAAGAAAGCTGAAAAAAATCACAGATATGTGGAGATTAAACAACAGACTACTAAACAACTATTAGGTCAACAAGAAATCAAAGGAGAGAAAAAAATACCTGGAGACAAATGAAAATGAAAACACAACATACCAAAATGTATGGGATGCAGCAAAAGCAGTACTAAGTGGGAAGTTTATAGCTATAGAGGCTTACTTTAAGAAACAAGAAAAATCTCAAATAATCTAACCTTACATCTAAAGCAACTAGAAAAAGAAAAACAAATGAAACCCTAAGTCAGTAGAAAGAAGGAAATAACAAAAAATCATAGTGAAAATAAATGAATTAGAAACTAAAAAAACAATAGAAAAGATCAATGAAACTAAGAGCTGGTTCTTTGAAAAGATAAAATTGATAAACCTTTATCTAGACTTACTAAGAAAAAAAGAGAGAAGGCTCAAATAAATAAAATCATAAATGAAAGAGGAGAAGTTACAACAAATATCAAAGAAATAACAAAGGATCATAAGAGACTACTATGAACAGCTATATATCAACAAATTGGACAACCTAGAAGAAATGGATAAATTATGAGAATTACACAAGCTTCAAAGACTGAACCATGAAGAAATAGAATATCCGAATAGACCAATTACTGACAAGGATATTGAAACAGTAATCAAAAACCTACCAAAAAACAAAAGTCCATAACCAGACAGCTTCACTAGTGAATTCTATCAAACATTCAAAGAAGATTTAACACCTATCCTTCTCAAACTCTTCCAAAAAATTGAAGAGGTGGGAATGTTTCCTAACTCATTGTATGAGGCCAAGAATACCCCGATACAAAAACCAGACAAGAACAACACTAAAAAAGAAAATTGCAGGTCAATATCTCTGATGAACATAGAGGCAAAAATCTTGAACAAAATATTAGCAAACTGAATACAATACATTAAAATGATCATACACCATGATCAGGTGGAATTTATTCCAGGGCTGAAAGGATGGTTCAACATTTGCAAATCAACCAAGGTGATACACCACATTAAGATAAAAACCATATGATCATCTCTGTAGATGCATAAAAAGCATTTGACAAGATTCAACAGCCGTTTATGATAAAAAATTTCATAAAATGGGAAATTACCTCAACATAATAAAGGCCATATATGAAAAACCCATAGCTAACATCTTACTCAGCAGGGAAAACTGAAAGCTTTTCCTCAAAGATCAGGAACAACACAAGGATGTCCACTCTCACTACTTTTATTCAACATAGTACTGGAAGTCCTAGTCAAAGCAAGTAGGCAGGAAAAAGAAATAAAAGGCATCCAAATTGGAAAGGAAGAAGTAAAACTGTCACTATTTGTGAATGACATGATTTTATAGATAAAAATCCCTAAAGACTCCACCAAAAAACTATTATAAATGATAAATGAATACAGTAAAGTTGCAGGGTACAAAGTCCATATACAAAAATCTGTTGTGTTTCCATACAATAAAAACAAGCTATCAAAAAGAAAAATTAAGAAAACAATTGCATTTACAATCACAACAGAAAGAATAGGAAAAAGAATAAAATACCTAGAAGTAACTTTAACCAAGAAGGTGAAAAATCTGTACACTGAATTGTAAGATATTGTTGAAAGAAATTGAAGAAGACACAAATAAATGGAAAGATACACTATGCTCATGGATTGGAAAAATTAACATTGTTAAAATGTCCATATTACCTAAAGTATTGTTAAAATATCCATCTTACCTAAAGCAATCTACAGATTCAGTGCAATCTCTATGAAAATCCCAGTGGTATTTTTCACAGAAATAGAACCAAAAAATCCTAAAATTTATACGGAACCATGAAAAACCTCAAACAGCAAAAGTAATTCTGATAAAAAAGAACAAAGCTGGAGGTATCCAACTCCCTGATTTCAAACTATACTACAAAGCTGTAGTAATCAAAACAGTATGGTTGGCCAAAAAAATAGACACACAGATCAATGGAACAGAATTGAGAGCCCAGAAATAAACTCATACACATATGGACAACTAATTTACAACACAGGAGCCAAGAACATACAATGGACAAAGGAAAGTCTCTTCATAAATGGCGCTGGGAAAACCTACAGGTACATGCAAAAGAATGAAAGTAGACCACTATCTTACACTATACACAAAAGTTAACTCAAAATGGATTAACAACTTGAATGTAAGACCTGAAACCATAAAATGCATAGAAGAAAACATAGGTAATAAGCTCCTCGTGATTGGTCTTAGCAATATTTTTGTGGATTTGACTCCAATGACAAGGGAAACAAAAGCACAAATAAACACATGGGACTATATCAAACTAAAAAGCTTCTGTGCCATAAAGGAAAGCATCAACAAAATGAAAAGGCAACCTAAGAATAAGAGAAGATTTTGCAAACCATTTATTCGATAAGGGATTAATATCCAAAATATATAAAAAACTCACAAAACTCAACAACAAAAAAAACAAACAACCCAATTGAAAAATGGGCAGAGCATCTGAATAGACACTTTTCCAAAGAAGACATACAGAGGTCCGACAGACATATGAAAATATGTTCAACATCACTGATTGCTAGGGAAAAGTAAATCACAACCTCTCACCCATTAGAATGGATATTATCAAAAAGACAGGAAATAACAAGTGTTGGAGAAGATAGGGAGAAGAGGGAACCTTCTTACACTGTTGGTGGGAATGTAAATTGGTGCAACCACTATGGAAAACATGGGAATGTTTTCCCATGGGAATTCCTCAAAAAATTAGAAATAGTATTATCTTATGATCCAGCTATTCCACTTCTTGTATTTATTCGAAGAATATGAAAACACTAATTTGAAATGATATATGTGCCCCTAGGTTCATTGCAACATTATTTACAATAGCCAAGATATAGAAACAACTTAAGTGTCCATTGACAGATGAATGAATAAAGAATATGTGGTATATATATATCTACACACACACACACACACACACACACACACACACACACACAGGAATACTAGTCAGCCATAAAAACGATGAAATCTTGCCATTTGTGACAATACGGGTGGATGTTGAAGGTATTATGCGAAGTGAAGTAAGTCAGATGGAGAAAGATAAATACCATGTGGTTTTACTCATATGTGGAATATAAAAAAAAATGAACAAACAAAACAAAACAAGCACAAACTCATAAAACAGAATAGATTGGTGCTTACAAGAGGGAAAGGGGGTTGGAAGTTGGGTGAAATGAGTAAAGGAGGTCAATTGTATGGTGATGGATGGAAACTAGACTTTGGTGGTGAGCATGCTTTAGTGTCTACAAATGTTGAATTATAATGTACACCTGAAACATATAATATTATAAACCAATGTTACATCAAATAAATAAATAAATGAGAAAATCTTAAAAACACTAACATTAATATCATTATATGAAAAATATTAACACCTGGTGCATGAAGGCAGTAGAGATCAATAGAGGACTAAGCTATCGTCATTTCCTTTCTATCTAGGGCCAACTCAGCACAGCAGAGGGAATATTAGAAACTATAGTTCCTTGCATCCTCTCCTCCACTTGTTTTCAGGTGAGAATTTTCTATGAAAGACACTCACTTGAGATTTTAACAAGGAGAAGTTATTCTCTGGAGAGAGTTGTATGTATATTAGATATCTTTTACTCTGGCTGATTTGAAATTTTTTTGTTGCTTGTTTTTAGCAATTTGATTATGATGCCCCTTGGGGAAAGTCCTTGTGTTCATTCTGCTTAGGATTTTTTGAGATTCCTAGGTCTGTGGGCTGATATTTTTATCATCTATGGAAAATATGGAAGTCATTATTACTTGAAATACTTTGTCTTATCACCTCCTTCTTCCAAAATATGGAAGTCATTATTACTTGAAATACTTTGTCTTATCACCTCCTTCTTCCAAGAGTCCAATATTTCTGTGGAGACTCTTCAAGTTTACTAATATTTTCTTCTTCAGTGTCTAAACTGCTATTAGTTTAGACTACATATACTACTAAAAATATACTACAGTGCATATTTTTAAATCCAGATACTCTATTTTTTCACATTCCAGAAGTTCCATATTGTTCTCTTTTATATTTTTTGTTTCCTTCTTCATTGTGTTCTTATTTGTGCCTATATCTAAATATTTTAACATGTCCATAATAGCTGTTTTAAAATTTAATCTGATAATTCCATAATCTCAGTCGCTTTTGGCTGTCTTTCTGTTCATGATTTATCTACTGCTTACAGATCATATTTTCTTGTTCTTTATGTCCAATAATCTTTGATTGGGTATGGACATTGTGAATATTATGGTTTTGAATGTCTAGACTTTATTGTCTTTAAAGAGTGTTAGAGTTTATTTAAGCAGGCAGTTATTTGTGGATATCTTGATCTTATAGGTTTGTCTTTGATGCTTTGTTAGGACAGATGCAGCATAACCTATAATCTATGACTAGTTTAGCCCTTTACACCTTAAAGTGTGGTCATTCTGGGATTTCAGCTGATTTCCTTAGATATTCAATGAGGTCTCTCCACACCTGCTTGTTGTACTCAAATATACCTTGGCCCCATGTGAGCTGCAGTAGTTTTTCAATCTATGCTTCCTCAACAGTTGTTCTTTCTGCAGTGTTTTCTCCTTGCCCATCATCCTGGAATATGCCCAGGTTTTTACTCACCAAGGAATTTAAGAAGATCCATATTTAGATTTTGGAGCTCTTTCTCTTCCTATTTTTCTTCTCTCTGTTACTTAGCCTTGCAGATTCCAGTTATGTTAACTTACATGAAATCTAACCTATGTTAACTCCAGTCAGCAAGACCCCTGTGCTTTGCTCCTGGGTCCTTCCTGTACCATGGTCCAGAAAGTGCCTCTAGTTGGAAAACCGGAGGAATTGTAGGGCTCATCTAATTTGTTTCACTTCTTTCACAGCCCTGTACTGCCTATTGTTTAATGGATGAACGTAAGTGTTTCACATATTTTATTCAGATTTCTAATTCTAGGATTGCATTTTTGAATGATTGCCATTGTGTAGAAAACGTTCAGTGGGGAAACCAGATAGAATTAAGGATGATTTATGTGTCTTGCTTGGCAGCTGGGTTGATGTTAAATGTTATTTACTGAGGTAGGTAAAAAATCAGGAGAAAAGTCAAAAAGAAGAGGAGTTATAATGGGAACAGGAAAGACGGTATGTTTCCTTTTGATCTGTTCATTGCGAGGTAATTAAAAGAGAGTCAAATGGATATAAACTATAGGAAGTTGAAGCTTAGTCAAGAGGTCTAAGTTAGAGATACAGATACTGAATGAATAATCAAATATTATATTACAGCAACAGACCAGAAAATAAATTGAATGTCAAGAATCTTATGGCTGTTACTTGTTCTGCCTTCTTTATACTAGTACCTTACAGTGTTACTTCTAAAGTGAAATGTCAGAGATCATGGCGATCATTTTTTTTAATTGAAGCTATATATTAGCTGTTGTTTTCCTTAATTAAATGTCATGACAAACTGAATTTCTCAAGGGAGGAGCCGAGTCAAATTTCTTTTTAACATAAAAACAAAATACATGATTCTTGAAAAGTGACATAATTCCAAGGAAATTGGTGTGTTTCTGATAGTCTTTCATGTGTGGCATTTAAAGACAATTGCCTGTGAATATACATATAATTTATTAGTTCAACGTACATGCTGAGGTCCCATTATGTGGCAGGCACTGCTGCTAAGAGCGAAAGGTACAGTGATAATCCAGAGAGCGAAAGCTTCTTATTCTCATTCTATTGGGATGTGCAAAAATCAACAAATAAAATAGGTATTTAACATATAAAGTAATTATAAATGCCATGAAAAATAAATAAGGTAAGGCAATAGAGAGCTCTGTGAAGTGATATTTTGATCCTGTGATTGAGGAAGGCCTCAGTAGAGAAGTGGTGCTAGACCCGAATATTAATAAGCAATAAGCCATGCTGAGGGATAGTGTAACGACCTTAAAACAGGAACTAGCTTTGCGTGTTTAAAACATGAAAGAATATCAGAATAGCTAGATGGGAGTGAGTAGATAGAATGATATGTGGTAAGTAGTTCACAGACATGGGAACAGTCTTTATCACGTATGACCTCTTTTTCCATGGAAGGCATTGTGGCTGTCATTCTAAGTACAATGAGAAGCAGCCATTGGAAGTGTGTAATTGGGAAGTAATGCAGTCTGATTATTCTTTTCATAGTGTTACTTGAGGAGGAAATTGTGCTCACATGTTAAAAGGTGGGGATCACAGATTACAAGGTGACTTGGAGAGAATAATGATCTGTTTTAAAAAGAGAGATTGTAGAAGACTCTAAAATGGAAATATTTGGGGGCTGGCCCCGTGGCTTAGTGGTTAAGTGCACGCACTCCGCTACTGGCGGCCCGGGTTCGGATCCTGGGCGCGCAATGACGCCCCACTCATCAGGCCATGCTGAGGCAGCGTCCCACATACGGCAACTAGAAGGAGATGCAACTATGACATACAACTGTCTACTGCGGCTTTGGGGAGAAAAAGGGAAAAAAAAAGGAGGAGGATTGGCAATAGATGTTAGCTCAGGGCTGGTCTTCCTCAGCAAAAAGAGGAAGATTGGCATGGATATTAGCTAGGGGCTGATCTTCCTCACAATAAATAAATAAATAAATAAATAAATAAATAAATAAATAAAATGGAGATATTTGACCAAAATCCTGAATGAAGTAAGGGAATGAAACATGTGGAGATCTCTGGCAGGAACATTCTAGGTAGTTGCTTCTGAGGAATAGCAGTAAGTTCAGTTTGGCCTGAGTAGAGGGCCTAATGGGAAGAATGAAAGGCAATAATTTTGGAGACCGTATTGAGAAGATCATGTAGTACCTTTTAGTCCACGGTCAAGTGGTTGAGATTGTCTTGGACTGATTTGGAGTTTTTTGAGTAGGGGAGGGACCATTTCACCGACGACTTTCACTGCCAGTATCAAATTGTTTTTAGAAGGAAAGAGGGGAAGCATGAATACCATTTCTGAAATTGTTAGTACCATCGAGCCAGTTCTGACTTCTGGCCACCCTGTGTACAGCAGAGCGGAACCCTGCCTGGTCTTTTTGCGCCATCCTCTCAACCTCCGGTGCTATATCAGACAATGCTCCATTGCCAGTTTTTTCAGAAGTGGGTAGCCACATCCTTCTTTCTAGTCTGTCTTAGTCTGGAAGGTCTGCTGAAACCTATCCACCATGGGTGACCTGCTGGTATTTGAAATACTGGTGGCATAACTTTCAACATCACAGCAACATGCAGCCACCACAGTATGACAACTGACAGATGGGTGGTGTGGTTCCCTGACCAGGAAACGAACCCAGGGCCAGAGCTGGGAGAGAGCCCTGCCAAATCTCAACCACTAGATCACCAGGGCTGGCTTCTGAAGTTATTGCAGGAGTCCAATTGAGAGATGATGGGGGAAAGGTCATAATGACCCTGTATAGTGGGCAATTTGGGATAAATTTTACATAGATTCAGGGAACATGAAAACAGATTGCATGTTGAGTTTTAGAGGAATCAAGGAAACTCCTTTTAATAGGATCTTAATATTCTCTTTCGACCACTAATTTACAGATTTGTGGTCATAACTTTGTTTTGTTTCTATTTAATCTTTTTCCTCTGTCATGCCTCAGGATGAAAGGAAAAACAACAAATAACCCCTCTCTAGCTCTTGCCCTCATTTCCTACTGTGTTATTTTTTTCTACTCAGATGTACACATATACTGCTGCACATAATATACATTTTTGTATGGAAAAATACAGAACATATGATCCCTGATGAGCATCACAATAAACTTTTCTCATAAGTAAACTTCCTTACACTGCCAGACACAAAATGTCAAGGAGTTCTTTAGCACTTTTCCACAGACATCAATGTTTCTATTCCCTGCTCAGCAGAGTTCTATATTCAGTGACATTACAAAGTCATTTGAAGGGAACTTGCCTGGTGAGAGAGAAGATGATAGTCTTCTTTGTCTTTTAAGTAAGTGAAAAATGTTTCAGCAAGACAAATTTCACAGTGTTCTAATTTATTTTTTTTCCTGTCTTAGTGAACATGTGAAGATTGGAAACCCAAGAAATGTCCTGATAACTGCTAGGAAAGAAAGGATGTCTTTCTGCATTCTTGCAATCTCTCATTAAAGATATTGATATTGTAAGAGAGAATGTCTAATTCATGTAGGGCAAGGTTGTTGATCCTGTTTCACGTTTTTGGACAGTGAACATTGCAAAACAAGGTAAACAGTCTCTCCCCTATCCCCAAGTAAATTTCAACTCAGCTAACTGTACTCATATGGCATGCATGTGATCTAGGGCTTGAAAAATAATTAGGATCTCAAAAAAAGGGAGATTGGCATAGTCTCAAAGAGGCATGAGAAACGGAAAGCGCCAAGTAAGTATTGTCAAAGAAAATTTGCACCTAATGGAGTTAAACAGGCAAGGAAGACTTTATTCAAGATTATTGCAATAACAATTGAGACTATTGCAATAGAGAAGATAGATTGAACTCAACTCCACTGAATCAAAAAACAGGAGTGTTTGTAATGGTTTTTAAACACTAGAATGAGCTAGTGGAAAAGTACTAGAAGATCTTAGAAGGGAGGTTGGTCAATGTGATTAGGCTGTGTTTGGTAATTGGTGCTTAGCAAAGTTAGGCTCCTGTTCTCCCACAGAAAATGGGATATAGGGGCTCTATCTCCTTGATGATTATATTTCAGTGGGATGGCTCCTGGTCCCTAGAAAAAGACATTCCTGTGTTGTAAACCTGGCAAGAGGCTGGGAGAAGGTTTACATGTCAATGGAGCAGAGAAAATACTTACAATTCCAAGTTTTCTAAATAAATGCTCTAAGAAAAGAGAGGTCAAGGGCCTATAGTTAGGAATAAGCTTGTCCAAAGTTTAGTCAAGTTGAGGGGAATGTTAAAGATGTTCTGGTCAGTGCAGAAGGAGAAGCATGGCTGGAGAGGTTGATCTGCAGCAGATTATGAAGTCTGAAGACCCTTCTTTTGAAATGACACGTTCATAGTACTGTTATTGAAATACTTTTCTGGTTTTGACATGAAGGGTAGGTTCAAAGGCAGAGAGACAAGACTAAAGGAAACTCGGTAGGAAGTTACTACATTAGTCACAAGCACCAGTTAATAAAGACCTATTATGATGTCAGAAGCCATGTAAATGAAAGGCTAGATGGGCACAGAATAACTAAATAAAATAAAGTGTTTCTCTATTATCAATATTTATCTTTTTCTGTCTATAAATACCTGTTTATCTATTATCTATATTTTTGATAGCAACCAAACTTTTCTGTCATTTGAACTGAATTTTGCTCATTTTGATGATCGTGCATCTGTTGGCATTTTAAGTAGCCACACGGGATCCACAGATTTAACAGACAGATGTCCATCAGTTAAAACAACAGATGAGTAAAACTCTTGAGCCATTGAGTTACTGAGAATTATAATTACTGTGGCATTAGAGTGCCTAGAGATCACCATTCTCTGGATGGTGATGTAATGGTTTTGCTTCTGACATGAAGGCTGCTATTTCTAATGTTCAGTGCAAATTAATTCACTAGAGAAAGGTGAATGACAGTGTACTGCCAGTGGTCATGACTTACTCTTCTTGGGTGCCATTTAGTCTGTTGTTTTATGTATTCAGCATAAAGAAAACTTTTACTTGTTTGTGCCAACAATGCTTTCCTGGGGAACTTAATTGTCTGTGTGTGTCTGCATAACAAACAGCACCACTGCAGCAGGCACAAACATTAGATACGTAGAGTGTCACATGATTGCTTAACTCTGAGCATATTCAAGAAAGTTCATTCAAGATTCCTATATTAATAACCTTGTCAATCTTAGTTTACTGTAGGAGAATTTAAGGAAGAGTTTGCATGACACTGAAAAAAAGTAGCTGCCATACTTAGTCTGATTTGAAAAATCTCACTGATTCAAAACTATCTTTATTAGAAATTTGTTCACTATCTTTTTGTAGGTCATCTCTTTCCTGAAAATTCTTCTCTGTCCTTGTATTTCTTCTGAATAAGCAAAGTGACCTATAACAGAATAACTGTCATTTTAGTGTAACTTTGGGAAACAAATGAGATTTATTGGATTAAAGGTCCAGACATGGGTGGAATATATTTACCTCTAAGTTGGGCATATTTAGAACAGGTTTTGCAAAAACTTACTATCAATCTTATGCCATTCTTAGTTTGATTTTTGTATTGAAATGCATCATCTTCATCTCGACCACATTGAGACAGTATAATTTGGTAGATATACGTGTGTGTGAATGTACTTTGATGTAATACATTGAGAAACAATTTTCTACTTCATATCTGAGAGTTAAAAAATAATATCCAAGCGGGCTGGGGCTGAGTTAGAACTGAGAATAAATATGAAACGTGAAGATGCAGAATCCTTGACCTTCGGGTTCTGTGACCTGTTATTGATTGCTGAGCGACCTGTCATGGGAAGACTGAGAAGGATTCAGGCCGGTCAGGGCATGTCAGACTTTGTTTACACAAATAGCAATTTTTGTTTATAGAACATAGTTTAAAAGAGACATATTTTTTAAGTTACATTGTGTATAAAACTATTTTAACTGTTTAGCGGTATACCCAAATTGTGCATTTGGATTCATGTGGCTCATATGTGGGCATGTGGTTGAGAAATTCTGAGAAACAAAGCATTATTCTGAAAATATTTATTATTTTAGGGACTAACATAGTAAAATAAGTTGGCTATGGAGCACCAGATTTATATAATAGTGTTTGCAGTAAATCCCATCCAAATAGTCCACACTGTGCTGGTGGTTGATTAAGAGACTTCCGAGGGAGAGAACAAACAGAAATTCTTTCATTCTCCGTGAATGACTAGAACATATTCATTCATTCATTTAACAAATATGCATACAGCACCTACTGTGTACTACACAGAAGAGATCCACTCAAAGTTAAAGTAGGTATAACCCTTGCTGTCTTATAACTTCTAGTTTAGTGCTATGCCTAGTAAACAAAGAGAAAAAAAAAAGGCTGACCACCATTTTATGGTAATATATTTGAGAGCTATTCTTGTATATTTTAAGCACTTATTCTGTTTCTGTAAACTAGGGGAATGTATTCTTTCAAGTGCTAAGCTTTTGCTCAATTTCCTGCCCCAGATTAAGGTAATCAAAATTATGATATTGAAAAAAGACTAAAGTGAATGGCTAGTTGTTAAAAAGGATTAAGATAGAACTGCATATATTTAGTGCACAATGTTTTCATTAATGAATATTAATGTGTAAGGGTTAACTGTTCAGTGCAGAAACGTATTATTTCTATTTTCAGCATAATTTTTTTATGAGTTTGGAGATAAGTATACATCCATGAAACCATCATAGAATAATTTTCTTCAGCCTAAAGTATACCAATGTGAATATTCTTTTCCCATTGAATGGTTTTAGTACCTTTGTAGTAAATCAAGTGACTGTGCATGTGTGGTTCTATTTCTGGCTTTTATTATTTTCCAGTAAACTTTTTGTCTACACTTATACCAGCACTACGCTTTCTAGATTGCTATAGCTTTACAGTAAGTCTGGAAATTAGGTAGTATAAGTCATCAAATTTTGTTCTTTTTCAAAATTGTCTTGATTATTCTAGATCCTTTGCCCCCTTTGCTCTTCCGTATAATTTCTTAGAATCACCTTTTCAATGCTTGCCACAATTTTGATTGAGTTTACATGGATTTATAGAACATTTTGGGGATAATGACATCTTAATGCTTCCAGTCCATTATTATGATATATTCCTCCCCTTATTTTAGGTCTTCTTTGTTTGCTCAGAATTTTCTTTTAGAAGTCTTAAATATCTATCATTACTTTTATTTATAAGTATTTTATGTTTTCATAGTATTGAAAACGGCATTATTTTAAATTTTGTTTTCCAATTACTCATTAGTAATAAATAGAAATGCAATTGATTTTTGTATACTGTGACATTACTAAATTCACATTAGCAATTATTATTTCTTGTGGTTCATTGATAGAATCTCTGGGATTTTATACATAGAATATCATGTCAACTGAGAATAAAGACAACTTTATTTTTCCCTTTCTAATCCGTATGCCTTTGAGGTCATTTTCTTGCTGTTTATTGGCTAGGATTTAAAGCACAAAGTTGAACAGAACTGGTGAGAAGAGATATCTTTTTCTTCTTCCAGAATGTAGGAGAAAGAAGTCTAAGGTTTCACCATTAAACATCATGTTAGCTGAGATATTTTTGAAGATGCTCTTTATCAGGTTGGGGAACTTCCTCTTATTCCTACTTTGCCAAGAGTTTACTTTCATAAATGTGTCGAACTTTTTCAAAAGTGTTTCTGCATCTATTAAGTTTACTGCTTTATTCTGTTAGTTTGGTGTATTACATTAATCGATTTTTGGATGTTGACATAATCTTACATGCTTGGAATAAATACCACTTGGTCTTGCTATATTATACTTTTTACACATTGCTGAATTGATTTGTTAATATTCTGTCCATCTATATTCCTGAGAGGTATTGGTATATCATGAACGTAGACATTTTTATAAGGTCTTGTCAGCTTGGTGCTGCTTATTAGTTTCTAAAAGTGTTTGTGGAATGTTGCTATTATTTCCTCCTTACATGTGTGATTAAATTCACCAATATAGTTATCCGAATGTGGTGTTTTCTTTCTGGGAAGGTTTTTAATTATGAATTCAATTTCTTTAACAAGTTTAGGGCTATTGAAATTTTCTCTTTTTCTTTTTTTCTGCTTAGGTCAGTTTTAAAAATGTATGTCTCTCAAGGAAAGTCTATTCACCAAATGGTGATTGACCAATTGGATATCCACCAGGAAGAAAATTAATGTTGACTCTTGCTTCATATCCTACACAAAAATTAATTCATTTTGAATCATATACATAAACATAAAAGCTAGAACCATTAAGCTTCTAGATAAAACCAGGAGAATACATTTTTGACTTTGGAATAGGCAAAGAATTTTTCTACTTTACACAGAAAATAGTAAATATAAAAGGAAAAAATGGTAAAGTGAACTTCATGAAAATCAAAAACTTCCACTTATCAAAATACAATGTTAAGAAAATGAATATGCAAGCCATGACTTAGGGAAAATATTAGTAATGCATATATATGACAAGGAACTTGTATCCAGAATATAAAGGACTGTTATAAACAACCCAGTTGAAAAATACACAAAATACTTGAAAAGACTGTTCACAAAGGAAGATATACAAATGGCCAATAAACACATGAAAATGTGTTAACATTGCATTTATCAGAGAAATGCAAATTAAAACCACAATGACATACCACTGTACTTCCTCTAGAATAGCTAAAATTGAAACCTGAGAATACCAAATATTGGCGAGGGTATGGAGCAACCAGAACTCTCAAACACTGTTGGTAGAACTGTAAAATGGTTAAATTTTGTAGGAAAACAGCTGGGAAGTTTCTTCTAAGCTTAAACATTCACCTCTTCTATATCCCAGAAATTCCACTCTTAGGTATTTAGTGGGAGAAATGGAAACTTATGTCAATAAAAAGACTTGTACAGAAATGTCTATATCAGCTTTATTCGTAATTGTCAAAAAATGGAAACAACACAACTGTGCATCAACAAGAGAATGGGTCAGCAAATTGTAGCATAATCGTAGAATTCAGATACTGATGCACACAATAATATAAATAAATCTCAAAAACATTATGCTAAATAGTAGGAGCCCGACACAAATATGTAATTATTACATAATTCTACTTACTAGAAGTTTTAGAACAGGCAAAACTGATATATTGTAGTAGAAATAAGAAATGAGATTTCCTATGCTGGGAGAGGTTTTACCCTGAAGGGGCAGCAGGGAACTTGCTGGAGGTATGGAAATATTATGTACCTGGATAGGGATGTGGGTTACACAGTTGTTGGCATTTGTCAAAACTCATCAAACCATTCAGCCAAGATATGTGCACTTTACTGTAAGAAAATTATATCCTAATTTTTTAAAATAAAAAAATCATTTAACTATAAAAAAGTATATCAATGTGAAAAATAATACATTTATTGTACTCTGCAAGGAGAGTGTTCAACTTTGAGATTTATGTGTCTGTTCAACAATGTCAAATTACTGTACAAAGGAAGAGAAAATAAATGCATGTAAAATAGTCCATCTCCTGGCTAAAACTGAGTCAGTGAAAATGTGTTATAATTTCTGTGTGCAATCAACCAAATGTTGCCATTAAAATGCACATTAATAATACAAAGGAATCACAGTCCCAAATGCATATGTGTAAATTTGTCTCAAGACAGTGAAAGTTTCATTTTTATTTTAAACAGTTCTTAGAAATTTTCTGTTTTATCTTTTCTGAGAAGGCCTTAATTATTATTAAATAATTTCAGAAAAATTAAAAATATATCTAAAAACGTTGTTTAAAGTTTTATTTGATTTCATGTTTGAACTGAAATATGATTGTCTCTGGCATTTTAAATATTTTAAATAATATTCGTTTTAACATATATCATTTTAAATTTAAATATAAATTTTTAAATTCAAATATATCTTCATAACCATAATGACTAAACTTATGTATGGAATTTTTTTCAATTTTCCTACTCTACTAATCAATGTAGACATGAAATAGTTCAAAAAGTTCAGTCTTTGACTCAATTTTCTAAAAATTTATATTATCAGCAACAGTGTTGTAACTACAAATGATTTTCATTGTTATGTAAGCATTTGCTGACTTAATTCTCCTTCGCCATCTGTGAGATAGTTACCGTTTACCATTTTCACATTATTTTGACATTACTAGTAGTAAATTGATTATAAACATTCAAATGTACTAGCTGACACAACAACTTCTTTTCTAAATTACCATTCCCATCTTGATAAGTCTTCATAAATGAATGCACTACATCCAGAAAACATCTGACGATTGGTAGAACTCAATTATTTCAATCTGGGCTTGGAAGAAAGGTGTTTGTAGTAATATAATTTTTATGCTTTACATTTCACTATAAAATAATGTTTGAACGGTTTGGAAATTACACAATTCTATTTTTTTGAATAGGGCATGTTTGATGTCCCTTACCTATTTCTTTCTCTAAAATATATAAGGAATATTCAACTGAATATGTTTGCATTTGATAGTTTAAATACACTTTGTCCCAGGATAGATTTAATTCTGCTTATACCTTAATGTGACAGCAATTTGTTTCTTTGGAAGGAAGAAAGCAGAGATTTTTGCTCTCAAAAAGTAGTCCAAAAAGATATCGTTGCTCAGATATTTAATGGTTAATTTCTGTAAGATTGTTTTTATAGATAGAAAACCAAGTTCAAGATCTTTATCTTCAAATTTAATTAGAAAAATAATTTCAAACAAGCAATTAATAATGCTGTATCATGTATTCATTAAATAGTATTTCTCGCCTAATACCACAATCCTATATTTCAGTGGAATCTTTCATTGTGTAAATCTTTGGAGGAGACATGGCACCACTCCTAATTACAGGGGACTCAGTATTCCCTCTCCTTATTCCCTGGTAGCTAAGGTGCAGATTATGATCAAGGCTTCACCTTTTAGATTCCCACTCAGTGCTTGCAAATGGGATGATTCATGTGAGTGTAGAGGCAGAGAATGAACTCATTTATAGGAGGTATGGCTGTAGAATAGTAGGATTCTGCCCAGTGTCAGGAGTGTCTAGTGGCGGTGGTGATCCCCAGTGGAAGGAGTGGCAGCACACCCTGAGTAGACTTTCTCAGATGTCACTTTGGGAGTAGCTTCTTCTGCCTGGCTTGCTTTCCTTCCTTTTCATTCTAATCCTGTTTCAACTGCCTTTATGTCAGTAATGTGAGCTTTCTGACATCCCTCCACTCACGTCATTTTCTGCTTACTTTGCTTTTGTTGCTTTCGACAAAGAACACTGGGGAGGATAATTTCCTCTGTGACATCTTATACAAACACTTGTCAAATAAAATAGACTTAAAAGCTCTTATTCTTACATACACAAATGTATTTCCACAGTTATCAATTAATATGAGGTAAAGCCTCATATTCTTCCACATACAGATGGTGGGTAGTTTAAAAGTCAGTGATTATTTTTTGAATGCTTTAAGATTTTTTAAATTGATTTCAATTAGAATTAGTCATGACTTTTAAACATATTTCTCTGTGATTGTATAAGTTACATTGTATGTAACATAACCAATAATCTGACCTAAATTATACATTTATAAATGTAAGATTGCCTGCTTGCAAGCCTACTTTTCTTCTTTCTTCCTTTTTTCAGACTTAAACAGGGCCAGAGCTGGTTTAATGTTGTGATGGATATAAATTAACCCTACTCTTGAGGGTTTGAAGTCCAAAATGTTAGATAACATGAGTTCACTTGCTACAAATCTAATGAGAGAGAGAATGAAATGAGGCTATGGCCTGGAGTCGTTTCCATGGAGTCTGCAAGATTGAGGCAGTTGCTTAGAATCTCACTTTGGAGGGATGGATGTGTTTATGAAGGGGTTGCAGTGGTATGAAAATAAACTTTTCTCCCTAAGCCTGTGAAAAGATGGTATAGGATCTCTTAGATGTTTTATGAAAGACTACTTTATCCACTTTCCAGGGAGAGTCAAATTCACTATTACATAGTTCAGATATGCGAGGGCTTCATTACAAAAAAGATTTTCTAACAAAAAAACAAGCAAACATACCTACCTATGGTGATTGGATTGTAATTGACATTTCCTTTAAAGAATATAATTTTTGCTAAGCATTTCATCTTTTTATTTCTTTTCTTTTCTTTCTTACATTTTTTTTTTAGAGAGAGTGAGACTATTTCTAAATATGGCTATTTCAACTAAAAGAATCATAATTATTTGCCCTTCAAAGTGTAGTCTGATAAAGACAGGGTCTTGGAGAGTGGCTATGCTTTTTGAAAGGGTATTGTGGGAAAATATTAGGCTATATTTCCTATTTCTCATTTTTGCCCTCTCTGGTATCTTCTACATACATCTGAAAATCTACTCACACCTGATTAGGGGCTCCAGAGAGAGCTTCAAACTCAAACTCTGCCCATTTCTTAAACTTATTAGATAACTTCTGATTCCTTCATAAACTATGGAAATACAATTTGGATATTTTATTTTTGCCAACACAATAATGTACATATTTATTAACTATTGACTCTTGAAAAAGCATTTTCAAACATATTAAAATATAGTCATTGTTTGTATTTAAAATCTACATAAATATCATTTAAATTTTATATTTATTTCCAATGTGGTTGACATAACAGGAAAGAGGCTTAAATTTTAGTGCCTGAGATCATAAAAGTAAAAATTTCTTCACTATAAGGTAAATGCACCCATTTTCCTCTGATGATCTCAAAAAGAATGTATTGCGCCATTGTTGATTTTAAGGGCAAATAAACTACTGAACAAAAACAATTTTAATAAATTCTCTTTCATTATTATCTTCTATTAATTATCTTCTACTAATATTTGATAAGTGTGAGGGTATCTGGAATACATTTTAAAAGAATCTGTTAGTGGATTCTTAATCACGTCATAAGAATTTGGGCCACTGAGATCAGTCTTTGAATATTTTCATCAGTATCAAGAGATATAAAAATAAGAGAAATGAAATAAATAAGGATAAACTCATCAAATTTTAAATTTTAGTGATCTCCAATAACACTTGAAGTGTTTCAAACATTTCTCCAAGCCTAGGATGGAAATTTATTAGGATTTCTGCCCAAATTGCAATATTCTTGCAGAATTTGATAAATGATTTATGTCCATAAAGAAAGCACAAATTTGAAGCCATGTTTGCACCAATATAAAAAAAGTATCTCTGAGCATTAATGATAAGATTACATAATAGGACAATCTACTGTTTAACCCATAATAATGAGAGAACATTTTCCATATTTTTGTAATTGTGGCTGAGAAAGAGTCATTTAGCCGCTCCCAGTGAGATACAATGGGAATTATGGCAGTTATTATTTGGTGACCATGTGGCCTGAGATTTATGGGGAAAGGAAGAATGTGGTAGATATACAGAGATAAGGAACATAAGGAGGGTGTGTGTGCTTGTGTCTGTGTGTGTGTGAGAGAGAAAGAGAGAGAGAGAGAGACAGATAACTCCCCAGTTTTCTATATCCCTATCAATTATTGATTCTTTCCCTTCTGAGAATCTTTGACAAGGCCACCTTTCTGCTCATGGTCTCCACAATAATTGAGCTCACAGCACATGCATGTTTTTCCATGCACTAGTTAAAAATGGTAGTCCAAGTCATAGCAGGAAAAAGAGAGTGATAAGAATAGCTAGTATTTGTTTAATTTCCTTATAGTGTTAATATATTTCTTTAACATACAAAAATTAATTTTATCTTTCTAATGACCATATGTGACTGGTACATTAAAATTATTTTCTCCACTTTACAGATGAGAAAGAAAACTCTTACCATGGTAAGAATAGATCAATGAGCCCACTCACCCACATTTAATATATAATCTTTCAATTTGAAAATAGAATGAAGGTTAAAGTTAGGGTAAGATAAATTGGGGGGGGGATAGAAAAGCATGAATGCAACTAGAAATACTTAACCATTTTTAGTGTTTGAGCAACTATTCTAAGTAGCATAGGTCAAAGTAGAAACAATACCTACAGAGTACTCTCATTTTAGCAAATCAACTACAAATGGCATTGATTTTTACCAAACATTTGGTATAAGCAAGATGAAAGACTGAAAGGTTAAGAAAAGCACAAAGTCTTGACACACTAAATTTATCATAATTGAGTTGCTTTAATTTAGTGCATTAAATATCAAATAAGTAGGCACTCCCATGTCTTTCACATACTCCAGTTATAACACTAAATAATCGACAGCTGTATTTTTCATTCTATTTACTCTCCACTGGCTGTCCACTACTAATAATAGTTTTACATAATGTGGTTATAGTTATAGTTCATATAAAATTATATATATGTTTAATAGTAACTTCATTTTGTCTTGTTTTCAGGTAAGCCAGAATCATTGAAAAATAATTAAATGTAAAAATTTGAACCTGAACATCACTCAGACATAATTATTATTAACAATTTGTCTTTATCTTTTGTTTTTGCTTTTTTTCTTTTACTATATAAAAATATTACTCTTTTTGAAATTAATTTGTATTAATTTATTTTGAATTAGTTACCCCCAAACCTTCACAGGTCCTCATAGGTTACTGATAAAAAGAAAAAAAAGAAAACATTAAAAAATTTTTTTAATTAAAAAATTATTCAGATTGACCAACATAAAATCAAAAGATGGAAAATATCATTACTCAAGCTCTTTTAAAATAAAGAAGACTGTTAGAATAAAAATCTATTCTCTGAATTGATGGAGATAAATGCATTTAATAAATCCTGTTATCCAGTGAATAAATAACTGTGTAAATAATTCAAATTATTTATTACAGGTGTAATTAAACAGTACTTGCTAAATTTTAAGCAATGAAATAATACCAATCAAATCTAGGGGATATGCAAGAATCAGAAACATACTCTTCATGGTGAGGGAGGGTAGGGGGCAAACCAAATGTGGAGTAAAGCAAGGCCAAGTTTGGTCTCTTTTTCAGGAAGTCACTTTCGGGGTATATATTTAGATTCCTGATTTTAGCTTGAAACTGAATGAAGGAAGACATGCAAACAAATTTATTAAATAAGTATTCTTTCTCAAGATATAAGTATTTATTAATTTCTTTACTTGTTGGGATTCTGTTTCATGCAATTTCTAAAGATTTGTTCATCCAGGGGCCGGCTGGTGGTGCAAGAGGTTAAGTGCGCATGCTCCGCTGCGGTGGCCCGGGATTCGCCAGTTTGGATCCCAGGCGTGCACCTACGCACCGCTTGGCAAGTCATTCTGTGGTGGCATCTCATATAGAGTGGAGGGAGATGGGCATGGATGTTAGCCCAGGGCCAGTCTTCCTCAGCAACAAAAAAGGGGAGGATTGGCAGATGTTAGCTCAGGGCCAATCTTCCTCACAAAAAAAAAAAAGATTTGTTTATCTGTGAAAGATGTATTTGTGTGTCCCTAAGTAGATGATTATAACGTTTATGTTGTCACATTTAAATGAAAGCTTGGATGAATACAGAACTTTCAGGTCAAAAAATTTTATCCTAAGTTTTGTAGTGATTGCTTCATTTTCTTCTGAAATTTTGTGATGCTGAGAAGCAATTATCTAGTTTGAAAAAAATTTCTTTTTCTGTCCAAATTCTTGTCATCCTTGTAATCAGAAAAAACGGTAGGACTTTTTGAGATGGTTATTTGTTTTTTCAGAAAAAAAAGGATCAGAATTTTAATGTACATATTCAATATATTTTTCAACTCAATTATTTTTTGACCATTGTAGATTTTATGACAGTTTTCCCAAGATTTTTTGTTCTTTGAAACTCTTCTATTCACTACCTTTCATATCTATTACTTAATTTCTCATTGTTTTTATCCTGTTGTCATTTTCCTTTGCATTCCAGGAACAGTTCTTATGATGCTTTCCATTTAATTAATTCTTTTTATAATGTGAATTATGTACTTTCCTACCTCATTATATATTTTAATTCTATTATTACATTTTAAGTATATTCTGTTATTATTCCTTATTGCATAAAACTTTGTTAAACACTTTTTCTTTCTGTTTATTTTCATTTAACCCAAGTTTTCCTTCTTAAGACTTTCTCTTCTAGATTGAAAGAGATTGTGTATTTTCTCAATATATTAAAAATATAAACTTATAAAGTTTTCTTCAGTTGCTGCTAGCAAAACATTTTCCAATATATGCTCTTTCTTTCATTACAAGGGAAAAAAATTAAAACGTGTTTCCTACATCTAGTTTCCAAAGGCAATAGAGTAGTTCTGACAACAGATTCAATGACCAGAATCAACAGTATGGGTGAGGTAAGCTGCAGTATCCTAAACCCAGTGTCAATGGTATCAGTAAGCTAGCTACTGGGTCTGGTGCCCCGAGGTGGCAGTAGTGTCTAACAACCAGTTTGTCATGTGCATTTGTTGTGATTTCACATACTATGCATCTGTTCTAATTCTCTACCAAAGGTCCTGTAAGTTACATATAATTTTACTAATATATTTTGTCTCGAAACTGTCCAGTGTCAGTTTACATTGTTTGCACGTGAAGCCTAACTCTTACGGGAAGTCAGAAATATTTACTCATGCTTCCTACATTTTCTTATCTATTTTTATTATATATCTTTGATTTATGTGCTCATATATAATTATATGATATGTAAATGTTAATATTCTAAGGATTTATTGGAGCTATACTATGTTTCTTTCCTTTTCTCCATATATTCGAAGACATTCATCATTATCCTTTTATCTTTTTAGGAAAATTTTTAATTGTTTGTGTTCGTCTATAATTTTCCCCCTCAAAAATTCCAAAGTTTATTCTGGTTAGGAGGTAGATATTTGATGCCAAGAAGCCCCCAGCATAATATCACAAGACCCTTTTAGAAAAGAATAGAACTAGGTTCTTTCTCCATGGTAACTGTCCCAAATAGAATTTCTATTTATAGACACCCTGCAGGTTCAAAATAATCCATACGAATTGAGCCCAAGTGTAATTTCTATGAGCCATAAGAGCTGACTTGACCTTTCTTTGTCTATTAAACTGCCTCTGACTTCTGAGCCCTACTTTTTTTTTTTTTAATCGGTTCACGTCCTATTTTATTCCACGTCCCAGCATCTCTCCCTACATTCCTCGTGTTTTATATTATGGCTTTACTCTCAACTTATTTCATTGATTATTCCTCCCCAATACTATTCTTCATTAGTATTTCAGCCATTCCAAACGTGCCCCAATAATTACCTGCATTTGACTGTTCTGAATCAGCCAACTCTCTCTCTAATTCTTCCAATTATTTCTAATAGTTGACTTTATTATTTTGTTCAGACTCATCTACAAGATATTCCCATTTCTCTAATTAAAGATGATTATTATTTTTATTCAAAATTAATACAATATTATATAGAAGAAAAATACTTATACTATTAATAGGCGCTAAATATATAGTTGCTTTAATAGCCATATGGGAAATTTATATAGGCCTTTTGTTTATAACTATAAATAAATAAAATGATGTGCAATAACACTGGATCTAAAGAGATGGGATTTAATCAAACTCCATTATCCTATTAGCATTGGTAATGTTTGAGGAAGCTGTGTGAACCTCATTAAATTCTCAAAGCTCTTGTGGTTTTATGGATCTGAGATGATAATCAAATTGATGGAAATCATCCAGTCATGATAACAAATTCCTTTATTTTATTTAAGTTTTTAACAACAAAAACATAATGATGCATTTTACAATTAAGTTAAATAAATGCAAAGTATATGTCTTTTTTTTAATGTACAGAATTATATCATTGATTGTCTTCTTTTCGTCCTTACCTCCATGATATCTATTCCCAACACATCAACATATCAACCAGACTGATCCTTTCTAAATGGAAGAAAATCTCAATATTGATATGCTCAAGGCTCTCTGTTGTACTTCCTTCTCTCTCAGATTAACAATCTCTATCTCAGTAGACTATGAAGTTTTACATGATGTTTTTCACCCCTCTCTGTCTCAGTCACTCTACTTCAGGCTGCTATCATTATTACTATTACTTTAACATGACATACATCATCCTACCTCAATGTCTTCGCACTTACTGTTCACTATTCTTAAATGATCTTTCCTTTTTCTGAATGCTCTTCCCCCAAATAATCCCATGACTCTTATCTTCAATCCCTTCATTTTTATTCAAGTCTTTAATACTTTATGTATGTCTATGGTACTTGGGAAAAGACAGTCATTGGGATTAGCTCTAGAAGAGTTTTATTTATTCTGCATTTCCATGAACATCATCACAACTCCCTTCCATCCTAGGCTATGTAATTTGATTTCATATCTTGCCTAAGAATTAGATATGGGGTATTTGAAATATGAAAACATTCTGAATAAAGATGAGGAATTGCCTACATGTATTTATCCATTATCTCAAAGTAAAAGATAGAGTTGATAAACACACATAAAATTTTTTTTAAATGGCTGGTGAGATAGTCCTATATAGAAGAGAGGAAAACTACTACAAAGATTGTGCATCAAGAGGGATGTAGAAAATAAAGTAGGTTTCTTCATAGAACCTTGAGAAACCCAGTTACCAAATGTCATTTTCAAAGAGTAGGACTGAGACAGCAGCTTGGAATGCAACCGAATTTTTCAGTATTGAGAACTTGTCCCATCTCTATATCCAGAGTGCAAACAGTCAGACTTCTATACCCCTAGGTAGTGGATGAGAAGTTTCATCAGAGAGTTTAAATGGTCCCAAAGGAAATGATTCAAAGCTTTGGTATTTTAGAGTTAATTAACTTAAAGCAAAGCTTGACGATTGATATGAGCCACTAAGTTACCAAGTTCCAAATTGCCTTTTTGGTACTGTCTTATTCTTATATACAGGCAGTTAACTTATGGCTACCAGAAACTCGAGGAATGTTTACAACACAAAATGATGATGGATGAATATAAAAAAATAATTATTCTGGAGGAAACAGACAGCCCTGGAGAAAACAAAAGAAAATTTAAAGGAATACTCCTTTAGTGAGTATGTTCAAAGAATTTCCAAGAATCAATGCCTCTAAAATAAAGAGTAGGCATGGGGAAAAATGTGAGAAAAATATTTCTGGAAAAAATATAACTGTAGATATTTATGCAAAATTATTATAAACTCTAAAAAAATAAATTAAAACATCCTCCAGAAAATAGAAGAAAAAAATGAAATAAAGAACATGAGAGAAAAGTTGAGATATAGAAGAAATTTTCAGAAAGTCCAATACTTGATTTATATAATTTTTACAACTTATAAAAATGGAGAAAATGGAGGGAAGAAAAGATCTGCAAAACAATACTGGAAATATTCAAGAAAAAAATTATAATACTATTCAATTAGGGATCAATACTTTAAATAAACATATGCACACACACACCAAGGCAAATGTTCATGACATTTTAGTAAATTTGGGAAAATACTAAAAACTTAAAGCTGCTAGAAAGGACAAAGCGAAACAAAACAAAAAACAAACGGATATCTACCAGTAAAATGGCAGCCGACTTCTCAAGAACTGCGTTAGAAACTGGAAGACAGGGGCGCAATTCCTTCGTGTTTCTATGGGATACTGTTTTTTCAACTCAGAAATGTATAATTCACTAAGCTATCAATTGAGTAGGACAGCATAAAAATATTTTTCAGAAATGCAAGGACCTCCCACATATCTACTCTTCAGAAATTTTGGTACACGTGCGTATGGAACAATGCAGGGTGCCCACAATCCGTAGCTGGAGTCAAAGGCAGTCTCAGCATAAGATACTTACAGCAGGGGTAGAGCGCAAACAGTTTCCAGTGAAGCAAGAAAGTGAGAGCCTGTTTCAGGAAGGAGGTTGCAAACATCAGGCTTAATAAAGTACAAAATAATGAAGTTTAAACGTTTCTAAATGTTCAAATGAGGACATAGGTAAATTTACAATGACAACAAAAGACAGTAAAAAAGGCTATTAAAAATTCAATTAATTTTAAAAATGGAAAAAGAGCAAAAATGCAATGATAGCCCACTAATAGTCCCAAAGGCATAATCATATATAGGTAAATATTAACTAAAATATGACCAGAACAATATTGAGAAAATGCAAAAGAGGCCTGATGGGTGAGGGAAGGGGTTAAGGGAAACCACATATTCATTCCTCACAGTAGAAAGTCAATAATAGGGTCTAAAATGAATATTAAATAATGCTATGTACATATTAAAAACAGAGATAACTTCTGGAAAATGTTTAAAACTGAGAGCATCTGAAAAGCAGAGATGGGTGAGGGTGGCATTGGAAGTGTGGGGAAACAGGTTAGTAATATTTTTCATTGTAAGTCTTTTGATACTTTTTAATTTTGCTAAGTTCATGAACAATTTTGATGAATATTTTTGGGTTTTTTTTTGTTTCTGCTTTAAAGAAACATTGAAATATCTGATATGTTGAAGTTGTGGTAGTTTTTCCTGGCCAAGTAGAAGACAAGCTTTACTTGCAAGATTTATTATCTTTTCCTTTGTTTTAGACAACACAGAACTACCACAAATATAGCATTAAATTGACTTTTTAGTTTAGTAGAATAATACAATCTCTCTCTCTCCATACAGACATACATACACGTGTATAAGTACATGTATACGTTCTTTTTGTAGTCCAGTGGTTGAAATGTCGTTAGATATGAGATTCCTGTTTGTCTTCTTTAGTGCAGTTGGCTTTGAAATTCACTTTACTTGGTTTGAGTATTTCTACTTCTGCTTACCGTCTGTTTACTTTTTACAGCATTCCATTCTCATTCTTTTATCTCTACATTTCTTTGTCATTTTGTATTTGATGTATCCTTGGTAAACTGCCAGGTTTTGTTTTGTAGCAATTTTGAGATACTTCAATTTTGTCTTTTACAAAGAGGATTTAAGTTATTTGCATTTAAGGCGATAAATAATCTATTTGGTTTTATTCCTCCTATCCTATTTGGGGTTTACTATTAATTATTCATTAATGCATTTTTATTTTACTCTTTCATCCTATTTTTGTGTTGATCAGATTTCTTTTCATTTCATCTTCCTTATTAATTTCAACTTAACAGTTGTCTGAAACCCTGTCAGACCACTTTGGCATCTTTACTCTTTGCCTTAGCAAAGCTGGAACCTTGACTCTCCCCTGGCAACCTTCATTCTGGCATCAGCAAGAGACTCAGTCAAGTTTCCCTCTGACCTCCACCTGCGTTACTTGTTTATTTCTGAGTCAGAAGACATAGAAGCAGAGAGCATTACAAGATATTTATTCATTTGATATTTTCTTTGGGAAATTCTTTTTTCATCGTTATCGATATAGACTACATGTTTTCTGAATATTATTGAGTTTTGGGGTAGAGTAGGTAGTGTATGTGAGAATGTCATGTGTGTGTGTATTTTCTAAAATTGTCTTTCTAAGGGCGATAGAGATCAGAGGATGATGATAATAGGAAGGACCCAGAAGCATATCTCCCCATGATTCTGGCACCAGACTGTAAAAGGAACCAGACCGAAAGTTCCAAAGTTCAGCTTACACTGCTTGGCTAATTCCCATGTGTGATACTACTGAAGACTGACTATCTTCTACTGTGATGCATGTGCTCCAGGGGATTGTAGAGGTGTGGGGGTTTCGAATGGAGACTAAGTAGGACAAGGCCAAGATCAACGGGCAGGAATTAGGCTGCCCTTTTTCCTCCTTGCCTTTATGGAAGTAGAGAAACAGAATGTAAATCACTCTGTGTCTCAGAGGGTGACTAGTGTGCAGTGTTAAAATCTTGACATCTGGAGCAAGACTACCTGCAATGGAAGACATTAATCAGCTGTGTACCTTGCAGAAATAACTGACTTTCTTCGCCACGGTTTCTTTATCTGTAGAATGAGGGTAATAATTTTACCTATTCATGCAGTTGTTATGTGACTTAAAAAATTGTTTTATGTAACATGATTAGAACAAGGCACATAGGGGCCGGCCCCATGGCATAGGGGTTAAGTGTGCGCGCTCCGCTGCTGGCAGCCCGGGGTTCGGATGCTGGGCGCACACCAAGGCACCGTTTGTCAGGCCATGCTGTCGCGGCGTCCCACATAAAGTGGAGGAAGATGGGCACGGATGTTAGCTCAGGGCCAGTCTTCCCCAGCAAAAAGAGGAGGACTGGCATAGATGTTAGCTCAGGGCTGATCTTCCTCACAAAAAAAAAAAAGAAAAGAACAGGGCACATAAATAATAAACATTAGCTCCCATGACCTATATTATATTGTATATCTTATAGAATTTCTGATTGCATATATTATTCAGTTTTTAATCTTTGATTTTTCTATCTTCCTCATGTCTTTGTTTAGACATCACCTTCTCAGTGAGGCCTTCCCTGACAACTCTTTTAAAAATTGTAGCCCTCTCTCCACCCTTGCTTTATTCCCTTCTCTTATTTTGTTTTTCTCCTGAGTACTTAACACCTTGCTGTATACCTGCATTAGGATGCCTTTATTTTACCTCAATATCCATCTCCTCCCACTGGAACAATGATCTTTTCCTGTGTTGTTCAACAGTGTATCTACAGTTCCCAGAACTGTACACAGTCTGAGCAAAATAAGCCTTTCAAATTTCATTGAATTATTATTATTCTGAAAAGAGGCTTATTTAAAAATTTGAAATCAAAGGATCAAGAAAAGATAGCTGATTTCAGGCTAAGTTTGAGATGGAGAAGAAAGCTGTTGATATTTATTTTGGGAGTAGTTAGAAATTAGACTATAGACATAAATGAATCATGCCAGGAAATGGAATGTGTGGAAAACTCTGTGAGGCCCAAGCTATGCATTTAAGAAATGGTCATATTTGGTATTCACTTTTAGTCAATTTTTATTTTATTTACATATATTTTTCTTGTAATACTTGCTACATGTAGAGGTGTTATATTCTGTCCTTAATGCTGTGTGTTAAGAGAGGTATCTGCCTGTAGTACATTTTCATAATGAACCAGTACATGAGCTGCAGCTGCTGAAATAAAGCAGGACTCAAGATAGAAAATGGTGACCTTCAGAAGTGCAGAGAAGTTATCCTAGAACAAAGTGAGAAGAGGTGACAACCAGGATAGGATTTTGGAATGTGTTAGCCTTCTTTTACACACATATAAGATTCAATTTGGCGATAGTCCCCTCTCCATAGTCTGAGTCCAGGCCCCACGTTTGATCCTGGCTGGAGTGTCAATGCTATGTCACATTGGAACACTGGTGTCTAGGATCACATCCATCACCTCTGTTGGCACTTTTCTTAAGCTTTATACGTTTCTACGATGAAATATCTACCTGTGTCTACAAAGTCTCAAAAGCTGTCTACTCATCTGTCTTGTATTCCTCAGTTTGTTTTCTGCGAGACCTGAATCCATTACTATGATCATCCTACTTGCTATCACATATCTTTTAAGTGAAACTTGATTGAAAGTTTCTGCCAGGTGCTATGGACAAAAATATGACCAAAACACTATTCCTGGCTTCAAAAGACTTAAAAGTAAAATAAGTGCAAACATCACTAGCATTGTGATTTTACTAGCTTTGTGACATGGGGAGTCAATAAACATCTCTGACTCTAACAATTTGATTTAATTTGAATATTTTGTTAAAAGTATAATGCATTCTTTAACCCAATTCAGCTTAACATGGAAAGAGTTTGCTTATTGAAAAATATTAAAAATGAAAAATTCTTATAGACTTAATAGAGATTTGTGTTTACCTAAGGAAAACAAAAATGGAAAAATTCTAGAAACAGCATTTTCTCCACTATAAAAAGCAAGTGGTAGTAACAAAAATGGAAACATTAAAAAAAAAATCCCTAAATTTTGAAATTGAATAAATTAGGATGTATGTTTTGGCATGTCAGATGAGAAACTATATACTGGCAAAAATTCTCGTTTGAATTCTTGACAATATAGTTGTCAAAATTAGTCACAGAACTAGACAAATGAGTCCAAAAAATGTAATAGAGCTCTCTTTCCAGATTGTAGAAAAATGGTCAGGTAAATGATGGAGCAGGAAAAAAGTGAATCATAGAGGGTTGGTCTAGGGAAGAAAACAAGCAAACAGAGAAACAAAAAGTGAAAGATTAGTGGTGTTTTTTCCAACTCTGGAACCCTTGGGAGAAAACAGTGATAGTAAATATTTCTTAATAATTGCTTGGTAAGGATATTGGAAAGCCATATTTTAAGTACTATGTGAATTTGATATGAAGAAAATATAAAAGTACCAATTACTATATAATTAGGTATCTTTTCCCTTATTTCAAAATTGTTTACAAATTCAGTTTTTACATAGTGTTGTCTTCGATTTTCTTGTATTGTTTGTTCATCTTTAATTAATGCTGTAAAAAGTTATATCCATTAAATCTAGTGTCATTTGTATCTTTCATTGGCTATTTCATTGTTTAAACAGTTAAGTATATAAATTTATCTGTGGATGTATTTGTATATATACATATATGAAAATAAATAATTATAGTCACTAGATACAACCATGGCTAAGTATATAGTCAAAATCATAAGCCCTAAGTTTAAACAGTTGTCAATAAGAAACACTAATAGATAGAAAATGATGTTATTGATACAATTGTTTTGAGAATTCCTACCCAAAGTTTGTTATTATCCTTTGTGTGGCAAGACAGTTGTAAATATTAGAAAAGACTTTGCTTACTAGAATTCATAAAATGTAAACTAAAAATATACTTTTGATGTAGTCAATACAATTGAATTTCTAAGTTTGTGTACTTGAAATGGACAAAGAATTCTTGTAAATTGGAGAGGTGTATTTGAATAGTTATCTCTCAAGTACTAACAATTAGGAAACTTGAGGCATATTTTAGTAAGCAATTTTTTTTTTGCTGAGGAAGATTTACCCTGAGCTAACATCTACGCCAATCTTCCTCTATTTTTTATGTGGGTCGCCACCGCAGCATGGCTGCCAACAAGTGGTGTAGGTCCATGCCCAGGAACCAAACCCGGGCCGCAGAAGCAGAGTGTACCAAACTTAACCACTAGACCACAGGGCTGGCCCCTAGTAAGCCAGATGTTTAAAAAGAATGTTTGTCATTGAATTTCTTTTTCTTAATATTCTAAATTGTGTTTTTCACAGGAAGAAGTATTTGTGCACCTATGTTGTGAACTAATCTGATTTCTATGAACACACTCATGTTGCCTTAATTAACCAGTCAATATATAAGAAATGATCATTTTATTAATAAGAAAGTTATTTGAAAATAATCCCCCTCTTATAAAACTAATGCAACTAAAAATTTAAAAAGCAGTCTGTATAAGTTTAACTTAAAGCACAGGACAAAATATTTTTGCACAGAAAATATATTTAACCACGTAAACAACCATATCACTATATAATTGCTTATATATAATTGTGTTTCAGTGGTATAACATTTCTTGAATTGGCGTGTTTAATTATAACAACAACCGCAGGAGGTAGATAGTACTAAAACTGAGACAGATATGTTACATAAATTGATCAAAATCACACAACTGCTATAAGACAGAGCCAGGATTCAAATCCAGACAGTCCGATTCCAGGGCTCAAAATACAAATCACAGTTCTGAAGCTATACATTTGTTAATTTGTATATTCTTTTTTTTTCTTTATACACATGGTGGCACACACTTCTCAGTACATCAATTTTTCACTCATTTAAACAAAAATATAAAGGCATATCTTGGAATATATTCTTGTCAGTACTTAATAAAACAGTACATAATGGACTTGCTATAGTTTACTTAAACATTCACCTATCAGTAAA